>NC_065444.1:202289338-203693319 GCF_917563875.1 Diabrotica virgifera virgifera | reverse complement strand
TCGAAAATAGCTAATATATTTATTGTTAGTTGTTGGAAATTGATTAAACTTAAGAATCGTATGCTTAATAAACACAGCATCATCTATAATATTAATTTAAACAATTTAAAAACCTTACAACAAAATTACAACGTACATCAAAATAAACATACCATTAAAAGCCAGTAATTCAGATTTGTCGATTTTCTCCACATTCTTCTTTTCAGGCTCCTCATTGGCCGATAATTGTGTCGATTATGTAAATATACGTCGATAATTATATGGATTATATTCCTTCCAACGAGAAATTATATACAAACCTTTAGTAACAAGTTTTACTAAGGGTGTACTTTTTATGCTCACCCACATTAAACTCACGATATTACTTTTATTTTCAAAAATATCGGTAAAACCAAATTAACATTCGATAAAAGCCTGTCTTTTTAACAATAAATAATTTTTGAAAAATTTTTAAGCACGTAATAAATATGTTACAAGAGAATCCGCATTAGGTGGACATTTTTTACCCACCCTTGGGCGTTTAAGGGTTAAACTCTCATGCAAAAATCAGACTGGTATTTATCACTCACTGGGCATTTTAATCTACACGTAGCACTAAGTCCGACACTAAGTCTGACACGTAGAACATGTCAAATGACCGGAATTATGGCAGGTGAGAAAGAGCAGTTTAAATTAATTGGAAGTTCTGTCCGACTAATTACATGAAATACTATTGCGTAGTCTGAAATTCCAAATTTTTAACCTGTTCCACAATTAAAACTTCCCCTGTCCCAGTGTTCTCGTACATCAAAGTTTGTGCGACTAGACACCATTAAGCTAATAACAAATTTTCAGCTTGCTATTAATCAACTTTTTTTTTGGTACGCGAGATGCAGGCCTATTACAGGTTTAGTATACAGAGTGGGCCAAAGAATACAGTCCACCTTGATATTTGGGAGTATTTATTAGATTTTAAGGAAATGAAGAAACAGGTCGATTTTTGATCTAAGGGGGACACATTTTTACGGTACATACATCTGTCATTTGTCCATCCCATTCCTTCTATTTCCCCCACACCTTAGTTTTAAATAGGGAATAGGGGTCGTGTGCTTGCTCATTTGAAAGAATATTCAATTCTCTATTCAGTAATATTAACAATGACATAATTATTTATACAAAGTGTCCAAGAAAAATTATTTTGAATTAAATTAATTGACACAAAAAGAAGAATGTATGCAATTTTTTTAACTCAAAATACATTGTACTACTGACAGAAAACGGACAAAAAGGTTTATTTGACAAATAAGTATTGGTTTTCGTTTAAATTCAATATTCAACCTACCAAGAGGCATATAGATGGCAGCTTGAACATTCAAATTAAGCGAACAGCAATGTTTTTATTTATCAAAAAACATTTTTTTCTGTTTTGTGACAGCAGTAGAATATATTTTCAATTAAATAAATTACATACATTGTTCTTTTTGTATCAATTAATTTAAATAAATTATTTTTTCTTGGACACCCTGTATAAATAATTATGTTAATGTTTATATTACTGAATAGAGAATTGAATAACCTTTTAAATGAGCTAGCACACGACCCCTATTCTTTATTTAAAAATAAGGTGTGGGGGAAGTGGATGTGGGTTGACAAATGACAAAAATATATGTACCGTAAAAATATGTCCCCCTTACCAAAAATCGAATTCTTTCGTCATTTCCTTAAAATCTAATAAATACTGCCAAATATCGAGGTGGACTGTTTTCTTTGGCCCACTCTGTATATTCAGACGAAGATATGAATAAAATATTAGTTAAAATGATTTAAAAAGACAGTTTTATAAAATAATCCTACCGAATTACTCTCGAATTATCATTTGTTTTGCCCTCGTGACACTTTGACATAATTTCAGTCCCCTTCGGGTCATTAAATTAAAACTATCAAAGTACCACTTGGAATAAAAATATTATTATTATGACGATACATCGCGCTAATAATACAATAGTGTCGTAACTCAAAATGTTTCGAATTTGACATAACACTATATCCATACGTAAAATTCAATTCCCTAAAAGTCAATAAAACCGTCGTTTTAATAGTGCCAAAAATGAATAAGAGATGGCGCCATAAGACGTTATTCATGACTGACCAACTGTCGTTATGGCCCTCATAATATTGAGCCATTTTCAGTTGCGGCCAACAGTGATCGGGAACGTACGTGTTGCTTTGCTCATCATTTCGAGTTTCCACGTTAATGCTGAATCAGGTATGTAATTTGCATATCTATATTTTGAGTTATTGCATTCTTGTTGGTCTGAACCTAACCATAACATTGTTGTTTTTCTACCTATTACACTATTACTGATTTACACAAGCAATTTTTAAAATAATATTTTTACTAACGACACTATTATTGGTCCACTTCATTATTTTTGACATGTTTGACATGTGACATGTATTGTTGAATCATAATTTTAAACCATTTTTTTGTTGTTTGTAAAACATTTATTATTCATTATCTATTTTTCAATCACCGTATAGGAGTAACTCATTTAAAATGTGCAGCAGTGTTACTAAAAAAGCTTGTTCAGTTTGTCAATTACCTATGTTAATATTTACTTAATTCATTTTTAAGGGGGCGATTCATAGCAACAAGTGATCGAGGGTGATTACTTGTTGCTATGGCAACAAATGTTGAGGATGGCGAGCAGGAAAAGTCTTTACCGTCGTTATTCTCACTGGTGAGTACAAATAATAAATCTGGTACCAAGATAGAGAACAGTAACCTTACGAAACTACAACCGGCACCTATACCTTCATCATTTACGAGTCAACAAAGTACTTCAAGAAATTGAAGTAAACAGTGACCTTTAGTAAGGTCAGTAATGTTAAACCTATTACAGAATCCAACCAAAGGCAATAAATATCACATTTCACCGGTGCACTCAGACCAGAGTGACTTTGATTCCGATGATACCGACCGAGATCCACATTTCGTTCCCGTTGTGTAAAGGAAAACCTATGGTTTGTTTTGAAGTCAAACAGTAAAACCATCAAGTAGCTCTTCCTCAAGAAGCTCTTCTTCAAGAAGCTCTTCATCGAGTAGCTCTTTTACTAGGAGCTCTTGGGACACGCAGAAAACATGGCAAATTACGCGGGAAACATTGCAAACAACGTACTGTGTAACCGGAGATCTATGAAGGTGTCAAACATTTTATAAACGCTATACCACGCGTCGAATCACATTACCTTAGAGCTCAGACGTCAGAGGAATATATCCAGTGTGACAAGTCTTTAGCGGATTTATATAAAGACTACAAAGATTAATGTATAGAAGAAAACTTCAAATTATTTGCGTCTGCAACTACTTTTAACCGCCTTTTTACTAAAGATTTTAACATCTCCATCTCATTTTTACACCAAAAAAGAATAATGTGATCTTTGTGAAAATTTAAAAAATGCTGATGAGGATGGAAAAAACAGTATGTTTGTGACGTACGAAAACCACTTGAAAGAAAAAGAACTGCCCAGAAAGGAGAAAGAAAAAGACAAAAATGCTAACATAGATTCAACAATAGTCGCCGTATATGACTTGCAAGCTGTGCTGTGCTGCCAGTAGCAAGACGCCAAGTTTCATTATTTTTTTTTTATATAAAAGTAGAACTAACTGTTTTAATTTTACAATGAGCGACAAAGAATCCGCAAAATTTCCCAAAAACTAACGTAAACCGCAGAAAAAAATAAGTAAATCAAATTGTAGTAACACAAAATATTTCATAAATAATGTCATAACTAAAAATAATATTTCATTTCGAACATTTTGCTTCGAACAATATCGTTTTAACTCAAAATTCTTACATAACTTCACTGACAGTATTTTTATTTAGCTAAGAGTACAAAGAAACTTCCTTTAATACTAATTAGAAACACATTATGCATTAATTTTTTGTTTACCTGCAATAGGAAATAAGTAATGGGTTTTTCGTTGATTCTAAAAAATCATCTGTTTTGAGTTACGACACTATTGTATTATTAGTGCGACATGTTGACTGAAGTAATGAATCTGAATGAATATGAGCTCTTTCTTAGGGGCAATATGTGTTATAGAAATGATTTTTGGAGCAACACTTAGACGAGTTCATTTATTATTAATATAAAAAACAAAGAAATGTTTTTAATGAACGTCAGCACTGAGTTGCAACAACCAAAATATTATTTACGATTTGCATTAGGCCGCAAATGTCGCGTAATATCATGCATAATATCGCGTTAATATACTATATAGGGCGTTAAATATATTGTTTAATATTCGGATATCAAGTATGAATATTTGAGAATAAACAGATATACGGCGACAGAGGAGTGCTTCGACGATTTCTAATTAATTTTTGTACTACCAAAGGAAAAGGTTCTAACTCTACGAAGAACATCCAGAAAATTTGAAGAGAATAAAAACAACAAAGGATCGAATGAAAATTTAGTGCAGTCGATATGTGAAACAATTGTGCGTTTATTGATAGAAGTATTTAATTTTAACCACATATATTACACATATAAAGGTTCAAATTTAGATATGAGGCCATCTCAGATTTTGCCTTTTACAAAAATGGCAGGCATTCAAAATAGCCACAATACACATGTGACTATAGCACGATAACATTTGAACGAGACGTCAGATTTCAACCAAATTTGGTGTATGGCTTCTTTTTTTGATGTATAAGATCGAAGTCTTGAACCGGAAGAATCAGTTTACCAAAAGTTGTGTTTTTCTGGTTTTTATGTAAAAATATGTTGTTTTTTTTTTCAATCCTTTCACCCTGTATGTATTAATTTTTCAAAAAATTAATACCGCCATTGAAAAGAACGTACAAATGTTTTTTTGGAAATATTTTGAACTTTATAGTTATGTTAATTACTATTTAATAAATAATACATAACCTATCTTCATATGTACATTTATGTGCGGCAGATTCGTGGAAATATTATAAGAATTATTGTGCATTTAATGGTAGAAGCATATAATTGGGACCACATATACTACACAATATAAAGGTACACATTTATATATGAGGCCATCTCAATTTTGTTCCTTTTACAAAAATGGCGGTTATTCAAAATGGCGACTATACATATGTGACTAATAGCACGATAACTTTTGAACGAGACATCAGATTTCAACTAAATTTGGTACGTATGTTCTTTTCTTGATGATTAAGATCAAGGTCTGGAACCGGAAGAATCGGTTTACCAGAAGTTGTGTTTTTACTGTTTTTTTATGTAAAAATATGTTGTTTATTTTTCAATTCTTTCACCCTGTATATATAAATTTTTCAAAAAAGTAATACCACCATTGAAAAGACTGTAAAAATATTTTTTAGGAATTATTTTGTAATTTTTAATTATGTTAATTACCATTTAATAAATACATACCGTATGCTCACATGTACCTATGGACGGCAGATTCAATTCGAATGCCCGCCATTTTTGTAAAAGGCCAAAACTCAGATGGCCTCATATCTAAATTTAAATCTTTGTATGTGTAGTATGTGTGGTCCAAATTATGTTCTTCTACCATTAAATGCACAATAATTCTTATACCTATGTATTATTATTTGCATGAATCTGCCGCACATAGGTACCTACATGTAAAGATATGTTATGCATTTATTAAATGGTAGTTAATATAACTAAGGAGTTCAAAATATTTCATAAAAAATATTTTCACGCTATTTTCAACGCCGGTATTACCTTTTTGAAAAATAATATATACAGGGTGAAAGAATTGAAAAAATAAACAACATTTTTTTACAAAAAAATCAGGAAAAACACAACTTTTGGAAACCGATTCTTCTGGTTAAAGAGCTCGTTCAAGAGCTTGATCTTAGGGATGGCGGTTTTTGACAAAACACCGGTTTTCGGTTATACCGTTTTTTTTTGCTTGCGGTTTAACCTGGCGGTTATAACCGGCCAAAAAAACCGGTTTTTGAAAAAACATGTTTTTGTTTTTTTTAATCCAATAGGTTACAAAGTTGCATTTACAATACACTTTAGTTTGCGATACTCCATTAGACTCGATATCAATATGATCAAAATTAGTACATAATATCGAAAGTCGAAAGAACAGGTCTGTATTACTTTTAACACCTTTTTATATTTGTAGAATAGGTACATTTTAACTCATTTAATACTTCCTGTATGAGTGTATCGTTTTGAAAACGTAGCGAAATTCTTGGAGATTCATACTCGTAATCAGTAATTCGATATTCATAGTCAGAGCATTATTTTTGGTAATCAGAAAAAGTCATTCACCCACTTTCAATGTGAAGAGTTAAGTGTGAAAAATAGATGATATTTTGATAAAATTTGAATTATGGTTTTGTTTGGAATAATTACTTGACAATAATATTTATGATTGGGATCCAAAATAATACTTACCCTAATCCTAATCACCGTAAAAACCTAATAACCGGTTTTTACTTTAAAAAGAAAAAACCGGTTATAACCGGGGCAAAAAAACAACCGGTAAAACCGTTTATTGCGAAGTAAAAAAACCGGTTTTAGGTTTAAACCGGTAGGTTTTTCCCATCCCTACTTGATCTTATAAATCGAAAAAAGAACCTATATACTAAATTTGACTGAAATCGGACTTTTCGTTCAAAAGTTATCGTGCTATTAGTCACATATTTATAGTCGCCATTTTTAATGCCCGCCTTTTTTGTAAAAGGCAAAGATGGTCTCATATCTGAATTTGAACCTTTATATGTGTAGTATGTGGTCCAAATTATATGCTTCTACCATTAAATGCACAATAATTCTTATAATATTTGCACAAATATGTTGCACATAGGCACATGTGAAGATAAGTTATGCATTTATTACATGGTAATTAACATAACTAAAAAATTGAAAATATTTCATAAAAAATATTATTACGTCTTTTTAATTCCGGCATTACCTTTTTGAAAAATTAATATATACAGGGTGAAAGAATTAAAAAAAAACAACATATTTTTACATAAAAAATAAAAAAAAACACAACTTCTGGTAAACCGATTCTTCCGGTTCAGGAGCTCGATCTTATACATCAAAAAAGAACCCATATACCAAATTTAGTTGAAGTCGGACTTTTCGTTTAAAACTAATCGTGCTATTAGTCACATATGTATCGTCGCCATTTTGAATGCCCACCATTTTTGTAAAAGGTAAAATCTGAGATGGCTTCATATCCAATTTTGAACCTTTATATAATATGTAGTATATGTGGTTCAAATTATAATATATGCTTCTATCATTAAAAGCACAATTTTTTATAATATTTGCACGAATCTGCGCACTAATTTGAGAAAAGCCATGTGGAATGTAGGGTTTCGTTTCTAGAAAAACCAAATATAATAGCCAACTTTTAATGGAAAGACCAAAAATCCAACAACAGGAAAGAAACTTTCTTCTGGATATGTAATAAAAAATGCAGAGTAGAGAATCGACCTATAATATGGGTATATGGACGAAACCTATATTCATTCTTACCACAGTCACTCGAAATTTTAGAGCGACCACTTCAATGAGGGAATACGTGCTCAGATTTCAAAAGGTCAGAGACTGATAATAGTGAATGCAGGTGGAGAAAACGGTTGTGTTTGATATTTAAATCAAACACAAATCCAGGTGGCGACTATCACAGTGAAATGAATTATGAGAATTATCAAAAAGGATTCTGAAAATGCTTACTGCTAAACTTTACGAACCCTTGTTTGAGTTTAATGAAAAATAAAATAGTCCACAGTCACAGTACATCGTCCTTTTTCAAAAATAATTTCAAAAGTCTTAAAAATGGTTTTACTTGCTTTGTTTGAGCGAGTTTACCACTTTCTGAAACATTTTAGATTGCAGGTTGGACGCACTTCAGCACGCCCCACGCCTAAACCTGTAGCTCGCGGTTAGGTTTTTTGATGGCAAAACTATAATTCTGTGTTCTATGCACTATCTGCATGTTAGAATTTGATATCTACATGTGTGTATAATTTACGACTCTAATAGAGTTTTCAGTTAGGGACACAAAAATATATTGCCACTTGTTGTCGTTTTGAGAATATAATAAAGAAACTTTGCTTCTCTCTTAAATTAGATGTTCAAACTGCCAATGGCGTCATACATCTGTCGTCATAACATCCAGATGTATGACGACACTAGTATGGTACATATTCCATATGCCAAAAAAATCATGATTTAAAATAAAAATGGATTTTTGACGGAATTTATTTTCAAAATCGCCCATCCTCGAAAAAATGGATTTATTTCATAATTTTGCCCCTCACTAAAATAAAAATAACTAACTTAAATAAAAACAATTTACTAAACTTACCAACTTTCCATGGCAGATATAACATGAATAAATGATCACTTACCTAAAAACAAAAACAAATATAAATACTTTACGAAACAATCAGATATATTTTATATAAATGGTTTAAGAATATAAGGGGATAATAATACAGAGACAGACAGACATACATACAACAACAGAGATAATATATTGTTGTGATCTTATTTTTGAAATCTGATGCTGTTCTCAGATGTAATTTATTTTAATTAATTAATTAAAGATTATCTTATTAATCAAACAGATCAAATACCAATATAGTGTCAATCTCAGGGCTAAATTATAATATCAATTACTTACTTTCGTGGCTTCAAAATATTTCTCAGTGGATTCCTAATCGGGATAGATAAAAGAGAGTAAAATAATACACACATATGAATTTCAATTAGAAATTATAAAATCGTTTATTTTATCTACATGGCATTCAATGCTTAATATTTCTTATATCTTATCTTTCTATCTTTATTTAATATAACATTTACAAACATGGGAATCTTATTTCTTTTTGCCTCCAAAGTAATTTTATTTAAAATGAACTATTATGATTTATCAGTGATAAATTGATTTAGGTTTGATAAAAAATTTTTAATAATGATTGTGTGCCTCAATTTTCAATGTGGTATTTTATACATAAACCATACATTCATGTCATAACAAAATAGACTGACCTTTACTGATGATTTGACAATGTCTTCACACAAAACACGTTTCCTCCTATCTTGGGTTGCGATCAAACGACTCGTACCAGCTTCCCAGTAAAGCCTCTGCTCCTTTCTGAAAACTACGCCTCGTACCGCCCTCGTTCCTGCCTTCTTCTGATGCCGTGTTCTACCTTTTTCAAACACTTCAACAAAAACCGGGATACTCTAGACTCAAGGAGTTATATCTTATCTCGACTCGGCCTAACACTCGTTCCACGATATCTTACTTTTTAAATTTCAACAACAAACTAACTATACCGGCGTTTCACCTTTTTGTACACTCTTCTCGAACACTGGACTTCGCCTTTCGATCACTCTAAACATTCTGCCACATATCTCTTATCCATTCTCCTACTTCCAAATTACCCCTTCCAGCATTCAAAAATCAACAAATCCCAAGCAACTTCAATTATCCGTATTTATCCACAACTTTCCTTTTTCTAAATATCTTAATGGATTTCAAGAAAAAATAATATTCCCCATTTCAATTTTACTTTCTACATTAATATAACATTTACAAATTTAATGACCTATTACCTTTCACTAGAGTATTAGTTAGCGGTGGTTAATGACAAATCCTTCCGCGAACACTTTCTTTGTACACATCACTCTAATTGTTTATTTGAGTCGTATTGTTCCCGCGGTTCGTAAACACTTCTCCGAATCACTCTCTTAACAGCTACCTATACATAATTTGTTTTATACAGGGTGTTCCAAATTTACATGCCCGTGGTCGAGAAAAATGAAAACCTTTATTTTAATTTGACTTTAATTTATAATTATAAACTTTTATTTCTTATATCAATTAGGAATATAACAATATACATTATTTAATTACCACTTTTCGTTAAATAAAAATCGACTGTTTGGGGATTCCTCTCCAAAATTCCCAATCTCGAAAAAATTTCTTTATTCCATAATTTTGCTCCACTCTGTAGTTAGATGTTGCAAATACACGCTTTTTTACGCATTTTACAATATTTACGGATTTCCGTTGGTTATCACGGAGGACGTAAAACACATCTGCGACTTTTAGTTCTTCCCCTCTTAACCTTTTTAATCCACACATTATTTTTAATTACTTTTAGACTTTTGGGTACTGATATTAACAAATATTAAACAGTGATACACAATAAATAAGAAATATGATTCCATTATTGAATCACACTATGTAATAGATAAAATAGTACGTTCTTTAAAGGTAAAATATTTCAAAACTTCTATATTTTAAAGAACCACTTGGATTGACATACAATTTGGCACACACATAGCTAACAAGTAAAATAAAAAAAGTGATATTGTGACGATGTGTGCTTTTGCCCTAGGGGTGAGTTTCGCCCCCTTTTGGGGGTGAAAAATGTATGTTCGGAATAAGTCCGGAAATGGATAAAATGACTAATTCTAAGCAACTTTTGTTCTATAAGTTATTTTACCAAGTTAATACTTTTCGACTTATTTGCGAGTGAATATGTTCTTTTTTCTACAAAATAACCACGTTTTCAGACGGTTTTTCGAAAATAACTCAAAAAGTAAGTATTTGGTCGAAAAAAAATTCTTATCAAAAATATAGCATGTAAGACAGTGAAAAACATGAAACATAGTAGAGGTCGAGTTATAGCCAATGAAAAATAGGTTCGTATTCGTCAAATTCGAAATCGAATATTTTAACGTGCCATAACCAAAAAACGAAGAACTTTTTTGGGGAAAGCTCATTTTAACTTTTTTTAAGAGCTTAAAAAATGCTTATTTTTGTTTTTAAAAAATTTTTAGCATCAAAAGTAAACAAGTTACGCTCAAATTAAAGCTGGTCTCTTTTTTTTTGGTAAGGAATCGGGAAAATCACCCACTAATTAGCATTTTAAATGAACTTAATTGTTACCACTTCACAAGTTTTTTACTCGCGTATGTATTGGTCATATGATCTGTGAGTTTCATCAGTTCAAAGTCCTTATTTTTGAAAGAGATGTAGTTAAAAGGGCTTGAACGAGTAACTTATCACGAGTGTATGCAAGTTTAGAAACACCAAATCTTAACCAATTTTTGTCTTACAGAAAAACAAAAAAATAAAAAATATTCAGAAACGTAAAGCCAAATTTTTTTATTGTTTAAGATTTTTGGTATCCCTAGCAATTTTTTAAGTTATTTTGAAAAAAAGGCATTTTTTCAAAGTTAAAATTTTCAAAAATTTTACTTTAAAACCAAATTTTTTCAAAAATAAGCTCTTTGAATCGATAAAACTTACAGATCATATATACACAACATACGTGCAGTAACTTGTGAAGCGGTAACGATTAATTTCATTTAAGTTGATAGTTGGGGGCTGATCTTCCTGATATTTTTTTGTCAAAATAAAAGGGACCAACTTTATTTTGAGCGTAACTTACTTACATTTGATGCTAGAATTTTTTTTATAAAAACAGAAATAAAGCTCTTTTTAAACACTTTAAAAAAGTTGTAATGTGTTTACCTCAAGAATGCTTCATTATTTGGATATTTCACATTGAATTATTCTATTCGGAATTTTTTGAATATGAACCTATTTTTCATTAGCTATAACTCTGCTTTTGCGAGGTGTGGAGACCTAATATATACAATTTTTTTCACTTTTTTATAGGATATAGTTTTGCTAAGGATATTTTTTTCGACAAAATGCTTCCGTTTTGAGTTATTTGCGAAAAACCGTCTAAAAACGTGGTTATTTTGTTGAAAAATGAACCATTCACTTGCAAATAACTCGAAAAGTATTGATTTGATAAAAAAGCTCTATAAAACAAAAATTGCTTAAAATTAGTCAGTTTATCCATTTCGGGACTTATCTTGGACATATATCTTTTCACCCCCGAGATGGGGTGAAAGTCACCCCCAGGGCAATAGCACAAATCGGCATCATATCACTTTTTCTTTGACATGTTAGCTATGCGGATGCCAAATTTCATGTCAATCCAAGCTTTCTTTAAAATTTACAGCAAAAACCGTGAAACAATGTACTAAAACATTTTTTGATTTTACACGAACACGATAATATAAACATAGTTTCAAAAGTTGTGCGTCACTTAAAATTATGCTCATTTTCATGCTCGACGACAATGTAAAAGTGTGACTTAGCATCAAAATTTTAATGTAGTATTATGTGTTCTGAACAGTTTGTTTTTGAATGTCCCTGATATTTTTAGAAACAAGGAAAATAGACCGTTTTATTCTTTAACATGTGTTTTAACTGAAACAAAAGTTTGAGACACCCCGTAGGGAGAAGAAGGTACAGAGTTAGCTAGGCATCAAAATTATCTTTTAGTCTCATATTTTTTGAACATATAATTTTATAGTTTCTCTGATATTTTTAATAACAAAGAAACTAGACGGTTTTAATCTTTAATATGTGTTTTAAATGACGAAATGCGATATGTGAGGAGGTCATGTCTTATCATACACAAAGATAAAATTATTTCCTATATATTATACTGCGAAAGGAACAAAGTGTTCATAGAAACTTCTCTTTGCAATGTACCTCTCGCTTTTTAAAGAGCCTCCACGTAGAAACCAAATCCATATTAACTCTCAAGGAAACTACACTTGGAAACATCACACAGTCTCCATTAAACAATCTGGTCTCTCTTATGTTGCGCTGTGCATACCGATCACTTGATCGACAACTAAACTCGATACTGAGGTATTGACCAGAATTGTAAATGTTATATGCCTTTCTGTTTTAAAGATTTATTAACTGTTATAGTTTATTGTTAATTTAGTTTTGCTTCAGCTAAAACACGTCATGTCAAAAAATAAAACCGGCTAATTTCTTTGTTTCTAAAGATATTCGGGATATTCAAAAAAATTAAATCTCCATAAATCATAAGACTAATACGATTTCGATGTATACCCACATTTATACTTTGTTCTCTTTAAAGGGTGTTTCAAACTTAACATAAAAAATACATATTTTCTTCCACCCTGTATAAGTTCAAAAGAGAAGTTTGAGTAAACCTTTGCCCAACTGTCTGAATACCAAAGAAATGTCTAAGATAATAAACTAGTGTAGGAAACAGTGGTTGAACCTTGCAAAATGGACACAAGTCCGGTTTTATTTTTTTTTCTGATATATCAAGGGGTGCTTATTATGAGACTAACTTTTTCTTAAAAAAATTTCGCCCCGGAACCGCTCTTTCCACACCTTTAAAGGGGGTAATTTTTGGTTTTTGCGGAACGTAGCCATTCCTGTACCTTTTGCAAAAAATTTTCTTTATAGAAATATGAAGAGTATTATATTTTCTACGATTTATTTCCCCACAGCATATGTCTATCACACACCGTTTAGTGGGGGGTGGGGCCCCAAAGTTGACAAGTTTTTAAAAAAGATGTTCTTAAAAATACATTATTTTTCCCTAACTCTAATGGAAATTAAGAAGAAATTCTGCGGCAATTATTCACAAATTAGTGATTGATTTTTGGTATAGGTTTCACTTAAGGGTAATTGCCCTTTTTTTAATTACAGGGTGTTACATTTTAAAAACCCCTTTTTATACCATCTGAACCGTTTATGCTAGAGTAAAAAGACTTTCAGCTATTACCCATGTACTGGTGCTATTTACAAATTTATACTACCCCAAATAAAGAATAATTAATAAATAATGTGATTTTCTTGGAATACTTCACACACAATGCCCTTTATTAATATCTTTCATATATAATATTTGCACGTTATTATTACCCATGCATGGACACCAAAATCGATTTCCTAGTGCAACCCCTGTAGCCACAAAAAAAGTAAATAAAATGGGATATTTAGATGGGATAAATAGAATAATTAATAAATAATGTGATTTTCTTGGAATCCTTCACACACAATGAACTTAATTAATATCTTTCATATATCATTTTTGCACGTTATTATTACCCATGCATGGACACCAAAAGCGATTTCCTAGTGCAACCCCTGTAGCCAAAAAAAAGTAAATAAAATGGGGGGTTGAATTTTTTTTTGTGTTTTGATCCATATAGGCCTATGCTTCATCAATAGTGTTTTTCAGAAATATATATGGTTATTGCAACATCCCTGCGGAAATCACCCTTATCATTAAAAATATACTGCAGAAACTACCCCTATCCCTTGGCGAGTATGTTTTTACGATTTTCTCTTTACCTATGCATTCTTTTTAAACAAAACTTATACAAGTTTAAAGACCACTATTTACTCTAAAAATTTGGTCTTCATTTTTTTCGTATAAGCAACCGTTACGGCACAGTGTCGCCGTA
Source organism: Diabrotica virgifera virgifera (assembly GCF_917563875.1). Lineage (NCBI taxonomy): Eukaryota > Metazoa > Arthropoda > Insecta > Coleoptera > Chrysomelidae > Diabrotica > Diabrotica virgifera. Next base: position 203,679,009 of record NC_065444.1, on the reverse strand, counting down.
AACCTCAGATATGCTTTGGCGGGCTCCAGGTTTTGTTTTTTTTCCTCATCTGTTCGTTTTATTAATAAAGTACTTATGTAAAATAAAACAACATAGTGTAACCTACAAATTATGACCTATGCACATTTTACATTCTTTCCGCTCCAAAGCCACAGTGGTGGCCCAAAATCAATTATTGCATGCTTTCGCCACCTACACGAATTTTATTGCATTAATGCTACCTTAATAGCACAATATTCACCCTTAAGTGGTCGCTAAGCAGTGGCGGATCCAGGGAGGGGTGATGGGCGATCATCCTCCCTCTCAAACCAAGTGATATTATATTTAAAGATTATAAAAATATTAATTTATATTTATAGAAATTTAGCCAAAAGTCACCCCTTCTAAAGGATCCCCCAAACCAACGCGAAACTTTCGCAGCCGCAACCTACGCGGAATCGCGGCGAATCGATAAGCACGGCGACTTATGAGCGTGTTCACACTAGTTGGGGCGGTATCCGCAACGGTCGCGGTAGATCAGCGTTGTTTTCATGAAACGCTGCATGCACGGTTTTTTCCGCTACTGTTGTAGTTTCGCGTGAATGAAAATGTCTGTTACAGAAAAACTCATTGAAATTGTTACAGTTAGAATTAGGAGAAAATGATTGAATTAAAATGAATATTTTAAATTAGTAAAAATGCATGAATTTTCATGAACTAGTCATCCATTCTCAGAAATAATATTTGATTTATGATTATGAAATAAAGATAATAACATCAATAAAGATAACATCAGTTAAAAAACCAACTATCAAGCGTAGGCTTTTCCTGGTCATTCTCAAGTAGTTTTCTGATGCTGACCTCTCAAGGTTCTTTAGTGTTCCCTTACAAGTCTACATTCAGGCCCTTGTTCCCATCTTTTCACGGTTTGCGTGCGGGAGTGACATTTTGGCAATTTCCTAGATTGTTGTAATTGACCAGCCAAAAAGATCAGCAGGCCTAAAACCCTTACGCCTACTGCCTTCCTAGATAGCTGGTCAGCAATGCGGTTGCCTTTATTTCCATTGTGCTCCGGGTAACTATGTAGTTATCGGGAAGTTTATCTGACAGTTTGATTAAATATCTATCAGATAAACTTCTCGTTAATTAGTTATCCGAAGATGAAAAGACCGCCCTAAAATTATAATTTGTTCATATTTGTATGGCGAACAGTCGCGTGAGGTTCCGCGCCAATGTGGGAAAGCCTTGTCCGCTACCGTTTCGCTTGCGAATGTTCCGCAACGAAAAATTCGCGTCGCAAAAGTTTCGCGTCGGTTTGGGGGATCCTTTAACGATGCTGGATCCGCCACTGTCGCTAAAGCATAAAAAGTACACCATTCTTATAAAAGTATTTCTATAAATTAACTGAATATTTTTATAATCTTTAAATATAATATCACTTGGTTTGAGAGGGGGGTGATCGCCCCTTATCACCCCTCCCTGGATCCGCCACTGCTTAGCGACCACTTAAGGGTGAATATTGTGCTATTAAGGTAGCATTAATGCAATAAAATGCGTGTAGGTGGCGAAAATATGCAAAAATTGATTTTGGGCCGCCACTGTGGGTTTGGGGCGCAAAGAATGTAAAATGTGCATAGGTCATAATTTGTAGGTTACACTGTGTTGTTTTATTATACATAAGTACTTTATTAATAAAACGAACAGGTGACGAAAAAAAACAAAAAATGGAGCCCGCCAAAGCATATCTGAGGTTTACGGCGACACTGTGCCGTAACGGTTGCTTATACGAAAAAAATGAATGGAAACTAATATTTAGAGTAAACAGTGGTCTTTAACCTTGTATAAGCTTTGTTTAAAAATAATGCATAGGTAATGAGAAAATCGTAAAAACATGCTCGCCAATGGATAGGGGTAGTTTCTGCAGTATATTTTCAAGGGGTGGTTTCCGCAGGGATGTTGCAATAACCATATATATTTTTGAAAAACACTGTTGATGAAGCATATGCTCATATGGATCAAAAAGCAAAAAAAAAATTTTTTTTCAACCCCCCATTTTATTTATTTTTTTTTGCTACAGGGGTTGCACTAGGAAATAGCTTTTGGTGTTCAGGCATGGGTCATAATAATGTAGCGTTTGGAAAAACTCCAACATTAATTTAATATCCCAATTCCCAAAAAGAATGTCTATTTTTTTAATTTATTTTGTGAAGTTCAACATCATTATAAGATCCCAAGCCGTCCCTGTATACAGCCATGAAGTATTGCACAACATTTCAAATGTGTTACAATTTGTAAGAAGTGCTGACAAAAGTACAGTTCTGATGCGTAGAAGAACTTTCTAGAAGAAATGTTGAACTGAAAGTTGAGTTCTTGTCAACTAAGCATCCCTAAGGATCAAAATCGCTCGGTACTTCCGTCGTACTTTTCCCCTGTAGTAGCTTCAGAGCGAAGCGCAAATTAGTCCAGCTTTATGTCCCGAGGTGATAGCGTCTTCTCCTCGGCTGGTACTCGCTTGAATTAGGGCGTAGTCCCTTTACTCCCCGCCGGTAAAATGTAGAATGGTCGCTGTGAAGATCTGAATGTGTGGTGAGTGCTCTGAGAGGATTTTTTTCCACATATAGTGATGGATTTAATGGAAAATCGAAGCCTCTTGAGAGTCAAATACCAGTTCTACAAACCGGCATTGTTGTCCATTGTTTCCTGTCTTATGTATGATGGTCAAGCCCTGATTTCATCGAAGCAATGTCGTTCCTGTTCCGTGATGTTTTGTTTCCAGTTCCCAGAAATGAAGTCCCGTCCCCATTGTCCTGAAATTGAGGATTGAAGCCATGTCCTCCCCTGCCCCAGGTCGATGACCCCGTTTTGTTTTTGTTTGTGTACCCCGTGTGACAGTAAATAAAGGTATGATACATTTGCTAATTTTGTTAAATTTCAAGAGGATAATATACTAAAGTTTATTGGTAAAGAGTTTAAAAGTATAATAGTCGCTTTCAAAATGGAAAAGTTTCTTGTAATAACGTTTGTTGTTAGTTTGATATCTAAAGATCCCGTAATATAATATTTAAAAGTCCTGTTTTGCTATGATAGTTGTTTAAAATTGTTTTGTTTGAATATAAATTTGCATATCATGTAATAAAAATAAAATGACAGTGACTTTGACATTTGACAGCTACATCTTGTGTTTGTTTTGAAATCGTTGAAATACACTGCTAAACAAAGTTAAATTTTGTTGTATTCAAGAAAAATAATGTAAAATTGAAGATTTTTTGTACGGAATTAATGTAAAAGCTTTGTGGACATTTTGTCCTGTAGTAAAGTCAATAAGTTTGAGGTTTTAAATAAATGTTTGTGAAAGTGTACCTATTTTATTTCTCTTATATAACCCTTTGGAGAAAATTATTAACCAAATGTCTAATGCAACTGTATAAGTTTTAGTACAGAAGAAAGAATATGGCATAGAAGCCAGTAAAAGAAAAGATGTTGCCCAGTCTAACCCCAAAGAGGAATCAATGATGAATGTCCCCCCATTTGGTACCCCGTAAGTGAGAAAAAAGTCTCAGTAAGTACCCATATATGAACCAGAGGATTTGTTTCGAACGGCGTCCTTTTTTTTAAATAGTAGAAAGATCCTCTAGTCAGAGTAAGTACCCTGTAGTATTTGGTTATGGTAGTTTAGTCATCTTAACACCCCTCCCCTTCCCTAACGAATCTACGACCTAGCTCCCGCACAACAAATGAGCTGCCGTCCTGGAACGAGGCTTTATGTGTCTGCTTCTTCTTCATTAGCCCCATTCTGACCCCCCAGTATTTTTATAGTTAGTTCTTTCCTTGTCCCCATAATGAGCAGACATGAAAAACGCTTCAATAACGTGCACAAAATGATATATGAAATATATTAATAAAGGGCATTGTTTGTGAAGAATTCCAAAAAAATCACTTTATTTATTAATTCTTCTTTTTTTTTGGGTGGTTCCGGGAAAAATGGGGGTGCATTATACAAATTTGTAAATAGCACCAGTACATGCGTAATCGCTGAAAGGCTTTTTACTTTAGCATAAACGGTTCAGATGGTATAAAAATGGGTTTTTTAAAATGTAACACCCTAGGGCAATTACCCTTAAGTGAAACCTATACCAAAAAATCAGTCACTTATTTGTGAATAAATGTCGCAGGATTTCTTCTTAATTTCCATTACAGTTAGGGAAAAATAATTAGAGGGATATGCTGTTAGAAAATAAATCGTAGAAACTTTAGTCCTCTTCATATTTCTATAAAGGAAATTTTTTGCAAAAGGTACAGGAAGGGCTACGTTCCGCAAAAACCACAAATTACCTCCTTTAAAGGGGTGAAAAGGGGGGTTACGGTGCGAAATTTTTTAAGAAAAAGTTAGTTTCATAATAAGCACCCCTTGATATACCTGAAAAAGAAAAATAAAACCGGACTTGTGTCTATTTTGCAAGGTTCAACCTCCGTTTCCTACACTAAAATACTAAAAAACACTAAAAACAACTATGAAATTGAGCATAATTTTAGGTGATGCATAACTTTTGAAACTATGTGTATTATGTATTGAAATTTACCCCGAAATAGAATTATGTAAAACTTTATCGATTCGTGATCGTATCCTATTTTTGAGAACTGAAGTTGGTTTGAAATAGAGATTGCAACTTCCGTGCTGACTAGATCGATAGAAGTGTAGTACGAGTCTGTACTTAACAATAGATATGTAGTTATAAAGCACCGAAGAATTCTACCAAGTATTGCTTTTCAGAGTAAATATACAGCACCGTAAATAGTATTGTAAAAAAATATTTTTTATATTAATAAAATAAATATTGAGGTTATATTATCAAAATGAGTTGACCTAATCATTGTACGTTTTTTAATAAGGCAGTAAATGACCGTTTTGGCGTGTAATAATTTTCCTAGTCAAGACGGATTCGCTTGAAAAGTACCCCGCACAAACCTTATGGAAATTAGGTCCCAGTGGATTTAGTTCATACTTTGGGAAAATACCCTTTGAAGCATTATGATGAAAAGTTTTTATGGGCACAACTCGATCGTATGGAGAATTTTCAAGATATAGAGGCACAAACTCGGAAAATTATAAGATTTACCGGGTATTCCAATTCCCTGAGTTACAGGTTATCTGGCAACATGTAGAAGTGTAGTACGAGTCTGTACTTAACAATAGATATGTAGTTATAAAGGACCGAAGAATTCTACCAAGTATTGCTTTTCAGAGTAAATATACAGCACCGTAAATAGTATTGTAACAAAATATTTTTTATATTAATACAATAAATTTAATATTGAGGTTATATTATCAAAATGAGTTGACCTAATCATTGTACGTTTTTTAATAAGACAGTAAATGACCGTTTTGGTGTGTAATAATTTTCCTAGTCAAGACGGATTCGCTTGAAAAGTACCCCGCACAAACCTTATGGAAATTAGGTCCCAGTGGATTTAGTTCATACTTTGGGAAAATACCTTTTGAAGCATTATGATGAAAAGTTTTTATGGGCACAACTCGATCGTATGGAGAATTTTCAAGATATAGAGGCACAAACTCGGAAAATTATAAGATTTACCGGGTATTACAATTCCCTGAGTTACAGGTTATCTGGCAACATGTAGAAGTTTGGATTAGATAAAAATACTAGGAGTGTAGGATTTTTTTCTGGCTATCTAATGGCGACATTTACTTTGACCTCGACCTTCAGCGGACGTCATCTTCTAGAGTTTCGAGCGTTTTCAGCACTAACTTGATATATATAGATTACTTATGGGATTTTCGGATCGATAAACACGAATATGCCATCAGAATTGACCTCCGGAGGACATGGTGGCCAGGGCCACTGCAAGGAACGTCATCTTCTAGAGTTTCGATGGTTTTCGGTATTTAATTGATGCAAACGAATTACTGGAGGGTTTTTTGGGGTCGCTAAATACGAATATGTCACCAGAACCGACTTCTGGAACACCTGGTTTCCAAGGTCAATGAAAGTGGCTCCTGGAGTTTCGAGGGTCTTCGATACTACATTGATGCAAACGAATTAGATTTTTGGAATTGTTGGACACGAATGCCCCATCAGAATAGACATCGTACCTAGTGCCTAAGCCACGTCATGCTTTGGAGATTCGAGAGCTTTTGGTACTAAATTAATATAAACTGGTTAATGATTACTGAAAGTAATAAAGTATTACTTGCCTCAAAAACTAGGTTTTTGGGGCTGCTGAACGTGAATACGCCATGAGATCTGACCCACGGACACCTGGTGCCTAAGGCAGACCTTATTTTGGAGTTTAGACTGGTTTCGGAACTAAATTGATGCAGATGGGTATTACTCATGGGTTTCTGGGGCTGCTAAACAGAAATACGCCATCAGAACAGACAACAGGGTACCTGGTGCCTAAGTCATGTCATCTGAGGTTTCGGGAGTTTTCGGTACTAAATTGATGCAAGCGGGTTACTCTTCTGTTTTTGGGGTTGCTGAACACGAATATGACTTAGGTAAAAGGCTCTGGAGTATATAGTGACCACGATGAATAACGCTATCAAAATAGAATATAGTACATCGATCTTAATATAAATGAAGGAAAATCATTGTCAGATATAAATTGAGTTTATATTTATAAATAATTAAAACAACTGAATAGCACAACATAGTTATTTTAATAAAAATCCACAAATAACAAAAAACTCTTCACTAATTTGTACGCTTTTTTTATCATACAAGTACCTAGTAACATAATAACAGAATTTTATCATCGGTTTTGATAATCCCTACTCTAGGCCAATCAAGTTAGGTTTTTACTAGACATAACGGAAAAGACGAGGTTTGACAGTTGAAATGTGTAGTATGAGATATTACAAAAAGACTACCATCTTGGGATTCATCAATTTTTTAGTGGAACATTGTTTAAATAAACAATCAAAACGTGAAACTTAGTTTTTTGCTCATAACTTAGAAACTTGTTTATTAGTCCAGAGAAATAAGATTTTTCTCGTCACACATCCTCCTTCAGGCCGAAACCAAATTTTTTGAGTAGTATGGACATCTATATTATTAACCTATATGTCTTCTGCAGCCGATTTTGATGATATACATAGTTATAAACAAATGAAGATCAAAAAACGCTAAATTTTCGCTTTTTTCGTCTGTTACCAAAAAGTTAAGCACTTTAGCAACAAATTTGAGTGTAAGAAACTCATAAATCGTATAAAAAACTTCAATATGGCGTTCGCTGAATATGACCATCCTTATTGGTTGCTTAGAAAATTGCAAAATAAATCATAAACTTTTGAGTTTTTAAAAATATTCATAACTTTTGTAAAAATTAACTTAGAACCTTCTTAATACACGGAATGCTGATACTTCTTGTACTTACATTATATTTTAAATTTCAAAGCAATTGGTCAAATAGTTTAAAAGTTATTTAATTTGTTTATCCCAAATTCATTTTTTTGCAACACTATAAGTCAGAAAATTATGAGGCTACAATCATACTTCGGATAGTTTATGAAAGAAGAACATTTATACTATTACCATTATTAAAAATAAATGACAAAAAATAATTTTAAACAGTGTAAAATTATTTTGAAAATCATGTCAATTTTTTGCTTACTTATAAACAATTAGAATAACTTTTTAACGTTACCTTTAGAAAAATTATTTTTTCATATTTAGAAAGCCTGAATTTTTATACACATTTAGAAAGAAAAACAACTGTCCTAGGACAATTAGGGACAAAGTTAGCCCCCCATTTATTTAATTAACATGTTTTTGAAAAATAATTTTGCAATATTTATAATTAATTTTTGTAATTTTTTTTAATTAAATTAATACTGTAAATTTCCTTCTTCCATAAACTATCCAAAGTATTACTGTAGCTTCATCATTTTCTAACTTACAGTGTTGCAAAAAAAATAAATTTGGGATAAACAAATTAAATAACTTTTAAACTATTTGACCAATTTCTTCGAAATTTAGGGTATAAATTAAGCACCATAAATCTCAGCATTCCGTGTAATAAGAAGGTTGTAAGTTAATTTTTACATCAGCTATAAATATTTATAAAAACTCAAAATTTATGACTTATTTTGCAATTTTCTAAGGAACCAATAAAGATAGACATATTAAGCAAACGCCATATTGAAGTTTTTTATACCGTTTATGAGTTTCTTACTCTCAAATTTGTTTAAAATGCCTATTTTCTTAGTAATAGACGAAAAAAGCGAAAATTTACCGTTTTTTGATCTTCATTTGTTTATAACTATGTTTATCATCAAAATCGGCTGCAGGAAATATATAGGTTATTATTATAGATGTCCATATTACTCAAAAAATTTGGTTTCGGCCTGGAGGGGGTTGTGTCACCAACAGGCTATTTTTTCCTTATTTCTCTGAACTATATTTAGAAATTTGACGTCCACAGGTAACTTTTTCAGAAAAAAAAAGATACATCGAATGAGATACGCTAAATGAAAATCGGTTAATAAACAAAAAAGTTATTGCAAAACGGAAGACAAAATCACTGTTTTTGAATATTGTTAATATCAATTTTATTGTTTACTAGAATATGTTTTAATATAACTAAAATTGAGGGCATTATGGTGTTTGAATGGTGTGTAAAAAATGGTCCAGATCTGTTAAATAGTTTTCGCAAAATTAAATTTGTTTATAAAATTTTTTGAAAAACGGGCTAATTTCTGAGGCTGATCCAGTTAATATGGCTGAATTTATCTCAATAATCCGGAGCTCATTTCCTTCGTTAAGATGTATACTAACAGCCTATGAAAAAAAAAAATTAAAAAAAAATTACATATACGTACGCAAAATTATTTGTTAATAAATAGCAGTTTTTAAGCTTATAAACAATTACAATAATTTCGTAGAAATTAGATCAAATTAAATGGCAATAAAAAAATACGGAAAGCTGGTTAAAATACACAACTTCTAAAAAAAAATTTTAGGTCGTACGGCCCTTGGGGTCTGAGATAGCCCCTATTTTTGAAAAAATCACTGTTACGTTAATTAACAACACTAACATCTGAAATTAACCAATCTTTTATAAGAAAAGTCAAAGTTTTTAACAAAGTTTTTAGCAAGAAAAAATGTTAAAAATTGTTTAAACAGTAGTGTTATAAACAAAAAGTATTTTGCGTTCCGACTAAAGTAAAAAATGACGGGCGTAGTTTGTTGACTGACTGAATAGTGGGCGCGGTTGGCGACCGGCAGCAACTCCTAAAATTACGTTATACCGACCACAAAAATCAACTTTAAAGTGAATAACAAATTTTCGTCATTCCTATGTTTTCGAGGTCTCCGAATCCGAATATGGAGTTTATTTTTTTCTAGAATTAGTGGAACATGTTCAAAAATCAAATTTTATGCAAAAATGCGATAAATCAATTTTGATGATTTTTCAATTTTAACTCACTGTATTTTTGGTCGCTGTAAATATTTCCTTTTGAAAATTTTACTGTGTTATCTTTGAAGCATTTAGATAACAATGAGATTTGTCCAAAATGATTAGACACATTAAAAGAGAAATTGTTAATTTTTAAACATTTTGTCGTCAGATTTCGTTAGTTTCATGTTTACTTAAAAAAGTTGAGTAACAAACTTTTTAGTTTATAATTTTAACTAACACAGAAATAAAACATAATTCATGAAGAAGTTTTCCAAAAAAATTTAATTTAAAATATGCAATAGGAAAAATGTTATATGATTTTATAGACGAGCGGCACACTGGCACACCCCAAAAAAAGCTTATTTCTCGAGATACTGATACTAATTTTGGTAATACTTTATATTTTTGATGGTGCTGAAAACGAAAATTAGGGTTGTATTGAATTTTACGTGGGGGAATATTATCAAAATCGCAACTTTACCCTAAATATAAAAATCACGTTTTTTGCGTTTAACTTGCTAAAACTCAGTTCCATTGTAATATTTTTTTCTGAAATTTTTATAGTACATATTTCTCACCATTCTGAAGACAATGGGACCTGCTTCAATATTTCTGTCTTGCTATAAAGAAAGTTATAAATTGTTTGAAGTAAAAGGTGCAGATTCTTGAATTGCAAAGTTTAATCGCAAAAGTTGAGTGACAAAATTTGAAATTTAGCTGTTTAATTAATTTTATGTTAAAATCTAGAGTACAGAGAACCAAATGTTTTATAGAAAACAAGTGGTGTAACTTGTAATTTTAAGAAAAACGTGATTTATTTTTTTTTTATTTTTAGGGTAAGATTTCGATTTTGACAATGTTTCCCCATCTAAAATTCAAAATAAAACTCATTTTCGTTTTCAGCACCATCAAAAACATAAAGTAAGACCAAAATTAGCCATTCACCACAGTGTGGTAGATATCTCGAGAAATGAGCGTTTTTTTTTTGGGGAGTACCACTCGTCTATAAGGTCGCGTAACTTTTTTTCTGTTGCATATTTTGACTTGAAATTTTCCAGAAAACTTCATCAGGACCTATGTTTTAATGCTGCGTTGATTAAAATTATAAACTAAACAGTTTGTCACCCAACTTTTATAAGTTAACAGAAAACTAATGAAAATATTGTTTAAACAATTTTCCGGCCGCGGTAGCTCTTGGTACCCTCTGGATTTGTTATAAGGAACTTTTTTTGAGTAAGTTTGTGCAAAAAATACGAATCGGAATAATTTACCTAACGGGGTCGACGATACAGCCTGGACTACACACGGATTCAAAATAGAGAAGAAAAAATGGCCTATACCTACCAATCGGATTCTACTGTACCAAGGTTACTATTTTTTTTATCTATGGTACCACATTAAAATAATAATGTTTATTTTATTTTCATTGCAAAATTATCCAAAACAAAGCAGGTAATGGGATGTATAAACCTTTTTTGAAGTGGCCTTTTTATTGTCATTTTTTACATTTATTTATTTAAAACATAATTTTAATAAATAAATGTGTAACATAATAATATTCATAAAATGCAAGTTTCTACCAAAATATATAAATATAATATTAAGCTTCAAATCCGGTAGGTATACGGTCAATGTTAAAAATGGGCTGCAACGGTCTAGCGCTAGCGAATGGTAGTCCGCGAATTTATTCTCATTCGGCTACGCCTATTATTTTTTTTTACTTTAGTCGCAACGCAAAATACTTTTTGTCTATAACACTACCGTTTAAAAAATTTTTAACATTTTTTCTTGCTAAACACTTTGTTAAAAACTTTGACTTTTCGTATAAAAGATTGGTTAATTTCAGCTCTTATTGTTGTTAATTAACGTAACAGTGATTTTTTCAAAAAAAAGGGGCTATCTCAGACCCCAAGGGTCGTACGACCTAAAATTTTTTTTAGAAGTTGTGTATTTTAACCAGCTTTCCGTATTTTTTATTGCCATTTAATTTGATCCAATTTCTACGAAATTATTGTAATTGTTTATAAGCTTTAAAAACTGCTATTTATTAACAAATAATTTTGTGTACGTATATGTAATTTTTTTTTACTTTTTTTTTATAGGCTGTTAGTATACATCTTAACAAAGGAAATGAGCGCCGGATTATTGAGATATATATAGCCATATTAACTGGACCAGCCTCAGAAATTAGCTCGTTTTTCAAAAAATTTTATAAACAAATTCAATTTTGCGAAAACTATTTAACAGATCTGGACTATTTTTGCACACCATTCAAACACCATAATGCCCTCAAGTTTAGGTATATTTAAACATATTCTAATAAACAATAAAATTGTTATTAACAATATTCAAAAACAATGATTTTGTCGTCTGTTTTGCAATAACTTTTTTGTTTATTAACCGATTTTCATTTAGCTTATTTCATTCGATGTATCTTTTTGTTCTAAAAAAGTTACCTGTGGACGTCAAATCTCTAAATAAACAAGTTTTTAGGTTATGAGCACAAAACTAAGTTTGACGTTTTGATTGTTTATTTAAAAATTGTTCCACTAAAAAATTGATCAATCCCAAGATGGTAGCCCTTTTGTAATATCTCATACTACACATTTCACATTTCAACTGTCAAACCTTGTCTTTTCAATTATGTCGAAAAACGGCTTATTTTTTACTAACTTGATTGATCTACTCGTCAAGATATTGCTTTAGTATTAAGGGGCTACTTTAATATCGGTTCAAAAAGTTGAAAAAACAAGGATATCGGCCTTATTACATTTTACGTATTTAGTCAAATCTAGAAGGAAATCAAGAATAATACGCTCTTTTTGTAAAAATACGAGGAAGACAATTTATCACGATCCAACTGTTTGCCCCGATATCTTACTTAAGGACAAAAAATATTTTTTCTCGGCGCCTAGTACAATGTAAGGAACGTAAATTATTAGTCTCAGGAGAATAAAAGTTTTAAAAAAGGGCCATTTGAAAATAAAAGCTTTTAACAATGATTGTGTACTTCTGGTGGAAGAGTTTAATATTAAAAAAAAATTGTTGAAAAAATCAGAATCACTAATCGATTCAGTTGTCGAAGTTTAGTTAATGTAATTAATTTAGGAGTTAAGAATATCATTATACGAACATTTACAGGGATTATTTTATTAATAAAATAAAAAAGATATCACACATAAAACAAAATTTGGCTAGATATGTGGTTGGTCCGATAAGTACTTGGCCTTTCCACCCGATAGCGATAATATGGCAATAGAAATCTACTACCGTACCGCAATATATTCTTGTAGACCGTCTGTGTCAAAATCTCAGCCGAATCAGACTTAGTTTTGTTTTGACCGCATGTGGAAGCGAGCCGAGCATGTCTAGGAGATTTTAGAAAAATGAATAAAGCCATATCGGCCGGTGATTCAATTCTTGTTTATACTTATCTTAAGTTTTTACTTACAATCTTGTTTGATTTTTGATAAGTCACTTCCAAAGTGATAATGATAACATGAAAAAAATCCACGATCGCCTATTGGTCGACCGTCGACTAAAGGTTTTTGAGATAGCTGAGACAGTAGGCATCACTGACTCAAGACAAGGAGTCATATCCTGCATGAAATTGTTGGCATGAGAAAGCTGTCGGCGTGATGGGTGCGGATTTTCGCACTCAGACCAACAAGCACCACCATGAGACCACTTCAGAGCCATCTCTGAGGTTGTTTAATTCTAATGTGAAAGAGTTTCTACGTTGTATGTTGGTGAGGTTCTGGTGACTTCAGCAATCACCAGAAACCATTGAACAATCGATACCGTGGACGTTACCTCGCAAACGTGCTCTGAAAAAGGCGAAGATTGTCCTATCGACAGGAAAGTTGATGGCAACCGCTTTTTGGGATTCACAAACTGTGACATATACCTATCCGCTTTCTAGGGAATGGCAAAACTGTCATAGGGCTTTATTATACCTAATTATTATGTCGATTAGACGCCGAATTGCAAAAAAACAGACATAATTAAGGAAGAAAAGTGCACTTTCACCATGATAACGCACCAGCTCACACCTCCGCCATCTCCATGGCCAAGCCAAACTGGTCCACGTAGATTACTAGCTACGATCTCATTAACCATATTCTCCAGATTTGGCCTGTACGATTTCTTTTTGTTTCCAAAATTGAAAAATTCACCCATCGGACAGAATCCGACTAGTGATGAGCGAGACTGGTCTTGGTCTTGCGGTCTTGATCTTGGCCTTGCAGCAAGACCAAGACCAAGACCAAGACCACCTTTTGGTTTGCAAGACCAAGAACAAGAGCAGGTATTTAAGACCAAGACCGAACGTTTCAAGACTACGCAAGACCAAGACCAACCTGCAATACTCTTGCACTTTTTTGAGAAATTGGTTTTTTATTATTTAACTTTATTTTTTTAGTTCAATAATAAATTTATACTGACATTGTAATAAACCTTAAACAATATCTAATTTTTAAAATACATAATAATTTTACGCTAAAAATCAACAATTTTGATATATACTTTGATCGGTAGTAAAACAGATTAAGGGGATTTTAACTATTTATAATGGGAAATAAGCCACAATATTATTAAAAAATGATTTTTATTAACGTTTCGACGCCCAAATCGTAGTCCAAATAAGTACAGGTTATTTAACGTAAGCAGGCCATTCAAATAACAAAAAAAGCAATCGAACGTTAAAAAAAAGGGGGAGCAGAATCGAATTTAAAAAGAAATGCTCCGTATTAGACTGTCGACTGTCGTATAAGAACACATTTTATGAAAAAAATACTAATGACGTCGTTTCTGTAGTACCCAAAAATGACATTTAAAAAACCGTATATTTAGAAACAGAAATAAAATTATTCCTATGACAGTTCAACAGTTTCCAGTATAATATATTTTCCGCCATATTTGTTTCTAATTGGAACTTAAATGCTAAAAATAATGAAATTTTTTGAGTGATACTGGATTATTCGGAAAATGATTTTCTTTAATTTTTCTATTTTCAGTTATTCTCTATTATGAACAGTTTCCGAGATATCGAGCTTTGTCACACTATACAGCCACCCTGCATATTATGCAGAATGTTTACAAAGTATGTGTACAAACTTTATGGGTTAAACGTTCATATGCACTGAAAATATTTTTTTTTATTGAGAAATCATTGTTCACATTAAATACATCATTTCAATAGGAATTTTACTCTGGTTAAAATTAAAGGTTTTTTAAATTTTTTCTCCACATAAAAAAACACAGTTTTGCTTTTGCCTTGTATATAAATATGTATAATTAAATAAAGCGCGTATTTCCTCCAAATAAAATAAAATGTAAATAAAATAACTTTTTTTTTCTTTTTTTTTTCACTTTTTTTTTCTTTTATATCATATGCTATTGAATGTATAAAAAGCAGGTTGTGTCTCAATTCAACTTAAAATTAAAATTTGAAAATAAACCTTTATATCTGAAACATACTTTTAATGAAATAATTAGGTGAATGTATAATGTTAAAATTGGTATCCGTATGAAACTACACTCTACATTCTTTTAAAATTTTAAAGCAAAAAATATAGTTTCATTCTTCACATCTTTATTTATTTCAATGTACATATTATTCGAAATTGTTTGGTTCAAATTATTACTACCAAGAAAGCAAGATCAGCAAGACTCTTGCAGCAAGACCAAGACCAAGAACAAGTCCGGCTAGTGCAAGACCAAGACCAAGACTAGGCTGGTCTTGGTATTGTTTTTGTTTTGCTCATCACTAAATCCGACTATTATCGCCGCAATTGAAGCCTACTTTGCAGACTTAGATAAAACGTATTTTTCAAATGGACTAAAGCAGTTGAAACATCGCTGGGTCAATATCCCAATAAAATAAAATAAAATCAAAATGTAATTCCGCACAGGTTGGAATAATTTTTTAATTAAAGTTGAGGTCAAGACAAAAGATATTTTCAGGAAATTATATGATTCATATGAGGGGATCATTGTTTAAATAATTAAAAATTGGTAATTTTTGCAGAAAATTTACTTTTTTAACTACTGCGGCAATTCTTGTTTTTAATAAGGATTTTACAGTTTTTTTCCGCAAACATGAAGAAACAGTCTTTTATATGAGACTTCCTAGTTTAAATTTGACCCGTAATTTATTAAAATAATTTTAAATCGAAATTGAAAAACAAATTTCCAAAAAAATATTATTTGCCATACAAATAAGCACTATAAAATATTTTGTTTTGCAGAAAAAGTTGCGCTATGATATCACTATAAATTGACAAAAAAATTGGTTGATAAATATTGAGTAGTTTATGAGAGATTTAATTGGTTTATAAAAATTACAATTTCTTTAATTGCAAAAACACGGTTGTTGCCGATAGAGTATACAAGTTTTTAAGGTCTCATTTTTTTATTTAATGTATATTTTCGATAAATGTATTGACAAATTAAAATTTTAATTAAATACCCCTTCAAAATAGCGTTTCAAAATTGGTGTAATTTATTTAAAAACCGGTTTTTTTAAGAAAATTACCGGGATTAAAAATTTTTATTTTTTTTCGATATTCGTGTTCCTGGTAGATTTTGTCACACTTACAAAAGAAAAAAAGTTCTAGATCCATTTTTTGCCGAGATAACTTTTCCAAGTTTTTTAAAATTCATAATTTGTTTATTTATCAATATTAACATTTTAAAGTTCATGAGTACATCTATCAACCCTACTACAACAATGTCATTTATACATAGAGTTAAAATTTTAGAATATTTAAAAAAATAATGATTTTCGTAGCGACCTTAACTGAAAACATTTTGCATGAAGAGTGGTGCAGTAGTACTTTGCAATATCTTCGTTAATAATGGACCAATTTCAATGTTTTTTTTTTATTTTATGGTAGCTCATAAAAATAGTAACATCTATGTAAATGACACTTTTAACAATAAATATTCGTCAATTTGTTATAAATATTTTTTTCAATTTTTTTTTCTCTATATGTGATAAATAAAAATTGACATAAAACATTATAAAATATTAACAAAATAATACTGAATTAGCATTAAAAATTTTTAAAGACTTTTTGTTTTGCACAATATTAAAATATACAGTGAGCACGTAAAGGTAGGAATAAATTCATTTTCTCGAGAATGGACGATTTTGGAAAAAAATCCCGGAACAGATCAATTTTTATTTTTAAATTACGACTTTTTGGCATATATACTTCATCTAATTTACTAACCGTTGCACGTCATCCGCGTCATAGCCTGTGACGTCACATGATACCAACACGAAACATTTAGGCGGTTGGTGTGTTCTTTTTTAAAATCACGTTGCCGAATACACTGGAATTACAGCCACTAGACATATTTTATTATATACGCGTAGAAATAATATTTGAAGATTTCTATTAATGTAAACCTAAAGAAATACACAATAATATGTTTCATTTAATTTGTAAAAATGGATTATAAAGCGTTTTTATGTAGCACATTTACTCGAATCACACTGTAACTGTAATCGAACGAAGGTGACATTTTAGAATAAATTGGTAACATTTATTTGACAGTTGCGGTGATGACACTTCATATTTGTTTATATTCTTTACTATAAGTATCTGTTTTATTATATTTACTGTTTTTATTATTTACTTTACTATAAAAACATCCTCTACTATAAAAATATAAATTTCACCTAATTTTATCAAGACTTGGAATAATCGAGGTATCTGAAAACTTTTTTAGTTGTTATTGTAGACATATACAAAAAAACCTACCGGCTTCATGCCAAGAGTTCGGAGCCGTTTTTTAATTATTAACAATGCAGTGCAAAAACGCTTGCACTGCAAATCTTAAAAGATTATAACTTAATTCTTGTTCTCTATTTCTTAAGTTTTTACTTATTTACATTTAATATTAATTTGTTTTGTTGTATAATCCACGTTTACAATAATTATGTGATCTATTTGATTTAAAATGGATTCAGGATTTTTTTATACTTTGGCAACTATGTCAACTTAGATCTCTGGCGTAGATAATGACGTGCAACGGCCAGTAAATTAGATGAACTGTATGTATATCATACTAGTGACGTCACCCACCTGTCCGTGATGACGTCATCGATGATTTTTTAAATGAGAATAGGTGTCGTGTGATAGCTTATTTGAAAGGCAATTCAATTCTCTATTCAGTAGTATAAACACTAACATAATTATTTATACAAGGCGTCCAAAAAAATATTTTTGAATTATATTTATGGATATAAAAAGAGAAATGTATGTAATTTATTTAATTCAAAATACATTTTACTGCTCTCAGAAAACAGAAAATAATGTGTAATTAACAAATAAATATTGTTTTTTGCTTAAATTCAATATTAATGCAGCCACCCACCTTCCTCTTGACAGTTTGAACATTTAATTTAACTGAAAGCGATGATTATTTTTCAAATATACATTTTTTTCTTTTTTCTGAGAGGAGTAAAATGTATTTTGAATTAAATAAATTACATACATTCTTCTTTTTATGTCAATAAATTTATTGCAAAAATTTTTTTTGGACACCCTGTATAAATAATTATGTTAATGTTAAAAATACTGAATAGAGGATTGAATTACATTTCTAATGAGCTACCACATGAACCCCATCCTGATTTTAAATCATCTCAGATGGGAGACGTCACTAGTATCATATATATGCCAAAGAGTCGTAATTTAAAAATAAAAATTGAAATGTTCCGGGATTTTTTTTCCAAAATTTTCTAGTCTCGAGAAAATTAATTCCAACCTCTACGTGCTCACTGTATATGTATTTTATATTTAATTTTATAATCTTTTTAACTGGCAATACACTAAAAATTGTGTATATATTTGTTACCTTTTATTCACTTATATAGGTATATATATTTATATTGGAGTTATCCTCCATTTTTTTATATATTATATTTTGTATTCACATTATCTTTTCGAGATTTTGCCAATGATTTGTACAAAGAAGAAAGTTTTTATGATTCTTTAGGCAAAAATTAACTATTTTCTTAAATTTTTAAAATAAAAATTTGTTTTAATGCTCTTTTGTGATTATCTTTGGTGCCAACTTTTGTTTATCACAATACTAGAGAAAAAATTGTTTATAACGAATTATTGATTATTTATGGCAAAAAGGGTCATGCAGATGCTATTATTTTTATATGCTACCCCAAATTAAAAGAAAACATTGAAATTGGCCCATTATTAACAAATATATTGGAAACAACTCCTCCGCTAATTTTCAGACAAAAATTTTCATTTAAGGTGCTAGGAAAATCATCATTTTTCAAATGATGATTTTTCATCATTCTACAATTTTGATTATGTCTATAAATGACATTGTTAAGTAGTAGGGTTGATAGATGTACTCACGTACTTTTAAATGTCAATATTGATAAATAAACAAATTATGAATTTTCAAACTGGGAAAAGTTATCTCGGCCAAAAATGTCTCTAGAAAATTTTTATTCTTTTATAGATACATGTCAAAAATTACCAAGAATGCGAATACCGAAAAATAATTTCAAGATTTTTAATACCGTCAATGTTATTAAAAAATTAATTTTAAACAAATTACACCAATTTTCAAACGCCATTTTGGAAGGGTGTCTAATTGAAATTTTGATTTGTCGATAAATTTATCGAAAACATAAATAAAAGTAAAACAAATGAGACCTTAAAAACTTGTATGTATACTCTATCGGCAACAACCGCGTTTTTGCAAATGAAAAAATGGTAATTTTTTATAAACAAATTAAGTATCTCATAAACTACTCAATATTTGTCGACCAATTTTTTTATTAATTTATAGTGATATTATAGCGCAACTTTTTTTGCAAAAAAAGTTATTTTATAGAGCTTATTTATATTGCAAATAATATTTTTTTGGAAATTTGTTTTCAATTTTGATTTACAATTATTTAAATAAATTAAGGGTAAAATTTAATTTAGTAAGTCTTATATAAAAGACTGTTCCTTCATCTTTGCAGAAAAAAATTGTAAAATCCTTAATAAAAACAGGAATTACCGCAGCAGTTAAAAAAGTAAATTTTGTGCAAAAATTAACAATTTTTAATTATTTAAACAATGATCCCCTGATATGAATCATATACTTTCTTGAAAATATCTTTTGTTTGGACCTAAACTTTGATAAAAAATTTATTCCAACCTGTACGGAATTACATTTTGATTTACATGTATTGTAATTTTATTTGATCGGTCTACAAGTATATCGAGCTAAAACGAGACAGTATTGAAAAATAAATAGCCACATTTCCAAAATTTTAGTTATACTTTGAAAGAACTTAAGTATCGAATGCCCTAGTGCGAGGCAAGAATGAATAAATCTATACTACGTTCGAATCCAAGTTAAGCTAAGACGTCAGTTTTAGACACGTGCATCATGGGTAGGTCGCCAAAGCTTTTCAGTCATTGATTGGTTGGACACACCCATTAATCAGGCATTCAAAGTTGGCGTTTGAGCTTATCTTGGGAACGAACGTGGTCTGGGCTGATTATCGGAGAATAGGCCATTTTTGGGAAAAGTTATTTACCAGCAATTTTATTGCTGAAATCGAAACTTATGATTGTATATATTAATAAGATAGATATGCAAAGTCCGCAGATAGTGTGCTACTTTTTTTTATAAACAAAATGGCGCCCGAAAACCCTGTTTTTTTCAATTTTTGCTTTATAACTCCAAAGATTTTAACTTTAGACCAAAAACACTCAAATAAAAATTCACCACAATTAAATTCTGCATAGAGACGTGTTTTTCTCGATTTACTTCGACGAAAAGTTTCCCCGGAAACAGCGGGTTTTTCCAACAAAATCTTTAATTTTCAACTAAACTTTTAGATAAGTAGTTGTTAATCAATAATTAGATAACTTGGAAAAGTAAAAGCCCTTTCCGTATATATTATAATTCCAGAAGTCATGGAAATTGAATAAACAGTTTAGCAACAATTGAAATGTTAATTAAAAATTTACGGTCGCTATAATAACGACAATAATTATGATGCATAAGAATAACTATGATTTTTTCATAAAAAGACACTATACCTATCTAATGTACTTTACAGAAATGAAATTGGACTATTTAAGCGGCCTCAGGAATATTTTAAACTTATAAACAATTTTTTGGCTTATAAACAAATAGAATATCTCGGGAAATATTAAACTAAATTAGATCGTGAAAACGGTATTCGAAAGGCAGCGGCAGGACGCTTCTTCTAAAAGAAAAAAACGTTTAACTATGATGAGTGGTTCCTGAGACACAATAAGTCAAAGTTGACCGAAATTTACGGCAAAGATATAAACAATAGGATCATAATTTTCAAACCGTCACCTTTTTAGTTTTGTCCTCTTTCTCCACGCCAATTTTCATATCTTTAATTTCCTCATAACATATATTATTATAATAAATACTATCGATAATACGTGTGAAAATTGCCAAAAATAGCAAAATTCCAATCAAAAATTAGGTTGGAGAAAATGTAACCATCAAAGTTCAAAATTCAAAGTAAACGTTAAAAAAACATTTTCTCGGCTTCCCATGAAGCAATTTCCTTCATTCTTTTTTTGTTCCCAAGTAACTCGAGTAGAGCCATCGAACTAACGCATTATTAAATGTCAAACTTGCTTTTGTTTTCTTATAATAAATTAATTTATTTATTATAACACAATATGTTAATTTCTTTAAATAAAAATTGTTTAAATCATTAAACAGCTTTCAAATGAGAATATTTATGTTTTTAACTTTAAAAGGTACACTTGTAGTAAGTTTATCTAAAAAAAAGCCTACAACTGGAAAAAATATGTAATTTTCTGTTCTTATAAATAAATTAATCTATTATAACAAAACAAAAGCAAGTTTGACATTTAATAATGCGTTAGTTCGATGGCTCTACTCGAGTTATTAGGGAACAAAAAAAGAATGAAGGAAATTGCTCCATGGGCAGCCGAGAAAATGCATTTTGTTAACGTATACCGATTTTGAACTTTGAGGGTTACATTTTCTCCAACCTAATTTTTGATTGGAATTTTGCTATTTTTGGCAATTTTCACACGTATTATCGATAGTTTTTATTATAATAATATATGTTATGGGGATTTTAAAGATATGAAAATTGGTGTGCAGAAAGAGGACAAAAATAAAAAGGTGATGGTTTGAAAATTATGATCCTATTGTTTATATCTTTGCCGTAAATTCCGGTCAACTTTGACCGGTTGTATCTCAGGAACCATTCATCATAATTAAACGTGTTTTCTTTTTGAAGAAGCGTCCTGCTGCTGTCTTCTGAATACCGTTTTCACAATTTAATTTAGTTTAACATTTCCCGAGATATTCTATTAGTTTATAAACAAAAAATTGTTTATAATTTTAAAATATTCCTGAGGCCGTTTAAATAGTCCAATTTCAATTCTGTCAAGTACATTAGATAGGTATAGTGTCTTTTTATGAAAAAATCATAGTTATTCTTACGCATCATAGTTATTGTCGTTATTATAGCGACCGTAAATTTTTAATTAACATTTTAATTGTTGCTAAACTGTTCATTCAATTTCCATAGACTTCTGGAATTATAATATATACGGAAAGGGCTTTTGCGTTACCAATTATTTAATTATTGATTAACAACTATTTATCCAAAAGTTTAGTTGAATATTAAAGATTTTGTTGGAAAACCCGCATTTTCCGGGGAAAGTTTTCGTCGAAGTAAATCGGAAAAAACACATCTCTATGAAGAATTGAATTGCGGTGAATTTTTGTTTGGGTATTTTTGGTCTAAAGTTAAAATCTTTAGAGTTATAGAGCAAAAATTGAAAAAAACATGATTTTCGGGCGCCATTTTGTTTATAAAAAAAGTAGCACACTATCTGCGGACTTTTCATATCTATATTATTAATACATACAATAATAAGATTCGATTCCAGCAATAAAATTGTTGGTAAATAACTTTTCCTTGTATTTTGTTAACAGAGTATATATTTTGGCTTTATAAAGGAAAAAATAGGCGTCCGATGTGCAAAAAATATCGGTAGCACGAGAGCTAACTGACGGATACCTAAATATAGCTACAGACTATAAATATAATGACGATTATATTTAGTATAACTTGCAAAAATAAGATTGGCGATATACAGAGTGAGTTTTATGTATGGAAACACTCAAGTATCTCGAAAACGGCTTCCACGATTTTTATAGATTTTGGTAGGTAGGAGTTTTCTAATGAGGCCCATATTATAGTGCTAATTACATTGTCATACTTTCCTTTTTTCTGGAAATCTAATGAACTTTCTTATTTCAAATAGAAAACCGTGTATATTTTTTGCGTTTTGAAGTCCTTAAGAAATGCCGATTATTTTTCATGTTATATTCCCTATACCTAAATGCCATAAGTTCGAAGTTATTACTACATTTATTAAAAAAAAAAATTCAACAAATAATTATAAAAACCAATTTTTTTGGCCCGGGTAAACACTATTTTAGGTTTTGTTTCGACGGATTTATTAACGTTACGACGCCCGGCTGTCGAAATTAAGTCGGGTGTCGTCAAAATACAAAATAATACTAAATAATCAAAAATGTTGTTGCTTAGTAAAAAATTCTTCTAATAATTTATTTAATCTGACTCATTTATATCGGCAATTCAGGCATGCATTATATATTTTAAAGTAGAAGACTTTAGAATGATATTGCCAATATTGATGACTTGCGTTCCTGTGACGACTTTACTAAAAGATAGTTCATTCGATTACATGAAATCAACCTCAGCTCAAGAATATCCGCCACAAAAAATCATAGCATGTGATCTGGCTTTAAAAAGACAACCAAATGCAACGATGGTAGTAAAATTCTCGCGCTAGAGATTCCATAGTAAATCACGAGGGAAAACCAGGAAAAAACCTCGTGATACTATCCCGACATCGTAAGTATTTGGGCTTTTTGGTATTTGGTATTTGGGCCTATTTACTTATTTGGGCTCAAAACTAACACCAAATTCTGACTTTAAGGTATATATGCTATTTTAAACCATAAATAATATTAATAATACATAGATATTATATAAATAATAGTAAAATATAAAATATGTACTAACTTGATATGTTAATGACTTACTAATCGTGGTATTTTCTTTCTATTAACTTCCTCTTTTAGTATGGGTAACCACATCCTACTGCATTCTACCGAGGAATTTGCGACACAATTGTTTCATTTATCATAATTAGAGCAGCTTCTTTGATTTTTCTCTTTTCACTATCTGTTTCTTTTAGGACTATACTTGAATCTCTCCACTGAACGTTCATTATCCCATGCATGTTGACATATTTGAGATCTATCAAATTCTCTATTTTTAATATAAGATTGATGTTCACTTATTTTAACGTCTAATGGTCTTGATGTTTCACCTAAATAAAATTGTTCTTATTCACAAGGTATTTTATAAATACAATTCTTTGTTCTTTCTTGTTGGTTGTTAGGTTTAGTTTTAGATAGGATAGATCTCAATGTGTTTGTTGTTTTGAATGTTGTTGAAATGTTGAATTTATTTCCTATTGTTTTAAGTTTCTCGGATAGTCCTTTTATATATGGTATTGATATTTTCCTCGTATTAATTCTTGTGGATGTTATAGGATCCCGTTCTACGTTGTTCTGTTCCATTCGATCTAATCTTGGCAATTCCTTATTTATAAACGATAAAGGATAATCATTTTTTAATAAAACAGATGTTAACAAATGTTTTTCTTCTAAAAATGAATTTTCGTTAGAACAAGTAATTTTGGCTCTATCATATAAGGATTTAATGATTCCCTTTTTAACGTTGATGTGATTTGATTTGTAATTAAGATATCTGTTGGTATGTGTTGGTTTCGTATACACTTGAGTTTCATATCCAGTATCCTTCTTTGACACTGAAACATCGAGGAAAGGAAGAGTGTTATTATATTCCTTTCCCATTGTAAATTATGTTGTCTCTCCTTGATCGTTTCTAATATTTAGGAATGTATCCAACAATTCTGATCTATGAGGCCATATTGAAAACACATCATCTACATATCTCCACTATACTGTGGGTTTTAAATTTTGTTTAGAAATAATATTAGTTTCGAAATCCTCCAATAAATTCATTTTTTTGTAAAATTGTGGCTTATTTCTCATCGAAAATACTTAACTATTTTAGGTTGTTTGGATCATTGGGAACAAAAAAAGATATTTTGTAATTTTTCTTTCAAATGAATCGTTTCCGAGTTATAAACAATTTACAACAAACATTTACAAAAAAATCGAATAATGACGATTATCAAGGTTCAAGACCACAAATCAACAATGTTATTTTTGAAACTACGAACTACCCAAATTCAAGCTTAAAGCTCATTTTATCAGTTGCCGATATGTAATTTGAGATTGTGTTATTTTAAAACATTGTTTTTTAGTTGATAATGCGGCCCGATCGCCCGTCCTCTCATATGCACTTCATTAAAAATTAAAAAGCAATGTTATACAATAAAAGGAGGCAAAAAATCTTATGGCAAGCTATTATAAGAAAAGTTGGGCTTAAATTTAGGTACTTTAAAATTTTAAAATTTATATTTTTTACTTGTGTTCTTGAACCTTGAAAATTGCCATTTTTCGATTTTTTTCAGTTTTAAATTGTTTATAACTCGGAAACGATTAATTTCAGAGAAAAATTACAAAAGATCTTTTTTGTTCCCAATGCTCCAAACAACCTAAAATAGTGTTTACCCGGGCCAAAAAATTGATTTGGAATTTGTTAAATTTTTTTTTAATAAATGTAGCAATAACTCCAAAATTATGGAATTTAGGTATAGGTAATAAAACAAAAAAAATAATAAGTATTTCTTAAGGACTTCAAAACGTAAAAAATATACAGGGTATTTTATTTGAAATAAGAAAGTTCACTAGATTTCCAGAAAAACGGAAAATATGACAACAATGTTATTAGCACTATAATATCGGCCGCATTATAAAACCCCTACCTACCAAAATACATCAAAATCGTCCAAGCCGTTTTCGAGATAATTGAGTGTCTCCATACATAAAACTGACTCTGTATATTAATACAATCATATTAATTATTTAAATTTTTAACTTTCACTTAATGGAAATATTTTATCTTCTAGCACCGACAAAGAAAAATCATGCGCACTTAAAAACTGAGGTTCCTTTTTATTTTTTTTTTATACAGAGTATAACTAGACCAGTAAGGATCTGCGAAAAAACGTCTATTTTTGGATGTGAGAGGTGGCATTCGGATTTTTGCAGATAAAGTTAGGTGACACCTTCAGTAATAATAATTGACTTATGCTCCTTCTCAAATATGCCCGGAATATTAATAAAAAATTAAAATATTTAAAAATTTCGAAAAACATCGATTTTTTTCTGCTTTCTTTGCTTATAACTTTAAAACGATTCGTTTTGGAACAAAGTCGTAAAGAGAAAAGGACAAAGTTCTGTATACCAGAGAAAAGATTTCTCTGGTATACAGAAGAAATATTTTCCGTAGCGGACGTGAAAATGTAAATTTCCAAGTCGTTCATCGTCTTTTATGAAGACTTTGACATTTACATTTTCACGTCCGCTACGGAAAAGATTTCTTCTGTATACCAGAGAAATCTTTTCGTTTAATTCATATAGATGTCGTACCAAGTGTACTGAAGTCTGGTTATTTTATTATTACCAGAAAGGCCAAATGCATTTTGTTACACCTCGACCATCCACCTAGATGTTCCTGACGAGAGCTTGACATGAGCTCGAAACACGTCGTGTAGAATATCGGTGGTGGTCGAAGTGAAATAAAATGCAATCGCCGTTTCCTTTCATATCACGGTTTCTCCGTTATTGACGAATGTGTAGCGAATAACGTGGCTTTGTAGACAAATCTGTGACACAAAGAGGTGTCTTTTGTCGTTCATCGTCTTTTATGAAGACTTTGGAAATTTACATTTTCACGTCCGCTACGGAAAAAATTTCTTCTGTATACCAGAGAAATCTTTTCGTTTAATTCATATAGATGTCGTACCAAGTGTACTAAAGTCTGGTTATTTTATTATTACCAGAAAGGCCAATATTCAAAATGTTCCAATGATACCAATGTTCAAAAAAGGAGACAAAGAAGACCCCAACAATTATAGAGGTATAAATCTACTAAACACCGCACTTAAGCTATCCACAAAAGTCCTAACCAACAAAATCAATAAACTAACAACTTTATCAGATGAACAACAAGGATTCAGATCCGGAAGATCCTGCGTAGACGCCGTATTTGTACTGAGACAAATCACATAAAAGGCCATTGAGTACAATATACCAGCATATCTATGTTTTATATACCTGACAAAGGCTTTCGATCGCATCCAAGTCGAAGACGTCTTACATTTACTGTATGGAAGAAACATACCAATCAATATTATACAAACCATCGAAAACATCTACTTTCATAATCGAATACAGGCAAAGGTAAATGGAAAACTAACGCAGTTTATACCAGTACAAAATGGAGTCAGACAAGGTGACTCATTAAGCCCACTGCTCTTTAATATAATAATGGACGAAATAATAGAAGCAGTACGTAAAGGTCGTGGTTACAGAATGGGGAATAAAGAAATCAAAGTATTGTGCTATGCAGACGACGCCGCATTAATCGCCGAGACAGAAGACGATCTCTAAAGATTAACACACATCTTTAATACAACAGCCAAGAAATACAATATGATAATATCAGCAGAAAAAACCAAATGTATGACAACATCTAAATACCCACTACGATGTAAAATCGAAATTGATGGGAAAATAATAAAGCAGGAAGCAAGGTTTAGATATCTGGGAATTGATATAACCAGTTACGGAGATGTTGAAGAGGAAGTACGACAACAAAGCTTAAAAGCAAGTAAAGCGGCGGGATCTCTTAATGACACAATCTGGAAGAACAAACACTTAAGACAAGACACAAAAGCAAGAATCTATAAAGCAGCAATTATACCTATATTAACATACACGGCGGAGACAAGGCCTGACACATCTAAAACGAGACGACTACTAGAAACAACAGAGATGAAAATACTCCGACGAATATCAGGGAAAAGTCTGTTGGATAGGGAGAGGAGCGAAAACATAAGAAGATCATGCAATATAGAAGACATAAATGGATGGGTGACAAAACGGAAACAGGAGTGGAACGAACACATTAGTAGAATGGCAGAGGATAGGATAGTACGAATAGCACGAGATAAGTCACCAAATGGACGAAGAAGTATTGGCATACCAAGAAAAAGGTGGTGCGATAACCTAAACAATTTAGGAGGATAATATTGAAGAAGAAACAGGCTTTAAAGCCTACATACAAGAAGGAAGAAGAAGAAGAAGAAGAAGAAGAAGAAGAAAGGCCAAATGCATTTTGTTACACCTCGACCATCCACCTAGATGTTCCTGACGAGAGCTTGACATGAGCTCGAAACACGTCGTGTAGGATATCGGTGGTGGTCGAAATGAAATGAAATGCAATCGCCGTTTCCTTTCATATCACGGTTTCTCCGTTATTGACGAATGTGTAGCGAATAACGTGACTTTGTAGACAAATCTGTGACACAAAGAGGTCTCTTTTGTCGTTCATCGTCTTTTATGAAGACTTTGAAATTTACATTTTCACGTCCGCTACGGAAAAGATTGCTTCTGTATACCAGAGAAATCTTTTCGTTTAATTCATATAGATGTCGTACCAAGTGTACTGAAGTCTGGTTATTTTATTATTACCAGAAAGGCCAAATTCGGTGAATTTTTTGGTCTAATTATCTCTGTTTGTTCTATTTTAGCTTCAACGTTCATTTTTATTTTTAGTAATTTTTCTAGATCTTCTTTTACATTTTCTTCTCCTATTTTAATTGCCCTGACTATTACGTTTTTCTCAATTTTCCTTTTCTCCTCTCGTTCCGTTCTATCCTCTAGGTCGCATAGTCTCTTTGGCACTGCCTCCTTAAATTTTAATTTACTTAGCGTTTCCGTTTCTTCTCGTAATTCTTTAATTTCTGCTTTCATTTGCTTATTTTCTGCTCTTAGTTCACTCATTTCTTTGAGGTATTCACGGAGTTCAATTTTCATTTCTTTAATTTCCCTGAGGTATTCACGGAATCCGTTTCTCATTTCTTTAATTTCTTCCAGCACCTCGTCCATTTTCCTGTTCCTTGTAGTCACCGTTCGAAAAATTCGCAAATTTGTGGCGCCAGGGGTGGTTTCCCAGTCAACCCGGCAAAGAAATTCACCCCTACCTCAAAAATGCCGATTATTGTTATTTTGGCTCTTCAAAAATGTTTCTCCTCTCGTATCTTAAAACTCTTTCAAAATTGTGTGCAGTTCGTCCACACCCAAGTTCGAAAATTGATTTGGGAATGTTATCTGTCAGTTGTCAATAAAAAATAATACCATATTCAAATATTCAAGATACAGGTTAGATCCTACCTTAAATTCGGTGTTTTCTTTTCCTTAAAACTTGGAAACTATTTCACTGTATATTCTGCACCTTCTTTACACCTCTGATTGGCGTCGAAAAGCTTAATTTTCCGATTTTACTCGCAACGATTTTTAAATGTGTTTACACCATAAAAGATCAACTGCACTTCTTTTGTAATATGATATACGACTGGTAAAAAATGTCTTAAGTTATTACCTTTTCTGCAATATAGCAATAAATACAAAATAAGGGGGCAAATAAGTCTGTTGTTATTCAATATTTTTTAATCACTTTGGTGGCACGTAGAACCTTAGTAATTTGCTTAGGAAATTCTTTGTAACATACTTAAATCGGGTACCAAATTTTATTAAAGTCAACCTCATAAATTTTGCATAATACATTTGCAATCTAAATGTTTTTAAAAAAGTTCAAATATTTTAAAATCTTTCTGAACAAAAAGTAGACCATTTAGAAGTTGCTAATTTTTTTAAATACAAAGAGGTTCTCTACCTATCTAATACACTTTACAGAATTAAAATCCGATTATTTAAAGGGCCCCAGCAATGTTTTAAATTTATAAACAATTTTTTGGCTTATAAACAAATAGCTTTTTTTAATAATAAAAAAATTAATTTTTAGCAATGCAAATAATTAAAACCGGTATAATTTGACTTAAGTTTTCAAATACTGTCAGCAGAATTGCTATTTTATTTTTTAATCAAACGTTATTCGCGTTCAAAAATTGCAATTTCTCGATTTTTTGAAAGTTCCACCGCGTTTATCTCGAAAACTATTCATCCTACGAAAAGACTTGTAAGAACATTTTTTGTTTAGAATTACCCAAGAAATACAAACAAGTGTTTTATTTTGCGAAAAATCGATGTTATGTAATTCCTCAAGTTCTTTGCTTATAAAAATCTTATCGACATCAGGATCAACTGTTACCCAAAAAATTCGTGTTCTACTGGTCAAAATACATAAAAAAACTTGAGTAAGTCTATCTGAATCCAGGATCCAGATATCATAACTTTCATTAAAATAGGACGGCTGCGTTGGATGGGACATGTAGAAAGAATGGAAGAAGGCGAATTACCAAACAAAATATTCAAACAGATGCCAGTAGGAAAAAGAACAAGAGGAAGACCGAAGCTGAGATATTTAGAACAAATAGAAAATGATACTGGATACAAATAGAAAACTGGAGAAAAAAAGCACGAAACAGATCAGAGTGGAGAAGAATCCTGGAACAGGCCAAGATCCAGAAAGGGCTGTCGAGCCAATGATGATGATGATGAAGTCCATCTGAATAAAGGAGCCCGTAGAACCCCCTCCTGGCCACAGCACTAATTTGTTTATAAGCCAAAAAATTGTTTATAACTTTAAAACATTGCTGAGGCTGCTTAAATAATCCGACTTCAATTATGTAAAGTGCATTAGATAGGTGAAGTACTTCTTTATATGTAAAAAAATTGACAAATCTTTGTATGTTCTAGTTTTTGTTGGGCAAGATTTTAAAAAATTTTAATTTTTTAAAAATGTTTAGATTGAAAAATTATTATGCAAAATCTAGTAAGTCAATTTTAATGAAATATGGTGTACGGTTTTAGCACATTACAAAAATTTTCTAATAGTATAGTATAGTTGATCCAAAAGATGGCATAACCCAGACATCCAAAGTGAAAGTTATCCTTTAACACCAAATTGTTCTATATGGTCCACACAATGTCCAGAAAAAAGTCACACCATTTTGAGCGTCGGGTTTGGGGGGGGGAGAGGGGGTAGAAATCGGTAAATTCGTAGTTTTTTAAGTTTTTCGCCAATATTTCTAAAACTATGCGGTTTAGCATGAACAACCTTCTATACAAAATTGTTCTACATTAAATTTGAAATAAAAAAGGCTCTATGCATAATCTTTCTAAAATGAATGGTTCCAAAGTTACGGAGGTCGTATAGTATAACTGGTCCAAAAAAAGGCCTAACCCAAACATCCAAAGTAAAAGTTTTCGTTCAACACCAAATTGTTCTATATGGTCCACATATTGTTCAGTAAAAAGTTACACCATTTTGAGCGTCCGGTTTGGGGGGAGATGGGGGAGAAATCAGTAAATTAGTAGTTTTTTTTTAGGTTTTTCGTCAATATTTCTAAAACTTTGTTTTAGCGTAAGGAATGTTCTATAGCAAAATTTTCTACATACAATTTAAAACAAAAAACGTTCTATACATAATTGTTATAAAAGCAACGGTTCCAGAGTTACGGAGGGTGAAAATCGAGGTTTTCGATACTTTTTATATTTTTTGGACAATATTTATGATATAACTATACCAAAAACCCAGACATCCAAAGTGAAAGTTATCCTCCAACACCAAATTGTTATATATGGTCCACATAATGTTCAGAAAAAAGTCACACCATTTTGAGCGTCGGGTTTGGGGGGGGGGAGGGGGGAGAAATCGGTAAATATAAAAAGTATCGAAAACCTCCACTTTTCACCCTCCGTAACTCTGGAACCGTTGATTTTATAACAATTATGTATAAAACCTTTTTTGTTTTCAATTGCATGTAGAACATTTTGCTATAGAACATTCCTTACGCTAAAACATAGTTTTAGAAATATTGACGAAAAACGTAAAAAAACTACTAATTTACCGATTTCTCCCCCATCTCCCCCCCAAACGGGACGCTCAAAATGGTGTAACTTTTTACTGAACAATATGTGGACCATATAGAACAATTTGGTGTTGAAGGAAAACTTTTACTTTGGATGTCTGTGTTAGGCCTTTTTTTGGACCAATTATACTATACTACCTCCGTAACTTTGGAACCGTTCATTTTAGAAGGGTTATGCATAGGACCTTTTTTATTCCAAATTTAATGTAGAACAATTTTGTGTCGAGGGTTGTTCATGCTAAACCGCTTGGTTTTATAAATATTGACGAAAAACGTAAGAAACTACGAATTTGCAAATTTCTCCTCCCTCTCCCCCCCAAACCCGACGCTCAAAATGGTGTGACTTTTTTCTGAACATTATGTGGATCATATAGAACAATTTGGTGCTGGAGGATAACTTTCACTTTGGATGTCTGGGTTTGGGTCTAACTATACCATACTATAAGCGAATTAGGAAGGTTCCAAGTTTAACCTAAGTGATGGAAAATCATTGAATAAAGACAGGCTTGTTTTGCCCCCTTATTTTATATTTATTGCTATTTTGAAGCAAGGGTGATAAATTAAGACATTTTTAACTAATCGCATCTGATAGAAAATTTAATAATCCTTGTTTTATTTCTAAAGGACTTTGTTCTAAAATGAACAGTTTTTAAGTTATAAGCAAAAAAATTAGAAAAAAAAAGGAAATTTTTTGAAGTTTTTAAATATTTTATTTTTTTTTTGTTAATGTTCCGGGCATATCTGAGAAGGAGCATAAATCAATTATAATTAACGAAGTTATCACCTAACTTTATCCGCAAAAAATCTGAATGCCACCTCTCACATCTACCTAAAAACAGATCCTTACTTGTCTAAACATAGAAACAAGAAAAACATTACCGAATATCGTTGTTTTATTTACATATAATTAAAAGAGCTAATTAAAATCGGAATAGAAAAGTACTCCCCAAGAGATCACCACGAACAGCAAGTATTAATTTTGAGGTGAAGTAATTAGAGCTTCATAGATAACGTTAATGTAATATTTGCAACTAGACGACCTCCTTTTAAATATTTAGGGAGTTTTATTTAAGGGGGATTATAATTATGTATCAACTAAATTATTGTTTTATTATTTCACAACTATTAAATTGTACGTTCTTCATTAAAATATTAAATAACGTAAAAGGAGGAATCCCTCTAATTTGCTGTATACCATTGTAAAAATTACTTAAGTAGTATAAAATACTTCCTGTGTAGATAGTACATACATTTTTATAAAAATTTCTTAAAAAAGACTCAAGTTAGACTAAAAGTACATCACGAACGTTTTCGATCTCAGCAGATCATCGTCAGGTTAAACTCCAGATCTTATAGTTGAAAATAGCCACATAAATTGGTCACAAGACCTTTATATTAAAAAATTTAAGCCATTTGGACTTAATAAATAGCGAAAGTAAGTCGATATTTATATAGATTAAAAATTTACGAGGATGTCTTCAGCTTTGCTCGAAACTGCATATTGCAAGAGGTTGTTGTTTAAGACAGTAGTTATATATAAATAAATAGACATAATATATATAAATAAATCAAAGTAGACATACCATATAAAATAATCAAAAAAAATTAGATGTCCGACAATGCTTTCTACTTTAAAAAAAGAAGATGGAACATTTACAGACAATTGGGAAGAATCAGCCGAAACATTACTTAATGTATTATTACCTCCAGATAAATTAGAAGGAGAAACATTAGAAAAAAGAAATATAAGAGAAGAAATGATACAAGAATACCAAATAGAAAGAGAAATAGAGGAATTCACAGAAGAAGTATATGAAAGTATGAGAGAAATGAAAAGAAAGAAGGCACCTGGACCGGATAATATTCATGTTGAAATACTTCAAGCATTGTCGGAACAAATAATTCCAGTATTAACATCATTATATAATCAATGTCTTAGACAAAGAAGGTTTCCCAATAATTTTAAACAAGCAGAAGTTATAATAATACATAAAGGGGAAGATAAAGATCCTGCCTTACCGAAATCATATAGACCGGTATGTTTATTGAATACAATGGGAAAATTACAAAAAAAATTACTATGTAAAAAATTAAATCAAATAAGAACAGAAATTGGACTACATCCTGGTCAGTATGGTTTTAGGAAAGGTAGATCAACAGAAGATGCAATAAATAAAGTATTTGAAATAGTAAATGAAAGCATAAAAAAGTATGTTTTAATGATCTTTATAGACGTGTCTGGGGCTTTTGACAATCGTTGGTGGCCGTCATTCTTTGAAAGACTTCGAAGAATGAGATGTCCAAAGAATCTGTACGGAAGTCTCAGAAACTCCTGTCAAGATCGATATGCAAGCCTAAGCTGTCCAACAGGAAAAAAGACAAAACATATCACAAAAGGATGTCCACAAGGATCAGTATGTGGACCTAAGTTCTGGGATGTAATGCTAGAGGAACTGTTGGAACAATTGACTATAGATCCTGAAGTGCTTGGAAGCATAGCATATGCAGATGATTTGTTGTTGATCATAGATGCAAACTCGAGAAGAGAATTAGAAAATAAATCAAATGAAATATTAATAAGAGTAAATGATTGGATGAATAAAGTAAAATTAACAATATCAGATTCAAAAACAACATATAGTTTAATAAAAGGAAATTTAGAAAGAGATCCAATTATAAAAATTAGATGGAAAACAATAAAAAGAAAAAAGGAAACAAGATATTTAGGTATTATAATAGACGAACAAAAATTATTTACAAAACACATGAGTTGTGTCTGTGAAAAGGCAACAAAGATCATGCATAGCATTGCTAGTCTAGCACAGAAGGAATATAGAATTTCGTTCCGACAGATGAGAATATGCCTAAGTACAATACTTGCATCAATTGTAGGGTACGGTTCAAGTGTATGGGCACATAGATTAATAAATAAAAAAAATGCAGGAAAATTAAACAGAGCTCAGAGAGGATTTCTTGTAAGAATGACGGAAGAATTTGAAACAACTGCAACACAGGCACTCGCAGTTTTAACTGGAGTAATGCCAATGCATTTAGAAACACAAAAAAGAGCATGTAATTATTGGCTAAAAAAAGAAAAATATGAAAAAGTAATACAAATAATAGGATTATATATAAGCAATAAAAGAGAATTAAAAGAAATAAAAATAGAAAAAGACAAAATGAATGGGAAAATTCAACAAAATCTAGACGTTTATACAATTTTATACCAATATTAGAAAACATTCCAAATTATTTTAATCCAAAACAAGGTTTAGTACACTTTTTAACAGGACATGGACCGTACCCAACATATTTGGAATGATTTAACTTAAAAGATGATGCATATTGTGAATGTGGAGAACTAGGTACACCAGAACATATAGTGTTACATTTTGAAAATACTATAGAAAATGAAGAATATAGAGAAATGAGAAGAAGATTAGAAAGAATTGAAATAAGAGATATATTACAAAATGAAGGATATTTTGGAATATTAAACAATCTAACAGAAATAATATCTAAAAAACAACAAGAAATTTATAATAATAGAAAAAGACAACAAATAATCCAACCCTGATGAAGTTGAGTAAGATAAAGTTAAAATAAATAAAATAAAATATAAATTGAAAAATAGATATTCACAATTATAATAATAAATCAATATAAAATAAATAAATAAAAATAATAATTCAACAAATAATTCATTAAATTAAAAAAAAAACTACCCACTCTCTTCTGAAAATAGAGGGACTGTCTTTATAACTTAGAAGGGAGTTGATAGTACCAAAAATATTTTAAGAAATATATATTGTTTCTTTAAATTTGTTAAATGTATTTGTTAAATGTAATTAATAGATTATGGCAAATTATTAATTGTAAAAATAGATTTAGTAGTTCAGTAAAAAATGTAAAAATATAAAAGAAATATCTGTAATCCCATCAGGAAAAAACGACCTGGATTAATCACTAGAGGCCAGGTCATATGTAAACAATAAATAAATAAAAAAAAAAGTTTAAGACAGTAGTAACGGACACGCTGAAACTGAAACTAATACTACTGGAAACTTCTATGTAAAGGACGTAAATTCGAAATTCAGTGCTGATATACCGATAGGGCCAAGGCTATGACAGGATATCGATCTGGTATTATTATTACATTGCTAGAAGTAATTACAAATGCTAAATGACTACATTTTTTTATACATCGAGAACTTGACTAAAATTTTCACCTTCCAAAAGTGAATATGTTTTAAAAAGTATTATTATTATTACAGTTGTAAACTTCATCAAAGGGAAAGCTTTACTAACTCGCATTTTCAAAAAGATTGTGAAGATGGCTTTCAAGGGCTTCCGTTTTCAAAAGAAAATTTTCAGTTAAAAGTAAAACTTTCGATATAGGTATTTGAAAGATCGCGGAATATCAATATCTATTTGTAAATTCCCGTTGGTTCCTCAGCCTCACTTTGCATGCCGGTTTATTCGGATACCTATATAAATATTCTGAATAGTGGCTTGTAAGGGGCTATGTTAAAATAATTCCAGAGCGCCCAATAGTTTATCAAAGAATTGGCTAATCATAATGTTAAAATAAATTTAGAACTAATTTTATTCGTATTTTTACCATTTTGATTTCACTATTGTTTATTAAACTATAAGTAGACTATAATACAGGGTGTCCCGAAAAGATTGGTTATAAATTATACCACAGATTCTGGGGTCGAAAATAGGTTGATTGAACCTCCTTTACCTATATACAATAGTGCACACAAAAAAAGTTACAGCCCTTTGAAGTTACAAAACGAAAATCGATTTTTTTTATATATCGAAAACTCTCAGAGATCTTTTATTGAAAATAGACATTTGGATTTTCTATGGCAGCTACATCTTAAAAAAAATAAAGTGAAATTTGTGCACCCCATAAAAATTTTATGGGGTTTTATTCCCCCCTTTAAACCCCCCCCCCCCAAACTTTTGTGTACGTTCCAATTAAATTATTATTGCGGCACCATTAATTAAACACAATCTTTTTAAAACTTTTTTGCCTCTTAGTACTTTTTCGATAAGCCAGTGTTTATCGAGATATTTTGAATATTTGCCGAATCCACCACATATTTGTATATGGTTAAGTACGATTATAGAGACCTGTTAATAATCTGAAAATTTATTTATAATTTACATCTTTAGCTACATTTTGAATAAGAAGCTACATCTCGATAAAATGTGACATGAAAAAAAACTAAGAGGCCAAAAGTTTTAAAAATACTGTATTTAACTAATGGTACTACAATAATAGTTTAATTGGAACGCACACAAATATTTGGGGGGTTTAAAAGAACAAAACCCCCATACAATTTTTACGTAAACATACTGAAAAAGAAGCCGCATCTCGATAAAAACTGGCTTATCGAAAAAATACTAGGAGGCAAAAAAGTTTAAAAAACGTTGTGTTTAACTAATGGTACCACAATAATGAATTAATTGGAACGTACACAAAAGTTTGGGGGGGGGTTTAAGCGAACAAATTCCCCATAAATTTTTTATGGGGTGGACAAATTTCACTATAATTTTGTGTTAAGATGTCCCTGCAATAAGAATGATACATGTTTATTTTCAATTAAAAATCTCGGATAGTTTTCGATATATTGAAAAAAATCGATTTTCATTTTGTAACTTCAAAGAGCTGTAACTTTTTTTAAGAGCACAAATTTGTACTAAAGTAAGTTACGTTCAATTGAACTATTTTTGACCCCAGAATGTGTGGTATAATTTATGACCAATATTTTCGGGACACCCTGTTTATTGTTACTATGAAACCCTTATAGTCTAAGAGCTAGTGAACCCTCCGACTAACGGTCGTCCTGTAAGGCTAGAAATTTTTCTAGTGATAATTCATAGCACACCAAGGCTAAAAACCATTACCTGGCAGGCCTCAGTGGTGCACGTGTATCTACCAGGTGAATCGAAAAGTGCAAATTTAGGGAGTAAAATAAACTTTCTCCTGTAAGGTTTAAATTTAAGTATGTGTTTTAGTAAGTCATTCAGAAGAAATGTGTACAATGACAGGCGATTCTGAAGAGCAGAAGACCTTGCCATTCGAGGGGAAAGATTAGGGGTTTTTCCTAAAATTATTCTTTTTGCATCGAACAAATGTTTTTTGGTTTTTTTGAATCATTCCAAACAGAAAACGTCTTTAGTGAATTTTCTCTCAAGTTAATAGTTTTTGTTATATAAGCGATTGAAAATTTTGAAAATTGCGAAATCGGCCATTTTTAACCCTAAATCGGACATTTATCTAAAAATTTCAATGTTGCCAAGATACGTAGATATGCTTTAAACATTGATTGATGAAATCCCGAAGAGTTTTTGCAATAAAATATCGAAAACACCTTTGTTTTTTTAATTGCTAATCAAGCAGGTGCGACACTGTAGTATAAGTGAGGACGTTTGAGTTTGCATAAATTCATTATCTCGAGAATGGGCAAATTTGAAGAGAAATCCTCAGACAAGTCGATTTTTATTTTTAAATTAGGACTTTTTGGCATATATATAATACTAGTGACGTCATCCATCTGAGCGTGATGACGTAATCGATGATTTTTTTAAATGAGAGTAGGGGTTGTGTGATAGCTAAAGACTGGATTATATGCAAAATGCATATGCATATATATGCTGCATATTTCTCATGTTTTTCATAAATGCATATGCCTTGCATATTTGGAGATTTAAGAGCATATAAATGCATATTTTGATGGGAATTTACTCTACCCCATTTAAAAATAAGGTATATATTAGTAACATCAACATCCATTAAAATAAAATGTGAAAGTAAATATTTTGCTGTTAAGCTCCTTTGTTGTTGTACCCATAAACATAATGGGCGTTATTTATAGCTGCAGGTATCATTATCCGGATATTTAAGATTTATAGACTTCTCAGAATTTACAAATTACCTAAGTAAATACCGATTATATTTTGAATAACATTACAAATATTACCTGTACTTTCTGCTGGTGTCGGCCAACTATGAATTATTCTGGGAAAACCAACCAAAACGAAATTTTAAGCATTTTAAGGGTAGGATAGATTATTTTATTTTATGAATGGTTAGTCTTAAATCAATCGCCGATTATTCAACTTTTGTGATTGCAAGTTATTGACTATACTGTGTAAAAAAATCATTTTATTATTATTGTGAAAATGCCTAAAGTAGCAAGGGAAAAATCAAGTCTTCTCAGAAGTTGGATTGGAAGTAACAATCATCTAAAAGTTATCGACAGTG
This sequence comes from Diabrotica virgifera virgifera, assembly GCF_917563875.1. Taxonomy (NCBI): domain Eukaryota; kingdom Metazoa; phylum Arthropoda; class Insecta; order Coleoptera; family Chrysomelidae; genus Diabrotica; species Diabrotica virgifera. The sequence continues at coordinate 203,640,174 of NC_065444.1, read as the reverse complement.
AAAGTATGTTTTGCACCATTTGTGATAAAAAGGTAAGTTCTCCACTTCAATAGATTTTTAAACTTATCAAACTTCTTTGCACATCTATGTGTCTGTCTATTCTAAAATGACAAACCGTCCCATTTCTTCAAAAACTGTTTTTTAAAGTTCGCAACGGTTTGGCTTATACAGAGCGAGGTGTTGAGAGTGGCCCACCCTGTATACTACGGTACACTGACTGTACTTTATTGTTTGACGATTTCAATTTCACTTTGAGAAATAAAAAAAAATTGGGGGAGGTTTAAAAAGTTTGATCATTTTAATGTAGGTATCTATTTACGAAAACATCTAAAACATCATTATCATTATATTCCAGATTCCATGTCAAAAGAAATTCCAAGTAGTTCAACACATAAAAACTTCACTTCACCAAACTAAGCTATCAAAAAATGATAATAAACCTCGCCAGCAGATTCTACAGAACAGTTTGCAGATTCAGAATACGTCAGTTGGGCAAGAAACCTTTGCAAAGGATTTATGCCATTTTTTTTTGAACTGCAATATCCCTCTGCACAAGTTAGAACATAAATCGTGTCAAAACTTTTTAAAAACTTATTGCAAGATTAAAGATAAACCAGCTCAAATACCAAGTTCTTCAACTCTTCGGAAAAAATATGTCAGTGCATGTTACAAAGATGTGATGACGAGTATTAAAAATCAGTTAAAAGCCGAATATCTTTGGATTTCCGTCGACGAAACAACGGATACAAAGGGTCGACAAATTGCGAATCTAATTGTTGGAGTTCTTAACGACTCTGGCGATTTTAAAAACTCATACTTAATTAGTGTAAAATGTTTGGAAAAAACAAACTATGCTACAATAGCTAGATTTGTTAACGAATCCCTAACAAATTTTTTTTTACCTGATCAAGTACCATTTGAAAAAATATTATTAATGCTTAGTGATGCCGCCTCATATATGATGAAAGCTGCATCCAATCTTAATCTTTTTCCCTAATTTAATTCACTGTACATGTTTGGCGCACGGCCTAAACAGAGTTGCAGAGAAAGTTAGAATTGAATTTCCCAATGTAAACACCTTAATAAATAATGTAAAAAAAGTATTTCTGAAAGCACCACTACGTGTACAGGTATATAGGGAGATGCTTCCCGATATTCCTTTACCACCAGAACCAGTATTAACCAGATGGGGAACTTGGCTTAAAAGTGCTATATTTTTATCTGAACACTACGACGACATCAAAAGCGTTATTTCAAGTTTTGATCCGACTTGTACCGCTATTGATAACTGTCAAAATATTTTTAAAGAAAAGTCTATTAAAAATCAATTGTTGTATATAAAATCGAATTTCGATATCATTGAAAGTTCAATTACAAAATTAGAGGCTCAAAATTTATGTCTTCACAATAGTATGTCTATTGTTGATTCGGTTAAACAGAAAATAACAAATCTGAATGGGGAAATTGGAGTAAAAATTAAAGATAAACTTGATGACGTTTTAAACAAAAATGAGGGTTTCACTTTATTGCGTTCAATAAATAATATAATCAATTTTGGAAACTTCGATGAAAATATTAATATGGATCCGTCTCTAATAGCAAAGTTTAAATATGCCCCAATTACATCTTGTGACGTTGAGAGATCTTTTTCTGCCTATAAACAAATATTAACAGATAGAAGACATAATATTAGTTTAGAAAATATGAATCAATATATGATTATTTATTGTAACAATAAAAATATGTAAATTTGTTTTATTGTACTCTTTTTATAATATTAGTTTAGAAAATATGAATCAATATTGTAACAATAAAAATATGTACATTTATTTTATTGTACTCTTATTTATCTTGTGGTCAAAATAAAATATTTTGCCGTTTTATTTGTCACAAAACCTGAAGTTAAAAAAATATATTAAGAAATAATAATACAATTTGGTTTAAATTCAAACCTATTTATTTATTTTTATTATTTTTTATTTATTTATGTATTTAACGTAAACCATAAAATTATTCATATAAAAATAATTGCATATATAAATGCATATTTGCATGTTAATTGTGCATATTCAGCTTGTTTTAAAATGCATATTGCATGCATATTTTAGACATTTTTTAGTGCATATTTTCCAGTCTCTAGTGATAGCTCATTTGAAAGGTTATTTAATTTTCTATTCACTAATATAAACACTAACATGCTTATTTATAGAGGGTGTACAAAAACATTTTTTTTATAAAATTAACTTAGATTAAATTTGACAAATAGAAAAAAAAATTTTTGTACACCCTGTATAAATAATTATGTTATTGTTTATATTACTGAATAGAGAATTAAATAACCTTTCAAATGAGCTATCACACAACCCCTACTCTTATTTAAAAAAATCATCGATTACGTCATCACGCCCAGATGGATGACGTCACTAGTATTATATATATGCCAAAAAGTCCTAATTCAAAAGGTCCTAAAAATCGACCTATCTGAGGATTTCTCTTGAAATTTGCCCATTCTCGAGATAATGAATTTATGCAAACTCAAACGTCCTCACTTATACTACAGTGTCGCACATGCTTGATTAGCAATTAAAAAAACAAAGGGGTTTTTGATATTTTATTGCAAAAAACTCTTCGGGATTTCATCAATCAATGTTTAAAGAATTTCTACGTACCTTGGCAACATTGAAATTTTTAGATAAATGTCCGATTTAGGGTTAAAAATGGCCGATTCCTCAATTTTCAAAATTTTCAATCGCCCATATAACAAAAACTATTAACTTAAGAGAAAAATCACAAAAGACGTTTTCTGTTTGAAATGATTCAAAAAATCTAAAAAAAATTTGTTCGATGCCAAAAGAATAATTTTAGGAAAAACCCATAATCTTTCCCCTCGCCTGGCAAGGTCTTATGCTCTTCAGAATCGCCTGTCATTGTACATATTTCTTCTAAATGACTTACTCAAACACATACTTACATTTAAACCTTACAGGAGAAAGTTTATTTTACTCCCTAAATTTGCACTTTTCGATTCACCTGGTAGATACACGTGCACCGCTGAGGCCTGCCAGGTTATGGTTTGTAGCCTTGGCGTGCTATGAATTATCACTAGAAAAGTTTTTAGCCTTACACAACGACCGTTAGTCGGAGGTTTCACTAGCTCTTAGACTATTAGATTAATTTTGAATATCTTTAATAACAAAATATTTGGATCACAAAAAATATCCTGGTGTATTCTCTGCTTGGATCTTCCATAAATAATAAACAATAAATAACTTTTAAATTGAAAATGGTTATTCATTTTTAAATAACTTTTTCTTAATTTCACGTGTTAAATCAATTATTTGTCAAATACACTATCAATATTATTTAATAAAAAACTCAAAATATTCCTGAATCCGTCTCAAATATTTAGTATTTTAGCCTTGTTTGTCACTGTCTGGTTAGCATATTCTATTCTATTGAGTGCGTTGTATGACAAAGATAGCGAATGTTCGATTTCGAAAATATCACCACGGACATGGTGTTCTTTTTTCCGAATCCTGAAAAAACTAATAAATATTTTTTAAAAATTTAAACGCAGAATGAAAGACTGAGTTATTGTCGAGTGCTGAAGGTTCCATAAATAAATAAAAGGATTTTTTTGAATGAGATATTTAAACTAAAATCACACTAAATTTTCTTTTTTTTTGTCACCCGATACTTATTAAAATAAACACTATAAAAGTTTTTCAGGAACTTTTGGCCCTCCGTAATAACGTAATCATTCATTCTGCGTTTAAATTTTTCAAGAATACTTGAATAATCTATATCATTTTAATTTCAAATTTTTGTACATAGTTTTATAGATTTAAATTATACCTATTTATATTATTATGTAACCGAAACAAGTGTGTAGACACTTATCGGTATATGTAGTACTTTACTCAAATATTTTATTTATATATGTGTACAAAGCTGTAAATTTTTTTTTGAATAAATTTCATTCGTTTATTCATTCATTCGCTTAATTAATTTTTTCAGGATTCGAAAAAAACTATTATATTTAAATATCATTGGAGCCGAAAGTTTGCGCCTATCCCCTTAAATTGTTTATAAGGAACTTTGTTTGTATAATTTTTTATATTCCTTTATCCTTTTTATTCTGTCAAATCGTCGTTATTGTATTTTTCAAATGTTGTTGGTATCTGACCTCTAGTATTGCATTCACAGTGTATTTATTATTTAGATAAGCAGAAAGGGTATTATCACGATCCCACAAATCTGTTAATGGTACTGTGAATGGACATTACGGATGTAAGTACACTTGACATAATCCATGAAACAGGTGCTTTTAGTCGCAAAATGAGCGCAACGTATTTCAGTTTCGTGACAAGTGTTTGTTAATAGGAATCATCATAGACTGATTTGATCTGCAAATAAACTGGTCTTAGTTGTACACGGAAATATAGGTAGGTAAATATAAAATATACATATACAAAGTTCATTAATACATAGGTATTTGTTATAAAAAATAAGATAAATAATTCTAAGAATTTGTAAATAATATTCAAAATTGATGAGTGTATTAGTAGCATGATAACAATTATAAGTAATATATTAGATCAATATTTTCTGTATCCAATTAAAAGATGTGATACACTTACTATATGAAAAAAATTTACCACTGGATATAATAATACTGATAGAAAACATATATGTAAGAAATAAAATAGAAATAAAATTCAATGGAATAATAACAGAACCCATACAAACAAACACAGGAATGTATCTCTAACAAACTCTACTGTTTACCATATTGTTCAGCTATCAGCTGCTTTTGCATTACTATCAGCCGAAAACAATATCGAAGAAGAGGTAAAATACCAAATAATTAAAGCCAGTAGAACGGCCGGATGCCTAAACGACACAATTTGGAAAAACAAACACCTAAGATTGGAAACAAAGGCTCGAATATATAAGTTAGATATGAGCCAGTTATGACTTACACGGCCGAAACAAGACCAGATACAAGCAAAACATGAACACATCTGGAGACCAACGAAATGAAGATCTTAAAAAGGATTTCTGGAAAAGGACTACAGGATAGGGTAAGAAATGAGGAAATCATGACGCGTATGTGGGGTAGACAATTTAAATACCTGTGTAAAGAACAGAAAAGAAGGGTGGAATGAACAAATAAGTAGGATGTCTGAATCAGAGATAGTAAGAATAGCCAGGGACAAGTCACCGTTAGGCAGAAGAAGTATAGGACGCCCAAGAAAAAGATGGAATGAGAACTTAGTTGCAGAATTAAAGGCACTGTTAAAGAAAAACAGACAGTACTGCCTATAGAAAAGAAGAAGAAGAAGAAGAAGAAGAAGAAGAAGAAGAAGAAGAAAAATATTTCCTGTGAGCCTTCTAGTACGGAATCCGAATATAGTTCGATCTGTACCCATCTGGTTGCCGGATGGAACATTTTTATTTATTAAATTTCATACACAGACTAATATTTCTGCATGGGTCTATCAAAATTGTGTCATAGCTATTCATAAGGGGGGCCATCGGTGTTGAAATCAATATTTCAAACACATTTTTTTAAAGTATGGTAGAATTATTTAATTCTTTTTTTTAAATAGGCATATTCACTATAATTCATAAATTATTCAAGAAAAAATTCAAGGAAAAATATTGAAAAATAAGCCAACGGTGGCTAATTTTTAAAGACACCTCAAAAAAACAATGAATTTTGCGGTGGACGTCAGACTTTATCATTGGATCATGGTAGACACAAAATTTAAAATGATTTTATTAGCTTATAATTATAAGTTTTTAGAGGTAACGCTGTCAAGTTTCTTTTAGTTTTAATGAGCTTTGACTTTTTAACATCACTTAGAAGTCAAAACAACGATTTTTTTGCAAAAAATGGTGAAAATCAACATATATATTATTGTTAAACAAAAAATACGCTAAAACAAAATATATCTCGACATTTTACCACAAGAAAGGTCTAAACAAAATATAGACAAAATTCCAGGTGAGTTGTTCAAGTAGTTTTTGATTTACAATGTCTACACAGGCTTTAAAAAAAGCAGTTTTGAGAAAAACGCGTTTAAAGTATTGTCAACTTTTATTCTCAATTTTTTTTTGAATGTCAAATCGTATCACACCGGAATTTATTTTTGAATCGCGGGGTAATTTACAAAAAAAAATGAGATATCTATAGTCTATATAGCCTTGACGAACATCTGAACTGAAATGTTCCAAATACATAAATTATTATTTTTATCCACAAGCTTAATTTTATTTTAATCGAAAGAATATGATGCTACAACATTACAGTAAAAAAGTACTTATAATTAGGCCGTTCTTTAACGGTAAAATATTGCAAAACCTTTAAATTTTAAAGAACCGCTTGGATTGACATGAAATTTGGCATACACATAGCTAACAAGTCAAAGAAAAAAAGTGATATTGTGTTGATATGTGCTTTTGCCCTGGGGGTGGTTTTCACCCCCTCTTGGTGGTGAAAAAATGTTCGTCCAAAGAAAGTCAGGAAATGGATAAACTGGCTAATTTTAAGTAACTTTTGTTCTATGGAGTTTTTTCACTAAGTCAATGCTTTTCGAGTTATTTGGCAGTAAACATGTTCATTTTTTTAAGAAAATAACCACGCTTTTAGACGGTTTTTCGCAAATAACTCAAGTAGTAAGTATTTTGTCGAAAAACATTCTCAGCAAAAATATAGCCTGTAAAAAATAAAAAAAAATAGTGTATATATCACGTCTCTACACCTAGTAGAAGCAGAGCTATAGCTGATGAAAAATAGGTTCATATTCGTCAAATTCCAAATGGAATACTTTAACGTGAAATAACCAAAAATGAAGCACATTTCGGGGAAAACTCATTACAACTTATTTAAAGTGTTTAAAGATATTTTAAGAGCTTCATTTTTGTTTTAGAAAAAAAATTTCAAGCATCAAAATTAAACAAGTTACGCTCAAAATAAAGATACTCCCTTTTGGTTTTGGTAAAAAAATCGAGAAAATCACCCGCTAATTAGTATCTTAAATGACCTTAATCGTTACGGCTTTACAAGTTTCTTGACTCATGTATGTATTGATCATATGATCTGTAAGTTTCATCGGTTCAAAGTCCTTATAATTGAAAGGGCTGTAGTTAAAAGTGGTTGAACGGGTCACTGATCACGAATGTATGCAAATTTAGAAACACCAAATCTTAATCAATTTTTGTCTAACAGAAAAACAAAAAAATACATGATATTCAGAAAAGCAAATCTGACTTTTTTTGTTTTTCGAGATTTTTGGTATCTCTAACAATTTTTAAGGTATTTTGAAAAAAAGCATATTTTTCAAAATTTAAATTTTTAAAAATTTTATTTTGAAACCAAATTTTTTCAAAAATAAGCACTTTGAATTAATGAAACTTACAGATCATATAAACACAACATAAGTAAAATTATTTGTGGAGCGGTAACGATTAATTTAATTTAAGTTGCTAATTAGGGTCTTCCCGATTTTTTTTGCAAAAACAAAAGGGACCAACTTTATTTTGAGCGTAACTTGCTTAAATTTAATGCTAGAAACTTTTTGTAAAAACAGAAATAAAGCTTTGTTTAAACACTTTAAAAAATTATAATAGATTTTCCCCAAAAAGTGCTAAATTTTTTGGATATTTCACGTCGAAATATTCTATTTGAAATTTGGTGAATATGAATCTATTTTTCATTGGCTATAACTCTGGTTCTACGAGATCCAGAGACCTAACGCGTACACCATTTTTTTTAAAAACGCGTTTAAAGTATTGTCAACTTTTATTCTCAATTTTTTTTTGAATGTCAAATCGTATCACACCGGAATTTATTTTTGAATCGCGGGGTAATTTACAAAAAAATGAGATATCTATAGTCTATATAGCCTAGACGAACATCTGAACTGAAATGTTCCAAATACATAAATTATTATTTTTTATCCACAAGCTTAATTTTATTTTAATCGAAAGAATATGATGCTACAACATTACAGTAAAAAAGTACTTATAATTAGGCCGTTCTTTAACGGTAAAATATTGCAAAACCTTTAAATTTTAAAGAACCGCTTGGATTGACATGAAATTTGGCATACACATAGCTAACAAGTCAAAGAAAAAAAGTGATATTGTGTTGATATGTGCTTTTGCCCTGGGGGTGGTTTTCACCCCCTCTTGTTGGTGAAAAAATATTCGTCCAAAGAAAGTCAGGAAATGGATAAACTTTTCGAGTTATTTGGCAGTAAACATGTTCATTTTTTTAAGAAAATAACCACGCTTTTAGACGGTTTTTCGCAAATAACTCAAGTAGTAAGGATTTTGTCGAAAAACATTCTCAGCAAAAATATAGCCTGTAAAAAATAAAAAAAAAATAGTGTATATATCACGTCTCTACACCTAGTAGAAGCAGAGCTAGAGCTGATGAAAAATAGGTTCATATTCGTCAAATTCCAAATGGAATACTTTAACGTGAAATAACCAAAAATGAAGCACATTTCGGGGAAAACTCAATACAACTTATTTAAGTGTTTAAAAATATTTTAAGAGCTTCATTTTTGTTTTAGAAAAAAAATTCCTAGCATCAAAATTAAACAAGGTACGCTCAAAATAAAGTTACTCCCTTTTGGTTTTGGTAAAAAAATCGAGAAAATCACCCGCTAATTAGTATCTTAAATGACCTTAATCGTTACGGCTTTACAAGTTTCTTGACTCATGTATGTATTGATCATATGATCTGTAAGTTTCATCGGTTCAAAGTCCTTATTATTGAAAGGGCTGTAGTTAAAAGTGGTTGAACGAGTCACTGATCACGAATGTATGCAAATTTAGAAACACCAAATCTTAATCAATTTTTGTCTAACAGAAAAACAAAAAAATACATGATATTCAGAAAAGCAAATCTGACTTTTTTTGTTTTTCGAGATTTTTGGTATCTCTAACAATTTTTAAGGTATTTTGAAAAAAAGCATATTTTTCAAAATTTAAATTTTTAAAAATTTTATTTTGAAACCAAATTTTTTCAAAAATAAGCACTTTGAATTAATGAAACTTACAGATCATATAAACACAACATAAGTAAAATTATTTGTGGAGCGGTAACGATTAATTTAATTTAAGTTGCTAATTAGGGTCTTCCCGATTTTTTTTGCAAAAACAAAAGGGACCAGCTTTATTTTGAGCGTAACTTGCTTAAATTTAATGCTAGAAACTTTTTGTAAAAACAGAAATAAAGCTTTGTTTAAACACTTTAAAAAAATTATAATAGATTTTCCCCAAAAAGTGCTTAATTTTTTGGATATTTCACGTCGAAATATTCTATTTGAAATTTGGTGAATATGAATCTATTTTTCATTGGCTATAACTCTGGTTCTACGAGATCCAGAGACCTAACGCGTACACCATTTTTTTTTTACTTTTTTATAGGCTATATTTTTGCTAAGAACTTTTTTTTCGACAAAATATTTACTTTTTGAGTTATTTGCGAAAAACCGTCTAAAAATGTGGTTATTTTGTTGAAAAATGAACATATTCACTTGCAAATAACTCGAAAAGTGTTGACTTGGCGAAAAATCTCTATAGAACAAAAGTTACTTAAAATTAGTCAGTTTACCCATTTCCGGACTTATTTTGGACATATATTTTTTCACCCCCAAGAGGGGGTGAAAGTCACCCTCAGGGCAAAAGCACACATCGGCACAATATCACTTTTTGTCTTTGACATGTAAGCTATACGTATGCCAAATTTCATGTCAATCCAAGCGGTTCTTTAAAATTTAGATCAAAAACCGTGAAAGAATGGACTAAATATCATGATTTATTTTTTAGTTTAACTACGGAATGCCCAATTAAATCATGAATAGCTAGAGCTTCCCACACTAACGAGATTCAGGGCGATTATTAAAAAAATGTCAAAAACGTCATGTCAAAAAAACATGCATACATGGTGATTGATTAGTGGGGTAAAGCTCCCTAGATATAGTAATAGATAGCAATAAAAAGTTAATATCAAAAATTGTAGTCAACTTTGAGCTCCATATTTTAAAATTAATTAGAATGTTACAGGGTGTTTGATAACATAATAGCAGACCAAACATATGTTTGTTGACATAAAACATCATATATTTTATTCAATATTAGAAATACTCTTAACTGCTCCATTACAAAAATATAAAGGTTTTTTTATGGTATACATGGTATTTACAAAGTTATAACCAATTTTATATGAAAATCGTTGCAGGTTCAACTCACTCTATAAATAAAAATAAGCACAAAAGCAATGGATTATTTATTGATGCCATATTTTTTTATTTATTGTTAAAAATTTTCCTAAATGATTGATATTTCTAATTACTAAATGAAAAAATATGGTATCAATAAATTATTGCCGTTGTACTTATTTCTATTTATTCAGGGAATTGAACTTGTTACGATTTTCATATAAAATTGGTTATAACTTTATAACTTTGTAAATACCCTGTATAACATACCAAACCTTTATATTTTTGTAAGTTAAGGAAATTTCGAATATAAAATAAAATACTGGGTGTTCCATTTAAAAACATAAGTTTGGTTTGCCACTACGTCATCAAACACCTTGTAATATTCTAACTAATTATGTAATGTAAAGCTCAAATTTGTCTGCAATTTTTGTTATTAACTTTTATCGCTATCTATTACTATAACGGATCTACGGAGCTTTACCCCACTAATCAACCACTCTGTAGACTTTCTTTTTTAAGAACAATTTTAAAAAACTTTATTGGCATTTTTGGATCATTATAGTAGTGTTCAGTGGCGTAGAAAAAATTTCTTAGGGAGTTTCGCTGAGGATATAATAATACCATCATATATGTTTTTATATGGGACACTTTATATATTTTGACAGTGCTTGGAGAAAATTAAGGGGACACAAATTTAAGCCTTATCGTATATGTCAGACAAAAATTATACGAAAAAGATTGTTTGAGAAGGATACAATTTGCAAAATGATATATTTGAAAATGTAATGAAAATCCAAAAGTTTTTTATAGTGTAAACTTTTTTCGATTTATATACAAAAAATATTCACTAAATTTTCAGTTGGACAAGTAGCCCTGTTTTAGTCAAAACAAAAGCAAGTAGGTGCATTTGGTACCATTTGTACCATTTTATTTAAGGCCATCCTTACATAATTCGTAAATAGTTTACGGCTATCCCTACTTTAACTGTCTTTACACGGCAAATTACGTGTAATTAGTAAAATTCACACTGGTATGGATATGTAAATATTACTAGAATGTCATTCTACTTTAAAATGTCATAATTAACTTAAAGAGATGGCTTTTGAATGTTCTTGGATATCTGCTATTTATATAATTGCAAATTATTAATTCGGTTAATAAATGTGATAATTTTTTCACTAACTATGTATTTAGTGATTGTAATAATTTATATGTACAACAAAAACTAATACTCAATCGAGAAAAGAGGAAAAGTGTTAAAGTGATTTCTTAATAATATATTGTTACTATGGAACGCTTACAATTTTGAACATCTTTAACAACAAAATACTTGGATCACAGAATATATTATCCTGATGTATTCTCTGCTTGGATCTTCCAAAAATAATACACAATAAATATCTTTTTATTAACTTCACTTCTTAAATCAATTATTTATCAAATACACTATATATCAATATTAATTAATCAACAACTCAAATTATTCCCGATGCCATGTCAAATATTTAAAATTGTCACTGATTTTCAATGTCTGACTGACACTATTCTTTTCGACTGGGTGCGTTTTAAGACGAAGATAGATTTAGAAAGTATTACCACGAACATTGTGTTAATTTTTTTCGAATCCTGAAAAAACCAATAAATATGTTTTGAAAAATTTAAATGCAGAATGAAAGAATAAATTATTACCGAGGGCCGAAAGTCCCTTAGAAAAAAAAAATTATTTTGAATGAGATATTTGAAATTAAAAATCACACAAAATTTTCTGTTAGATTTTCACCCCTGTAACTTATTAAAATAAACATTATATAAGTTCTCTGGGACTTTCGGCCCTTGCTAATAACGTAATCTTTCATTGTGCGTTTAAATTTTTTAAAAATATTTATTATTTTTCTCAGGATTAGATAAAAATGAATCCTTATTTGAATAGCCTTGCAGCCCAAAATACGTACCCATCCTCTTAACGGTACTAATTAACTTTAATTACAAAAAATAGCTTTTTGCGATCACGAATAAAGGCAAGTTGACATTACTAGTGAATAACGAACGTGGCTCACGCTTACGTATTTTGCCCGTGCTATTGTAGATATTTTATTATCTATTTTCAAACTCGAGCAGTACATTTGTATTTATGCATTGCATACAAATACAAATGTACTGCTCGAGTTTGAAAATAGATAATAAAATATCTACAATAGCACGGGCAAAATACGTAAGCGTGAGCCACGTTCGTTATTCACTAGTAATGTCAACCCGCCTTAATGAATGAACATTCAGAAGCTGTTTCACTGGCAGGTTAAACCACACATTTTCATTTTCAGTCAGCTGATTTGCAATAATTTTAATCATTTACGTAAAATTTTTATGCACTTACATAATTTTACAAATATTTTAAATTTTCGAAAACAAAGTATTATCATGTTTATTAGATACAGATTCTTAAACAGGCCATTCACTCTTGAATAAACAATGAAAGGTTTTTCGAGGAGAAAATATTTTTGTTGTGTATTTTTTGATACCTGACGGCTGAGTGATATGGAAAAAGAAATCTAATTTCAACACGTGTCACGGGTTCGGAAAGTTCATCCTGCTCGAATACCGATAAAAATTGCTTTCCCCGAGTTTAAATAATCTTTAATATATTCTATGCATTTTTTTATAATATCTGAATACGATTCTTAACACGTTTTTTATTATGTTGACTGTTGATAAGCATACAAAATACAATTATTGATGTCAATTTTGATGAAGTCTCATCTCACCTGATACTGTCAAAACATATGTATTATGTTCAGTAACTTATATCGCGCAAAATATACAGATCTTACCAAATATATAGAATATAGGTACCGCAACACAATACGTTATAGATTATAGACCATAACATTGACTGATGTGATTAAAATGATTAAAATGTGAAGAAAAAGAGGAGTACTTCAAGGCTGTCTATTTTCTCCACTATAATTCAATATTATATACTTGCAAAAGGTTCTTTTAAAATGCCCTTGAAATTATTGAACAAGGAATAGATATTGAAGGAGAATACGTAAATAACTTAAGATACTAAGCAGACCAAATCATCATTATTGCGAACAGTGCTGAGGGCTGGTAACGATTTTTCACTGTCATGATGGTCAGTAAACAGGATATATTTTAGAGGTGAAACTAATCACAAACGAAACAGAAGGAAACTTATACCAAGTGTCCATATTAATAATAATTATATCTATAACACAGCCACAATGGATGAAACTCAGGCATGTGTATGAATACAAAACCACCGGACAGATTTTTCAACATTTCGCAGGGACTAAAGCAGGGAAATGGGCATTGTTTAACCTGGCACTGGAGTATGTGGTTAGGCAAATGCAAACTGGACGAGGAAACCTACTGACCAACCGAACGGTTCAACTGGCCGCTTATGTTGATGATATTAATATTATCAGTAGAACATCAACAGGAGCACATGAAACATATGCAGAGTTAAAAACACGAACAAAAATTCTAGGTCTGGAAATTAACACAGAAAAAACAAAAATAATGATTCAGACGAGAAGAAATATAGTCCCAGAAAACATTATACATGAAGATGATATTGAAACGGTTGAAAAGTTTACATACCTGGGAGTAGAAATATATGCCAACGGATCAGAAGATGGAGAAATACGGAAGAGAATAACGCAGGCTCTCTCATATATTTCGGTCTAAAAGTGTCCACCGAAATACAAAGATGAGAATCTATAAAACCTTAATTCGACCAATAACGTGCTATGGTAGTGAAGCCTGGGTCCTGAAAGAAATATCCAAAAACAAACTCGACACATTCAAAAGGAAAGTACTTAGGAGAATACTAGGAGCTCTGAGGGAAAACGGAATTTTCAGAAGTCGATACAATAACGAGCTTTATCAACTTTATAAGGAAACGCCCCTGTCAGACTTCATTAGAATACAAAGATTGCAATAGATAGGCTACCAAAACGAGCACTGAATGCTAGAATGCAAGGAAAGAGACCGGTTGGGAAGCCACGAAAGCGCTGGGAAGACACAATAAACAGCGACGCACAAGCCCTTTTAGAAGTCCGTGTATGGAGAAGAGCAGCCACAGACACAGACAGGCAAGGGTGGAGGCAAAAAATAAAGGAGGACAAGGCTCAATTTGGGCTGTAGTGCCGTAGAAGAAGAAGATATCTATAACACAAAGATAGAACGCTTTCAGAGATATTAGTATCTTGGTTGCTGGTCTGGATACAAACAATTTATACCATGAAATCCAAATATGAGCTAGTATAGAATATGCAAAGTCCGCTTTTCAAAGAATAAAGAAATTTCTAAGGAATCCTACCTTATCATTGGATATCAGATACTAATTAGGGAAAGCATTCGTTTTTTATTCCACACTTTTATACGAAGTCTAAACATGAACTCTTGGAAATACAAATATGTGGCAAATAGAAGACCTTGAGATTTAAGTTTTGCGAAGGATGCTGAAGATATCTTGGACAGAACGTGTTACCAACAATGAGATGATGAGAGAGATAAGGGGTGAGAGAGAAGTCCTAGAGTTGTTGAAAATAGAAAAACGAGATATTTAGGATATAATTTTTAAAGAGGAGGATAATAAGTTGAAAATTGCTTTCTCTATGTTTAAATATAATCTTTAACATATTCTATGCATTTTTCTTGTAATATCTGAATACGATTCTTAACACGTTTTTTATTATGTTAAATGTTGATCAGCATACAAAATACAATAATTGAAGACCTACGGGAAGAAGGGGTGCTTCACATTTTCTAAAATTTTGAGTTTCCTAGTGAGTGAAGGTGGTATGTAACTTTACTATCATATGACACTTATACTGTACCTCTAAAAGTCTTAATAAGAGATATTCTAGTGGTTGAAGTTGGTATATATGTAACATGTAAAATACGATTTTTGAATGAAAGAAGGAGGTATGAAACATTTTTCGTTTTTTTTTTTCAGGTTTAAATTTTTTATAACTCAAAAACCATTAACTTTTAGAGAAAAATTACAGAAATCCTTTTTTGTTTCCAATGATCAAAAGAGCCTAAAATAATGTAATAAAAATTTATAAAATACCTTGTGAATGCGAACAATTTTTTTTTAGGTGAAACATCAAGACCATTAAACGTTAGAATTAGTGAACATCAGTCTTATATTAAAAATAGAGAATTTGATACATCTCAAATATGTCAACACGCATGAAATAATGAACCTAGAATTCAGTGGAGAGATTCAAGTATAGTCCTGAAAGAATCAGATAGTAAAAAGGGAAAAATCAAAGCAGCGGCTCTAATTATGCTAAATGAAATTAATTGTGTAGCAAATTCCTTGGTAGAATGCAGTAGGATGTGGTTACTCATACTGAAAGAGGAAGTCAATAGAAAGAAAATACCACGATTAGTAAGTCAATAACATATTGAGTTAGTACAAATTTTATATTATAGTATTACTTATTGTATATCTATGTATTATTAATATTATTTATAATTTAAGCACATTAAAGTCAAAATTTGGTATTAGTCTTTGAAAGTAAATTAAATGTAAGACCAAATACTTAAGATGTCGGGATAGTATCAAGAAGTTTTTTCCTCGTTTTCCCTCGTGATTTACTATGGAACATCTAACGCGAGAATTTTACTGTCATCGTTGCATTTGGTTGTCTTTTTAAAGACAGATCACATATGCCATGATTTTTTTGTGACGGATATTCTTGAGTGGGATTGATTTCATGTAATCGAATGAACTATCTTTTAGTAAAGTTGTCCCAGGAACGCAACTCATAAATATTGGCAATACGATTTTAAAGTCTTCTACTTTAAAATGTATAATATACGTCCGAATTGCCAATATAAATCAGTCAGATTAAATAAATTATTAGAAGAATTTTTTTACTTGGCAACAAAATTTTTGTTTATTTCAGTAATATTTTGTATTTTGACAACGAAACCCGATTTGGGCTTCGAAACGTTAATAAAATTATTTTTTTAATTTAATTGTGGCTTATTTCCCATCTAAATAGTTATTCAAAAAATATACAGGGTGTTCCATTTGAAATAAGAAAGTTAATTAGATTTACAGAAAACCGGAAGATCTGACAATAATGTAATTACCATTATAATGTCGTCCGCATTAGAAAACTCTTACTCTCCAAAATCCATAAAAAATCGTGCAAGCCGTTTTCTAGATAATTAAGGCTTTACAACTCACTCTGTATAAAATACTCCATTAGGTCCTGGTCTTTTCACCTCCAGATAACTAGTTATCGGGAAGTTTATCTGACAGATTTACAAGTAATCTGCCAGATAAAGTTCCCGATAACTAGTTATTCGGAGGCGAAAAGATCGGGCCTTAATAATACAAAGCAATATAGACAGAAGAAAAAGGGTCAGGTTGAAGAAGACCGTCATCACTTAGAAACCGGTGAGGTGCTTAACAGATCCTCTGCATCCATTTTCCGAACTACCATCAACAAAATTACTATAGCCAATTTGATAACCAACGCTCAATAATCGAGCACCGCACATGAAGATTAAAATTATTTTGTGTTCAATTACTTAAGTTTAAGCAAATAGATTAAGAACAATAAGAGCCGAAAGAGAAAGCAACTGCAGAGTGGTGTTTACAAACTAACTTGTGGTGACTGTCCGAAAACTTACATCGGTCACACTGGCAGAACCTTTGACAAACGGATAGCAGAACACAAAAGGGCTTTCAACAATAGAAAAACAGACAATTCTACATACGCCCTTCACCTTCTAGATCACAATCATTCTTTTAATGAAGAGTTTCAAATTCTGCATATTCAAAATAAAGGCATTAAACTATCTTATTAGAATCTATGGAAATTAATGAATTAAAAAATACAGATTAACAGATGATAAACTTCTGCACAAATAACGAACTTAGAATAAACAACACATTTATTTACCACAAAGATTAACAGAAATTATACATTCAATAACACTCGTGGACAAAGATGTATGATAGATTATGTTGTAACCAACAGAGATATACATCCATCAAAAATAATCGACGTAAGATGCCTCAACTCAGTAGATGTAGTAGCGACCATAGTGTTATATAAAATAGGAATTGTTATGAAATATTTCACACCTAAGAGGGCAGCTCCAACACAAACAAAAATCAAAGTCGAAAGACTACATACGGAATCCACGGAATACTTATGCAAGAAAAGAATATCAGAGAAAATTGCTGAGAATGGAATATTAGAAAACGATAACATCGATGAAAGCTGGCAAAAACTCAAAAATAACATAATCGACTCTACAACAGAATCACTTGGAGAAAGAAAAGTAACGAATACTCACATATTAACGAAGAAAACCCCGTGGTTTAGAGAGGAAGTTAAGATAGAATGCGAAGAAAAGAAGAAAGCCTTTTTACAATACAGAACAAAACAAACACAACAGGCATACAACCACTACAAACGAATCAGAAACGAAACGAACACTTTAGTGAGAAAAATAAAAAGGGAGCACTGGCAGAGTTTCTCAAAACAGGTGGAACACGACTTCTACGGAACACAAAAAAAGTATGGAGAATGATCAGAGGGCAAAGAAAGGAGATGAACGAATTAATAAAAGCGAAACACATTGAGAAGGAAACATGGGCAGACTACTTCCGATCTCTATTTGCTAAAGGCGACGACAGTGAACCACCAACAACTGAAGTTACGACAAACGAAGAAATAAACATCGAGGAGGGAGAGGTAAAGGAAGCATTAAGAAAATTAAAAAATAGAAAATCTCCAGGAGAGGACAGAATATCGAACGAACTCCTAAAGTACGGAGGACAAGATCTAGCTAAACAACTATTAAAACTAATACAAAAAATAATAGAACAAAACAGAATACCACAAGAATGGAGATCAAGCATCCTAATACCTCTCTTCAAAGAAGGAGACAAATCAGATCCGGAGAATTACAGAGGGATTAACTTATTAAACACAACATTAAAATTAACAACAAAAGTGATAACAAACAAATTGAATGAAATTATAACATTAGCAGAAGAACAACAAGGTTTTAGGTCGGGAAGGTCGTGCACTGACGCTATATTTATAATGAGGTAAGTTCAAGAGAAATCGTTGGAATAAAACAAACCGGCATATTTATGTTTCGTGGACCTTAAGAAAGCATTTGACGGGGTCACATTAAAGGACGTTATCCACTTGTTATACCCGAGAGAGGTACCTCTGGGAATAATTAAAACGATAGAAAACATCTACCAGAACAACACAATAAAATTAAAAGTGGAAGATGAACTAACTGACCCAATTGAAGCCGGCAATGGGATAAGACGGAGGGATTCCTTGAGTCCTTTATTGTTCAACCTGATCATGGACGAAATAATAAAAAAAGTAAGAACTGAAAAAGGATACCAAATGGGAGAAAAACAACTTAAAATAATCTGCTGTGCGGACGAAGCAATACTAATCTCTCAAAGTGAAGATGATTTACAACGTATACTGCACCAATTCAACATAATCGCCAGAAAATTTAACATGTTAATTTCCTCAAAAAAGACAAAATGCCTGGTTATAACAGCAGATCCAATAAGATGTAAATTGGAGCTGGAAGGTCAGATAATAGAACAAGTGATGGAGTTTAAATATCTAGGCATCACACTATCTAGCTACGGAAGACGCGAAACAGAAGTGGAAGATCAAATAAATAGAGCAAACAGAGCCGCAGGTTGCCTGAATGACACAATATGGAGAAATAAAAATATCGGAAAAGAAATGAAATGCAGAATTTACAAAACAGTCATCAGACCAATAATGACATACGCGGCAGAAACACGACCCGACACAGAGAGGACAAAAAGATTGCTCGAAACAGCGGAGATGAAAACCCTTCGAAAAATCGATGGTAAGACTCTATGGGACAGAGCTAGAAGTACAGATATACGACGGAGAGGCAAGGTGGATAACATTAATAACTGGGTAAAAAACAGAAGAATAGAATGGAATGACCACATAAGCCGAATGACAACAAATATGGTAGTCAGGACAGCGAGAGACGGTTTCCCAATAGGAAGACGATCAGTGGGAAGACCACGAAAACGATGGAACGACAACTTACTAGAGGCACATTGAAAAAACAGACAGAGCCATGTCTATACAAAAAGAAGAAGAAGAAGAAGAAAAATACAGATGTAATTCTGAATGACCAACTCGAGACAAACAGCTCCCCACTCCTCAACCTCTTCAGTTAAAGACTTAAAACAGGCAAACACATAGTAAACTAAGTCACTTGAGAAAGAAAGGCACTCTGCCGAAACAGCTGTAGTCACATAGTTATAATAAATTTTGTGGAAGTATAGAAAACAAACGTTTTCAGTGTTTTATTGTTAAATAGTATATTAAACTAAAATTAAATGTAATTTTTTACAAATAAACTCTGAAACATGCTAAGACCTATCTTACGTAAAAGGTGTAAAGAAGGAATTATTAGTATAATTTTTGATTGTGTCTTCCACCACCGGTTGCTTTCCCCGGGAGTTTTTAAAACAGATCAGCCTGTTGATATGCGTAGAGCTTCCACTCTGTGTAACGTAAAATCAAATAATCAACAACGAAACTGAGACAGACGTACAAATCCGCAACCGGGTAAATAAAAGAGAAAACATTAGAATGCAAACTTCGATGCGATACAGATTACACCCTCGGCACAGTTTGATGCGACAAGGTCGTCATAGCAACGTGTTGATGGGCGTGTGCCTGACCTTCTGTATGTCAGGTCAGGATACGTACTTTGAATGAACATGTTTGTTGAGTTTATTCAAGCTCTCCCTTTTATAATTTCCTGCTCAAGGACTCCCGATAAACCAGTTGGAAGCAATCAAGTAAAAATATCTCCACACTTTTACTTTCTTTTGAGAACTCCATAAGACAATTTTTATTTTTTAGAAGACAATGTTAAAAAAGTTATTTTTACAACTTTTTTCGTTTAATAATTAATTATTTTTAAATATAAACATATGTAGACGTTTATTCCTGAGAGCGACTAACAAACTTGAGGGCCTCTGGCCCGAGTTTTCTGGAGAAAAATTCATATATTCATCGGAACGTGGTCCCATAAACTGACGTATGCAAGAAAATCAGTCGATTTTGAGAATTATATCCTACAATCGTTTATGGTGAGAATAATGTAGAAGAAATTCGAAGCATTCAAAAAGTAGACTCATTATGTAGACCAGGCTGTATCGTTTCCCCCATTAGGTAAATTATACCGATTAGTTTTTTTGCACAAACTTACCCAAAAAGAGTTCCCAATAGGAAAATTGTTTAAACTTTTTTTTAAACAAATAAAAAAAATTATTTTTACTTTCGACAATTTTTTTTAGATTCTCTGGGTCATTCTGAGCAAGCAAAAAAGTTATCTTGTGATTTTTCTCTAAAATTCATAGTTGTCGAGTTATATGCGATTTAAAATTTGAAAAACTCCAAAAATGGCCATTTTCAAGACTTAACTCAGTTAAAAATTATTATTGTAAAGTCAGAGAGTGACTAAATCAAAGTTTAAAGCCTCCCTACAAGCCCCCCTAAATTTTTGTTGTTATTTTATTACTAACCTATTATTTTTAATAATTATCAGTCAGCGCTATGCGCGTATTAGGCGACCGTGAATGGTGAGTGCGAAAGAAATGCACCATTCCGGCAGTCCAATGGTGCATCTTACTCGCACTCACATTGACGGCCGCCTCAATACGCTCTTATCGCTCATTGATGATATTAAAAAATAACAGCTTAGTAATAAATTCTTCTCCTTCTTTTTATATTAGGCCTCTTGGCCTGTTCTTAACTGATTTTCAGCTTGTATTCGTAGCTGTGATGTTGCTTCGAATTCCTGGCTATACAAGCTATTCTCTCGCGGTCAATTCTTGTCATATGCTGATTCCACTCTCGTCGTCTCTGTCTTCCTCACCGTACTATATCTTGTATGTTACAGAGATCTTTTCTGTCGTTCGGTAGTAATAAATTAATGACACAAATTTCTTCAGGATCATGTATGGAGGGGGGGGGGGGGGGCTTTAAAATTTGATTTGGTCAGTTTCTGACTTTCATAATAATTATTTTTAACCTAGTTATAAAGCCTTGAAAACGGATATTTTCGCGTTTTTCAAATTTTAAATCGCAATAACTCGACAACAATCAATTTTAGGGAAAAATCACAGGAGGCTTTTTTTGCTCAGAATGACTAAAAAAAATCTAAAGAATCTAAAAAAAATTGTGCGAAGTAAAAAAATTGTTTTTTGAATTTGTTTAAAAAAATTGTTTAAACAATTTTCCCACCGCGGCAACTCCCGGCACCCTGTGGATTTGTTATAAGGACCTCTTTTCGAATTGAAATAATTTAGGTACCTAACGGGGGCGACGACACAGCCTAGTATATAATGAAAGGACGAAAAGATTCCCCAAAAAAACCTTTGTACAAGGGATCTTCCTCACACGATATGACTGCCCACCAAGGACTTATAACTGACATAATTTCGTTATTTTTGGTCCGTAAAACTAATAAAAATTCCACTTTGATTGGTGGGAAATAAGCAGAGGCTTTTTAACTATTCGCGATGAAAAACAAAGTATCTGACCTCTGGTGGAATAAATTTGAACCACTATAAGTGGTATAAACAAACCAGAAAATTGTTGATTTGAATGGAATTTGGTCACTTTTTAAAAATTGTTAGTAAATTTCAGCATTATGAGCACATTAAAATATTTTAAAACAAATCAGTATTGTTCTATTCCTCAATTGAATGTTTGTTTATACCATTTATATCGGCCATTTTCCTGCATTCGACCTGCCCTCTATATTCCGTTTCAATCGCGAATAGCACAGCTCTTAGAAACTGTGACACGAAACTTGTAAATCAGCACCTAAGAACATTGGAAATCAATTCAAGAAGAAAAGGTGGCAGGTAGTTTGAGTGTCCTATGCAAAAAAAAGTTAATTTTATTTTTCTGAATCTATTTACTTATGGCATCTTACGCAATTTACTATTTAAGTTAGGAATAAGAGAAAATTTTAGTTTGGAAATATGTTTATTTGACGTTTCGATTAGATATAATTATGTTATTTGTTTTTCATGTAAAAAAGATTATTATTCCTTTGTTTATTATAAAACTGTAAGAATATTCTTTTCCGCAAATCGCCAGGAAATTTTGACATTCCTGTCAAAATTTCTTGAAGAAAAAGTCAGGACTTCCTTACTGTACGGAAATGTCATTTCCTTACTGTAAGGAAATGATATTTCCGTACAGTTGTTAGTGTTCTACATAAATGATAATTCAACCTCAATACGTTTCCATAGTAACCCAAGTAATTTTATTAGGAATTTCAAAGCACCATTTATTTGGGAATAAAATTATCGCGTTTTTTTTAAATCAATAAGTATCTGTCGAATTTTAAACGATTTGCGGAAAAATAGTATGTTTACCTCGTAGGAAAAGCCACATTCCTGGACTCTGTGTTGCTAAGTCTCGGCTTGCGCCTCGACTTAGCAATCTTCACAGTCGTCCAGGAATGTTAAGCTTTTCCTACCCGGTAAACAATGTACTATTTCGTTTCACTTTACTTATAGTTTATTAATTTCATTAAAATGATATATGTATTTCATTTTTTACCTTTAATAAATATGGTTTAGAATAAAACTGAACATTTTTGGTTTCTTATAACTTAAAAATTACACGTAAATATTAAAAAAATATATGGGCTCCCTAGAGGGCCCGACTAGCGTGTTGATGTTGATTTAACTTCCATAAGATTAAAGTTTCAATTGCGTATTGCACTTGGCATAGACAACAACATTACTTATTGAAATGTGTATATATTTAATATGCAAATTGAATCATGCAAACATTCCATGAAGAGGATTAATATAGTATGGGAAGTAAGTAACACCTTATCAAATATTCCACTGTTTATTGTTTTTGATTTTGCATTTATAACAGACCGTTCATTTAATCCGGTTCGAAGGGCAAATAGTGATGTATATCTTGTTGTTGTCACCCATTTTACAAGATTAGAATGTGAAATATTTAAATTATTTATGTCTGTCTATCCGCCCGTAAACAGCATCTAATTCCTCCGTTATTAGAACAGATATAATGACCAAAGATGTATCAAATGAGAGCTTGTAACCTAACGATAGTACTAAAGAAATTATCAGTATTAATTGCACAAGAGCTCTAAAATTCTATGTTAATTTTAGAGATCGAGTGCAATGTGTTGAGATTATTTCATGAATAAAACTGTTCAAAA
Source organism: Diabrotica virgifera virgifera (assembly GCF_917563875.1). Taxonomy (NCBI): domain Eukaryota; kingdom Metazoa; phylum Arthropoda; class Insecta; order Coleoptera; family Chrysomelidae; genus Diabrotica; species Diabrotica virgifera. The sequence continues at coordinate 203,616,625 of NC_065444.1, read as the reverse complement.
CCAAAATTTTATTGTAATTTATTTATGTAAGTTAAACAAACAGTTGTTATAAATATTAATTTGACGGTTGAAAGTCATCACTTTTATAATTTTTAAAATATTAATTGTCATTAATGTCACTGAGTATATTTTTTTTCGTAGCAACGAAGGGCATGTGACGTAAAATACTTGACGATGGGAAATTATCAAAAATTATCGGGTATAATATCACAAGAGAGTGAGAATAAATTAAAAATAATGCGACAGTTTTTCGAAAATTTGTTGTCTGGCAATAGACACGAGAGCCCGCAGGGCTCGAATGGCTATTGCCCAATGACAACAAATTTGAGTAAAAATGAAGCAATATTTTCTTGTTTATTCTTACTGCCGTGTGATATTCGTAAGATTATTTTTTAATACCTATATTATGGATATTTTCTTAAATGTGACAGTTGTCAAAACTAGGAAAATGGTTGACATTAAACAGAAACAATCTACTTAAAAAAATTCTATCGGTAATTTTCTACAGTAGATAATTCTCAGTATAATTTTAATCTCACGTGATCCAATATCATACTATAGGATTGGAGGTTAAAATCATCAAAAGATAATCGATTTAATTTAGATTTATGTAGGTTTCTATTTGTCAGAATCTCCTATGAATGAAATAATCTTAGAAACTTTCTCTTGTATTTATATCTCTTTTCTAAGGTGCATAAATTGCTATCAGATTTAAAACTTTGACGTATAGTTTAATCTGTCTACAAACTATGTATTCTCTCCTACATGTTTACTCTGATACTCCTCTGATACATGTTTACCAGTCTTCTCCTTGATTTACCAGTTCCTGGTGTACTAATAGGGCGTCTCCTTCTTTGGCTCTGTTTTCTTTCACAACACCAATTTAGAATAATAAGTAGTATAACATAATATTTGGTCTTTTCCCCTTTTTCTTTGTCTTCTGAAATGCACAGATATCACTGTTCTTCTGTTGAAATTTTTTAGTTATTTCTTTTTTCCTTCTGGATAGTGATTTTAGGTTGCACCTACCAATTCGAAGAAATATTTCGTTTTTTTTCTCGCATTGGTCGTCATCGTTCAATCGATCTTGTTCTCAGACATCACCCTGTAGTTATGGGCAAACATTTATGGTCCATCAGTTAGTCCATGTGGTGAGACCGCTCCCGTCTGAAAAAATTTCTGATTCGATTTCTTTGCGGATTCCTATTCAAAAATGTTCTCTTTAAACAAATCTGAAGGGTGCCGGGCGGAATTTTTGGACAGAAAATGTTTAAACAATTTTTTTAAACAAATACAAAAGATCACCTTTTTTGCTCTGACATATATCTACATATTTAGGTTTTCTGGGTCATTCTAAACCAGAAAGTTATCTTATGATTTTTCTTACAAATTGATAGTTTTCGAGTTATAAGCGATTAAAAATCTAAAAAATGCGAAAATACGCATTTTCTAGGCTTCAAAACTCAATATTTAAAATAGTCCTCACAGAGGACTAATAATAAATGACCAGGAAAACAAAAGTAATGAGTATACCGCATCAACAAGATTTCCAAATCACAATAGACGATGAAACAATTGAACAAGTAGTGTCATGATTCAAATATTTAGGAGGGTTCACTAACGAAAATGGAAATATTGAAACAGAAGTAGACAGCAGAATAAGAAACACCGAAAGAGAGACAGACAGACAAAGATGAAGGTCTTTAAAATTCCATCTACGTGCCGACACTAACATATAGCAGTGAATCATGGATAATAAACCAACGTAATGCTTCGAGAATACAGGCTCTGGAGATGAAATACCTAAGGAGAGTACTTGGAGGCTCCAGGAAGGATCGTATCAGACACTAGGATATGAGAAAACGCTTGCAAAAAAAAGTTCTGGATAGAGTTGAAGAAAATCAGCTACGATGGTTTGGCCACTTGAATCGAATGCCAAATGAGACACTTCCCAAAATAGTCTGGAAGTGTAAGGCGCAAGGAAAAAGAAAAAGAGGCAGACCTCAGCTAACATGGAACAACACCATTGAAAAGGCTTTAACGAAAAGAAGTATAGACTTCAGGCAAGCAAAAACTTTGACAAACAATATAAGAGAATGGAGAAGAAATTATATTGCAGCGCCACGATAAAAGATTCATAAGTTATTTTTAGATTTTAATTAGGTTGTATGTAGTTATTATATAAGTTTATATTTATTTTTGAAATGTAAAATTTGATTTCGACACTGGCGTCAGCCGGTAAAATTAAAAAGAAGATTATGTATGTATGTAAAAATAGTATTTTTGAGGTTGTCAAGAAGGTATTTAAATTGTCGTCCAAACATTCACTTTCAACATTCTGAAGCGTGATCGTCTCTAACTTCAATTTACACCGTTGTTATTTTTAATTGTTAATCCAGCTCCATGATGCGTCTCCATCCGATTTTTTACCGATGCTCTATTTCAACAATCTCCTATTTTCCCCTGAAAAATATTTTTTTAGATTCTTTGAGACATTTTGAATAAAATAGGTTTCTCGTCATTTTTCTCAAAAGTTTACAGTTTTAAAGTTATAAGCGATTTAAAATCCGAAAAAAGGGAAATTCACATTTTCGGATTTTAAATCGCTTATAACTTTAAAACTGTTAACTTTTGAGAAGAATGACAAGAAACTTATTTTATTTAGAATGTCCCAAAGAATCTAAAAAAAATATTTTTCGGAGGAAAATAGGAGATTTTTGAAATAGAGCGCACCGCACCGGCAAAAAATCGGATGGACACGCATATTTAATAATTAAATAACAACACTGTAAATTGAAGTTAGACCCGACCACTCTTTAAGATATTGAAAATGAATGTTTAAACGACAATTTAAGTACTTGGCAACCTTAAAAATACTATTCTAAATATGAGTTCTTAAGCCTCAAAATGCGTATTTTCGCATTTTTTAGATTTTAAATCGACTATAACTCGAAAACTATTCATTTTTGAGAAAAATCACAATATACCTTTCTTGTTTAGAATGACCTAAAAAACCTAAAAAAATATTTTCCAGCGCAAAAAAGGTGATCTTTTGTATTTGTTTAAAAAAATTGTTTAAACAATTTCTGCCCAAAAATTCCACCCGGCATCCTTCAGATTTGTTTAAAGGCGATATTTCTAAATAGGAATCCACAAAGAAACCTAATCAGAAATTTGTTCAGACGGGAGCGGTTTCACCACATGGACAAAGTAGCGTGCTAATCTTGCTGAAGACTGCCTGCTTCTATATCCGGTCTTGGGATGAGCCACAGTACTGTTAAGCTGCTCGGTCCATCCAATAGCGCATTTGTCGAATTGAATTCCAAAACTGAACAATATTAACAATTTTTCAATCCTTGAACCTTCAGGCTTACAAACGAAAAAAAAAACAGCAAAAAACCGAAACAAAAAAGAGTTATTTATTTATGTTTATCCTTTATGTCATAAAGTACATTTTTGTTAAAAAACACAATTTGTCTAATTTGTGTTTTGAGAACAACTTTCAAAGTGGAAATCGAAAAGTCAAAATAAACCCATTTTAAAGTAAAATTGTTGCTTATTCCTAGTAAAAACAGTAAACTAACTTTAAAAAAAGCAGTATTACTATCCTAATATACACAAATATACGCGTGTGTTTTTTTAATTGGCATAGGCAAGTGCCGGTTTAGGGAGGTTTTTTTACAAAAAAAAAACAGTTAATTATCACCTAACCTTCATGACGTTTTCCAATATCTATTCGTTCAAATATTTGATAAGAATTACACACTCGGCAAACTTTACTATATTTGACCGATGTTGAAGAGATGTGCTTTGCAAATTTTATTAGAATTGATATACAATAATTAATCAACTGTGAGACTATCCGCTGGTGCATATATTCACTTCTACTACATCATCCAAAGCTCCAATACATGAGTTGTTTTGTAGAAAATTATTCGTTCGGTTCTAAAGCGATGATTACGGAAGCAAATAAATCTCAGTAAAAGTTTGAATTATTTATAGAGCCATAGCAGCAAGATGTAATGGATACAAATTGTACTTCTATCGGCTATAGCTCGGCCATATCATTGCATATTGATTATGTTTTAGAAGCACCCCCATATTAGTTACTTTTTTCGTCATCGCTTATTTACATATTAGCATTGTTTTCTTTACGAAACAGAATCTCAAGAGTGGTATGTAGATACATACCATGTTAATAATAAAAGGACAAGAAAAATAAATTTATATTCAAAATTTAGACATCGACATATTTACTAATGTACTAGATAGACCCTTTTTTAAACAATCTCCTCTCTCTTATGTTGAGCTGTGCATACCTCTTACTTGGCTGACAAATAACTCTTACATATGTCATGTTGATAAGAACTGTTTACTTTATGTGCCTTTCTGTTTTGTTAACTGATATTTTTTCTGTTAATTTAGTTTTGTTTTAGTTAAAACACATTCATGTTAAAGAGCAAAAGCATATATTTTTTGTATCTAAAGATATTACGGACATTAAAAAAACAAAATAGTCACAAAATATAAGACTACAGTACGATTCCGATGTGTATTGACAATTGTATCTCGTCCTCCTTACAGGGTGTCTCAAACTTAACATATTTTTCTTTCTTCTTTCACTTAGAAAAATATTTCTTTTCTTTCACCCAGTAGAAGAACAAAAAACAAGTTTGAGTAAAACTTTGTACATCTGTGTGAATACAAATCAACAGTTTACATTGTAGTGTAATGTATGTAGAAAGCAAGAATAATTTATATTATATCGTCTTTACCGTTACATAATGCTTAGATTGTAGGTTATGAATAAAGAAGTTCTTTAGCGAATTAGATCCTTCCACAAGTCCACATAACTATCTGAGAGATTCCTTGTATATAAATCTTCATTTTTTCTGATGTTCGGATGGATTTTAGTCCCTGCTGTCAAGTCTATTTTGAGACGAGGCATTACTTCAACAGATAATTAAATATACTTTCCTCACTGTGTCAGTATTGCGTGTTTGCTGAACGTTTGACGGTCCTTAGTGAAACAAGTAATTGGACTTCGTAAGTCCTAGGTTTTCACCCAAAGTAATCGAAAGTAGAACTGGAACTCGATATTTGAACTCTTCTTGTAACTTTACGTCGATTTATATACGATTTTACTAATTTTGAGTCATTTTCAATAAACTTTGGGTCATCACCGTTTAAAGAGAAATAATTAACCAGAACCAAAGTTTCAAACTCAACTTTTCAATACGCTTCGACTGATGTGTTACATGTACTATTTCTGCGACTAAAATGGCACTTCTGGTTAGAACTTATTAACCGGATATGATATTAAATCCAAAATTTTACATTTTTTCTCATCTTGCTAAGGCACGTCGAATAATATATCGCTTATACTCCTTCGGTGATTTTAAAACAGAACTTACGGTTGCAACTCTAAAAGCGGAAATCTGATGTCAAATTTCCCATCTTAAATACCATCCTTGGGTTATAAGCTTACATTCCACACCTCATTTGTCATTCTATCTGTATTAATAACGCAGGAGTTGTATTCGCCAACGGACAGACAAACAGTCATGAAACCAAAGGTTTATATTTATTCTCATCTTGCTAAGGCGGATCGAATATCACTTTTACTATACCGGTGACTTTAAAACAGTGCTTCTGATTGCTTTTCTAAAACCAGAAGTCCTAAGTCAAATTTCCCACCCTTAACACCACCTTTGGATTATAAGCTTTCATTCGACACCTCGTTTGTCATTCTACCTGGTATAATGTTAGGTTGGATTATAAGCTTTCATTTGACACCTCATTTGTCATTATATATGGTATAATTACGGAGGATTTATATTCGCGGTCGGACGGACAGACCAAAGAGAGCCTAGGTCAAATTTCTCACCTTTAGAACCATCTTTGGATTATAAGCTTTCATTTGACACCTTATTTGTCATTCTACCTGATATACTGATATATTCGCGATCGGATGGACAGACGGATAGGCAGCCTAGGTCCAATTTCTCACCTTTAGTACCATCCTTGGATTATAAGCTTTCATTTGACACCTCATTTGTCATTCTACCTGGTATAATAACGGAGGAGTTATATTCGTGGTCGGACGGACAGACAGTCTAGGTCAAATTTATCACCTTTAGTACCATCCTTGGATTATATAAGCTTTCATTTGACACCTCATTCGTCATTCTACCTGGTATACCCAATGACGGAAGAGTTATATTCGCGGTCGGACGGACAGAAGGACAGACTGTATATGTCAAATTTCTCACCTTTAGTACCATCCTTGGATTATAAGCTTTCATTTGACACCTCATTTGACATTCTACGTGGTATAATGACGGAGGAGTTGTGTTCACAGACAGATAGACCAACAGACAGACAGACGGACAGACGGACGTGGATAATTCAAAGTTTTCACAATTTTTCAAACTTGGCTGTAAACCATTCATCGGGGTTTTGGTAACTAATTTATCTTACGATATTTCTACATAATATTTATGTTATCTTCCAGTGTGATTTTTAACAGGATTTAGTTCCCAAGTTTCCAGATGACTGAGGCTGCTTTACTTAAATTAATTTTTAGTCCATTTTTGTTTCTCCGGAGTCTACAGAACCGATGTTTAGATACTCCCAGCAAATCCCTACAAGCCCGAAAAAGGCTAGTCATGAGTAAGTGTTGCCCCATACCCGGAGTTAAGCCGGCATCGATGTTAAAGAGGACTTAGCTTTTACTAGGTCGTGATCACCTTACATAATTAGCAACTACAGCTAAGAATGAAGACTCCTACGGTAGGTACCACAGGATTTCATAGGTCTTCGAGATACATGCGTTAGATAAAGGTAACGATACTCATATTATCCATGACAACAGAGACAGTGTAGAACATATGAATTAAAAAAATAAAGATTAATGTTAACCTCAATGTCATAGTCTGCACAATGATCTAGAAAAGTAGCAAAAATATTAAAATCTAATATTGATTATTATTTTATTTTTACACGCTTCTTTTCCTGAAGCTGAAAATTTTTTATGCTTATTTTTTATGGGATCTATTTTAACATATATCCTAAATTGCTACCTGTACTGCCTCTTTATTACTAAAATGGTACGTGTGGTCTATATTATTGTATGGTCGTGAGACATAGACGTTAAAAACCACAATTCTAAATAAATTAGAAGCATTCGAATTGTGGGGCTATCGACGGCTCCTAAAGATATCGTGGGGTTCGCACACTTCCAATGAAGGTGTTCTCCAAATGATGAATTCAGAACGTCTGCTCATAAACATCATAAAGAGGATAAAAACAGAATACTTTGGCCATATAACTAGAGGATCCAAATACCATCTACTTCGCCTTATAATAGAAGGAAAATTCTAGGGAAAGAGATGGATTGGTCGAAAGATATTTTATGGTTGCGTAATATTAGACAATTGTGTGGTTCCACAGTAGAAGAATTATTTCGCGCAGCAGCCGATAGAGAGGGGTTTCAGGAACTTGTAAACATGATGACGGCCAACGTCTACATACGGACACGGAACCTGAAGAAGAAGACTGCCTCTTTATTTACAGTATGAGGTCTTTTATTTTTCGTACTCAGTTGAAATCAGTTTAGAGCTCCCCTTGTACAGGGTGACCAGTTAAGGGTAGCGAGCTGCCATATCTCATAAGATATTGGTCGTATAGATTTGAGAAAAAAAATCGTGATAAAAGTCGCCAAGAGAAATTGCTGGAAATTATTTTCGAGTTTGTTAAACGTCCACTAGAGGGCGTAACAACCAAAACAAAGTAGAAAAATGGGATTTTTACAGAATTCTGTCTAATGAAAGTTTATCGATGATATCATTTTCATATTTACAGACCATTTCCCTACATTTTTTGTCTAGAACGTTTTGTTCTATCTATCAAAATAAAGCGGTTGGGGAAGTTCAATTGTTTTTTTAAACAAACCAAGATTTCTTCCGTTTCTTTTGATCGATTTTAGCAAACTTGAGCTCATATGAAAGAGCATAATAGGCAATACAAAACTGTTATTTGGTTTTGAATTTTTGACGTTTGCTGTTGCCGCTAGATGGCGTTAACTGAAATGGCAGCAAATTTTTGAATTTTTTTCAAAAAAAAACAAACGTAATGATGGTACCTTAATTTTTATATATTTTAAAAGAGGATAAGTTTCTCTATAATTTAATGTAAAGGATTTATTATCTACCTTTTTTTGAACCGTTGATATTGACCAAAATATAATTTTATTACATTAAAAAATAGCACGCCACTGTTTTTTATCACAATAAAAATCAGTTTTGTAATATCTTATTAGCTGCTAACAAAAAGAACCTCCTCACTTTTTTTCGTTAGACAAACGGTTTTGGATTGAAAAAATAATGCGGCGCCCATATCTCGAAACATATACTAATTTACATATTTGGAAAAAAAATCTTAATAAAACTGTCCAACAGCAAGAGCAATAACACTAAAAACAAAACACACAACTTTAAAAATTAATGTTAAAAATAAATTAATAATTTTGTCGTAAATGTTCAAAATGTTATCCATTATTTTGACTGCACGGGTCCAATCCCTTCTGGGTGGAGTTGACAGCTGCCTCAATTTCCGCTCTTGGTATAATATTTATCGCGTTTTGAATTCGAACTATCATGTCTTCTCGAGTAGTTGGTCGAGTTTTATACACTAAATCCTTTATTCGGCCCCACAGATAAAAATCAAGGCAGGTTAAATCGGGGGACCGTGGTGGCCAGAAAAATAGACTGCCTCTACCAATCCAACGGTTAGGAAAATGCCTGTTCATAAAATCTTGCACATTTAGAGAACAATGTGCCGAGGATCCGTCTTGTTGAAACCACATGTTTCTTCTTACTTCTAAAGGCACGTTTTCTAAGAGTCCTGGTAAATCGTTTAATGAAAAGTTTAAATACATGTCACCGGTTAGATTGCCATTAAATATGTGCGGACCGATAATAGTACCATTAATAACACCGCACCAGACGTTAACGCTCCATCGACCCTGCTGATAATCTTCACGTAACCAGTGTGGATTAGTGTCCGACCAGTAATGCATGTTATGCAGATTTTCCTTGCCATTACTGCTAAACGATGCTTCATCTGTCCACAATATTTGTGACAAAATAAGACGGTTTTCCCTAATGAAGTCTCTAAGCCAGTACCTGTAATTGAGCCTACGTTCAAAGTCAGTCTCTTTTAAGGATTGATGAATCACGACGTGATACGGATGCATTTTAAAATCCATTAATATTTTTTACACTGAGCCATAGGATATTCCTAAATATCTGGAGATCTCTCTTATGCTTAAATGGGGGTCTGCATGAATATAAGCCAACACAGTTATAATGTTATCTTCTCTTCTTACTCTACGATTTCTTCTAAAAGTTGGAGTTGGTTGCACTTGGCCATGTTGCCTTAAACGTAAGACTAAACGACAAAAAACCATTCTCGAATGCCGTCTTCGGAGGGGATAACGCAGTGCATACCGCCTAGAAGCAATCGCCGCATTTTCAAAATATTGAAAATAAATTCTCAACATATCAAAGGCTTTTTCGTTCGTAAAAGGCATGATTTGTTGTAAAAATACATTTTACATGACATTAAATGAGATGTCAATGGCAGGAACTGTCAAAATGAATATCAGCGTGATTGACAATTTGGTGTTTTCTTTCATTTTATTTTCAGTTTCGTAGATCATGGCCTGCTTCGCTTAAATGCGATGTTAGTTAAGTTTGATTTTTAATTTAATTTAAGAAATAATAATCATTATTATTAATAAATTATGAACTAATGCATTCTCTTGCTAATTAAATAATTATTAATGATAAAAATAATAGGTAATAATTTTATTATTGTGAGATGTAATATTTAAAAATAATTTTGAAACTTATAATTATCCATATCCATTATTTTTTCAATCCAAAACCGTTTGTCTAACGAAAAAAAGTCAAAAGGTTCTTTTTGTTAGCAACTAATAATAGATTACAAATCTGATTTTTTATTTTGATAAAAAACAGTGGCGTGCCATTTTTTAATGTAATAAATTTATATGTTGGTCAATATCAACGGTTTAAAAAAAGGTAGATAATAAATTCTTTTCATTAAATTATAGAGAAATTTATCCTCTTTTAAAATATATAAAAATTAATATACCATTACATTTACTAGCGGCGACAGCAAACGTCAAAAATTCAAAACCAAATAAGCGTTTTGTAGTGCAAATTATGCTCTTTCATATGAGCCTAAGTTTGCTAAAATCGGTCAAAAGAAACGGAAGAAATCTTGGTTTGTTTAAAAAAACAATTGAACTTCCCACACCGCTTTATTTTGATAGATAGAACAAACCGTTTTAGACAAAAAATGTAGGGAAATGGTCTGTAAATATGAAAATGATATCATCGATAAACTTTCATTAGACGAAATTCTATAAAAATCCCATTTTTCTACTTTGTGTTGGTTGTTATGCCCTCTAGCGGACGTTTGACAAACTCGAAAATAATTTCCAGCAATTTCTCTTGGCGGCTTTTATCATGATTTTTTTTCTCAATTCAATACCACCAATATCTTATGAGATATGGCCGCTCGCTACCCTTAACTGATCACCCTGTACTGTCTCGAAACCACACGTTCTACTCTGAATCCTTATTACTTTTTTTTCATGGCATAATTACAATTTCAATGAAATTTTTTAGAATAGCCTTTTGTTCTGCTTTTTATAAAGAAACGGTTTCGATTTCCCATTAAAACAATGATTAGTTAATGTAGAGTGTGACTAAAAGCTGGCTTCATGGGGTTTCATGTAATTGTTTTTCGCGTCTCTTTTAATCTGTTAAAATAAAGTCTCTTATTTTCTGTTAAAATAAATAGATGTCGTAGTTTCTCCCATTATCGCATTTTAGAACTTGTACGTAGAGCTTTCGGTTCGCAAATAAAACTTGTTCTTTATTGTTCCTCATGTACACTCACAACTTAAATAGGCAAAGTTTTTAAATAAGATTTGTTTGAAAGTTTAATTTGCACCCAGACAAACTTTAACCAAAATGTAAAAATACTAGACTCCAGAAACTGTAAAAAACTTTCTAAAATAAAAGTGGTAACCTATATGTTTAAGATTTACTTCTACAACGTCCTACTTTAAAAATAAAGTGAATAGGACTTTCTGAAAAAAAAACCTATAAGTTTTTTTATAAGGTCCAAAAGGTGGTTCAGAATTATAATAACTCACTATATCTGGATGTTTAAACTTATACGGAGAATGCTTAATTTAATAAAAAGTGTATAAAACGCTAAGAACAAACTCAAAATGCTCATTTGGAGAATAAACTTTTCTCAGGTTCCTAATCATCACTAGAGTCCGCATTTTCAGAGCTCCTTTGGAAAATAAAGCCTCTTCAAAATGGTTTAGAAAATGCTCCTATTGGGAATAAACTTTTCACAGGTTGATTATCATAAGTAGATTCGGCATTTTCAGTCATTATGCTTTTTGTAAGATATTTGAAGTATGGTTCTCAGGGTAGAGGTCGATGGAAGGAAGTATACATAGATCGATTGTGTGTGGATTACCACAAGTTTCAGTATTGCGTCTTATACTGTTGCTGATCTTTATAAATGACACCACTAATTTAAAAATCGGTGGGAAAATTTTCTTTTCGCTGATGATACCAGTATCACTTGGAGCAACTCTACTATTGCATCTTTTCATGCAACTATAACTTCTGATTTGCTTACGATAAAAACCTGGTCTGACTTTAATTTACTCACTTTTAACGTGGACAAGACAGTAGCATTATCCTATAAAAGTGCTCTTCAACCCCTGCTTGTTAATAACAGCAGGATCTCTACCTTTGATTCTGTAAAATTTCTTGGTATTTTTTTAGACAGCAACCTCAAATGGTCCCTTCATATCGATTTGTTAAGTAAGAAACACCCCTCAGCCTGCTATGCTATAAGATCTGTTTCAAAACCACTCATTAATGTTGTTCTGAAGCTATTTTCTTGTGGCATTTTTATAATCAAGTATATTCAAATGGGAAATAAGCCACAATTTTACCTAAAAATGATTTTATTAACGTTTCGACGCCCAAGTCGGGTGTCGTTGTCAAAATACAAAATAATACTAAATAAACAAAAATGTTGTTGCTTAGTAAAAAATTCTTCTAATAATTTATTTAATCTGACTCATTTATATCGGCAATTCAGACACGTATTATATATATATTTTAAAATAGACGACTTTAAAATGATATTGCCAATATTGATGAGTTGCGTTCCTGGGACGACTTTACTAAAAGATAGTTCATTCGATTACATGAAATCAATTCCAACTCAAGAATATCCGCCACAAAAAATCATAGCATGTGATCTGTCTTTAAAAAGACAACCAAATGCAACGGCGGCACTGAAATTCTCGCGTTAGAGATTCCATAGTAAATCACGAGGGAAAACCAGGAAAAACCTCGTGATACTATCCCGACATCGTAAGTATTTGGGTTTACATTTAGTTTACTCTCAAAACTAATACCAAATTCCGACTTAATATTTTAAATTTTAAATAATACTAAAATACTAAATATGTACTAACTCGATATGTTACTGATTTACTAATTGTGGTATTTTCTTTCTATTGACTTCTTTAATATGGGTAACCACATCCTACTGCATTTTACCGAGGAATTTGCGACACAATTGGTTTCATTTAGCATAATTAGAGCCGCTCCTTTGATTTTTCTCTTTTTACTATCTGCTTCTTTTAGGACTATACTTGAATCTCTCCACTGAATATAACTAAGGAATTAAGTATATAAAGTTTATAAATAAGGAATTGTCAAGATTGCATCGAATGGAACAGAACAACTTAGAACGGGATCCTACAACATTCACAAGAAATAATACGAGGAAAATATCAATACCATATGTAAAAGGACTATCCGAAAAACTTAAAACAATTGGAAATAAATTCAAAATATCAACAACAATCAAAACAACAAAAACATTGAGATCTATTCTATCTAAAACTAAACCTAACAGTAAACAAGAAATAACAAAGAATTGTATTTATAAAATACCTTGTGAATGCGAAAAATTTTATGTAGGTGAAACGTCAAGACCATTAGACGTTAGAGTAAATGAACATCAGTCTTATATAAAAAATAGAGAATTTGATAGGTCTCAAATATATCAACACGCATGGGATAATGAACATAGAGTTCAGTGGAGAGATTCAAGTATAGTCCTAAAAGAAGCAGATAGTAAAAAGAGAAAAATCAAAGAAGCGGCTCTAATTATGCTAAATGAAACCAATTGTGTCGCAAATTCCTCGGTAGAATGCAGTAGGATGTGGTTACCCATATTAAAGGAGGAAGTCAATAGAAAGAAAATACCACAATTAGTAAATCAGTAACATATCGAGTTAGTACATATTTAGTATTTTAGTATTATTTAAAATTTAAAATATCAAGTCGGAATTTGGTATTAGTTTTGAGAGTAAACTAAATGTAAACCCAAGTACTTACGATGTCGGGATAGTATCACGAGGTTTTTCCTGGTTTTCCCTCGTGATTTACTATGGAATCTCTAACGCGAGAATTTCAGTGCCACCGTTGCATTTGGTTGTCTTTTTAAAGACAGATCACATGCTATGATTTTTTGTGGCGGATATTCTTGAGTTGGGATTGATTTCATGTAATCGAATGAACTATCTTTTAGTAAAGTCGTCCCAGGAACGCAACTCATCAATATTGGCAATATCATTTTAAAGTCGTCTACTTTAAAATGTATAATACGTGTCTGAATTGCCGATATAAATGAGTCAGATTAAATAAATTATTAGAAGAATTTTTTACTAAGCAACAACATTTTTGTTTATTTAGTATTATTTTGTATTTTGACAACGACACCCGACTTGGGCGTCGAAACGTTAATAAAATCATTTTTAGGTAAAATTGTGGCTTATTTCCCATTTGAATATACTTAATTACAAAACAACTCAATTTAGCATCTTCTAAACTAACATATTTTTCTTTGTTCGAGTCTCATCTTCGATACGGTCTTCCTTTTTGGGGTTCTACTATAGCTGCCCAATAAAATGTTATTTTTATATTACAAAAAAGAGCAATAAGGTATCTGTTTAACCTCAGAAGAACAACAAATTGCAGAAGTTACTTCAAAGATCACGGAATTTTAACCCTTTCATCTTAATACATTTTAGAAACTGTTTGCTTAATTCGTAAACACCTGCATGTCTTTCCAGCAAGGCCTCATCATGGCTACTCCACCAGAAATTCAACTTTTGATGTCTATTTACCGATCCCGTTTTTTGAGTTAGTAAAGAAATCTATATTATATTCCGCAAAAAACTATAAAACGATCTCCCTTTACAACTCAAATCTGCAACATTTTTCCCCAAATTCCGTAAAATAACAAAAGCTCATCTATCTATAAGACCATATTCAGTGGAAGAGATTCTTAATGACTAACTAAGAAATTACAGTAGTGTACAAGTAACCAAGCTTATCTATATTTGGGTGGCACATGCAGCAACTTAAAGGTATTAGTTCCTATGACTGTATTTTACTTTGTTATATGTCACTTTGCAATTTCTATTAATTTTTGCAATACATTGGTTTTGTTTTTTTTTCTATACTTTATTAACTTGTATTTTTTTATATTCATAATTTATCAAATTTCAGAGAATAGTATTTGTTATTGTTATTGTTATTACTGATTTTTTTTTCTGACTTTATGTTAAGCTTTGTCCATAAAATTTGTATAATTTTCAGTGACAATAAAGCGTATTTCTATTCTATTCTAATGAGGGAGGTATATGTCCAAATATGGACGATAGAAGGCTAAAAAAATGCTTGTTGTTTAAATATTAAAATTAAAAAGTAAATATTTCAAGATAATGATAATTTTATCCACTTTCGTTTGATTCCGTTGGCTGAGTTTAATCATGTGACTTAGATACTCATTAACAATTTCAATCTCACTTCCATTTAAATCGATTGTGATATTTTCACCCTTCTCACAAACATTGGCGCACTGTAATCTAGCGTACGGCGAAGTGCACGGTTGAGTTATTTTAATGTAATTCTTTAACTAATGGATCAAATGAAATTTTATAAATTGAAGATGAAAGAAGAATAATTCAGCTATATTACGGTTATAATTAAAAAAAATAAAATGTATGGGCATAAGTACGGTGTGGGCGGAAATTGAGACTTGCATGAATTTGGTTTAAAAATTGTTTAAAAATGTGTAACTAATACAATTTTTCTTATAAAACTCTCAATTTTGCACAAGTTACCTTTTAGACATCTTACTAAACGATGTTTCGTTTAAAAAAAAATAAAAAAAAAAAATTCAAAAACTTTTGTTTTATTTGAATTCATTTTTAAACCGTTTTTGCAAGGTTTTCGTTTAAGTTACTTTAGTACGCAGAGTTGTTCTACCTTTTTCCTAATTTAACTATTTGAACACATCTTTAATACCAGACTAAGCAAATTTGGAGAGATAGCGTCCTCCTGTCTAGCTCCTCTTTCCGTTATTATTTTGCTTGTTGTTAGACGTTCTGCTATATTTTTTATTAGCACGGTTGCATTGTGATTATAATTATTATCGTGCTACAGTTCTTAGATTAATTCACCTTCTCAATCATTTTGCGCCATTCTGTTCTGTCCCTTGCTTGGATTGATCAAATTGGCGGTACCGATTTTCTCACCATTATGTGTTACTCCGTCTATTCACCTCAGCTTCAGTTTACCCTGTCTTCTTATTCCCACAGGTTGCGCTGCTAGAATTTTTTATCATGTTTGATTCCGGAACCGGGCTGGGCTGTACAATGAGGACGTTTGAGTTGGAATAATAGGGAAGTGCATATAGATTTGCACCTCAGCAAAAATAAAACAAGATATAACCTTTTGTAATTTTATTAAGAAATGTTTAATAAACAACATATCAAAAAGTTCTATTTGAGAAGTGGGTGCTTCATTTTTTATTGAACTTTTTTATTGAACAAATGAACTGCGAAATTAGATGTTTTTTTAAATACCTCCGAAAATATAAATTCTAGAAAATAACTGACTTGACCATTGAAAAATTCAGAAAATTTTACAAAACAAACCTTGGACAAAGATTTTTCTAAAATTAAATCTGTAGCTTCTATAATTTTTTATTTATAACCCTAAAGTCACCCTTCTCACAAACATTGGCGCACTGTAATCTAGCGTACGACGAAGTGCACGGTTGAGTTATTTTAATGTAATTCTTTAACTAATGGATCAAATGAAATTTTATAAATTGAAGATGAAAGAAGGATAATTCAGCTATATTATGGTTATAACAGAAATAAATAAAATGTATGGGCATAAGTGCGGTGTGGGCGGAAAGTGAGACTTGCATGAATTTGGTTCAAAAATTGTTTAAAAATGTGTAACCAATACAATTTTTCTTATAAAACTCTCAATTTTGAACAAGTTACCTTTTAGATATCTTACTAAACGATGTTTCGTTTAAAAAAAAATTTCAAAAATTTAATTCAAACTATACGACTTCTCAAAAAATGTAATTTTTGAAAACTTCGTTGTTTTAGAGAATTACCACCATTTTAAGATGGTATTACTCAAGTTTGAACAGATTGATTACAGTTTTATAGGTGCTTTTTTAAAGCTTAGGATGTAATCTTTAAAATGCACTAAATTGTTATACTTTAGAAATGAAATGGATTATTTCTTTCTGAGAAAATTTAAGAACGATAATAAAAATGTAATAAAAAAAAACAAAAAAAAACGAGATGGAGTCCGGTCCTGATAGCAAGCAAATCTTACAGCTTTATATCGGTCCTGACAAATTTATAAATTCAAGTAGTTAAAAGTCGAAATATAATTTAATTTTTACATTGTTTGCAAGATAAAGTTTAAATGTGACAGTGTGTTAAAAAACCAACGATTCTGTGAGTACAAAATTGCATTATTTATATCTAACCATAAAATCAGAAGTTAAAAGGCAATATTTTATCGATTTCAATCCAAATTATCGATTATCGACAACAACTTTTTGCTGATTCAAGTAATTAGGCTGCCGTCTAATTTTGTTAAGAGGCCAGGTCCGGCTTCAGATCCGCTGTTCCAATGCATGTAAATTTTCAACGGGACGATGGCTGAACCGGAATTAGCTACTACTTCACGAAATACACCGACTACGTCACATATCTCTTACTCTCATGCATTAAACAGTTTTAAACATCCTTCAAAAGACCAAGGTATCATACTTTCAACCATACAAGGAATACAAGTTTTCGAATATGTAAAAGCTGTTGGATCAATAGTACAGCCCAAATACGTTATTTGGGCATCCAGAATCGCAAACAACCGCATCTGCATCTACCTCTCGTCTAAATATATAGTTGACCAATTTCTTAGCTCCCACAAACATGTAATTATTGACGGCAACCAAATTGAAGTAAGAAGATTAATAACTCCTGCCCAGAGATTAATCATATCAAGTGTATGTCCTACTATACCTAATAGCATAATTGAAGACCATCTAAAAACTATGGGTATAAAATCCGTCTCCAACATGACGTTTCTACGAGTAGGCATGCAAGACCCGGAATACAGCCACGTGCTTAGCTTTAGAAGGCAAATCTTCATAAGTCCTTTAGAAAATGCATCGATTCCTGACTCATTCCTAATTTCATTCGACAATACATCATATAGAATATACATTTCCATAGACGGTTTAAACTGCTCCAGATGCAAGACAGTCGGACATCAAGATTCTGACTGTCATTCTTTATCATCATTAAGTAGTCCAATTAATCAAACGGAAACTGACCATCAAGTGAACGTACTCAACTCTGCCAATAAAGAATATAGCCAGCCAGAAGAACAACCACGGAAAGAACACGAAGAAGGTACCCAGACATTAAAGGAACCGAAACTTAACATCACAAAAAATCACGAATTAACATCAGCCACAAACGACCAAACCACTTCCTTACAAACAAAAAAAGAACTACAGATTTCGTCACAACCACAAATATCCCAAGATTCAGTAATTGAAAGCGATAGAAAAATCTCTGAAGCTATTCATGTTACTAAAAGACAAATTTCCACTTCTCCCGAAATCCTTGAAAATGACCTACCTCCTCCCACTACTGAAAAACAAAAAAATAAAAAGCCTAAAACTCAAGATTCTATTCCAGATATTCTCAATGAAATTAAAGAAAAAATTGAAAATAGAATCCCTTCCTTCACACTTTCTTTTCATGAAATATGTGAGTTTCTGTCAAATTCCCTTCACTCAAAACATCCTGAACTTATTGCTAAAAATTATTCAAATGAAAGCGATGAAATCAAAGAAATTCTAAACTTTATATATTCTCAAACACAAAATAAAAGTTTAAAAAACAATATTACCAGATTGAAGAAGAAACTACTTCTAAGCAGTCTTTCTTCTACTGACGAAACTGACTACGAATCAAGTTCTCAAGTAAATAGTTAAAGTGGCCAATAATACATTCATATTACAGTGGAACCTCAATGGTTATTTTACCCATATAGAATCCATCAAGCTTCTTATAAACGATTATCTTCCTTTAGTCATATGCATAGAAGAAACCCATTTCAAACATCAAAATGTAACATTAAAAAATTATGTTCCTTTTCTAAGAAACCGAGTTACAGATCATTCAAGCGGCGGAACAGCAATTTTCGTAAGGGATGACATAGAGTCAACCGAAATACAACTGCAAACAAACCTGGAAATAGTTGCAGTGTCAGTCACCCACAAAATGAAAATCAATATTTGCAACGTATACTTACCTCATCCTACTGATTTAGATATAACTGAACTAAGCAATGTTTTAAACCAAATTCCACACCCAAAAATAATATTAGGCGATTTTAACTGTCACAACAGTACCTGGGGAAGTAACAAAACCGACAAATGTGGTAATCTCTTAAACAATCTCATCGACAATTTAAATTTAGTGTTACTGAACACTGGCAAATCTACTAGGTTCAATTCATACAATGGTACATTTTCAGCTATAGATCTCTCTTTATGCAGTCCGTCGCTAGCTACTTTATTATACTGGGACACATTGGGGTATTTATATGGTAGTGATCATTTCCCTATCACAATAAACATAGATACTAATGATATATTGACTTTTCCAATTCACCAAACATGGAAAATAAAGTCAGCTGACTGGGATTTGTATCGAACACTTATAGAAGGACAAACAAACAACTTTAATTTAACCAATACCGCAAACGAAAATCTGGAACTATTTAATAATATTATTATTTCTGCAGCAACAATCGCAGTGGGAAAAACAAAATCTAGTAAAAGGCAACCAGTTCCTTGGTGGAATAACGAAATTGCGCAAGAACTTACTTTGTCTAAACACGCTTTCAACGTTTATAAAAACATAAAACTATCGATAACCTTATAATTTTTAAAAATCTCAGAGCAAAAAGCAGACAATTGATCAAGAAAGGAAAACGAGACAGTTGGAAAAAGTATGTGGCTTCAATAAATCCTTCCACTCCCATAGGCGACATATGGAACAAAGTACGCAGAATAAAAAGAACAAAATACTTCCGAGGCATAGATACGCTATCATACAATAACCAAATGCATTCAAACAAGGTAGCTATTCCAGAAATACTAGCAGATATATATGAACTTAATTCTAGTGATTCCAACTCTAGCATATCTTTTTTAGAATATAAAAATCTAATGGAATCGTCAAATATACAAATCACCGAGAGCGACAATCCAATAAACAAACCCATAAGTCTTCAAGAATTAGAATTTTGTTTAAGCGCAAAAAATTCGACGCCAGGACCTGATGATATCCACCCTCTTTTCTTACGAAATCTTCCTCTAAATGCAAAACTAATATTAGTTGATATTTTTAATAATATTTTCATTCAGCACGACTTTCCTGATCTATGGTCGCAAGCAACTATAATTCCAATCCTTAAATATAATAAACCAAAAGACGATCCAAATTCCTATCGTCCAATCTCACTTACTTGCTGTACCTGCAAACTTTTAGAAAAAATCCTTAATTATCGTCTTAAATGGTATCTCGAAAACAATAACCTAATAAGTATCAGACAAAGTGGATTTCGTACGGGTAGATCCACAACAGACAATCTAATAACCCTTGAATCAGCTGTACATGAATCTTTTCTGCACAATCAAAAACTTATTGCCGTATTTTTTGACATAAGAAAATCTTTTGACACAACATGGAGACATCTTATACTAAAAACACTTCAAGAATGGAATGTCCAAGGGCATATGTTGTCGTTTATTAAAAATTTTCTAGAAACACAAACTTTTCGAGTTAGAGCCAATGGATTCACATCTTCCAGACGAGTACTGCAAAATGGCACTCCACAAGGATCTACTCTAAGTCCTACACTCTTTCTGATTGCAATAAATAGTATTATACATCAAATAAAGCTGCCTGTATTTACTAGCCTATATGCAGACGACTTAGTCATTTATCTAAAAACAAATAATGTAACTCTGGGATCACATATATTGCAAACGGCCTTACATACAATTGAAAACTGGTCGCAAAACACGGGTTTTATATTTTCTGGCGAAAAGACACGTTATTTAATTTTTAGCAAAAGGAAAGACTATCCTAATATTCAATTAACACTTAACGGAGTTATGCTGAAGCAGTCAGAAGAAATAAATTTCTTAGGACTTTCTTTTGAACGTGACTTAAAATGGAAAAACCACGTAACGAATCTGCAACGTTCTTGCCAATCCAGAATTAACCTACTTAAAATGCTGTCAAATACCTCTTGGGGGGCTGATACAACAACTTTACTTAATCTATATAGATCATTAATAAGAAGTAAATTAGACTACGGCTGTTTATGCTACGATACTGCTAACAAAACATCTTTAAAGAAACTTGACTACATTCAAAATACGTGCTTGAGATTGGTTTTAGGTGTCATAAGAACTAGTCCAGTAAGTAGTTTACAAGTTCTGGCTAATGAACTCCCTTTAAGCCAACGAAGGCAACTTCTATCACTGAATTACGTTGCCAGAATTTCAGCAAACAAAAGCAACGTAACCTACTCAACAACATTCTACAGAACAAATATATCTTCTGATCATTACGAAAACATTGCAAGAAATATGCTACCATTTCCTGAGCGAACAAAACGTATTGGTTTTAATTTAGAACAGTTATACCCATTCATGTAAATTTTCCTCCCTGGATGATCAAACCTCCAAAAATAGATATGTCTCTAAAAGATCTCCCTAAACATTCCACACATCCTTTCCTTATCCAGCAAGCTTTTAAAAATTTAATTTCCAAATACCCAACAACTCATCGAATCTTCACTGATGCTTCCAAATGTGATGAAGGACATGCTGCAGCTTATATCTGCGGAAACATCAAGTCTACCGTACGAATCCCAACAAATTGTTGTATATATACCGGAGAACTTACAGCAATTCTCCAGGCAATGAAAAAATGTGGTTCTATCCATGAAAGCAAATTTGTGATTATCACCGATTCAATGAGCGCATTACTTGGGATAAAACAGCTATATACAACTCACGCTATTCTTCTCAAAATCAAAGAAGAATTATCTTACCTACAGAATCAACAGAAAGATATTTTCTTCATCTGGGTACCTTCCCATATGGGAATAATTGGCAACGAGGAAGTGGACTATCTAGCAAGCAATGCAACTACCGACCAAAGTATTTCTATCACAGATCAAATACCTTGGACTGATCACAAAGTAAATATCAAAGGTCATGTCCACAGAACGTGGCAAACTACTTGGGATCAGACTAACAACAAACTAAAAGAATGCCTAAGTCAAGTAGGAACTAAACTCATGTTACCAAGTAATAGAAAAGACCAAGTCATCATCAACCGACTCCGAATAGGACATACGTTACTAACACACAAGCATATCTTCAACAAGGAGGCCGCTCCGATGTGTACCAATTGCAACACGCAACTGACAGTGAAACATATAATTATCGAGTGTCCAGTGTACCAGAAAGAAAGGATCGCGTGTGCTCTTAGTGACAATATTAAAAGTGTACTGACTTCAAACCTAAACTCCTTATTAAATTATCTCAAAATGACTAAACAATACATCAGATTGTAAAGCATTTTTATATAACAATATGTATCTTACTGTTTGTGTATGTCCCCCCGCTAATAACCCTTAGTGGTTGATGCGGGTTTATTTGTGTAAATAAAAAAAAAAAAAAAAAAAACGAGAATTACCAGTTAAAAAGTGTTTATACAAAGTGATCAAAAGGTTTTTCTATAAAACTTACCTAAAATACATTTGATAAAAAGCTTCGACAATATTAAATGTTCAAAAAAAAAATGTTAGCTCTTATACAGTATGTCTGCGTAACTTGAAACCTATTGATAACTTTTTTATTATCAGGTTTACGAAAAAAAGTTATTCTTTTTAAAATACTCTGTATCATATATATAATCTAACACAAACATCAAATATCAAATATTTTATTAATTTTATATGAGGTATGTCAAAAAATATGAATTTCACTCTAGAGTAATATAGCATTATATGTCATAATACCGAAAATTTTTATTAAGAAATGTTGTTTGGAATTAAAAATATATTTCAGTGTTCAATTACATCCTTCCAATTAAAATATTGTGAATAATAAAGGCACTTAACTCTTAAGAAAATTTCATATTTTTTACATACCTCGTATAAAATTGCAAAAGTTTGATATCTGTTAGTTGTATCTTATATTTTAGACCAGGTAAAATATTTTATTAGGAATAACTTTTTTTCGTAAAATTAAAAATAAAATAGTTATCGTACCTATTTTTCGTAATAAAGTAATGATGATGGGTATCTCTGATGATGGGTATTTCCTATTTCGTAATAAAATAATGATGAAGAAAAAATTAAAAACAATTTTTTGATTAGAATGATGTAATTGTATATTGAAACGTAGTTTTTAATTTTAAAAAACTTTTCATAATAGCATTTTCTGATATTCTGGAATTTGAAGATACTTCTCTTTAACAAAATTTATATTTTTGATAAAACTCGTATAAAATTGATAAAATTTGATATCTGACGGTTGAGTTTTAAATTTTCGACTATCCAGAGCATTTTATGAGGAATAATTTTTTTCCTAAATTTGATAATAAAAAAGTTTTGCATGTGGTTCCTAGCTACGCACACATACTGTATAAGAGCTTCTGTATAAGAATTTTCAAATTGTAATGCCATATTCGGATTCGGCATAATCAAAACCAAACAAAAACATATTTGATCAAAGTCAAATGATGAATTCAACGATATTTTTAAAATTACTTTTACAAAACAATTGTTATTATTTAAACAATTAATGAACAATTAGCGGACAAATTTGCGAGTAGAACTTTTTTACTTTAACATGTGTATAAACTAAAAAAAAAAGTTTTAGAAAAATATAACCTTGTTTGAATTTTTCCGAAACAATGCATGTTTTCGTTCTAATTGCACTCCCCTATAAATTAATTTTCTCGAAAATGATAAATTCTCTCTGGAGATAAATACCGAAACAGGTCGATTTTTATTTTTAAATTTTAATGTTTTGGCATATACAGCGTGTCTACTTAAGTTGGAAACATATGGGAAATTTTTTTGTTATTCATTTTACGAAAAAAAGTTATTCTTTATAAAAAGTTCTGCATGCTCTAAAACCTAAGATTCAATCATCAGATATCAAATTTTGTGAATATTATACGAGGTATGTCAAAAAATATGAACTTCGTTCAAGAGTAAATTACCTTTATTTCTCTCAATATCGAAAATTCTTATTACGAAAAGTTGTTTGGAAATATAAACTAAGATAAAATATACAATTACATGCTTCTAATTGAAAAAAAAATTTTTCCAAATTTTTCTCAAATTTATTGATACTAACTTCGTTTTTATTTATTTCACATACGATAACTCTTTTATTATTACTTTTACGAAAAAAAGGTATTCTTTATAAAAAGCTCTGTATGTCCGAAGAACAAAGTTGCAGACATCAGATATCACATTTTATTAATTTTATACGAGGTATGTCAAAAAATATGAATTTCACTCAAGAGTAAAGTACCTTTATTTTTCACAATATTAAAAACTGTTATTAAAAAAGTTGTTTGAATTAAAAACTATGTTTCAATATGCAATTACATCCTTCTAATTGAAATATTGTGAAATATAAAGGTACTATAATCTTGAGCGAATTTCATATTTTTTGACACACCTCGTATAAAATTAATGAAAATTGATATATCATGGTTGTGTCTTAGATTTTAGACCAAGCAAAGCTTTTTATGAAGAATAACTTTTTTTCGTAAAGTGAATAATAAACGAGTTATCATATTTGTAATAATTAAAAACGATGTTAGGTATCCATAAATTAGAGAATTTTTTTTTCAATTAAAAGCATGTAATTGCATATTTGATCTTAGTTTTTAATTCCAAACAACTTTTTATTATAAGAATTTTTGATATTGAGAGAAATAAAGGTACTTTACCCTCGACCGAAATTCATATTTTTTGACATACCTCGTATAATATTGAGAAAATTTGATATCTGATGATTGAATCTTAGGTTTTGGGGCATGCAGAACTTTTTATAGAGAATAACTTTTTTTCGTAAAATTAATAATAAAAAACTTTCCCATATGTTTCCAACTTAAGTAGACACGCTGTATATCATACTAGTGACGTCATCCATCTGGGCGTGATGAAGATATCAATGATTTTTTAAATGAGAATAGGGGTCGTGTGATAGCTAATTCGAAAGATTATTCAATGCTCTATTCACTAATATAACTATTAACATTATTATTTATACAAGGTGCCCAAAAACTTCTTTCAATTAAATTAATTGAGACAAAGAAAAATGTATATAATCTATTTATTTCGAAATACATTTGACTGTTTTCCGAAAAGAAAAAAATATTTATTTGATAAATATATATTGTTTTTAGCTTAAATTCAATATTAAGGTGCCACCCACCTTTCTCTTAGTAGTTTGAACATTTAGCGAAAAGCAACATAATTTTTAAAATTAACAATTGTTTCTGTTTTCTGACAGCAGTAAAATGTATTTTCCATTAAATAAATAACGTACATTCTTTTTTTTATATCAATTAATTTAATTCAAAAAATTTTGTTTTGGGCACCCTGTATAAATAATTATGTTATTAAAAAAAACTAAGTTTTTAATATAATAGCACATAAAACAACATCCAAAAATGTTATTCTACATCCTACCAGACTGAAAACAATATGAACCTTCTCTGGTAACACCTCCGAGGCTTCTACAATTTGCACACCATAACGGATGCTGAGACTAAGGAAGATGAGGAAATTTTACAATTTATAATTCACGTCCCATCTGCTCAGCGCGGTAAAGTTCCAACGAGAATGGTTCTATTCGTACTCCAATGGGAGTAAATGTAAATAAAAAATGAATAACCATTTTCAATTTCGTTGCAACACGAAACTACAGCCGCATCGTTATTCCATTTCAATCAGAGAGTGCAGCAAGCACCTCTACTGGTTTCGAAGCTTATTAGTCTCTCATCAGGAGGCACATATGCTGCTCTCTCTGTTCTAACTAGGACAAACCCCGGCGTGCAGTAACGGATTGCCTCATCTTTCTTAGTCTCAGCATCCGTTATGGCTTGCAAACTGTAGAAACCTCAGAGGTGTTACCAGAGAGGGTTCCCTTTATTTTCAGTCTGGTTGGATGTAGAATAATATTTTTTTATGTTGTTTTATGTGCTATTACACTGAAAACTTAGTTTTTTCATAGCAGTTGCCGCTAGGGAATCCCTACCATTTCGTTCGTTGCAATCCGTGACTGCACGCCGGGGTTTGTCCTAGTTGGGTAGGAGAGAGCAGCATATGTGCCTCCTGATGAGAGACTAATAAGTTTTGAAACCGGTAGAGGTGCTTGCTGTACTCTCTTGTTGAAATGGAAGAATGATGCGGCTGTAGTTTCGTGTTGCAACGAAATTGAAAATGGTTATTCATTTTTTATTTACATTTACTCCGATGGGAGTACGAAGGGAACCATTCTCGTTGGAACTTTACCGCGCTGAGCAGATGGGACGTGAATTATAAATTGTAAAATTCCCTCATCTTCCTTTGTCTCAGGATCTGTTATGGCTTGCAAATTGTAGAAGCCTCAGAGGTGTTACCAGAGAAGGTTCCCATTGTTTTCAGTCTGGTAGGATATAAAATAACATTTTTGGATGTTGTTTTATGTGCTATTAGATTAGAAACTTAGTTTTTGATAGCAGTTGCCGCTAGGGCATCCCTGCCATTTGGTTGCAATCCGTGACTGCACACCGGGGTTTGTCCTAGTTGGGTCAGAGAGAGCAGCATATGTGCCTCCTGATGAGAGACTAATAAGTTTCGAAACCGGTAGAGGTGCTTGCTGCACTCTCGGATTGAAATGGAGTAATGGTGGGGCTGTAGTTTCGTGTTGCAACAAAATTGAAAATATTTATTCATTTTTAATTATGTTATTGTTTATATTGCTAAATAGAGAATTTAATAGCCTTTCGAATAAGCTATCACACGACCCCTATTCTCATTAAAAAAAATCATCGAATACGTCATCACGCCCAGATAGATGACGTCACTAGTATGATACATATTATGCCAAACAATTATAGGTAATTTAAAAATAAAAATTGACCTGTTTCAGGATTTATCTCCAGAGTTGCCCATTCTCAAGAAAACGAATTTATTCCAACTCAAACGTCCTCACTCTATGTACTGTCCAATGTAGACGGTTTCGTTTAATTAGATTGGTAAAATCTTTTTCATTACCTTGTCGTGTAAGTATGTATTTTAGCAATATTTTATCTCTCGACATAATCCTTACGTTATTCATCCGTCTAGTAAGGTCCAGAGTTGTATAGAATATAGAGTAGAGTTTTATACGATCGAATCTTTTATTCTAATCAACAAATGCCAAATGACGATATTCATTGTTTTCATAATAGTTTTCGATAAGCTTACATATTCTCTGTAGGGGTTTTATGGTACAATAACATTCGTGATATCCCGCTTGTTCATCTCTGATAGATATTGGACTTATTTTATAGTCTGTTGGCAGTTATTATGATAATCAGTTTGTACGAATGTGGTAACAGGTATTTTGCTTTATAATTCCTGAGTAGATGTTTTCCTCCTTTTTTATGCACCTAGTAAGGGTGTTTGGGCAGTTTGCCAATAGATTGGATAGCGTTCCCAAATACGCAATTGATCAATAAGATTTTAACTGTCTCCAAAGTAGTTTGATCTCCAGCTGTAATTATCTATTTTATTGTTCCGTCGTTTCCAAAACTTTTTATTTATTTTTTCTGTTTTAATGCATTTGTAATTTCCCCGGTAGTAATTTCTGGGAGTGTTTCAGATCTTACATTTAGCTTTCTTCGTTACATGTCAAGGTTTTCAGAGTTTGCTACGCAGGACCCTCAGTATAACTCTGTAGAGTAATCATTATGTACTGTTGTCCTTGATGTCTTCTCTTATTATTTTTTGTTTTGTCTTGTTAAATTCCATATATTCTAGTACATTTGGATCCATGAAACTTCTGTCCATAAATACCTTTGTATTTTTTTAATCATCCAGTTTCTGCATTAATTTATTATTTTTAGTAACAGTCATTGAATTAAATTTAATACTTGCAACAAAATAATTTCTTTATATACCAGGATCCAAAAATATTGTTAATATTCCTATAATGGCTATTCTGTAAATATTACAATAATTCTCTAAAAAACTTTTTCTAACACTGTACTAAAATATTCATGTTAGTATATGTAAAGTTGTTGAACGGTTTTCCTTTAATTCATGATGACGGCTAACACGGTGGCAGGATTCAGCTGTGATTTTAAATTTACAGTACTATTGAACCCCTAAGGTTAGAATACTCGCTATGTAAGGTTAGGACTGTTTTTCATCTAACCCGACTGGACTATAAAACCATCACCGTTAATTCTAATAAACACTGGGTAAGCAGAATATTAAATATCCACAAGTCCTGATGGATCTCCTAAATAAATCTAAACCTCCGTTGACGGAGGTATGTTAAATCGATACCCCGTTGTCTTTTTGCTTTTTAAGCCACAAACCTTCCCATTATTAATATAAGCTTCTTCTTTATATTTGATTATGGTGGTTTTATCTATTAGTTTGTTTTAGACGTCATTTTAGGACAACCAGTATGTTTCAGAAAATTTAAGAGTCACCTTTGTAACCCTATTCACTTCATTCAAAAGAAATAAAAGTTTTCACCGAAATATTGATCCATTCTACTAAGATTCATCGACGAGATATATGTTTTGCTTTATAGGTTTTAATTTAAATTGTATTATTAATGGATTTATGACGTATGGAGAGCTGCGGTCACTGAATAGTTGACACCTTCATTTTTACATTTTCATACTGTAAAATTGCAGTCTCGTGCTAATTTGCTAAATGCCAAAGTACTTGTCAAAAATTTCGCGTGTATAGAAAAATGAAATAGACAGCTGTTAACCTTCGGATGGCCAAGGGGGCTAAATTTTGGCCCCAATGTATGTTTTTACTTAATAAATTCAGAAATATTTTTAATTTTAAACTTATTATTTTTTATTTTACTTTAATATCCTTAAAGATACCCTCATATTTTGTAATAAAAATAATTCCTTATATTTTAAGAATCTTTTTTTCTGAATTTAGGGTTAAAGACGAACTCCGTTGGCCTTCCATGTTCCAATTTTGTATTAGGTAAGTACCGTCTATTATGTGGAATTATTTGTAAGAAACATTACAGTATTAAAAAAAAATGTTTCTTAAACCTGTGACGATGTGAATTAGTGTATATTTTAAAATTTCTTTAGTTCTATGTTCAGAATGATGATTTCTCTCTTTCTTCAGTTTGAATTAAAATATGTTTTACTAATGTTTATTTATCATTAATCATTATTAATACAATACTGACATTAAAATTACGAATAAATTATTTTATTTCTTAAAACAAATTTTTTTTTTTAAATGTAAAGACTGAAATAGTTTTGTACACCCTTAGGACAACAGCTGAAAGGGGGAGAAGTGTACTTTTGAAGCGTGTAAAATAAAAAATTCTTAGCTGAGCGCTTTCCGCTTATAAAGCCATCTTCGGAGCTATGGTCAAAAAGGTCAAAATACCACTATAAAGAGAGATGGGTTCCATGTATGATATGAAATACATACTTCTGTTTCTTATGTAGTTTTTTATTGGTTGGAAAAAACCTTGTCTGTCTGTTTAAAAAATTGTTCAATTTGCTGTTGGTTATTTTTGTATCCAGAAAAGTTAAACATCAAGAACGAGCACAAAGGACTTTCACACGAAAATTACATTACATATAAAACGAATATTTGATCATGGTAAGGTCAAAAAAACCTTACCATTTGAACACTGCGGTGTCAGATAGCAAAATGGTCGCCTCGCATGGAGGATTTTTAATGACAACCGATGTAGACTACTTTAACTGATTATGAAACCGAGCTTTAAAGTCTTAAATACTTAAACATTTAAATTTAATTTCAAAAGAATTACAGGTTATACGCGTTATACCCGAATTGCAAACCCTCAGATTAATGACATCTGGATGGGAATAGTTAATATTAATTATACTAGTTATTAATAATAGAAATTTTTGGATGAAATACAAACCGCATAACTTCAAAATCGCATAAAAAAATCCGCATAAAAAGAGACCTAACTGTACTCATAAATAAAAAAATGGTGGAGGATTCTCGGTAGACACTTCTTCACCAAATTTTGGCATGAATGATCCAGAGATTCCCAATAATAAGTTCATTTTCCAACATGACATTTGTCTGGTGCATAAGAGTAAAATTATTACAGATTGCTAGTAGTTGGAACAAACTCATGTTCATATCCTTCCGCGGAATTTCCGGAGTTCAGACCTTAACCATATCGAAAATATGTGGGCAGAGTTGACAACGAAATAAGATGAACAAACTCTTAGGCCACGGAAGAGAATTAAACGATTGGAAGCAATTGAGCAGGCATGTGAGGAGCTCAATGATTATAACATGAGGAGATTAGTAGGTACTATCTCTAAACAAAAGATTGCAAAATGGTATTGACAATACGGCAACTTCCACTAAAAATATTAATTTTGTTACTGTTTATAATTTTGGTATAAAATTGATTTAAAATAAGATGGATATTTTTAACCCAGACTAAGAACATAATATATTTAAAAAGGTAGATATCCACCACGGTTCATTATTATATCTTGTCCTAATAGATTCGCTCTCAAACCATCGTCATAGGCATTTCGTCAAAAAAAATAGGAGGCTATCCAGCCCATCAAGGAATGTAGTAAACATTCACATAAAATTATACAAATAGCAGACATCAGACAAGATGACAAATAGTTTAAAAGAATTATTCTGGAAGCTACTTATGGGCAATGACAGGAGAGAGAATCTATTTAATCTAATTTTTTTTAAGATTTTTAAGAAATGTCAACTTAAGATGCTCTGAGAACTAAAGTACTTCTCTTTTTTTAAATTCCACCTTCTCGCGAAGGTCGGAAATCATCATTGCTATGGAGACCCTGTTGAGAAGCGTCCTTAGGCGTAATTCTAACTTTATATTCCGACAAAAAAGAAACTTTTTACCGCTTTACTGTTTGTAGATATTGAAGAGTAGTTAGGAGAACAAGCAAAAGGGAACTTGCATAAATATTTAAATATTAAAATAATATTAAAAAACATAAGTTAACATGATCTTAAAACGCCTGTGTGTAAAAGAATCAAATATTTTTAACCCATTCGCTTATGACGAGGCTTTGAAAATGCTATAAAATTCAAATTTCTTAGAATGCACTTGAACGTACTTCTATCGGTCTGACGTCACGGACCACAACCGGGCTACGAGTCGAGCCCGGTTAAACGCGATTGGAGTATTATCTACGGAAATTGTATATATCATCTTAATCGTATTTAATTGGAAATAACCAGATATTATTTTTATTCTTGCATAGTTTTACAATCAGTTTGTTTAATTTCAAAGTGAAATTTATAAATCTTTAGAAATTGCTACCATCTAAAATGATTAAAACGCATAAGAAGATACTATTATTCACGATGCTTTTACAAAAGAAAGCGATTAGGCTACTCTGGGGATTGTATAGTACATTTTAATCGTCTTTAATTGAAATACTAAGAGTAAGTTTAATTTAACTGGACCAACTTGGGGATTAAAAATACAAGATCTTAAACATTTACTAACTAATGTAATAGATTTTGCAAATATTCTCGAAGCATTGCTTTCGCTTATGCCGAAATCATCTCCAAGAGACATAAATATGTGTCCTTTTCTATTTAGAGTTAAAAATAGATGCATTTTTTGTGTTTACAATATATTTCTATTAATTGAAACGTATACAATCTAGGTCTGTATTGTAACTTCATCACTGTACACTTCAGAGACAACATTTTAAATTGTTTTGCTTCATCTTCTTTAGCAGCTTCGTCACAAGAAGAACCACTTTCATTTTACCAATAGTCATCACTAACACTATATTCACTATTATTTTCAAATACAGAACGTTCTGACTCACTTTTTGTATCTTTAAGTAATGTTTGTAAGTCTCTTATGGGTGAAGTTCATGTATCCTTATTATGTATTTTCAATGGCGACAACCCGACTGTAGCACTTCTTTGAAATTTACACTGAATACTTTTACTTCTGATTTTGATGTGAGTCTGTGTTGATGCATTATTCAGTTTTTGAGGTAAAGCTGGTTGGTTTAATTCAGGTCCTGGTTGAACTAAGTTTGTGAAACTAGGATCACACTGTCTCTGATTATCATTGTCTTCTAGAACAGAGTTAGACGTGGAAGCGGCATTTTCAAAAAGCTGACGTTTAACCCTTTTAAGGGCTGCTTCCCTCCATGGGCTCAAAAAAATTTCGTTTTCTGTCTAGTTAACAATCAAATTATATGCGCGGTACAACACCTGACTTAATAATTTTGGGACCATCCATAATCTTGAATTTATATAGTTATCCTAGTCCAGGGCGCATCTGTTTTGAGATGGACGTTGAAAGGTGACTCAAATTTTTTTACAGAAATTGCTTGAAAATAACTCAAATAATAATATTTGAGTTATCCTCCCACCCAAAATGGTCCGGAACATTGTTTAAATAACCAAAATGTTAAAATATGAAGGAAGAATTCGATTTTTTTATTGGTTTTTTGATTATAACTTTAAAACTATTCCTTTCTGAGAAAAGTTGTACTAATATAAAAGTTGCGTAATTAAATTTTCGACAATATACAATTGGTTAAAAATTTAAAAAATAGTCACCCTTGTTGCAAAATAGCAATAATTGCGAGAACAACCATACAAAAACAAGTATTTGCATTATACGTTTTTCAACCATTTATGCTACACTTAGCACCTTCATATTTAAACCAGAAAAACTTTGATGATATAGTAAAACAGCACTGTTAATTTCATTACGATCGGTTTAACAAATTTTGCAAAATAAATTTTGAAATCCAGCTTTCGCAAAAAAAATTCATTTCTTTAAAACGTTGCAGGACTGAAAAGAAAGCAGATAGCAAGTTAATTTTTTTTTGCTTATAGAAGTGTACCTTACCTTTCATTTTCAATTTGCAAAATTAAAATCGATTAGTTACCACGGCGTCAGAGAATTTTTTAAATAAACATTAATTTTTGGTGCTATACGCGCAGGACAGCGGTGTTTGATTCACACAAGTTGATTTCCACCAAAATTTCTTCGAATCCTTATCTAATATATTATATTCTACCTCTATATTTTGTTGTATTTTAATATTTTAATTCCAAAAAAATCAAACTAATTTTATTATTGTTTGTGAAATATTGTTTATACAATTCCATATGTTTAAAAATAATAAACTTTTATTCTCTAAATTAAAATATATGAACAAAGAAAGTTTTTGCTAAAAAAAGTGTTATTTCAAAGGATGTATGTGTTTTTATTTTGCAATAAACAAATTTATTTACTTATATCGAAAGGTAATAAAAATTAAAATGTATCCAATCATTATCAAAGGTCATTGGAATACCCAATCAGAACAAACTATCCGCTGTCCTGCGCGTAGCAGCAATAATTAATGTTTATTTAAAAAAATTCCTGACGCCGTGGTGGTTAACTGATTTTAGTTTTGCAAATTGCTAATGAAAGGTACAGTACACTTCTATAAGTGAAAAAAAAACTCAACTTGCTATCTGCTTAATTTTTAGTCCTGTGACATTTTAAAAAAATGATTTTTTTTGCGAAAGCTGGATTGCAAAATTTATTTTGCAAAATCTATTAAACCGATCTTAATGAAATTTACACTATTGTTTTACGGTATCATTAAGTTTCTCTTTGTGAAATATGAAGGTCCTAAGTGTAGCATAAACGGTTGAAAAACGTAAAATGCGAATAATTATTTTTGTATGTTTTTTTAGAAATTATTGCTATTTTGCAACAAGGGTAACTACTTTTTAAATTTTTAACCAATTCTATATTGTAGGAAATTTAATTACTCAACTTTTATGTCAGTACAACTTTTCTCGGAAATGAATACTTTTAAAGTTATAATCAAAAAACGAAGAGAAAAATCGAATTTTTCCTTCATTTTTTGACATTTTGATTATTTAAACAATGTTCCGGACCTTTTTGAGATGGAGGATAACTCAAATATTATTACTTGAGTTATTTTTAAGCAATTTCTGCAAAAAAATTAAAAATTTGAGTCACCTCTCAACGTCCAAATGTACTAATATTTTTGTTGAATACCCAGTAAAAATAAGCAACGGCAAATCTAGGGGATTTTTGTTATTGTATGATGTAGTTGGAAACAATGTTATATAAGTGTCAGATATCAACTGTAAGCAAAAATAAGTGTCAAGGAAAAATAAATGTTGATTTTGATGTTTAAGTTATTTGTAGAATTATTGAGTTTTCTTTTAAAATAAAACTGACTAGAAGTACTTCGGTGTTTAATTAACATCCACGCAATTCTGCAAAACATCAGGTTATGGGCCCAGATCACTTGTTTCGTGAGTATTTCGCCAGTAAAAAAGTCAGTGTTGAAGAGCCTGTGTCGGTAGTTTGCCGCGGCCAACGAAAATAAAAAAAAGAAAAGCTGAAAAAAAGGTGAAAAAGAAGCTCGAGTATATATACATAAAAAAAGAAAAACATAAATCCGAAAAATGGAAAATTCATCGGCTGCGTTGAAACTTAGTGGTGGTGACAACTGGGTAGCCTGGAAATTTCAAACAAGGGTAGTGCTAAAAAGCCGTGGTTATTATGACATAGTAATAGGAAAGTCTGTGAGACCGAGCACTACTGGAGATGACCAAAAGAAATGGGATGCTAGTGATTCAAAAGCACAAGAATTTATAGTAACCAGAATAGAGCAAGGCCCTATGACACACATTTTATCCTGTGAGACCTCGAAAGATATGTGGACAAAGTTGAAGTCTGTCTACGACAAAGAGTCAGAGGTGAGCATTCATTTAATGCAACAAAAGTTTTTTCTCTTGGAGTTTTCATCAGGTAAAAATGTTGCCTCATTCATATCACAGCTTGAAGAGATAAAAAATAAGCTAAAGCAAGCTGGTGAAGAGCTGTCCGATAAAATGATCATGACAAAAATACTTATGGCATTGCCAGAGGAATATAAGCATTTTCGATCCGCATGGGAATCCGTACCATCTGATAAACAAACCCTAGATGAACTTACATCAAGACTACTTATCGAAGAAGAAAGAAGTAAGTCAGCACAGGGCAGCACAGCATTGGCGATGAAAAGTGATACAAGCAGAGAATTTAAAGGGCAAAAGAAAACCAGATTAAAGTGCCATTTTTGTGGCAGAGGTGGCCATATTGCGAAAAATTGCTTTTTCAAGAAGAAAGAGAGAGATAATAATAGCCAGAAAGACATAAAAGTATGCAGTCAATGTAAAAGACGAGGACACAACTTACAAGAGTGTTGGTTTAATAAAAATAAAAATGAAAAACAACAGACAAGCAGAGAAGAAAATAAAATTGACAGTAATGCATTCATGGTATATACTGGGAGTAAGAAAAATAAAAATGAATGGTGCTTGGACACAGGAGCTAGCGAACATATGTGCTGGAATCAAGATCTGTTTGAAGAATTGATAGAGATAAGCTATAAAAAAACAAGTAAAAGTCGGAAATGGAGAAAAATTACCAGTTAAAGGTATTGGAAAAATAACTCTATGGGCATTTAATGGTAAGAAATTTATAAAGTCAACCCTGTCAGATGTATTATTTGTGCCAGATTTACAATTTAATTTATTCTCAGCTGGATGTGCCTTAGATAAAGGTTATAAGATGTTTTCAAACAATGAAAAATGTGAATTTTATAATGACAAAGGAGAAATAAGAGCATTGGCAACACGGGATAACAAATTATACAAAATGTTATTCTCACAAGAACAAAACACTGAAACCTTTGCAAATATTTTAATTTCGGAACGCACCCCTAACGAAAACTTGTCTGACGGTCAAGTTCAAGAAAACAGCTGTTTAGTAGATGTATTTTCATCAGAGTGTAATTCTGCAAAAACAACAGAAAGTTTGAGAGTTTGGCACTGCAGACTAGCACATCAAAATACTACATATGTGAGAAACTTTTTAAGGCAAAATAACATTGATTTTATAGACGAAAAATTCGTGTGTGAACAGTGTTTAACAGGTAAACAACACAGAATACCATTCAAGTTAAGTGAATCAAGAGCAAGTGAGCCATTACAATTAGTGCATACAGACGTATGTGGCCCTATGGAAGAAGAGTCTTTAGGGGGAAATAGGTATTTCCTGTTGTTAAAGGATGACTATACAAATTATAGGTACGAGTATTTCATGAAAAATAAATCAGAAGTTAAGAAACACCTTAAAAATTTTATATCATTAGCCGAGAGAGAGACTAGCAAGATGAAAAATTTACGATCAGATAACGGTTTAGAGTTTATGAACCAAGAAATAAAGGAGATGCTTGACTATCAAGGCATAAAACATCAGAGATCAGTAGTGTATACGCCTCAGCAGAACGGTAGGGCTGAGAGGGAAAATAGAACCCTAGTTGAATCAGCCCGAACTATGATACAAGGGCAAAAGTTGAATAAAAACTTGTGGGCAGAGGCCATACATACAGCAGTGTATGTTTTAAACCGAACAGGCCCTAGTAGCATAAAAAATGTGACACCTTATGAATTATGGTACAAAAAGAAAGTCAATAATATTTCTACACTCAAGAGTTTTGGTTCTAGAGTATCAGTGCATGTCCCAAAAGAGAAGAGATTAAAATGGGATGCAAAAAATATGTTTGGTTTCTTTATTGGCTACAGTGAGGATGTAAAAGGTTACAAAATATTTGTCCCAGACAAAAATAAAGTTGAAATTCATCGAGATGTCATATTTTTGCCCGAGAAAACCATAGAAATAAAAAATGGGGAGACAGACATGAATAAAAACATACAGATGATATGTGAGGAGATAAAGTCAGAAGAAGATGACAGTGAAGCAGAAGAACCTCAAAATAATAGAGAAGAAAGCAGTGAGAGTGACCTCGAAACTGATAGCAGTGTTGAAGATGTGAATGAAATAGAGCAGGAGCATGGATATGACCTGAGAAGACATATAAAAAGACCCTCAAGATATGATGATTATGTTCTGGATGAT
This sequence comes from Diabrotica virgifera virgifera, assembly GCF_917563875.1. Taxonomy (NCBI): domain Eukaryota; kingdom Metazoa; phylum Arthropoda; class Insecta; order Coleoptera; family Chrysomelidae; genus Diabrotica; species Diabrotica virgifera. The sequence goes on along the minus strand of NC_065444.1, from coordinate 203,579,791 downwards.
GACGAAATGAGTTTGTTGACTTTTAGTGATGATGAAGAACCCCAGACGTATGATGATGCAGTGGCCAGTAGTGAGTGTAAAAATTGGAAGAAAGCTATGCAATCAGAAATAAATGCGTTGCTAGAAAATGAAACATGGGAGTTTGTGCAAAGTAGTGATGGTCAAAAAGTCATTGAGTGCAAGTGGGTGTTCAAGAAAAAGAAAAATGAAAATGGTAAAGTAGTGAAATATAAAGCTCGTGTGGTAGCTAGAGGTTTTCAAAAAATTGGTATGTTTTTTAATGATATTTATAGTCCAGTAGCAAAATTACCATCAATAAGGATTTTCTTAGCCATGTGTAATACTTTTGATATGAAAATTCATCAAGTAGATGTTTGTAGTGCATTTCTAAATGGGGATATTAAAGAAAATGTTTTTATTTCACTCCCAAAGGGATTTAAAGAAAAAGAGGGCACTATTTGCAAATTAAGAAAATCCTTATATGGTTTGAAAAGTTCACCTAAAAATTGGAATGACAAATTTCATAATTTGATGCAAAATTTGAGTTTTTCAAGATCTGAATATGAATATTGTCTTTATATTAAAGTAAATGAAAAAGGTAGGATATACATTTTGCTGTATGTTGATGATTTGCTGTTGGCAGGTACAAATGATCAAGAAGTTGAGAAAATAAAATACATTTTAAACAAAAACTTCAAAATGAACGACTTAGGTCAAATAAAACATTTTTTGGGTATGTGCATAACTCAAAATTTGTCTGAAGGCAAAATAAAAATTAATCAAACTGTTTACTTAAAAAATGTTTTGAAGAAATTTGACATGTCAAGCTGCAAACCATCAACAACACCAATGGATAATAATTTTCACCACGATTTTCTCAAACGAAAAAAATCTGAGAGCATAGAGATAGAAAAGAAATGTAGAGTTGCTATAGGATGTTTGATGTATGCAATGTTATGCTCAAGACCAGATTTGTGTATAGCTATAGGTATATTAAGCAGGTATCAAACATGTGCAAGTAACGATTTGTGGGTAGCAATAAAAAGAGTATTGAGATATATTCAAAGCACAGTTACTATGAGTTTGATATACTATAAACATAAATATAAACAGGAAAATTTGATAGTAGGGTACTCAGATTCAGATTGGGCAGGTGACCGTACTGATAGAAAATCTACATCAGGATATGTATTCAAAGTTTTTAATTGCACGGTGTCATGGGCATCACGGAAACAGTCTACAGTCAGTTTGTCCTCTACTGAAGCTGAATATGTTGCACTAAGTGTATGTGTGAGTGAAGCATGTTGGCTAAGATACTTAATGTATGATTTAAAAATAAAACCTGATTATGTAGCGGTTCTAATTCATGCAGACAATCAAAGCGCTATAAGGGTTAGTAGAAATCCGGAATTTCATAAGAGACTAAAACATGTTGATATTAGATTTCATTTTGTACGAGATAAAATTAAGGAAAATATTGTTGTATTAAAATATCTTAATACAAGTGACCAACAGGCTGACATATGTACAAAACCATTAGGTTTAACTCTGTTTAAAAAATTTAGAGAGTTGCTAGGTTTAGAATAAAAAATTAATTTAGATCTAGGAGATTTACCGTTGAGGGGGGGTGTTGAATACCCAGTAAAAATAAGCAACGGCAAATCTAGGGGATTTTTGTTATTGTATGATGTAGTTGGAAACAATGTTATATAAGTGTCAGATGTCAACTGTAAGCAAAAATAAGTGTCAAGGAAAAATAAATGTTGATTTTGATGTTTAAGTTATTTGTAGAATTATTGAGTTTTCTTTTAAAATAAAACTGACTAGAAGTACTTCGGTGTTTAATTAACATCCACGCAATTCTGCAAAACATCAATTTTTACAGATACGCTCTGGTCTATCCATGTCTTGTTCCAACTGCAACAGATAAACAAGTTTCATGAACCGACGACTACCTAATATTTTAAATGTTTTATTAGTATTAGGTACCTAATTAGATAAATATTCACATCGAAATGATCCTCAGAGACATTGAAATGATCCTCATTTCAATCGACGTTTTTGGTTCTACTGGTAGAGTAAAAAAATAATTGTTGGATGTTCTGACAGTTGTGCTTTGGCATTCCGGCCACGGGCGCCCATATAAAAATTCACGGGTGCCTATAAAAAAATTTTCAGGAGGGGGGGCAGACGTGACGATTTTGCACATTATATTTTGTATACTTTGGATAACCATATATAGTTAACAGCACACGAAAAGCTGGCGGGGGCTACGGCCCCCCCTACCCATGAGTATAAGCGCCCATGATTCTGGCACTATATAGTTAGTGTAGATTAGTTAGTGTTATATTGTGTAGATTTATTTTCCATTTTGATAAAGTATGTTATACACTAAATACAATAATATAAACATCGACCAAACAAGACAGTTATTCGACACGCACGTCAGACCAACTCGCGCTTTTGAAGTTGTTTGAAAAGAAAATTTTGGGCGCGGAAATATTATCAGTTGTTGTACGTACACTATTCATTGTTAAGATGTAATATTTTGAATATAACATTTTTAAACATTAATTAACAATTTTATGCAAAAATATTTTTATTTGCAAGTTCCCTATTCTGACGGACTCCTCTCCGTATTTATTCTAATATTTTGGTTGTTCTGGTTGTCAACACTTAAGCACTAAGGCAAGATTTAATACAGAACTGTGCTCGATATCTACCTTTTATTTGGGAAACTCTTATATTCGAGCATTCAACCATATCTTATTTTATAATATATTTAACAAACTTTCTGTCCATAATTTCAAAAATTTCTTTCCATAATTTTCATTTTGTTACATTTGGTAAAATAATTTGATTTTATTTTGATTTTTTAATTTTAATCAACCTGTTCTGGGTACACCACTGGTAATTAACGTTACTTTGACGTAAAATGTGCGTTTAACCTTTCCGTGGCCGTGCGGGGCAACTTGGTTACCCCAGATGCGTTTTGTCTTTATAACTTTTCAAAATATTTTTATTTTTTTTTATCCCTCCAGGTATCTTAGAAAATATATTACTAAATCGTTTTTTTTATAAAAATTATCAAATATAATTTAAATTTTATACTAAATTTGAAATTAACTCCTCGGGGCACACAGTGCCAGAAACCCCTGCCAGAGACATTCAACAATATGGAAGATTATCAACATTCAAGATATCAACAAGATATGTCGAAGATACAGCTTTTGTGCCAGGGCACGTGATAGAAATACTCAAATATCATGTAGTACATGCAGAAAACCAATTTGTACCACACATCGAGAAGAAAGTAAAACATTTTTATGCCCCGACTGTAAAAATCAGGAATAAAATCAAATTGTAATTACATGTAAAAATAAAAAAAATGTAAATTTTTAAATAATAAAAACAAATTATTTCAGTTACTAGTGTCTTATTATATAACTTTCCAAACAATAATGTAAAATTTAAATGAATTATTAAAGTATTTTAGTGGGGTAACATAGTTGCCCCGCACGGCCTGCAGCGTAAGTTTTTATAGTATAGTATAGTTGATCCAAAAGATGGCATAACCCAGACATCCAAAGTGAAAGTTATCCTCCAACACCAAATTGTTCTATATGGTCAACACAATGTCCAGAAAAAAGTCACACCATTTTGAGCATCGGGTTTGGGGGGGAGAGGGGACATCGGTAAATTCGTAGTTTTTTAAGTTTTTCGCCAATATTTCTAAAACTGTGCGGTTTAGCATGGACAACCTTCTGTACAAAATTGTTCTACTTTAAATTTGAAATAAAAAAGGTCCTACGCATAATCTTTCTAAAATGAATTGTTCCAAAGTTACGGAGGTAGTATAGTATAACTGGTCCAAAAAAGGCCTAACCCAAACATCCAAAGTAAAAGTTTTCCTCCAATACCAAAATGTTCTATATGGTCCACATATTGTTCAGTAAAAAGTTACACCATTTTGAGCGTCCGGTTTGGGAGGGAGATGGGAGAGAAGCCGGTAAATTAGTAGTTTTTTTAAGTTTTTCGTCAATATTTCCAAAACTATGCTTTAGCGTAAACAATGTTATAGACAAAAATGTTCTACATGAAATTTAAAACAAAAAATGTTCTATACATAATTGTTATAAAATCAAGGGTTCCAGAGTAACGGAGGGTGAAATTCGAGGTTTTCGATACTTTTTATATTTTTTGGGCAATATTTATGATATAACTATACCAAAAACCCAGACATCCAAAGTGAAAGTTATCCTCCAACACCAAATTTTTCTATATGGTTCACATTATGTTCAGAAAAAATTCACACCATTTTGAGCGTCGGGTTTGGGAGGAGAGGGGGGAGAAATCGGTAAATATGAAAAGTATCGAAAACCTCCACTTTTCACCCTCCGTAACCCTGGAACCGTTGATTTTATAACAATTATGTATGGAACCTGTTTTTTTTTAAATTTCATGTAGAACATTTTTCTATAGAACATTCCTTACGCTAAAGCATAGTTTTAGACATATTGACGAAAAACTTAAAAAAACTACTAATTTACCGACTTCTCCCCCCCAAACCGGACGCTCAAAATGGTGTAACTTTTTACTGAACAATATGTGGACCATATAGAACAATTTGGTGTTAAAGGAAAACTTTTACTTTGGATGTCTGGGTTAGGCCTTTTTTTGGACCACTATACCATACTACCTCCGTAACTTTGGAACCGTTCATTTTAGAAGGGTTATGCATAGGGCCTTTTTTATTTCAAATTTAATGTAGAACAATTTTATGTTGAAGGTTGTTCATGCTAAACCGCTTAGTTTTAGAAATATTGACAAAAAACCTAAAAAACTACGAATTTGTAGATTTCTCCCCCCTCTACCCCCAAACCCGACGCTCAAAATGGTGTGACTTTTTTCTGAAGATTATGTGGACCATATAGAACAATTTGGTGTTGGAGGATAACTTTCACTTTGGATGTCTGGGTTTGGGTCTAACTATACCATACTATTATAGCACGGTTCCGGAAAGGTTAAAGGGGTCAGCAGATTTAAAAAAATCGGCTACTATAGTTTGTTTTTAAACCAAGAGGAGTAATTCAAATTTCCCGCGCCCTAAAGCTTGTTTGTAATAGGGAACTTGCATAAAATTTTAAATTCGACAAAAATGTTATTAATCACAACAGAACATAATTTAAAACAGTATCAAAGATAAAAAAGTTTTGTTTGCCTTTCGTTTGGCCCCTAAAGACGATTAAAAATTCAAATTATACCAGCCAGCCCAAAACGCGTCGTGACGTCATACGGTTATATGTTAATATTCTACACCAACAAAGTAAACAAAATTGTATATAATTTTAAATTAGACATTATAAACGTCAATAGAAAATACAGTTATGTGACGTCACAAGTGTTTTTGATCGTTTGAACTATCCATAGAAAACTTGTACTTTTACAAAATGGTTTTATTTTCCATAGTAAACTTTCTTTCCTTTACTTTAAAAACTGTAACAAACTCCAATCTCAACAAACTGGTATATATTATTACAATGATACGATAAATATCATTAAAATATAAATATATTTCCCTTACTAAAATACCCAAGTAGGTGGAGGCCAATAAACTAAAGAAGGAGAAGAAGAATATACCTAAATATAACCATAATCATAACTATATAATAATACTATGTGACGTCTCGGGTCGTTTGAACTATTTTATACCGCAGAAGACTTTAAATTTGTATTTCTGTATAAAGTTATTACGAGTTTTCGAAGCGTGAAATTTTAAAAATCTCATTTTTAAACAAAACTGAACATTATTATGTAATAAAAAAAATGTGCAAGTTCCCTATTGGTACAACCTCAGATAAGTTTACTCCACTGTTATCAAATTTTGACTTAATTACATTTATAAAATTTTGACACTATTGGCATTTCATAGGTTAATTAAACTATATCAGCGATTTTTTGTATTTTCTGCGTCGTTTCTTTAAATTTTAGATTTCTAGTCCATTTCTACATAAAAAACAGTAGTTTTCAGAACTCTTTAGCGACGTATTAGTATACAGTCGAACCCGCTTATTGAAATTGCCTTCGTGCCAAGCAAAAGTATCCCGATAACGGGGATATTCTAATAACCGATCATTGGTGGCAAGTAGAAACGCAAATTTCTATTCTCTAAACGGTATATTCCTATAACCGGTATTCCAATAAGCGGGCTCGACGGTAATATAATTTTTATGGATTACCGTCAACGGCCGATATGATCAACCAAAAAAGAAGATGTGATTGGTGATATTTATAGTGACTTTCTTGGGTGTGAATCTGTCTTTTTAGTTTACCCCTCTTGGTTTAAAAACAAAGCTTAGATAATGCAAAGGTGTAAACTATTCAATGGCTGGAACTGTACAAATGAGAAGTGGCCGAATATGCCAACAATTTTAAACTACTCATATTATTTTAGTTTTATCTGTAGTCTACTGGATTTAAACTATTATTGTATTTAAACTAATTTATTTCATGATTAGTTGTTATTACAATTACTATTTGAAAATATACACACCGACCCGACATGCCGACTAAAAGTTCTAAAAACCGTGCTGCCATCTCCCGGAGGGCACCGAAATTTACACAGCTTTAACTGAATTGATTTTCTCCGGAGAAACTTTCTCTCCAAGTCGGTAGACATTAAAGTTTTCTGCCTTTTGTAGTTAGTTCGCTAGAAAATTTAATTTCCTACAAACTTTCTTTCGGCTTTTTCTTTGTTGTCTGTAGCCATCTGTTTCAAGAAGTTTCAGCCGGAATGTAAGTGATTTATTTCTTTATGGAACTGTTAAGTTTATTATGAGTGTCTGCTAAGTGTTTGAAAACACCTTAATAGATTTTTCATTTTAAGGTGTAGCTTTGATTTACGTTAAAACTTATTTTTTGTTTTGTAGTTTCAGACTAGAAAATTGCGTAAATTGCATATATTTCAAACTAATATTTTTGTAACCAGTTTTGGAATTATAGTTATCAATATACAACAATTTCCTGATTTCTTTTTCGTCTGTTACCAACCGGCCATTATGCGAGCAGTTGGCTTATTCCTATTCTATATCTTTTATTCTTTTATGATACTTACACCAGAAATTTAGAATTATGTAATGTAATAAGGTATACAGGCTGCAAAGGTGAAAAGTGCTCGATACACTTTCAAACAAATTTCACCCGGAATGGGGTGTCTGACAAGGATGTATACTAACACCACAATTATTCAATGGGGAGCATATCCCAGGCAGCCAAGAGACGTCAATAACGTCGAGGAAACGTCAGTTTTGGTTGAATATACACACGTGGTTGAACATTACGTCATACCGACATCTTTTGTAGATGATTTTAAATGCGTAAAATTAATGACGTTAAAATACGTTTAAAATACGTTTTCATTTCAGACAGCCGAAGTCGGACGGCTGACGTCACGAAATTGGGAGAAGCTTAAAAGTTACAAAAAAAAACGGTTGTTTGTATCGTCGTTTCATTTTGTTTGACATCGTATTTTATTTTGCCTATTTTTGATTCATTTGGATTTTGTTGGCTGTTTTTTTAAACTTTGGTTTGTCATTTGTGAATTTTATAAATTTACCACAATACTAAGTGATTATTTAAGGAAATTATTATTGGAAACTCAAAATGTTGGAGAAAAAGGTAGGCCAAACAATTTTTATTTACTGTTCATTTTTCCCTGATATTTATCAATAATGATGAATTTTGCAAGCAATAACATTATTTCTTTTATTGTTTTAGACATTTATTGAAGCTGAAAATAATTGTAGATTTAGATCCGTATACAATTCAGTCAATCAGAATTGGATTTTAGAGTAAAGTGCATATTCCACCAATTACTATTATAATGTATTATAGATACATATCATCTGGTAGAGTCTCACAGTTACTACTTTAAGCAGCAGATGAAAGCATACAAAATCCTTCAGGCACATAAAAGCCTTCACAACTGGATTTGTTTTGAAAGGAGTAAAAATTGTTAATGATTTCTATATTATTGTTGGAAAGGTATGTCTTTATTTTATTTATTTACCATTAAGAAATATATAGATAACAGTATTAGTGTCTTTTGGATAAATTGGTTTTAAATATTAGATTTATTTACGTTTATATATCTGTATGAAACCAGACCTATTATCGTCCTAATTTGTAAACTGTCTAACTATATTTATTTGAAAATGAGTTATTACTGTCATTTATTTGAAAAAATCCCTACTCGTTGGGTAAAAAATGATGCACATGCATATTTTACCAGAAGAGTAAATAGTGACCGCTTCGTATACACCGTATATCCCTTGCGGCCAATTTAGTTTGAAAAATATGTAAATCCCCAGTTTGTCATACCACACGACTGACCTCACTGTTTAGAAAGTGATATTTTCAAGAAAAAGTTGGTGGTAAATAATATTAAATACTCATTAAACAATATAGGTACAAATGTTAGTGATATGTGTACCTATCTATAAAATATCCCATTTTAGCATCCTATCTTTTAAAATGAGAGATACGTAGTATTCACATTAGTCATATTTAGAGAAATAGTTTTTTGTGTCTCCTGTAAAATTTGGATAAATGGAGTTGCGCAGTTTACAGATTAGGTCGACGACATATAGTTGCTATGATAGAAAAGAGAATAATAAACAGTCATGATTGTTTGTTCTAAAATTATATTATATGAATGTCTAATTTTAAAATATTCTCAATCATTGTAAACAACGCAAATACTCTAATAAAAATAAATTTTGGTAGTTGAAGCATTCCCACAAAGATAAAATATTTTTTTTTAGGTGAAGCATTCCCAAAAAGCTAATGCTAAACCACTAGATGCTTGGGTGATAGCCAGTTCCAATGGCATAGCAAATTCACATTGTATGTGTTTGGCCGGTAATAGTGAAGTTTGCAGCCATATTGCAGCAATCTTATTTGCAGCTGAGTATGCCCACAGCAAGACAGAAGAAAAAGAACCCAATGCATGTACAGCTGTTACAGCTATGTACATTCTCTGATGAAAAACTAATGAGTTCTCAAACTGTTCAGTCAGAGTGCTTGTTGCGCTCTCTAGACGAACTGATAAGACGGCTTTGGCTTCATGTTGCAGCGATATGAAAATGGTTATTCATTTTTAATTATAATGTACTTCTTCATCATGAGTATTTATGTACTAGTCTTTTAAGTGTGTATTATCAGATGTCACATGTAAATTATTTTTATCATTTTAATTTGGTCATTACAGTCCCTTAATCAAAAAATATATTTTTCAGGTGTCTGTAGATCTTTTTGTATGCAAAAATGTGTAATAATTATTTGAAATCAATTTGAGGATTATAAGAGTATGGAAATATATTTGAGAACACAGACTATTATAGTTTTGTCCTATTTTTATCATTCAATCCTCTTCCTTAAAATTTATAAATATAAAGCAGATAGTTTTCATTGAAATTCAATATATTGGTTCTTATTTGTATGTATTCATTTCTGACTAAAGGTACGATTCCGACAACGACTGTAGACGGCAACTGCAAACATCAGTTGGACTTGTCAGTGTTACGGACGTTGCTACTTTGCACTATTTATTTGTATGAGACTGATTCCGACATCTGACTGCAACTGATGTCCGGCAGAACGTCAGTTGCTAATAATTATGCAAATTAATAGTGCAAAGTAACGACGTCTGTTATGGTGACAACTGTAACTGCCGTCTGCAGTCGTTGTCGGAATCGTACCTTTAAAGTGTAGGTATGGTATAATTATACTAATTATATATACATATATATTATATAACTTAAATGGTTTAAACTTAAGTTTGTTATTAAATTGTGACTTAAATATTTAATTTGTTAATAAATGACTTATTAGTTTATATGTTGTTTCAGTTTTGACACAGTAAATATAATATAAAAAGTGAAAATTCTATGTATGTTATATATATTGCATTGAGGATATTGTAATTCTATGCATTTTAACGAGCCTTCCATTTGGTTTTACTTAAATGGAAAAATTGCAATACCAACAATGCCCATACAAATAATTGAATGGGTCTGCAGAATAACCTTGTAAGCGCCACATGGTTTGTTTTTGAGAAGTCAAAGAAAAAGTTTTAATATTGTGATAATGGTGAGTTTATACATTTTAAGGGTTAGTAATACAGTTTTTGAATACAAAATATATACTGTATTACTCACCTTTAAAATGTATAAACTCACCATTATCACAATATTAAAACTTTTTCTTTGACTTCTCAAAAATAAACCATGTGACGCTTCCAACGTTATTCGGCAGGCCCATTTAATTATTGTGTATTTTTCTAAAACCATAAAATGAAAAATAAATCTAAACAACGACGCAAAATCGACGTAAAAATTACGTTTTTCAAATCACATATTTAAAAGGTGATAAAAATGACGTAAATTATGGTGGGACTTATTCATGTGATTTTCGACGTCGAAAAAACGTGATAAACTGACGTCGTTTGGTGATAATTATGACGTTTTTTCAACGTTTTGTAAACCTTATATGGTTGCCTGGGATGGAGAGCATATTATGAAAACAGCACTTGAAGGATGGGAAAAGGGCATCTCAATAAATGCTTATAATGTCGGAAAAAACAAGGTATGGTACAAAGGTATTACGACCAAGTGCCAGAGATTAACGAGTCTTGCCTTGCTAACAATAACAACAATAAGATGAATAATAACATTGTACTATCTCACTCCTCTAGAAATTTACTTCTGAGAATCGCCATTACTTTATTATGTTTAATCCTAGCGAAGGCTTTTTTGTACTTTATAAAGTCTACGTAGTAAAAGCTTGATTTTATTTATCTTTGAATACAACTATTAGGCAATTGATTATGTACTATAGAAAGGAACTACAACGTTAATGGGGTTTTATTATTTGATATGGTCAATGAATCTCTATATATGAAAAAACCGCGGAGTGCTACCATTAAAAGGGGTGCGTTTTTGAGAAATGGGTGAATTAGTCCCTGGGCACAGGTTACATTAGGGTGAGTTCTATGCACTTTTGGTACAAATACGTCTACACAAAAATTGTTCCTGGTTAAATTTCCTATCCAAATATAACTTTTGAAAGTCAAAGATACTTTTTTTTACTAAAATATATTCAAAAGAAAAAGCACAAAGAAACCCAGAAGAAAGAAATTTTGTTTTTTGTCCCATAACTTTTGTCCACGGGGATATAGGTATAGGTATTGCTTCACAGAAAAAAAAGTTACATATTTTCTCTTTAAAATGATGTTTGGTAGAGGTCATTAGGATTTACAGTTTTCAAAATATGATTTTTCAAATTTCGCCACTCACATCAATTTTGGGCAATTTTCCTTGTTATTTCGCTAATATTGTTCTGTAACTTTTTTCTACGCAGCTTTAGGCATATGCAATGGTACATGTAAGAGGAATAGAAAACAATTATCTTTAAAATGTTCTACTGTATATTGTTGTACGACTTCTTTTAAAGAGGTTATCATTTTCAAGATTTTATACTTTTAACGAGTTTTTATATTTTTTACGATTATTTTTTAACTTTCCCATTATAACGTTTTTTTTCTACATTTAGGTATATATTATACGTATAATAAAAATGAAAGCTTATTCTGTTTTATAAGTATTATAAAAAATTCCAGGTTTCTTTTTGAATAAGATATGCTTTTTCAAAATAATGTAATAAGTAGGTACTTGCAACGATTTTTGATTTTTGGATTATTTTTTAAATTTCTCATTATAACTTTTTTATGTGATTGTGTGTTATGATTAAATCTTCTTTTTTATAGGTAATACTTTCGATCCACGTGACTCGGCCGGGCAAACTTCAAAATATGGATTAATTTCAATATTTGCTGTCAAAGCTCCTGCACCACAAGCTTTGCTTGAAAAAATAGCATGTAAATGTACCAAAGGATGTACAAAAATCTGCGGTTGTAGGAAGATAGGAATTAGTTGTTTAATATTCTGCAAAGGGTGCATGTGCATGGGTACTAATTGTGGGAACTCTAAGATAACTGAGGTGTCAGAGGAAGATCTTGAAGCTAATGCTAACGAACAGATGGACTTTGATTTTGAAAAATTTTTAAATGTCAACGTTTAAATAATTTTAACTAAAGTGATGTTTTCTAAGACTAATGTTTATGTAATTTTTGTAAAAAAAATAATTTTAAATAATACAGGTAAAAAATATCAAAGAATCACTCGGTTTCCATTATTTAAATATAGATGATACACCATTTTAAAGAACAGAAAGCAAGCTCTCTTTATTGAGCAATATATAGTATATTCATGTACAAGAAAAAAAAAGTTATAATGAGAAATTTAAAAAATAATACTAAAATCAAAAATCGTTGCAAGTACTTATTACATTTTGAAAAATAATATCTTATTCAAAAATAATCCTAGAATGTTTTGTAATACACCATTTTAAAGTAAACAAAATAAGCTTTTATTATTATATAATATAATATATACCTAAATGTAGAAGAAAAAAGTTATAATGAGAAATTTTAAAAATAATCGTAAAAAATGTAAAAAATAATATTTTTTTATATTAGGTATCATATAATATATAATATAATATTATATTATATATACTATATATAATGTATTATTATATATATTATATAGTTTAGCTCTCCAGGCCTAGAAGGCCCATGGCTTGGTTTACTATTCCTTTCCAATCTCTCCTATTTGCTGCTTTATTTTTCCAATTTGTGATTTTCAGTTCTTCTATGTCTTTTTCAACATCTTTCTTCCATCTGGTTTTCGGTCTACCTTTCTTCTTCTTTCCTCCTATTCCTCCCGTTAGTATTTTTTTGGGAAGTCTCGTGTTTGGCATCCTTTGGATATGTCCCAACCATCTCAGTCTTTGTGATTTTACGATCCCTACTATGTTTGGTTCACCATACATCCTCTCCAATTCCACATTTGGTCTTCTTATCCACATTCCATTCCATATCTTTCCGCCAAATATTTTTCTTAGGACTTTTCTTTGCCATACTTTAAGCATGACTTGCTCGGATTTGTTCATCGTCCATGTTTCACTGGCATACAAGACTATAGGTCTTATCACTGTCTTGTATATTCTTATCTTAGCCCCTCTAGATATGTTCTTATTTCTCAATAAGTTGTTTAGAGCAAAGATACAACGATTGCCAGCCATAATTCTCGCTTGGATTTCTTCTTTTATATTTGGTCTCCTAGTGAATGTCGCTCCTAGATATTGGAATCTCTCTACTTCCTCGAATTTATATATTTTTGCCTCTGTGTTTATTGTCAGGTATTGTCCTTGTGTGTATTCTCGTTCTGTCCATTCCATATATTTAGTCTTTTCTTCGTTTATGTATATCCCTTTCTTTCTTCCTATCGCCTCTAGTCTTTTTAGTATTTCTTTTAATTCTTGTTTGCTTCTGGCTATCATTACTATGTCATCAGCGAATGCCAAGCATTGGTGTTTTCGTTGGTATACAAGTCCTGTCCTGTTAATTTCGGCTTCTCTGATGACTATTTCAAGAAGGATACTAAACAACAGTGATGACAGTGGGTCTCCTTGTCGTACCCCTTCACCGACCCTAAACTTATCTGTTTCCTTTCCATTTATTTTAACCCTGTTCTCTGTTTCTCTGAGTGTAACTTTTACCATCTTTATTAATTTTTTACTAATTCCAATTTCACATAGTGCTTTGTATATTTCTTTTCGTTTAACTCTGTCAAAAGCTTGTTTAAAGTCAATGAATAGGGCCATTGTAGATTTTCCGTATTCGTAGCTTTTCGCTTGTATCTCACGCAGCAGGAAAATTTGATCCACCGTGCTGCGTCCTCTTCTGAATCCACATTGATATTCTCCTATGTCATTATCTATCTTTTGTGTTATCTTGTCTTTTATATGTACTGCAAGTATTTTATATGCAACGTTTAGTAGGGCTACTCCCCTGTAATTATGGCATAAACTTTTGTCGCCTTTTTTGTGAATTGGACACAGTGTGGCTTCAGTCCATTCTTTTGGTATGTGTTCTTGTTCCCAAATTTCTTTTATCAGCTTTTCCAAATGCTTAATTAGTACTGGTCCTCCATATTTAAACATTTCAGCTGTTATTTCATCCTTACCTGGGCTCTTGTTTTTCTTTAGTTTTTCTATTATTTCTTTTATTTCTTTTTCATTAGGCGGTCTTTCCTGTATTTCTTCTTGATCAATATTTTCATTCGGTCCTTCTTCTTCTTCTTCTGCATATTCTGTTGTGGGAATTTCATTTAGAAGCTCTTCGAAGTATTCTCTCCATCTGCTCAGTATTTCTTCGTCGCTTACTAAATTCCTTCCATTTTTGCTTTTGTAGTGTACAGGTTTTCTTTGGAACCCCTTTTTCTCATTTTTTACTCCTTGATATAAGTTCCTGACTTCTCCATTTTTATAGTTTTCTTCTATGCATTTCAATTTATCTTCGTTGTACTTTCTTTTCTTTGCTCTTATGATTCTTTTAGTTCGTTTTCTTTGTTCGTTGTATTGTATCTCCATCTCTGGTGTTTTCACTTGCATCATTTTGAGTCTTAACTTATTTCTTTCATCCAGTTCTATTTTACATTCTTCATCAAACCATTCTTTGAATCCATCTTTTATATTTCTATTACTGACTTGCGCTGCTTTGGTCATACATACTTTTATTTGCGTCCATTTTTGTTCGATGTTTTCATTTTTTGCAATATTTTCCAGTTCTCTAGTGACTAGTCTTTCATATTTACTTTGTTCTTCTTCTGACAGTAGTCTAATAGGTTTAGTTACTTTGTACCTTTTTTTCTGTTGATTTCTAAGAACTGGTATAACCTGTTTAAGTTGTATTCCGACTATAAAGTGATCTGTGTCTGCATCCGGTCCTCTATATGTTCTTATGTTCTTTATACATTTTTCCATGTCTTTTTCGATGAGCACATGATCTATTTGATTTATGGTTTTTCCATCTGGTGATCTCCATGTTCCTTGATATATTCTTTTGTGTTGAAAGTACGTGCTCATAACGATCATGTTTTTTTCTTTTGCAAAATCTATTAAGAGGTGACCATTTTCATTCGTTGTTTCATGCAGACTATATTTTCCTATGGTGGGTGTGTATATTTCTTCTTTTCCTATTTTGGCATTAGCATCACCTAGTACTATTTTTATATCGTATTTGGGAATATTTTCGAATACTGTATCTATTTGACTGTAGAAGTCTTCCTTTATCTCTATGTTTTTCTCTTCAGTCGGTGCATGTATGTTTATAAATGTTATTTTTTGGTATTTTCCTCTTATTCTTAGTATGCATATTCTCTCTGAAATTGGTTTAAAGTCAACGATTAGATCTTTCAGCTTTTTGTTTACTACAAATCCTGTGCCTAACATTCTATTTTCGCCTCCGCTATTGAAAAATAAATAGTCATTTATTTCCATTGAGTTTTGGCCTAGTTGTTTCGTTTCTTGTAGTGCTACTATTTCGAATTTATATTTTTTACATTCATCTACTAGGTGTTTCAGTTTTCCTTCTTCGTATGTTCCTCTTACATTCCATGTTCCTACTAATATATGTTCTTTTATGGGCTGCTTTTCATTAATAATCTGTACATTTTGTCTATTTCGTGTACCTGTACTTTGCCATGTCGTCTCCGTTATTTCAGTCTGCTTTCGTTGTATTGCTAGTTTTTTGGTTGTATATTTTTCTCTTTTATGAGTTGTTGTTGGCTGTTATTCCATGTCCATATTTCACCATTAATGATTAGCTTCTGGTATCCTATTTTTACATTTTTTCCATTATGCCTCTCTACCATAGCCTTGCTTCTAATTTCTTTCTGAATAATTCTTTCTTCTTTTGACATATCATCATTAATATAGATTCTTTCGTCCTTTTTGGTTTTTAATTTACTTTTATTTTTCATTACTTCTATTTTGTTTTTCACGCTGTTGAGTTCCACTATGACAGTATTTTCTCCTATTTTCCTTGCTCCATTTACATCTACTGAAACTTGTAGCTCTTTTTCCATAAAATTCTCCATAGCCCCTCGTAAAACTTTCTGATCATTTGTATCAATTTTTATTCCTTGTATTATTACATTTTTTCTCTTTCTTTCTCTTTCCAATTTCTCTATTTTTTCATTTGCTATACTAATTTCTTTTTCTAATTGACCTATTTGATTTATAGCTTTTTCGTTTGTTTCTCGCAGCTTTTTTATTTCATCTTTGTAGCCGCTTTGTTGATCTTTCAGTTCTTTAATTTCATTCTTTAGTTGTGTGATTTCGTCTCCAGATCTATATTGTTCTTTTTTTATGTCTTTTATATCCATTGCTAATTCCCTCATCATTTTCATCATTTGTTCCATTCCACTTATGTTATCTTCATCTGTTTTTTGTGATGTTCTAGCTGTTATTTTTGATTTTTTGCTGGGATGTTCCTCCTCTTCCCTTCTCCTTTTCATTTCATCATCTAATTCGCTATCTGAACTCATTGTTCTTAATTCCTAGTTATTTTTCGTGCTAGAGTTATTAGTCAATGCGTCACGGGTGAAGTTTCGTGGAGAACTCTACTCACAGTTCAAATTCCCACCCGCACCCGCGCTAGCCGTTACTAATTTTCCAGCACTTTTATTCCTAGGTAAAATCAAAATCAAAATCCGGCCCTGGTTATCTGTTTATAATAAAATTAATTATATTATAATAAAGTTTTCTACTTACAGCTGATTCTGTTTATTAATATGCTTTATTTTCCTGTAGAAATACACCATTCACAATATTGTTTTGTTTCCACCTACTGCAAAACCTGCTTTGTTTATATTCGATATCACACAAGTTTTTATCCCTTTACACAAGAATTTAATTCCTTATCGTTGGAATTACTTTTTTCCGATTTTTTCACTGTATAATTAGTTAACTAATTAGGTTGTTTATTTATGTACCTACATATATTGGTTTATAGTTACACTGCACTTTTGTATAACACAATTGTTTTATTGCTATATCTGCCCGAGAATCGAGTTAAGATACGAGCTAAACACGTGTGTTCTATTCGCTGGTCAGCGACCGAATCCATTATTATACTTTTAACGATTTTTATAATATAATATAAAAATAAAATAATATTATTATATAATATACTATATATTATATTATTATATAATATATAGTATATTATATAATAATATTATTTTATTTTTATATTATATTATAAAAATCGTTAAAAGTATACAGCCTTGAAAAACCATAATCTCTTTAAAAAAAAAGTCGTATAACGATACACAGTAGACCATTTTAAAGGTAATTTATTTCTATTTCTATTACGTGTACCATTGCATATAGCTAAATTTACGAAGAAAAAAGTTACAGCACAATATTTGCGAAATAACAAGGAAAATTGCCCAAAATTGCTGTGAGTGGCGAACTTTGAAAAATCATATTTCGAAAACTATAAATTCTAATTACCTCTACTAAACAACATTTTAAAGAAGAAATATGTAGGTTTTTTTTCTGTAAAGCAATGTCTATACCTATATCCTCGTGGACAAAAGTTATGGCACAAAAAACAAAATTTCTTTCTTTTGGGTTTCTTTGTGCTTTTTCTTTTGAATATATTTTTGTAAAAAAAAGTATCCTTGACATTAAAAAGTGATATTTAGATAAGAAATTTAACCAGGAACTATTTTTATGTAGGTAGGTTTGTACCAGAAGTGCATGGAACTCACCCTAATGTAACCTGTGCCCAGGGACTAATTCAGCCATTTCTCAAAAACACACCGCTTTAAATGGTAGCACTCCGCGGTTTTTTCATATATAGATATTCATTGACCATATGAAATAATAAAACCCCGTTAACGTTGTAGTTCCTTTTAGCTATCTTATTTTGAATATAATCAATAGCCTATATTAGTGTGCAATAAATATAGATTTAGGGCCGGTTGTTCGAACGCTAATCAACAATGATCACTATCAAATATTTAATTACTGTCACCAATTGTCAATGTCAACTTTGTTTGGGTTGCTGAAAACATAATTATGGATTACAGTTATGAAATTAGTTAATCAATTATGTTAATTAAATGTTATGTTAATTGTTTAACTAATCTCATAACAATAATCAATTATGTTTTCAGCAACTCAAACCAAGTTGACATTGACAGTTGGTGACAGTAATTAAATATTTGATAATGATCATTTTTGATTAGCGTTCGAACAACCGGCCCTTAGAGTCCATAATAATTGTAAATTTATCACAGGTAAGTACTTGTTTTATAAATTTATTAATGAAGACATAAGGGATATTTGTGCTGACACAGAGATTTTTGGATGTTAACCGTCCTCTTTACGTCTGTTTTATAGACTACAATAAGGCGTTTGATAAAGTAAAATATGATCGACTCATGGAAATTCTAAAAATTAAAAACCTAGATGAAAGAGATTTAAGACTAATAACACACCTCTATTACAATCAGCGAGCAATAGTAAGAATTGAAAAAGTAATATGTAAAGAAATTGAAATACAGAGAGGAGTCAAGCAAGCCTGCATACTATTCCCTCTATTATTTAACGCCAATTCTAGAGAGGTAGTGCGAGAAACTCTGGAAGATGAAATCAGATCTGCATCAGATATGCAGATGATACAGTAATAATAGCCGATAGTTTACAAGACCTGCAAAGACTCATGAGTAAAATAGTAAAGTGTAGTAGGGAGTACGGACTCTCTCTCAATATCAAAAAGACGAACTTTATGAAAATTAGTAAGAACAACCATAATACGAACGAAATATTGATAGCAGAGGGCCAGTAGATCGAAAGAGTAAAAAAGTACACTTACCTAGGAACACTTATAACTGAAAATAATGACTACACTGCAAAAATCAAAGTCAGCAAAATGAAAAAAGTCCTCTGTATCAAATATTTAACATTAGCTCTTAAAGTACGCGTAACAAAATGTTACGTATACAGTGTACTATACTATGGAGAAGAATTATGGACGTTAAATGTAGAGAAAATGAAACGACTTAACGCTTTTGAAATGTGGACCTATAGAAGAATTATGAGGGTTTCCTGGGTAGATAGAGTTACGAACAACGAAGTACTGAGAATAATAGGTAAAGAGAAAGAAGTTGAACTTACAATTAAAGAAAGAAAACTACAGTATCTCGGACATGTGATGCGGGGCGAGAAGTATGGCATCTGCGACTCATAATGCAAGGAAAGATAGATGGCAGAAGAAGCATCGGAAAAAGACGAATTTCATGGCTGAAGAACCTGAGAGAATGGTTTGGATGCAGCTCAAAACAACTTTTTAGAGCTACTGCCTCAAAAATTAAAATAACTATGATGATTGCCAACCTCCGTAGCGGAGATGGCACCTGAACAAGAAGAAGAAGAAGAAGAAGAAGGGACATTTATTTTACGTTAAAAATTTCTTATGTATATAACACAAAATTACAATGAAATATTAACAAAGGAATATGTTCAAAATTGTATACTTTTGTTTAATAGTTATGTATATTCGACGAATATGCATTTGGAAAATATCATAACAACAAAGCACTGGTTGATCTGATTTGTGAGCTACAGCGAACATAATTCGGAATTTAAAACAGCTAAGACAATAGCGTGTAAATGCAACAGTAGTAAGTGAGGGATATAAAACAACACTTAAACTCAACCAGAACTATTTTATAGTTTAATGTTTTAACAAAGGCATTCAAGAATATCTAGAACAAAAATAAAGGCAACCAAACAATATAGCAAGTAATATGAAAGCATGCAATACTTTTAGTAAGCAGAAACACAAAATAGTATGCAGTCAAGATCTCAATTTAAGATTGCACTCTCTCCTTGGGAAATTTTATATTTTATCAGTATTAGATTAAGGGGTAAATCTTCAATTCAAATTCAAAAAGAACGATATAAAGGCGATAAAAGCCTTTACGCGTGTAATATATCGCGGAATTTTAAGCAGTTCACCTGTAGAAATATCATGAATACCGAATATTAACATAAAGGGAGAAAAGTGAGAAGACACTAACTAGACTAAAATGTTGAAAATGTTTTAAAATATGGGAATCGATCCCATTTTAAATAAAAGGAAGAATCAGCCAACAATTCTTAAAATGGCTTAAATATTTAAGAGAATTCATACAATAGTAGATAACCTTATATTTCTCTTCTTCATTAATATACCATGTTTGTTTTATCAGAACGTTGGTTACCATCATAGCTATCATAATGTTATTCACTGCCATCCTAAATCTAGCCACCTTCTATTTAAATTTTTATATTATTAACATTTCGATCAAATAACCTTATATTTCTCTTCCTCATGTACCATGTACCTTCAGATCGTTGGTTGCCATCATAGCTATCATAAGTTTATGCACTGCTACCCTAAATATAGACACCTTATATTCATTTACATTTTTATATTATCAACATTTCGACCAACTAGGTGCATAAAAAACACATATTTGTATGCCTAAAGGGCAAAAATTATTAAGCATCTATAAGATATAAATATTATATTCTTTGCCTCCAAGAACTTATGCTCCACCCTTTTCTGCAACCTTGCTACAGTTTTCTAGTTTATTTAGGGTACCTACAATATCCCATAAGATTTGACCTCTACAGAATTGTGTTCCTTAAATAATTTCTGGCTATCTTTGAACACGGAAATTGAACACTGCATCCTATCTTGCCTTTCTATTTCTTCCACGCAGTGATGGATTGCAGTAATTTCAACCTGGAAAACTATGACATCTTTAGATAAACTTACCAGTAAATGGATCCTTTGCTTTACTATACCGGCTCCTACACCCTTCGATGTTTTTAAGCCATCATTGTATCAGGTAGCTTCCGTTTGTATGGGAATACCTTTCTTACAGTCTTCCCTGTCTGGTATATTAATTTTGAATTTATTATCAAAGCTATATCTCATAGAAATTGCATCGACTCTTAACCCCATTACAATATCTGTTTTTAGCTCCTCGATTAGCTTTCTATTGTCAGCACTATGGACCTGGCTGTGTCTCTGACTATGTATTAATCTACGCGTTACTAGTTTGGCATTACCCTGTATACTCCATCTAATATTCTAATACTCTATTTTAAGATAATATAGTCTTTCTTTAGTCAATGACTGTAAAATAATTTCTTAATTGTTATAAATAAAGGCACTACGATTTAAGAAAAAAAAAACAATTATCTCGGCTTCAGTTGGTTGTAGAAAATTTTGATTTTTTTATAAATCTTCGTTTCGTCTTCAGCAACAATAATCTGTACGTTAGAAACTCATAGAATGTACAGGGCCGCTTAAACTCTAAATGTTTTTAACGAAATTTGTCCCCTTATTTTCAAACCCAAAAATTATCTCGGCTTCAGTTGGTCGTAGAATTTTTTTATTTTTTATGAATCTTAGTTTCATCTTAAGCAACAATAATCTGAAGTTAAAAACTCGTTGGATGTACAGGGCCGCTTCAGCTCTAAATGTTTTTAACGAAATTTGCCCCCTTATTTTCAAACCCAAAAATTAGAGGTTTAAAAATGACTTACGCATTTATTTACATCAGAATATGAAAGCATAACTCTTTAGAAGGAGATTGGATGTTTCACCAACTCTCTACGATTTTTTTTCCAAAAGTTATAGGCTTCGACATTTGACCTCTTGGGATAAACAATTTATAAAATCTAAGCAACAAATTCGTTAATCTGGCTCTACAGTTTTTTTTATGTTTGGAATTGAAAGATCTTCATTTTAAAGCTTTAACAAATAAAAAACAATTATTTGTACAATATACAGGGTGTCCCGAAAAGATTGGTCATAAATTATACCACAGATTCTAGGGTCGAAAATAGGTTGATTTAACCTCACTTACCTAAAAATAGTGCACACAAAAAAAGTTACAGCCCTTTGAAATTACAAAATTAAAATCGATTTTTTTTCATATATCGAAAACTATTGGACATTTTTTATTTTAAGTAAATATGTGGCATTATTATTAAAAAAAAATTAAAATGAAATTTGTGCACCCCATTAAAATTTTATGGGGGTTTTGTTCCCTTAAACCCCCCCAAACATTTGTGTACGTCCATTAAATTATTATTGTAGCACCATTAGTTAAACACAATGTTTTTGAAACTTTTTTGCCTCTTAGTCATTTTTCGATAAGCCAGTGTTTATTTAGAGATTTTGAATATTTGTCGAATCCACCACATATTTGTATATGGTTAAGTACGATTATACAGTCCTGTTAATAATCTGAAAATTTATTTATAATTTACATCTTTAGGTATATTTTGAAAAAGAAGCCACATCTCGATAAAAGGTGACTTATCAAAAAAAGACTAAGAGGCAAAATAGTTTTAAGAACACTGTGTTTAACTAATGGTACCATAATAATAGCTTAATTGTAACGTGCACAAAGATTTGGGGGGTTTAAAGAACAAAACCACCATACAATTTTTATGTAAACATATTATAAAAGAAGCCGCCTCTCGATAAAAACTGTCTTATCGAAAAAATAAAAAGAGGCAAAAAAGTTTTAAAAATGTTGTGTTTAACTAATGGTACCACAATAATGAATTATTTGAAACGTACACAAAAGTTTGGGGGGTTTAAGGGAACAAAACCCCCATAAAATTTTTATGGGGTGGACAAATTTCACTATAATTTTGTTTTAAGATGTTCCTGTTATAAGAATGATACACGTCCATTTTCAATAAAAAATCTCTAATAGTTTTCGATATATTGAAAAAAATCGATTTTCGTTTTGTAGCTTCAAAGGGCTGTAACTTTTTTTATGAGCACATTTGTACTAAGGTAAGTTAGGTTCAATCGAACTATTTTCGACCCCAAAATGTGTGGTATAATTTATGACTAATCTTTTCGGGACACCCTGTATAATGCAATTGTAAAAAACGGCCATTTTGGACATTTCGCAGGCTGTTTTGCAACAACCAATTAACAAAATTAAACTTGCCATACCTCAAATTGTAGGTTTTTACTTACTACAACTTTCTATTAAAAAGTATTTCTCTAAAATCAATATCCTAAGCTGCAAAATTAAAAATCATTAAAAATTGCGAATTTAACAAATTAAAATCGCAATAAAAAAAAGCGCACAATATTTTTGGTTAGATTTTAGTAGAAGTTATTCCTGGCATCGTCCTTTACAACACCTGATAGGTTTCAAAAATTTCTGAATTATATCCTGAAATCGACCTATTTTTCACCAACAGTCTGGGGTATAAGTGTTAATTCTTAAAAATAGCAAGTACAATATTATTTAAGCCAACACTCGGTGACAAACAGTGTATCCTAAAGTAGTTATGTGCTAAAAATAATGAAATGACAAACAGAAAAAATTAACTACTTTGTATAAAATCGTTACGTTTGAAGTCGTTAAAAAATTGATACGATTGTATCATTTTTTTATGTAAAGCGAAATGTTTTTAAAGGAAATTTCACAAAAGAGTTCCAAGGTAAACACGTCCCTTTTATGTGTTTCTGCTCATAAAATCAAATGCTTTTTACGTTTGGAAATGGAGAGAGATATAGAACGGGACTTTCTAAAGACTCGCTCTAGATAACCTATTTAAGAAGTATACCAAACAGTATCCCATAAAATATCACGTATAATGTACGACTTTAAGTTGTGTTCCAAGGCAAAAGAGTATATTTTCTATTAGGTGCAGTTAAATGTTTTTAGCTACATAAGGCAGCGTTTAGACACTGCTAAAAATCCGAGCAATTTATCGATATCGATGGAGTTGTTTCAATTTATGGTTGTGTGTAAACGGTACATCGCATCGATTTTTCGGAATTGGAGTTGGATTGGAGTTGGTATCGGATTGCATCAATTTATTATAAAGATCGAGTTGTTTTAGTATATAATTAATCGCGACAATATAGCGCAGCGTCTAAAAAGCTTTAAAAAAATCAATAAATCGTAGCAATTTATGGTCACAATAAATTGCTTGCACTTATCTCGGCGTCTAAACGGCACTTATGGTATGATAAAATTGATCCAAATAATGGCACAACCCAGACATCCAAAGTGAAAGTTATCCTCCAACACCAAAGTGTTTTATATGGTCCACATAATGTTCAGAAAAAAGTTACACCATTTTAAGCGTCGGGTTTGGGAAGGCGGGAGAGGGGGAGAAATCGCTAAATTCGTAGTTTTTTAAGTTTTTCGTCAATATTTCTAAAACTATGCGGTTTAGCATGAACCACGTTCTATACAAAAATATTCAATATTAAATTTGAAATAAAAAAGGTCCTATGCATAATCCTTCTAAAATGAGCGGTTCCAAAGTTACGGAGGTAGTATAGTGTAATTGGTCACAATAAAAGTAAAAGTTTTCCTCCAACACCAAATTGTTCTATAAGGTCCACATATTGTTTTATATGTTTGGAGGGGGAGATGGGAGAGAAGTCGGTAAATTAGTAGTTTTTTTAGGTTTTTCGTCAATAGTTCTAAAACTATTCTGTAGCGTGAAAAATATTCTATACAAAAATGTTCTACATAAAATTTAAAACAAAAAAGGTCCTACACATAATTGACATAAAATCAACGGTTCCAGAGTTACGGAGGGTGAAAAGTGGAGATTTTCGATACATTTTGTATTATTTTTACAATTGATGATTATTTTGGGTGGTGAGGTTGACGTTTCTTCAAGGGCTTATCACTAACATACCATCGGCCACTGAAATAGCAAAAGCAAACTTTATTTACAAAAAAATTTCTTTCATCAGTAATAATATTATAAATTGCCCAATAAATATAAAAAGTATCGAAATCCTCAACTTTTCACCCTCCGTAACTCTGGAACCGTTAAATTTATAACAATTATGTATTGGACCTTTTTTGTTTTAAATTTTATGTAGAAAATTTGAGTATAGAAGATAATTTACGCTAGAGCATAGTTTTAGAAATATTGACGAAAAACCTAAAACAACTTCCAATTTACCGACTTCTCCCCCATCTCCCCCCCAAACTGGACGCTCAAGTTGGTGTAACTTTTTACTGAACAATATGTGGACCATATAGAGCAATTTTGTGTTAAAGGAAAACTTTTACTTTGGATGTCTGGGTTAGGCCTTTTTTTGGACCAATTATAATATTCTATCTCCGTAACTTTGGAACCGTTCATTTTAGAAGGATTACGCATAGGACCTTTTTTATTTCAAATTTTATGTAGAATATTTTTGTATAGACGGTTGTTTATGCTAAACTGTATAGTTTTAGAAATATTGACGAAAAACTTAAAAAACTACGAATTTACCGATTTCTCCCCCCTCTCCCCCCAAACCCGGCGCTCAAAATGGTGTGACTTTTTTCTGAACATTATGTGGGCCATATAGAACAATTTACTGTTGGAGGATAACTTTCACTTTGGATGTCTGGGTTTGAGTCTAGTTATACCATACTATTATGTATATCATAATATTATAGAGTTGTAAGTATGGAACGCCTGAATTATATCGGAAACTGCTCTCATGATTTATTTAAATTTTAGTCTGGGGTTTTCGTAATACGGACGATCTTTAAGTAGTATTTATATTATCATTGTCTTGAGACTTGACTATGGAATATTTTTATTATTACTACTTCTCTTCAATGCATATTCTGAATAAATTTTGAGAAGAAATTTTGAAGGAGAACCTGCTGTAATAAAGATCAATGAAACAACACTTCACGATATTAGGTATGCAGATAATACTGATATTTTAACAAAAAATCTCAAAGGCGTACAGAGACTGATAGAAAAGGTAATTCATCATGCAAAAAATTATTATTTTTTATTTATTAAACACTAATAATATGCTTAAGAACATTACAATCTGATCAAATAATGTGATCAATGAGCAACTTATTTCTAACCTAAATTACTACTAAAAACTTAAGACTAAGGACAAACTCGATAGTACCCCTTAAGTTCTGTTAATATATTGCACAAATGTTAACTTGTACCATCACTTGCACCGTGCACTATTTTTCACTTAACTAACTCGAAGGGTTTCTTCCTCTTGAGTCTTCTAGCTAGATCCCTGTTGTCGAGGAGCTGGATGGCCTCAACATTGACGTGTTGAAGAAGTCGTTGTTCGTGACTTTTGGCAAATTTTTCTATGGTCTTGTTAACAGTATCCATGTCTAGGTCCCTATGGAGGTCACTGTTTCTATAGTACCATGGAGCATTGACAATGCTCCTTAGCACTTTGTTTTGGAACCAAAATCAAAATCACCATCAAATGCAAAAAGTATGGCCTCTCAATAAATATCAAGAAAACAAAATCATAACAACATATAGATAAAAGGTTAATGGGAAAACTCTTAAACCACTAGATAATTGCAACTATCTTGGCACCATAATTAATAACGGAAATGCTTGCTCCAAAGAAAAGAGAGTGCGCATGGAAAAGCACGTACAAATTTTAACCCACTGAGAACTTGTGCTTTATGCAAGGGATATGAAGCTAAATTAGGTTAGCAAGGTGTTATATCTTCTCGACACTACTCTATGGAATGGAAACATGGACCATGAAGCAGGAGTTTACCAACTCCTTGACAAATGCATTGAGCAGACCAGGTAGACCTGTGGTAATATGCAGTATGATAAGGGCGCCTTGGGTTGAGAATCGGGGTTCAATCCCAAAATTACCCTAGGGTTATACACAAACTATGGTTATGAAGAACAACTTTTTTTCGTAAAGTTGATAATAAAAATGTTTTACATATGGTTAATAGTTAAGCAGACATACTGTATAAGAGTATTGAATTTTCAAATTGTAATACCATATTCGGGTTCATCATAATCAAAAACAAAATAGAAGCATATTTTATCAAAGTAAAATGAATGATAAATTCAACGATATTTTTAAAATTTTATTAAAAAAAATTGTTATTGTTTAAACAATTAATAAACAATTAGCGGCTAAACTTGTGAGCAGAACTTTTTACCTTAACATGCATATAAACTAACCAAAAAAGTTTTAGAAAAATATAAGCTTGTTTGAATTTTTCCGAAACAATGCATCTTTTAGTTCTCTATTGACTCCCCTACATTGTTTAGTGCTGCCATGTCACAAAGCAATATATTATGTATGAACTGAAATAATATGCAAGATTGACAGGTCTCGACATGAAATCTCAATAATCTTGTCAGTGAATAATACATAAACTTCGTGCGAGCAGTTAATTATTAATAGAAAGGAATTGTCCCCGCTGATGTATATCAAAATACATAAAGAGAGTTATAATTATTAACAACGGTGTAATAATAGTATATACGGTATTTTAATAAGCTTTACAGTACGTCAAAATTAACAAAGGAAATAATATGCGAAGGTTAGGAAAGAGAAAACCATCATTATTATTAAAAGATGTGTCGTTGTACGATACCTGACAGATGTGAAACACGGCAACAACTTTGTATGCAAATAATGTAGAAAACGATGTTTTATTAAAGACAAAATTTGACACTTTGTGAATAAGTCGATTTGATCATTTATGTTAAGGAATCTTTTCTTATGGTTAACGAAAACCTTTTCTCCAGGCATTTCTCCAGGAAAGAAATAAAATTGTTATATTTGCTCACCAAAAACTCGGTATTTTGGAAGTATGTAGTTGCGAAAGTTCATCAAAGTTATCATGTATCAGATCTTGAACTACTGCCTTCCAATATAAGTACTTTATTTAAATACCAGTAAAGTTTAAAAATATACCAATAACTTATGTTGATACTGAAAGAAAGAAGTTTCTCGATTTATAAACATTTATGCGTAGATAGGAAGCATAGTATTTTAATGACAAATTTTAAAAAACTTCTTCTTCTTCTTTAGGTTCCGTGTTTGTATTCATACGTTGGCCGTTATCATGTTTAAAACTTTCTGAAACCTTTCTCTATGGCCTGCTGCGCGAAATAAATCTTCTACCCTGGAACCACACCATTGTCTAATATTACGCAACTATGACAGTTTCTTTCGACCAATACGTCTCTTTCCCTCCACTTGTCCTTATTATACAATATGTCCTGTATTATGAAATAGGGTGGTGCGAAAAAAGTCAAGTTAATAATTCCGTATCGCTATAGTGCGGAAAAGTTGCGATTGGTAATTACAAGAAAAACAAAACAAGAATTATTCAAATCGGACTTTATCTTCCGATCCCGCAACGGACCTAAAAATTATTAAAAAAAATAAAATTTTACCTTTTTTTCAAAATTTTTTATTTATTCTTCGAGTACGTTTTATTTATCGCTATAGTAAAATTTGTTTACACTTTGCATGGTTCAGTACTAAAAAAAATTGTTTTACGCATTTAACCGAAATTTTCCGATCCCGCAAGGTTTATCAAAATCTATAAAAATTTGAAATTTTTGATGATTTTGAAAAATTAAAAAACATTTAATTATCTCATTTTTTTGTTACATTGTGAAACTCTTCGTTTGTTTAGATATTGCATGACAATATTTGAACAACCCAGATCTCAAAACGAGGGGGTGGTTGCACTTCTAGCTCCACACGAACCCTTTTCTCCAACCTACCAATGAGTGTGTGTTTTTTACATTCTTTACATATGTACATTTGTTTTTCATCTGTTTGTGTCCAGCTCTCAAACACCAACTTTGCATTGTGATTTCTTGGTAAGATCTGGCAGCATGGGCCTTGATTTAAGTGTTGTCCTGGTGCATCTATCTCTTGATTGAGGCCCACATACATTAGCATTAGACGATGCTTTCGTGGCCAACATTAGACACCGCTCATCAGCTGGCTTGTGGCAGGGATTTTTGTACAGTCCAGTATGACATGTCGCCCGATGTAATATAAGAAGTTATATCTTCATTTGAAACTCTTCGAGGAAG
Organism: Diabrotica virgifera virgifera; assembly: GCF_917563875.1. Classification (NCBI taxonomy): domain Eukaryota; kingdom Metazoa; phylum Arthropoda; class Insecta; order Coleoptera; family Chrysomelidae; genus Diabrotica; species Diabrotica virgifera. Next base: position 203,550,901 of record NC_065444.1, on the reverse strand, counting down.
GGGTGCAGAAGATAGTTTTGCAACATTTCAGTCTATCATTTTAGTTTAGTCCTGTGCTTCACAATTTCGAGTAGTAGGGAGAAAGGAAACACATGAGAGAGCTAGGGCCAAGGAGTGTGTTAAAATCCGGACAGACTAAAGCCAAGGGCAAAAGTATTAGAAATTTCATCCCTCCTGCTTTAAATTTTCAAGCACAGGAATAGACTGAAATAATAGACTGGAATGTTACAAAACTATCTTCTCCACCAGTTCTTCCAAGAGTTTCAAATAAAGATAAAACTTCTTGCATTACATCGGGAGACATGACAGACTGGAATGTACAAAACTATCCCTGCCACATTCAAGCTGACGAGCGGTGTCTAAAGTTGCCCACGGAAGCATCGTCTAATGCCAATGTATGTGGGCCCCAATCAACAGATGGATTCATCAGGAAAACATTTAAATCAAGGTCCATGCTGCCAGATTTTACCAAGAAATCACAATATAAAGTTGATGTTTAAGAGCTGGACACAAACACATGAAAAATAAATGTACATCTGTAAATAATGTAAAAAACACACACTCATTGGTTGGTTGGAGAGAAGGGTGCGTGTGGAGCTAGAACTGCAACCACCCCCTCGTTTTGAGTTCTGGGTTGTTTAAATATTATCATACAATATCTAAACAAGCGAAGAGCTTCACAATGTAACAGAAAAATGTTCTTCTGTTATTTTTCTGTTGTTTTTAAACCAAATGTTTTTTAATTTATCAAAATCGTCAAAAATTTCAAATTTTTATAGATTTTGATTGACTTTGCGGGATCGGAAGATATTCATTAAATGCGTAAATCTAATTTTTTATTACTCTACCACGCAAACTGTAAAGTAATTTTACTATAGCGATAAATAAAACGTACACGAAGGAAAAATAATTTTTTTTTTGAAAAAAGGTTAAATTTATTTTTCATAATCTTTAGGCCTGTTGCGGGATCGGAAGATAAAGTCCGATTTGAATAATTCTATTTTCTACGAGCGTGCAAAAATGTCTACTTTCGCGCAAGCATTTTAGTTTAGAATGTTTCACTTTTCTGCACGCGTGTTACTTTTCCGCACGCGGTTTTTACTTTTCCGCACGCGTGTTACTTTTCCGCACGCGTGTTACTTTTCCGCACGCGGTTTTTACTTTTCCGCACGCGTGTTAATTTAGATATGTTAATATGGCCTTAAAGTAATTATAATACATGCAATAAACTAATATTTAGATATTATTTACTAATTTATTTCAAATATATCTTATTGTGTTCCTATTTTAATGCAATTAACGCGACAATTCGATGAAATAAAATTATTTTGACATAATATTCGAAAGTCAAATCGGTAGACAATAGCAGTCGTTTTGAATCATCGTTATGGAAACCAAGATCGTCGTCATGCTAACTAATTATATTAAGAGATTGGTTTTGACAACCTTGTCAAAGAATTAATTTGTGTATGTATTTTCATATTAATTGATTAAGATTTGGTAATTTTTTAAAGACTCTTAGAAAAAATATTGTTCCTAACTCTTGCACAAAGTCTATTTTCCGCACTCGACTGCTTGCCGAACTCCCGCTTCGCGTCATTCGGCAAACTGCAGTCGCGTGCGGAAAAGAATGATTTTCTGCACTTGTTAGGAAAATAACTATTTTTGTTTTTGTTGTAATTACCAATCGCAACTTTTCCGCACTATAGCGATACGGAGTTATCAACTTGACTTTTTTCGCACCACCCTATTATACAACCAAGTAGATGGTATTTAGGTCCTCTAATTATATGGTCGAAGTATTCTTTTTTTCTGCTCTGTACGATGTTTATGAGCAGACGCTCTGAATTCATCATTTGTAGATTGTTAATTCTTTTGATATCGATAATACCAGGTTGTGACATTGCCTATCTACTATAATGGTAGGGGAGCCCAAGCGGGGATTTTTGCAATTACTCGAGCGTGTCAGATTATCACATGGGGAGAAACCTTGTAAAGTTTTTTTAGCAGTAAATGGTTGACTTCAATTAGTGTGGTCGTAAATATTATTAAATTTATCTGACTTGGCCCATTATTACGACCGGTCCGAAGCGATAAACAAACAAGGTAGACAGAGTTGATCTTTTGACAATTAACACTGACTAGACGGTTCTCCTATAATAAAGCAAAGGATCCACAAAATTTACAATAATTACGACGACAAAAACAGAAATAAACCTGATGTAAAATAAATTGCTTTGCCTTATTTACCCGAAATTAATGTTTTCAAATGAGTTTTAAAATAAATTAAATCTATTTTAATGGCTAAGATTAGAGAACAACAAACATTCACACATGTTTAAATTTTACCTGAAACCGGGCCTTTTATACTATTAACGGTTAACCCAGGATGTTTATAGTCGGTACTATTTGAAGTCAACCATTTATTTTAAACAAACTCAACCCTGTAAATCTCCCTCTACCATATTGTCTCTTAATACAGGGGAGATTGCTAGGGGGATGGAAAAAAAAATATCCTTAAAACAACTCGAAATCGTCAGATTAAGATACGATAAGTTAAGTATATGCGTATATTTAAAAAATCTAACGATTTGAACGGGGCGAATTTAAGGAAATAGGCGAGTCACAAAGTTTGACAAAAAAAGCGAATATTTCTCGAAATGAACATCGAACGGAAAAGCTGCAAAATACATGTATTCAATATTTTTAAATCATTTATCGAATGGCACCAAACACGACCCCCCCCCACGGAGATGGGCTGGGGGGTTACTTTAAAATCTTAAATAGAAGCCCCCAATTTTTATTGCAGATTTGGATTCTTCACGTAAAAATAAGCAACTTTTATTCGAGACATTTTTTCGAATTATGGATAAATGTTGCTAAAATCGGAAATAACGATTGTTGAAAATGGAAAATTAAATTAAAAATTGGAATGTCCCCACTCTATGGGAAACAACTTAACTTTCTTTGGTTTTAGGACCTGATCTTCACAACCAAATAGGTCCTCATATATATAGTGAGCACGTATTGGTAGAAATAAATTAATTTTTTCGTAAATGGGCGATTTTGGAAAAAGAATCCCGAAACAGGTCGATTTTTATTTTAATATTACGATTTTTTAAAAATTACAATAGCTCATTTGAAAGACTATTCAATTATCTATTCAACAATGTAAACATTAACATCATTATTTATACAGGGTGTCCAAAACCTTTTTTTTATTAAATTAATTGACACAAAAAGAAGAATTTATGTAATTTCTTTAACCCGGGAGCAGTCGCGCTCACTTCTGTAACGTGAACAGTCGCGTGTTGGATTTTATCTCTCAATACGAATTTAAATACAAATTTACAACAAATTTTTATTTTATAATATTTTTATTTACTTGCTAGGTTAGAAATATTATTTACAATTATTAAAGCTAATTGGCTCTCCCCAAAGCCATAAATTCCACAAAAAGAAGAAGAAAAAAATACCTACGCATTACTACATCCTTCCTCGAGGCACTTACGAAATTTTTTCAAAATTGCAAAATTTTTCATTAAGTTATCGCGAAAAAGGAGAACATGTTAGATTTTATCTAACAGCGCGACTGCTCGCGGGTTAATTAAAAATGCATTTTAATGCTGTCAGAAAACAATAACAAATGTTTATTTGACAAATAAATATTGTGTTTCACCTAAATTCGATTTAAAAGCTTCCACTCTGGCTCTTAGTAGTTTGAACATTTAATCCATGCGATTTTTAATTAAATAAATTACATACATTCTTCTTTTTGTGTTAATTGATTTAAATTAAAATAAAATTTTGGACACCCTGTATAAATAATGATGTTAATATTTATTTTGCTGAATAGAGAATTGAACCAGCTTTCAAATAAGCTATCACATGACTCTTATTCTCATTTAAAAAAATTATTTATTACGTCATCACTCCCAGATGGTTGACGTCACTACTATGATATATATATATATATATATATATATATATATATATATTACTATGATATATATATATATATATATATATATATATATATATATATATATATATATATATATATATATATATATATGCCAAAAAATCGTAAGTCCAACACAAAAATGTGGAGGATGTGTCACGAGAAAAATCTTATTTCTCTGGACTATTAGTGCTGTCAGAAAATGGAAAGAAATGTTTATTTGACAAACACATCTTGTTTTCAGTAGTAATAACCCAAGGACATTGATAATTGTTCGAAAAAATTTTATAACAGATTTCGAAAGCTTGTTGCTTGGAAACAGACCGACGCCGTAGGCGGAGGTCTGTTGCCTGTAAGCAACAAGCTTGAGAAAGTTGTTAAAAAATTTTTCAGCATTTATCAATGTTCGAGGGTTATTCGGATAGAAAATTTTTTGCTGGTTATGAAAAAAAAAATACAGAGCAGAAACAATTTATTTAAATGTGCAATTAACAACGGAACAATTAGAAAAATTTAATGAAGATAATTAATAATTTCATTAATATTCTCATCAGTATTACAACCAAATCGTGACATTTTGAAATATTGAATATTTGAAATGTCAAAATCGAAATGAAACGAAATGTAGGTATCCATAGCTACATGATTGAGTGAAAACAGCCCATGGGATCTGTTTTCAGTATAATGTTGGTTTTATTGGTTGTATTCAATCAGATGACCACAAATTAATTGATTTCATTGGATTTCTAATTGAGCAAAAAATTTTCGCTTAAATTGAATGTTAAAGCTGCCACCCACTACCTGTTTCTTAGCAGTTTGAACATTTTATTTAAGCGAAATGCAATATTAATTTGTGAAATTAACATTTTTACATGTCTTCTGACAGTAGAAAAATTGATCTTGAATTAAATAAACTGCTTACATTCTTTTTTTGTGCCAATTAATAAAAAAAAATTTTTGGCCAGCTTGTATAAATAATTAGGTTATTGTTTATATTACGGAATATAGAATTGAATAACCTTTCAAATGAGCTATACCCCTACTATTGTTTAAAAAAATCATCGATTATGTCATCACGCCCAGATGGATGACGTCACTACTATAATATATATGCCAAAAAGTCATAATTTAAAAATAAAAATCGACCTGTCTCAGAATTTTTCTCCAAATTCGCCCATTCTCGAGATAATGAATTTATTCCAACTCAAACGTTTACTGTATACTAATCCTATTCAATTAATCCTGATAAAACTATCTTTGTTTTATAATGTTGGATTGAAAATAAAAAATCTCAAATAATTTAGGTTTTATTTCTTCTTAAACATGCTGCTAGATAAATGAAAAATGAAATGTAACAAAATTAGGGGGCAAATGAGAGAGAGGACAAAAAGAACAAAATTATTTGCAGAATATTTTTTAACATTGTTTTTTTTTGTTTAAATTTTTGTAAATTTATTAGAGAATAATATAGTATAAGGAAATATAATGTGTTTAATATAACTATTTTTATTAAATTTTATTCACATAATTTCCAAAAATCACTTATTACGACTTAAAATATATATTTATTTTACTACTCGTGTTAAAACCTATTTTGTATGTATGTACGTATGTACCATTATTATTATAGTGGTGCAGAATGCAGAAAATAAATTCAAAAATCATAATTTTTAAAGATTTTGAAATAAATAGTCTTTCCAAATTTTCTACAATATTGTAACTGTATCTTACAACATTGAAAGTTATAATTTTAAGATTTTATAAAAATAAAAATTAAGATATTTTATACATTTTGGTATGATAACAACACTATTACAAAAGATCAACGACAATATGTGCATTATTGAGTTTAGTACATGTTAGTTAGTCACAGTGTTGCCATGCCATTTCTTTCATAATTTCAATCAATGTTAAAAATGTACCTACTAGAATAATAGAATAAGAACGTTTACTTCTCCGTCATTATACTAGGTAGAATGACAAATGAGGTGTCAAATGAAAGCTTATAATCGAAGGATAGTACTAAAGGTCAGAAATTAGACCTAGATTGTCTGTCCCTCAAAAAATAAGCATTATATTGGGGATTTCTAATATCGACATTAAAAGTTGCACTATTTTTTTTTCTATAAAACATTTTGATCTAAAGCTTACCAGAAAACTTCTTTGTACTCTCTACTTTCAAATAAACGTGCTTAAGAAGATAAATTTTAAACTTCGTCATACAACTTTTGCGATTAAACTTTGCAATGCACAAATCCGCACCTTTTTCTTAGAAAAATTCATAACCTTTATCACGATAAGAATAAAAACTTAAAGCAGGTATTTTTATCTTCAGAAATGTTAAAGCTATATACTGTAAAAATTTCAGAAAAAGATTCTAAAATGGAACAGAGTTGTAGCGAGGTAAACGCAAAAAACGTGATTTAATTTTTTTTATTTTTAGGTTAAAATTGCGATTTTGACAATGTTTCCCACATAAAATTCAAAATAAACCTCATTTTCATTTTCAGCACCCTCTAAAATATAAAGTATGAATAAAATTAGCCATTCACCCCTCCGTGGCTCGAAAGTATCTCGAAAACTAAGCGCTTTTTTGAGGGTGTCAGGTGTCCCGCTCGTGTATAATATCACAAAAAATTGTAAAGTGATGGTGTGAAAAATAGAGGATACTGCAACGGTGTTACAAGTGATGGTCGGATCCAATGCCAAAATCTACACAGACATATTAGGGTGCACTAATATCCCAGATGTCCGGAATGTTTCTTGTTGGAACGTTTGCCACGTTGAGCAGATGGGTTGTGAATTATTTAAAATTTTCTCATCTTAATTTCCTCTGCATTCTGTATGATTTATAATTTTTGAAAATCTCGGGAGGTAGTAACCAGACAAAGTTCCACCTGTTGTCAATCTGGTGGTATGGGAACGATATTTATTTTCGTTTTCTGTGCTACTTCGATTGATGACTTACTTTATTTAACAATATTAGTGATAATTATGTCTAAGTAAAAATTTTAAATTTGAGAACAAATAATTTTAGGGGTTGGCACAAAATTTCGCCAATGTGTTTTAAGTGAATTCATTTTTTTTTTCGAATCCTGAGAAAACTCATAAGTATTTTTGAAAAATTTAAACGCAGAATGAACGGATGTATTATTACCGAGGGCCAAAAGTTCCTGAAAACCTCTATGTTTATTTTAATCAGTTACAAGGGTGAAAAAAAAAAATAGAAAATTTGGTGTAATTTTTAATTTTAAATATCTCATTCAAAAGAAACTTTTTGGTTATTCTAAGGGACTTTCGGCCCTCGGTAATAACGTATTCTTCCATTCCGCGTTTAAATTTTTCAAAAATATTTATTAGCTTTCTCAGGATTCGAAAAAAAATTAATGCATTTAAAACACATTAGAGCGAAACTATAATCAACAAGTAGCAAAGGAGGAGTCAGAAATTAATAAGATCAATGAAGAAATGAAAGAAAAACTCTTGGAAGCGGGAATGAAAACTGCCAAAAAACTAACAACAAAAGAAAATAGATGAAGTAGCGGGACAGTTAAATTAATGGAAAGTAGACGAAAACTAATAAGCGAAAACAAAAGAAACACAGTAGAATACGTAAAACTAAACAAACTTATTAGAAGAAAAACCAGAGAGGATCTAAGAAAACACACTGAAAATGAAATCGAGAAAATAATTGAGAGAAATAAGGGCCTAAAATGCTTACGACAAAATTTACGGAAACCACTACTCATTTCAATAAAGGATGAAACAGGACGGGAAGAGAGGAGGAAAGATAAGATATCAGAAGAAGTAGAAAGGTTTTATAAAGAACTATACACCTCAAAGAAAGACGCAAACTTCAACACTCAGGAATATATCAAGAAAACAATCATGAATGTAAACTCAGAAACACTACCAAAAATAGAAAATTATGAAATAGAAGCAGCACTATCACAACTAAAGAACAACAAAGCACCAGGACCAGATGGAATCCTTGCTGAAATGTTGAAAGAAGGGAAAGAAGAAATCTTACAAACATTAAGAAATCTGTTTAATCAGTGTCTACATAAAGGAGAAATACCTGACGAATGGAACGAAAATCTTACAATCGTGCTATTTAAGAAAGGCGACAGAAAGGACATAAAAAATTACAGACCCATCTCACTGCTGTCGCAAACGTATAAACTATTCACGAGGATTATCAACAACAGACTAACACACAAATTGGACTCGTATCAACCCGTAAAGGAGGCAGGATTCCGAAAGGGATATAGCACCACTGACCATCTTCTAACAATTAGGACACAAAAGCTATAAACAACTGTCGAATAGATTCCAGATACAGAATGCTAATACATAATATATATAAGAAAGCAACAATGACAGTACAATTGGAAGAAACCACAAAACCCATACCAATTAACAGAGGAGTGCGATAGGGAGATGTTATTTCTCCTAAACTATTTATATTAGCACTGGAAGATGTTTTCAAAACAATGGAATGGACAAACATGGGAATAAACATAAATGGAAAGAAACTAAACCACCTAAGATATGCAGACGATGTAGTAGTCATAGCATCAAGTTTTGAAGAACTACAAACCATGCTAACCGAACTAGCAAATGAATCCGAACAAATAGGTCTGAAAATGAATTTTGCCAAAACAAAAACAATGACAAACACACAAGACAATAGAAACATAATACTAAACGACACAACAATAGAAGCGGTTAATGATTATAATATATTTGGGACAGATTATAAAAATAAATAAGGAAAACCAAACAGCGGAGGTAAAAAGAAGTGTCAGATTAGCCTGGGCAGGATTTGGAAAATTAAAATGGGTCCTAAAGAATAAAAAAATAAAACAATACTTAAAAACAAGAGTGTTTGACCAGTGCATACTCCCAATTCTCACATACGCATGCCAAACATGGACCTTGACCAAGGCAAACATGGATAAAATAATAAAGACACAAAGAGCCATGGAGAGAGCAATGTTAGGAGTAAAATTGACAGACAAAAAGCAAAACAACTGGGTCAGAAATAGAACAAAAGTCAAAGACGCAGGTCAACATATAACCAGGCTAAAATGGAGCTTCGCAGGTCATAACGCTAGACAAACGGACAATAGGTGGAATAGCACGATGCAACAATGGAGACCATGGACAGGAAAGAGAGCAAGAGGACGACCCCAGATGAGATGGGGAGACGACATTAAAAAGATAGGAGGAACGCACTGGAAACAGAAAGCACTAAACAGAAGCGAATGGAGGAAACTGGGGGAAGCCTATGTTCAGAATTGGACGAATTAAAGGGCAAAAGAAGAAGAAGAAGAGCGAAATTTTGCGCCTACGCCCTTGTATTAAACGTTAATTTGGTAAAAGACCTCTATTAAAATTTTTAAAATTAATGTAACATCTAACTTAAAATTTCGGATATCCATCAGTACGTCGCATCGCTCTAATTTATAATATTGTCTTAGATTTTTTGAATAAATTTTGATATCTCATTTATTCTAATAATACAACAATATAACTTTATCCATTATTCTTCATTTTAGGTTGTGAATCCCACAAAGGCAGAGTGACAATTTTTAAGAGTAATACTATCCCGATGGCTAATCACTATAAAGTGGTTTTTTATCTCATCCTTTAATTTTGAAAAATAATAAAAGTTATTATTTTAACTATTTATAATGGGAAATAAGCCACAATATTATTAAAAAATTATTTTTATTAACGTTAATTTAATATTTTATTTAATAAATATTTCCCATTATAAATAGTTAAAATTGTAAAAATGCTTCAGAACAACAATAAAAGTTATGCGTTAATCAAAATTAATTATGGATTGTTTTAAAAACTTTTTGAGGAAGACTGTTAAACTATTGTTTTGAGCTTTAATTTGTTTAACCTTTAACTACGAGCGACAGTAACTACTAATGGCAAAAAAAATTATACATCGATACATCGTATCTCAATATTCAATATATCGAATGGATATAAAATATCAATATACGGTATATATCTGGAAAAATATATACATCCATATTAGTGCAAGTGCTGGAAGTATATGAGCATGCAAAACCTGAGGGCCGGCAACTATGTTCGGATTCTTTTACCTGTGACCTTGAACAATGAAAAACTGAATCTTGCCGGAAGGTGCAATGGTGCCTTGTTATCCTCTCCCTGCTCCTATCTTAAGGGCAGATGAAAAGCTATCCTTCGCAAAACAAACACTTTTTTTTTAATTTTTGGGTCATTTTAAGCCAGTGTTCTTACAAGTTCTTCATAGGATACATAGTTTTCGAGATAAACGCGGTTGATCTTTAAAAAAATCGAAAACCAAAATAGGTATCAGACTAAATATTCTCTTTCATCAAAAAATAATTCGACCGAAATTTTGCGCTTACGCTCTTAAACAGAATTAAAGTATTATACATTTTTGTAATCAGTATTTCAAAAGCTTTTAAATGAGGTGCCACATGATGTACTTTCCCATTTAAAAAAATCAAAGTTATGCCTGTCAACTGAAGAGGGATCGCGTAAAGTTCAAAACATTAATGCTATAATATATTATGATTATTTTAAAAATCAACCTGTCCGACCGTTTTGCTTATGTGCTAAAAATAAATAAGTTAATAAGGGTGGAGGGGTAACACTTACTCCAGCGCACTGCATTAAAAACCTAAATAGTCCAGAAAGCCACTGCGCATCCGCTAGGAAAAATATTTCGATTCTGATTTTTTGCACAATCTAACTCAAAAACGACCCCTTTTGACAAATTTTTCATGTTGCCAGGACCAAAATTGGGTCAAAAATTTTTTAAACATATTTTTTTTGTTTTTTTCCTAAAATTATTATTTTTTGCATAGAACAAAGTATTTTTAGGTTTTTGGACCATACCAAACAGAAAAGGTCTTAAGTGGCACTTCTCTAAAGTTGATAGTTTTTGACATATAAGCGATTAAAAATTGAAAAATTGCGAAATTCGCCATTTTTAACCCTCAAAAACTATGTGAAAAACTGAAAATTTGAATGTTCCCAAGGTAGGCAGACATTCTTTAACCATCGATTAATAAATTACTTAACAGTTTTTTGCAATACAATATTCAGAACTCCTTAGTTTTTTAATTGCTAATCAAGCGTGCGCGACACTATTTTCCACCGACAGTAATATGGTGCAAATGAAAGGAATAAATTCGTTATTTCGTAAACCGGCGACATTAAGGAAAAATCCCGAAACAAGTCGATTTTTATTTTTAGGTTATGATATTGTGGCATATGTGGTATACTAGTGACGTCATCCATCTGGGCGTGATGACGTAACCGATGATTTTTTTAAATGAGAATAGGGATCGTGTGCTAGCTCATTTGAAAGGTTCTTTAATTCTCTATTCAGTAGTATAAATATTTATATAATTATTCATACAGGGTGTCCTTCTACTTCTTTTTTGTCAAATAATTTAATTTATAAAACAATTTTGGACACCCTGTATAAATAATTATGTAAATGTTTACATTACTTAATAGAGAATTGAAGAACTTTTCAAATGAGCTACCAGAGGACCCCTATTCTCATTTAAAAAAAATAATCGATTACGTCATCACTCCCAGACGTATGACGTCACTAGTATACCATATATGCCACAATATCATAACTTAAAAATGAAAATCGACCTGTTTCGGGTTTTTTCCTTAAAGTCGACGGTTTACGAGATATCGAATTTATTCCTTGCATTTGCACCATACTGTATACACATGCAACGCGTGGAAAATAGTGTCGCGCACGCGTGATTAGAAATTAAAAAACAAAGGAGTTTTGAATACCTACTGTATTGCCAAAAACTCTTCGGGATTTCATCGAACGATGTTTAAAGAATATCTACCTACCTTGGCAACATTCAAATTATAAGTTTTTCACCTAGTTTTTGAAGGTTAAAAATGGCCGATTTCGCAATTTTTCAATTTTTAATCGCTTACATGTCAAAAACTAGCAACTTTAAAGAAAAGTCACTAAAGACCTTTTCTGTTTGGAATAATCCAAAAAATCTAAAAAAAACTTTGTTCCATGCAAAACAAATAATTTTAGGAAAAAAACAAAAAAAAAACGTTTAAAAAATGTTTGACCCACTTTTGGTCTTGGAAACATGCAAATTTGTTAAAAGGGGTCCTTTTTGAGTAAGATTGTGCAAAAAATCCGAATCCGAATATTTTTCCTAGCGGATGCGCAGTGGCTTACTGGACTAAAATAAAAATGAATCTGAACCTAATAGTTATTTTCCTAACAAGTGCAGAAAGTCATTCTTTTCCGCACGCGACTGCAGTTTGCCGAACGACTCGAAGCGGGAGTTCGGCAAGCAGTCGAGTGCGGAAAAGAGACTTTCTGCAAGAGTTAGGAACAATATTTTAGGAAAAGTAACACGCGTGCGGAAAAGTGGAACTTTTTAAACTAAAATGCGTGCGCGAAAGTAGACATTTTTGCACGCTCGTAGAAAAATATATTTCTTAACAATTTTTTTTTTTTAATTCCACGGGGTCGTAATTTGGTACGAAATTAATAAAAAAATGTAATTATATTTTAAAATACATCAATAAAAAGGCAATTCCACATATCAGAAAAACGAGAACGTCGAGAAGGGTTCCAAAATGTAAAAATATACAGGGTGTTTTATTAAAAAAAGATAAGTTTATTCCACTTTGTCACTAGGGGTAGCCCTGAATATTTGAAAATATTTTTAAAGTATGGCCTTATCGTTGCTCCAACTTTAAATTAAAAAATTTGTTTTATATGTATATGTATATACATAACGTATATACCTACATAAACATGTTTTAAAGTTCTTCACGTGTTGAGTAACACGAGAATGAACTCTCATTGTTTTCTCTTTTAATGACTCGTGGCAACGAGTTTAGCATCCCGGTAAATTCAAATGCAATTCCAGAAGTTTTAATTAAATGTGTTTTCGCCTATAGAAAACAAATTTAATAGGACTTTTGCTAAAAGCAACTGACCATTTAGAACCGAAGAGGAGCTTACTAAGACTTTGTGCAATGTATGTATTTTGTTTATTGTTAATTACTAATTAAGAGAGCGGAGGTTAAATCAAAAATTTTAAGTTAAAGCAAATAACAACCCGATGATAAATGTATAACTAATATTGGAAGTCATCGAAATGTTTTTCCAAAAGAAATATAATTACCAAAGGTAATTGCAACATTAAAGAAAAAGTAACATAACCTAAAAATGTACAAACTATTTTTATAAGCTTGTTTTTACTATTAGTAATACTACTAATAATTTTAGATAACACTCCACTTACTCATATCTACATGGAATGAAACTTACAAACACTTTTATTCTTTTTATTGAAAGCCGTCCGAACTACTTTAGCCATAGAAGACAACAATGGAAAATACATACAAAGGTTACAATATTAACTACATGCTAAATTAAAAAAAAAATGAATAATATTAAATTATGTTATAATTATGTAAATCAGATTTTAATTTAAATGTCTTTAATGCATATATTTATGACGGTGGTCCGATAAGTAGTAAAACTAACTAGTAGTTTTACTAAACTAAACCTAAACGTCCGATTGCGCTACTTAGTATCACAAGAGAAATTTGCTATCGTAAGTACTTACTTGTAGATGGCTAATGTCAATAATTTAAGTCATAATTAATAATCTGACTCATAGTTTTTTTTTACTGAGTGTGTGCTATTACGTTATTAAATAAAATGATCTTGAGTAAGCGAGTACAAATAATATAAATACAGATAAGTTAAATTATGGTCAAAAACTTGCAAATTGAATGTGAATATAAAAGGAAATATAAAATGATAAAGGGTCATCATTCCATATTATATTTCTGGGCAACAGTTCACACGTGTTTCCTACTAATTGGTCAATCATCAGTACAGTGTTGCCAAGTTAAAAAAAGCTGTATGTTAACTTGAGAAACGATCATTACAGGAGCAATGTTACCATTTTTGGTCATATTGTTAGAAGGCCCTATCATCTAAGGGCTACAACTAACACTGCGAAGGAGGTAAGGCTACCTGGTAAAATGTAAAGCCATAATGTTATTATATAAAATGATGTTGAGAAAGCCAGTACAAATATAAATATAGATAAGCAAAATTATTGACAAAAACTCTCAAATTGGATGTGAATATAAATGGAAATATATAAAATGACGAAGGGTCATATATCATCATTCCATATATTTCTGGGCAATATAAAATATATGGAATGTAGTAACAGTATGGAGTAGTAACACTAGAAATGGAGTTGGTATAATTGCTGATAGTGAAATGAAAGATAACGTAGTGGAAGTTGTAATAACGAGTGATAGAATGATGTCAGTGAAATCTGTAATTGATAAAGAGGTATTAAATGTTGTGTGTGTATGCTCCTCAAACAGGTCTGGGTGAGAATGAAAGAATAGGACCAATTAGGAGACGTCCTGAGTGATATTTCTTCAGAGGAGAAAGTTATAATAGGAGGTGATTTCAATGCACATGTGGGCCAAGCCAAGGCAGGATACGAAGCAATACATGGGGATTAGGTTTTGGAACTAGAAATGAAGCTGGAGATGACATGCTTGAATTAGCAATAGCATTGGATATGGCGATTGTTAACACATTCTTTAAAAAGAGAGAAACTCAACTTATTACCTACAAAAGTGGACAACATCAATCCCAAATAGACTACTTCATGATAAGTTAAGAAGACATACGTGAATGCAAGGACTGCAAGGTAATAGTTAGTGAGACAGTAAGCCAACAACATAAGCTGCTTGTTCTGGACATCGAAGTAAAAAGTGAAACTAAACAAAAATATCGGAGAGGACCACAAAAAATCAAGTGATGAATGCTAAAAGATGAGAAAGAAGGTCTATTCAGGAGAAGAATAGTAAAAAAAATATGTTGGAACATGAAAGGAAGCCTTAATACAATTTGGAGAAAAATCACCATTAGTATTAGAGAGACTGCTAATGAAATACTTTGGAAAACGTCAGGAAAAAAGTTTGAGGATAAAGAGACTTGGTGGTGGTCAAACGAAGTACAAGGAAAAGTAAAAGAGAAGATAAAATTATATAAAAAGTGAAAAGAAACCAGATCCGACACAGATCTTAAAAACTATATGGTGGCGAAAAAGGAAGCGACAGTAGCAGTAGCAAAAGCCAAAGCAGAAGCGTATTTAAACCTATACGATCAACTTGATACCAGGGAAGGCGAAACGAAGATATATAAAATAGCCAAACAGAGAGCAAAGAAAGCAAAAGATTTTAATCAGATTAGATGTATCCGAGATGAAAATAATAAAATACCAGTTTACTAAAGGGATGTCAAAAAGAGATGGAGAAAGTACTTTGACAGCTTATTAAATGAAGAATTTGACAGACAGCCTGTGTAGAGCCAACAGAGACAGTAGCAGCAATGGTCACCAAAATAACAAACGAGCAAGTGCCTCAAGCGAGCTTCAAAAAGTAAAGAAAGGAAAAGCGGTAGGACCAGATGATATCCCTGGGGAAGTATGGAGAGCATTGGGAGAGACAGGAACAAGGTGGCTAGCAGTGCTATTTAACAGAATTATGGAAGTTGGACAAATGCCAGACGAATGGAGAAGCAGTATACTGGTACCTGTTTACAAAAACAAGGAAGATATACAACAATGTACATTGGGACCGTGCAAGTTCGGAAAAGCGACACCTGGTTTCTACGCTCTGCACTTTTATTCGCACTTTTAATTATATTGGCCAATCATATGGTCCTGGTTACTGGATAATTGTCAAGGCCATAATCCAAAAAAAAAATAATAAGAAGAAAAAATAAGATTTAGGTTATGTTATTAAAACGTAAATAATTGTATGTAGTAAATAAAATTAGATATTAAAATGCAGTACTGCAAGCAAAATACAATTAACTAATTTACCTTTATATAATAATTGCATATCATATCAATATTGTGGAGCAATATATAATTTTTCTTCTTAAATGACCATAGGTATGAAATGTACGTCAATTTGACAATTTCAATTGACAATATGAATTATTTAAGAAAGTTGCAATTTTTCTCCGCTATTCGCGCACGATCGTTTCGCGTATCGCTTCCAAGTACTTGCACACCACGAATAAAACTGCTTAGCCACACCATGCAAATATGGGGGAAAGAGTAATTGATAGACGGATACGTGAAGAGACAGAAATATCCGAGAATCAATTTGGCTTTATGCAGGGCTGATCAAAAACAGATGCAATTTTCATTATAAGGAAGTTGATGGAAAAATACAGAAGTAAAGAAACAAACGCTCATATGGTATTCATTGATCTTGAGAAAGCATATGATAGAGTTCCTCGAGAGATTCTGTGGTGGGCACACAATAAGAAAGGAGTCCCTGGTGAATATGTAAAGATTGTGAGAAATATGTATGAGGGAGTAACGACTAGTGTTAGGACAGGTGTGGGAGAGACTGATAAATTTCATGTCAAAGTGCGATTACACCAAGGCTCTGTGCTTAGTATGTATTTATTCTTATTAGTTTTGGACCAGTTAACAGCGAAACTACAGGGTAACATTCCATGGTGCTTAATGTATGCTGATGATGTCCTGTTAGTAGGAAATAGTGAAAGAGACTTAGAACAGAAACTGGAACAGTGGAGGCAAGCTCTGGGGAAAAAAGGTTTAAAACTTAGTAGAACAAAAACAGAGTATTTGGAATGCTCATTTAAAGATGGAGTTACTACAAATAAAATGGTATCGTTGGATGGTGAACTGATCGTAAAAAGCAATAGTTTTAAGTACCTAGGATCGGTATTACAGAGTAATGGAGAAATAGATGAAGATGCGTGCAGTAGGATAAGGGCTGGATGGATAAAGTGGAAAGAACCGAGTGGTGTGTTGTGTGACAGAAAAATTCCAATGAAGCTGAAGGGAAAATTCTATACAGCCATAAAACCGGCTATGATGTACGGAACTAAATGTTGGGCAGTGAAAAAGAAAGAGGAACAACGAATGCATGTGGCGGAAATGAGAATGCTTAGATGGATGAGTGGAGTGACAAAGAAGGATAAAATTAGAAATGAGAGAACTGAGAGAGAATAGGTTAAGAGAGTTTGGTCATGTTCAACTTCGAGACGTTAATCATCCAATACGAAGAATAGCTGAAGTGCAGATTTCTGGAAGGAGTAGGAGAGGAAGACCAAAGAAGACCTAAGGGGACACGATAAGGCAGGACATGTTGGTAAAGGGGATTAACATTGATATGAACCAAGATAGAATTGTGTGGAGAAATGCAATTAGGGAAGCCAACCCCGCATAGGGATAAGGCAAAGAGAATGATGATGATAAAATATATGGAATGGTGACAATTCATTATTTTATTTATTTCCTTTTATATTCACATTTAATTTGTAAGTTTTTGCCAACAATTTTGCTTATCTATATTTATATTTGTACTCATTCAACATTATTTTAATTTATAAAGTTATGGCTTTCCGCCTCCTCAGGAAGCCTTACCTCCTTGGAAGTGTTAGTTGTAGCCCTTAAATGACGGGATCTTCTAACAATATGACCAAAAATGGTAACATTGCTCCTTTAGTGATCCTTTCCCAACTTAACATACAACTTTTTTTAACTTGGCTACACTGTACTGATGATGGACCAATTAGTCCGACACAGGTGTATACATTTGCCCAGAAATATATGGAATGATGACCCTTCATGATTCCTTTCTCTACTTTCATATTTCCTTTTATGTTCACATTGAACTTGCGAGTTTTTGCCAATAACTTTGATAATCTATATTTATATTTGTACTTGTTTACTCAACATCATTTTATATACAGTTGTCCCTGTAAGTTGTATCCATATGGAAAACTTTTTTATTATTAATTTTACGAAGAAAATTATTCTTTATAAAAAGCTCTGCATGGTCCAAAACCTAAGATTTAACCATCAAATATCAAATTTTTTGAATATTATACGAGGTATGTCAAAAAGTTTGAATTTCACTCAAGAGCTTTTTCACAATATTGAAAATTGCTATTATGAAAAGTTGTTTGGAATTAAAAACTATATTCCAGTATGCAATAGGGAACTTGCACTAAAAATTTTTTTTGCATAAATTTGTTAATTTATATTTAAAAATGTTATATTCAAAATATTACGTCTTAACAATGAATAGTGTACGTACAACATCTGATCAAAGTTCTGCGCCTAAAATTTCCGTTTCAAACAACTTCACAAGCGCGAGCTTGGGTCTGACGTCACAGGCCACTCTTATCGTTTTTGCCCGTTCGGTGGGCTATTGATTTGAATGCAGTTTGCCATTGCCAGTTGTGCGTGTCGAATAACTGTGACGTTTGCTCGGTATTTATGTTATTGTATTTAGTGTAGTTTAGTGTATTTATTGTGTAATATACTTTATCAAAATGGAAAACAAATCTGCGCAATATAAGTACTGTATAGTGCCGGGATGCACAAAAGCACAACTGTCAGAACATCCAATAAACATTTTTTACTCTACCAAAAGAACCAAAACGTCGATTAAAATGGCTAAAGGCATGCAGGCGAGATAAAAAGGATATTTCACAAAAAAGCATAGGTCTTTATGTCTGTGAGGATCATTTTGATGTAAGTATTTATCTAATTAGGTACCTATTTTCTACTTAAAAAAATATTAGTTATCGTTTCATAAAAAGTGCCTACTTATACTTGTTTATTTGTTGCAGTTGGAACAAGATATGGATAACTATATAAAATTCAAGATTATGGGTGGTCCCAAAATTATTAAGTCAGGTGTTTTCCCGCACATATTTGATTGTCAACCAGACAGAAAACGAGCTTTTTCTCAGCCTGTGAGGGAAGCAGCCCTTAAAAGGGTTAAACGACAGCTTCTTGAAGATGCCGCTTCTACGCGGCAACTCTTAAAAAGATAAGAACAGGACAAACATTTATGTCTCTTGGAGATGATTGTGGCATAAGCGAAAGCAATGCATCGAGAATATTTGCAAAATCTGTTCCATTACTTAGTAAATATTTAAGATCTTGTATTTTTAATCCCCAAGTGAGTTCAGTTGAATTAAACTTACCCTTAGCATTTCGAGCTCGTTATAGTAAAGTATTTTGTATTATCGATTGCTTAGAAATTGAAATTGAAAAACCATCAGATTCTGTTAAACAGTCCTTAACATGGTCTGAATACAAAAAGTGCAATACCCTAAAATATTTAATTGCTTGCATTCCTGATGGGATTATTAATTTTATTTCTACTGCTTTCGGTGGAAGAACGTCGGATGCATTTATTCTTGAACATAGTGGTTTTTTAAATGTTCTTCCACCAAAAGTGGCGGTAATGGCTGACAGGGGCTTTAAACACATAGAGCATTTGTTAGTTAGCAGAGATTGCCAATTAATTAGACCACCAAGTGTATCTTCAAGTACAAAACTTACAAAAAGTAAAGTATTTGAAACAAAAAGAGTAGCTAGTTTAAGAATTCACATTGAACGAGTTATACGTAGATTAAGAGAATTTGCTTGCTTAGCCCCCATGCCTGTATTGATAGCAAATTGATATCACATACAGATAACATAACAAAAATTGTTTGTTCACTCATAAATTTACAGTTAGGAGTACCTAATATCGGGAAAGTAATTTTAAATTGATTTTTTTTGTATATCTATTCAATGATTTTGTGATCGAAATACAAGGAAAATACGATCTAAATACTAGGAATTTTCAATTAAAGACGATTAAAATGCACTATTGTACTTAATCGCTTTCTTTTGAAAACCCCTCATGAGTAATAGCACTTATACGTTATAAACACAGTAGTAATTTCTAAAGATTTATAA
This sequence comes from Diabrotica virgifera virgifera, assembly GCF_917563875.1. NCBI lineage: Eukaryota > Metazoa > Arthropoda > Insecta > Coleoptera > Chrysomelidae > Diabrotica > Diabrotica virgifera. Next base: position 203,531,074 of record NC_065444.1, on the reverse strand, counting down.
ATTTCACTTTAAAATAAATAAACTGATTGTAGAACTATGCAAGAATACAAATAATAGCTGGTAATTTCCATTTAAATACGATTAAAATGTAATATACCCGTAATACCCAATCGCGTTGTTTCCGACTGCTAGCTACCCCGGTTGACCGTGGCCTCTGACGTCAGATGAATAGGACGTTCAAGAGCCTCCTAAGATATTTGAATTTTATAGCATTTTCAAAAGGTCGTAATTAGCGTACGGGTTAAAAATATTTGTTTTTTACGCATGCAAGCGTTTTAAGATCATGTTACCTTATGTTATTTAATATGTTCAATCTCAAAGTAATCCCTTAATTTGTAATCTCACATTTTTCTTAACTTCCTAAACTTTTATAGTTTCACCATGTATAATTGAAACATTGGGAAACATCGAGTAATATTTTAATAATTAAAGTCCATTCAACCTGCAAACTTAGTAAATTGCCAAATAATGTATTTTCCAATTGAACTTTAAGTTTTGCAATAGCTTCCTTTAAACTGTAGTTGCAACCTTTCAAAACGCAAGGTCCGTAGTTCGGTTGTCATGCAACTTATTGATGAATTGCATATTTTGACGAGATTATAAATTTACCAAGGGGACTATTTTGGGTTGCAGTCTAATTGAAATAGTTACCTCGTTAACAAGTGCGTAAGTCGTTGTTAGAAGTTACGCCGAGTGTAATTATTATCAGTAGCTGTCATTAAAGGCAGTCTATCATAGAAAGTTACCTGAACATCATCTATAGTGTAATTAATTACGTAGCTGTCAATAAAACCATATATTTTCTCCACACTCAAACATTTATTTACCATCGTCGATCGAGAAGAAGCGGAAAAAGGGGCATTACAAAACAATTCGATCCTGAGATCTACGTCGAATTGTCCATTGGTCCTTCGACAAAACAACATCAAAAGGGCGTTAATTGGATTGGAGCTTCGAAGGAGACGACCCTTACGACCTGAAATAGCTGTTCCCCAGTTCCGTACAAGATCGACGATCGAATTCGATGTGTGGAGAAAAGAAAATATAAAGGCACCGATATTAGAAGTAGAAGCCTTCGAGAACCTTTGAGCACCAGAGAACCTGAGTAGCATTCCTTAAGTCTACGGTTCCAGTTGTTTGGAGGTGAAAAATCTAGCGGCATCCAGAGATCCAGCTCACCAGTTCCAGTTGCAGTTCTAAGAAAGAGGCAGCGCTGCAGATTCCAGGCCCACCCGGTGACATACAAGTGAACATCGGAATAAAACTGTAAGTTTTTGAATATTTATTATCATTTAGGGCAGTGCATTTTTTTATATAAAGTAAAAAGTTTATTAAAGAAACTTCATCGAATTTTACTAATTTTTATTGAAATATTTATTCTGTATATCTATTTACTTAAAATATTTACTGGTAATATTTTGTCTAATTCAAATCTAAGAGTTGATTATTTGGATATTAAGTATATTTAGTAATTTTGATTCTTATAATTTGAAATTTTTAAAACATTTGATTTTCTAAACATATATATAAAATCCTGACATACTGACACATTTAATAAATCAAGTTATTTTTATACTACAATCTTGCGTTTATTCAACTCCACATATTTATGTCGCATATGCATTTTATTATATAAAGATTTTTATTTCTCTGGTTTAAAAGTGAAATTACTTCATTGTACAAATCAACGTTTTTGAGGTCATTGGTTTATTATTGAGAAAAGTTTTTTTTGCTGAGGCATTATTTTGAATATAGGTCAACTTTATATTTAAAACATGAAGATATTATACGCAGAACAAGAAAAACTTGACAGGAAATTGCAAAAATCTTGACTAATATTAAAAAACTGAACAAAGAAAGGCGTACTACAGAATATTTAAACATAAGGCGGCAGACAGTTGAAGAATTGTGGAATGACTTTGCGGAACAACATAATGAAATTGTAGAAAAAGTTTCAAAAATGATAAATATTTTACATCTAACTATTACGAACAAGTACAGAAAAAATATGAAGAAACGAAAAAGGCTTTAGAGGAGTTTATTAAAAATTCATACAAGTCTTCGATAAAAATTAGAGAAGTAAAAATTAGAATGGGAAAACTTCATAATTTATTGGAAGACGACGAAAACAATGAAGATATACAAGAGGATTTAAAGAAGAGGTACAAAAAATAGATGCTTTAATAATGGAAATAACTGTGGAAAATGAACAGGATGCACTAGAAGCTGAAATAGAAAGATTTTATACGATGAAAAGAAGGGTGCGGTCGATTATAAAAGTAAATAAGAGATTGGAGGCGGAAGGATGCAAGAAAGAAAAAATAATACTACCTCAGACGAAGTTGCCCTCTTTTGAAGGAAGATACGAGGCTTGGGGAACATTCTTTGATATTTTTAAACATTTGATACATGAGAATAATCAACTATCAAATGTGGAGAAAATGCAGTATCTGAAGACAAGCCTCCGAGGAGAAGCAAGTAGAATAATACAACATTTAAACACAACAGAAGCAAACTACAGTGCTGCGTGGAAAATGTTGCAAGATCGGTACGATAATCCGAGGATGAATCTATTTATATTAATAGACAAGATACTTCAGGCTGCGGAGATAAAAGGAGCGTCAGCAAAGGCGCTTAAAAAATTACATGATACTATCCACGAATGCTTAGAAGCGATTAGTGGACTAGGTATAATGACAGAGTCTTGGAGTCCTCTTATAGCAAGGATAAGCATGTTGAAGTGGGACACAGAAACCAGGAGATTATATGAAACGTCAATTCAAGACAGTAGGGAGATTCCTACATATAAGTCAACACAGGAATTCCTACAAAGAAGATTCAAGACATTGGAGATGTTGGAAAAAGAAAGGAAAAGAACAGATCACAAACAACAGGCAAAGAAGAAGATAACCTGTGTGGTATGTCATGAAGAACATAAACTGTACAAATGTCCAAAGTTTCTAAGTCTACAAGTACGTGAAAGAAACAAAATCGTAAAGGAAAAACAATGGTGCAGTAGATGCCTACTACATAAAAAGGAAGTACCATGTTATTCCACTTATAGATGTGCAGAATGTAATGGACAGCATAGCTCATTACTACACATCTCAGAAGGTCATTATGACAACAGAAGGAATTCTGAAAACAGAAGGCCAGAAAATAGACCCAACTCTAGTGGGTCAGATGGTCAGTATGATAACAGAAGGAATTCTGAAAACAGAAGGCCACAAAATAGACCCAACTCTAGTGGGTCAGATGGTCAGTATGATAACAGAAGGAATTCTGAAAACAGAAGGCCACAAAATAGACCCAATTCTAGTGGGTCAGAAGGTAGTATGATAACAGAAGGAATTCTGAAAACAGAAGGCCACAAAATAGACCCCATTCTAGTGGGATCGGAGATTACAACAGTTACGACGGATCGTCAAGGAGACAAGAGAATACTGTGAGCTGTTTAAGTCATCAGAATGAAGAAGTGCTACTTGCAACGGCATTAGTACGAGTAAGAGACTCAAAAGGAAGCTCACAATTGATGAGAGCATTGATTGACCAAGGCTCGCAGTCATCATTCATTACGGAGCAGGCCGCTACAAGTCTCGGAATAAAAAGAAAGGCTGTCCACGCTCAGATATCTGGAATTGGCAATGAAGACCAAAGGACGTCGAAATGGAGTGTGACAGTAAACTTAGAGGCACATTTCAAAAATGAATTTGAGATGAAGACCGAAGCACTTGTGCTACAAAAAATAACAAAGAATCTACCGGAAAAGGAGATACACATAAAAGAAAGGAACCCTAGGAACTTAGTCCTGGCTGATCCAAATTTTAATAAAACAGGTCCAATAGATATTCTATTAGGAGCCAAAGAATATAGTTTGATATTACTGGATGGAGTAGATCGAACGAAGAATGGTTTGCTTGCCCAAAATACTAAATTGGGTTGGATAATGTCAGGGGTAGCACAGCAAGAGCACATCCCGCAGATACAAGTACTCAGTATGTTCTGTAGGCGACAGATGCCTAGATATTCGGAAGTACCTAAAACTAAAGCCATAGAGCAAACTATAAATATTAAAAAGGATTTAAAATTGGTTGAAACAAATACCAATGAAATAAAATCAGCTAATAGCAAAACAGAAACTTCTGTAGTCGAGCTTGATTTCATGGAATTAGAGCCAACCCAAACTGCAGAAGAAACTAATTTCTATTCGGGAAGAAAGACACCCGAGGAAAAGGATTCTAAATCGTTTATACTTGAGGAAGAAAATCCCAAGACAATAAATAAAAGGGTTGTTGATTTAATGACTCAATCCCATAAAGATGTTCAAAAAATTTCTGATATCGAGGGTACAGACCAAAATAAAACTAGAATGGTTGTACAAGAGACAGAAAGTATTAAAATGGACCCAAAAGAAATAGAACAGCTTAATAAAAGTATAGAAAATACAGAGTGTGCGAGAGCTGTTGAAAATAAAGATGCCAAGAATCATGTATTACAGTTAGAACAAGTTAATAATAATATAGAAGATGGAAAAATTGATATAAACAGTACCGAAGAAAGTGATGTGAAAGAGATAAAAGTAAATGTCCACATGTCCAGTAATGGTATGGAGGAAAATTTAAATTTTGAAAAGTTAAATACAGTTTTTAGTGCACAACAAAATGTCTTACACACTGAAACTTTTCAGAGAATAACTATTGTAACAGTTAAGGATACGTAATTTACCGAGAAACATAAAACTAACAAGGTTAAATTGGCAGAACAACAAATAAATACAATAATTCCAAATGCATTTTTTAATAAATGTGCTAATATTCGAAAGAAAACCGAAGATATTTTACCTATGTCATACATTACATTACATAAATCAGAAAGGTTTCATATACAATCAGCTGAGGATTTTACGGAATCTAAAAATAAAATTATAAAAATGAAACCCATGGATGTTGAACTTGCTGAGGAAGGAATATTTTCTAAGACTTTGAATGTAATAGAATCGTTTAGCGGAGTCATAAAAACACTTCGAAATATAAACGGAAAAATAAGTAAAAGCCTGATATACAAGTTAAAACAAATAGTTAGAGAGCCAAACGCACAAAATACAAACAATAGAGCATGTATTAGGTGGGAAAAAATTATTCGTTATAAGTATAATATATTTAATATTTTTAACATTTTAAAACTAAATGCAGACCTGAAAAGGAGGAAAAAGTGTACATATAAGTATGCATATAGTCAGAAAATTTTTAAAATTTGCCACAGCTCTTCCATTGTCGGTAAAAGATGGCGTTGCTTTCTCGTTGTTGGTCCCAAGGAATCTGCTTGCAGCAGATTTCATAAAAGCCGATCAACATATCCGATCATAATGTAACTATTCGGGGAGATGAGTTCCTCGATGAGAGTTTGAAAAAACACAGCATCACAACCAAATTTAATTAACACTTTAAAACCCCACCTAGATCAGTTTCACTTAATGAGCTTAGGCTTGAATTAGACAGTTTAGCTGAATCATAAATTCTAAATATTTAATTTATAGGTAGCACTGCTCGGGTGAGATAATAATTCAAAAACCGAGTGAATACGTGTTAGGATTATTGTTATATTCTTATTATTTTATATTATAATGTGTTTAAACATTTTCTATTGGTCGTCTCTTTCTTTTAAATGGCCAATATGTTCAATCTCAAAGTAATCCCTTAATTTGTAATCTCACATTTTTTCTTAACTTCCTAAACTTTTATAGTTTCACCATGTATAATTGAAACATTGGGAAACATCGAGTAATATTTTAATAATTAGAGTCCATTTAACCTGCAAACTTAGTAAATTGCCAAATAATGTATTTTCCAATTGAACTTTAAGTTTTGCAATAGCTTCCTTTAAACTGTAGTTGCAACCTTTCAAAACGCAAGGTCCGTAGTTCGGTTGTCATGCAACTTATTGATGAATTGCATATTTTGACGAGATTATAAATTTACCAAGGGGACTATTCTGGGTTGCAGTCTAATTGAAATAGTTACCTCGTTAACAAGTGCGTAAGTCGTTGTTAGAAGTTACGCCGAGAGTAATTATTATCAGTAGCTGTCATTAAAGGCAGTCTATCATAGAAAGTTACCTGAACATCATCTATAGTGTAATTACGTAGCTGTCAATAAAACCATATTTTTTTCTCCACACTCAAACATTTATTTACCATCGTCGATCGAGAAGAAGCGGACAAAGGGGCATTACAAAACAATTCGATCCTGAGATCTACGTCGAATTGTCCAAATATTATTTTAATATTTAAAAATTTATGGAAGTTCCCTATTGCATCCATCTAATTGAAAAAATTTTTTTTGAAAAATTATGGATAACTAACATTATTTTCAGTTATTTGAATTCAGATAACTCTTTTATTATTAATTTTACGAAAAAAATTGATTCTTAATAAAAAGTTCTGCGTGGTCTAAAACCTAAAATACAACCATCTTATGTCAAATTTTATCAATTTTATACGAGGTATGTCAAAAAATATGAATTTCGCTCAAGAGTAAAATACGTTTTTACGAGTACATACATTCAAAACGAGCAATTTCTCGGGGTGTGAGAAAAGTCGGCCATTGCAGTGAGAAATATTTTTTCTCACGGGTTCCATACGGAGAATCGCGGTTTCGATGGTAACATGCACAATACAAAAACAAATATATTTGTCAAATCAAAACTTACGAGGAATTACCTTTGAAAACTGTTCAAATATAACTGGTTAGTATAATCTATATAAATAAAAATGAATGTTTGTATGTATGTATGTTCCTTATAGACTCGCAAACTATGCATTTGATCGTATGATGACCTTAATCAAAGTTGTTGTGCATGAACCCGGGATGGTTTCTGAAGTGGAACGTTCTACCTAAGTGAAAAGGGGGCTTGCCCCCCCAAAATTATTTTAAATTTTTTTGGCCAAATTTTTTTTTCTTAATTTTATACGATGTAGAACCAAAATATACACACAATCCTAAATTTTCACTTTTTTATCTTCAACCGTTATTTTTTAATAGCGATTTAAATATTTAACATCTATATATAAAAAAAATTCTCTTTCTTAGTATTTGTTGCCATACTCCTCCGAAACTACTAGACCGATTTTTATGAAATTTGGCAGTTATACTCCCTGATTTCGCTATCCAACGGTATATAAATCGTCTCTCTAGCTCAATTAGTTTCCGAGATAACAAAACGAGCCCGTAGGACAACACGAGAGCACGAGAGACGACATTAAGCACACGAGAAGAACGGGCGAAAATTGTACTAACATCCGTGAAATTATGAAGTTTTTAATTTATCGATTACTATTTTTAATGTACCAAAAATATTTCAAAATTTTGCCGAAAGACCATGTCTCTGGTATAATAATCAAAATTTTGGCAGATGCTTTTATAGAGGCGCATCTCTGGTATAATAATCAAAATTTTGGCGAAGGCGTGTATTTCTACTACAATAATAATTTTTCCCCAAAAAACTAGCGCAAGAACACTTCGCTCTCTGTCTCAATAGGTCCGTCCGTCAGTTTACTCTTTTTAATGCTTTTAAAATTTTACCAAAATACAGAAGCATAAAATCAAACTCTATTGTTGATCAAAACATTTTTCCATAAAATATTTTGTAGAACACCTACGTTTTTTAGAGTTTATACAATTATTACAGAGAAAAGCAACTGCCGAAAGGTCACATTTACTCAAAGTTAATTGCTCGAATGAAAAAGAAAATTGTATATCTAAAATATTTATTAACAATATTACAAAATATAGACATAAGAAAGATAGTATAATAGAACAAATTATATGATATTCCACATATATAATCGTATATTAATTTATGCTGAAAACATCTTTATTATAAATCTTAAATATGTTTGAGCTTTGGAAATATAAGAAAAATAACCGCAGAAATTTATTTCCGCTCTAGAACAAGAACAAAGTTTAAATGAACTAAAAATTGAACAGTGTGGTCCTTCTCAGAGGCATTTTTCAGTATGTCACAAGTAACCGCAAAAAAGGTAAGTCCGTGGTAATACACATTTATAACATTTATTATAATCTGACATTTAAGTTAATTGTGACAGTTGTCAGAATCGTAATCAGCCAAATATGAAAAGGGTATTGCAGTTTAACCCCTTAATTTGCAATTTGGTATAAAAACAAATCAATTGTGTTTATTGCATTTATAAAATGTTATTTTCTTTGATTTGTATAGTCTTATAAATTGTACAGATTATAGTCGTATATATAATTCCTAAATCATTTTTTGTTCGATTATAGCGCCATCTATCAACAACTAGAATAAATGTTATAACAAACTGTGATCACGGACGTACCATTTTTTTCTGTCACTTCCAACGTAATGCGTTAGAAAGAAATCGAAAGCCTGTGATGCACTGAAAGATGCCTCTGAGAACGAGTCTCCATAAGTGGCAAACAACCTCAAAATGATCATAGAAGATATAGAGATAGTGTTGATAGGTTATTGCGTTTAATAAACAATTACATATTATGAACCACAAATTAATATCTGTGATTATATACGTAGAATATTAACCTTCGGAGTACGGAGATTATTTGACTTACTTAGATTACGAAGATGGGTCAAGCGTGACCCATTCTCATTTTATTTATAAGGAGGTTTTAAATATTCAGTATTAATAAACAGTATCTTTAATTCAACAAAAAACAAACAAACATAACAATTATAATCCTAAATTATTGTATTTAAATTTTTTAAGATGGTTTCCCATGGGTATATACTAGTTCGCTCCGGCGGCCAGATTTTAATACCTTACAGAAAACGGGCATAGGTAAATTCGCTCCGGCCATATATTTGAATACGTATACCCGTAAACAGAGACGGCTGCGATTTACGTGTACCTACAAACATATTAAAAATATTTTCCGAAATTCGAAGACCGGGTCAGTAGTGACCCGGCATCATAGATGTTACGTAGAGGAAAAACTGTAATTGGCATGTTCACGAATTATATACGAAAAAATAGATTGAAACAAATAAGGAGAACTTACGATCAATCGGATTTGTAAAAAAATTATTTCATAAAATATTAAGAAATAAGTGAATTTCGGGTCACGCTTGACCCAGTCTTCGTACTCCGAAGGTTAAATAATTTGTCCTATTAAATGTACCTCTCTTATATACCTACAAATTTTGCATTATTGTGAACAAATATTTGGACATATAATTTTCTTTTTTATTCGAGCAATTTTTATTTCGATCAATTTTTATATCGAGCAATTCATTTTCGAGCAGTTGATTTTGAATTATTGATCTCTAGCAATTGCGTTCGACCAATTGATCTAGAATTAAAATTATGACACATTATCTAATTATGACACATTATCTAAGGTGCAACGAAGTTCATCGGGTCAGCTAGTTTTAAATAAATAAAAGTATATAAATATTAAGAATATTAAATACCTCCATATGTATATAATATGTATTTTATTTCAATTTTGGCAAATAATCTACATAATAGCACCTAAATTATTTAATTTTGAAGATTGAACTCTTGACAAAAACGCATCCATATAAAAAGTACAGTGTACAACACGTGAGAAAACGACATATTTCTCCCTCGCTTGATTTGCGGCACTCGCCTCGTACCTCGGCTCGTACCAACAAACTTCTGCGCTCGTGAGAAATATGTATTTTTTCTCTCTTGTTGTACAATATACTATTAGTTTTCACAATATCGAAAATTGTTATTATGGAAAGTTATTTAAAATTAAAAACTATGTTTCAGTATGTAACTACAACCTTCTAATTAAAATGTTCTGAACTATAAAGGTACTCTACTTTTGATATAAATTTATCTTTTTTGACACACTTCGTATAAAATTGATAAAATTTGATAAAAGATGGTTGTATTTTAGGCTTTAGACCATCCAGAACTTTTATTAAGAATCACTTTTTTTCGTTAAATTAATAATAAAAGAGTTATCAGAATTGATATAACTGAAAATAATGTTAGGTATCCATAATTTTTCAAAAAAAAATTTTTTTCAACTAGAAGGATGCAACTGCATAAGAGAATATAGTTTTTAATTCCAAACAACTTTTCATAATAGCAATTTTCAATACTGTGAAAAATAAAGCTACTTTACTCTTGAGTGAAATTCAAACTTTTTGACATACCTGGTATAACATTCATAAAAATTTTTATCTGATGGTTGAATCTTGGGTTTTGGGCCATGCAGAACTTTTTATAAGGAACTACTTTTTTTCGTTAATTAATAATAAAAAAGTTTTCCATATGGATACAACTTACAGGGACATGTAATATAATGTATAATATATAAACACCCAACCTTATATGGAATCATCTGATATTTCTAACTATTTCGTACGGATTTAAAAAAACAAGCACACGAAGTCAAACAATATTTAATTTAAAGCAATTTAATAACAAATACATAACAATTAAATAAAACAATAAAGTATTTAACAAACAAATTAAAAGTAGTTATTTTAAAGTCAATAGCATACAACACTTCAATGTAAAACGAATAATGTTTAAATTGTTTTTACTTATTTTTTTGTATTTTGTGGTAGTCAGTGTTTTCACCTCTAGTCCTTATGTAAGCTTTAGTTTGCGTGGGCATGCTCCTAATCAAATTATCAATATTTTGTTGTGGTAGGTTGCTCCATCCTTTAAAAGCAGCTTGTAATAGTCGCGCGGTGTTTTGTGAATTATCCCGGCAAGCTCTAATTTTTCTTTTAAACATATCTCACAAATACCTTATAGGGTTAAGCTCGGTTGAGCAAGCAGGCCACTCCAAACAAGGGACACCTTCTGCTTCAATGATGTCTGTAGTCATTCTAATAGTATGTAGAGGTCCAATATCATACAATAAAATTAAATTTTCTCCTATTGCACCTCTCCAGAGCCTAACTACAGGTTATCAACATACCTGTGAGCAGTTAAAGTTGATTGGATGAAAATTAAAGGAGCTTTTTTACTAATCACAATTCCTCTCCAGAACACTACACTTCCCCTTATATATTTGTCAACGTATCTGGAAGTTTTCGTTCTTGCTTGTCTTTCTCGACCTCTAAGTACACAATTTCTTGGGTCATCTGATTTTACACAAATCCTGACATTTTTTGAATATAGCACATTTTGTCAATTCCCAATATTCCAGTTTTGGTGGCGAAGACACCAATTTAGGCGATCAATCTTGTGCTGCCTGGATAACTCGGGAACACATAACTGTTTCCTGCTGTATACTTCTTGGTACGATCTCTTCTTCTTATAGTTTCAACTGAAACACTTACACATGTAGCTTCCAAAAGCTGCGTTTGGAGCTGCAGGTGAGAAATGGTTGGGTGTCTTCCAGCTGATTGGACAATTAAACGATTGTGGAGAGCCATTATTACTTTTGCGATTTTCCCTTGCTTTATTTTTGAGCTTTCCTAGTTCCTGTTACCTAGCATACGTTTTGGACAGAACGCGCTGTATTACGCACTGTATTACTACAGCTATGTCCCTCTGAGAACATTACTTTCTCCACAAGATCAATAATCTTTCCTCGTTGTAAGTTCTATTACCCCACATGAGGCGTATTTTTGTTTTTGGACGCAAAAGTTTGTACTGTACTACCGATTGTCTTGTATATTTGTTTATTTTCAATAAAAACCTTTATTTTCGCAATAGTAACAAGTTTTTTCAAAAGAAATAAAATATTACTTTGAAATTCATGGTGATTCCATATATATAATAAGTTTGGGTGTTTGTATATTAAACTATACACTTTAGTTATAAAAGTTTTAGCATTTATATAGTCCATTAATTTTCATTATTCTGTGGCGGAGCTGGACCGAAAATTGTAATATTTTTCAGAGAGTTATGACACCAATAAAATGGTTTGGTAAATTTCCATAATATTGTAGTTTAGACAGCCATAAAAGCACATGTTATCACCAGCCGAAATCGTAAAATCTTTTGAATGTATAACAGAGAATAGAGCGCCATATTTTTAAACCTTGATAACAGCTGCTATTAAATTTAATACTATTAGAGATTTAACAGCTTTCTAAACTATTTCCTTATTAGAATAATCCTTTCTCTATAATTTTTCCATAAAACTTAATTATTAGCACAGTCAAAGAATTTTGTAGAGAAAACACGATTAAAGTGTGAGTAAAGGCTAAACTTAAAAAGCAACTGGAAGTATACGTTGGACAACATTATTCTTTAAGTATTCTTTAAATCCATTACCGTTCAATGGAATTTTAATATACATTTTATTACAATTCTATACATCGAATGACTATCCACAGAAAAGTGGTAAAGTCAACAAGCTCAGAAAAAAAAAGAGAAAATATCAACACGTGGAAACAATGGATGCAACACTATCAGCAGGAGAACAAAATAAGACGGCACCCAAAGAATATAACATATTCTTTGGGTGCCATCTTATTTTCTTCTCCTTTTATCTACATATACGGGGAAGAAGCTGGTGTGCCCAAAAACATCCTAAAGAAAACCGTAATGTCATTAAATCAGATCAAGTGGTCTGGAAGCAATAGATGTCGAACTCTTCAAATGTGTCACGAAAAAAATATTTCGTTTTTATAGTTTAATTTTAAAATTAAAATTTAGTTCATGTAATATTACTAGAAATTTGAACAAATTGTATCTTATTTGGTAAGTTATATACACACTTCAATCACCTCAACAGTTGAGGTGATTGAAGTGGACATCTTTATTTTTCGTAATTTTGTTTTAAAAATATCCGTGATTTAAATGTGATGGATACGACCCTCCACAAAATTGATGTCAGGGCTTGGTCCATGCTATTTTGTGTTTCTTATTTTTTTAATCTTCAGTCAAGAAAAATCTGGTTTAAAATATATAGGCCTGGATCCCGCGTACCCACAAAAAGTTTATTAATAGCAAGCTGAAAATTTGTTAATAGCTTAACGGTGTCTAGTCGGACAAACTTTGATGTATGGGAACACTGGGACAGGGGAAGTTTTATTTGTGGAATAGGTTACAGGTTTCGTACGTCAGATTACGAAAACGTCCCATGTGTTTTGTCGGGCAGAACTTCCAATTGATTTGTTACCCTTTCATTAAACTCTCGAGCAAAAATCAGACTAGTCTTTACCACTAATATAATCTGTCATTTGACATATTCTACGTATCGGACTTAAAATGCCGAACATATTTGTCGGACAATCATTTTTTTATATATTATATAAAGTTTGCTAGTGAATAAATTTAAAAACAACCTGCTAGTTTTCACAATTATAAACTTGTCAGGATGACACGTTCCACAATTAAAATCACATTCCACAATTAAAAGTTCCTCTGTTCCAGTGTTCCCATACATCAAAGTTTGTCCGACTAGACACCGTTAGTCTATTAAAACATTTTCAGCTTGCTACATAAATACGAATAGAGATTGTACAACTTACATAGGTAATGGGTTGGAGATTGGAAGATTTGTGGTAATTAGAAATCGCTGTACGACTTTATATTATGTCTCATAGTGTTGAAAGACAGGCATGGAATGGGTATTAACAAGATCTTCAGCACATAACTATGTAGGCCAGGGTAATAAGACAAAAATATACCCTGTTCGTGACACTTCAGCAGACAGGGTACTGAAGCGTTTTTTCGACAAATAATACCTATAGGAACAATTTGTAACCATTTCCTGCGTAGGATCTGGCGGCCATTTTTATTTATAAGGTTATTAGGTCAAAAAATGGCAGTTTTCCTTTTTTTTTAAATCAATGGAAAACAGTGAAACTTATGATTTTTTTAGTACAAATATCTTTAGCTTTAAAATGACATATTACAAAGTTTGATATACTCATTTATTGTTAATATAATTGCGAAAAAAGGTCGGAATTGCAAAAAAATTATTTTCGCAATAACTGTTGTAAAAATTAGTGTACAGGTTTAAAATTTTTGTCAAATAAGGGTTCTTTGGTGTTTAATATGTGATAAAAATTTCAAAGCGATTCAATCAATTGTTTAAATTTTATTCGAATTGTTTATCTCAGAGAGCATTTTTTTTTAAATAACATAAGTCAGAAAAAAATTACGTTAGAACCATTCCATAGGTGTCAAATAGAAGAGCATGAGCTATATTTTCAACTTGGTTTAAAAAAAGCGAATAAAAAAAATGCATTTATAAGTAATAAATAATTATGCAAAAGTATCGTAAATCTTTCCTTATAAACTTTTTGGATAACTTTTTCCAAAAAAAATAACTTTTTTACCCTGTTTTAAGTGCAAAACTACCAAAGAATGTTATTTATATCATAATTGATAAAAAATTCTAATAAATATACAGGGCGTAACACAAATACAGGTCATAACTTAAATCACATATTCTGGGACCAAAAATAGTTCGAATGAACCTAACTTACCTTAGTACAGATATGCACATAAAAAAAGTTATAGCCCTTTGAAGTTACAAAATGAAAATCGATTTTTTCGAATATATCGAAAACTATTAGAGATTTTTTATTGAAAATGGATATGCGGCATTCTTATGGCAGGAGCATCTTAAAGAAAAATTATAGTGAAATTTGTGCTCCCCATAAAAATCTTATGGGGGTTTTGTTCCCTTAAACCCCCCCAAACTTTTCCGTACGTTCCAATTAAATTATTAGTGTGGTACCATTAGTTAAACTCAATATTTGTAAAACTTTTTTGGCTCCAAGTATTTTTTCCTTAAGGCAGTTTTTATCGAGTTGCGGCTTCTTTTTTAATATGTTTACATAAAAATTGTATGGGGCTTTTGTTCCTTTAAACCTCCCAAATGTTTGTGTACGCTCCAATTAAACTATTACTGCGATACCATTAGTTAAACAAAATGTTTTTAAAACTTTTTTGCCTCTTTGTATTTTTTCGAGAAGGCAACTTTTATCGAGATATGCCTTCTTTTTTTAATACGGTTCAAAATATACCTAAAAATGTAAATCATACCTAAATTTTCATATTATTACCAAGTCTCCATAATCGTACTTAACCATATACAAATATGTGGTGGATTTGACAATTATTCAAAATATCTCGATAAAAACTGACTTTTCGAAAAAGTACTAAGAGCCAAAAAATTTTAAAAATATTGTGTTTAAGTAATGGTACTACAATAATAATTTAAATGGAACGTACACAAAAGTTTGGGGGGGTTTAAAAGAACTAAACCCCCATAAAAATTTTATAGGGTGTCCAAATTTCACTATAATTTTTTCTTAAGATGCTACTGTCATAAGAATGCCATATGTCTATTTTCAATAAGAAATCTTTAATAGTTTTCGATACATTGGAAAAAATCGATTTTCATTTTGCAACTTCAAAGGGTTGTAACTTTTTTTATATGCACATTTGTACTAAGGTAAGTTAGGTTCTGTCAAACTATTTTTGGTCCCAGAATATGTGGTTAAATTTATGACCTGTATTTTCCTTACACCCTGTATATAATTTCTTATATAACAAAATAAAATTTTACAAGGAAAGATTTACGATACTTTTGCATAATTATTTATTACTAATAAATGCATTTTTTATTCGCTTTTTTAAAAACCAAGTTGAAAATAGCTCATGCTCTTTCATTTGACATGTGTGGAATGGGTCTAACGTCATTTTTTCTGACTTATATTATTGTAAAAAAATGCTATCTAAGATAAAAAATTTGAATAAAATTTAAACAATTGAATGAATCGTTTTAAAATTTTTATCACATATTAAGCACCAAAGAACCCTTATGCGATAAAAATGTCAAAGCTGTACAATAATGTTTACAATAAATATTGCGAAATTAATTTTTTTGCAATTCCGAATTTTTTCGCAAATATATTAACAATAAATGAGTATATTAAACTTTGTAATACGTAATTTTAAAGCTTTTTGCATATTCTCAAAGATATTTGTACTTAAAAAACCATAAGTTTCACTGTTTTCCATTGATATGAAAAAAAAGGGAAAAATACCATTTTTTGACACTTACTTGTTTATAAATAAAAATGGCCGCCAGATCCTACGCAGGAAATAGTTACAATTTGCTTCTATAAGTATTACCTATCGAAAAAACAGTATTACAGCAGAACTAGTAACGTTTTTAGACCTAATCAAAACCAAAATCTTCCAAACCCAACTCCGATGACTATTTCTACAAATAATACCTTCAGACCGAACCAAAATTATCAAAAGCGATACAAACCTCGTAGTCAAAATCAAAGTTATTTTGCTAGGCAACCACAAAATACAATTCAAGAAGAATTACATAATATTGACGAAATAAATAATTCCGATGATAAAAATGTATACCAAGAAGATAATGATCATTTTTTAGAGGAAATTGCCTCGGACCAAGTAGAATAGAATTATTAAATTTAACCAATAAAGAAAGTGAACTACCGTATATAATTTTTCCTGAAAATAATCTGAAAGTTTTAATTGATACCGGTAGTACTGTCTTTTGTTGTTCCAAATGTAGCAGAAAAATATTTTAAAAATGACATTTTTCGGAAACCTTTTCAAGTTTCAACCGCTTTAGGCAGGAGCCAACAAAATTTTTGTACTGTGATTCCTATTTCTAAAATATTCCAAACCAAAAATCCTATGAAATTAAATTATTGCATATTTAAATTTCATGACTACTTTGATTGTTTATTAGGATTAGACAATCTTAAGAAACTTAATGCAAAAATAGATTTAATAAATAATGTTCTAATAACAAAAAATAGTAAAATAAATATTCTTTATCATAATATTAACGAGGACAGCATGAATTGTATAGTAGTGCCTCCTCGTACGGAGCAAATAATTTCCGTAGGCATAAAAAATGTCAATAATGGCGATGTAATAATCCCGTATACCAAAATTGGGAACGTAGAAATCCCACAGTGTTTAACAAAAGTTAAAAATAATAAAGCCATTTGCAGTATTTTGAACTCTTCTGAGAATGCATGTAATGTTACTTTCACTTCACCCATCGACGCTGAAAGCTTCTCAGAAAACTATTATAGCACAGCTTACCCTAATCTAAATAATATATACGCAGAAAAATTTAAATTCGATATTTCCAAAGTTCGCACTGAACACATGAATATCGAAGAACGGGAAGCTATATTAAAACTTATCAAAGAATTTTCAGATATATTTCATGTAACTGGCAACATGCTATCTTTTACTAGTAAAGTCAAACATAATATTAAAACAGTTAACGATATACCTATTTATTCGAAGTCCTATAGATATCCTGAAATCTATAGAAAAGAGGTACAAAACCAGATTCAAAGTATGCTGGATCAGAATATTATTCGTCATTCTGACTCAGCGTGGTCGAGCCCGATCTGGGTCGTTCCCAAAAAATTGGACAACTCCCAAGTACCTAAATACAGAATCGTAGTAAACCCCGTCAGTACCCTGGCTGCTCGAGTGTCATGGGAAAAACCTTATTATCCTGGACTAATGGGGGAGAACGGAAAAGAACAACAACAATGTTCCAGATCGTTTCATAACACTCACCGCAGGAAGAAACATGACATACACATTCGTAACAGCGACAGTTCGTAACGGCGACACTTCGTAACTATACAAATTCGTAACGGACATTTCGTAACGCCCAAATTGAAATATTCTGTTTATTTTTGTTAACGACGAAACCAACTGTTGCTACAGTTATAATTGGAATTATGTTATAACAATTTAACGAAATACTAGGTACCTAGATAAATATGTTTAACATATTTTATATTTCGGGTTTCAGAATATATTAAAAGTCTTTAAACACAAACAATATTTAAATACATACAAACTTTTAACAATATTTTTAAAAGTTTATCCCTCTTGTTGTTCCTTAAATTTGCATAATATGCATTCAATTTCGTTGCAAAACGAAAATACAGCCGCATCATATTCTAGTCCAATAAGAGAGTGCAGCAAGCACCTCTACCGGTTTCTAAACTTAGTAGTCTATCATCAGAAGGCACATATGCTGCTCTCTCTGATTCAACCAAAACAAACCCTGGCGTGCAGTCACGGATTGCAACGAATTAAATGGCATAGATGCACTAGCGGCAACTGCTAGCAAAAGACTAAGTTTTCAATCCAATGGCATATAAAACAACATAGTGTTATTACACAAACAGCATAACACTGCTCAGTCTGGTGGGATGTAGAATAACACTATGTTGTTTTATATGCCATTGGATTAAAAACTTAGTCTTTTGCTAGCAGTTGCCGCTAGGGTATCTATGTCATTTCGTTCGTTGCAATCTGTGACTGCACGCCGGGGTTTGTTTTGGTAGAGGGAGAGAGCAGCATATGTACCTCCTGATGAGAGACTAATAAGTTTGGAAACCGGTAGATGTGCTTGTTGCACTCTCTGATTGGACTAGAATATGATGCGGCTGTATTTTCGTTTTGAAACGAAATTGAAAATGGTTATTCATTTTTGAGTTACGTGTTTACTCTGGAGTACGAAGGGAACCATTCTCGTTGAAACTTTACCGTGCTGAGCAGATGGGACGTGAATTATAAATTGTAAAATTCCCTCATCTTTCTTAGTCTCAGCATCCGTTATGGCTTGCAAATTGTAGAAGCCTCGGAGGTGTAACCAGAGAAGGTTCCGATTGTTTTCAGTCTGGTGGGATGTAAAATAGCACTATGTTGTTTTAGATGCCATTGGATTGAAAACTTAATCTTGTGAATAGTAAAGTAATTCGTGAAATCTCTAAGCCGACAACCGATATTCCCAACTTTGTAAGTAGTAAACATTTTTTCAAGTAAAGTTTTTTATTTAAATAATTTTTATTTGCGTGTTTAAATAATTATATTATATTCTGAAACACGAAATATGAAATGCCCTAAAATGTTTATCCTGATACTGATTCGTTAAACTGATAAACATAATTTCATTTATACCTGTAATAACAGTTAGTTTGCACGTTAACAAAAATAAACAGAATATTTCAATTTGGACGTTACAACTTGTCCGTTACGAATTTGTATAGTTACGAGTCGCCGTTATGAACTGTCGCGTTACGAGATGTCATGGAACCGTTGTATCGACCGGAAGGGGTATGACCACTGTTTTCTGGGACTCACAAGATGTAATCTATATCAACTTCTTGGAAAATAGCAAAATGATTACAGGGCTTTACTATGCCGCATCATTGTGGTGAATCGACGCCAAATTACAAAAAAAAACCACCCCAATTGGGGAAGAAAAAGTGTTCTTCGTCCATGTCAACGAACCGGCTTAGACGACCGCCGTCGCCATGGCCAAATTGGTCGAATTGGAGTGCGAACTGATGTTCCATCCACCATATTCGCCAGACTTGGCCCCGTACGACTTATTTTTGTTTCCAAACTTAAAAGTTACTTGCGTGCCGGTCAGAAAGGGCCTAGCCGGGTAAGATGATGCAAACTGCCCCCAACTCGATTCGAATTCCATATAGGTCACCGCTTAGCATATATAGTGAAACTACTTTCTTAAATTTTTAGTCCCCTAGGTGGTCATGTGACCCACCTAGAGCCTAATTAGGGTTTCTATGTTTTTATTTTTTCTCTCAGCCGCATCGAGAACTAGCGAACAACTTTAAATAAAAAAGTTGTAAGCTTTAAAAAGTTCTGTCCGAAATTTTTTTCTATTTTTGGTAGGAAATTTAAATTTAAGAACGATTTTAAAATTTTAAATGAGTATAAAAAAATTAACTAAGACATTCGTTTTCACGAAAAAAATATATAACGTGTATTTTTGCATAATATTTCATCCTGAATTTTTTCAAATTTTTAAAATTGGTGAAACGTACCTTTAAAAATAAAAAACCGCATTTTTTTTTATATACAATTTCGTACATATTTTTCAAAACGGGTAACACCGTCACTAGAGTAGGTAAAAAACTGAAAAATAATTGGGGTTTGCTTCTAAAAAATTTTTCGTAATGCCATCCATTTTCAAGATACAGGGCGTTGAAGAAAACAAAATTTTACACATTTTTTACGATTTTACTGAAACTACTGGCAACATTGTAATAAAATTTGCCGAGTTTTAAGAGGTAGCTGTTGTGCATTTTTTTACATACAATTAAGAATTTTATACTTATCATTGGCTCGGATAGGAGTAATCGTCTCAACTTTTTAAAGAAAAAAGATAGTACGCCACTGACATATTTCAAACTAACAATCGTTTTTGAATTCCTCGTTAAATTTGTGACAAAAAAACTATCTTCCTATTTTCTCATACCACGCGCCATTTTTATTCAAAAAATAAAACATCTTAACCCTTACAAAGTATTCGAACTTCTAGTAGTTTCTACATCTACATACATAAACTCGTACATCCATTATAAAAACTAATTCGAATACTTTGGAAGCGTTAAGATATTTATTTTTTGCAGCAAAACGGCGCTTCGTATGAAAAAATCAGAAGATTTTTTTTATCGCAAATTGAACGAGGAATTCAAAAATGATTGCTAATTTGAAATATGTCAGTGGCGTACTATCTTTTTTTCTTTAAATATTTCAAACCATTACCCCTATGCGCGCCAATGATGAATATCAAATTCTTAGTTGTATATCAAAACATGCACAATAACTACCTCTTAAAACCCGCCAAGTTTTATTACAATGTTGCGAATAGTTTCGGCAAAATCGTAAAAAATGTGTAAAATTTTGTTTTCTTCAACGTCCTGTATCTTAAAAATGGAGGGCGTTACAAAAAATTTTTATTAAACAAGCCCCAATTATTTATCAGTTTTTTACCTATTTTAGTGACGGTGTTACCTTTTTTGAAAAATATGTATAAAATTGTATCAAAAAACGAAAAAAAAAAACGAAAAAATGCGGATTTTTATTTTTAAAGGTGCGTTTCACAAATTTTAAAAATTTGAAAACATTGAGGGTGACACATTATACAAAAATACACGTTATATATTTTTTTCGTGAAAACGAATGTCTTAGTTATTTTTTTATACTAATTTAAAATTTTTAAATCGTTCTAAAATTTAAATTACCCGCCAAAAATTAAAAAAAAAAATTTTCGGAGAACTTTTTAAAGCTTAAAACTTTTTATTTAGTTTTTCGCTAGTTCTCGATGCGGCTGAGATAAAAAATAAAAACATAAAAACCCTAATTAAGCTCTAGGTGGGTCACATGACCACCTAGGGGGCTAAAAATTTTAGAAAGTTAGTTTCACTATATATGCTAAACGGTGACCTATATGGAATTCGAATCGAGTTGGGGGCAGTTTTCATCATCTTACCCGGCTAGGCCCTTTAAGTCGAATGATGAGCTCATCGCCGCCATGGACGCCTACTTTGCAGACCTGAAGAAACCAATTTTTACGTTACGTTCACAAATAAATCGCCACTTTTTCAAATTTTTCGTTTTTCCTTTCTAGGATAAGTACTTACCCGACCTCCCTAGTAACATAAATATTTTTCTACTATCCATTTAAATTGTCGAGCAGTGTGCTATCGAGTAAAATCGCTATAGCTTTTAAAATTCGGTAATAAAATTGAAAATCGAAGCTTAAAAGCATTTACATGCCACTAACATAAAAACTCTACGTTAAGTAACTAAACTGAAACGATGTCAAATATAGTTTATATTTTTTCTAATCGGATATTGGAAAGCTGCGGCAAAAATCAATTTTCAAGTAATTTCATGGTGGATTTCGTTTAAATTAAACGTTCAAAAAGTTGTTTTTTATTTGTCGGGTGTATTGAAACAAGGATTTAATTTGGCGTAAAATTTTTAGAATCCTTCAAATTGTATACAGGTTGTGGCATTAGTATGGCAAAGTAATTATTATTTTGCCGTAAGAGATACGAAAAAAATTTATTTAGGTAAAAGTTGGGGCACTGATAGGACCATAATTTAAAAATATTTTCAAATACACAGGGGCGTGCTTATTGACAGGGTGACAAAAATTTATGTTTTTTTAAATGGAAGACCTTGTATATATTTTTGGATTCTCCTCAATGTTTACATTCTTAAAATATATGGTTTTGTAATATTATACGAGGTAGTTTAAAAATAATGACGTTTTTTTGTTAATTTCGTAGCAATATTTACATCCGGTAGAATTGTAGTGATTTGACATCAAATTGTTATTTTACGTTCAAATGATTTTTAATATATTCTACTATTGTTAAACATTAACAGTGTAGCGAAATGTTAAATTTTAGTATACAGGGTTGGTCGAAACCCGGAATGAGTATTTTCTTAGTTTTCTTAAATGGAACACCCTGTATTTTAGTATTGTAATGAAATGATATTTTATGGTATTTTTTATTTTTTAAGCATTCCCTACACCTAAGTGCTGTAGTTTGTAGGTTATTCGTGATTCTTTAAGCCAAACATTAATTGCAAAAAAAATTACGTGAAATTTTATTAGGTGACCGGGAAAATATTCAATCAGAAATAATTTTTCGAAAAAAAAAAAATACATCATAATCTTGCCTGATCCTTATAATATTGGATGAGATATCCAAATACATTCGTAGTTAAGATTGTTGGTGCGCAAAATAATAATAAAAACATACAATATTCTACCTAGTCGGCTACGACACTAAATTTCCTTAAAAATTTAATATTATACTATTTTTATAGTTTCAGTTGCTTCGTTACCATTACTTATATGAATTTTTCTAACGAGGCACTGATTAATAATATTTTTGTGCAAGTGGAGTATAACAAAAATGTGCTACTAGCAATAAGAATTTTTATTCAGAAATTCCCTGATAGACGACAACTAAGAAAAGAAACGTTTAAAAATATACTAGAACGGTTTCAACGGACTGAAGACTTAGATGATGATAAATCTGATCGAACAAAAACTATTGTAAGTGAAGAAAACAGGAATTAAATGTAATCCTTAGTGTCACTGAGGATCTGCATATTAGTACGTACAACCGTTCTTACAATGTAAGTATCCAGTCTGTTGAAACCGTTTTAGTATACTTTCAAAATATTCTCTTTTTGGTTGTCGTCTATAAGGGAATTGCTGATGATAAATTTTAATTGCAAGTAGCTCATTTTTGTTATATTCTCCTAGCACAAAGCCATTTTAATCAGTTCCTCATTAGAAAAATTATTATTAGTAATGGTAACAAATCAACTGGAACTAAGTATAATGTCAAATGTTTAAGCAAATTTTGTGTCATAACCCACTAGAGAGAATTTTGTATGTTTGATTAATATTTTAAGCACTAACAACCTTAACTACGAATGTATTTGGATATCTCATCCAACAATAATAAATTAAGGATCAGACTAGATTATTATGTATTTTTTTTCGAAAAATTATTTTTGATTGGATATTTTCACGGCCTCTTAATAAAATTTCACGTAAGTTTTTTTGCAATTAATGTTTGGCTTAAAGAATCACGAATACCTTACAAATTAAAGCACTTAGGTATAGGTAATGCTTAAGAAATAAAAAAGTACCATATTTTTTCATTACAATACTAAAATACAGGGTGTTCCATTTAAGCAAACTCAGAAAATACTCATTCCTAGTTTCGACCCACCCTGTATACTAAAATTAAACATTTCGCTATTCTGTTAATGATTAACAGTAGTAAACTATATTAAAAATCGTTTAAATATAAATAGAAAATTTGATGTCAAATCACTACAATTCTACAGGGTGTAGATATTGCTACGAAATTAACAAAGAAACGTAATTAACTTTTAAACTACTTCGTATAATATTACAAAATCATAGATTTTAAGAAAGGAAACATTGAGGAAAATCAAAAATGTAAAAATATACAGGGTGTTCCATTTAAAAAAAAAATTTTGTTTCTCCCTGTCAACACGGACGCCCCTGTATATTTGAAAATATTTTTAAATTATGGTACCATGTGTGCCCCAACTTTTACCTAAATAACTTTTTTTCGTATCTCTTACGACAAACGAGTAATTGGACATTGTCACACTAATGCCCCACCCTGTATTTACAAAATATAAATTTATTTCACAAATCTGCGACTGTTTTGGATTATTCCTAGACATTAGACAGCCAATAGTTCACTTTACAGTATTGCATAAGAAGTTCGAAAGTAAATTGCTCTAGTAATGAAAATGTAAAACAAGTATTTTCTAAATTAAGTTTAAAAAAATCGTTTAGAAACATTAGGTAACTTAAAGTAATCCATTTTGATATACTTCATGTGTACTGCTCATTTAAAGAGGAAATGTTTGTTTGCCTAGCGGTTTTTCCTTTTGTTACCCAACATTAAAGACTGTTTAACTTTAACAAGGTTATGATCAGATTTAAGACACTTTAGCGCCGGGCTCCACTTGCGATTTGTAGTCGCGTGATTGTTTTTTCGCGAAGATTGAACACATTGTTTCAAATACAAGTCAATCCATTTGCGACTAAATAATCGTCGATTGACTTTTATTTGAAACAATGTATTCAATCCTCGCGACAAAACAATCGCGCGACTAGAAAATCGCAAGTGGAGTCCGGCGCTTATTTTATAATTACCTGCAAAATTATTACTAGTCCAGGGCGCATCTGTTTTGGAATGGACGTTGAGAGGTAACTCATATTTTTTTGCAGAAGTTACTTGGAATTAACTCATATAATAATAATTGAGTTATTTTCTCACTCAAAAAGGTCCGGAACAGTGTTTATATAATCAAAATGTCACAAAATTAAGGAAAAATTAGATTTTTTTCTTCGTTTTTTGATTATAACTTTAAAAATATTCATTTCCGAGAAAAGTTGCACTATAATAAAAGTTGAGTAATTAAATTTCCTACAACACAAGATTGGTTACTGATTTTAAAAATTGCCACCCTTGTTGCAAAATAGCAATAATTGTGATAAACCCATAAAAAACAAGTATTGGCATTTTACGTTTTTCAACCATTTATTCTACACTTAGGACCTTCATATTTCTCCCAAAAAAATACTATGATATAGTAAAAAAATACTGTAAATTTCAATAAGATTCGTTTAATAGATTTTGCAAAATAAATTTGGAAATGCTGCTTTCGCAAAAAAATTTATTTTTTCAAAATGTTGCAGGACTAAAAATAAAGCATGTAGCAGTTGAATTTTTTTTACGTATAGAAGAATAGTATACCTTTCATCTGCAATTTGAAAAATTAAAGTAGGTTAACTCCCACGGCATCAGTAATTTTTTTAAGTAAACATTACCTGTCAAAAATTATCGAATATTTCGGCTGTGGACAAACAAAAGTGTTGTTAATAATTGTTAAGTTGGTGTTTTAGTTTTAATTGTTTTGAGAACAGAGACAAAAGTAAGTTGATACTTGTAGATGGTAGTGACTTTTTAAATAGTTTTTAAAAGCAACAGGTACTTAAGTGTAAATATTTTATCATTGTAATAATAAATTATACATCCTATTTGGAAAATGTAAAATGTTCGATTCACACAAGTTAATTTCCACCAAAATTTCTACCAATATTTTTTTAATATATTATTTTCTGACTTTATATTTTGTTGTATTTTAATATTTAATTCCACAAAAATCAAAGTAATTCGATTATTGTTTGTGAAATATTGTTTAAACAATTGCATATTTTTAAAAATAATAAACATGTATTCTCTATGTTAAAATATATGAAAGAAGAAAGTTTTTGCTAAAAAAGTATTATTTCAAAGGACAGAGTATGTGTTTTTATTTTGCAATAAATAATTTTTTTATTTATATCCAAATGTACTAAAAATTAAAATTTATCGATCGATATCAAAGATCATTGGAATGCCCAATCAGAGTAAACCTATCCGCTGTCCTGCGCGTAACACCAAAAATTAATGTTTATTTAAAAAAATTCCTGACGCCGGTGGTAAATAGGCGATTTTAATTTTGAAAATGGCAAGTGAAAGGTACAGTATTCTTCTATATGAAAAAAATTGCAACTTCTCTCTGCTTTATGTTCAGTCCTGCAACATTTTAAAAAAATTCATTTTTGCGAAAGTTGGATTGCAAAATGTATTTTGCAAAATCTATTTTACTAATATTAATGAAATTTACAATATTGTTTCCTTGCATCATAAAGTTTTTTTGGGAGAAATATGAAGGTCCTAAGTGTAGCATAAAGTGTTAAAAAACGTAAAATGCGAATACTTGTTTTTTATGGTTTTTTCGCAAATATGGCTATTTTGCAACAAGGGTGACAATTCTTAAAATTTCTAGCCAATCCTATATTGTTGGAAATACAATTATGCAACTTTTATTTTAGTAGAACTTTTCTCGGAAATGAATACTCTTAAGGTTATAATTAAAAAATGAAGAAAAAAATCGGATTTTTCCTTCATTTTTTGACATTTTGATTATTTAAACAATGTTTCAGACCTTTTTGAGTAGGAGGGTAACTCAAATATTATTATATATATTTATATTTTCAAGCAATTTGTGCAAAAAATACAAGTCACCTCTCAACGTTCAAATGTACTATGGTTTGTTTTTTAACCAAGAGGAGTGATTCAAATTTACCGAGCTGTATTGCTTGTTTGTAATTGGTCCAACCGCAGGCAAGTTTACGCCACTGTTATAAAATTTTGACACTAATGACATTTATCGAATTTTGACACTAGTGACATTTCATAGGTTAATTAAGTTATATCGGCGATTCTTGTGTTTTCTGTATTATTCCTTTAATTTTTAGATTGTTAGTCTGCTTTTATATAAAAAGCAGTTGTTTTTGGAACTCTTTAGCGACGTATTAATTTAATATAATATTTATGGATTACCGTTGGGGGCCGACTAGATCAACCAAAAAAGAAGATGTATTTGGTTATTATTCTAGTGACTTTCTTGGGTGTGAACCTGTCTTTAAAGTTTACTCCTCCTGGTTAAAAAATAAACTATAATGTTTTTACAGATGCGCCCTGGTCTGTACCTACTAACTAGTATTCAATGTTGTTATAATCAGTAATCCCTGAAAATAAGCGTATAGGGGAGTGCAATTAGAATGAAAACATGCATTGTTTCGGAAAAATTCAAACAAGCTTATATTTTTCTAAAACTTTTTTTGTTAGTTTATATACATACATGATCAAGTAAAAAGTTCTACTCGCGGATTTGGCCGCTAATTATTTATTAATTGTTTAAACAATAACAATTTTTTGTATTATTAATTTTAAAAATATCGTTAAATTCATCATTTTACTTTGATCAAATATGTTTCTATTTTGTTTTTGATTGTGCTGAATCCGAATATGGCATTGCAATTTTAAAATTCTTATACAGAAGCTTTTATACAGTATGTCTGCGTAGCTAGGAACCACATGGAAAACTTTTTTAGTTTTACGAAAAAAAAGTTATTCTTCATAAAATGCTCTGGATAGTCAAAAATCTAAAACTCAACCATCAGATATCAAATTTTATCAATTTTATACGAGTTATGTCAAAAATATTAATTTCTTTAAAGCGTAAAGAAGCTTTATATTCCAGAAAATCAAAAAATTATATTATGAAAAGTTGTTGGAAATTAAAAACTAGGTTTAAATATACAATTACATCATTCTAGTCGAAAGAAAAATAAATTTGATATTTGATGATTGCATCTTAGATTATATACGATGCAGAGTATTTTATAAAAAATAACTTTTTTTCGTCAAACTGATAATAAGAAAGTTATCAATAGGTTCCAAGATACGCAGACATACTGTATAAGAGCTAAAAAAAATTTTTTTTGCTGAACATTTATTATTGTTGAAGCTGATTATTAAATGTATTTTGGGTAAATTTTACAGAAAAAAGTTTTGATCACTTTGTATAAACATTATTTTAGCTGGTTATTTTCGGTTTTTGTATTACATTTTTGTTATCTCTCTTAATTTTCTCAAAAACGAAAGGTCTATTTCATTTCTAAAGTAAAAGAATTCAGTGAATTTTAAAGATTACATCTTAAGCTTTAAAAAAGCACTTATAAAACTGTAATAGATTTGTCCAAACTTGAGTAATACCATCTTAAAGTGGTGGTGATTCTATAAAACTACGAATATTTCAAAAATTACATTTTTTGAGACGTCATATCATTTGAATTAAATTTTTGAGATTTTTTTTAATGAAACATCATTTAGCAAGATGCTTGAAAGATGAGTTGTGCAAAATTGAGAGTTTTATAGGAAAAACTGTATTAGTTACACATTTTTAAATCATTTTTAAACAAATTCATGTAAGGGTCATTTTCCGCCCACACCGTACTTATGCCCATACATGTTATTTCTTTTTATTAAAATCATAAGATAGCTTAATTATTTTTCTTTCATGTTCAATTTGTAAAATTTTCTTTGATCCATTAGTTAAAGAATTACATTAAAATAACTCAACCGTGCACTTCGCCGTACGCTAGTTTACAGTGCGCCAATGTTTGTGATAAGGGTGACTTTAGCGTTATAAATAAAAAAGTATAGAAGATGCAGATTTAATTTAAAAAAAAATCTTTGTATAAGGTTTTTTTGTAAAATTTTCTGAATTTTTTAATGGTCAAGTCAGTTTTTTTCTAAAATTTATATTTTTGGAGTTATTTAAAAAAACATCTAATTTCGTAGTTCATTGGTTTAATAAAAACTGAAGCACCCACTTCTCGAGTAGAACTTTTTGATATATTGTTTATTAAACATTTCTTAATGAAATTACAAAAAGTTCTATCTTGTTTGATTTTTTCCGAAGTGAAAATCTATATGCACTCCCCTACGTAGATATTATAGAATCCCTCAAAGCCTGTACTTAGGCTTTTGACCGTTCGGAGAAACTGATACTTTACTTTAGCGATACTCCCAAACTTGTTGAAGGTACCCTAATAAGTTTGTTATAGCAGTCCATGTGATTTCAAACAGTTTCTTTGTGTATTGACAGCAAAAAT
The DNA here is from genome assembly GCF_917563875.1 of Diabrotica virgifera virgifera. Classification (NCBI taxonomy): domain Eukaryota; kingdom Metazoa; phylum Arthropoda; class Insecta; order Coleoptera; family Chrysomelidae; genus Diabrotica; species Diabrotica virgifera. The sequence continues at coordinate 203,502,200 of NC_065444.1, read as the reverse complement.
GGCGAGATATGGTTTAGATATAAATTAAGTAATATTTAATTTGCTCGATTATTTTACTACTGAAAAATCTAATGGAGGAATTTTGCGACTAGCTAAATCTGTACATACATAAACGTGAGTGTGATCCGTTGTGCATTAGTGAGACAAAATTAGAGGCAGTTTTGAAAAGCAGAAAAAGTAAATGGTGAAGTAGAGGTCGCATAATATAAACCTAGACCACGCTCTAAGACCAAAAATCTTGTTTCAAGAGACTCTCCGTTTGTGCGCCTCTTTAAAACACGCCGAGCAAAGCGCATATTATGTATACACACCTTTAGAAGAACCATAATTTTATTTTGGTCTGGGCACGTGTGAAAATAAAATCTTTTCTTAGGTTATATAAACTCAGCCTTGGAAAAACAATTGAATAAAACAATGCCGTATTTTCCATACACAAATATTTTTTTCTATGAAGCAATGCCTATAAGTTAATTAAATTTATATAATTACAAAACTCAATAAAGCAAAATATAATTAAATTATTAGAAAAACTTAAAAATATAGACTAATTCTCTATTTTATGATCCAGGACAGTTGTTTCAAGTAAGATAAATTTAGTATTCCAAGTGAATAATAAAGATGTACTCACCAAAATTTTAAGTTTGTGTTAAAGTTGATTAACTTACCTGAAATCAAACAGATGTAAATAATTAGAATAAATTAAGTAAATCTGCAGCTAGGTAAAAAAGTAAAATCAATATTTAGTGCATATATATTTCGTTTTTATATTAAACTAATATTTTTTACTTTTATATAACATAAAATCGCATATAATCAAAATATAATTCTAACTTTATAAATAAATGGGCAACGTTAAAAATGCATACAACACTTTGAAATTATTTTAGCTGCTTAATAGTGCAGTCACTGAAGGTTTTCACCTCCGATTTCGTTGAACCTCCATCGATTTTCATGAAAATTGGTGAGTAGTTAGAGGATACCTCAAGGAACAAAGGTGACATGATGCCAACTTGCGCTTTTACCTTGGGGGTGGATGCCACCCCTTCTCGTGGGTGAAAAATACTTTATCAAAAATAATACCAGTCGATAGAGTGACAAATTCTACGCAAAATGTGTTATATAAAATTAATAATATAGATCAATACTTTTTGAGTTATTAAATCTCAACAATTTTTTTCGTAAAAATGTATGTTTATATGTTATGTATGTTATGTATGTTATTAAATGTATATTTCGTATGTTTTAAAGCAGTTTTTCACGTATAACTAAAAAACTATAAGCTTTTACAAAAAAGTTATTATTACCAAAATTAAAGATAATAAAAAAATTAATACACTCCTCACTTAAAGAACTAATCTAATGCTAATTCAAAGTGAGTTATGAGTAATTGAATATATACTTTTTTCGACGAGTACTAAAATCTAAGTATTTAAGCTTATATAACGGGAAACCGATGCATTTTATAAAATATATCTACTTACTCTTGTCAAAGTACTTTGGAATACCTATTAACCCTCGTAAGGCGGTGCTTAGATTCTTACGTAAACAACGGTGCGGGGTGCATTTGCACCCCATCTGCATATCCATTTTTTTATATGTGAACGTCGGGGAAATTAATTTGAGAGATAATTAGGACTTATTAATTATAGTACGAAACATAATTTAAAAAAAACGTACTCATTTCTTCTTAAAAAAAATTATTATCGTCGCACGACAAACACATGAAATTTTTCAAAGAATGAGCAACACAAAGTTTTTACGCACAATACTTGGGACAATGCCGGGACTTTCGGTCTTTCTTCTCTGACATAAGTAACACCGACCTTGTCCCGTAGCTCTGTTAGCTCCAGGTGGAACATCAGGAACGTCCAATTCAGGATACGAAATTTGCATCATTTGCACCCAAAAGTCATTTTTTCAAAAAAGCACGTAAACGCAAAGAGTTTTAAATGCTGTAATGGGTGGAATACGTTTATAATTGAATTTAATACGAATAAAAAATGGACAAAAATCAAAAAAAAATTATTAAAAAAGATAGGTGAGAAAAACGAGGTCTGGGGTGCAGCTGCACTCCGCACCGCCTTACGAGGGTTAAACGAGATCCTGAAGAATTTAATAGCATCAAAATTAAGCAAGTTACGATAAAAATAAGAGAACCCTTTCGAATTTTTTAGGAAAAAGTGAAAAATAAAACATACGCCATTTCCACAAAAATTAAAATTTATAGTAATCCTTACAAGAATTTTTCTTTGCATTAGGATAAGTAATAATTTCAACAATTTTGACCGGTTTAAAATGAATATTTTTGAAAAGAGAGATAATTTAAAAAATCAGAATTTTTCAAATTTTTGTAATTTTTATTTTCTTTGGATCATAACTCCAAAAATACTCAATATCCGAAAAAAATGATTTATAACCAAATTTTATAAAACGTTTAAAGCTTAAGTTTTGTTGCGAGAACCATATAACCGGGGTCATTTAACCTTTTAAGGTGTGGCACACAGGAATTCTGTAAAAATTAATAAAAAAACCTACCTTACCCTTACTTCAAACTGCTTCAATCATTCCTTACAAAAAGGAAATATGGGGTAAGATATAGTGCAGCCTATACATAACTCTACCCCATCCTATCTGGTGTACCTCACGGTAGTGTGCTCGGACCGATCCTGTACCTGATTTATACGGCTGACTTACCAACAAGCAACGACCTAACACTTGCAATATTTGCAGATGATAAGGCTTTCCTGGCCTCTCACTGCAATCCAATAATAGCATCAGAGCAACTGCAACTACATCTGAACAAAACAAATGAATGGCTTCAACTCTGGAGAATTAGAGTAAACCCCTCAAAATCCACACACATTACATTCACTCTAAAGAGAGGCATATATCCACAAGTTGACCTCGATGGACATCCTTTACCTGAAAAGGATGACGTAAAATATTCGTATGACGTATAATAGGTATTCACCTTGACAAACAACTAACTTGGACCAAACATATATGGACAAAAAACCTTCAACTGGGAATTTTATACAGAAAACTTTACTGGATTTTAAGAAAAAACTCTCACCTATCGATCGATAACAAGCTGCTGATATACAAAACAATAATAATAAAACTCATTTGGACATATGGTTCACAGCTCTGGGGATTAGCTAGCAAAAATCTAGTATTATGAAAATACAAAGATTTCAATTCAAAACTCTAAGAACAATCGCTAATTACCCTTGGTATATCCAGAATAACAGAATACGTATAGATCTTCAGGTACTAACAGTCTCTGAAGAGTGCAAAAAAAAATTTTCTGAACAATATCAAAATAGGATGCGGGTGCATCCTAACACACTGGCACACAATCTTCTCAACAACCAACAAGTGAAGAGATTGAAGCGAAATGATCCCTTGGACTTGGATCTATATAACCAATCCTGACAGAGCCTACAGCAATGAAAGCTACGCCTTCAACAGCGTCCAGCCAATTTTTAAAAATCTATCCAAGGACATTAAATACGATCTCCCACTCCACCCCTTGGAGGTGGGGTGGGGTGCAACTTTAAAATCTTAAATAGAAACTCCCAGTTTTCATTTTAGATTTTGATTCATTATGTAAAAGTTAGCAACTTTTATTCGACACATTTTTTCGAGTTATGGATAGATGACGCTATAATCGGAAAAAACCGTTTATCGTGATACCATAGGAAAATTATAGAAACGGTCTAATATCTCGAGAAATACATTTCTAAATGAAAAACCGGAAAATACGTGTTTAATATTAATATATATCTAATATCTCGATCAATACACTTCTAAATGAAAAACCAGAAAATACGTGTTTAATATTTTTCAAAAAACCTATCGAACAACACTAAATATGACCCTCCACCCCAACCCCTAGAGGTGGGGTGGAGGGTGGAGGGAACAACACACGCGTGGCGTACTTTGTACGCCACAAGAAAATACACTTAAAAACAGCGGATTTGTTTAATTTTCTTTTTAATACACTTAGTTGTTTGTTATAAACCTTATTCGGCATCAGTGAATACTTGGAGTTCCTTTTCAGTAAGCCAATTGAGATTTATAACTGGAATCATGGAATAACTGGATTCCGTGATAAATAAAATTACTAATAAATTTTTTTTTTAAATGTGATTTTTTACAGGAGAAAAAGTATTGTTTACAAAGAAAAATATATTTTTTGCCATAATGAATAAAAAACAATTAAAATATGTACTTATATTACGACTTATAGTAATATAATCCTGGGGTATACTGTCCACCACCGGAAACAACAAATAATAAAATGTAAATTACGATCTTTCCAGAACGCCGATTATAACGAAACTAAAACCAAATTGTAAAGCACATTCCAGTGATAGGTTAGAAAATAAGCAAGGTCAAAAATTAAATTTTTAAATATATTTCCAGTAGAATTCTTATATCTGGCGTACAAAGTACGCCAGCGTGTGTAGTTAAAGGTTAAGATAAGGTAAGTTAAGTACATGCAAAACAGTAGAGGAAAGGATGCAAATATGGGCTACCCATTTTGTTTTTCTTTGTAAAAAAAGAATAAAAATTCTATTTTATTTCCAAAGGTACGTAAGAATACCTACATTTAGTTACTTATAACCTGCCCAAAGTCCAAATTGATTAAAAAATATACAACTGTTTTAAATGTACAAATAATGAAAAATTGTACTTTTGCGCCGTTTGAATAATGATCCTAAATATGGGCTACCCCGAAAAATGTGTCTTAAATTTGTGTGAAGTGAGATAAATGCGTGACAAATATATTTTAATATCTAAAATACAAAAAGTCCATTAAATAACTCATAGGCTAAAACTATTTGCAAAAGTCACACACATAGGTATTCTTCTTTTTTGGCCCCAGCGCACTCGTTATGTGCCCAAAAATGACACATGAAGCACTTGACCGATATTTCACCAAGATTATCCTCTGAAAAAAGTGCTTCGCAAAACATACACGTTACGTCAGCTGCGTCTTGTGGAGGCTGTGTAGAAGGAAACTCATTGTAATCGCTCCCATCATCTGCAGGCACATATTCCTCCTCATCCTCGCTACTAGAACACGATTTCTTTTTTTGGTCCTTTGTGACTTTGGTAACCTGCTTACGTTTTCCTTTTTTTATTTCTTTTCCTTTCCTTTTTTCTTTGCATTTTCCTACTTCGTTTTGCCAACATTGCTACATTGTTCTAAATATGGGCCACTAGTCCATATTGTAAACACACTTGCTTTGCACAACAAAAGAAGTTATGTCTAAAAGCAGACAATTTGAAGAAAACTCATTAGCATATATCAAAGACTAATAATAGAGCTTCAACGTGACACAGATGTTTTTTTAAAATTCGTGTTTATTTTTAAATACTGGAATGTATCAACTTACCCGAAAAAGTTTTGACACTCACACCAACCGACAAACAATTATTATAAACTGGGAAATATCTACCACAGTGGCGCCATCGCTACGGTGATAGTTTAACTTCGTCAAATACCGTTTGCAATAGTCAAAATGTAGAGATCTGCAACGAATAGCTGTGAAACCCACCTAGCCCATATTACAAGACCAGCCCATATTTGCAGCCTTTCCTCTATATATTTCAAAAATCTGACGATTTGGACGGGACATAAGGAAATGGGTGTGTCACAAAGTTTCACAAGAAAAAACCAAATATTTCGCGAAATAAATGCCAGATCGAAAAACTAAAAAATACGATTCAAAAATCTATCTAATGATACTACACACAACTGCCCACGTAGAGGGGTGGGGGGTAAATTTGAAATTTTAAATGCGAATCCCGCGATATTTCGCAAAATAAACATCAGATCGAAAAACTGAAAAATACATGTATTCAATATGTTTGAAAAATCTATCGAATGACACCAAATAAGACCCCACGGTGGTGGGGTGAGGGGTTACTAAAATTCTAAATAGGAGCCCGCATTTTTTATTGCAGATTCGGATTCCTTACGTAAAAATATTTTACGTAACTCTTATTTGAAACATTTTTTCGAATTATGGATAAGTGGCGCTATAATCGGAAAAAACGATTGTTGGAAATGGAAAATTAAATTAAAAATGGAAAGTCCCCACTAAAATGAAAAACTTTACTTAACTTTTTTGGTTTTAGAACCTACTCATCACAACCCAATAGGTCCCCAAAACGCTCGAGTGACTGCACATTTAGCATACTTTCCTCCCCTACTATAATATTTTTTACTTTTATATAACATAAAATAGAATATTTATCATCATAAATATCATTCTAACTTTATAAATAAATGGGTATCTAAGGTTAAAAATGCATACAACATTTTTTAAATTCTTTTAGCTTCTTAATGTCAATTGGGAATTATTATACACTTATTCAATATGTTTAAAAAATCTATCGAATGGCACCAAACACGACCATTCACAGATATGGGGGGGGGGGAGTTACTTTAAAATTTTAAATAGGAGCCCCCATTTTTTATTGCAGATTCGGATTCCTTTCGTAAAAATAAGTAACTTTTATTTGAAACATTTTTCACATAATCGGAAAAAACGATTGTTGGAAATGGAAAATTAAATTAAAAATGGAAAGCCCCCACTAAAATGGAATTCTTGTTTGATTTTCCCGTAGTCAAAATCTCTATTGACTCCCCTATATGTATAGGCTTTTGGTGTAACAGTTTGTTATTTGTAAGCAACTTTGAATTTATAGCAGTGAACAAACCAGAGACATGTTAACCGTAGACAAGGCATACTGAGCAAAAAAGCGTAACGCGTGAGTAGTCGATCGGTGGTCTACCTTTCTCTTTTTACTAAGCGATACCGCTCATATGACGGACAAAGATGGCTAGACCAATCAAAATGAATATTAACCACTGCCGTCTTTGATATCGGCGTTACACCTCGATTCACAGAGCAGCCCATAGCTAGCCTAATCTACAGCTTAATATATCTATGGAATAAACTCGGCTCAGCTCAAACTTCTATCGCCGATAATAAAACACCAAATTAAAGATGAAACTTTACTTATGAACAACACCCAAACCCGGGAGCTTTACAATTTACTAATCTACGTATTCTTACTGTCTTACATGTATGAATGTTAAACTTATAATCGTGATGAGACTACATCTTGTCTCTGTGAAGTTAATCGAAGCAATGATTGAAATCACGTCTTAACTGTTTGAATTGATCCGAATATATGATTACTAATGTTCTTTCTTAGCGACAATATGTGTTTTTTGTGGGTCAGGACCCACGCGTATTATTTATTACCAAATATTAAGATAAAAAAAAATTATATTGTCAGTAGTAATTGCACAAGAGCTCTGAAATTATTGAATTTTTCCCGAGTGACACTTTGACAGTTTTAATTTCACGAGCCGAAAGCGAGTGAAATTATGTCAAAGTGTCACGAGAGCAAAAATTCTATATTAATTTCAGAGGTCGAGTGCAATTTGTTGCGATTATTTCATGAATAAAACTGTTCAAAACCAAAATTTTATTGTAACTTATTTATGTAAGTACCATTAAACGCACAGTTTTTATAAATATTTGACGATTGAAAGCCATCACTTTTATAATTTTTAAAACATTAATTGTCATTAATGTCACTGAATGTATTTTTGATCAACTACGACGATATACTCAATATTGGAATGGACACCAGCTGGCAAAAGAAGACGTGGAAGACCAAGATCTACATGGTTACAAGAAGTAGTAAGTGATCTCAACAATGCGGGCATACGACATTGGAAAGGGAAAACCAGAGACAGGAATGAGTGGAGAAAAATAACAGAGAAAATTAAATAACGGACATGAGGACTGATCTACCTCAAAACATAGATCTAGAGAGCGTAAGCGGCGTAACCCCTAAAGGGGTGTTTAGCCACTATATATATATAATGTCACTGAATGTATTTTTTAAGAGCAACGAAGGGCATCTGATGTAATATGCTTAACCACGGGAGATTATCAAAAATTATCACCTTAATTTGCATCTCTGTAGCTTTCTATTGGTCAGAATATCCTATGAATGAAATAATAATCAAAATTAATGTGCAGTTATCCAAAATTCTTGTTTATGATTTGTAATAGTTAACTAATGGTAGGGGAGCCCAAGCGGGGATTTTTGCAGTTACTCGAGCGCGTCAGATTAGCATATGGGAGAAACCTGGTACCCTGCAGATGAACCTCTACCATATATTGGCTCTTAACACAGGGGAGTTCGTTAAGGGGGGCCCGAAAAAAAAAATCTATCCTTAAAAATACTCGAAATTGTCAGATTAAGATAAGGTAAGTTAAGTACATGCAAGAGTGTATATTTCAAAAATCTGACGATTTGAGTAAGGAAATGGGTGAGTCCCAAAATTTCACAAGAAATAAGCGAATATGTCGCAAAATAAATGACAGATCGAAAAACTAAAAAATACGTTCTCAATATATTTTAAAAATCTATCGAATGATACCAAATACGACTTCCCACGGAGAGGGGTGGGGGGTAAATTTAATATTTTAAATACGAATCCCGCGATATTTCGCGAAATGAACATCAGATCGAAAAACTGTAAAATACACTTATTCGATACTTTTACAAAATCTATCGAATGGCACCAAACACGACTACCCAAGGAGGTGGGGTGGGGGGTTACTTTAAAATCTTAAATAGAAGCCCCCATTTTTTATTGCAGATTTGGATTACTTACGTAAAATTAAGTAACTTTTATTCGAAACATTTTTTCGAACTATGGATAGATGGCGTTATAATAGGAAAAAACGATTATTGGAAATGGAAAATTAAATTAAAAAATGGCAAGCGCCCACTAAAATGGAAAATTTTACTTAACTTTTTTTGGTTTTAGGACCTACTCTTCACAACCCAATAGGTCTCCATAACGCTCGAGTGACTACACATTTAGCATACTTTGCTCCCCTACCGTAAATTAGCAGCCTGGACATGTTTAAATAATAGCAAATTACTATAATGTGATAAACGGTGTGATAAAAACATTGTTTAATATCGGATATGAATATGAAAATTGAATGTTTGAAATTAAACAAGCAGATAATTATTTAATACCTTCACTGTTTCTGTAGTAAATGTTTAAATTTTTATGTTGTTACACGGATCTTTTTATTCTGTATTTTCTATTTTACAACATACCATTATTAATTATTTACGTGTATTTTTTTTTTTCGAAAGAAATTAATTTGACATAACCACATAATCAACACTCTCGTGTAATCTAAAAACATAATATAAATGACCTAATTTTCGCGTTAGGGCTGGACATTAATAATCAATATCAAACTTAATGAAGCAAGCTAAAAGTTCCATAAAATATCCCTTTATAAATGATTAATTACAATTAACTTTTTTTTTTTTTTTTTTATTTTAACCCCACATTTATTACAATCTATCTATACAATCTAAACCTAAATGTTTAGGTAGATAACAGACAATAAGTAATAGGACTGACAATAATTAGGAATGACATGTAGGGAGGCATCCAGTGATGCACCCCTTTTTTAAAACTTAGCCTACAACACTGACTATTTCTGACATAAACTTATACACATTAATTTAGTACCTATTGTTCACTTAACTCTAACGGAACTTTTCGTTTTAACCTACGAACAGTACGCGGTTTATTCACTAAATTTTTTGCTAACACGTTTGGAGGCACTTTAAGTTTTTCTGTATGTTTTTTCGCGCACTTTTTGATGTCATCTTTGACGTATGGTAGTCCGGCGTCCCGATGGATGGCTTCATTGGTTATGAACCATGGAACTCCTAGTATTGATCTCAATATTTTGGACTGAAATCTTTGTATGATTTCAATGTTGGAATGTGCGGCGGTTCCCCATAATTCTATCCCATAAGTCCACACTGGTTTTAGGATGGATTTGTAGATTAATATTTTATTTTCAGTTGATAGTTTTGATTTTTTGCCCAACAGCCAATATATGGTTCTTAACTTATGACCCAGTTGTTTTCGCTTAGTAAATATATGCTTCCTCCAGTTTAATCTTCTGTCCAAGTACATACCTAGATATTTGACTTCATCCCCTTGTGGGATTCCTTTATCGTTTAAGTATACAGCCGGACATGTTTCCCTACGCGTGGTAAATGTTAGGTGTAGCGATTTGTTTTCATTAATTTTGACTCTCCATTTTGTCATCCATTGTTGAATTTTATTTAGATTATTTTGTAAGATTTCTGAGGCTATTTTGGGATTTTTGTTCGATGATAGTATTGCCGTATCATCCGCAAATGTGGCTGTAGTGATATGTGTATCTGTCGGTAAGTCAGCAGTGAATATAAGGGATAATATAGGTCCTAGTACACTTCCTTGGGGCACCCCAGCGAGAATTTGTTGTATGTTTGTGTATTCATTCTCATACTTTACCTGGAAGTTTCTGTTGGTGATATATGACTTTAAGAGTATATAGTAATTTGTAGGTAAATTCTGTTTTAGTTTACATAATAGGCCTTTATGCCAGACTTTATCAAATGCCTGACTTACGTCCAGAAATACCGCCGAGCAGTACCTATTATTTTCAAAGTCCTCGTTGATTCTCTCTACAATTCTATGTACCTGTTGTATTGTTGAATGTTGTTTTATAAACCCAAATTGGTGTGGTGGTATTAGTTTTTTGTTTTCTAGTATAGGCATTAGCTTAGTAAGTGTCAGCTTTTCAAAAACTTTGGATACCACGGGAAGAAGACTAATAGGACGGTAGGACTGTACATTTTCTGGTTCTTTTCCTGGCTTTGGTATCATTGTTATTTGTGCTAGTTTCCACTGTGATGGGAAATGACCTAGTCTCATTATAGAGTTAAATAACTGTGTCAGAAATTGGAAGCCTTTCTCTGGGAGTTGCTGAAGAGTTTTTCCTGTAATCAGGTCGTATCCTGGAGCCTTTTTTGGATCGATGTTGTGTTGTATAATATTTTTTACCTCATTTTTTGTGAATCTTTTTTCAGGAAGTTCTAGTTGATAAGGTTTTGTGAGTATCGAAATAATTTCTTCTTCAGTTTGTAGTGAGTAACTTCCCTCATTTGATGTAAAGACTTTTTTAAGGTGTGTCGCAAATGTTTCGGCCTTTTCTAGAGGACTTCTCGCCCATTGTCCTGTTTGTGTTCTTAGTGGTGGGACTGTATAGTTCTGCCTTCGTAGAGTCCTTGTAGCCTTCCATAACGAGTAGTCAGTAGCTTGAGTTGCATCTAGTTTTTGTAGGTATTCCTGAAAGCTTGCATTTTTTTCTGCTATTATCAATTTTTTTAGGTCTTTTTGTGCTTTATTGAGGTTTGTTTTACTTTGAGGTGATCTTGATAATTGCCATTGTTTTCTGAGTCTTCTTTTCTCAATTATTTTTTCATGTATTGTATTGGAACAGTGTTTGGTTATATGTCGATTTGTAGGTAATGGTGTTGAGTTCCATGCTGCTTCCTGTAAAACTGTGTTAAAATGTTCTACTGCTTGTTCGATTTGTTTATCGGTCTTTAGTGGGATGTCTAAATTGATTTGATTATTTACTTGATATCTAAAATAACTCCAATTTGTTTTGTTGTTGTGTAATATACAGCTCCTTTCTATTTTTGTTATGTTTTTGCTTACAGTTATGATAACAGGTGAATGGTCAGAGGATAAATCGTAACAAGACTTTGGTTTAAAGTATTTTTCATTTATTCCTCTCACTATAACAAAATCGAGGAGAACTAATGGTAGGGGAGCCCAAGCGGGGATTTTTGCAGTTACTCGAGCGCGTCAGATTAGCATATGGGAGAAACCTGGTACCCTGCAGATGAACCTCTACCATATATTGGCTCTTAACACAGGGGAGTTCGTTAAGGGGGGCCCGAAAAAAAAAATCTATCCTTAAAAATACTCGAAATTGTCAGATTAAGATAAGGTAAGTTAAGTACATGCAAAAGAGTGTATATTTCAAAAATCTGACGATTTGAGTAAGGAAATGGGTGAGTCCCAAAATTTCACAAGAAATAAGCGAATATGTCGCAAAATAAATGACAGATCGAAAAACTAAAAAATACGTTCTCAATATATTTTAAAAATCTATCGAATGATACCAAATACGACTTCCCACGGAGAGGGGTGGGGGGTAAATTTAATATTTTAAATACGAATCCCGCGATATTTCGCGAAATGAACATCAGATCGAAAAACTGTAAAATACACTTATTCGATACTTTTACAAAATCTATCGAATGGCACCAAACACGACTACCCAAGGAGGTGGGGTGGGGGGTTACTTTAAAATCTTAAATAGAAGCCCCCATTTTTTATTGCAGATTTGGATTACTTACGTAAAATTAAGTAACTTTTATTCGAAACATTTTTTCGAATTATGGATAGATGGCGTTATAATAGGAAAAAACGATTATTGGAAATTGAAAATTAAATTAAAAAATGGCAAGCGCCCACTAAAATGGAAAATTTTACTTAACTTTTTTTGGTTTTAGGACCTACTCTTCACAACCCAATAGGTCTCCATAACGCTCGAGTGACTACACATTTAGCATACTTTGCTCCCCTACCATAAATTAGCAGCCTGGACATGTTTAAATAATAGCAAATTACGATAATGTGATAAACGGTGTGATAAAAACATTGTTTAATATCGGATATGAATATGAAAATTGAATGTTTGAAATTAAACAAGCAGATAATTATTTAATACCTTCACTGTTTCTGTAGTAAATGTTTAAATTTTTATGTTGTTACACGGATCTTTTATTCTGTATTTTCTATTTTACAACATACCATTATTAATTATTTACGTGTATTTTTTTTTTCGAAAGAAATTAATTTGACATAACCACATAATCAACACTCTCGTGTAATCTAAAAACATAATATAAATGACCTAATTTTCGCGTTAGGGCTGGACATTAATAATCAATATCAAACTTAATGAAGCAAGCTAAAAGTTCCATAAAATATCCCTTTATAAATGATTAATTACAATTAACTTAAAACTAATTTCATAAGAATTACATACAACCCAAGTTGGTCTATATTTTTTTTAACTAGATATTCTTTTGAAACTTAGAACTGCCTTCTTAACTAAATTGGCTGTAGATTTTTACTTCTATAAATTATTCCACAAGTGTTGTGTGTACTTTTGGTAAAAGCTGCAAATTCATTATATTCTCAAGAAACAAGTAATTGGACTTCGTAAGTCCAAGGTTTTCATCCAAAGTGACCGACAGTAGAACCGGATTGAACTCTTCGTGTTTCTTTGCGTCGATTGATACACGATTTCACTAATTTTGAGCATTTTTGTTAAACCTTCGGTCATAATAGACCAAGAGGCAGCGCTGAAAAATCTGTTTAAATTTACTAAAGCTAGATTTTTCACAGTTGATTACTGTGAGTGTGTAGAGAAACATACTGCGGTCGGTCAAGCGAAACGTAGAACAGGGGATACTGAGAGGGTATCAAAGTTGCTTTCCTACGAAGGTAATTAAATCCATTTACTAAGGCTAAAAATCAGTACACACATTCTAAATTAAATATAAATAAAAGTTATTATAGTCAGTCAGCTCTGTATGACGGGACAGTGCCGGTCGGTCGGCCCCAATAGTCGATTGAGGAAATGAAGCATTTTGGCTCGCAATTTTTTCGTCCAGCATGGATTTACTTGAAATTTTCACAGAAGATAGAGAATAGTCCAAGGATCATTTTCTATATCCTGCCGCTATCATACGCTAAAACCTTGGGGGTGGTTGCCACCCCATCTCGGGGGTGGGAATTTTTTATTACATTTTAACCATGCAGTTCGACGGAAAAAGTAATTCTAAGAAAAAAATGTTTTTTTTTACATTTTCTTCGTAAAACTAATATTTTTCGAGTTATTCGCGCTTGAAAATAACCGTTTTTCGACGAAAAAATCGACTTTTTTAGAGGGTTTTTTGAGAATACCTCGAAAAATATTCTATAAATTTTTGGCGAGAAAAAGTTCCTTTAAAAATGATTTTGTAGTATTTTTAAGAAGCTATAAGACTGTGTAAATTAAATTCCGTAAGATCCCTTAGTTTTAAAATTGGGGCGGGTTTAAAGGGCTCGAATAAGGGGGTGTATGCTGGTAAATAAAGGTTTTAAACAGCTATATCTGGCTAAATATTCACTGCAATAAAAATCTATGCACAGGGTAATTTTATTCATTAAAAAGCTACAATCTAGTTGTTTGTATTTTTTTGTATCCTCAGTATTTTAGGAGATATTTTGAAGTAAAAGGTAAAAGATACCAAATTGCAAAAAATCAATTTTTCTCTAAACTCCAACTTTTCTAAAATTAGGCATTTTAAATAAGTCAAACTCCTTGACTGTATTTATAATATAAATATAAAAGGAACTACAGAGAGGTAAATACCAATTTTGAATTAGGAAGGTAGTTAGGGGGTTGTTTTCACTGATTTTTTCGTAGGGAAAAGCAGGTACCGATATTTTTTTGATTATCAGTCGCTTAATTTTTCATGCTAGAAACTCTTTATTATTTTTTTTGAAAGGCCTAACTGTATACTTGAAAAAAGATTATTAAAGTTTTCCTCGAAAAATGCAAATTTTTCCCATTATCTGGCTTTGAATATTTCAAATTATGCATTTGACGAAAAAAGCTAACTTTTAACATGCCTTATCTCGGTTTGTATTGGTCTTAAAGATATTTTCGGAAAAGAATTTGGTTTGTGTTACTACAAGATACAATTTTGATATCTACAGTTTTTTCTATTAAATGCATATTTTTTCGAGGTATTCTCAAAAAACCGTATAAAAACGTCGATTTTTTCGCCGAAAAACTGTTATTTTCAAGCGCGAATAACTCCAAAAATATTAGTTTTACGAGGAAAAAGTAAAAACATTTTGTTCTTAAAATCATTTTTTCCATCGTACTACATGGTTAAAATGTAATCAAAAATTCCCACCCCCCGAGATGGTGTGGCAACCACCCCCAATGTTTTAGCGTATGATAGCGGCATGATATAGAAAATGATCCTTGGACTATTCTCTACCTTCTGTGAAAATTTCAAGTAAATCCATGCTGGACGAAAAAATTTCGAACCAAAATGCTTCATTTCCTCAATCGACTATTGGGGCCGACCGACCGGCTCTGTCCCGTCATACAGCTGAGCGACTACAATAACTTTTATTTATATTTAATTTAGAATGTGTGTACTGATTTTAAGCCTTAGTAAATGGATTTAATTACCTTCGTAGGAAAGCAACTTTGATACCATCTCAGTAACCCCTGTTCTACGTTTCGCTTGACTGACCGCAGTATATTTCTCTACACACTCACAGTAATCAACTGTGAAATATCTAGCTTTAGTAAATTCAAAGAGATTTTTCACCGCTGCCTCTCCGTCTATAACTGAGGAGGGTCTATGCAAAACCACACGTGTCCATCAAAAGTAGTTTTGAGTTATTACACAAAAACTGTTTACATAGTAGCAATTGATATTTCATTTACTGAAAGTTTCAGTAGAAACACCTATAGGGGAATTTATTCATAAAACATTTTAAAACACTTATTTTTTTTTGAAAATAAGTGAAAAAATACCATATATATTTTGGACATGTTCAATTTTGCTCGAACTCTATGGACATGTGTAGTTTTGGCCGGACCGACTATTGCACAAGTGTTACTTTGAACAAAAATTTATTTACAAAAATACTATTTCTGTTAAATAAAAAAAAGAACATAATTATGCAGAGAGTCCCTTAGACTAAACAAGACAAAAGCAATAATTTACACATGTAACTTTCCACAATCAGTTTACAAACATTCACATATCTCCTCTTCGTCGATGTCGATTGTTGTTGATTCTTCATCATTTTCTCTTTGGGGAGAATTTCCATAAATAATGTTTTTAAAAAATGCAAGCTCCGGTAGTTCTTCCCATTTAATTTTCTTTTCATCGTTATTGAAGATGCATCGTTATTGAATTGTTTTTCCATCAACTGCTGTATGTTTTGTTTCTTCTCTTTAGTAATTTCATTTCCAAGGGGTTGCTGTTTCAGTTTGATTTTTTTTTCAGCTTTGTCTCTTTTAACCATGGAAAGATATGGATTCAATTCGATTTCGTATCTATAAAATTCAGTTCCCCTGTACCTGATAGTTATAGCGTTGTTTTTGTTCTTAAAGTTTTTTTAGTTCTATGCGTTTAAAGTTTTTTATGCCTGGAATTTTGTTGTAGAGGTCATCCGTAATGTTTTTTATATTGTATAAAAACCAGTCTTTTCCTAAAACATTAACTTTTCCAACATTACGATAAGCTTCATTGTATTCTTCTACACTTGTGATCACATGTTTGCGTTTTAGAAACCTCTCTACCCTGACAAATGCCCGGTCTGCTGGGAGGAAACTATGCCCTCGTACCGGAAAGTGTATTATTATATTTTGAATTGACGCAGGAGATTCTATAACCAGCAGGCCAAAACATGCAATATATACGAATTTTTGTTTTGGCCTGCGCAGCCATCACAAAATAATCGTATGGTTTCACAATCTGCTAGATCCAAAGAGCGCAGATGGTATAATAAGGCTGGCCCAACCTCAGTTGAACCTCGTTTTGCTTGTGACTCATCCCATGTATAAAATGAAGGATGTCTGCTTTCCATATCTACACAACAAAATGCATAAAAGTTTATTTGCCGAAGATAAAACCCATCTTGGATAGGTGTTTTCGGAAGCGGATGGACCTGTTGCAAATCGAAAGCGAATTAAATGCTTCTTGGGGGAGACTCTTTTGCTAATTTTTAGAATGCATTTGCGCGTAACTTATGAATTCTTAAGTCGGTCATTGTTTTTGTTTTATTCTGCCCTGTTTCTTTACTAATGGCATATTTCAAGTTCAGACAAGTACCACATACATCTCATGCTGGTGACTTAAAACCAATATTAATGTTACGATAGAAAATATTCTTGAACATTGTAAGACTTACTTTGTATTTATTGCTTGGCGCATTGTTATACATTTGAAAAATTTTTTTGATACTTAAGTCACATGACATATAAATTCGTGAGGATTTCTTACAATTATAATGAGTTTCGGATGCCGGTAATGAAGCTATGAATTCTTTAACTTTGGCTCTTTTCTCAGCGCTTTTGCGTTATACTCTATCCCCACCGCGCTTTTCTTTAGGTATTTGTCCTGATTCTAGGAATTTTGCAACTGTGCGTCTTCGACCAGCAGAAATATTGAAAGCAGCCATAAGAAATTTTTTACATACCGGGTCAGTCTTATTTTTTGTATGGAAGTAATAAAAAATATGAAAGCTTTTAGGTTTAGCATTGCTTTCTTGGGTATTAACCCTTCCACGTCGCCTTTGAGGGGGACATACTGACATAAAATGGCACAACTTCTGGTCTTGGTCTATTTTACTCACATAACCATACAATTTTTCTCTCTGTAGCTTAATCTCTTTTAAGAAAACTGAAGAACAATTTAACTTTTTGCTGTTGTGCATACAAGGACGTTTAAATTTTTTCATATGGGGATCTACATCCGCATACCTTAAAAAAAAAAGAAACACTGATAATCGCTTATCGCTATGATAAAAATAATTCCTACCTTCTAAACCTGGCTTCGTCGCGTGTTGATCTATTACTTTGCCGTTTTCTAGAACCAACGTTAATTAACCCCACAGACACATCCATATTCTAATAATAAAATTGATGATTTAAATTATTTAACGTAACAGTAATATCTCACAGTCAAACCAGAAATTTAGAGTAACACTACTCACTGCTCGCTACTTATAATTTGTAGGTTAGGTAATACAGAAACCGCGCGGAGAAATCAGATGTTTAGGAAGGCAGGATTTAATACTGTCATATTAGGCTAATTCTACCCTCTATTAGTGAATATAAAAGTATAAAGCAACTCGCAAATCCGCAATACAGAAAACTGTATTATGTGGACAAGTGCAGTTTTGTAGTAGTCAATAAATTAGTGGATATGTTTTTCCAAGGACATATTACGTTGATTGGGAAGAATAGTATGATAAGTCAAAAATGGTTCATTTTTAGTTTATATCAACAAACTACTCAAAATAAATGGATCTATTATGGAGAAAAGTATTGTAAGTGCAGTTTAAACGACAAGCACTAGAGAGCTCTGTGACCAAGTATGGCATCTCCCACTTCCACACAACCGGTGTGGAGAAGACTCGGGTAACTCAGTTGTCTACAGGTCGTGCTAAGTTTAGGTCATTTTTATTTAATCAATACTATTATAAGTCAAAATATTAACACTGCTTGCATCTTATTAGTGAATATTTTTGGAGCAAGAGAATTATATTTCAAAATATCATACTCTTCTTTAACAGGTAAGCATTTATTTTTATTATAATTTTGGTCAGTATGATGATTACAAATAATATCATACTCTTGAATAAAATAAGTACACCTGTGGGCATTTTATCTTTATTTCATTTTGAGTTAACATAGTTTTGAATATAATTTTGCGCTAAGTATAACGTGATATTTTTAGTTAACATTGTCTGCAACATAATTTAACTCAAATCCAAGAAATGGTTTCGTTTTATCATTCTATTCCTTAAAATATTTTTTTCTTACTAGATACTTATTAACGCTTTTTTTTTTCATACGCAGGAGAAAAAATTCGTGTTTGCAAATCCTTCTTTATGGCAACTCTTTGCATTAACTCTCAAGTAATTGAGACCATTTTTCGCAAACAAAATAATGAAGTAAATGGAATAATACAGGCAGATAATCGAGGTACACATGAAAAACATAGCAGTGTTCCTGAGGAGTTGAAAGAAGAAGTGCGTAGTCATATTCGATACATTCCTCGAATGGAGAGCCACTACTGCCGATCTCAATCAAAGAAAGAATACATTGAAGAAGGAAAAACTATTGCCGACCTGCACAGAGATTATGAGCAGCGTTGTAAAAAACTCGGGAAACCTAACGTAAACTACTTGATGTACTTCAATATATTCAAAGGAGAGTTTAATTTATCTTGTTTTATTCCAAAGGAAGATAAGTGTGATTTTTGCCAGGGTTTTACTAATGCCTCCGAGGTAGAAAAACAAGAACTTCAGGAATAGTTCAATAACCATATTGAAGACAAAGAACTGGCAAGAAAAGAGAAGGACATGGATAAAAATTCTCTGGGTAAAATTGACGCTGTTTATGATATGCAGGCAGCATTGCCATGTCCACAAGGGGACTCGTCTTCTTTTTATTATGTATCAAAACTAAGTGTGTACAATTTAACATTGTACGAGCTTAAAAGTACGGAAGCAATGTGCTTTATATGGCACGAAGGTCTTGCTCACAGAGGTGCAAATGAAGTGGGTTCGTGCGTTTGGAATTATTTGTAGTCTGTGAACGCCAAAAATACTGAAATGGTAGATGTTGTATTTTATACTGACAACTATTTCGGACAAAATAAACCGCTCCGTATTTGCTTTATACATCTATGCAGTTTCTATTCTGGAAAATATTAGGTCCATCACCCATAAATTTTTAATTAGTGGTCATACTCAGAACGAGGGAGACCACGTTCATTCTGTAATTAGAACATTCAATTTATAGAACATATAGGGCCGGTTGTTCGAACGCTAATCAACAATGATCACTATCAAATATTTAATTACTGTCACAACTGTCAATGTCAACTTTGGTTGGGTGGCTGAAAACATAATTGATTATAATTATGAGATTAGTTAATCAATTAACATAACAATTATTAACATAATTGATTAACTAATTTCATAATTGTAATCAATAATTATGTTTTCAGCAACCCAATCAAAGTTGACATTGACAGTTGTGACAGTAATTAAATATTTGATAATGATTATTTTTGATTAGCGTTCGAACAACCGGCCCTGAGTGTTATAGAACGTTTACGTACCAGATAAATATGTAACATTGGTTAGACAAGCAAAGAAGCATGGAAATCCATTCAACGTACATGAAATGGGTCATGAGAATTTTTTTGATCTAAAACAACTATCAAGTGATATGGGCATGAAGGATTCTTTTAAGACGGAAGAAGGTGGATCAGTCCCTCTCTCAGGAATATGCATTTTAAAAGCTACCAAATAAAATCCTAGTCACCTGCTATATAAAATGTCGTACAAAGAACAGGAATTTAAAACCATAAACGTTCTTCAAAGCAAACGACGACTTCCATCAGCACGTGACGTTACTCTAAAACAAACTTACAAGAAGAAAGTGGGAATAAGTGAAAAAAAGAAAGCTGGCCCGCTCTCTCTTTTTGAAAAGAAAAAAAATGTAGCGGTTATTTATAGCAAATTTTTTGTTTTTTTATATTGGTATTGTACTATAACTGCGATTTTTTTCATTCATTGTTGTTTACACTCTAATAAAACATTTAAACTCTTCCGTTCTATTGTCCCTAATAACCTTATAATTGTGAAATAGTACAAAATTTTTATGAAGAAAAGTATTATAACTGAAAATGGGGATGAAAAATATGAGTTGGGGGTGGTATATGGATTGGATGTAAAACCCATATTGTCAGTTAATACTGTAAGTTTTAATTATTCTGATGAAAAGGATATTTAACATTGTATTGCTTAAGTAATCCGATCTCGTAACCCATCTCAATCTTTAATTGTCTTTTCTGTAAACTTAATGTTTTTGAAATATCATACTATTCTTCCCAATCAACAATAAGTAGTTTTGTTCGAAATATTGAATGAAATTTTGCGTTTGGACAAGTGTTGTTTTGGATGACTTTTCGTATATTCCCATCTGTTTAATATGCGACAAAATGAGTTTTGCTCAATTCTGACGCCATATTCGGATTTAGTTCAGGAAATTCATTAAGATTCAACTCCTAACTCACTTTAGATGTAATGTGGATATGTGTGGTTTTGCACAGACTCTCCTCCTTGTTTAAACGAAACGCTTTAAAAACCGGAATAAAAGAGTCAAGCTCGACTTTTCAGTACGCTTCGATCCATGTGTAATGGAAAATAATAAATATAGAAAATACAGCTACGGCTAAATATGTAGCAAAATAAAATATTTATATCCTTTTTGTCCCAGACTGGTAAATTTTTTACTTTTTTTGTTTAATGTGTATTGTAAAATGTCACAGATCCCTGAAATCCAGACACATTAATTCATTAAAACAGAATTGTATTTAAATTTCTGTAACACTGGACTAGATATTTTGACTAATTCAAACCCTTGCCTCGGGAGCCTCGTTAAATGGAAAAGGTCTTGATTAACAGCTCGTAAAAATTTCCAAAACCTAAACCTAAACTCGCACGCAATTGATATGAAAGTAAGTATTATGTTATAGGAAGGCCGCGGATTATATGTAAGTTACATATTTTTACATATATTACATATTTATAGATTTTTTAAAAAAAGTGCATATTTCAGTGGTAAATACATATATTTACATATTTTCATCACTGTACTCTGCAATGGAAATCCCGAAAACCATTAAGATATAATTGTGGAGGGCCTGTCCGTTTATTTCTAGCATTAGCTGGTAAGTTTTTAATCAATTTTCCTAGGTACTATTTACCTGAGATCTTAACAATTCTTAATCTCCGCAAATTGACTTGACCGACTTGGATGTGGGGCCTGGCATTAACCAGAAATAGTCATAAAATGAACTATTATTTATTTTTCATTTATAATTTGAATAGACTTACAGCTCCCGGAACGAATCAGTATAGCTTTCTTGGACTTCAGTTCAGCGCTGCTTTTAGTTGGGTGTAAACGTGTTTAATAAATTGTTAAGAAAATGCCGAAAGTGAAATTTAATGTGCTGTGTATTAAACCGTACGCAGAACTTCAAATGGAAAGTGAAAATGTGTTCTGCACGGCATGTTCAAAAATTGTAAGAAACTTTTAATGAAACAAAAGTTTGCATTTTGTTTGTTTTTAATTGGCGTATTTATTAAACTTACATCACTCTAAATATTTATCCAATTTCTTCTTGCTTCTGATTAAAGTCGATACAAAATTTCACGTGCATCAGCATGTCAAAATAGCCAAACATACTGCAAATGTAAAAAGGATTAGAAATGGGAAAAAAGGCAGCAATCATTGAAAAAGTGTTTTAATTTGGGTTCAGTAGGCAACGATAAAACACAATTTAATGAAGATCTGTGCAAGGCAATGGTTGCTTCTAACATTCCATTAAAAAAATTGATTAACGTTAATCTAAGATCATTTTTGGAAAAATATTGCAAGTTTAATATCCCGGATGAATCCACGTTGAGGAAATCAAGTGTCGACTCTAATATATAAATCAACAATAATCCAAATACTGGAAGTCATGAAAAGATGAGAAGTAAGGTCTATTCAGGGAAAGAATAGTAGAAAAAATATGTTGGAACACGAAAGGAAGGCCTAACACAATTTGGAGAAAAATGGCCAATATTATTAGAGAGACGGCAATTGAAATACTTGGGAAAACGTCAGGAAAGAAGTTTGAGGACAAAGAGACTTGGTGGTGGTCAAATAAGGTACAGTAGACTCCCGTAAGTTCGGCCTCGGTTAGTTCGGTCTCCGTTTAGTCCGGCCGGCTCTGTGAGCATTAGTCATACACTTTGCACATCAAAAATCATTAGAAAAGAAAATTCAGAAAAAAATTACTGACTTTTTTTAAGTGTTTAAGAAGCCAAACCACCAATGTGCAATAATATTTTTAAATTTTGTTAGGCCTACAGTTCTGCAAGTATTGTTTTATAGTATTTTTGTAACGGTCTATCTTTTCATATATGCTAAATATATGTCAGAGTATTCCTCTGTGATGTCTTCTACTTAATGTACAAGTGTTTTGTTTTTGTTAGATCCATACAAACCATAAATTGGCATTTTTTTGATAAGCATCGGTTAGTTCGGCCACTTTTAAGTTCGGCCTAGAAGGAAACTTGATACCAGGGAAGGCGAAGCAAAGATATATAAAATAGCCAAACAGAGAGCAAAGGAAGCAAGAGATTTTAGTCAGATTAGATGTATTCGAGATGCAAATAATAAAATACTAATTCACGAAAAGGATGTCAAAAAGAGATGGAGAAAGTATTTTGACAGTTTATTAAATGAAGAATTTGACAGGCAGCCTGTGGAGTTAACGGAGACAGTAACAGCAATGGTTACCAGAATAACAAACGAGGAAGTGGCTCAAGCGCTTAAAAAAATAAAGAAAGGAAAAGCAGTCGGACCAGATGATATTCCTGGGGAAGTATGGAGAGCACTGGGAGAGACAGGAATAAGTTGGCTAGTAGGTCTATTTAACAGAATTATGGAAGTTGGACAAATGCCAGACGAATGGAGAAGCAGTATATTATTACCTGTCTACAAAAACAAGGGAGACATACAACAATGCACAAACTACTGGGCTATAAAACTACTTAGCCACACCATGAAAATATGGGAGAGAGTAATTGATAGACGGATACGTGAAGAAACCGACATATCCGATAATCAATTTGGCTTTATGCAGGGTAGATCAACAACAGATGCAATTTTAATTGTAAGGCAACTGAAGGAAAAATACAGGAATAAAGAGACCAACGCTCATATGGTATTCATTGATCTTGAGAAAGCATATGAGAGAGTTCCTCGAGAGATTCTGTGGTGGGCACTCAATAAGAAAGGAGTCCCTGGCGAATATGTAAAGATTGTGAGAGATATGTATGAGGAAGTAAAGACTAGTGTTAGGACAGGTGTGGGTGAGACTGATAACTTTCAGGTGAAAGTAGGATTGCACCAAGGCTCGGTGCTTAGTCCTTATTTATTCTCATTAGTTTTGGACCAGATAACAGCGAAACTACAGGGTAGTATTCCATGGTGCCTAATGTATGCTGATGATGTAGTGTTAATAGGAAATAGTGAAAAAGACTTAGAACAAAAACTGGAACAGTGGAGACAAGCTCTGGAGGAAAAAGGTTTAAAACTTAGTAAGACAAAAACAGAGTATTTGGAATGTTCATTTAAAGGTGGAGTTACTACAAATAAAATGTTATCTTTGGATGGCGAAATGATTGTGAATAGCAATAGTTTTACGTACCTAGGATCGGTATTACAGAGTAATGGAGAAATAGATGGAGATGCATGCAGTAGAATTAGGGCTGTATGGATGAAGTGGAAAGAAGCGAGTGGTGTGTTGTGTGACTGAAAAATTCCAATGAAGCTAAAGGGAAAATTCTATAAAACAGCCATAAGACCGGCTATGACGCACGGAACTGAATGTTGGGCAGTGAAAAAGAAAGAGGAACAACCAATGCATGTGGCGGAAATGAGAATGCTTAGATGGATGAGTGGAGTGACAAAGAAAGATAAAATTAGAAATGAGTATATTAGGGGAAGTCTAGGTTTGGCACCAATTGATGTCAATATGAGAGAGGATAGGTTAAGATGGTTTGGTCATGTTTAACGTCGAGACGTTAATCACCCAATACGAAGAATAGCTGAAGTGCAGATTCCTGAAAGGAGTAGGAGAGGAAGACCAAAGAAGACCTGGGTGGAGACGATAAGGCAGGACATGTTGATAAAGGGGATTAACATTGATATGACCAAAGATAGAATTGTGTGGAGAAATGCAATTAGGGTAGCCGACCCCGCATAGGGATAACGCAAAGAGAATGATGATACGTGATAATTACTTTTATGTTATTGTGGACGAAACTACAGACGCCTTTAGGAGATATATTGTTAATTTACTAATTGTCGTACTAGAGGCACATGGTTCAGGAAATTCATTTATTATCTTTAAAACAACTTGATAAAGCCAACAATTTGACAGTTACATGATTCATTTAAGACACCTTGACAAACTTCTTTTTGCAAGATGCCATTCCGTTAAATAAATTTGTGATTTTCTTATCGGATGCTGCCCCAAGTATGGTTAAATTGCTTGTTCTAAATTTTGACCACTTCTCACTAGAGTGACAAATTCTTTTAAAATGGTATCACCACATCCAGAAGTTGGTGATTATTTGTCTTTCCATTTGGCTGTTGTGCAGTTATGTGTTTGATCTAACCTACTCCTCTTGACTATCTCTTCATAGGCTGCCGATTATCGAATTCTTCTATTAGTAGTCGTATCCCATCCAATATTATTTTTTGCTAAAATCAGGCAACTAATTATGTTTTCGTATATCGTTTTATAACGCGCGATTTCATTTATATTGCAGTTATATAGAACAAAAGTGAAAGGTTATGATCATGAATAAAATATGGCAATAATATAATGCTTGCAATCATTGTCATGGCATTTTGTTTTCTTTATTAAGCGCTACCTATTTTAATTTTAATAATGTTTAAACAGATTATCAAGCTTCTTCTACGCCACTGATAAGAGATCAAGTTCACCGCGACTGGAAGATATTGATAAAGTTCGTTTCACCCACTCATTTCAGCTCTCTCGTGATATAGGCGAGGAAGCTTAACATTGATAAATGTATCATATTTATGTCCTGGCATGTCAACCGGTTCAGCTTTAGCATATTTTTGGAAATATTATTTGAATAAAATATATATAAAATAAGTACATATTATGTATATACCAAAACAATGAAGGGTTAGAATATCGCTTAATAATCAGGAAAAAGTATAGGTTTATTGAGATTCGCGAGTATTATTAGTACATTTACTCACGGTTTTTTCTTTAAAAATTTTAACCGCTTATGGTAGGGGGAGCAAAGTATGCTAAATGTGCAGTCACTCGAGCGTTATGGGGACCTATTGGGTTGTGAAGAGTAGGTCCTAAAACCAAAAATAGTTAAGTAGAACTTTCCATTTTAGTGGGGAATTTCCATTTTTAATTTAATTTTCCATTTCCAATAATCGTTTCTTTAGATTATAGCGCCATCTATCCAAAATTCGAAAAAAATGTCTCGAATAGAAGTTACTTATTTTTACTTAAGGAATCCAAATAATATGCAATAAAAATGGGGGCTCCTCTTTCAGATTTTAAAGTAACCCCCACATTACCTCCGTGGGGGTCCTGTTTGGTGCCATTCGATAGATTTTTCAAAAATATTGAATAAGTGTATTTTTCAGTTTTTGGATGTGATGTTCATTTCGCGAAATATCGCGGGATTCGTATTTAAAATTTTAAATTTACCCCCACCTCTCTCCGGGGAAGTCGTGTTTGGTATCATTCGATAGATTTTGAGAAATATTGATCACGTATCTGTCATTCATAATCATTTTAGATCTGTCATTCATTTCGCGAAATATTCGCTTTTTTCTTGTGAAACTTTGGGACTCACCCATTTCCTTACGCCCCGCTCAAATCGTCAGATTTTTGAAATATACACTGTTTTGCATATACTTAAC
Source organism: Diabrotica virgifera virgifera (assembly GCF_917563875.1). Taxonomy (NCBI): domain Eukaryota; kingdom Metazoa; phylum Arthropoda; class Insecta; order Coleoptera; family Chrysomelidae; genus Diabrotica; species Diabrotica virgifera. Next base: position 203,475,858 of record NC_065444.1, on the reverse strand, counting down.
TTACCTTACCTTAATCTGACGATTTCGAGTTTTTCTAAGAATACATTTTTTTTTCCGAATTCCCCTGCATTAAGAGCAACTCTTTGGTAGAGGTTTATTTTTCAGGGTACAAGGTTTCTCCTCATGTAATAATCTGATGCGCTCGATTAACTGCAAAAATCCTCGCTTGTGCTCCCCTACCATTAGATTTACATGACATTTGGCACACGCATAGCTAACATGTCAAAGAAAAAAAAATGATAGTGTACCCATGTGTCCATTTGCTATGGGTGTATATTTCACCCTTCTCGGAGGTGAAAAAACTTTCGTTCAAAATAAGTCAGGAATTAAATAAACTAATTCTTAGCAACTTTTATTCTATAGAGATTTTTCACTAAGTATATCATTTTTGAGTTATTTGCGAGTGAATATATTCATTTGTCGTCAAAAACAAACACGCTTTTAGACGATTTTTCGCAAATAATTCAAAAAGTAAGTATTCTATCGAAAAAAAAGCCTGCAAAAAAGTGAAAAAAAATGGAGTATGCATCAGGTCTCTGGACCTAGTAGAAGCAGGGTTATAGCAAATGGAAAATACATAGGTTCATACTCGCCAAATTCCAAATAGAATATTTCAACGTAAAATAACCAAAAAATTAAGCACTTTTTGGGGAAAACTCATTAAAACTTTTTTAAAATAGTTAAAAAAGGTATATTTCTGTTTTTATAAAAAAAGTTTCTAGCAATTAATATAAGCAAGTTACGCTCAAAATAGAGTTGTTTGTTTTGGCAAAAAAAATCGGCAAAATCACCCTCTATTTAGCAACTTAAATAAAATTAATCGTTACCACCTCACAAGTTGTGTTTATATTATGTTCAATCTGTAAATTTCATCGATTAAAATTGCTTATTTTTGAAAAACATTGGTTTTAGAGTAAAATTAAATAAAAATGATTTTTTTTTAAATGACTTAAACATTATTAGAAATACCAAAAATCTCAAACAGTAAAAAAAGTCGGCTTTGCTTCTCTGAATATTTTTTATTTTTTGTTTTGCTGTAAGATAAACATTGATTAAGATTAAGTGTTTCTAAATTTGCATACACTCATGATTAATGACTCGTTCAAGCCCTTTCAACTACAACTCTTTTAGAAATAAGGACATTGAACCCATAAAACTTACAGATCATATATAAACAGTATATACGCAAGTAAAGCAACTTGTGAAGTGGTAACTATTAAGTTCATTTTAAATGCGAATTAGGGGTTGATTTTCCTGATTTTTTTACCACAAAAATATTCTGAGCGTAACTTGTTTAATTTTGATGCTTGTAATTTTTTTATAAAACAAAAATTAAGCTTTTTTAAAAGCTTTAAAAAAGTTATACCTAATGACTTTTCCTCAAAAAGTGCTTATTTTCTTGTTTATTTTACGTTAAAATATTCGATTTGGAATTTGACGAATATGAACCTATTTTTTATTAGCTATAACTCTGCTTCTATTAGGTCTATAGACACCTAATACGTACACCATTTATTTTACTTTTTTATAGGCTATATTTTTGCTAAGAATGTTTTTTGTTCGACACAATACTTACTTTTTTGGTCATTTGCGAAAAACGTGGTTATTTTGTTGCAAAATGAACATATTCACTCTAAAAAAACTCAAAAATTATTGACTTGGTGAAAAAAATGTATAGAACAAAAGTTGCTTAAAATTAGCCAGTATATCCACTTCCGGACCTATTTTGGAAGTATATGTTTTCACCACCGAGAATGGGTGAAACTCACCCCCAGGGCAAAACCACACATCGGAACAATATCACTTTTTTTCTTTGACTTTTTAGCTATGTGTATGCCAAATTTCGTGTCAATCCAAGCGCTTTTTTAAAATATAGATGTTTTGCAATATTTTATGCCGCGTCCGCATTGGTAAATTTTTCGTACTTAACAACTGTTCGTCGCAAATATTTGCGTGCTCGAAGTAAAATGTGCTAATGTTGACGTGTTCGTCGCATAAACCGGATGCAAGAATTTTCAAAGCACACAACGCACACGCTCCATTGGTTATCGTTTTTGAGCGAACATCAAATGATTTGAGCGCCGCGTTCTCACTGGTAAAAATGTGCGACGAAAATTCTTGCCAAGAACCATTAGTTCAATACGTACGAGAAATTTACCAGTTCGGACGCGCCATGAACGTTAGAGAACGTACTACATAATATGAGCTAAGAGCAATTTGCTTAATTTAACAACAATGAGATTTGAAACATGCTTTTCTTGGGAGTGTTAAAAATTAACATAGTGAGACTTGAGTAATTTGGATTTTGATTCATATAAATACAGGAATATTGAAAGAAAGATTTCTACTATTTCCTAAGCGACTAAAACCGGTTGGCCTTAATTTAGGACATGTCAGTCTTAATATACCTGTTCATGTAAATTTCTCCTCCTGGATAATTATACCGTCAAAATACATATTTATAACTGTAAAAGAGCTCCCAAGCTTTCCGCATATTCTTTTCTTATTCAGCAAGCTTTTCACAATTGAACCCAACAACCTACCACATCTTTACTGATGCTTCCAACTGCGATAAGGGATATGCTACAGCCTATCTGTAAAATCGTCAACCCCACCGTAGGTACCATTTCCAACAAATTGTTCTGCATATTATATTATACACCGGAGAGCAATTCAATAGACCATGAACAAATGTGGTTTTATCCATGAAAGCAAATATACTACTTGTGGGAGTGTTATTCTTCCTCTTCATCATTTCACATTGTAACCCTGGATGGGTCTTTGCTTGTTTGGCTATGTCCTTCCATTGAGATCTCTCTTGTGCCCTTCTCCTCCATTGTCTTATATTTATGGTTTTCAGGTCCTCTTCCACGTCATCCAACAACCTCTTTCTAGGCCTCCCTTTTTTCGTCTTTGTATCGGCTTCCATTGTAATATTTTCTTTGCACTTTTTGCATCTTCTTGTCTTTGGACATGTCTCAGTCATCACAGTCTTTGACTTTTTTACAATATCATACCATCCATTAAATTCATTTACCTCGTCCTTTTTCCCGATTCTCCATCTGCCGTCTTCCTCTTGCATCGGCTATATACTTTCTCAGTAGATATCTTTCTGTTTTCAGGTTTCACAAATACCTATAGGTTAGATACTACCGTACGAATCTAATCAATGTTCTATAGATAGTCATTGTGGTTCTTTTGTCTAATAATTTCGATGTCATCAATCTTTTATTAGCATAGTATATACGATGTCCAGTGGAAACACGTGCATTAATTTCGCTACTTCTAAATTCTTCTAATTGATTTCTGCGCGCAGATATGTGAAGGCATTTACACATTCAATGGTATGTTGTCTATTGCGATATTATTTTCATTGTGAGGTGTTCTTTTGATGGTCAGGTACTTCATTTTTGTTTCGTCTAAAGCCTTCTTTTTCATGCTTGAGGATCAATTTCCTTGGGCGATTCTATTACCTGCTGCTTGCTTCTACTAAAAAAAAGCTATATTATAGTCCGCATATATGCATACAGTTATTTGTACTGTTTTGATATTTATGTACATGGCCGGTTAGCCCTATCCCTTGTGGGATGGTTATCGGTCAAAAATAAGAGAGGGTTGAAATGATAGATTTGAATTAAATTTAATTATTAATTAAGTTTTGTTGTTATGGATTGATTTACTGGTAACTTTTTATTTAACCTTTAACTACACGAGCTGGCGTCAGATATAAGAATTCTACTGCAAATATATTTAAAATAGGTATTTATGTACCTACCAAGTCAGTACAGTGACTCTTTATCGAAAGAGTCTGATATTACGAGAAGAGCGAGCGAGGCGAGTAACATACGAGTTCGATAAAGAGTCTTTACTGACATGGTGCATACAAAATTTTATCGCCAACATAATTTGATTGGAAAGCAACTTGGAATTTGAATTCCGATTATTCGCACCTTAAAGTTGACTACGTAAGAGTTTGGGCTCTGTAATTATTTAAAAATAATATAAAATTTATAAAAAAATGAATAAATTCCGTGGTTTATTTAAATTCTTTAAAGTCACATTATAACACTACACAATTTTTTAAATTTGATTATCTCCATTATTTTATAAACTTAATCATCTTTAATTTTAATAATCCCTGAATGAAAAACTGAAGAATGAAGTACTGAAAGCTTGACAACTTGGACAATGCCAAAATATATTTTATCGACAATTTCACTTTCTACAATAATTTAATATTGGTTTTAATACTTACTTGAAATTTACAAGAGCTTTTTAAATTTTAGACGTCATAATAATTTCATGACAGTGATGACAGATAACTTTTGCAAGATGGCCGCTTTCGATTTTTAATCGATAATTATCAATATTAAATAATTACTGAATCGGTAAAGCTTTAATTTATTTTATATGAATGTAGTTACAAAAGGTTCGATCCCAAGGCCAGAATCAAAACAAAAAAAAAAATTACAAAATACTACAGAATTTCACTTTTTGACATAAATTTAATTGATAATATCGCAAATTGTGTACAATATTTTTAATAATTTAAGTACCTAAATAAACTTTAAGTTCACTCAAATACTCGCCATTCGATTACTGCCATCGATCAGTTACATTCAATCTGGGTTAATCTGATTAATCGCGGCAGGTAAAGTAAAATTCTTCTTTCAGTACAATAAAGTGCTACTTTACTGCCGCAAATGGCGTCAAATGAGTACAATAATGAATCACTTTAGTGACGGTTGGCGATAAATTTAATTTTTGACCTTAACTATCTAACCGATCATTGGAATGTGCTTTACAATTGGCGGGCGTATGTGAAAAGGGATATAAGTCAAAAAAGTATAATTTTCAATAAAATGTGTATTACCTTCGGTCTATGACTTCATTATGTCGCAAGAACACATTTTTTGTGGTAAATATGGAATATATCGAATATTAAAAAAAAGAACATATACCTCTTTTCACAAATATTTTTTATTAAAACCTAGGTGCAAACAAAACATATCTAATTATTACTAGTAATTTATTATTATTAATTACTCTCCGTTAGTTATCCTCGTAGTCAGATGCATCTGGCAAAATATCCCTTACACTATCTGACTTATATTTATTAACCCAAACGCAAATCAGAAAAATATTCGAACGCTTTTGATCATATGTGAACATATACTTCTATTCACAAAATATTTCATTTATTTTCATACATTTCACATAGAATAAGTCTACATAAGCCCGTATTACTTTAAAAATCTCATTTTTAGTCAGTTATATCATTTTACACATACCAAATCGCGCGTAAATATGTGTTAAGTGACTTATATCTCTTCTCCTCTAAGTGTAATATCCATTTTTGGACCGTATGATGTACTTAGCTGATTTTTCGTATTTTTCGACTTATATCCCTTTTCACATACACCCGCCAATTGTCCTTAGTTTCGTTATAATCGGCTTTCTGGGAAGATCGTAATTTACAGTTCATTATTTGTTGTTTTCTGTGGTGGATAATATACGCCACGATTAAGGTGATATAAGTAGTAATAGAAGTACATATTTCAATTGTTTTTTAGTCATTATGTTACAAAATATATTTTTCTTTATAAAACAATACTTTTTCTCATTTAAAAAATCACATTTTGAAAAAAAATTTATTAGTAATTTTATTTATCAGGGAATCTAATTCCAGTTATAAATCCCAATTAGCTTACTGAGAAGGAACTCCAAGTATTCGCTGATGCCGAATAAGGTTTATAACAAACAACTAAGTGTATTAAAAAATAATTAACATACCGCTGTTTTAAGTGTATTTGCTTGTGGCGTATAAAGTACGCCACGCGTGTAGTTATGTTATAAATTGATGTTAAAAGTTAATCTCTTTTTACCCGACGTAGTTACATATTATGTTACGAAAAGATATACTTATAAGTAATTTATTAATAGTCGCTATTTTTATAAGCCCACTTATCAGTGATGGAAATTCTGTCTGTTATTCCAGTCTTAACCCGGGAGCAGTCGCGCTTACTCCTGTAACGTGAACAGTCGCGTGTTAGATTTTATCTCACAATACGAATTTAGAACAAATTTCTGTTTTATAGTATTTTTATTCACTTGCTATGTTAGAAATATTATTTTTGACAATTATTAAAGCTAATTGGCTCTCCCCAAAGCCATAAATTCCACAAAAAGAAGCAAAAAAAAATGTCTACGCATTACTACACCCTTCCTCGAGGCACTTACGAAATTTTTTCAAAATTGCAAATTTTTTATCAAGTTATCGCAAAAAGGAGAAAATGTTAGATTTTATCTAACGGCGCGGATGCTCGCGGGTTAAAGTAGACCTGTATTTTTTACATACTTTTCTGGTCTTTATACTGTAAAAAGCTAAAGTTCCATGTTAGACCAGGGCGCATCTGTAAAAATATTAGTACTCTGGGCAAATTAGCAAAATACAAGGAAAAGTTATTTACCAGCAATTTTATTGCTGGGATCGAATCTTATTATTGTATGTACTAATAATATAGGTATGCAAAGTTCGCAGATAGTGTGCTACTTTTTTTATAAACAAAATGGCGCCCGAAAATCGTGATTTTTTCAATTTTTGCTCCAAAGATTTTAACTTTACATTAAAAACACCCAAATAGAAATTGACCGCAATTCAATTCTGCACAAAGACGTGTTTTTCCCGATTCAGTTCGACGAAAACTTTCCCCGGAAAAAGCGGGTTTTTCCAACAAAATCTTTAAATTTCAACTAAAATTTTAGATAAGTAATTGTTAATCAGTAATTAAATAACTTGGTAAAGCAAAAGCCCTTTTCGTATAGATTATAATTCCAGAAGCCCATGGAAATTGAATAAACAGTTTAGCAACAATGGAATTGTAAATTAAAAATTTACGGTCGCTATAATAACGACAATAATTACGATGCATAAGAATAACTATGATTTTTTCATAAAAAGATACTATACCCATCTAATGCACTTTACAGAATTGAAATTGGACTATTTAAGCGGCCTCAGGAATATTTTAAAATTATAAACAATTTTTTGGCTTATAAACAAATAGAATATCTCGGGAAATGTGAGAAAATGTTAAATTGTGAAAACGGTATTCGAAAGACAGCGGCAGGACTCTTCTTTTAAAGGAGAAAAGTTTACTTATGACGAGTGGTTCCTGAGATACAATCGGTCAAATTTGACCGGAATTTACGGCAAAGATATAAACAATAGGATCATAATTTTCAAACCATCACCTTTTTATTTTTGTCCTCTTTCTCCACGCCAATTTTCATATGTTTAAAATACTCATAACATATATTATTATAATGAAAACTATCGATAATACGTGTGAAAATTGACAAAAATAGCAAAATTCCAATCAAAAATTAGGTTGGAGAAAATGTAACCCTCAAAGTTCAAAATCGGTATACGTTAAAAAAATGCATTTTCTCGGCTTCCCATGGAGCAATTTCCTTCATTCTTTTTTTGTTGCCTAATAACTCGAGTAGAGCCATCAAACTAACGCATTATTAAATGTCAAACTTGCTTTCGTTTTGTTATAATAGATTAATTTATTTATAAGAACAGAAAACTATATATTTTTTTCCGTTGTAGGCTTTTTTTAGATTAACTTACTACAAGTGTACCTTTTAAAGTTAAAAACATAAATATTCTCATTTGAAAGCTGTATAATTATTTAAACAATTTCTATTTAAACAAATTAAAACTTTGTGTTATAATAAATAAATTAAATTATTATAACAAAACAAAAGCAAGTTTGACATTTAGTAATGCGTTAGTTCGATGGCTCTACTCGAATTACTTGGGAACAAAAAAAGAATGAAGGAAATTGCTCCATGAGAAGCCGAGAAAATGCATTTTTTTAACGTATACCGATTTTGAACTTTGAGGGTTACATTTTCTCCAATCTAATTTTTGATTGAAATTTTGGTATCTTTGGCAATTTTCAGACGTATTATCGATGGTTTTTATTATAATAATATATGTTATGAGCATTTTAAGGATATGAAAATTGGTGAGGAGAAAGATGACCAAAATAAAAAGGTGATGGTTTGAAAATTATGATCCTAGTGTTTATATCTTTGCATCAGTATTCCGGTCAAATTTGACCGGTTGTATCTCAGGAACTGCTCATCATAATTCAACGTTTTTTCTTTTAAAAGAAGCGTCCTGCAGCTCTTTTTCGAATATCGTTTTTATAATTTAATTTAGTTTATTATTTCCCGAGATATTCTATTTGTTTATAAGCCAAAAAATTCTTTATAATTTTAAAATATTCCTGAGGCCGCCTAAATAGTCCAATTTCAATTCCGTAAAGTACGTTAGATAGGTATAGTGTCTATTTATGAAAAAATCATAGTTATTCTTATGCATCATAATTCTTGTCGTTATTATAGCGACCGTAAATTTTTAATTAACAATTCAATTGTTGCTAAACGTTTTGTTTAATTTCCATTGTCTTCTGGAATTATAATCTATACGAAAAGGGCTTTTACATTACCAAGTTATTTAATTATTTATTAACAATTACTTATCTAAAACTAAAAGTTTAGTTGAAAATTAAAGATTTTGTTGGAAAAACCCGTTTTTCCGGGGAAAGTTACCATCGAAGTAAATCGGAAAAAAACGTCTCTATGCAGAATTTGATTGCGGTGAATTTTTATTTGAGTATTTTTGGTGTAAAGTTAAAATCTTTGGACTTATAGAGCAAAAATTGAAAAAAACACGATTTTCGGGCGCCATTTTATTTATAAAAAAAGTAGCACACTATCTGTGGACTTTGCATACCTATATTATTAATATATACAATCATAAGATTCGATTCCAGCAATAAAATTGCTGGTAAATAACTTTTCCCAAAAATGGCCTATTCTCCGATAATCAGCCCAGACTATAGTACATTTAGACGTTGAGAGGTGACTCAAATATTTTTGCAAAAATTCCTTGAAAATAACTGAAATAATAATATTTAAGTTATCCTCCCTCTCAAAAAGGTCCGGAACATTGTTTAAATAATCAAAATGTCAAAAAATGAAGGAAAAATTCGATTTTTTTCTGACAAGTTGTACTGACATAAAAATTGTGTAATTAAATTTCCTACAATATAGAATTGGTTAAAAATTTAAAAAATAGTCACCCTTGTTGCAAAATAGCAATAATTGCGAAAAAAACCATACAAAAACCAGTATTCGCATTTTACGTTTTTCAACCATTTATGCAGGACCTTCATATTTCACCCAGAAAAACTTTATGATACAGTTAAACAATACTGTAAATTTCATTAAGATCAGTTTAATATATTTTGCAAAATAAATTTTGCAATCCAGCTTTCGCAAAAAAATTCATTTTTTCAAAATGTTAAAGGACTGAAAATAAAGTAGATAGCAAGTTGAATTTTTTTTTGCTTATAGAAGGGTACTATACCTTTCATTTGCAATTTGCAAAACTAAAATATATTAGCTACCACGGCGTTAGGAATTTTTTTTAATAAATATTAATTATTGGTGCTACGCGCAGGACAGCGGATAGTTTGCTCTGATTGGGCATTCCAATGACCTTTGATAATGATTGATACATTTTAATTTTTATTACATTTCGATATAAATAAATAAATTTGTTTATTGCAAAATAAAAACACATACTCTATCCTTTGAAATAACACTTTTTTAGCAAAAACTTGCTTTGTTCATATATTTTAACTTAAAGAAAATTTTTTTTTAATAATTTTAAACATATGCAATATGCAATTGTTTAAACATTATTTCACAAACAATAATAAAATTACTTTGATTTTTGTGGAATTAAAATATTAAAATACAACAAAATATAGAATAAGAAAATAATATATTAGATAACGATCGGAAGAAATTTTGATGGAAATCAACTTGTGTGAATCGAACACCGCTGTCCTGCGCGTAGCACCAAAAATTAATGTTTATTTAAAAAATTTCCTGACGCCGTGGTAATTAATTGATTTTAATCTTGAAAATTGCAAATGAAAGGTACAGTACACTTCTATAAGCAAAAAAAAATCAACTGGCTATCTGCTTTATTTTCAGTCCTGCAACATTTTAAAAAACTGAATTTTTTTTGCAAAAGCTGGATTGCAAAATTGATTTTGCAAAATCTATTGGACCGATCTTAATGAAATTTACAGTGTTGTTTTACTATATCATAGAGTTTTTCTGGGTGAAATATGAAGGTCCTAAGTGTAGCATAAATGGTTGAAAAGCGTAAAATGCGGTTACTTGATTTTGTATGTTTTTTTTTCGCAATTATTGCTATTTTGCAGTAAGGGTGACTCTTTTTTAAATTATTAACCAACTCTATATTGTAGGAAATTTAATTACTCAATTTTTATATCAATACAACTTTTCTCAAGAATAAACAGTTTTAAAATTATAATCAAAAAACCAATAAAAAAATCGAATTTTTCCTTCCTATTTTGACATTTTGATTATTTAAACAATGTTCCGGACCATTTTGAGTGGGAGGATAACTCAAATATTATTATTTGAGTTATTTTAAAGCAATTTGAGCAAAAAAAATTTGAGTCACCTCTCAATGTCCATCTCAAAACAGATGCGCCCTGGACTATATTTTCTTTCTAATAAAAACATTAAACTTCTCACATTTAAAAGTCTACGTTCCGATGGCGAGCTTTTTAAATTTTACTTGCATCAACTGACACCTACATGTTTTTTAAATTTTTTCTTTGATATTTTCTCTCTTCTTGTAAGGTGATTGATGCGCTTTTAGATTGAACTGGTGATATGTATCGATTAATATACGACAAGTTTTTAATACAAGATTAAATAGCAAGGTCCTTTTGACCGATATACTTTTCACATGAATTATTATTAAATAAATGTCAAATTTATACAGTGTATGGCATTTAATATGAAGACACCCCTATATTTCGGCTACCAAAATAAAAAGAAATCTTCTTCGTCTTACTCTCTTTCTTGGCTTGCATACTTGTGCATCTGCCAGTTAAAATTTTACGAAGTTATTTTGACGTTTATCATTTTCAGTAACAATCATTGTTATCTAAAATTTTTAAACACAACAAATACACCATTACGGTGCATTTGTTGTGTTTAAAAATTTTTAGTTTTTCTTTGTACATTTCCCTGCAATTTTTATTTTCAATTATAATTGTTAAGAGCGACTAACTGTTGGTCTCTTATTTTATTACTTCCAGTAATTTTTTATTTTTAAGCTAATGAGACAAATTTTATTTTAACCTACAAATTGTCATTATATTACTTGAGTTTGGCTCATAGTTCTGTTGAATGTAATCTTATTTGTTTATTTTCGAGATAACTGATAACGAGAGAACAAAGATCAAACACATCAATAAAATACGTCGACCGGGATAATAGCCATTTCCTAATAATTACGTTGACACTACATGCCGACGCACGCTTTACTTTATGTTTTGATTTAACTTGTTCGCAAATGAATCATTACGCTTTTGCAAAGATCCGTTGCAGCAACTGTATACAGGGTGATTGATTAGTAGGGTAAAGCTCAATAGCTCCGCTATAGTAATAGATAGCAATAAAAGTTAATAACAAAAATTTTAGCCACCTTTGAGCTTCCCATTACAAAATTAGTTAGAATGTTACAGGGTGTTCGATAACACAGTGGCAGACCAAACTTATGTTTTTTTAAATGGAACACCCTGTATTTTATATCACTATTGAAAAGTACCATTAACGTACTTTAATTTTTAGATATCATTCCCTATGTCTAAATTTTATAGTTTTCGAGATATTTTCATTTTTCAATGGACCAGTAGCGTGGCCAATAAAATCACCAGAATTTAATAAACTGGACTGATTTTTTGGGGTTACGTTAATAATGAAGTTTATAAAATACCTCCAACAACAAGGAATGAGAGGAAAAATAGAATACAAAGTGTATTTCGATGTGTTAATTTACAAATGCTCCGTAGAGTAAGTAGCTCATTCAATGATCGTTTTTAGGCGTACATAAATGTGTTAGGAGATAATTTTGAACACCTTATGTAATTAAATATTAAAAATATTTTATTAAAAGTAGCTTCTAATTTTTTCAAACATGTTTTTTTGCAAAATGTATTACTGATAAATTATATTTCGTTCTTTATTTGTTACATTGTTACATTTACATACAAAAATAGTATTTAATTGTCTTCACAAAATATTGTATTTTGTATTTGTGTGTTTTTTTTTGTAAAATTTATTACTAATTTTCTTTGTTTATTTGTTGCATTTACATAAAAAATAGTTTTTAATTGTTTCAAAAATGTTGCATATAGTGGTTGTGTTTTTGTTTGTAAAATGTATTACTAATAAATTATTTTTATTTCTTTATTTGCTACAATGTTACATTGATTACCGGATTGATAATCGGTAATCTTCAATTGTCAATTCAGTCATGGCTTACTTAAAATTTAAATAAATTTAAACACCTAAAATAATTTGCTCTGAAAAATGAAAATATCTCGAAAACTAATAAATTTGGGCATATGGAAAGTTATAAAAAAAATTAAAGTACGTTAACGTTTCCATTTAACATTAATGAGAAAATAATGTACTTGCGTTTTGACTCACCCTGTATTTGATATAAAGAAAATTAGCAATATCAATAATTCTTAAAAATTTTAACAATACATAAAAAAATATGGCACTTATAAACCATTCCTGTTGTGCTTATTTTTATTTATACAGGGAGTTGAACTTGTTACGATTTTCATACAAAATTGGTTATAACTTTGTAAATACCCTGTATAATATTACAAACCTTTATATTTTTGTGATGGAGAAGTTAATTGGATTTCGAATGTTAAATAAAATATAGGGTGTTCCATTTAAAAAACCATAAGTTAGGTCTGCCACTGTGTTATCGAACACCCTGTAACATTCTAACTAATTTTGTAATGTGAAGCTCAAAGGTGGCTACAATTTTTGTTATTAACTTTTATTGCTATCTATTACTATAGCGAAGCTATTGAGCTTTACCCTACTAATCAATCACCCTGTTATATTTTCCTGGTGTTCGCTGTTACGAAGAAGAGGGAACAATAATTTTGTAAGCCTTAAATTATATGCTGACAGATCGAAGGACGAGTGCCGAACACATTAAGACATAAAAGCAGATTTAAAATCAAGTTCTAATCTCTGTTAAATTTTACGCCCTGATAGTCACGTAACATCATTAACGCTTAAATCAGAATTACGGTAGAGGTATAATTGAACGAGCTGATACAATTTACAACTAAGGGAAATTTAAGATATTAGTTTCAACACACATGTATTCGAATTGGAACACTGATTGTAAGCTTTATGTATAAAGTTTGATACATAAATATAAAGGATAAATTTACAAAAGTCTATTTCCTGTAGACTTGTATGTTGAGTGTACATAACCTCAAATATTTTTTTAACAAATAATTTTTTTGGGGATAGCTGCAGATCCAATTTTTATCCCTATTTTTATTTTGTGTATTTTATCAAAAACTATATTTCTGATTGGTTGTAGCTTTTTCTGTTAAGTGCGCTGCATTCAACATCCCAAAAAACTATTTATTTTTTTAGGGATTTTTGGTGTAGGTATAAATAATTTTTTTTATATAACATACTTTTAAATTTTAAATATGTCAAAATCAAGGTTTTTATAATTTATACATAATATTATTGTATGCATGTTATCAAACATTTTATAACTGAAACGATGTATTTCTCATACTCATAAAAGCTTAGAGATTTCTAGAAACATGCGAAAAACTAAGAAAAATCTTAAAGACTAAATTATAAAGCTCCTAATAGTATAGTTCCGCTAATAGGACTTTTCAACGCTTCTCATTTGTTTCGAGCTTTTGTTAGATGTCGTATATTAATATTATACACGGACAAACGGATTATACAACATGAAAGAAGCTCGAAACAAATGAGAAGCGTTGCAAATATAAAATTCCTTTTGGGTGGCGTCTGTGCGTCGACCTGAAAACCGTTCAGTTCGCCGTCTGACCAGTTTGAAGTTAGAATGTGGCTTGGCAGCTTCCGACTGGTTAAGTCATTCACCGTCTAACAAGTCATGTTTGTTCTAGATCTTTATCGTATATAGAAACACGACAAGAGTGTACATCTTGAATCATTCTGTATGTAGTCTTTTTATACCTATTTAAAGTAAAGACATTTTGTGTAAAGAAAATTAATATCGCATTAATAGATAGAAGAATTTTATTAGTTTTGTATCAAATAGACAAGATTTTAAGTGGTTAAATAAAGTTGTTTTTATACAGTGTAGGTAAGCTATGTTTGAAATATTTGACATATTATAGTATGTAGGTATGTATTATCATATAATGTTTAATCAACTTTCAATAGTTCATAAATATTTCTTCATTCAAATCATAATTAAAATTAGTTTATTCAACATAACTGAAATACAATAATTGAACTGATTCTATTACATTTTACATTATATTTAATGTTCTGAAACTGTTGTCTTGTGGCATGTTTAATTTTTAATTATTTTTATGTATGTTTATATGGGATTTAGCCACAATTTGTTGGTGTAATGAAAATTATATTTTTAGTTAAAATGATGTCTCGACATTTCAATTTCCATCACGGAAATCACTCTCAAAAGGAAAAAAAAATTGATTTTTTAAGGTTATGTATATTTTTCAATCGTTTGAATAATACTTTTATGATCAATCTTGCTCAGTTACTTACTTCTAGCATTTTCTAGTAAATTAATACATACAATATTTGAATGCACAAATATTTTAAATAAACATAAAAGATTTTCTGTTAAGTAAACTTAACATACCTTTATTAATAATGTTAATTTAAAAATTTCAGTAAGGGGTCAAAAGAGATATTATATTATTTTACAATTTTCAGAGCACTTTTTGTAATGAAATTACAATTCAAAAAACTATGTCTTCGGTCATTTCTCTAAACATTTTTTTTTAATAAATAAATAAAATAGTTTATATTTTCAAATTTAAATATCATGACAATGTTATTTACAATTATTTACAATATAATAAAATATTTTTTTGCAGTAAAATGTCTACTTTTGAAGAGCCTGCAGCTAAAAAAGTAAAACAAATGAAGATCGATGCTTAAATTGTCATCAGTTTTTACGTAAAATAAAAGGAAGCCATTTGGAAATTAAAACTCGAGAGCAAGCAGAATAGTTTTGCACCGAATATAACATTTTTGCTTTAACTGGAGAATTTTTATGTTTTAAGTGTCGTTCAAAATTACGTCTACAAAAACGTGTTCAAACTGCAGCAGAACCAGCAGAACCTCAATCGCAAGGTAAAAGTCAATGTGCGCAATATGAAAGTAAAGATTCTGAAAATACAAGCCACTATTCAGATGATGCAAGTCCAAATTTTAATATAGAAAATTTTGCAGTAGAAAACCTATCGTTTTCTGATCAAGAACAATCGATATCACAAAACACTGCGTCGTATGAAGATGGTTCAGAGAATATTGAATCGAGTCAAATATCAGATTCTTCTGGATCACTGTATTTACCTCTGGACAAAGTACCCACTGAAATTGTGACACTGCCATATCCTAGAACTTTAATAAGCCATAGTTACTGTTTTATATGCAAATCACGTGAAAATCTTCAAGATGTGCCGTTGAATGCTCGCTTGCAAGTTTTTGTAGAAAAAAGAATTTTCGTTCCAAGGAGAAATAGATGCTGTAAAAAGCATATAATCAAATACAGATTATAGCATGAAGAATTGTCTGAAATAAGGTCACAATCATATGAATGTGCTATAGAAACATCTGAATTAGGCCATTTTTTAGACAAATTAGCACGAGGCACAAATGTTAATTTGCATGATAAAATAAAAGATTTGCAGTTGTCCGATGAAAAAATTAAATCCTTGACAGGTCTCACTTGGGATAATATCGGCTATGTCAGAGAAATGATGTCTTCTTCTATGAGAGAATCTGAAAACAGGACTATTTCACAAGCATTGGTCACATTTATGATTAAATTGAGAACTGGAAACTCAGACGCATGTATTGCTGCAATACTTGAAATTGAAGAAAAAAATGTTCAAAAAAATATTAATTCAGTCCTTCAGTGTTTCCAAAAAGTATTGCCACATCATTTTGGATATAAGGCTCATTCACGGGAATTCTTTGTCAACCAGGTGTCTTCTATAGCAAGTAAGTTATACGATTTAGAAGATCATCTAGCCATAATTTGCGATGGTACATACTTGCGACACCAAAAGAGTGCCAACAATATTTATCAGCGCAAATCTTATTCTTGCCAAAAAAGACAATCACTTTGTAAACCGTTCACTATAACCACTACAAATGGTTATGTAGTTAATGTAGAGGGCCCTTTTAACGCTACACAAAACGACGCTCAAATATTGCAAAAAATATTGGAGCATCCATCTGGTTTTCAAACCATATTGAAGAAAGGTGACATATTTGTGTTAGATAGAGGTTTCCGAGACGTCGTACCTCTCCTAGAAAGCAAAGGTTTCAAAGTAGTAATGCCAGCCTTAAAAGGAAAAAGAAACCAACTTTCAGTTGAAGAATCTAATGCTTCTAGGCTAGTTACTAAGGTCAGGTGGGTTGTTGAGGCAGTACATGGAATGATTGCTCAAAAATGGAAGCTTTTACATCACCAGCTTCATAATTCTTTGTTGCACAATGCGCAACTATATTGCCAAATTGCCTGCTTTCTATACAATTTATTCGAGAAAAGATTAAATTCCGATAAAAGCGATACTGACAACATTATAGCAAGAATCGAACAAACGAAAGATTTAAAAAATACTCTCGCTGCTCAAGTCGAAGAAAAAAACTGGAACAGGAAGATTGTACCTTTTCAAAAATTCTCTTCTGAACAAATAACCGACTTTCCTGAGTTGTCAACTGAAGAGTTGAAAATATTATTTACTGGATCGTACCAACTACACCAGGCAATATCTTATTTAGCAGAAATGATCCAAGAACACGATGACTTAAATTTAAGTTATTTTAAAGAACAGCGAGAAATTATTAGGTTTGAAGTAAAATCACGGCACATCAACAGCAAAACCTATAAGTGTTATTTACATTATGAGCCAAACGTAGATGGTTTGGAAAGTATTAAGCGATACTGCTGTAGTTGCGCAAACGGCAACAGAACCATAGGTTGTTGTTCTCATGTGGCTGCCTTGATATATTATTTATCACATGGAAGATATTTGGCAAAAATTATCAAACCAGCAGAACATCTTACAAAACTATTCGATAATACGAATATTATACCAGTAATAGACGAAGATATCGACGAAGACTAATACGTGTAAAGTGTAAGACTTTCCTTAATTCTTTTTATGGTGTTCTGTGGGCAAATATAGACAAGTCGCCCTTCAGGCACTAAATACCTTTCAGGTCGGTCAAATGGACCATAGCCGCGGAAGTTGAGCATCGAGATCACGTACCGACAGACGTGGGCTTGATGGCCACACCTTTCGGGCGCTCAGCCGTGGAGGAGAACAAAATTTATTTTGCCAATTCGACGGCTGAGTGACCGAGCACACACAGTCCAGACAGCGGGACACCGACCTAGGTCGGTGCCTCGCTGTCGGGAACATACATTTTTAGGACACAAGTCCAAAGTCAAGTAATAAAAAGTTAATTCATTTAATTTAATTAATAAATTAATTCATTAAGTCATTAATGGGGAGAAAAGCTCTTCTAGCTACCCCTAAAATCAGGTGGCTTACCCACATAAAGTAATAGAGAGGATGTCCCATTACCCAGGGCACCAAAATAACGTTCAGTACAAAGCCTCCCCATTTGTTATGTCCTGCGATGGGGAGGGGTGGTGGTATAGCTTGGGGGTCAGATAGGTACCACTCCATTACGAAGTGTGACCGGTTTGATCTTCGGATATGTGGGTCCCACTGATCCATTGGAACACACATATTCCCTGAGGCTGGGATTGTACGAGTATGTGTGTGTGTGTGTGCCAAAATTACATATCTTTATTTAATACAAAATATTGCTATAATTGCAAAATATTTGATATATTTTAAAGTCTATAAAAAGGGGAAAACCCCAAAAACCCCTAAAAATAGTTTCTCGCGGCTTTGAAGGCGGCGCACCTCACAGAAATACCTGAAAAAAAATCAGAAATACTTACAGTTTTTGATAAAATAAACAAAATAAAAAAGAATTGGATCTGCAGCTATCCCCAAAAAAAGTTATTTGTTAAAAAAATATTTGAGGTTATGTACACCCAACATACAAGTCTACAGAAAATAGACTTTTGTAAAAGCTTGAACTATGCATGTGATTTTTTTGAAATTTTTAAATTAGTTACCGGCCTAAAAAAATTAAAAAGGAATAAATAAATTACGTTTTTAGTGGTGGGGGGACGAAGGTGGGGGCTAAGATTGCCATGAATCTTCTTTTTTAATTACATATAATGTAAAAAAATGAAAAAATTTATTTAGGCGATATCGGTCTCAAAAAATATGATTAACCCCGCAAAAACCCTTAAAAAACTTTAAAAAACATGGTTTTTGGGGGGTTTAAAGGTGTTTAATCCAATTTTTAAATGACGTTGAAAACTTAGTTACTTTAAATTATATATAATCTATAAGAAAAACCTTGAGTTGACCTATTTTGAAGTCTCTAAAATAAAGAAAATCCCCAAAAACCCCCTAAAAAAACAGTTTTCCGGATTTTTCAAGATGGCGCACCTAAGGGAAAAATCTGAAAAAAATCATAGAGATAGCTTTTGATAAAATACACAAAATGCAAAAAAAATTGGACCTGTAGCCCCCTCCAAGAAAAAGTTATAAGGTTTAAAAAAGTTAAAAATTTTTTTGAGGTTATGTACACTAACCGTACGGATCTATAAAAAATAGACATGTTGTGTAAAAGCCTCAGGCTATGCTTATGAATTTTTTGAAATTTTTAAATTAATTGCAACCCAGCTAAAAAAAATTAATGTCGAAAAAATTACGTTTTTGATGGTGGGGGGAGGGGGTAGGGGGTTGGCGGGCTAAAATTTCGCTGAGTCTTATTTTTTAATCATATAGAACGTAAAAAAATTTAAAAAGTTGAATTCTGGGAGTGAGGGCATTTTGCCTATCTTAACGGGGGGTACCCTTTAATTTTAAACATAAAAATCTAACTTAAACTTACAGACGAGCGACACAGCTCCAAAAAACGCTTATTTCTCGAGATACTGACAGGTGAATGGCTAATTTTAGTCACACTTTATGTTTTTGATGGTGCTGAAAACCAAAATGAGGTTTATTTTAAATTATATATGGGAGAACATTGTCAAAATTGGAAATTTACCCTAAAAATAAGAAAAAATAAAATCACGTTTTTTGCGTGTACCTCGCTACCACTATGTTCCATTTTAAAATTATTTTCAGAAATTTTTACAGTATATTTATGCTTCTTACCTTTCTAAACAAAATGGTACCTTCTTTAAGCTTTCAATTGTTTTATTCTAATAAATAGTTATGAATTTTTTAAAGTGAAAGGTTCAGATTCCTGAACTGCAAAGTTTAATTGCAAAAGTTAAGTGACAAAATTTCAAATTTAGCTTTGTAATAACATTTATGTTTAAACATAGACGTAATTTTACCCTAAAAATAACAAAATGAACTCGCGTTTTTCTCAAAATTAAAAGTTGCATTTTATAACATGTTTAGATCTAAAACTCACCACAAAACTTCCCTCGACTCTATTTTTTAACATATATGTAATCCAATAAATAAATTTCATATTTTGTCACTTAACTTTTGCGACTTAACTTTGCAATTCACGAATCCGCGCCTTTTATTTTAAAAAATTTACAACTTTTATGAGAGACCGAAAGCATACAACAGGTCTCATAGTCTTCACAAAGATAAGAAGTATATGCTGTAGACATTTCAGAAAAACATATTAAAATGGAACAGAGTTGTAGCGCGTTAAACGCAAAAAACGTGATTTTTTTTATTTTTAGGTTAAAATTGCCATTTTGACAATGTTCCCCCACATAAAATTTATTAAACCTCATTTTCGTTTTCAGCACAATCCAAAACATAAAATAAGACCAAAATTAGCCATTCACCGCCCATGGTCAGTATCTCAAAAAATAAGCGTTATTTTGGGGATGTATAACGTCGATATTAATAGTTGCACCATTTTTTTTGTATAACATTTTGATCTAACACTTTCCAGAAAACCTTCGTGTCCTATTGTTTTAACATAAACGTGAATTAAAAGCTAAATTTTAAATTTCTTTACCCAACTTTTGCAATTAAACTTTGCAGTTCACAAGTTTGCAACTTTGACTTAAAAAATTCATAACTTTTATTAGAATAAGAATAAAAGCTTGAAACAAATACCATTCAAAATAAACCTCATTTTCGTTAACCATAAACCATCAAAAACATAAAGTGTGGCTAAAATCAGCCGTTCACCTCACCGTGGTCAGTACCTGGTCATTTTAGGGGCACCGGACGCTCGCCTATTAGATAAGCTATACTAGATGATTGTTTATAATATATATTAATTTATATTTGTGTGGAAGTGACCAAACATTCCAAATAAGGAAAGCCTGTTTGGTTATATCTATATTAACTTTGACAAAATACTTGGTTTAAAATAAACCAAAAAGTTGTGGGCACAAAAATATACTGTAGTATAGTACTTCCACTCTAACTTTTCCCATGTACGAACTACTGTTAATAGTAGGTCTCTTTTTAACTCACAGAAACTAGTATGTATCGCAAAAGTAAGACTGTTTTCCATAGAAATCACAGTGATCTTTATTTATTAAGCGCAACAGGCCTTGTAGGCCTAGGGGTAAAATGTTTACATTTCTGATTACATAAATAATATAGTAAATAACTTAATATATCTTACATAACTTATAAATTTTATTTAAATACACTTCAGTCTTTTTATACACTCCTTCACAACTTCTCTCCATCTCCTTCTGTCCAATGCTAGTTCTTTCCATCTCTCAATGTTACTTTTCTTCAAGTCTTCATATACACTGTCCTTCCATCTTTTCCTTGGCCTGCCTTTCCTCCTCTTTTGTATTGGTCTTCGTGAAAGTACCATTTTTGGCATTCGTTTACTTCCCATTCTCTCTATGTGCCCCAAGTATCGTATTCTCTGTGCTTTGATCGTCGTCGTAATCGTTGGCTCTTGATATAGTTCTTCCAATTCTTTATTGGTTCTTCTTCTCCACTGACCTTCTATTTTCACACCTCCATATATTGCTCTTTGCATTTTTCTCTCCCATCTTTCTAACAGGTCTGTTTCTGACTTTTTGAGCACCCATGTTTCGCTTGCGTATGTTACTGTAGGTCTGATAACAGTCTTATAAATTCTTATTTTTGTTTTTCTTGATACGTATTTGGATTTCAATAATGTGCGTAATGCTCCATATTTTTTATTTCCTTTAGCTATTCTTGCCTTTATCTCCCCTTCTTCATGACCATTTTCATCTATTTTGGCTCCCAGGTAAATAATTTCTTTGGCTCTTTTAAACGAGTATGTTTTTTCTCCATCTATTTGTACTATGATGATATTCTCTTTTTCTTTTTGGATCTCTCCCATTATCATATACTTTGTCTTTTCTTCATTTATTTTAAGTCCGAATTTTTTGGTTTCTGTTATTATGTTTTTCATTAACTTTTGTAGTTCTTTTTTGCTTGTTGCTAATAGCGTCAGATCATCTGCAAATGCTATGCATTGGTGGCCGTTTTTAAATATCGTTCCTTGCATGTTTATTCTGCTTTTCCTGATTATTCCTTCCAATGTTAGATTGAATGCCATTGTTGATAGTGGGTCTCCTTGTCGTAATCCTTCCTTGGTTTCAAACTTTTTGGATGTATACCCTTTCCAAGCTATTTCGTTTGTTGTGTTTTTCATCGTCATCTTTATCATCCTGACAATTTTACTTGGTATCCCCAATTCTTTCATCAGTTCGTACATCTGCTGTCTATTTACTGTGTCGTAAGCCTGCTTAAAGTCTATGAACAAAGCATATAGTACTGTTTTATGTTCGTAACAGGTAGTCTGTATTTCTTTTAAGGCAAATATTTGGTCAGTCGTTGATCTGTTGTTTCTAAAACCTGCCTGGTATTCCCCCAGTATTTTTTCCGAATAATGACTTAGCCTTTTACTTATACTTTGTGCCAAGATTTTGTAAATTATTTCTAATAGTGCGATGCCTCTGTAGTTTTCGCATAGCATTCTATCACCTTTTTTATGTATAGGGCATATTCTTGCTATGGTCCACTCTTCTGGCATTTTTTCTACTTCCCATATTCTTTTTATCAGATCATATATCTCTTTCTGTAGTCTTTTCCCTCCTGATTTTATCATTTCGGCCGATATTTCTGTTATTCCTGGGCTTTTGTTATTTTTCAAGCTCTTTATTTCGTTCTTTATTTCTTATTCTGTGGGTATTTCTATTGCTATCTGATCATCTTCAATTTCATGGTTTGTTTCCTTTTGTACTTCGCTCTTATTTAGCAGTTCTGTGAAATAGTTTTGCCAGTTTTCCATTATTTTTTCAGGCTCATTTAGCAACATCCCTTTATCATCTCTCATATATGGGTTGATTTTTTGATATCCTCTTTCCATTTTTTTTGCTTCCTGGTAGAATGATCTTTTCTTTTTTTTGAAATTTTTCTTCTATTTCTTTCAGTTTGTTCTCGTTGTATTTTCTCTTTTTGCTTCTACATTTTCTTTTCATGATTTTTCTCAATTCTCTGTATTCTTCTCTAGTGCTTTCTTCGTCATTTGTGAGATTTTTGAGTCTTACTTTTCTTATTGCTTCTGCTATTTCTTGACATTCTTCATCATACCAATCTTTTGTTTTGTGTTTTCTTTTGGTTTTCGCTAGCATTGCTTTACTTGTGCCCAAGATTGCTTCTTTGATATTTTGCCATTGTTTGTCTGCTGGGCTTGACGTTTCTTGTTCCCTGATTAGTCTGTTGGTTATTCCCTGTTCATACTTCTTCTGTGTGTTGTTATCTTTTAGTAGTCCTATGTTAAATTGTTTTCCAATTTTTTCTGTTGTTTTTTCTGTTGTTTTATAAAATAAACCCTAAAAATAACAAAATGAACTCGCGTTTTTCTCAAAATTAAAAGTTGCATTTTATAACATGTTTAGATCTAAAACTCACCACAAAACTTCCCTCGACTCTATTTTTTAACATATATTTCATATTTTGTCACTTAACTTTTGCGACTTAACTTTGCAATTCACGAATCCGCGCCTTTTATTTTAAAAAATTTACAACTTTTATGAGAGACCGAAAGCATACAACAGGTCTCATAGTCTTCACAAAGATAAGAAGTATATGCTATAGACATTTCAGAAAAACATATTAAAATGGAACAGAGTTGTAGCGCGTTAAACGCAAAAAACGTGATTTTTTTTTATTTTTAGGTTAAAATTGCCATTTTGACAATGTTCCCCCACATAAAATTTATTAAACCTCATTTTCGTTTTCAGCACAATCCAAAACATAAAATAAGACCAAAATTAGCCATTCACCGCCCTTGGCCAGTATCTCAAAAAATAAGCGTTATTTTGGGGATGTATAACGTCGATATTAAAAGTTGCACCATTTTTTTTATATAACATTTTGATCTAACACTTTCCAGAAAACCTTCGTGTCCTATTGTTTTAACATAAACGTGATTAAAAAGCTAAATTTTAAATTTCTTTACCCAACTTTTACAATTAAACTTTGCAGTTCACAAGTTTGCAACTTTGACTTAAAAAATTCATAACTTTTATTAGAATAAGAATAAAAGCTTGAAACAAATACCATTCAAAATAAACCTCATTTTCGTTAACCATAAACCATCAAAAACATAAAGTGTGGCTAAAATCAGCCGTTCACCTCACCGTGGTCAGTACCTGGTCATTTTAGGGGTACCGGACGCTCGCCTATTAGATAAGCTATACTAGATGATTGTTTATAATATATATTAATTTATATTTGTGTGGAAGTGACCAAACATTCCAAATAAGGAAAGCCTGTTTGGTTATATCTATATTAAATTTGACAAAATACTTGGTTTAAAATAAACCAAAAAGTTGTGGGCACAGAAATATACTGTAGTATAGTACTTCCACTCTAACTTTTCCCATGTACGAACTACTGTTAATAGTAGGTCTCTTTTTAACTCACAGAAACTAGTATGTATCGCAAAAGTAAGACTGTTTCCCATAGAAATCACAGTGATCACAGTAAGTTAAACAAGGATAAAGAATTTCGAATGTCTTTGATAGTTTATGAATTTTGACGTTTCTAATTTTCAATGATAGTGACAGTTTATTGATTTATTTGCATGTATTATTTATTTGGTTTTAAAAATCAATAAAGTTTTATTTATTTATCAATAAGGTTTATTTGGATTTATATTTACAAAGGATATTTCAGTTAAATAAAGGAAGAGTCGTAATACTGATTTTTGGGTCCCAAGACAAAGACGAGTATTAGTAATATGGTAGCGTTGATAATTCAATTTGTGAAAAATTTGCATTTATATGACTGTTTCACCACAGGTGTGATATATTAAAAATATTAAATATTTTTTATGTAATTCACGCGATAGTTTTGTATTTCTCAACCTTAGGTAATATTAAAATTTCTTAATAATAGTAACTTTCTGCCCTCGTAAGCAAAAACGCAGTATGTACAAAAATTACACATATAGACTTTTTATATCAATGGAACCAGGAAAACTTGCTCTTTTTTATCCCTTCGTAGAATTGCAGTATCTGCAGCCGTTTTTAAAATAATATTTGTATGAACGCAGTATCTCCAGCAATTATTATTTATTATATAGCTGCTTAAAGAAAATGCAGTAAGTACGATATGCTTAGGAATAACGCAGTGTCTACTTATTACATGCTGCATTCTTCCTAAGCTTAATGTAGATACTGCATTTTTATTAAGAACAATGATAACATCACCTGTTCTGTTTGTGGTATTTAGAAGTATAAAAACAAAATTTTGAATCCGTATCAATTCTCAATGGTTTCGACTGCAAGTTAATATATACATAAATATCATTTTACAATGTCCTATCAATGGCTAGGCAATAAAAACGGTATTTAGGTACCTCTCCTTAGAAATGTGTACGTTTATATACACATAGTAGAAACGCAGGGTCTGGAAAAATGTAAATTATGAGGATTAAAATTTAGTAGTGGCCCGTCTCCCATATGGGATATCCCGTTGAATATCCAAGCGTTTGTAGTTAAATTTTTGTTGATGTTTTAAAGACTAAAAATAAAAAAATACGCAATAGAAAAAATGTGTAGGCAAAAAACAACAGCAATTATTGCAGTGGCTCTAAATGAACCCACTAGTACCTAGTAATACACCTACTGATAATTCAAGATCTTCGACATCATTTTTTGGTAAGCTGACTGCATATTATTCTATCAATACCTACTTAAATTTTTATTATTACAGATAAATTAGTTGCATTCTCTAGTTTGCATATAAACTAAAATCAAACATAGTTCTTCATTCCCTTAATCTGATTGTAAATACAATTTTTATGTTTGTTTTATTATTGTAGACAATTTTACACCACTTTTCCAACCATTTTTTATAACTTGTTGCATTTTTTCTAAGCAAACCACACAAGGGGAAGTCCCAAATTGTTAGCATTAACGCAGTATCTGCCTTTTTTTATTGATAAATATAAAATAGTTTGTATATTTACCAGAAACCAAATTTTCTATAAATTCAAACTTACTAATATCAAAAAACCTTCGCAGATAGATAACTTTTAAAATCAGGACAGCTTTGTAAAATTAACCTAATTTTCTCTGTTACATGTCCTGTGTAGATACTGCGTTTTGCTTACGACGGCAGCTTCATTGTTGTGACTTTTCTTTAATTTATATTGTTCTTAAGCTATTCTCTTGTGGCGTTTTTGCAATTAACTATTTTAATAGGAAATAAGCCACAATTTTACAAAAAAAATGATTTTATTAACGTTTCGACGTCCAAATCGGATGCCATTTTCAAAATACGAAAAATAATAATGATAATAATATTTTTTGTCTACTAAAAAGGAGTAGTTCCCTGGGTTGGCTGTATACCATATAGTTAAACAAACTCTAACATGACGTAAAACCACTTCTATGTAATAGGTATAATTATTAAAATTTTAAAAAACCCCAATTGATTGAATAAAATATGAATGTTTTCGTACCTATCAGTCCATCATCAGTGAATTCATATATACTTGCTAACTAGCCCCAGAACCAAACAAAGGTTGTAATTATAATTAAATCTATATTATAGTAGTATAAAATTGAAAAGGCTAAACACCGATGTTAAAAGATAACCTCTGGGAACATGGTGAAACTGTAAACGAGAACCTTAACCCTCTAACAGGCAAGACCGTCTTAAGATGGTCTTTGCATTTTAGCTTATAAAACTTATACCGAATGGTTTTTGCTCCCACAATAACGACATGCATCTTTAAAAAACCTTACTTGACTTTATTCGATACAACTAAATACATTCTGGCATCGCGATTACGTTATTATCATTAGTCAAGTGCTAACATCCCATAAAATTACGGTGAAAATTATTTCTTCATAAACATTATATTTAAATCGTCAAAAAACAACTTTAGATCAAAGTGATGAACTTGATAATTTTATGGTAAGTAGATTATATTTCATGTTTCAGTAATATAATAAGCGTTTAGTAAAAACTATTGTGTAAATAGGCTTTATAAACAAAAATACCAAGACAGTCTCAAGACGGTGTTGCCGGTTTACGTATAAAAAATATCCCCTTCAGTCTGAAATTTTTTTATCTTTTTTTGCGTAGGAACAAGCTTATTTTCCTGTTGTTCTATTATTTTTCTTTTCTGTGATTCTAAATCGTCTAAATCGTAACCATAAGAACAAAATCAATTTGGAAGAATTCGCACCTTTAATAAAAAAGCGAAATAACTCAAAATTCATGGTTTTCGAGATTTAATCATAAAGTGAAATAACTAGACGAGAAGAACCTGTTCCGTTTAACAGCCAGGTTAAAATGATGAAAATGAGAGAGATAAATGATTTTCCCGCTCTTTTTTACTAACGCCTTTGCACAAACCGGTACTCGTAAAAAAGTGGTGGAATTCAGTTATACTCCGGCTGTGTTTGGAGGTAAGATATCCGGTATTTTCAAAGAAAGTGATACAATACGAAACAATTCTGTGTTTTACTAACGAGTAAGTATATTATTTGCTATCGCTTTTTAGAAAAGTGTATTCTTTCAGATTTATTTCACTTTATTAGAAAACTAGTTGAAGATTTGTTAGTTCATTTATGAGTTAGTTCATTTTAGTAGAAATTATTTCTTATTATGTGCCGTATTATTTCAACTTTATGCAGTTTCTAATTAAACATTTAAAAAATTACTAAAGTGCAATAAGTACTATTTCAATATTCTACTATTATTTTATTAGATAGGTAGTTAAAAACGTTTTTGACCTGTTTCACTTTATTATAAAATCAACAATAATTATTGTAATAGTAATACTTTTAATATGCAATGGTTTGATGTTTGCATTGATATTTATGTACTTATTTTTTTGATAATCCAATTTAATTAGATTCTTGTTGACTATCAGCTTCTTGTCTAACTAACCGGTATAATATGTATACTCTTGTTTTAGAGTGACGTCTTCTAGTCTAGAGCACAAAAATACTTGGATTAGTAGCGAAAAATTCCTCATTGGATAATAATTCCATCAATGAAAAACCCGTTAATAATAAATGTGAAACTACGGAAGAAGTAAGGTTCAATTTGTATTACTTTAATATATGTATAAATACACATTTTTTTATTATAAACTCAGGCTTTTACTGGTTTCTATCAAACAGTAATAGTATCTTACGTAATAAGAGTAAACTTACGTATCTATGTCAAAAAATACAAAAAAAAACTATCCCCGCTCGTTGTCTGAAAGAGCCATGTACCGAAAAGTGCAGACTTAAGTGCTCCGATAATATCAATACAGCAAACAGATATGGTATTTTTTGCAAGTTCTGGGAATTGGGCAGTTTGCTGAAGCAAAGAGCATACATAAATTCTTGTATGGATGATATTCAACCTAAGTACAGGTACACAAACGCTGAGAATCCTAGGCGCTGCAACCAGGCTTTCCATTTTGTTATAAATGATGTCAAAATTAGAGTGCGCAAAACATTTTTTAAATCAACTTTAGATATTTCTGACCGCATGATTTTTACAATACAGACTAAGATTGATGCAAATGGTTTTGCACTGGATGATTTAAGAGGAAAACATGGCAAGCACAGAAAAAATGATCCCGAACTGATAGCCGACATCAAGGGGCATATTAATTCTATACCAAGGGTTGAATCTCACTGCCTACGCGTTTCTACTTCAAGAGAATACATAGAAGGCAGCAAAACCATTAAAGATTTATACAATGAGTTTAAATTAGAACAAGAGCGGAACAATAAAGAAATTGGTACATATATTATTACCTACTATAAAATATTTACTACTGAATTTAATATCGGTTTCTTCCAACCAAAAAAAGATCAATGCGATCTGTGTAATACCTACAACAATTCCAATGTTAATGAAAATAAAGACCTGGAGCAAAAATATAAATCAAATTTAGAAGAAAAAAAAACTGGAGTAGGGCTGAGAAATTAAATGACCGAAACAAAGTCAGCCAAAATGTAAGAGTAGCTAGCTCTGCTGCAATGTCATACAGGTCAGTTTTCTTCATTTTATTATAAATCAAAACTGAACTGTTACAAATTAACGGTGTCGGAACTGACAGAAAGAATCTAAGCAGGCATATAAAAATGTATACACTATTATTTTTTATCTAAATGTGATGCAAAACGAGGCTCCATAGAAATCGGTTCGTGCATATGGGCCTATTTAAAAAATATAAGTGAAGAGGGCGATGGTGAAAAAAAAATCATATTCTATTCAGACAATTGCTGTGGACCAAAACAAGAATAAGTATATAACGTCGCTGTATTTATTCGCTGTGCACACGTTAAAAATTAAGAGAATGACACATAAATTTTTAATAAGGGGCCACAGTCAGAACGAAGCCAATACTGTGCACAGTCTTATTAAGAAAGAAGTTAAAAAGAGCTTGAAATCTGGATATATTTACATTCCAGACTAATATGTAACTTTAACAAGGATTGCTAGAAAATCGAACCCACCTTTAATTGTGCACGAGATGAATTACCAATCATTTTATGATTTAAAAGGTTTGCAAGAAGAATTGGGGTATAACTTTATGATTAATACTGAGGGAGAAAATGTTAACTGAAACGAAATCAAAGCAATACAAGTGAACAAAGATAATCCTACATATTTTTTTATAAGACATCATATAAGGATGAGACTTATAAACAGGTAGATGTAAGGAACAAACAAAAAAAAATAGGATCAATAACGGAAATAGCACTCAAACCCGCCTATACAGAAAAACAAAAATTGAGTACAAACAAACGGAAAGATTTGCAAGCATTGCTATCTAGAGGATTGATTCCTTCTTTTTACTCCCAATTCTATAATTCAATAATTTATTCGTTTTTTTAATTCATAGTTCTAAGATAAACGTTGTGCCATATTTGAGAGTAGCCACAAAAGTTTCTTGAAACAATCTATTTTATATTTTCGGTTTATTTTTAAAATGTATTAACATCTTTTCATTGTATTATTACAGTGTTACTTATGTTTTAGTTTAATTTTGTAATCAGGCAATTTTGTTAATAAGGATAAATAAACGAATAATCAGTATTTTATTATAAAGAAAACGAAAATTCATTTTGTGATTAAGAAAATATAGAAAAAAACTAGGATTAATTCAGTCTCAACTCAAAGTTTTTACATCAAAACTGCAACAAATATAATTGTTTATTTTACATGACAGTTCATTTGGAAATAAAAGAGCATCATGTAGAATTATTTCATCGGCGCAGAATATATGTTTAATCATAAAGTGAAATAACTATAAACTATCAAAAGAACAACACATTTGCACCCTTCACAATAGACGAGAGGATTAGCATTTAGTAAAATCTAAGAGCTTACTAATTAAACTCTCCACACCAACCTTTAAAATTCCTCTAACCCGTATGATTTTTGTGAAATTAATTTTTAACCTGTACTGTGCAAAACTTAAAAACTTTGACTGCAAATTCCCACAAACTGTGTTTTTTGAGTTATTTCTTTTTTTTTTTTATTAAATGTGCGAATTTTCTGATGAATAGTTATTCGACTTTATTAATGGCTTCTGTATGAGCTTTCGTAACGTTCGGTTGTGTGACAGTTCAGTGTGGAAGTGATAATTCAAAAAAAACGCAGGCGGCAAAAACAAAATATAAACTACATAATAGAGGTAACTAACAAATTTCCTATCTGTTGAATTCCTAAATTTCCTGTACTTTCTTTGAATAAAATAAATTATACATTATCTAGTTAGGTAAAAAAGAGACAGCTTTGCATTACACGGTTAATTATGGGGGATACCACGGGGGGGTCTAACCCCCCGGTGATGAGGAGATGTTAGATAATATAGAAAACACTGAAAATAATAGTAGTTTAAATAATACACCATTATTTGATAGCAATAATTCAAACACTATTAATAACACTGAAATAAAAAAAGGAAAAAAACATTTCTTTTATCAGTACACTGATACCGGTCCCTTTGAGGTATATATGGAATCAAAAGGCGATAACGTTGGTAATTATAGTTTTTTGAAACTAGCAAAATACATAAATGACAAAAAAAAAACTAGAATGTACTTAAACTTAGCAAAAAAGGAAAAACCGAATTAGCGTTGCTTTCAAGAAATGGGAGGATGCTAATAAATTTGTTTTAAATGACGTGGTCAGAAATGATGGATATGAATTGTTTATTCCGGCAAATAACGTAACATGTAGGGGAGTCGTTAATAATGTAGATACTAGTATATCGGATGCAGATCTAATCAAATTTTCGGGATTGGCTTCGGTCAACATTAAAGTACTAGAAATAAGACGATTTAAACGGAAGTCTAAATATGACACGAAGAAATATATTGATACAGAAACAGTCGCATTTACCTTTTCGGGAAAAGTAATCCCGAAGGAAGTGAATATACATGGGATCCCTTTTAGGGTAAAACCATACATGATACCAGTGGTTCAATGTTATCGGTGTTTTCTTTTTGGACACACAAAAAATCTAGTAGAGGGGGAGAAAAATGTAAAAACTGCGCGGACAAAATACATGAAGGGGATTATCCGATGAAATGTTTACATTGTAATAGCAGTTTTCATATAAGTACCTATGAGGAGTGTCCAGAGTATGTGAGACAGCGGAATATTAAGGCTGTCATGTCTCTGGACAATCTTTCATACTACGAGGCATGCGAGAGATTTCCTTATGTTTCTACTAGAAAATCGCAAGAGAATAATATATTCAGAATGAGCCAGGAGGAATTCCCAACATTACATAAAACTCAAACAAATAATTTAGAGACAATTCCCATCAATATGCGATGGATAGAAAATGTAAAGAGTAACCCTGAACACCTGTTTAGTAGAAAAATTGAGAATAACTCAAACAAAAATAAAAGAAAGGCTAATGAAACAAATAAGACATACAATAAAGAAGTACACAATCAATATTTATTATCTCCAAATGGGACAAGCGAAGAGAGAGCTCGTGCAGTAAACAATGAGACTCCTGGATGTTCCCGTACAGAGCAACTAGAGAGGGACACAGAAAAAACACTGAATGCGATATTAAAAAAACTAGATTGGAAACATAAGGGACATATAATCAATTACTTGAACCAGCTATTTATACATGAAAGCTCATCGAACCAAAAGTTGCTAGATTTAGATGGATATCAAGAATCCACTTATTATCCAATGGAACATAAAAAGTTTAAGCAGTAACTATAACAGTCTAAAATATTTCATAAGCGAAAATAGACCCAAATTAATTCTATTAAATGAAACTTGGCTAAAAAATGATCATCACTTCTATCTAAGAGGATATGAAATACATAGGTTGGATCGAGGGGATGGTTATGGTGACCTAGCTACTGTGGTTCATAATAGTCTGGAACACAAAATAGTATATAGGTATAATAATAATGTTAGTAAAATTCAAATTTTAGCAACAAAAATAATAGATTGGGACATTACAGTTATTAACATTTATATCCATCCTAGGGCAAAAATAAATTTAAATAGTTGGGTTGGACGCATAAATAAAATCAGGGGAAATAAAATTTTAATGGGGGACATGAATGCACATAATGCACTTTGGGGAAGTCAAGTGTCTGCTAATGTTAATGGAAGAATAATTGCTGAATCCTTAGAGGATTTGGATCTAGTTTGCTGCAATGATGGGAGACCCACGCGGATTACCCTACCTGGACAGAATGCCTCAGCGGTAGACCTAACACTAATTTCCTCGGAAATTGCAAATATATGCCAATGGGATGTGTTAGAGGATTCTGGAGGCAGATCATTTTCCAACTTCTTGCAAAATCGCAATTGTAAATGAAAATATAGTAACACAAAAAAGTCATAAAAGAAATACAAAGAATGTCAATTGGGAGAATTATGCTTCAAAAATAGAAGACTTGATGAAGAATGGGTGTGAAGACTATAATTCATTTACACAAATTATGGAAATGGTGAGTGATGAGGAAATACCTCTCTTGAAAACAGAAAAATCTATAAGAAAAAAGAAAAGCCCTCCCTGGTGGGATAAGGAATGCTCTAATTTAATTAAAACAAGAAAAGAAAAAAATTAAAAAATATAAGGAAGAAGCAAGCAATGAAAATTATATTGAAATCAAAAAAATATTTGCATACAGTAAAAAAATATTTAAAACAAAAAAAAAGAAATAGCTTCAAAAGCTTTTGCAATGGATTGACAAGGGACACTCCTCTATCTGAAATATGGCGAACAGTTAAGTTATTCTCCACATATCAAAATGCTGTAATCCCTGTTAAACTTCCCAACAAAAACATAGCTCAGAACATATTAAATAATTTGGCAATTGACATAACAGATCCTGAGTTCACGGTTACCCTAACTAACGAGGATGTGGAGGACATTTCAAGGCAAGAAATAATAAGTGTCATAAATAAAAAGGATAAGGCTACTGGCTTAGATCTTGTAACATATAGCATGATAAACAGGCTTCCCCTGGTGGCGCTAGATGCATTGTCAAAAATATTTAATCAAATAGTTAAAAGAAACACAGGTTTTCCACAAGAATGGAAAAACACCCTTGTCATTCCCTTTTTAAAACCAAATAGAGACCCTTTATGTGAGGACAATTATAGAAACATAGCTCTAGAGTCATGTGTAGGCAAAATTTTGCAAAATATAATTAAATTAAGAATAGAACAAATAACGGAAAAAAAATCGATACTAAGCCCTAAGCAGTTAGGTTTCAGAAGAAACAAAGGGTGCAACGATAATTTAGCTTTAACAATTAATTATATTATAACTGGATTTAGTAAAAATTTAAATACAATTGGAATTTTTTTGGATATCAGTAATACCCATATAATAAATTTACAGGAGTGGTTTGAGAAACACAACTTTAAAATTTCAGCACACAAATCAAAAGCAATAATATTTAGAAAAAGAAGTCAGGCTTATAACTTCCCACATTTGATATATCAAAATATGGAAATTCCATGGAAAAATGAAATAAAGTATCTGGGATTTCATTTACAGTGCAATTTGCATATGACAATTCAAATTAACGACATGATAACTAAAGCAAACAAAGGAATAAATGTCATGAGAGCAATTTGTGGTACAAAATGGGGAGCTGACCCGAACATTCTTTTGAGTTTATACAAAGGAATAGTTAGATCTCATTTAGATTACGCAGCCAATCTTTTAAACCCCTGCAGTAAAAGTTTGATGATGAGGTTGGAACAAGTACAGAATGTTGCCTTGATAATCGTAACGGGTTGTCTACGTTCTACACCCATCTTAATATTGCAAGCAGAATGTTCAGTAACAACGTTACAAGTTAGAAGGGAGATACTAGCACATAAATATATACTCAAACAAATGCCTGAAAAAAACAATATCATATTAAAAAGTCTAAATAAGCTAAACGAAGCAATAAATGCAAACATAGACCAGGGCCCATCTGTAAAAATATTAGTACATTTGGACGTTGAGAGGTGACTCAAATTTTTTTGCAGAAATTGCTTGAGAATAAATCAAATAATAATATTTGAGCTATCCTCCCTCTCAAAAAGGTCCGGAACATTGTTTAAATAATCAAAATGTCAAAAAATTAAGGAAAAATTCGATTTTTTTCTTGGTTTTTTGATTATAACTTTAAAAGTATTCATTTCCGAGAAAAGTTGTACTAACATAAAAGTTGCGTAATTAAATTTCTTACAATATAGAATTGGTTAAAAATTTACAAAATAGTCACCCTTGTTGCAAAATAGCAATAATTGTGAAAAAAACATACAAAAACAAGTATTCGTATTTTACGTTTTTTCAACCATTTATGCTACACTTAGGACCTTCATATTTCATCCTGAAAAACTTTATGGTACAGTAAACCAATACTGTAAATTTCATTAAGATCAGTTCAATAGATTTTGCAAAATAAATTTTGCAAAATAAATTTTGCAATCCGGCTTTCGTAAAAAAAATTAATTTTTTCAAAATGTTACAGGACTGAAAATAAAGCAGATAGCAAGTTGAAAATTTGTTTGCATATAGAAGTGTACCGTACCTTTCATTTGCAATTTTGAAAAATGAAAATCGATTAACACCACGGCGTCAGAAATTTTTTTAAATAAACATTAGTTATTGGTGCTACGCGCAGGACAGCGGATAGTTTGCTCTGATTGGGCATTCGAGTGACCTTTGATAATGATTGATACATTTTAATTTTTATTACATTTCGATATAAATAAATAAATTTGTTTATTGCAAAATAAAAACACCTACTCTATCCTTTAAAATAACACTTTAATTAGCAAAAACTTTCTTTGTTCATATATTTTAACTTAAATAATAAAAGTTTGTTATTTTTAAACATATACAATTGTTTAAACAATATTTCACAAACAATAAAAAAATTAGTTTGATTTTTGTGGAATTAAAATATTAAAATACAACAAAATATAGAGTAAGAAAATAATATATTATATAAAGATTGGAAGAAATTTTGGTGGAAATCAACTTGTGTGAATCGAACACCGCTGTCCTGCGCGTAGCACCAAAAATTATTTTTTATTTCAAAAATTTTCTGACGCCGTGATAATTAATCGATTTTAATTTTGAAAATTGCAAATGAAAGGTACAGTAAACTTCTATAAGCAAAAAAAA
Organism: Diabrotica virgifera virgifera; assembly: GCF_917563875.1. NCBI lineage: Eukaryota > Metazoa > Arthropoda > Insecta > Coleoptera > Chrysomelidae > Diabrotica > Diabrotica virgifera. Next base: position 203,440,410 of record NC_065444.1, on the reverse strand, counting down.
ATTCAACTTGCTATCTGCTTTATTTTCAGTCCTGAGATATTTTGAAAAAATTAATTTTTTTTGCGAAAGCTGGATTGCAAAATTTATTTTGCAAAATCTATTAAATTGATCTTAAAGAAATTTACAGTACTATTTTACTGTATCATAAACTTTTTCTGGGTGAAATATGAAGGTCCTAAGTGTAGCATAAATGGTTGAAAAACGTAAAATGCGAATACTTGTTTTTGTATGGGTTTTTTCTCACATATTGCTATTTTGCAACTAGGGTGACTATTTTTTAAATGTTTAACCAATTCTATATTGTAGGAAATTTAATTATGCAACTTTTATGTTAGTACAACTTTTCTCGGAAATGAATACTTTTAAAGTTATAATCAAAAAACGAAGAAAAAAATCGAATTTTTTCTTCAATTTTTGACATTTTGATCATTTAAACAACGTTCCGGACCTTTTCGAGAGGGAGGATAACTCAAATATTATTATTTGATTTATTTGCAAGCAATTTCTGCAAAAAAATTTGAGTCACCTCTCAACGTCCATCTCAAAACAGATGCGCCCTGGACTAAAAATAGATTCTGGAGGAACAAGGTCATACCAGATTACTCACTAGCGTATACAAATATACTCAAAAAAAACAAAAAACATAATTAGATATAAAATCAATCCTATATATGAGGTAGAAAGAAAAACTCTTCTATATCCCATTACAATTAAAAGTCTAGAATTTGAAAAATATGAAATTGAATCGAACGAAAAGTTCATAGCTAAATATGGTGGAATATATAATAATCATACCCACGTATATACAGATGGATCAATAGACCCACAAACAAATCAATCGGGATTTGGAATTTACATCCCAAGCATCAATTATAAATATTCGTCACGACTCCATAACTACACACAAATCTGCACAACTGAAATAATAGCGGTATACAAAGCCATGTCGGTATGTATTGAAAAGGAAATCATGAAAGCAGTGATCTTTGTAGATTCAAAAAGTGCCTTATCCAAAATATCTAGTCACAAATGGGACCAAATGGATTATGTAACTATAATGACCAAAAAACTACTGGTAGATGCAAATAATATGGGATTTTCAATAGGATTAGAATGGGTACCGGGACATCAGGGGATTAAAGGCAACGAGGTGGCAGATAGCTTGGCCAATATTGGGAGAGAATTAAGAGTACCATATGATGTAAAAAACATCAGCTCAGATATCTTCTGTGTTACAAAAAAGAACATCTTGACTCAATTTTACAACAACTGGTATTCCCAAATTAAAGGTAAATATCCGGACTATTATGGACTGCAGAATAGCTTCCCTATAAAACCTTGGTATAACAAATGTGGATATTTGGGTAGGAACAATATTACTAACCTTAATCGTTTACGAAGTGGACATTGCAAAACTCCTTGTTATCTCCACAAAATAGGCAAAACGGAAACACCGATATGCGAATGCGGTACTATGGGAACATTGGTACACATCATCTTTGAGTGCCCCATAAATAAACATAAAGATATGGATTTGTATCTAGAACTAATAAAAGCTGGAATAGACAGTCCAATATCTTTACAGAGCATTTTATATAAACCCTCGAATAAAGTTATTAAGATAATCAATAAATTTATCAAATTTTTTCAAGTAGATCTATAGAATTTTCAAAAAATAATAATAATAACAATAACAATAAATAAATACTTCAGAAAATACAGGAAATCTCCTAAAATGTCAAAAATTATATTTGTATCCTTAAAATCCTTAATTCTAACCGAAGGTAGCCAGCCCTAAACCTATGTGAAAATGTTTGGAAGCTACTCCCAAACGAGAAAAGTCTTAAGTTAACCTTAAATGTTGTAACACTTTTCCCTCTCTATCTACAGGAAAACAAGAAGAAGGACAAGGACCACACAGGACCAAAGAAAAAAAAATAGATCTGAAGTTGACAGGACACCTGGTTGTGCATTGCCTTGAGCAAGACGCGCATAACCAATAACATGTACTGGGTAAATGATTAAAAAAAATCGAAACCCAAAAAAAAAGGAAGAAGAAGAAGGAAGGACTTTATTAATTCCGTTGAAATCGACGATAGCAATTATATTAGTGACCATAATATTGTGGATCCCGACTATGTTGATGATAGTATTGAGACTGAAAAGCCTTACAGCCTATCCGAGGTATCAGAGGCTAAATCACAAGTTATTGACAACTGCATTCAGGAAATGCTTGAAGCTGAAACAACTGATGCATTTGTAAATGATATAAATTTTTCAGTGGATATTAGAATGTTGATCAACCAGCAGCTTCTTCAACATTAGTTTTGGATAATGTAGCGACCGAAATATCACGCAAAGGAAACACATCAAAGTTGATTGATAGCCTTATGGGTCGATATCACATTCGAGCTAAAAGCAGAAATATGATTCGTATATTCTATCAATTTGTCGACATGGCCGCCACAAACGCATTCATACTATATAAACGTACCTATACGTGCCGAAAAGGCAAATAATTCCAGTGACTGTTGCGAAGAGGAGAGGCTTCTATCTCTTTCACAATTGTCATTTTGGAACTACTAATGAAATAAAAAGTTTTAGTAGTTCCAAAATGACACAAAATCTGGGCATCGGATAAAAAAGTTTATTTTAATAAAGTGTATTTTTTTGTTCTTCTTAATGGAGGTACAGGCTCGTTTTTTTAATATTGTATTTAATTACAGAGTAATTTCCAAATAATAATATATTTTTCAAATTGGGCTCTGTACCGCCATTCTTTATTATATTACGAATACGTGTGCCAAACATCTCGAAAAAATATTCAAAATTACAGCCGCAATCTTGGAACGCGTTTTCGCTACCTGTTGATCGCTACTGTTTCCTCTTAATAAAATCATTTTTTAGTAAAATTGTGATTTATTTCCCATTTCTTTAATTTAACTATTACCGTTCTATATTTATCTTTAATAAGCGGTTTATATTTATAAGCTTTTTAATGTTGAGTATATCAACCTCCCTAATAGTAAACAAAGATTAAACACTTTAATAAGTTAACTTTATAAAATAAATTCAGGGAATAATGGCCATTTCATAATTATTACCACTGACACTCTGACAGTACGCATCAACGAAATATACATCGACGTACGTTTCACTTTATTTTTTGATTCAACTTGTTTGATGGGAAAATTTAGAGTGGAAGAACAATACCTCTGTGGAAAAACGATTTTTTATTGATAAACTAGACACGTATACTAAAAGCATTTGGTGTCAATCGTTGAACTAAAATAAATCTATCCATGTCCACTTTACTAATAAAGAAACGAAACACGTTCATATTATAATAATAAATAACGCTCAAATTTACTAAAGGGTATGACACTCGTCTTAGAGTTTCGCTCGAAAGCCCATATCAAAAACAAATGTAAAGAGATGTTGTAGAGGCTTTCACGAATTTGCGACTTTTTTGAATTAGGAATGAAAGCTTTGACTCAAACGGTCCGATGTGCTAAGAAAGTTAGAAGCACATTCTTCCCAATATTTTGCAACACTGTCGAAGACTAGCAAAAATACTGTTTTGACTGATAATGTATTTTTAGAAAAATATGAAATTATTGTTAGTGTAAAAATAGAAGAAAATGAGACATTCTTTTATTGGAAATTGTAGTGGTACGCATTTATTGCTCGGATAAAAATAATAACACTAAAAAATTTTCTTGATAAAAAAATAAAATCATATCGCCGGTCCAGAATAAGAATGACGTAACTGCCAAAACGAAATTAATCAGCAGAGCAAAAAACGATTTTGAAATATTTAAAATAGGGATTAAATGAGGTGTAATCATCCAGGATCATCGGTATGGCGTTTATTGTTACAATGATGTCTTTTATTTTTATCCTTAATGGTTCGAATTTCATTATCTTAATTTAATCCCCCCATTTCACTCCTTTTTGCAGCTGCGTCATTCTTTTAAATATTTTTAAATATTTAAAAAAAAAATTTAAAATTTTTTTAATCAAAATTTTTTAAATATTTAAAATAGTGATTAAATAAAGAGTAACCAGCCGGAGCATCGGTATGGCGTTTATTCTTAAAATTATCGCTTTTAGTTTCATACCCATTGGTTCGAATTTCGTTATCTCAATTGAATCCCCCCATTTTCAACCCTATCTACAGTCTACAGTTGCGTAATTCTTGATCTCAAAATTTTTCTGTACGAAAAAAACTATTTTAAAATATTTATTATGTCGTTTATTCTTACAACGATGGCTCTTATTTTCATCCCTATTTGTCCGAATTTCATGATTTTAATTTACTACCCCCAATTCAACTCTACTTACAGTTGCCTCATTCATCATCATCATCATCATCATCATCATCATCATCATCATCATCATCATCATCATCATCATTCTCTTTGCCTTATCCCTATGCGGGGTCGGCTTCCCTAATTGCATTTCTCCACACAATTCTATCTTGGGTCATATCAATGTTAAACCCATTACCAACATGTCCTGCCTTATCGCCTCCCCCCAGGTCTTCTTTGGTCTTCCTCTCCTACTCCTTCCAGGAATCTGCACTTCAGCTATTCTTCGTATTGGGTGATTAACGTCTCGACGTTGAACATGACCAAACCATCTTAACCTATGCTCTCTCATTTTGGCATCAATTGGTGCCACACCTATACTTCCCCTAATATACTCATTTCTAATTTTATTCTCCATTACTCTGTAATACCGATCCTAGGTAGTTAAAAATATTGCTTTTCAAAATCATTTCACCATCCAAAGTTACCATCTTATTTGTAGAAACTCCATCTTTAAATGAACATTCCAAATACTCTGTTTTTGTCCTACTAAGGTTTAAACATTTTTCCTCCAGAGCTTGTCTCCACTTTTCCAGTTTTTGTTCTAAGTCTCTTTCACTATTTCCTATTAACACTACATCATCAGCATACATTAGGCACCTTGGAACACTACCCTGTAGTTTCGCTGTTATCTGGTCCAAAACTAAAGAGAATTAATAAGGACTAAGCACCGAGCCTTGGTGCAATCCTACTTTCACCTGAAATTTATCAGTCTCTCCCACACCTGTTCTAACACTAGTCGTTACTCCCTCATACATATCTCTCACAGTCTTTACATATTCGCCAGGGACTCCTTTCTTATTGAGTGCCCACCACAGAATCTCTCAAGGAACTCTATCATATGCTTTCTCAAGATCAATGAATACCATATGAGCGTTGGTCTCTTTATTCATGTATTTTTCCATCAGTTGCCTTACAATGAAAATTGCATCTGTTGTTGATCTGCTCTGCATAAAGCCAAATTGATTATCGGATATATCGGTTTCTTCACGTATCCGTCTATCAATTACTCTCTCCCATATTTTCATGGTGTGGCTAAGTAGTTTTATAGCCCTGTAGTTTGTTCATTGTTGTATGTCTCCCTTGTTTTTGTAGACAGGTACTAATATACTTCTTCTCCATTCGTCTGACATTTGTCCAACTTCCATAATTCTATTAAATAGACCTGCTAGCCAACTTACTCCTGTTTCTCCCAATGCTCTCCATACTTCCCCAGGAATATCATCTGGTCCGACTGCTTTTCCTTTCTTTATTTTTTGAAGCTCTAGAGCCACTTCCTCGTTTGTTATTCTGGTGACCATTGCTGTTACTGTCTCCGTTAACTCCACAGGCTCTCTGTCAAATTTTTCATTTAATAAACTGTCAAAATACTTTCTCCATCTCTTTTTGACATACTTTTCGTGAATTAGTATTTTATTATTTTCATCTGGGATACATCTAATCTGATTAAAATCTCTTGCTTTCTTTGCACTCTGTTTGGCTATTTTATATATCTTTGCTTCGCCTTCCCTGGTATCAAGTTGATCGTATAAGTTTGAATACGCTTCTGCTTTAGCTTTTGCTACTGCTACTTTCGCTTCCTTTTTGGCGACCAATTAGTTTTGAAGATCTATGTCCGATCTGGTTTCTTGCCACTTTTTATAAAATTTTCTCTTCTCTTTTATTTTTCCTTGTACTTAATTTGACCACCACCAAGTCTCTTTATCCTCAAACTTCTTTCCTGACGTTTTCCCAAGTATTTCAATAGCCGTCTCTCTAATAGTATTGGCCATTTTTCTCCAAATTGTGTTAGGGCTTCTTTTCATGTTCCAATATATTTTTTCTACTATTCTTTCCCTGAATAGACCTTCCTTCTCATCTTTTAGCACCCACCACTTGATTTTTTGTGGTCCTCTCCGATATTTTTGTTTAGTTTCGCTTTTTACTTCAATGTCCAGAACAAGCAGCTTATGTTGTTGGCTTACTGTCTCACTAACTATTACCTTGCAATCCTTTCATTCACGTATGTCTTCTTTCCTTATCATGAAGTAGTCTATTTGGGACTGATGTTGTCCACTTTTGTAGGTAATAAGTTGAGTTTCTCTCTTTTTAAAAAATGTGTTAACAATCGCCATATCCAATGCTGTTGCTAATTCTAGCATATCATCTCCAGCTTCATTTCTAGTTCCAAAGCCTAATCCTACATGTATTGTTTCATATCCTGTCTTGGCTTGGACCACATGTGCATTGAAATCACCTCCTATTGTAACTTTTTCCTCTGCTGAAATATCACTCAGTACGTCTCCTAATTGGTCATAGAAAGCTCTTCTTTCATTCTCACCCAGACCTGTTTGAGGAGCATACACACACAACATTCAATTCCTCTTTATCAATTACAAATTTCACTGACATCATTCTGTCACTCGTTCTTACAACTTCTACTACGTTATCTTTCATTTCACTATCAGCAATTATACCAACTCCATCTCTAGTAGTACTACTCCCTACATACCACAATTTATATCCATCACCTAGTTCTTTCTCCCTTTGTCCTTTCCACCTAGTTTCTTGAATACAAGCAATTTGAACTCTTCTTCGTTTGAGCGCATCTACTAACTCCAGACTCTTACCTGTAAGACTACCAAGATTCCAAGACCCTATCCTGATTTTTCTAACCTGCAATTGTGTTCCCCCTGAGATAGTCCTCACCCGGAGATCCGAACGGAGGCTCATTTTACTTCTGGAACATTTTACCTCAGGAGATGCCATCATTTTAGTATAAGTTTTTATTGCGTTTGGAGGTCTTTTCATTATTATGGCCTGAAATTTTTTTTGGATATTTGATGCCTAAATACCTTTTCTATCAGCACCATACCCTGCCCTGCACGTTTAGCCAATACACCACCAGTGCAACGAAAATTCAGTATTGCCCCACACCTGCCTGCATTTTTCTGTATAGGCCAGGATCCCTACTGTAAGGACTGCCCTATAAGCCAATGTATTGTTGCCCGTATCCCGCCACTTGGAGGCACGTACTTTATTCGGGATACCTACAGTTCCATCATTCTTCATCTGAAAAAAGGTCTAAAATGGAGCGAATTTCAATAACGACGCAACTACCCTGTGGTGGCTTAGCATATAGTTACAGTTCTGTCGCTTTTGTATCATCTGTATACAGTAGTTAAGAAGTTAATTACGCAATAAACAGGAATTGACAAACTTTGCAGTTACGTCATTCTTATTCCGGACCGGCGATATTGGCTTATAATTTACCTTATTAAGAATTAGATCCATTCTCAGAACCACTGTGGTCGGTAACTCAAATCTTTAAATGATGACTGGGTTAATTATTTCGATGGGATTTTTACGCATCCAATATCCTTCTAATAACTTTTCACAGTTCCGCAAACCTATTTCAGAAATTACAGGAGTATCAGTATTCTTGAAGGTAATCCTTCGAGGTAAAGTATTCGGAAAGCGAGGAATTGGGAGGAGAAGAATATCATGGTTAAAGAACCTGAGAAAATGGTTCTCCACAACAACAACTAATCTATTTAAAACATCAGTTAATAAAATAATTATAGCCAGAATAATCGCCAATATTCGAAACGAATAGGCACTAAAAGAAGAAGAATCAGTATTCTTCGCTTTTTCCCATATTTCCAAAACTGCTGCGTCACTCTAACCATTACATCCAATAGTTATCGTAGTAAGTTTTGCATATTCTCCAAATATGTTGAGTGGGATTTAACTTATAATCGTAAGGGGTTAGTCTTAACACATTATCCCTTTCGCTGCGTCAAATAAAAATGCATACCGCTGACTAGTGCGGAAGTAGTTTTTTAAAACTAAACTCGATACTTGTTCAACCATTGTTTTTGTAGTATGTATTATACACCATGTATAATGTATTAAAATTGATTATAATAATTTTCCTTTTGAATTTTTGCGAGACGCGCATGTGCAGAGGACGCACTTGTGCGCTTTAATAAAAATTTGTGTATTTAGAATAGTCCAAGTAATGAAGCATAAAATAGGAAAAAACCTCGCAATTTTTACAGAATGGATCGGTTTGCTCTAAAATTTGAGGTAGTGGATAGCCTAAAGATCACAATCTATATCATGCCGAAAGGCGCTTTTACCATGGGGGTGGTTACCACCCCATCTCGGGGGTGGAAATTTTTAATTAAATTTTGACCACAAAAGTTGGTAAAAATATTCATTCTAAGCAAAAAATGTCCCATACTTTTTTTTGATAAAATTAATAGTTTTCTATTTATTCGCAATCAAAAGTGTTAGTTTTACATCGAAAAAATCAATGTTTTTAATTTGTTTTCTACTAATAACTCAAAAAGTTTTTTCGTTTTATCAAAAAATTTTACTTAACAAAAATGTACCTTTTAAAAAAATAAACAAAACTGTTTTTGTAATATTCTTTAAGACCAATATTAATCGAGTTATACGTTATTATGTGTTAGTCCTTCTTCGTCAAAGGCTAAATATTGTAGTTTTAAAGTTAAAATACGGATAAACTATGCACTTTTCGAAGATAAGTTGTTTGAACTAATTTAAATTATTTAAAAATATCTATCTCCAGAAATACAAAAAATGTCTCTAGCTCAAAAATTCAGTGATTATAATGAAAAGAATGTCAGTCCCTATCTTTTTTTCAGAGAAAAAGTGATCGGAACCAACTTATCACCACCCTAATTAAAATTAGTCATTGACCTTATTTGGTCTTCTTTACTTATATATTATTAATATATTAATTGGTTCTAGAAGTTTGATTGGCTTAGAATGATAAGTTTAAAAAAATGGAGTTAAAAGCGAATAACGAATTTTTGTAGTTTAGTAAAAAATGCTTTTTCTTCAGAATACAAAGATTAGCATCAGAGACACAAGAATTGTTTAAATATGAAATTGTAGCTTATTTACTTCCCAAGAACTTGGTTTGCAAAAACTTTTTCTGCGTCAAAAATTGAGTGAGCTATTGACAATTAAAACTTGTAATAACATGCAAAAACCACCTTTACTAACCCTTTCAAAGTCACCTTTTTTTTGCGACTGAGGTTTTTAAAAGAATTTAATATTAATAGCCTTATAGATCAAATCTCTTAAAAGTCTACAAAATTATTTTTTACCAAATTTTCTAAGATAAAAACTTAGAAGTTACGGTTAAAAAATCAATATATTTTTTTGAAAAAGAAAATGGAGGATTCCAATTGGAAGCACAATAATATAAGTTAGCGGTAATATTAACCATTTGCTTTATTCAGTCTTTTTTATTTATGTATTATTAATAGATTCTAGAAGTATGACTGGCTTAGAATGATAAGTTTTTAAAAAACTGGAGTTAAAAGCGGATAACGAATTTTTGTAGTGTGGTAAAAAGTGCCATTTTCTTCAGAATAGAAAGATTAGTATCAGAGATACGAAAAAATGTTTAAACATGAAGTTGTAAATTATTCAATTCCTAAGAATTTGGTTTGAAAAAATTTTTTCATCGACAAAAATTGAGTGAATTGTAAGTGAGTACCTATATCGAAAAACATTGATTTTTTCGGTATAAAACTAACACTTTCGATAGCGAATAAATCGAAAACTATTAATTTTATCAAAAAAAATGTGTAGAACATTTTTTGCGTAGAATGAATGTTTTTACCAACTTTTGCGATCAAAATATAATAAAAAATTTCCACCCCCGAGATGAGGTGGCAACCACCCCCACGGTAAAAGCGCCTTTCGGCATCATATAGATTTTGATCCTTGGGCTATAGGTTACTTATTATTAAATTTTCAAGTCAATCGACCCATTCTGTAAAAATTGCGAAATAAAAAGCTTCGGTTCCTGGACTATAAATAAAACAAATAAAATTTTTTTATCTAAACTAAAATTTTATTCATAAATACAGGAATATAAAAATGTGAAATAATAGTTATTTTCCTAACAAGTGCAGAAAGTCATTCTTTTCCGCACGCGACTGCAGTTTGCCGAACGACGCGAAGCGTGATTTCGGCAAGCAGTCGAGTGCGGAAAAGAGACTTTCTGCAAGAGTTAGGAACAATATTTTTTCTAAGAGTCTTTAAAAAATTACCAAATTTTAATCAATTAATTTAATTAATATGAAAATACCTACACAAATTATTTCTTTGACAAGGTTGTCAAAACCAAACTTTCAATATAATTAGTTAGTATGACGACGATCTTGGTTTCCGTGACGATGATTCAAAACGACTGTTATTGTCTACCGATTTGACTTTCGAATATTATGTCAAAATAATTTTCCGCAAATCGCCAGGAAATTTTGACATTCCTGTAAAAATTTCTTGAAGAAAAAGTCAGGACTTCCTTACTGTAAGGAAATGTCATTTCCTTACTGTAAGGAAATGATATTTCCGTACAGTTGTTAGTGTTCTACATAAATGATAGAAAACACATTGCTTATAAGGAATTAATTTATATTTTGAAAACATCAAGTCATTGCTGAATACTAATATAATAAATACTAATAGCCACCTAAAAAATAAATAAAGCAATAATCTAAATAGAAATTAAAACCTTGTAAATTACCTTAATCATTAAATTTTCTTTATCTGGAGCTTCCTGGATAAATTTTTCAATTTCTTCCTTCGTTAAAATCTTAGATTTCTTTGCCCTATAATCTTGAGCTTGCCGTTTCAATAAAGAACGAAGTTTTGAGTATGTAGATATATCTACATTGTGTTTAAGTGCAAGGGTTGACTTCAGCATTGAATAATTGGCCCATAATGTTGAAGATTTTATCTTTAAACAAAGGTCTAGGAAGTATGCCATTACAACATTTTCTGAGAAAGAACTCGTATTTTTACTCATGCGATAATCCATAAAACGTCTGTATGCATTTTCGTACTTTTCTCTTGATTTCTTTGGCAATAATTCTAATGAAGCAGTATTCACTGCCTCAACCAGCTCTGGAGGAGTCCCAGGAATGGAAATTTCATCATCACTTATCATTTTACTTTCGAGAACACCAGCAATTAAATTTATAAGCGTCAAGTTTGACAATTCAACCTCAATACGTTTCCATAGTAACCCAAGTAATTTTATTAGGAATTTCAAAGCACTATTTGTTTGGGAATAAAATTATCGCGTTTTTTTTAAATCAATCAATATCTGTCGAATTTTAAACGATTTGCGGAAAAATAGTATGTTTACCTCGTAGGAAAAGCCACATTCCTGGACTCTGTGTTGCTAAGTCTCGGCTTGCGCCTCGACTTAGCAATCTTCACAGTCGTCCAGGAATGTTAAGCTTTTCCTACCCGGTAAACAATGTACTATTTATTTCATCGAATAGTCAATAGTAATACCACTAGTGATTCAATTTTCGCGATAAGTCTGTCGATTTACTTCTAAACGAAACTGAGTTGCTTGAAAACACCACGAGTCCGTAGGACGAGTGGTGTTTTCTTTAAGCAACTCAGTTGAGTTTAGAAATAAAAGACAGACTTACAAGATAAATTAAATCACGAGTGGTATTTTATTAGACTATTTCACGAACAAAGTGATAGGTCAAAAATTCAGTAGAATGAGAGGAAGGAATTTAATAATAATACATTTGATCTAGGTAACCCAAATCTACCCATTTTTTGAATAATTCACAATTAGTCATAATCATGAAATATTTATTATAACTATAAATAATTTGTTATAATTATTTTTTACCTATAACAATAAATAGTTGAAGGCCCAGTCTTTTAGATTGAATACTAGTCTTTCGTTGTTATTTTCTGCATCTAATTTGTAGTTGCGATCCACACAGCACATCATAAATTGTCTCCATATATAAGATTTAGATTTTCTTGTGTTACTCGGTATATTTTCTTCAATGTTTTGGTTTATAACTTCGTTTGAAGTACCACCGAAACGACTCATTTTGACGTATAATTTTGACGTAATAATTTTTTTGGCAAACGTCAAACTTTGCTTTGCGATCGGTATCCATGGTTACGTCGTTGAAAACACGAAGCTGATAGACCAATCAGAATTGAAAGACAGTTGGTGTTTTCGCGATAACACAAGCTGTCTTTGGTTTGTGATTGGTCAGATTATGTGAAAATTTTAAGATGAGTGAAATAGTCGCGTTAATTTCATTAAAACAGGAACACAATAAGATATGTTTTAAATAAATTAGTAAATAATATCTAAATATTAGTTTATTGCATGTATTATAATTACTTTAAGGCCATATTAACATATCTAAATTAACACGCGTGCGGAAAAGTAAAAACCGCGTGCGGAAAAGTAACACGCGTGCGGAAAAGTGAAACTTTCTAAACTAAAACGCGTGCACGAAAGTAGACATTTTTGCACGCTCGTAGAAAAAAGTATATAAAATATTAACGATTTGGTCTTTCTATGTTGATACACGATTATATTCTGAAACAGTTGCCTAAACCGAGGCCAGGCTTATCGCGCCATTCTTGACAATAATTAACAATATCTTTACTTATCTTATTTTTATTGGATGTCCGACATTTTTTTCTAAGAGTTACATTCATGTCGAATCAGACAACTTTTCTATTTCGGAAAATTTTAGGAAGGGGTCGGTCGTTTTGTAAATATTGAGATTTCTAAACTTTGGTGCGTCCGACAACTGGAGTACCCTTAACAATTAGTTAAATAATATTACCAGTTAATTTTTAATATTTATATCAAACAATCCTTCAAAAATTAGCTGTGACGGTATAAATTTAATGAAAAACTATTTAGATGGGAAATAAGCCACAATTAAATTGAAAAAATAATTTCATTAAAGTTTCGACTCCCAAATCGGGTGCCGTTGTCAAAATACAAAATACTACTAAACTAAACAATAAAGTTGTTGCTAAGTAAAAAAATTCTTCTAATACATTTATATTGGCAATTCAGACGTATTATACATTTTAAAATAGAAGACTTTAAAATGATATCGCCAATATTTCTGAGTTGCGTTCCTGGGACGACTTTATTAAAAGATAGTTCATTCGATTACATGAAATCAATCGCAACTCAAGAATATCCGTCACAAAAAAATCATAGCATGTGATCTGTCTATAAAAAACAACCAAAATCAACGATTGAAAGTAAAACTCTCGAGTTAGAGATTCCATAGTAAATCACGAGGGAAAACCAGGAAAAAACCTTGTGATACTATCTCGACATCGTAAGTGTTTGGTCTTAGATTTAATTTAGTTTCAAAAGCTAATACCATATTCTTATTTTAATATGTTTAAATTATAAATAATATTAATAATAGATAGATATACAATAAGTAATACTAAAATATAAAATATGTACCAACTCGATGTGTTATTGACTTACTAATCGTGGTATTTTCTTTCTACGTAATATTGGAAAAATATTACGTAGGATACTGGGCCCAATAAGTGAAAATAACAACTGGCGAATTAGGTATAATAGAGAAATATACGAGCAATATAGCGAACCAACTCTAGCACAACACACTAAACTGCAGAGATTACGGTGGGCAGGGCACGTGGTCCGCATGCATGAGAATAGAATCCCCAGAAAATTGCTGAATGCAAGAATGCAGGGAAGAAAACCTGTTGGAAGACCTAAAAAGAGATGGGAAGACGAAGTCGATGAGGATGCCAGGAACTTTCTGAGAACGCGTTCATGGAAAAGAACAGCGGTAAACCGAAATGATTGGAGAAGCTTATTGAAGGAGGCCAAGGCTCGATTTGGGCTGTAGTGCCATTGGATGGATGGATTGATATTTTCCTCGTATTATTTCTTGTGATTGTTGTAGGATCCTGTTCTAAGTTGTTCTGTTCCATTCGATCCAATCTTGACAATTCCTTATTTATAAACGGAAAAGGATAATCATTTTTTAATAAAACAGATGTTAACAATTGTTTTTCTTCTAAAAATGAATTTTCTTTAGAACAAGTAATTTTGGCTCTATCATATAAGGATTTAATGATTCCCTTTTTAACGTTGATGTTGTGATTTGATTTGTAATTGAGATATCTGTTGGTGTGTGTTAGTTTTCTATACACTTGAGTCTCATATCCAGTATCCTTCTTTGAGACTATAGCATCGAGGAAAGGCCAAGTGTTATTGTATTTCTTTTCCATTGTAAATTTTATTGTCTCTTCTTAATCGTTTATAGTATTCAGGAATGTATCCGACAATTCTGATCTATAAGGCCATATTGAAAACACATCGTCTACATATCTCCACCATACTGTGGGTTTTAAATTTTGTTTAGAAATGATATTAGTTTCGAAATCCTCCATAAATATATTAGCCAATAATGGAGATAAATAAGGGCCCATTGCTAGACCAAAATTGTGTTTATAGAATTCATTACAATGGAACCTCGATAACTCGGACTAATCGGGACCGCGGCCGATCCGGGTTATCTAAAATCCGGGTTAGCCGGAGAGCATTGTAAAAATTAATAAAATACGGTATACTTATAGATAAAGCCCGTTATAATTAAAATAACATGAAATATATATGCACAGTACACATCTAACTTACCTATTATAGTTGTATATTGTATAGAGTATAGTATAGACAGTATAGATAGAGTACTGTTCATTTCTAGGTAAAAAAAACTCAGTCAGTTTCGGTTGTGTCAATTTCGTCTGCCATCGGAACGATGTAATGTTTATTTAAGAACAGTGGCTCTTTCAATGTTTAAAGTTTAAAAGACCATTGTTCTAAAAATAATTTTTTAAAAGACAGTTGAAAATAAATAAAGGAATAAAAGGTGCCTGTTGTTTGTGATAGCCCGATAATGGATAATGATCGTCGCTCTGCCGCCGCTGCCGCCGTGTGCCATGAGTCATTTTTACCGTGTAGTTCAAATTACTTACACAAATACCCATTATCTCTCAAATATTATATTATGGTCCAAGCCAAGTTTTATCAATGAAACTCGATATTTTTAAGACATTCCAGAAGCGGCTACAGATAAAATGTTTTAACATAATACCTACATTTTTATTGTTGAAATGTTTGTCTGGTGAAAATCGGTCCGGGTTAGCCGGACTTCCGGGTTATCGGGGGCCGACTTATCGAGGTTCCACTGTATTTAGTTAAAAATAGGTATTATAAATACATAATGTCAATAACTCCATTATAGCTGATACATTTAGTCTTGTCCCAGTTGTCAATGTATTATCATTCTCTAATTACGTTTTGATTATGTTTAAAGTTTTATCTACGAATTGTTTCGGTCAGCAGTTTCGAAAATACGTATAACCCTGATGATCGCCAACCTTCTGAACGAAGATGGCACTTGAAGAACAAGAAAGTTTTATCTAATGGCACATTTGTAAATAAACTGTTTATGTCAAAACTTACTAAAATATTATTTGGATTAAATTCAGTAGTTGATAATTTGTTTAAAAAATGTTTCGTATTTTTTATAAATATGTCATCATTATTAGCAAATGGTTTTATAATGTTTAATAAAAATTTTGATAGTTCACTACAAGGAGAATTGATGGTATTACAAATGAGTCTAAGTGGTATGTTCGCTTTATGAATTTTCGGCACTCCATAAAAATGTGGTGTCTTACCGTAGTGAGGTGAAATTTTAAATTTTTACATCATAAATTTAATGAATTTATTATGCGTGCGCTCCCCATATGGGCGGCGCGTTATGGAGTCATAAATGATGATTTTTGCAGGATTGCTTGATCAAAATACTTACAATTTACTGGTTATATAGTCCGACAAATTTTTAAGGCTATCCAGTTGTCGGACACCCCACACTTTAGAAACCTCTATAGGTACCAAACCTAATTACGTAAGCCACGACGCCATGAATAGAAGTTACCTTTAAAAAAATGCAGACAAAGTTTTCCTGATGTCCTGAAATTGTGTCATTTTTAAATGTATATGAAAATCATCATATACAAAGGCCGCGCAAGTGCGCCATACGCATTTTACAAAAAAATGGGAGGGCGCACATGTGAGCTATACGCAGCTAGAGGAGTAAGTTCAAAACGATGTATAATCATGTCTACTATAAATATTTTGGTCCCTTTCTCTCAGTATCAGAGTGTTTTATGGAGTTATGGATTTAATACTCTCATCCCCCAGAAATTTATCCTGTAAATTAAATGCCGTTTTTAGTTCTAAATGACTTGGTCTAAAAAGCAGAAACATATAGTCCTGTCGCCAGGGGGGGTACAACGGCCTCGTTAATTCAGATGGACTTACTCAAGTTTTTTTTATGTATTTTGACCCGTAGAACACGAATTTTTTGGGTAACAGTTGATCCGGATGTCGATAAGATTGTTATAGACCAAGAACTTGAGGAATCAAATAACAGCGATTTTTGGCAAAACAAAACAATATTTTGTATTTTTTGGGCCATTTTAAGTAAAAAATATTTCTACAAGTTTTTTCGTAGGATGCACAGTTTTCGAGATAAACGCAGTTGAACTTTAAAAAAATCGAAAAATTGCAATTTCTGAACCCGAATAACTTTTGATTAAAAAATAAAATAGCAAGTCTGCTTACCGCATTTGAAAGTTTAAGTCAAATTATATCGGTTTTGATTATTTGCATTGGTAAAAATTTATTTTTTTATTGTTTAACAAAGCTATAAACACGTAGGGTTTCCCGTGCTTTTACATGCGTTTTACCGCATGTAACGTAGAAATAGTCTTGATTGCACTAGTACCTATTCTACCTACTCGTTCGATTTTAAATGAGAAATCATAGAAACATCACTCACGCACTAGTTGTTTGTAGCTTTGTTTAACAATAACACAATAAATTTTTAGCAATGCAAATAATCAAAACCGACATAATTTGACTTGAACTTTCAAAGGCGCTAAGCAGAATTGCTATTTTATTTTTTAATCAAAAGTTATTCGGTTTTAAAAATTGCAGTTTTTCGATTTTTTGAAAGTTCAACCGCGTTTATCTCGAAAACTGTGCATCCTACTAAAAAACTTGTAGAAATATTTTTTGCTTAAAATGACCCAAAAAATACAAAACATTGTTTTGTTTTGCCAAAAATCGCTGTTATTTGATTCCTCAAGTTCTTGGTCTATAACAATCTTATCGACATCCGGATCAACTGTTACCCAAAAAATTCGTGTTCTACGGGTCAAAATACATAAAAAAAACTTGGGTAAGTCCATCTGAATTAACGAGGCCGTTGTACCCCCCCCTGGCGACAGGACTAATACGTTTAATTTCAGTTTTTTATTTTTTTCGCTCCACAATTGGTAAAAATTGTATCCCTGTAAAATCCCTAAAGAACGTTTGTGACTCTTCCTTAACTTTCTATGTTTTAATAATGTTCTAAGTGACACACATATTAATATTCCCGCTTTAAACGTTACAGGTAGGTGGATTTTATGAATAAATCACTCAAGCGGATTATTAATAGACTTGGAAACTGGGGAAAAACAAAATGTAAACGTTATAGATATATCACAAAAGTTTTATGTATTTATTACTGTTTAAAGTTATTAATCGAGCTTCTACAGCAACAATTTTTGCTCATGAGAGTTATTATTAATAGATACTATATTATACACTAAGCATCAAAATTAACGGACCACATTAAAAACGGGACATTTTTGATGTCTTGTATTTCCTAAACCTGTCTGATTTTAGTGATTTTGTTAATATGTTATAGCTTTATATTTATCCTTCTAGAATATCGGTGTAATAATATTGTTGCTAAACAGATTAGTGTCACTGTATACCGGGTGTTACAATGATAGTGTGTTTTTTCCTCAAAGTTTGGAACACCCTGTGGAATATTCTGGCGTATATAAAATGTTGAAATTAAAACTCAACTATATCCTTAGGCTTTCTTAACATTATGCTTTTTTATTCATTCGCTTATGGTGGATAATAAAAAATTTAGGTACATTAAGAACTAGCAACGTTCTTCATCAATACAGGGTGTTTCTAAGTAAGTGCGACAAACTTTAAAGAGTAATTATGCATGAAAAAATAATGACCGTTTGCTTTATAAACATATGTCCGCAAATGCTTCGTTTTCGAGATACGGGATGTTGAAATTTTTTCTTACAAACTGACGATTTATTTATTGCCCTAAAACCGGTTGAGATACGCAAATGAAATTTGGTAGGTTTTAAGAGATAGTTATTGAGCATTTTTTGGTATACAATTAAGAATTTTATAAAAAAAACAGTAAAATCCTTTATAAAAGGTATATAATTAAAATCCCTAAAAAGGGCTACATCACAATCACATAACTAGTTTTCGACTGGTTTACCAGTCATCATCAGCTCTTACGTGAAATTTACATGCTAACCACCAAGATATAATATTTTAACAAAAATATGTGGGTCAAAGCCCTGTACAGTTAATCCGTCAAGAAAACATCGGTTGAAAATACTAACTTAAGAATGGATGTTAAAAATATTTTACTAATATGCCCCAGGTAACATCTGAGCTGTGGTTTGACCTGTTCACATGGTGAAGGTATGGCAGCAAGTGAATATGCACTTTATTTAATCGATATTCTTGAAGAATAAAGATTTCTTCAAGTTGGAAGAATTCGGTACATCTATGATGAAAATAAAACCCTTAAAATTGAGACTGACAATTCACAATGTGAAATTATTGATCTGTTACTTGATTTCCTATGTTGATTACTTTTGGTTTTTGGGTTGGCAAAACATGATTCAACCTTCAAAATGCTCTCCTGGAAAATTTGTTTAAATGCACATAATATCAACCTTTTCCTAAACACTATAGTGCGGCAGATTCGTGCAAAATATTATAAGAATTGTACATTTAATGCTACAAGCATATAATTTGGTCCACATATACTGCACATATAAAGGTACAAATTTAGATATGAAGCCATCTCAGATTTTGCCTTTTACAAAAATGGCGGTCATTCAAAATGGGCGACTATATATATGTAACTAAAAGCACGATATCTTTTGAATGAAAAGTCTGATCTCAAAAAAATTTGCCACATCGGTTCTTTTTGTGATTTACAAGATCGTTATCGTAATCTGGAAGAATCGGTTTACCAGAAGTTATGTTTTATCTGGTTTCTTATGTAAAACTATTTTATATTATGTAAATAATTTATTTTCAATTCTTTCACCCTGTATTCACCTTTTTCAAATGGTAATACCACCATTGAAAAGAGAGTAAGAATATGTTTTAGGAAATATTTTGAACTTTTTAGTTATGTTAATTACCATATAATAAATGCATAACGTATCTTCACATGTACCTATGTGTGGTAGATTCGTGCAAATATTATAGAAATTAGTGTTCATTTAATGGTAGAAGCATATAATTTGGACCACATATACTACACATACAAAAGTTCAAATTTAGATATGAGACCATCTCAGATTTTGCATTTTACAAAAATGGCGAGCATTCGAAATGGCGGCTGTAGATATGTGACTAATAGCACGATAACATTTGAACGAAAAGTCCGATTTCAGCCAAATTTGGCACCAAGGTTCTTTTTTTATGAATAAGATCTAGGTTTTGAACCGGAAGAATCGGTTTACCAGAAGTTGTGTATTTACTGTTTTTTATGTAAAAATATGCTGTTTTTTTAGTTCTTCCACCCTGTATATATTAATTTTTCAAAAAGATAATACCGCCATTGAAAATAGTGTAAACATATTTGTCAGGAAATATTTTGAACTTTTTAGTTATGTTAATTACCTTTAAATAAATGCGTAACGTATCTCCACATGTAGCTATGTGTGGCAGATTCATTTTGAATGCCTGCCATTTTTGTAAAAGACAAAATCTGAGATGGCCTCATATCTAAATTTGAATCTTTGTATGTGTAGTGTGTGTGGTCCAAATTATATGCTTTTAGCGTTAAGTGCACAGTAATTCTTATATTATTTGCACGAATCTACCGGACATAGATTCATAGGTACATGTGAAGATACATTATGCATTTATTAATTGGTAATTAACATAACTAAAGAGTTAAAAATATTGACTAAAAAATATTTTTACGCTCTTTCCAACGCCGGTATTACCTTTTTGAAAAATTAATATATACAGGGTGAAAGAATTGGTAAAAAAACAACATGTTTTTATAAAAATTAGGAAAAACACAACTTCTGGTAAATCGATTCTTTCAGTTCAAGACCCTGATCTTACACATCAAAAGAAGAATCTATATACCAAATTTGTTTGAAATCAGACTTTTCGTTCAAAAGTTATCGTGCTATTAGTCACATATGTATAGTCGCCATTTTGAATGCCCGCCATTTTTGTAAAAGGTAAAATCTGAGATGGCCTTATATCTAAATTTGAACCTTGATGTGGGTAGTATATGTGGTCCAAATTATATGATCCTACCATTAAATTCACAATAATTCTTATATTATTTGCACGAATCCGCCACACATAGGTACATGTGAAGATACGTTATACATTTATTAAATGGTAATAATTAACATAACTAAAAAGTTCAAAATATTTTCTACAAAATATTTTTCCGCTCTTTTCAATTGCGGTATTACCTTTTTGAAAAATTAATATATACAGAGGGAAAAAATTGAACAAAATATTATTTTACATAAACAACCAATAAAAACACAACTTCTGGTAAACCGATTCCTCTGGTTCACCACATCCATCTTGTAAATCAAAAAAAGAACCTATGTACCAAATTTGGTTGAAATCAGACTTTCCGTTCAAGAGTTATGGTACTATTAAACACATATGTATAGTCGCCATTTTGAATGCCCTCCATTTTTGTAAAAGGCAAAACCTGAGATGGCCTCATATCTAAATTTGAACCTTTATATGTGTAGTATATGTGGTCCAAATTATATGCTTGTATCATTAAATGTGCAATTGTTTCACATATCGGCCGCACTATTAGCAGTATGCGAGATTTGAAAAGCATATTATAGAACAGATAATAAAATATAATATTCATAACCACAATGAACAAAAAAAGTATAGGTAACATAATAGTTATAACGAGAGATGAAAAAAATACTGCAAATGCGATAAGCCATGAAAGCCTTCCTTCTTTTGAATATTAAGTAACTTCTACACAAGGAATTTAAAACAAAAATAAAAGCGTAACCTAACTTTTAGAACTAATTATTATTTGATTTGTTTAAAAAGAAAAAATATAGTAATCTAAAGTGCAGGCCCACTCGTATTGACAGGATGAAACAGACTAATGTATTTTTTTAATAGAGCGCTCTGTATATTTTTACATTTTTGGATTCTCCTCGATTTTCTCTTTCTTGAAATATGTTTTTGCAATGTTATACGAGGTAGGTACTTTAAAAGACCTTTTTTATCAATTTCATAGCAATATTGTTAAAAATTAATAATATAGCAAAATGTTTAATTTTTGTATTCAGGGTTGGTCGAAACTCGTAATGCGTATTTTCTTATATTTTTTAAATAGAATGTCCTGTATTTTAGTATGTATAGTACAATCCTACTTTATGTTACCTTTTATTTCTCAAGCATTCCCTTGCTTTAGTTTTTAAGTTAGTATTGATTCTTTGAGTCAAACATTAATTGCAACAACATTTACTTAAGTTAAATTTAATTAGGTTGGCCGTGAAAATATTGAATTAAAAATAATTTGTCAACAAAAATACATAATGACCTAGACTGATCTTTAGCTTATTAATTTTTAATGAGATATCAAAATATCTAAGTAGTTAAGATTGTTGGTGAATAAAATATTAATAAAAACACACAATAATCTGCCTATGACTTTGACATCCAACTTGCTTAACAATTTGACGTTAAAATATTTTTATAGTTTCGGTTTCTTTGTTACTACTACTGACATGAATGTTTCTAAGGAGGAACTGATTAACAATAATTATAACTGAAGACAATAACAGATCACAAGAAATTATCAGTAGGATATAAGCCGGCAGCAGATGTCTCTATGCCCTTCAAAACCTTAAAAAAATCATCAAAAAAGACATACAAAAATTCAACGGTATTTTTGAACGGTCATATTATATAATAGTGAAATTTTGAGGGAGGAAATCAATGGATGTAGGCTTCTTAACTAGTCATAACACGTGACGTAATAGTGACAGGATGACTTTACAGCATCACTGTGACAGATAATTTTAAATGTGACTTTATGGCAAGCGATACCTCGTCATACTTATTGTGTTTGAGTTTAAGCTCATTTTAATAAATAAATGAAATAAATATAAATATTTAGTTTCGCAATTAATTAATAAAAATTCAAACTTCAGCCTGTGAATACTGGTCAAAAAGATTGAGGTTGACGTGAAAACTACGAGAGAACTGAAAAACGTCAAGTTTTTTGACAAAAAACCGTAGGAGGATATTTGGATTTTTATTAATTAAATGCAAAACTACAATATATATTAATTTATTCACCAAAATCAAAATCAACTTAAACCCAACAAAATTAGTATGACTCAAAGGTCTGATGAATACCTTTTAAGCGAAGTATCACTTGCCATAAGGTCCCATACAAAATTATCGGTCACGTTGGCTCTGTAACGTCATCTTTTACTATTATGTCACCTGTTATGACTGGTTGAGAAGCCTACGTCAGTTTATTTCCTCCCTCTAAATTTCACTATTATAATTGTTGAGTTTTAGTATACAGAGTTGGTCGAAACTCGGAATGAGTATTCTCTGAGTTTTTTTAAATGGAACACCCTGTATTTTAGTATTGTAATGAAATTATATTTATGTTACTTTTTTTATTTCTTAAGCATTCCCTATACCTAACTGCTTTAATTTGTGCTTAGTTGTTAATCGCACCAACAATCTTAACTACGTAAGTATTTTGATAGCTCAACCATTATTGGGAATTTTAACGATCAGTCTAGATTAGTATGTATTTATTTCCGAAAAATTATTTGTGACTGAATATTTTCAAGGCCAACCTAATAAAATTTCACGTATTTTTTGTTGCAATTAATGTTTGGTTTGAATCACCAATAACTCACAAATTAAAGCAGTTAGGTATAGGGAATGCTTAAAAAATAAAAAAGTACCATAAAATATTTTTTCATTACAATACTAAAATACAGGGTGTTCCATTTAAAAAAACTCAGAAAATATTCATTCCGTGTTTTGACCAACCCTGTATACTAAAATTCAATATATAGCTATACTAATAATGTTTAACAATAGTAGACTATATTAGAAATCATCTGAACGTAAATAGAGTTTTTGATGTCAAAGTACTATAATTCTACAGGGTGTGAAATTTGCTACGAAATTAATAAATATACGTAATTATCTTTTAAACTACCCTGTATAATATTAAAAAACCTCATATATTAAGAAAGGAGACATCAAGTAGAATCCAAAAATCTAAAAATATATAGGGTGTCCCATTTAAAAAAACGAAGTTATAAGCAACTTCCGGTATAACCGGAAGTAGAAAATAGATGAAAATATTTTCAGTAAATAGATCACTTTTCAAAACCCCTTCATTCCAATTTTCATGATTCTGTTGCCTTTAGTTCTCCAGATATTTCTAATAGGCCCTTTATCTGCCTCACCCTATATAGGATAAGAACTAACAAACAGCTCAAAGAGCTTTACCCAGACGCCAACGTAATAAAAGAAGTAAAGTCCAGAAGACTCCAATGGGTTTTTTTTTTTTTTTTCTTCCGGAAGCCGTCCGTGCATGCACCCCGGTGGCACTGCAGCTTTTCAGCTTATTGTGCTTCCTTCCATTTGTTATCATGACACCCAATCCAATAATGCAGTGCCCTTTACTAGCCTGTAAAGGTCCATTGGGTTAGTGCCATACACTGTCGGACTTGGTTTGCAGTCTCCATATATTGCTTGTCTCTTACGATCCAGCGCCTCGCAATCGCACAATAAATGTCTGACTGTCTCGGTCTCTCTATTACATAGTCTGCAGCTGAGATCTCCGTTATATAGTCCTATCATGTGTAGGTGTCCTTTTACTGGAAAGTGTCCAGTTAAGAAACCTGTAATAATTTTGAGCTGATTCCTGTTCATTTTGAACAGTTCTTCAGCTCTTTTTGCGCATGTCTGAGGTATAAATCTCTTCGCATGCTTTTGCGTGGGAATTTCTTCCCAGTATTCTTTGTGCTGTCTTCGTATCCAGCCTCTTAATCGGTCTCTGATTGTGCTTTTGGGCACTCCCAGTGCCGGTTCTGGACCGAAGTATCCTGTTGCTGATCCTCGTCTAGCAAGTTCGTCAGCTTTTTCATTACCAGCGATCCCTTGATGTCCAGGCACCCAAATGAGTTTTACCTCATTATGTTCCGCCAGGGTGTCAAGTTCTTCGCGGCATTCCCATACAAGCCTTGAGGTTATCCTTGGGTTCTTTAAAGCCCTCAAGGCCGCTTGGCTGTCTGAACAGATATTGATTCTCTTATTAGTATAAGTCCTCAATCTGTTTATCCGTGCACAGTGCAGGATTGCATATACCTCCGCCTGAAATACAGAGGTATATTCTCCTAGTGGGATGGAACCGTTATAGTTCCTATCCTCACTATATACTCCTGATCCCGAACCATCTTCTGTCTTGGACCCATCTGTATACCAGGTGTGGCCCTCATACTTCAGATGTCTGCCAGGATCTTCCCATACCTCTCTGGAGTGTATTTCCACCTGAAAAGGTATTTCCATTTTATATTTGGGGATACAATGGTCTGTTATCATCTCCCATATTGGATCCCCGCATATATCATTGATGCTGCAGTGTCCTTTGCCCACTGCAATTTTGCTTTGATTACCCTGCAGTCTATGTAACCCCATCCTTGCCTCGCCCTTCACTGTGATGTGTAAGGGAGGAAGGTCTAGTAAGGCTTCCATTGCTGCAGTTGGTGTGCCTCTCATTGCTCCTGTTATGCTGAGACAGACAAGCCTTTGTATCTTGCCTAACTTCTCTATAGCATTTCTCTGTTGCACCTTTGGCCACCAGACCAATGCTGCATACGTTATTGTGGGCTTTACCATCATGTTGTATATCCAATACATCATGTCCGGTTTAAGTCCCCATGTTCTGCCATGTGTGCGTCTGGTCACCATTAAAGTGGCCATCGCTCTTTTGGTTATTCGTTCCAGGTGTTGATTCCAGGTAAGCCTTAAGTCTATTATGACTCCGAGATATTTTACCTCCCTCTCCACCTTTAGGGAGATCCCCATGAGATTCACAGGTCCTATTCCCTCTAATTTTGTCCTTCTGGTGAAGGCTACTATTTTGGATTTGTGAGGGCTTACGGACAATCCTACCTCACTTGTCCATTTTGATACTACATTCAGGGCCTGTTGCATGTTATCCCTGACAGTTGTATTGAACTTGCCCTGAGCCAGAATGACAAAATCATCTGCATAGCCCAGGACATTATATTTTTTCCTGTTGAGCGTTCCAATCAGTCCGTCCATAACCAGATTCCACACTAACGGAGATAATACACCTCCCTGTGGGCATCCTCTGGCAACCCGTGCTGACATGGTCTCGCCCATCAGTGTCGAATATACCACGCGGCTTTTAAGCACGCATTCTATCCACCTGCAGCTTATTTCATCCACTCCTTTCAGCCGGATAGCCTTTGTGATTGCATCGAATGAGGTGTTGTTGAAGGCTCCCTCTATGTCGAGAAAGGCTCCCAACATCACCTCTTTGTTTTCCAGAACATACTCCACCCTCCGTACTAGATGGTGCAGTGCTGTTTCTGTTGATACACCTGGCCTATATGCATATTGGTCTTGTTCTATTGGTCTTTCAACCAATATTCCATCCCTAATATGTCTATCTACCAGTTTTTCCAATGTCTTTAGTACAAAGGACATCAGACTTATTGGTCTAAGGGACTTCGCAGTCATACGTCCACCCTTACCAGGCTTAGGTATGAATGCTACCCTTGTCGACCTCCAAGCAACCGGTACATACCCCAGCGCAATACTTGCACGAAGTATTGTACACATTTGCTTGTACATTGCTTCTGTACCTTTTTGCAAAAGTACAGGATAAATCCCGTCCGTTCCCGGTGATTTATATGGTTTAAATGAACTTACTGCCCATTTTATTTTGTCTGGTGTCACCATCTCTTTTGCAGCTCTCCAGCTTCCCCTATTTCCATATTTCATGGTAACTGGTCCTTCTTGCTGTAGAACTTCTGGTGTCATCATTCTGGTGACCGACCCAGGGAAGTGAACATTGAAGAGTTCCCTCAGCGTCTCTTCACTGGTCTGTGTGTAATCGCCTGACTCCATTTGGAGCGTGGCGATATTGCTCTTAGGTTCTTTCGAGAGAACCTTTTGGAGTCTAGCCACTACTGCAGTCTGTTCTATCTCCTCGCAGTGCTTCCTCCATGATTCTCTTTTGGCTTTCCGTAGAGCCTTGTTATATTCAGTCAGAGCTTTGCGATATTCGCTCCACTCGCCTGATCTCTTGGCAGAATTGAATTCTTTTCTCGCATCTCTCCTTCTTTTAGCAAGTTCATTGTTCCACCAGGGCACTTTCCTGTTGGAGCTCCTCACTGTTACGGGACAGTTATCTTTATATGCTTCTATGACTATATCCTGAAATTGTTCAGTAGCCATATCTAGCTCTATTGTGTTCCTTATCCTCTTTATAGCCCCACGAAAACTATATGTCAGGTCTTCTTGATACGCTTCCCAATCAGTTTTCCTGGGGTTTCGATAAGTCTCTGTTTCGTGCTCATAGCCCGTTATTTCAAAGTATATGTGTCTGTGGTCTGAGAAACTCGCCTCATCAGACACATGCCAGTTCCTAACGATGCTGCTTGCAAATGCAGTCGCCATCGTTATATCGATAACCTCCTTCCTATTAGCAGTCACAAAGGTAGGTTTGTTGCCTACATTTAGTATGTCTAAATTATATTCCATAATAAATTGTAGTAAGTGCTCACCTCTTTCGTTGTTTCCGGTGCTCCCCCAGCTGATGTGATGTGAGTTGGAGTCACAACCGATGATTATCTGTGATCCTTTGCCTCTGCAGTCTCTCATCAGCTCCTCCAATTCCCTTGGTGGTGGTGAGTTAGGATCATCATAGGGCAGATAGGCTGATCCGAGTATTATCTCCTTCATCCTACCTCCCTCTGTAACTTTTAGTATTACTGCTGTTAGATCCCTAGAACAGAAATTAGTTAACGGCAGTACCTTAATGTTGCTTTTAGCTATTATGCAGGTTCTTGGTACTTTAGCGGATCTACTGTAAATAAGTTCTCCACTTATTCCTGAGAGACCTTTTATTTTACCCTGGTTTACCCAGGGTTCTTGGATGAGAGCAACATCAAACCTTTCCATCGCCACAGCAAGTTCTGCCGAAGCTGCCTTACTGTGTTGAAGGTTGGCTTGGATCACTCTCACCTTTGTCATCTCCATCTGTCTCCCGCACGATCTTGAATGCTACCCTTCCCATCCTATAAAAGGCCTTGAGTTGGGTCTGCTTCAAAGCCCTAAAGGAGACCTTGTCGATCGAGTACGCAAGGATTTCTCCTTGCCCCTCGACCTTCTGGCTTTTCAGTGTCCAGTCTGTCGTATTGAGCCCTGCATTCTGCTTGCCCAAGCGACTCCTGAACACTTTTTCGCTTATGCCGGTCTCAGGCACGTGCACAAGCACAATCGGTCTTCTCAAGTCCTTGGATTCGATCAACTTCAAATCCGCCGACTCCCAGAGATCCCGAAGCTCTCGTACCGTCCCCTCCAGCCAAGATTTGGTAGGCTCATTCGCGCAGTGGATCCACAGAATCCCCGCGCTGAATGTAGTTCTTAGGAACTGCAGTGGATTCTGACTTCCGCCGGGTGCCTTATCCACTGCCTCTTCCAGTTTTGTTCGAACCAGTTCTGCTTGTTCCTGGTTCAGTTTTACCTCAGGATGACGTCTGTCTACCACTGCCATCCTCAGTTTGTCTGTCACTTCGCCGTAAGTGCCAGTCTGCGTTTTACTGCCCCTTACCTCTTTAGCGCTAGCAACTGTGCCAGTCTGCGTATTACCGCTCCTGGTCGCGTTGTTAGCTGCTTGTTTCGTAATTCCCTTCAGTCTTTTGGCCTCGGGGTTTTTTGTTGGGGTCGAGTTGTCAGACCGGGTCCTTTTCACTCCCGTGGTCTGGTCACTTTTCCCATTTTGGCCTTTGGTCTTATGTGGGTTCTCTTTAACCCACGTCCCAGCAGCTATTTTTTCGGCTTTCTTAAGCCTCCGTTTTTGAGGCCCAGATAGCTTTTTTGTCCCGAGACTTAGTTTCTCGAGGCTTGTCTCTAGCTGGTCAGCTTCAATACCTCTCTCCTCGGCATGGTCTGCTGTTTCTACAGCTCCCTTGTCCGTGTGTTCTATATGGTCTGCTGCTCCCGCAGCTTCCATTCTTGTTTCTTCGGAGAGGTCGCCCATTTCTGAGTCCCTCTCCGCTTGTTTAATGTTTCTCTTTGGTTCCACGATTGTTCCCACTAGTAGGGTCGAAATAAATGTCGAGTACGGCAGTGCGCCCTTACCGCACCAAGGCGATATTCCCCTAGAGTTCGCCATCTCTCTAGGGCATCGCTTCAGATACACTTTACTCCCTGTACCATGCATCCCGTTGGCACGATGGTGTTACACCTTAGGATTGGGAGGATGGATTATTTGGCGTTACCCAGGGTGCACCACGTGGAGGCGATCCAACGCTACACCCCACTCCAATGGGTTGGACACCTCAGAAGACAGTCTGACCAAAGAACAGTAAGGCTGATATGGAAGCTAGTCCAAATTGGAAGAAGACTCTGTTTTGCTTTATATTTACACCTTAAAAGGCATCAGAGGACAATAATCAGAATTTTAGTTTTCCATCTCTTTTAACTTAAAAAAAAGAATGTGTGTGTACTTTGTACGCACGTAAGAAGTTATGTATTACACCGTTCTTAGGCGTCAACGCCCTTCGGTAGGGATCTATGGGAGAGTATCACCGAGCCGCAAGCCCTTATACCTTGCCTACTGCTCCCTCCTCGTAAGAAGTTATACTTCTATTATATGATTTAAATGAAATTATTATACTTTTTATTTAAATTTTATTTATATATTAAACTAATTTATACTTACTACTTCTCAAACATTTTTATTAAAACAGTGCCAAAAATTAAAACAATAAAAGAATAAAACACACACAAACACATTAAAAATGCCACAAAAGATTTCTGAACATTAATTGTCGGAAATTTTTTTAACTAAATACGTATTTTCCGAAAATAGAATTATGTATATAATAAATATACTTACAATCATAAAATGTATAAAAAAAATAAAATAATGAAAGTTTCTATTGGGATTCGAACCAGCTTATAAGCGCGGTTGGTATTGGCGTTGTATTGGGGTTCATTCGCCTTAGACGCTTCGCCACGGAGACAATGTGTCATGATGTGCGAAGATCGACTAACTAAACGGATTAAACTTTTGACATTTTTGAATTAAATCAAATTATTTTGATTTGGAATTGAAATGATTTAGAATTGAAAAAATACAACAAAACATAGAGTAAGAAAACAATATATTAGGTGAATATTGATAGAAATTTTGATGGTAATCAAATTATGTAAATAAAACTATTACATACTATGTATTTTGGTAGGTTCAAATAGGTAGGTACCTATGATACATTTACAATTATTACGTACCTGTTGCTTTAAAAACTATTTAAAAGTCACTACAATTATAAACTTTTTTGTTTCTGTCCTCACAACAATAAAACTAATATATTATACATTTGTTTACCTTCATATTGAACAATTATTTATTATTGACAGATCATTTCAACACCCAATCAGAGCCCGTATAACGACTAATACCATACTGTCGGTGTGCGCATGCGCGCAGATTAATATAAATTCACCCTCAATCTCAATCGCGCCTAAAGAAGTATAACTTCAAAAATTATATTTTGAACACACCGTAACTAGCTATCTGGAAACCAAAACATCAAACACTTCAAAACACTTAACCGACTGTTTTAATTTCTTAAAGTGAGAACTGCAAATATCTATGCAAATAGATCTCGGCCTCAAATCCAATATCCTAGAGGGGCATTAGGTAATTACTTTCGAGCTTTATTAGATGCGGCCAGTCAGTGGAAGTTTACGTTCACCAAACCAACTTACATCCAACTTCATAAACCGTTAATTAATTGCCGGAAATTTATCTGGTATGAGCTGTGCGGATGAGTATAACTCAAACGACGGACATAATATCGTCGCCTTAGTACTATAACTTGATAACTCCAAAATTGACGTTTTTGAGATAACTAGTTCACAAAATGTATTTTATTTGCCTCCATATTGTGTAAAAACTTGATAGCTCACTTCAAATGGGTTAAGTATTTATTTATGATTGACGAAAGTTGATAAAACTCAAATGCCACTAATATTCAGTGCTAAAACTTGACAAGATAAATTATCAAGCTATTATTTAATCGAAATAATCGTGAATACGACATACACTGAATGCTATAACTAGATAACTCGAGTTATCTAGTTTAAGCACGTGTTTCTCTGAAACCATTGAACTTACCACATAATTGCTATCTGTTTATTCGGTTCATTTTAATGCAAGAATTCAAGAATTGTTAGCAGATCTGGCAACCCCCATGGCAGAGGGCTAATTTTCAACAAAATAATGTTTAAAATATTAGTTGTGTTAAAAAGTTCACTTATATGCGACTTAGCACAACATGCGACATTACCAAATGTTAACATTATGGTAGTGCTAAAAGTTGATAACTTTAGTTTTTCATGTTTTTTTCCATATTGGAAAACAAATTTAGACCATATTCCTAAATAGATCAGTTGCCAAAAAGTTAAGGAACAGTAGTTTAGAGCCGCAGAGTGAATTCCGTATTTACCAACATCATGGTAGCAGCACAAATATCTTTAAAATCTTTAAACTCGTTTATCTCAAAACTACTAATTTCGAGTTATCAAGTTATAGTATTAAGGCGACGATATGTGTTAAATAGTTAAATAAATATTATCCTACTGCGTGAGTTTTGGTGACAAAGTGAATTTGTCAAGTTATAAAGTTTCACTATTTACACTTGTTATATGAAAAGGAAGTTACTAAATTATAAACAACTGTTTATATTAGTTTGCATAGTGTTTATCAGTAGTTCACTGTGCTATTTGGACACAGACATGATACGAATAGACTAGGCATTTTATTTATACGCACAACAGGACATTAGAACCTATAGTCCAGGGCGGATCTGTGTTGAGATGGACGCTGGGGGGTGACTCACATTTTTTTTCCAGAAATTGCTTGGAATTAACCCATATAATAATAATTGAGTTATCCTCCCACTCAGAAACGTCCGGAACATTGTTTAAATAATCAAAATGTCAAAAAATGAAGGAGAAATTCGATTTTTTTCTTCGTTTTTTGATTATAACATTAAAAGTGTTCACTTCCGAGAAAAGTGGTACTTAAATAAAAATTGCATAACTAAACTTCCTACAATATAGGATTAGTTAAACATTTTTAGATTTGTTAACCTTGTTGCAAAATAGAAATAATTGCGAAAAAAAAAACGTAAAAAACAAGTATTCGCATTTTACGTTTTTCAACCATTTCTGCTACACTAAGGACCTTCATATATCACCCAGAAAAACTTTATGATATGATAACATAATACTGTAAATTTAGTTAAGATCGGTTCAATAAATTTTGCAAAGAATTTTGCAATCCAGCTTCCGTAAAAAAATTAGTTTTTTTAGAAATGTTGCAGGACTGAAAATAAAGCAGATAGCAAGTTAAATTTTGTTTTACAAATAGAACAATACCGTACCTTTCATTTACAATTTGCAAAATTAAAATCGGTTGACTAGCACGGAGTCAGGAATCTTTTTAAATAAACATTAATTTTTGGTGCTACGCGCAGGACAGCGGTGTTCGATTCACACAAGTTGATTTCCACCAAAATTTCTTCCAATCTTTATCTAATATATTATTTTCTTAATCTATATTTTGTTGTATATTCATATTTCAATTCCACAAAAATCAAACTAATTTGATTATTGTTTGTGAAAAATTGTTTAAACAATTGCATAATATGTTTAAAAATAATACACTTTTATTTTCTAAGTTAAAATATACGAACAAAGAAAATTTTTTCTAAAAAAAAAGAATGTGTGTGTACTTTGTACGCACGTAAGAAGTTATACTTCTATTATATAATTTCAAAAAAATAAATATACTTAACAGGTTATTTGTATTTTATTTAAATATTAAACTAACTTTCTTACCTACCACATTTAAAAATTTATTAATAAAACGATAAAAAAAAAGAATATGAATCGTCCGGGATTTGAACCCGGGACCTCTCCATCTCCGGTCAAACGCTCTACCACTGAGCTAATTTCCTTTGCTTTGACAGGTTACAAGATTTCTCATACATACTTACAAATTTAATAGACCAAATGTTAAGTATACAAAAATAC
Source organism: Diabrotica virgifera virgifera (assembly GCF_917563875.1). Taxonomy (NCBI): domain Eukaryota; kingdom Metazoa; phylum Arthropoda; class Insecta; order Coleoptera; family Chrysomelidae; genus Diabrotica; species Diabrotica virgifera. The sequence continues at coordinate 203,407,638 of NC_065444.1, read as the reverse complement.
TTTAAATATATGTACTTACTACTACAGTTAAACCTGTGTTACCGGCCACCTGCAAAAATCGGCCACCTGTACTAACGGCCAGTTTAAAAAATCCCCAAACCAATTATAAGTAGACTACAAAAACTGGCAATACCGGCCACCTTTCAATACACACTCGGATGTAAAATTAACCGGACACCTTAAAAATGGGTAATTTTTGATGTCTCGCAATTCCTAAACCTGTTGTCCGATTTAAGTGATTTTTTAATATGTTATAGCCTTATTCTTTAACAATACCGTTTTAATAATATTGTTGCTAAACAGGTAAATTTTCAGGTAATTTTCTGAGGTTTCTCAGAAACTGTGTTTTTTTATTAAATTTCGCATCACCCTGTGGAATATTCTAGCATTTACAAAATACTGAAATTGAAATCTAACTATAGCCTCATGTTTTCTAAACATTTTTTTTTATTCATTCGCGTACATTGGACCATAAAAAAGTTAGGTAATTTAACAACTAGCCATGTTTTTCATCAATACGGGGTCTTTTCAAATAAGTATGGCAACTTTTAAAGCAGGGGTGGGCAAAAGCCGGCCCGCGGGCCGCATCCGGCCCTTTCGCTTATTTTATCCGGCCCGTTGAAAAATCCCACAAGCATTTTTTTAATCTCTTTTTTGTTAAAATTAACAGTATTAATGTGTGTAATGTTCATATAAATAATGAAATATGTACCTAAATAATAGAGAGTATTATAATTTCGAACAGTTGAAACTATATTCCTACTTTACTACATAGAATTGAACATGGTTATAACAGCACATCCAATAAGATGTAAATGGGAGCTGGAGGGTTATGTAATAAAACAAGTGAGTGAGTTTTAGGCGTCACAATATCTAGCTACGGAAAACTCGAAACAGAAGTGGAAGATCAAGTGAATAGAGCAAACAGAGTCGCAGGTTACCTGAATGACACAATGTGGACCAATAAAAATATCGGAAAAGAAATGAAAGGCAGAATTTACAGAACAGTCATCAGACTAATATTGACATACACGGCAAAAACACGACCTGACACAGAGAGGGCAAAAAGATTGCTCGAAACAGCGGAGATGAAAACCCTTCGAAAAATCGATGACAAGACACTATGGGACGGAGCTAAAATTATAGATATACGACGGAGATGCAAGGTGGACAATAGTTATAACCGGGTAAGAAACAGAAGAGTAGAATGGAATGACCACATAAGCCGAATGACCACAAATAGAGCACTATAAGGACGGCGAGAGACGGTTCCTCAATAGAAAGGCGGTCAGTGGGAAAACCAAGAAAACTATGAAACGACAACTTACTGGAGGCACATTTAAAAATCAGACAGAGTCATGTCTATACAAAAAGAAGAAGAAGAAGTATTTTTGTAAAAAAATTTCTTGGGCAGGGCAAAATTCGACCAAAAATATTCGCATGTGCACAGCGTAGGTAGGCGGTACAGTACTCCGGCCCGGGAAACATTTTGAAAATTTCATTTTGGCCCGCGCTTAAAAGTATTTGCCCACCCCTGCTTTAAAGGGTAATTCTGCATGAAAAGATAATGACAGTTTGCTTTATAAACGGTATGTCCGCAATTGCTTCGTTTCTGAGATAGGGGGTGTTGAAATTTTTCTTAAAAACTGATGATTTATTTATTGCTTCAAAACCGGTTGAGATATGCAAATGAAATTTGGTGGGTTTTAAGACGTAGTTATTGCACATTTTTGACATACAACTAAAAATTTAATATTTACCATTGGCGCGCATACGGGTAATATGACAGCTCATATTACCCGTATGCGCGCCAATGGTGAATATTAAATTCTAACTTGTATGTCAAAAGTTGTATAATAACTACGTCTTAAAACTCACCAAATTGCATTTGCATATCTCAACCGGTTTTAAAGCAATAAATAAATCGTCAGTTTATAAAAAAAATTTCAACACCCTCTATCTTAGAAATTAAGCATTTGCGGACATAGGTTTATAAAGCAAACCGTCATTATTTTTTCATGTTGAATAACTCCATAAACTTTGCCATGCTTATTTAAAAACATACTGTTTTGATAAAAAACATGGCTAACTGTTAAAGTACCTAACTTTTTAACGCTCCAACATAAGCGAATGACTCAAAAAATAGAATGTTGAGAAAACATGAGGCTATAGTTGGGTTTAAATTTGAGTATTTTGTAAATGTTAGAATACTCCACAGGGCGATGCGAAGTTTGAGAAAAAAACACAGTTTCATTGGTACACCCGGTATACAATGAAAATTTACCTGTTTAGCAACAATATTATTAAAACGGTATTGTTAAAGAATAAGGCTATAACATATTAAAAAATCACTTAAATCGGACAACAGGTTTAGGAATTGCGAGACATCAAAAATTACCCATTTTTAAGGTGTCCGGTTAATTTTGCACCCGAGTGTAGGTCAATGGTTCTTTCATTTTTATTGGCCGTTACTGACAGGTTTTACTGTATTATAAAATATCTTATTCCCGAGGAAAACTAAATCCATTTACTAAAAACACTAATATATCCTTTCAATGACTTATTTGCGCTGACAGCTCTGATACATACATATCTTGAAAGATTAGCAACGAACTACATACTGTCTGTGTGCGCATGCGCCCGGCATTATAAAATTTCACTCTCGATCGTAAAGAAGTATAACTTCAAAAAGTGTTATTTCAAAGAACAAAGTATGTGTTTTTATTTTGCAATAAACAAATTTATTTATTTGTTTCGAAATGTATCAAAAATGAAAATTTATTAATCATTATCAAAGGTCATTGGAATGCCCAATCAGAGCGAACATATCCGCTGGCCTGCGCGTAGCACCAAAAATTACTATTTATTTAAAAAAATTCCTGACGCCGTGCTAGTTAACCGATTTTAATTTTGTAAACCGAAGTGAAAGGTACAGTATTCTTTTATATGAAAAAAAAATGCAACTTGCTGTCTGTTTTTTTTTTTCAGCGCTGAGACATTTTGAAAAAATAATTTTTTTTTGCGAAAGCTGTATTGAAAAATTTATTTTGCAAAATATATTAAACCGGTCTTAATGAAATTTACAGTATTGTTTTAAATTGTCGTATAGTTTTTCTTGGTGAAATATGAAGGCCCTAAGTGTAGCATAAATGGTTGAAAAACGTAAAATTCGAATACTTGCTTTTTTATGGTTTTTCGAAGTTATTGCAATTTTGCAACAACGGTGAAAATTTTTGAAATTTCCAATTAATCCTATATTGTAGTAAATTCAATTACACAACTTTTATGTCGGTGCAACTTTTCTCTAAAATAAATACTTTTAAAGTTATAATCAAAAAACGAAGAAAAAAATCGAATTTTTCTTAATTTTTTGACCTTTTGATTATTTAAACAGTGTTCCGGACATTTTTGAGTGGGAGGATAACTCAAATATTACTATATGAGTTATTTTCAAGCAATTTCTGCAAAAAAAAAAACATAAGTCACCTCTCAACATCCAAATATACTAATATTTTTACAGATGTGCCCTACCTGGTCTACTAGGGCATTTTTATAAAACATAATAACAAGGTTAACTAACTACAAATTATTTTAAACAAAGCTTAAATTTAGGATATACAAAATTAACTACTCTGAAGGACCTGATGATAATATATTTCTCCATTCATTTCTGTTTTGTGTTTTTCTTTTCCAGTCCCTCACTTTCCCGTGTTTAAGGTCTTTCGTCACTTTATTAATCCACCTCGTTCGGGGTGATTCAGGGTCTATCTATTATTTTGGTACCGACTATTTTTCTGGTCATAACTAGTTTAGACGTTCTGCTCACTGTTACTATTCCTATATGCCCCAACCATGTGATTCATTGTGATTTAACTAAACTGGCGATGTTAGGTTCTTTATGCAAAGCCATTAATTTATTAAAAGTGTGATTAAAAAATAATTTCGACCTCGTCCAAGTAATCTGTTAACCGAGATACACTAGTACCAAGCGGCGCCGCTAGGAGAACACTCCAATAATGCGTCTCAGATTACTTATATGAAACGTGGTCATTTTGTACTCTAAAACCGAGTAAGCTATGACAAATAGAAAATAATCGTTTAGTTTTGATTCAATTCGAGTCTCTTGCCATCCTCTGATATCTGATGTTTCGGAATCTATTCCTTGTCAAAGAGGCTTTACAAGAAGACTGAATTGTACCATAATGAAACGAAGAGGAAGTGCAAATATTATAATATTTGCACCGGAGTATGGTTAGACTGTCCTCTAACGGAAATGATGAAATGAGTGAAAAATAATTTTCATTACGTTATTGTTGGTTCTTCTCCGCCTCCCGTCTTCCGCCTTTCATCCTCCGAATACGCGTCACAACATTTTTATTTCCCATTTTTCAGAGTAGAATATCCTATTTCTCTTTATTTAATGTCCATGCATCGAAAAGCATAAATATGTTTCTATGGGTCTAAGTACTGCTTATGTATTTGGAGTTTGCCTTGTCGAGAAACCTAGATTGAGTTAATAAACTCTGAGGGCTCTTAAACTACCCAATTTTTATTCCCTTTTGCTCTTCTGACATCGAGTTCCAATTTCTTTTTTCCATTTTCGTCGAATACTAGGCACAGGTATTTAAAATTGTCCACTCTTTTAAAACTATAATTTTTACCCCTTAGGGTGCGTTTACTACGGAGACCATCGCATCGTATCCTAGCCTGGAGCTTAGTATCCTACTATTCATTTTGGTGAAAGTTCGCATTTAAAATAATACATCTGGCGATCGATAATATGGTACGAGCAGTACGAGGGATACCAGGGAGCGAGGGTCGGCGCCTCGTTGTGAGAACCACTTTAGAGACATCACACTAAAGTCTTCTTCTTTTTGCTTCTATCCCTTCCATAATCATATATTTGATTTTATTTTGTCTTTGTTTAGCTTCAATTCAACTTTCTGTGCCTCTTCAATAACTTTGTCCACAACTCTTCTTAAGTATTTCGCGGTTCTTGCTAGGATGGTTAGATCATCAGCAAATATACCAAGCACTGGTGCTCATTTTTCATGTTTATTTTTTCCAATATTATGATACATTCTCTAATTGCAGTTTTTAACACTAAGTTGAACATTGTAGTGGATAAAGGATCTCCCTGTTACTCTGGGCTAATTAGCAAAATCCATGGAAAAGATATTTACCAGCAATTTTATTGCTGGAATCGAATTATAAGATTATCCATATTAATAATATAAGTATGCAAAGTCCGCAGATAGTGTGCTACTTTTTTATAAACAAAATGGCCCCGACAAATCGTATTTTCTTCAATTATTGCTTTATAACTCCGAAGGTTTTAATTTTACAACAAAAACACCCAAATAAAAATTCACCGCAATTAAATTTTGCATAGAGATATGTTTTCCACGATTTGCTCCGACGAAAATTTTCCTCGGAAAATGCGGGTTTCCTAACAAAAACTCTAATTTTTAAATAAAGTTTTAGGTAAGTAATTATTAATCAATAATTAAATAACTTAGTGATATCAACGCTTTCTTGGTATAGATTGTAATTCCAGAAGCCTGTGAAAATTAAACGAATATTTTAGCAACAATTCAATTGTTAATTAACAATTTATGATCGCAATAAAAAATAATCATGATATATTGATCAAACTTATGAAGATATAAAGATGAGATGCTTATTTAATATTTTATCGACAAAATATAAATTTTTCTTTTTTTTTGCATAATCTTTAAATTTTGAAAAAAAAATAGTTATAATACGCTGGTCTAATTAGTGAAGTACAAAAAAGGTTATTTACCAGCAATTTTATTGCTGGAATCGAATTATATGATCCTATAATATTATTAATATAGGTATGCAAAGTCCGCTGATAGTGTGCTACTTTTTTTATAAACAAAATGGCGCCGACAAATCCTATTTTTTTTAATTATTGCTCTATAACTCCGAAGATTTTACCTTTACACCAAAAACACTCAAATAAAAGTTCACCCCGATTTAATTCTACATAGAGGCACAAGTTTTTCCCGATTTACTCCGACGAAAATTTTCCTCGAAAAATGTGGGTTTTTCCAACAAAATCTCGAATTTTTAAATAATTTTTTTGGGGAAGTAATTATTTATTAATAATTATATAGCTTAGTGAAATAAAAGCTTTCTTGGTATAGATTATAAATTCAGAAGCCGGTGAAAATGAAACGACGTACACTCGCAACAACAACCAAAATAATCATGAGAGATTGATTAAACTTAGAAAGATTATAAAGGTGTGATGCCTATTTAATATTTTGTCGACAAAATATAAATTTTTTATTTTTTGCATAATCTTTAAATGTTTAAAAAAAATTGTTATAAACAAATTAACATTTCTCAGAAATTGTTTATTATATTCTAATTTTAAAAAATACTTAAAATGCGTATTTCATAGGTCTTGAAAATTAATGCTTTAAAAAATTTTTCCAACCATTTGCAAAAAAGTTATGGAACAGCAAAATAAATATACGAGATCTCCGTTGTTTATAATTTGTTTTAATTGTTTCAAAGCTTAAAAGTGATCTATGGTACAATCTAATTACTCACAAAGAATGTCAAAAATTAGTGCAATGGTTGTATTTTAACCAAAGATTAAAAATACTTTTTTTGGAATTTTTAGCGCAAAAGTAGGCCTGATACAGAGTCGGAGCTAAAATATTCACTCGAAGCGACTGACACGCAGCATACATTATTTATTAAAAGTGTACGTCGCGCGGCCGCCGGTCGTCGCTCCGAGCGAAAATTTTAGCTACCGTACTGTATTATTCTACTTTCGCGCGTGTACATTACAAAAAAATATATTTATAATCTTTAATTAAAATATAACCATTAAACTTATAATCGATATTTTCCTGTAAATAATTAGCTTGTACTTTAAGCTCCCTTCTACGCTTTGAAAGAATTAAAAAAAATTATAAACACCGTAGCAATCGTATGTTTACTTTGCTGTTTCATAAATTTTTTGCAAATAGTTGCAAAAAAGTTTTAAATCATTCATTTTCAAGATATTTGAAATGCGCATTTTAGCTATTATTTAAAATTATAATATAATAAAAACTTTCTGAGAAACGTTAATTTGTTTATAACTATTTTTTACATTTAAAGATTATGCAAAAAAATTAAAAATTTATATTTTGTCGATAAAATGTTAAATAGGCATCTCATCTTTATAAGATTTCAAATTTTGATCAGTGTATCATAATTATTTTGGTTATTATTGCGAGCGTAAATTATTAATTTGCAATTGAATTTTTGCTAAAATATTCGTTCAATTTTCACCAGCTTCTGGAACTATAATCTAAATCAAGAAGGCTTTTAAGTCACCAAATTATTTAATTATTGGTAGATAATTACTTATATAAAACTTTATTTGAAAATTAAAAATTTTGTTGGGAAAACCCGCATTTTCCAAAGAAAATTTTCGTCCGAGCAGATCTGGAAAAACACGTCTCTATGCATAATTTATTCGTGGTGAATTTTTATTTGGGTGCTTTTGTTGTAAAGTTGAAATCTTCGGAGTTATAGAGCAATAATTGAAAAAAAAACGATTTTCGTGCGCCATTTTGTTTATAAAAAAAGTAGCACACTATCTGAGGACTTTGCATACCTATATTATTAATATATAGGATCTTATAATTTGATTCCAGGAATAAAATTGCTGGTAAATAACTTTTCCCAAAAATGGCCTATTCTCCGGTAATCAGCCCAGACTATGTCTCAAGCCTTTTGCAACCGTAAATTGATTCGAAATGTGACCATGTCAAGCAGTTTCATAGGTACTATAGAGTTGTTTAGTGTTATTGTTACTGGCATGATCAGGTTTTTGGTATACCCAAATGTTCCATTACTCGATACATTTAGATTCTATGGACTCTATCATATGCTTATCTAAGAAGAATATTTATTGGTATCTCCTTTAAGGAGAATATTTGGTCTATAGCAAACCTGTTTTTTCTAAAGCCGGCCTTATACTCATTACTTCACTAGTGTGATACAATTCTTATAATATAATACTTATTAGACATCCAAAGTAAAAGTTTTCCTCCTACACCAAATTGTTCTATATTGTCCACATATTGTTGAGCAAAAAGTAACACGTTTAGTAGTTTTTTACGTTTTTTGTCAATATTTCTAAAACTGTACGGTTTATGGTGAACAATGTTCTATACAAAAATATTCTACATTCAATTATAAACCAAACAAAAAAGGTCCTATGCATTATCTTTCTAAAATGAACGGTTGCAAAGTTACGGAGGTAGTATAGTATAATTGGTCCAAAAAAAAGGCCTAACTCCATCATCCCAAATTAAGGTTTTGCTTTAACACCAAATTATTCTATATGAACCACATATTCAGTAAAAAGTTACACCATTTTGAGCGTCGGGTTTAAGGAACAGGGAGAAGGTAGAAGTCGGTAAATTAGTAGTTTTTCACCTCCACGGTTTAGCCTGAACAATTTTCAATACAAAATTATTCTAAATTACATTTAAAACGAAAAAGGTCCGATCCATAATTGTTATAAAATTAACGGTTCCGGAGGGTGTAAAGTGGAGGTTTTTTCGATACTTTCTATATTTTTTGGAAAAACTATACTATTATTGCTGATGAAACTAATTTTTTTAACAGGATTGTGTTTTCTAAATATAATTTGCTATTTCAATGGCTGGTGGTATGTTACTGATAAGCCCTTGAAGGAACGTTAACCTCACCACCTTCAAGAGGCTTCTGCTCTACAGGCCTAGGCCATATAAATCTCTGGTTTGGAGAAACCCACTCTGAACTTTCTATGGACAATATCGCATGAATATCTTTCTAACAGTAAAAATTTTGTTTCAAATTTAATGTACAACATTTTTGTATAGAAAATTATGCACGCTAAACCGCATAGTTTTAAAAATTATGACGAAAAACGTAAAAAACTACTAATTTACCGACTTCTCCCGCACCTCACCCCAAACGTGACTCTCAAAATGGTGTAACTTGTTACCGAACGATATATGGACCATATAGAACAATTTGGTGTTGAAGGATAACTTTCACTTTGGATTTCTGAGTTTGGGTCTAGTTATACCATACTATGTATATGTAGAATTTTTTCCGTATAGCTACTATTTAGTCTATTTCTCAATTTCTTGCTAAGCTTTTGTATACATTATTTGGTAAGGTTATACTTCTATAGTTGCCACAATTTAGTTTGTCTCCTTTTGTATACAGTGGTCATATGCGGGTCTCATAGCAATCCGTTTGCATTATTTTAGCTTCCTATACTTGCACTCTTAGTTGTTAAATCCTTTTCTGCAATTAATCTCCACCAAACTTAATCATTTTGCCCCAGACTTCTGTGAAATCTTTCCCGTCATTTCTTGTACAACTGTCACCACCTCCTCCTCTGTACGCTACCTTTGAACTATCTCATCTTCTCCAACTGCCAGTTGTCTACTGCTTAGTGCTCCATGTCACCATTTAATAATTTAATAATTATTCCAGATATTTTTTTCCACTTTATGTCATTAGGGCATTAGGTAATAATTATTTTCTAGTTTATTTTATTAGACGCGGCCAGTCAGTGGAAGTTTACGTTCGCCAAACCAACTTACACCCAACTTCATAAACCGTTAATTAATTGCCGGGAATTTATCTGATGTGAGTTGTGCTGATGAGTATAACTTAAACGACAGACATATGTGTTAACTAGTTGAATAAATATTATCCTAAAGCATATTAAAGTTTCGGTGACAAAGTGAATTTGTCAAGTTATAAAGTTTGACTATTTACTCTTGTTATATAAAGAGGAAGTTACTAAACTATAAACAACTGTTTATAGTTTGCGTAGTATTTATCAGTAGTTTCTCCACTGTGCTATGTAGTTATAGACATAAGAAGAAGACTAGGTCAGGTATGAGGACCCGGAGACACTTGAGCGGAAATTTATACTAATATTTAAAAATTATTGTTTTTGGAATACCAGAGAATTCTGCTGGGTTTTTACGAATTTATTACCATTGTTGTAATTTTCCACCACTCATCCACCCCCTTTGGGAAGTCAATAATTATGATAAATAGCTAAACATTTCAGGTGAATAAAATTGTTTTTCAGAATATTACTGCACGTTAGTCTTAACTGAAATAGGAATGTATTCTGCTAAGTTTTTAACAAAACTGACCACCACAATAATTTTGTTACCCCTAAACCAATATTATTCGGAAACTTTGCCGCAAGCTTAATATTGAGGCAATCGGTACTCACCGAAGGGATCGCAGACGTTCGGATACAATTAGCGCCTCTTTGTAAAGACAATGAAGTCGCTACACATACACTACTATAACCTGATTTAGATAGTCCAGAGAAATAAGATTTTTTTCGTGACACATCCCCCTCCAGGCCTAAACCAAATTTATTGAGTAGTATGGACATCTATATTAATAACCTTTATGTTTCCTGCAGCCGATACATAGTTATAAAAAAAATGAGGAACAAAAAACGGTACATTTTCGATTTTTTCGTCTATAACCAAAAAGTTAAGCATTTTAAACAACTTTGAGAGTAAGAAACTCATAAACCGTCTAAAAAAATTTCAATATGGCGTTCGCTGAATATGCCTATCCCTATTGGTTGCTTAGAAAATTGGAAAATAAATCATAAATTTTGAGTTTATATAAATATTCATAACTTATGTAAAAATTAACTTAGAACCTTCTTATTTCACGAATTGCTGATACTTCTGGTGCTTAAATTATATTTTAAATTTCAAAGCAATTGGTCAAATAGTTTAAAAGTTATTTAATTTGTTTATCTCAAATTATTTTTTTTGCAACACTATAAATCAGAAAATTATGAAGTTACAGTAAGACAGTTCATGGAAGAAGAACATTTATACTATTGACTAATTAAAAAAAATTACAAAAACTACTTTTAAACAGTGTAAAATTATTTTGCAAAAACACGTCGATTTTCTGCTTACTTATAATCAATTAGAATAACTTTTTAACCGTTACCGGTAAAAAAATTATTTTTTCGTATTTGAAAAGACTGAATTTTTATACATATTAAGAAAGAGAAACAATTGTCCTAGGACAATTAGGGACGAAGTTAGCCCCCTTTTTTTAATTCACATGTTTTTGCAAAATAATTTTGCAGGATTTAGAATTATTTTTTAGTGATTTTTTTAATTAATTTAATAGTATAAATATTCATATTTCGTAAGCTATTCAAAGTATTAGTGTAACTTCATCATTTTCTGACCTATAGCGTTGCAAAGGAAATTAATTTGGGAAAAACAAATTAAATAACTTTTAAACTATTTGTCCAATTGCTTTGAAATTTAGGGTATGATTTAAGCACCAGAGGTCTCAGCATTCTGTGTAATAAGAACGTTCTAAGTTAATGTTTACATAAGTTATGAATATTTATAAAAACTCAAAATTTATTATTTATTTTGCAATTTTCTAAGCAACCAATAAGGATAGACATATTCAGCGAACGCCATATTGAAGTTTTTTATACGATTTATGAGTTTCTCACTCTCAAATTTGTTCAAAATACTTAATTTTTTGGTTATAGACGAAAAGGGCGAAAATTTACCGTTTTTTTGATTTTCATTTTTTTATAACGATGTATATAATCAAAATCGGCTGCAGGAAACATATAGGTAATTAATAAAGATGTCCATACTACTCAAAAAATTTGGTTTCGGCCTGGAGGGGGTTGTGCCACCAACAGCATAGTTTTTTTCCTTATTTCTCTGAACTCAGATATCAAATGTACTATGCCAATGGCCTTAATTTTCGAGGCATTTCAGCTTACTAAAAAAATATAATATTGGAGCCAGCAGAAGGAAAATATGTTTAAAATATCACAATGTTTCTACAGTGTTACTATCTATCTATCTGATTAGCCTTCTTCGGCCCATCTTGGAACATAGGCCTTCCCAATCCTTTTTCATTCTTGTCTGTCGCTACAGTTATCCACCTAGAGCCCACGTGCTCCTTGACATCATCTGTCCATCTCATTTATGGCCTTCCTCTGCTTCGTTTATAATCCCACTCTCCAAATTATGAGAATTTTGTTTCATCGGTCTTCTTTTTGTCTTATAGTGTGTCCGGCAAATCTCCATTTCAATTTTGCAACTTCTTGTCTAACATCCCTAACTTTGGTTTTCTCTCTTATCCACCAGTTTCTCTTTTTATCCACTAGTCGTATGTGCAACATTTTCCTTTACATTGCCCTTTGCATTTTTATGATCTTGTCCGTGTTTGCTTTTGTAAACGTCCACGTTTGGGAACAGTAAGTGTGGACAGGGAGTACGCATTGATTGTATACACTATACACAGTGTAACTATATATGAGTACAATTGAACATTGATTAGTACCCGTAGTAACCTATGGTTGTGAAACCTGGATAACGACAAAAAAAAGATGAAGCCCAAATCAGGGCATTCGAGGGAAAGACACTGAGAAAAGTATATGGCCCGGTACAAGACGGCACATGGAAAATCAGGAGAAACGACGAGGTTAATAAATTGAATCGAGGGTATGATATAGTAAGTTGTAAAATGGCAAAACTGTCACGGCTGGGACATGTTCAGAGACAAGAAGATTCAAAAACAGTAAATAATATATTAGAATGGAAGCATATAAGAAGACGAAAAACAGAAAGTTCTAAAACGAGATATTTGGATGACGTGGAAAATGACACAAAGACATTATTCAGTCCATATCACCACAAACTTGGGAAAGATACTTTGAAGATTTACTAACAGAGACAAGAGAGCCCTTCAAATAGATACAATCCAACGGTATACAAAGCGTCAGGTTGATAGGATCACCAATCAGAGTAAATGAGAGAGAAGTCGAAACCATATGTAAACAGTTGAAGAATAGCAAATCACCGGGCCCAGGAAATATAGCTCCGGAACTCATCAAATATGGACCTAAAGTTTTAATTAAGCGGCTAAGACAACTTTTCCAGCAATGCTTGAATAACCATGAAATACCTAAAGAATGGAAAGAGTCACATCTGAGCACTATCCACAAAAAGGGAGATAAATCAAAACCTGAAAGCTATAGAGGAATTGCAGTCACTAGTAGTATCAGCAGAATATATGGAAAACTTATTAAAAATCGAATAGAAGAAGAATACCAAAATATGGAAGCCGAAGAACAGGCTGGTTTTCGCGCAGGCCGATCTACAATAGATCATGTTTTCTCCATTACTCAGATAATTGAAAAGAAAGTTGCTCGTGGCCAAGAAGTCCATCTGATGTTTGTAGACCTTAGAAAAGCGTATGATAGTGTCCCGCTGGTTAAATTATGGGAGGCACTGGAGAAAACAAATGTAAATATAGAATTGGTTGAAGCCGTAAAAACGTTGTACTACCAACAAACAACAAGAATTAAAACGGGAAATCTCATAACACCTGGATTCACAGTAACTAAAGGACTAAGGCAAGGATGCTGTATCTCACCAACACTATTTAAAATATACCTCGAAGCAGCACTCAACAAATGGAAGAAAAAATGTACGAATATGGGAATACCACTAACGGACTCAACTTTGTACACGCTGTGCTTTGCGGATGACCAGGTGATCATCGCACAGGACTCTGAAGATCTTAGCTACATGATGCGAAAACTATTAGAAGAGTTTACAGAGTGGGGCCTAGAAGTGAATATGGAAAAAACTGAATACATGAGCATCGGAGGAGACCAACATAGCCTCCGGGTAGAGGAAAATCAAGAAATAAAATTATGTGAAGACTACAAATACCTGGGAGTAAAGATCACTCAAGACGGAAAATTAGATGCAGCTATTAAGGAACGAAATATACAGCGGAGGAAAGGCATATCCTTACTAAACAGCGTACTGTGGGATGAAAATATTTCTAAGGAGAATAAAAAAAGGATATATAACACTATAATAAAAAGCATCACAACATATGGATGCGAAGTTTGGCCCGTAAAAGACAGAACAGAGAAAATGCTTAGAGCAACAGAAATGGACTTCTGGCGCCGTTCAGCGGGAATATCTAGACGCGACAGAATAACAAACGAGAGAGTCCGAGAAATCATGGGGGTTACACATACTATTGTTGACGACATCAGGACGAAACAACTCAGCTGGTACGGACACGTAAGGAGAATGCCGGAGAATAGAATACCAAGACAAATCCTCGAATGGCAACCAAGAGGAAGGCGCAGACCAGGAAGACCTAGAAGAAGTTGGAGAGAAGGAGTTGATAGAGAAATCAGGGACAGAGAACTCGAGGACGATCTATGGAATGACAGAACGAGATGGAGATTGGAAATCGGAAGACGTCGAAGAACGTTGTAAACCGATATTATATATATATATATATATATATATATATATATATATATATATATATATATATATATATATATATATATATATATATATATATATATTGATACATGTATCCATGTGACTTCCAAAGTAGATTCTCGTAATACGTTGTTACTTCATATATACCGTTATGACTTCCGATTTCGGAAGTCACAACGTTTTGCCTATATTTTTACGAATTTGGCTACTAGATGGTATCAGAAGGCTTATATTAAAAATTTCGCTGGAAGTCATATCGTATCTAACATACTCATAAGATCAGATTTTAGTTCGACGGTATATCACCAGCGCTAGTGTCGCTCCCGTGCTACTATACAGGCTATGTACACAACGCGTAGCGTCTTCCGTATACCACACCGCTCGGTGTGACTTCCGTTTTTTGGCAACCCTGTGTAACGGTTTCCAGACATTTATCTGTTGTAGATTCGCGGTCCTAATCGTACTTAGTGTTTTGTGTGCCTTTTGTTTTTAAACATGAATAATAGCAGATCTGCTTTACTTTTAAAGTTAGCCTTAAATGAAGGTACAATAAGTGATTATATATCTCTATAATTATATATTTTCTGTACTTATTTTAATCTATAATATTTACTTACCTATTTACTTATATAAATTCATTTTTCTCGTGTTTTTGTTTACCTACTTCCTTTTTTACAATGAGCTTCTAATTTAATCTACACTCACCGGCACGAAAAACGGGCACCCCAAAAAAATGGGTAATTTTTGATGTCTCGTATCTCCCAAACCTGTTGTCCGATTTAAGTAATTTTTTTTAATATGTTATAGCCTTATTCTTTAACAAAATAGCTATGATAATATTGTTGATAGACAGGTAAATTTTCATTGTATACCGGGTGTACCAATCAAACTGGGTTTTTTTTCTCAATTTTCACAACACCCTGTGGAATATTCTAGCCTTTATAAAATATTTAAATCAAAGCCTAACTATAGCTCCAGGTTTTATTAACATTCTGTTTTTTTATTCATTCGCTTACGTTGGATAATAAAAAGTTAAGGACTTTAACAACTAGCCATGTTCTTTATCGATACAGGTGTTTCTAAATATAAGTGCGACAAACTTTAAGGGGTAATTTCTGCATGAAAAAATAATGATCGTTTGGCAAAAGAATTTTATATTTGCAAGCATTTGCGGACATAGCTTTATCAAGTAAACGATCATTATTTTTTCATGCAGAATTACCCCTTAAAGTTTGTCGCACTTATTTAGAAACACCATGTATTGATAAAGAACATGTTTAGTTGTTAAAGTCCCTAACTTTTTTATTATCCAACATAAGCGAATGAATAACAAACAGAACGTTAAAAAAACCTGGGGCTATAGTTGGGTTTTAATTTCAATATTGTATAAAGGCTAGAATATTCCACAGGGTGTTGTGAAAATTGAAAAAAAAAACAGTTTGATTGGTACGCCCAGTATACAATGATAATTTACCTGTCTAGAAACAATGTTATTACAGCGATATAGTTAAAGAATAAGGCTATAGCACAGGGGTGGGCAAAAGCCGGCCCGCGGGCCGGGTCCGGCCCTTTCGCTTACTTTGTCCGGCCCGTTGAAAAACCCCGCAAGTACCTAATCTTTTTAATCCCTTTTATGTGATTTTATTGAAATCAACAGTAATAGTTTGCATAATGTTCACATAAATTATTAAATATATAAATAATAGAGAGTATTATAATTACGAACAGCCTTAGCTAACTATATTTTTAAAAACTGTTTAATTGTAACTATTTACTTTAAATTTCTTTTAAAATATAGGGAAATCCCCGGAGATTCATAATTGTTTATTCGGTATTAATAATCGTATTTAACTCTCAAGGTCTCAAGACAAGCACTCGGTGTTTGGGTATCTATTTCAACCATATCACTGACAGTTTATGATCTAAATACCTCAGCACTTTGGTCCCAATAATATGATTCTTTATTTATTAAATCTGAATTAAGTATGGTTGTTTGGAATACCTACTTCAGCACAAAATTCATTGTTACCGATTTTTGCCGAAGTTTTACAACTACTTCGAAAGAGGCGTATAAGTTTATTTTGATTTAGCACTGGTCGTATTTCCTATTACTCCTCATATTTCTTTTGATACAGTGTGTGTTATTTTGCAAATATATAATAAATTGAAAAAGTGGAGGACATTTTGTAAGTAAAATTTGAAAACATTGTTTTTATTTTATTGTATTAAAATATTTATTTGTAAGCATTTGCAAAATGATACAATCTAAAAAAAGAAAAGTTGATTTGGAATGCAGAAATTTTAATGAAGCATGGACAGAAAAATACCTTTTTACGAACATTGGTAAGAAAGCAATTTGTTTAGTTTGCCATTAAACCATTGCTGTTTTCAAGGAATATAATTTAAAGAGGCATTTTACATCAAAACATCCAAAATATGCATCGTTTTCTTTAGAAGAACTTAAAAATGCTGCAGACAACTTAGCAAAAAACTTAAGTAAACAACAAAATATTTTTAGCAAACAAAGTAACATCGAGAAATCTACCACACAAGCAAGTTATGTTATTGCACACAAAATTGCTAAGTTATGTAAACCTTTTTCTGAAGCAGAATTTGTTAAACAGTGCATGGTAGAAGTGTCGGAGATATGTTGTCCTGAAAAAAAACATATTTTTGAAAATTTAAGCCTGTCAAGGAGAACAATAGTACGACGGATCGAAAATATTTCAGGAAATTTACTCGACCAGCTAAAAACAATAATTGCTGATTTTACATATTGTTCTCTGGCGTTGGATGAGTCCTGCGATATTACTGACACAAGTCAATTATTAATATTTATTCGGGGCATTAACAAAAAATGTGAAATTCGCGAGGAACTTCTTAGTGTGCATCCAATGAAAGATACAACTACCGGTGAAGACTTCTTTAACGCTGTTGAAGAGTGTTTAGTTAAAGTAAATTTACCTTGGAACAAAATAGTAAGCATCACTACGGATGGCTGTCCTAGTTTAACAGGGAAAAATGTGGGCTTACTAAAACGAATCAGCGACAAAGTAAAACAGTTGCAACCAGAACAAGACATATTATTTTTACACTGCATTATTCATCAAGAAGTGTTATGTAGAAAAGTTTTAAAATTGAATCACGTCGTTACTGTTGTGACAAAAGTTGTAAATTTTATCCGGGAACGTGCCTTAAATCATCGACAGTTTGTTGAATTTTTGAAAGAAATTGAAAGTGACTTTTACGAAATTCCTTACTACACTGAGGTGAGATTGCTTAGCATCGGTAAAGTTTTGGACAGATTTCAATATTTGCTTGATGAAATAGTATCCTTCTTGTCGATAAAAGAAAAACTACATGATTTTCCTGAATTGCAAAATGAGGCATGGCTAAACGATTTGTCGTTTTCTGTAGATATTGTAAAATATTTAAATGAACTTAATGTAAATTTACAAGGGAAAAACCAGTTCGCTTTCAATATGCACTCAAATGTCAAAGCATTTATGATAAAACTAAACTTATTTGCTGAGAACTTTAATAAAAAAATATTAAACCACTTCCCATCATTACAAACACGACGAGAATTATTGAAAAATTCTGATTTTCTTAAATATAGTTCAGTAACACAAGAGCTGCATACTGAATTCCAAAGAAGATTTCAAGATTTCAAAGCTATTGAAAAACCTTTGTCATTAATTAGTCAACCTTTCAATTTTGATGTGCAAGAAGCTCCTGTTGAAATTCAGCTAGAATTAATTGACTTACAGGCAAATAATTTATTAAAAGAAAATGTTCAATCAAACGAATTGAGTGCTTTCTACGGTGCTTTGAATACAGAACATTTTAAACATTTTTTAAACTATGTTCAAAAATACCTAGTTTTATTTGGTTCGACATATATTTGTGAAAGAACTTTTTCGTTGATGGTTTCCACGAAAAATAAATATCGATCACAAATTACTGACGAAAATCTACACTCGGTATTAAGGATTGCTACAAGTGATTTGGATCCCAATTTTGAAGAAATAATATCACATGAACATTCGCGATTTCACGTTTCGCATTAACTATTATAGAAGTTATACTTATAATGAGTATTCTATTAATTTTAACGTTTAATGTTTGTCTTTTTTTTTTATAATTTTATTTAATATTAGGTATATTTACAAAATATGTATCAATATAAATTAATTTGTATCGTTAAAATATAAATAAATCAGAAAATAAAATCTTTCAATAACTGATTTATTTAATTACCATTAATTTATTATTATTCTTCTAACGCCGACTCCACTAATGAAGTTTGGCTAAAACACCATTGCAAATTCGTCTCTATTTTCTGCTTTTTTTAAAAGCGTCTGTGTGTTTAACCCGGTCCAGTCTCAAATTTTTTCAGTCAGAATATTTGTCGTCTACCAGGACCCCTTTTTCCTTCGAACAACTCGTACATATCATTTCTGAGCATGTGCCGTAAATATGCTGTCTGTCTCCTTTTAATGGAGGTCAAAAGTTCTCTGTCTCTTTCCATTTCGTGCAACATCATTTTGTTCGTATATGATCGGTCCATGGTATTTTCTAAATTCTCCCAAAAAGCCACATCTCAAAAGCTTCCGGCTTTCTCATTAAGTCAGCATTAACAATCCAAGCTTCGGCACCATAAAAAAGAATAGAGTGGATATAAAACATTTTATCAACTAATATCAGATTTGCAGATTGAGTCTTTGGTGACTCAGAAATGTCCTCATCTTCAAAAAGTCTACCCTCAATTGCTCTATTCTTGATCGAATTTTTGATTTCGAATTTAAATCTTCCGTAATCCAGACTCCTAAGTAAGTATTTCATTTTGTCCACTTGCTCAATATCTTCATTTTTTATCTGGTTCTTTTTCTGGATCTTCTTATGATTTAATATAATGACAATTTTTTTTTCAATTACGTGACATATTTTACTGGGCACAAGTTTTTCGCATGTATTCCCAAGTAGGACAATTTATTATTACCATTTTCTAATTATTAACAGTCAAATTTCTTTGTCCAAATGCTTTAAAATAATACTTATAGTATTTATTTCTTGGGCAGGGATTAAACTACACCAAAAAAATTCGCGTGGGCACAGCGTACATATCCGGTATAGTCCTCCGGCCCGAGAGACATTTTGAAACTTTCATTTTGGCCCGCGCTTAAAAGTAATTGCCCACCCCTGATCTAAGCGGTTTTTTTAAAATTTATGGGTTTTGCAATATTTTACCGTCAGCGAACGGACTAATAGTAGAGGATCCGATATAAGGCCGATCTGCATCGATCTATTTAATGGATAACGTGTGCGTGAAGTAACAATGTATTTTAAACGGGATTTACTTTTTCGCACTGTTTTTGACACACTTTCATATAATCAAATATCCTTAACTTTCGCGTTGTCATGGTGATGACATAATGAGCAATAAATTACAAAAAAAATTTGACAGTTTTGTGGTTTGAAAGAAATTAGAATGTTTAAATAAGTTCTAAAAATTGTAGAATAGGAATGAATTCCAGTGATGAAGAGTTACAGTTTTTTTATTTGTTTATCGTAGATAAAATATTGTATGAAACTGTGCGTGAAGTACTTTTTGCGAACTTAAGCGATGTATAGCACTCGCTCCGTTGTCGCTTGTGCTCTAAACATCATGTGCATTCGTAAAAAGCATACTTCACGAACTGTTTCATAAATAACTATTTTCATATATTAAAAAAAATGTTTCGACCCGGGTAGATATTATTCCAGATTTTCAGATTTCAGCACAGTGTTAGATGGTTGGGGCATATATGGAGAGCAGGTAGCGTAACAACTATAAACTCAATTTTACAATGGAAACCCGGAGTTAGAAGGAGACGCGGAGGAACTAGAATAAATGGTTACAGGAAGTAAAGGAAAATTTATATAGGGCAGGAATTAGAGACTAGCAGAAAAAGACAGAGGATAGAAAGAACTGGAGAAGCACAGTCAATAGTATCGAGTAGCAGACTGGGACTAATCTGCTCTAAAAAGATGGATCTAGATAGCTTTTTAGCAGCTCAACCCCACCTGGTGTATTTAGCCATTTAATTTTCTTATTACACATTATTATTGGTACATCAAAAATTAAAAGGACGGTGCCTGTAATAAAATCTAAAATTCAAAATTTAATCAAGAAAAATAATAAATATTAAAATTTCCTATAAGTTCAAATTTATTTATTAAAATTTTTGATATAATTTTCATAAATAAATTACTTACTAATAACACTTTTTTAATTAATTCCAAAAAATCCATTTTGCAGCAATAATAAAATATTAGTATTTGTAAAATAAATATCAATCATATCATAAATAATACAGGTTTACAAAAAAAAACTAAATTTCGGACTATTTGACGAAACCATGTTACAAGGGGGTTTTTGGGGTGGCTGATCACGAATCCGGGGTCCGCTCACCTCTTTCACGCCAGGTAAAGGTCATTTCAAGGTCAAATCAAGATAAATCGACAGTCGCTCTGAGAAAGTATATTAGGGCGTTTTTGGTGTCGCTGATGACGAATCATTAGTCCGCTGACCTCTATCACGTCTAGTTCAAGGTCAAATCAACATAAATCGACACAATCGCTCTGAAAATATAGGGGTTTTGGAGTCACTGATCATGAAAACTGCGGTCCGTTGAGCTCTACCACGTAAGGTAATGGTCATTTCAAGGCCAAATCAGGACAAGTCCACAAAACTGATTTGACCTTGAAATGACCTTGACCTGTCGCGGTTGAGCTCAACGGACCCCAGTTTTGTGATCAGCGACCCCAAAAACCCCCTAATATACTTTTTCAGAGCGATCGTGTCCATTTATCTTGATTTGACCTCGAAATGACCTTGAGCTAGACGTGATAGAGGTCAGCGGACACAAATTCGTCATCAGCGACCACAAAAACCCCCTAATATACTTTTTCAGAGCGACTGTCGGTTTATCTTGATTTGACCTTGAGATTACCATTACCTGACGTGATAGAGGTCAGCGGATCCCGGATTCGTGACCAGCGACCCCAAAAACCCCTTAGTCATATGGTTTCGTCAAATATTCCGAAATGTATTTTTTTTGTAAACCTGTTTAATCAAAAGAATATCAATCTTTTAATTTAAATAGACAACTTTAAAACATAGAACTGCATTCACAACTGTATTCACAGTAAAAGTTTCAAAAGATCACACATTACGCTTAAAGTAAGAGGTAAATCAGCAGACGAGTCGTTGTGACTTCCAAAATATGACAACACCGCTGGAAGTGACAACGCACCTTGAACTACCCTATATATGGAAGCCATAACGTATGCTGTACGCTTCGGTATATACGTATATATATACAAAATTTATTTTGGTAAATCCTTTCCCCTCAATAGGTAGACCCATTTTATAAGCCCCCCTTTTACCAAATACACAATTTTTAAAAAATAATTCCTAGTAGAAAAGGTGGAAGTCGGACAGCCTCTTCTGTATAACGGAAGTCACAACTTAACGTGCATCAATATATATATATATATATATATATATATATATATATATATATATATATATATATATATATAGTTGTAAAATGTCAAAACTGTCACGGCTGGGACATGTTCAGAGACAAGAAGATTCAAAAACAGCAAATAATATATTAGAATGGAAGCATATAATAAGACGAAAAACAGAAAGTTCTAAAACGAGATATTTGGATGACGTGGAAAATTACCTGAAAACTATGAATATAGGACACTGGAGGAGAAGAGCACAAGAGAGATATGAATGAAAGATATAGCCAGACAGGCAAAGACCCATCGAGGGTTATGATGCCAAAGGAAGAAGAAGAAGAAGAAGAAGAAGTATTTTTTAGCTTCATACTTTCAATGTCAAGAAGTTTTTGAAGTTATACTTCTTTACGCGCGTTGAGGGTGAAATTTTATATGTTGAAACCAGGCTCATACGCATCGGCCAGGCGCATACGCGCATTATAACTTTGTTCTGATTGGATGTTCAAATGACATGTCAAAAATTATCCAATATGGCAGCACGGTTTTGGTTATGTCGTTGATTGATAAATATAGAGTGATTGTTATACTGCCTTTTTAAATAGTTTTCATATTATATTTTTGGACTTATTAACATGCTTGTTGCATGTCATTGTGGAAGCCCAAACTGTGTGAGTGCGATTTTCAATCGCAAAATTACTGATAAAAACCTATTGGCTCGTAGAGGTAGTGTAGAGATTCTCTACACTAGAGAACTGTGGATAAACATCAATCAACCGGGACGATTTTACGATCTCACTTATTCAAAACTAAAGACTCAGAGGATCCAGTACTTGGAGTCTTTTATTACTGTCAATGATTACAGGTAAGTGTTTTGAAAATAAGTTAAAACAAATTTTGTTCCTACATTTGAGCCACTTTACACATTGCAAGTAATTGCGAAATTTATAGCACAAGTTCTTGCAGCAAAAACTTCTGCAATCAGTTGCAACTTGCAACTAGATTTCTGCAATAAAATGATTACAGGGTACAAGTAATTACAGAAGCTGATATGAAATAGAAACTTTGACCTAACCATAAATTTTAGGTTATGTTGTTTTTATAAATTAAATGTGATTTTTTGAGTAGAGTTATCAGATATTAGATTAAAAATGTTAGATTATTGAGAAAATTATAATATGTGTTATATATAACAATTGCAGAAAGAATTGAATGAACATGTTCTATTTAGCTGCAACTTCTTGCAGCAAGAAGTTGCTGCAAGTAATTGCACCTTTTCTGTGCAATTCTCGTGTGACACGATGCAATTTCAATTGCTGCAAGAAATTGCGCAATTACTTGCATCGTGTAAAGTGGCTATCTCATACATTCACATAACAATATTTTACATAAATCTATTAATTTTAGACGAACCAGCTTATTTAGAGGACGAAAATCATCCTGATCAAGTTCCATCACAGGAAATGGTACGCAAGCCTCAAAAAAGTGCGTAGGTAACATGATGTTGAAAGAACGAGGAGATTGGAAAAGAAAGAAGTAAATTGAGAGTGAGTAAAACCAATAAACACATTTATCTTATGCTTTTTCAAGTGGATATAACAACTAAAAAATAAATAATGAAGAATAATTTAATATTTTGATTTTTTCTTAAAAAATATTCTCAGCTAAGTACAGTGCGTTGGTAACAGACTGTCTCCTTATATGCAATAAACCATTAGCTCATGTGATGCTCCAGCTACAATTTGCTTAATCCATATTTTATAACTTTTCCTCAGCTTTTCGCTTTCATGTATCACATTGTTGTTAGCATTAATGGTTCTGATTTAAGTCGAGCTGCAATGCCCCTTTTTTTGAATAGCGTAGTTAACCATATATTATCTGGTAAAGTATCAAAAATGTTTCTTACAAACTTGGTGTCAGTGTTCTGCTAACTGCAAATTATATTCATATTTACCAGTTTTACGTGGACTCATTTAACTTTTCACTATTGGTTGAGAATAGTCCGTCCGCTATAACTTTTCCCATGCGGTGCGATTCATTTTCAATCAAATTAAGTCAAAACAGAAAGTGAAACATATGCCGATGTGTGTAGTATATAGTATACAGTATACAAAATGTATATACACATCGACGTTCGTTTCAATTTATGTTTTGATTTAGTTTGATTGAAAATGATTCGTACCGTATGGGAAAAGTTATAGCGGACGGACTATATCTGCATAAGTATGCTCTACAAACTCTACATAAATCACTCTGTTTATAATGATCAGCTATTGCCCAAAAATTATTAAATGAATTGAGTCATTCTTTGAGGTCCCGATTCTCTCATTTACGTTAATTTTACAGTTTTTCTAGTGTATTCTTGGTCAGAGTTCCTCAGTTTCTTCAAAATATTAATTTTGAAAACACTTGGATCTCTTTGTCTCTCCTTTCCAAGATTTTTCTTCTTTGGGAATTTTTACTTAGCAGACGTATCTAATAATAAACTAATGCGTTTGATGCAGGAAGGGGTTTTCGCTGTTGATGCTTCTTGAACATGTAATCCACTGTGAACATCAGATATAACAGTGGAAGTTAGTTCACTCGTAAATTATATAGATGTTACAATGTGTTTATAAAAATATTCATCAATAATAGAAATTTATAGTATTGTAACATTGGTTACAAAGCTTTTCCACTGAGTGATTCAAAATTTGCACTTACAATGAGGTTATTTTATTAAAAAACTTTATATTAAGGTACATAAGATAGGATAAAAGTTTTTAGATCAAAATGAAAGTTGTCCTTTGTAGATATCATTTAAGCAATAGTTGAAAAACATTATAAGTGGAGTTACAATGTTATTCATATCAGTTGTAGTTGTGATCTAAAATTTAAATTGGATTCATTTTTTTTGTAGGCTATACAGATAAATCTAAAAGTAAACATAGAGGACAATGATGCATTAGAGACTGGCATATTATCATCTCATACGGACAACACCACAGGAGAGTTTTTTTATATTTGAACAATTCAGCTTCGCTTCAAAGAAAGTTGGATGCATTGGAAAAAAAATTTAAGCTCACCGTTTGGACTTACGGAAGATATTGAAAATGCTATAAAGTAGGGATATTATACCGGATTTGTATATACTTTTTTAAATAATACAGGCTGTAACAAAAATACAGGTCATAAATTAAACCACATATTCTGGGACCAAAAATAGTTCGATTGAACCTAACTTACCTTAGTACAAATAGGCACACAAAAAAAGTTACAGCCCTTTGAAGTTACAAAATGAAAATCGATTTTTTCCGATATATCGAAAACTATTAGAGATTTTTTAATGAAAAGTAACATGTGGCATTGTTATGGTAGGTACATCTTTAAAAGAAATTATAGTGAAATTTGTGCACCCCATAAAAATATTATGGGGGTTTTGTTCCCTTAAACCCCCCAAACTTTTATGTACGTTCCAATTAAATTCTTATTGTGGTGCCATTAAACACAATGTTTTTAAAAGTTTTTTGCCTCTTAGTAATTTTTCGATAAATCATTTTCAATCGAGATGCGGCTTCTTTTTTAATATGTTTACGTAAAAATTTTATGGGGGTTTTGTGCCTTTAAACCTCCCAAATGTTTGTGTATGTTACAACTAAACTATTATTGCGGTTACATTAGTTAAACAGAGTGTTTTTGAAACTTTTTGCCTCTTAGTATTTTTCCGATAAGGCATCTTTTATCGAGATGTGGCTTCTTTTCTAATACGGTTCAAAATATACCTCAAACTGTAATTATTTATAAATAATTTTTCGTATTATTACCAGTACGTAACAGTATACAAATATATGGTGGATTTGACAAATATTCAAAATATCTCGACAAAAACTAGCTTTTCGAAAAAGTACTAAGAGGCAAAAAAGTTTTAGAAATATTGTTATTAACTAATGGTGCCACAATGATAATTTAATTGGAACGTACACAAAACTTTGGGGGGGGTTTAAGGGAACAAAACCCCCATAAAATTTTTATGGTGTGCACAAACTTCACTATAATTTTATTTTAAGATATTCCTGTCATAAGGATGCCACATATCCGTTTTCAATAAGAAACCACAAACAGTTTTCGATATATTGAAAAAAATCCATTTTTATTTTGTAACTTCAAACGGCTGTAACTATTTTTATGTGAACATTTGTACTAAGGTAAGTTAGGTTAATTCGACCTTTATTTTTTTCGCAAAATATGTGATTTAATTTATGACCTGTATTTTTGTTACACCCTGTATATTGTATGATATTTTAAAAGAAAATAATGAGTACCACCAGTGTTACTACAAATGTCTAGTGAATTTAGTAAGTAATTTTGCCAATTTTGTAAAATTGACAAGAAAATAATTACTAAATAGTTAGTAATTTTGCCAATTTTCACAAAATTGGCCAAAAACAAAAAAAATATCTACTAAAAACACTAGCCAGTTGTGTCGTGAGTTTAGCGAACCGACTATAACTCTTGTTAAATTAAGGTTGAGTTTACACTTTTGACTTGCCTACAGATTTAAAAATATTTTTGTCATAATATACAGTATGTCCCTGTAAGTTGGAACCATAATATGGAAAACTTTTTTATTATTCATTTTACGAAAAATAGTTATTCTACATAAAAGGTTCTGCAATATCTAGAATCTCTGATTCAACCATCAGATAGTAAATTTTTATGGGTATTACACAGGGTATGTCAAAAAAATATGAATGTCACTCAAGAGAAAAGTAGCTTTATTTTTACAATATTGAACATTGTTATTATGAACAGTTAATTGGAAATAGAACTATATTCTAATATGGAATTACATCCTTCTAATTGAAAAAGAAATTAAAAATTTTTCTCAACATATATAATCAACATTATTTTCTGTTATTTCAATTATGATAAGTTTTGTTATTAATTTTACGAAAGAAAAGTTATAGAAAGTTCTGAATGATCTAAACCCTAAAATATAACCATCTTATAGCAAATATTACCGATTTTGTATGAGGTATATAAAAAAACTGTTTTTTATGACGACTAAGAAGTATAACTTCTTACGTGCGTACACAAGTACACACACTCTTTTTTATATCATATATTTATATTGTACGACGTTAACTAAATATGTTTAATATGATGCATGTTTTAATTATTGTGTACTCTCTCTTAATTATATTTAAATTAAAATTTATAACATGACAGTAGTTCAATGAAAACTTATAAAAATAAAAGTAAACAATTTCTTTACAACACTTTTGAATTGGAAAATCAACATTGAATACAAGCTTTTTGTAAGCTTGGAGGAACTTTTAAAATAAATTGGAAACGTTTTAACAAAATGGAAAATTCTTTATGTTTGGTATTTTTCCCAAATGAAGTGTATGGTTGAGTGGTCTGAGATTAAATTTTTGAGTGTTTGTTCTTCGGGGAAATTTAGCGACTATTAAACTTATTTTCTTGTTTAGAGTAATTTATTAATGGAATAAATTAACACTAAAAATTAATTTATCTGTTTTTCTACATATTTATCTACTTAAAGCCCTTTTTATATAAGTTATTGTTTATAGATATAGGCATTCACATCTGACTTCCGTTTTCTCTGTTTATTGATATTTCCGCAATGAACCACTTGTCTCTGTCCTTATAGACCGAAAGGAAGAACAAATATAAGACGTGGCATACAAATAGCTATAATAACAAAATATGAAAAAAAATTTTTTTAAGAAACGCTTTTCTTTAGGTACGAGTGACTAAAATTATATGTGGTCGTATCGTAGAATGCTCAGAATATCTTGGGTTAAACGTATTTCAAACAGAGAAGTCTTAAACAGAGTAGGTCAAGGCGAAGGTGACTTAATGAAGATTATAAAAAAGAGAAAACTTGAATATCTGGGGCATATAATGAGAGGTAGCAGATACAGGATGCTGCAGTTAATACTCAATGGAAAGATCGACGGAAAAAGAGGAATTGGTCGAAAGAAATATTCATGGCTCCGAAACCTTCGTCAATGGACTGGGTTATCAACAGATCAATTGTTACATGCCGCACAAGATCGAGAACAATATCGGCAAATTGTTATGGAAGCTACCCACGCCTAAAAATTTGGGCACGGTACTTAAAGAAGAAGAAGACTAAAATTATAACTATAAAAAAAGCGTGGCGCGTGTTCATCGAATAAACGGTTCTCGCCCCACGCTTTTCTTTAACGAATATGTTAGATTTTTTCAATTTTTTTTTATTTTTGGCTTTTTGGTTGATTTTTTTAGTTATAATTTTATTCATTTGTAACTAAAGAAAAGCGTTTCTCAAAAAAAAATTTTTTTCATATTTTTTTATTTTTTACTTTTTAGTCTTACACTTTTCAAACGTTAAAATATATCGTTATGTTTATTGAAATATGTATAAAACATATGATGTACTAACATGAAAAGTAGTCGGAATCGGAAATTTGAAACTTTATTGTTTATTAATGAAGCATAACGTAATAAATTAACGTAAAAAGTGAAATTATGTATTGTTCATATCATTAGCTATACAATCCGTAAAAGTTTTAAGTTTTTACATTTCAAAAAACAAGAAGGAGTCTTGTTCTAGCATTCCTACGAGTAAGACCTGTGCCAAGGATAATTAGAATCTAGTTTACCTTATCAGTAGTAATTAGTGTATTTGATTTCGATTTAATAGTGTACTTTAAAAAGTGATTTCTGGACAAAATTTGTACGAATTGCTTTCTTTATATTATTAAACCATTATAAATTATATTTAATTTATAAAAAGTACATACCAGCGGCTGGTTTCACCAGTTTGCTGGTTCTTGCTGACCATCCAGCATTGAGCATCCTTTGAATGCAATTCTGATACCAGAACCATAGAAAAAATATAACACGAAGCTATTGTCTATATCTGCATGACAAGTACAAACATACACAGTAATCCTACAGTTTCTACCTCAACAATGGCCCTTCAAAGTGCTACAAATACTCAAGCTACTACATCAATCTCGTACGTAAACGCTGCAAAATCTTCACCGAAACCACCATCTCTACCAAAAAAAGAGCAAGCCATAGTCCTTCACGCAGAAGAAAATCTTAAACTTCTAGATTACGTTAAAGCTATTGGTGATGTGATCGGACCAAAAAATATAATATTTCCTTTGCTTCCAGAATCTCCAATAATAGAATCTGCATATATCTAGCCAACCCAAATCTCGTTGATCAACTTCTGAAGTCCCACCCAACTATCCAAATTGGATCCCTAATTTTAAGTATTAGAAAACTTGTCTCCCCAAAAAAAGAATATTAATCTCGAATATCTCATTCCCCACGAACTTGCAGAAAATGCAATCAAGAGTCTTGGTCTTCAAATAGCCTCCCCTGTGTCTTTCCTTAAAGCAGGAATTCCAGGTGATGAATATTCCCACAGCTTCACACCCCCTTGTTAATTTCTTTTGAAGGCAATGATAATAGAATTTTTCTGTCAACGGACAAGATGGAATGTTTCGTATGCAAACAGTCTGGACACGTTGCTTCCAACTGCCCCAATACTTCATTTGACAATGTGTTATCTCAAAATTCTACTCTTTCTCATGACCCAACTCCCACTACCGAATCAACGCCACAGCAACAGCATACACAACTTGTGACAGAGAATGTGTTATCTCAAAACTCTACTATCTTTTATGACCTAACCCCCACCACCGAATCTACGCCACAGCAACAGAATACACAACTTTTCTCTCATACTGAAATGTGTTCCCCTCAAACCAATTTACCACATCTCTCTTCATCCACAGAAAATTCGAAAATCCATCGAAAATGAACCAATATCTGAACAGTCAGATAAACCATGTTTAAAATCTCCACTTTCACAGAATAGGCCACGCTCTTCTGTATCATCTGTAAAAGATCAAAATGTCCAATCTGGGGAAAACCCTGCAACAGAAAAAGCCATGCTTCCTCCCAATCAAACAGTTCCTAGTTCCTCTAACTCTTCCAATACAAAAAAGAAACTAAAACGTAGTTTTTCTGTCGATACCAGTCTATCTATTGTCTCTAAGCAAGCAATTCAAGAAGTCTATAAACAAAATCCCGAAGCGTTGGTAGTCTCTCCTGATAATATAATTGCCTGTATCGAGAACGCTTATGGTAGCTGTGACCCTGTCTCAGAAGCATTAAGATTCACAACTGACATTAAATCCCTCATTCTAACTTTGCAATCAATAAACCCAACTTTAAAAGAAAGATCCCCAAAAGACAGAATTACACGCTTAATAAAAAAAATTAAATCTAAAATAAATCCCGCAACAGATGATTCTGAAAGTATAGGCAGTCAAAATAACCTCCAGGATGTGTCTGATAAAGAATACTTGTCCGATAGTTCACAAAGTTCGCAAAAATCCAAACATTCTACATATTAATCTCTGCCTTCACATTGATACAATGGAACTGTGATGGATTTAATCCTCGTCGTCCACGCATTGAACAGCTTATTTCTGAGTTTTCTCCCGACTTCCTTTGCCTACAAGAAACAAATTTTAGCGATAAATATTCCGGAAAACTTAAAAGTTTTACTGGTTACCACTACATTCGAACTACTCAAATTCGAGCCAGTGGAGGAGCATCAATTTTTGTTTATGATGACATTTTCCATAAAGAATTTCCACTAAACACAAACCTCGAAGCTACAGCCGTTACAGCTTGGTGTCTTTACAAAATTACCATTTGTTGTATATACATTCTCCCAAGCCGTACTATAACAAGTTTCGATCTTGAAAATTTAACTTCTCAGCTCACTACACCCTTTATTTTAGTGGATGACTTTAATGCACACAATACTATGTGGGGCTCCGAAAACACATTTGGTAGAGGTAAAATCATCGAAAATTTTTTAAATAAAATATAAACCTACTAAATTCAGGAAGTAGTACATACTGTCACTTAAAAACTGATAGTTTCTCTTCCATAGATTTATCTTTCTGTAATCCCGGAATATTTCCTTTACTTTCGTGGGACACAT
This sequence comes from Diabrotica virgifera virgifera, assembly GCF_917563875.1. Taxonomy (NCBI): domain Eukaryota; kingdom Metazoa; phylum Arthropoda; class Insecta; order Coleoptera; family Chrysomelidae; genus Diabrotica; species Diabrotica virgifera. The sequence continues at coordinate 203,376,726 of NC_065444.1, read as the reverse complement.
CAAACAGTCTCTATGATAGTAATCATTTTCCTATTCATATCTCCGACAAGTCAAAAATACCTTCTAGAACTATAACAAAATGGAAAATCGCTTAAGCAAACTGGGAACTTTTCAGAGCCACAGTTAAGGAAAAAAACTGATGAACTGCACTTAAACGATGATATAGATCCAGATGTAAGACTATTAAATAACTGTTTAACTGAAGCTGCTGAGAAATGTATCGGTAAATGCGTGATTGATCCTTCCAGGAAACATGTTCCCTGGTGGAGTGAATCATGCAAAATAGCAGTCAAACAATGCAAAAGACAAACGTAATAAATTTCAAAAAACTTAGAGCCAATTCCAGGCGCATTTTAAAAGAAAGTGAGAAAGCCTCATGGAACCAGTACGTTAGTTCAATCACAACAGACACCTCACCCTCGCAAATGTGGTCAAAGATAAGACGTTGAAAGGTAATAATACGTCCACCAAAATTTCTGCCATCTCTCTGCAAAATCAAACAATTACCGATGATCAACATATTGCAGACATCTTTGCCTCACACTTTTCAGAAAAATCAAATATTTCGAATCTTTCCCATAACTCAGATATCAATATTTCCAGTCCCAAAATGTTGCTTAACAGTAGTCCTATTAATCTTCCTTTTAATCTCTTAGAATTAAACGAAGCCATCTCCTCACTAAAAAACTCAGCTGCTGGTCCAGATGATATACCATCAATATTCTTAAAAAATCTTCATCCGGATACACATTGCAAACTACTAAAGTTATATAATAAGATTTGGTCTAAAAACAATTCCCAACGTTATGGCGATAAGCCACTACAATCCCTATCAGAAAGAATGACTCATCTCTAAATCTATTACAGTCATATAGACCAATCTCTCTCACTTGTTCACTATGCAAACTGTTAGAAAAGATGGTCAATAAACGCCTGCTATGTCATCTAGAAAGAAATAATTTTCTTGACCCTTTCCAAACAGGCTTCAGGTCAAACAGAAGTACAATGGACAACTTGGTCACACTACACACCGAAATTGTTGACGCATTTTCGAAGAGAAACGAAGTCATAGCAGTAACTCTAGATATTCAAAGTGCCTTCGACACTGTACAAAGACCTCTAATCCTCAGAAAATTAGAAGAATACAATCTAACTGGTAACATTTATCTATTTGTAAAAAACTTCTTAACAAATCGATCTTTTAGAGTATTAACAAATGGAAAAATATCAAAACCACACGCACTAGATAACGTTTTACCCCAGGGTTCTGTCTTAAGTACTACCTTATTTATACTTAGTATGAATGACGAACCACCAATCAGATACTCGATATATGCCGATGACATTATATTATACTGCCAAGGCAGAGTAGCAGCTACCACCAGCGATTTGCTACAAAATACAATAAATAAATCAGACAACTGGTCTGCGCGTGCTGGATTTGTTTTCTCAGCTCCTAAATCCAAAGATATCCACTTTTCCAAAAAGTATAGACCAAATTCACCTTCTATAAGTCTAAACGGACATCGTTTAGAAACAGTTAAATATTTGACACTTCTGGGCGTCACCTTTGACAAAAAGCTTACTTGGAGACAGCATATTCAGAAACTTAAAGGAAACTGTGCCCAAAAAATCAATTTACTTAAATCTCTTTCGAGCTTCTCTTGGGGAGCTGATGAAGAATCTCTCCTAAAAATATATAGAGCGCTAATTCGCTCTAAGCTAGACTATGGCAGTAATCTTTATATGACATTCAGTAGCTCCTCACTAAAGTCTCTAAACCCAATTCAAAATACATCACTACGACTATGTCTTGGTGCTTTTAAGTCCAGCCCCGCTGAAAGTATCTGTGTAGAAGCTTCAGAGCCACCACTCCACCTAAGAAGGCAACAACTTCTACTTATATACTTTGCAAGAATATCAGAAAATCCAAGTAACCCGGTAATAAATCTAATCAAATCCATAGAGCCTTCCACAGAAAATGCATCCAATCACACGCTCACGTTACCAAAAATATTATCTCCTTTATTGAATTCTATCAACCTTTTACATACTACTGCTATTTGTACTCCTAATACAGCCCCTTGGCTACACATAACAATCTTCCAGTACTTAATACCGATTTATGCAGATTCGATAAAACAGAAACCCCAAACTCACTCCTCAGAAAATCCTTTCAAAACATCCTCGACTCAACACAATTTGATGAAATATTATACACCGATGCGTCCAAGAATGAAGACTGTTGTGGCTGCGCTGTGTCCACAACGACGACGACAATAAGCTCTGTGCGACTACCTAGAAGCTGTAGTGTTCACACCGCAGAATTGTATGGAGTACTTCAGGTACTAAAGACTTCACTTTACCCTACTTCAAATGAAAGCAAGAAAATCGCCATATGTACAGATTCTCTCTCCTCGATTCATTCGATAAGATACATCTTCACAAAAAATCTATTAGTCCAGGAAATACACAACATCTGTAACCAACTATATTCCAATAACATAACAGTCACAATGGTTTGGACTCCATCCCATGTTGGTATATTGGGAAACGAAAAAGCAGACCAGGCCGCTAAGGAAGCATGTTCTTCTGACACAGCCTTCAAACAGGTCCAAACCTACACGGACCTTAAAATATTGTTTAAACAAAATACTCTCAGCTCATGGGCAGACCAATGCAATAGAACAAAAACTAAGCTGCACGAAATTCAACCTAACTTATCTCGGCCCAATATGTCATCCATGAACCGGAAAGAAAAATCAGTTATTCGCCGACTACGAATAGGGCATACACGTCTCACACACGGATATTTTATGGCGTCAGAAAACCCTCCAGTATGCCATCTATGCAATACTCTCCCCTCTATTAAACATGTAGGAATAGACTGCTGTCAGTATGATTTCTCTAGAAACAAGTTCAAGTTAAAAGGGAATTTAAAAGACATCCTCAGTGTTCCAAATGGTTTTGACTGTGTTCTAAAATTCCTAAAAGAAACAGGTTTATTCCATCTAATCTAACCAGTGCACAGTGTTTAATCTGTAAGTCTTATTATTTACCTTCACTAATAAGAACTGATCGTACCAAATGTATATTTTGTATTTATAATGTATGTATAATGTATGTATATGTATAATTTGTATCTATAATGTTGTAAACTATGTAATGTGTTCCCGTGTCAATGACCAGTAGCTGTCGAGACACGTTAATTACAAATAAAAAAAAAACAAGAAAATTTAAGCGTTTTCCATTAAAATCGTTTTTTTTTTATTTAAACAATTAATAAACATGAAACAATTTTTTTATTGACTATTCGTGTATTGTTCCCGCGAATGCATATGTCTGCAAATTTTCATTAATTGCATTGAAGAAAAGGCAGTCAAATTAACGTCTAAAGTTTTGACGCAAACAATTGAACTAAATAAAAGCTTTTAATAATATAAACAGCATATAAACTCTGATACCAAAACAGATACAAATATTCTTAGACTATAAACATAATATATTTTATTAAACGCAAACTAATTTCCTAACTTTTTTGTCCAACTTCGTTTTTAGTCAGATGTAGAAAAGACCCCAGTGAATCAAAATCTTTTATTATACCTGATGATCTGGATTTTGAAGAATTCATTTTAGAACCCCGGTACCCAATAGGCTCGAAAGTACCGTTGCTCAGTCCAGAGAGATTATGAGCGGGGTCGTTCTTAGAGGTGGGAAACGTAAAAACGAAAAGATACTCAAAGCAACAAAAGAATGAAATAAGAAGAACAACTCTTAAAAAGAAAACCAATGTCTTTAAGTGTCTGTATAAAAAAACAGAAATGGCGTATTCACAAATAAAAAAAAGGATGAAAATATCATCTAAATAAAAAAAGTAAAATTTACTACACCAAACTATAATCAAAATTATTAAAGACAAATATCACATAGTAGACATATAAAATATTAAGGTAAAATATTCAAATAAGAGTAACGCTAGGACAATAAACGACAGATCCCCCCTATCTGATATGATATAGATCCACGCGGAAAATTGATAAAAATGACGTCAAAAAACTAACAAAACATATAACAAAAGACGGCGACAGTATAACGGAGTTGGCAATGAATACGGACATGAAAATATTTTGTAAGAAAAGACGCAAAAACAAAACAAAAACAAATAAAATAAAAGACAAAAACAGGAAAATAAGAATAGGAACGTGGAACATTAAAACACTTCTAAGACCAGGCAAAATGGAAGAGTTGGCAAAAGAAATGACAAAATACAGGATGGAAATACTAGCGCTACAAGAAATAAGGTGGGCAGGAGAAGGGATGATCAATAGAAGAAACCACACAATGTACTACGCAGGAGAAAGCAAACAGGGTCGCAATGGAACCGCCTTTCTAGTTAGTAATAGCGTAAGAGACAAGATTACTAACTTTAAAGCGGTTGATGGAAGAATATCATATATAAGAATGAAAAATAAACAAGCAAATTTAACATTTGTTAATATATATGCACCTACAGAGAATGCTCCCGAAGAAGAAAAGAATGAATTCTATGAGAAACTTGAAGAATTGTACGAAGAAATACCAAAGAACGACATACTAATCCTATTAGGAGACTTTAACGCAAAGATAGGGAAAGAAGACACGAACAGAGAAATCGCAGGAAAAGAAACGATCCATCAAAATACGAACAACAATGGCAGGAGAATATGTAATCTAGCAGCAGCAACCAATACTTTTATTATTAGCACCCAATTCAAGCACAAAAAAGAGCACAAAGTAACGTGGCTAATACCTGGAACGACAGACGGAAACCAAATAGACCACATCCTAATTTCAAAAAAATGGAGAACAATTGTACAGAATGTGAGGTCCTACAGGGGAGCCAATGCTGATTCGGATCACATTTTGGTGATAGGCGTCATGAAATTGAAGATACTTAAAGACAAAAACGACAGAAAGAAAAGAAAGAGGTGGAATAGGTCAAAACTAAACACAGATAATGCAAACAGAAAATTATGCACTAAGTTGGAAGAAAAACTACTAGTCCTAAAACCATCGGACATAGATGAAACATGGGAAGACATAAAAGATAGTATTTTAACAGCAGCAGAGGAGACGATAGGACTAATGAACGACAATAAAAGAAAAGATTGGTACGATGAAGAATGCGAGCAAGCTAGTAAAGGCAAGGACCAAGCAAGACACAGGTGGTTGGCCACAGGGAAACAAGAAGATCTCCTACACTATAAAGAGAAAAAGAAAGAGTCAGACAAATGTTGCAGAACTAAAAAGAAGAAATGGATTGAAGACTTACTGCTGGAACTCGAAGCTAATATTAACGATAATGCAAGACTATATAAACACATAAAAGCACAGAATAAGAAGAAGATTCCGGCAAATATTGGAAAAAAGGAATGGGAAACACACTATAGAGAATTGTTCAAAAAGAAAGGCGATGCTGAAAATGCAGAAAATGAAGAACAAACAGTAAATAGGAATGAAGAACAATCAGAGCCTCCCTCATACAACGAAGCATTGGCGACCATAAACAGATTAAAGACAAGGAAAGCAGCAGGACCAGACGACATTATAAATGAGTTCTTCAAGAAAGGGGGAGAGGAACTAGCCCACAGAATCCACAAGCTGATAGAACGAATATGGGAAGAAGAACGCATGCCGAACGACTGGAATTGCGGTCTGATAACACCAATCCCTAAAAAAGGTGACAAGACGAAATGCAGTAACTACAGGGGAATCACGCTATTAAATACAATGTACAAAATATTAACTAATTTGATCAGACAAAGAATAGAAAAAGAAACGAGAACAAAAATAGGTGAATACCAACATGGATTCAGAGAAGGTAAGTCAACAATAGATGCAATACACATTGTAACGCAAATCGTCGAAAAAAGTTACGAGCATGGAATAGATCTACATATACTGTTTATTGACTACTAGCAAGCCTTTGACAGTGTAATAAGGGAGGAGCTAATTAATGATATGAAGCAACTAGGCATTCAAGAAAAACTAGTAAGTCTCACGAAAATGACGATGAAGGAATCCAAAGCACGAATCTTAACAAGGAAAGGCCCGTCAGATGAAGTACAAATGGAGGTAGGTGTCAGACAGGGAGACTCCCTATCAACAACATTATTTAACATTGCCATAGAGGGTGCAGTAAGAGCAGCCAAAATTAGGGGAACAATTATCGAATCTTCAGCCCAACTGATAGCGTATGCAGACGATATTGCACTGGTTACTAGAGATTTAAAAACCATGCAGAATATAATATTAATACTAGATAAAGAAGCAAAGAAGAGAGGGCTAGTAATAAAACAAAGCAAAACGAAATACCTCAAGGGCTCAAGAGAGAATACGAACATCGAGAAAGAAATTAAGCTTGGAGCATATACATTTGAAAGAGTACACCGTTTCAAATATCTGGGAGTGATGGTGAATGGCAGAAATGATAGAACGGATGAAATAAATGAACGCATCCTACTGGGTAATAAAACCTATTGGAACTACCAAAAATTCTTGAAAGAAAAACACATTAGTAAGACAACCAAATTAAAAATTTACAAGACTGCAATCAGGCCAGTGATCACCTATGGTGCAGAGACGATGTGCGAAATGAGATTAGAAATCTTAGAGAGAAAGATAATTCGACGAATAATGGGACCGGTGAGGATAAGTGTAGGCGAATTTAGAAGATTAACAAATGAAGAAATTAAAGAAGTCATCCAGGGTGAAGACATAATCAAGTTCGTGAAGGCGCAGAGGCTCAGGTGGCTGGGACACACAGAAAGAGCTAACCCAGACTCTACGCTAAAGCGAGTAACTGGCTGGAGACCAACAACAGGGAGACCAAAGGGAAGACCCAAAACAAGATGGAGGGATCAAGTCTTAGGAGACATAAAGAAGCTGAGAATCTACAATTGGAAGGAGCGTTGTAAGGACCGGAAAGAATGGAGAAAAGTTGTAGACAAAGCCAAGTCACACACGCTGCTATAATAATAAAAGACAACAGCGGACTGATTCTCCGCAACAAATAAATCAGAGAGCCCAAAAGGGCGGCAAACACTCCGCCAGGAGTGAATAAGCCATGATGATGATTCAAATAAGGCAAATAAATGTCGTAACATACCAGAAATGATATTGACAAACTTTTTATCGTAACACATGAGAAATGTCTTATTGAACTCATTCTTCATCTTCAGGTGCCATCTCCGCTACGGAGGTTGGTAATCATCATAGCTATTTTAATTTTTGAGGAAGTAGCTCTAAATAGTTATTTTGAGCTGCATCCAAACTATTCTCGCAGGTTCTTCAGCCATGAAATTCGTCTTTTTCAGATGCTTCTCGTGCCATCTATCTTTCCTTGCATTATGAGTCGCAGGATGCCATACTTCTCGCCCCGTATCACATGTCCGCACATTGAACTCATTGACTAACTACTATCTAGTCACAAACTCTTGACTAAAGTCCTCGCTTTAATGGAATAACTGTGTCGAAAAACAAAATATGCTATGAACTTTAAAATATTCAAAAGGAACAAACAAAATTACTTTCTAGTTAATTCACCATATGTCCATGTATCCACCATGTGTCCACCAAAAAGTAAATATATTTAGTCTCGTGATCTATTTGGAACTTCCCACCATATCCATAACCATATAACGCTCCAGCGCATGATATGGTTACTGCAGTCAGGTACCGTTCACACGCCAGCTAGTGATTACTTCAGTCAAGTACCGTTGAACAGAATGGCTCCTAGCCGAGTTCCATCCTCTTCGATAGGCAGCGAATGGGTTAAAGCGACAAAACTTCACTTAAATCGGCTGACAAAAAAGGCATATGTACTCACATAACCTCAGAATAAGCTGTAAAACGAATCAACTGAAAGTTGACCTTCTATGTAGTCAAGTTTCTTATGAAGAAGGCTGGAGACAATAAATTTGCTGAGGTAGCGAGGAGTACGGGTATTAATTTTAGAAGAGATTTGCTTGTTATATAATTTAACCCGTACATTTAAATAATAATACAACAACGATGAGACTCGGACTGAGCGAGAGACGAAGAACAAAATAAAAGGGGAAAAGTGAAAAAAATAGTACATAAACAAATAAATACTATTCATTTTCCACATCAAATTGATTAATCTAACTAAAAGAGGTTGTAACACCGATGCCAGAGTAGGCCTGGTAGGCTTATTTATAGGAAGATATTCAAATAAAAAAATACCATTAAGTGTGTCGTCTAAAAACAAAAAAAAATTAAATGTTTTTTTGCATTTAACAAGTTCAGCCCCAGCATGCATTTTATTATTATGAGACCTGGTGACCGGAAATGAATTTTACCTAAATTATCAAATATGGGCCTTTAAATAAGTCGCAATATAATTTCCATACAAATTATGCAGCAATAAAAGTGAGAGCAACGGATGGCTCACCCGGTCTGGAGGGCAGATGTCGTCCCAGGCTTGTCGGTACTTATTTGACTAAATCACGGCGTTGATGGTTACTTGCAATTATTGCATTACTATACAAGTAACTCTTGACGCATAATGTGAGAAATGCTATCAATAGGGCAGTATGTCTTCTTTTGAAGCTAAACAAGCTCGGATAAAAAATCTATATGATGAAGAAATGTCATGAATATTGTGATTTATCAGATTCAGATGATTTATCAGATGATTACGTTGCTTCTGATGGAAGTTATTCCAGTAAGTGTGATATGGTGCCAATAAAAAAAAATAGGAAGGATAAATATGGTACATATGGCTGTTTTTTTTTCGTAACTTGACATCAAATTATCGTATTTTAAAACCGCAAACACTGAAGTGTTCCCTAAGCCAAGCCGCACACCAAAGAAACATGAAACGAAAAACATGAAACATGAAACGAAAAACATGTTTCATAAAAAGAAAACACTGCTAAAAAAATCTCAAAGTCCGCCTACTAATGAAACGAGTGTGATTCATGCTCATGACACATTTTTATTTTCGGAGAGTCTCATAAATGGCCGGATATATATTTGTTTAGTAGTGGTTTATTTCCATGAAACGTAATTTACGTTTCATGTTTCTTTGATGTGCGTCCGGGCTAAGGCAGGCCGCACATCAAAGAAACATGAAACGTAAATTACGTTTCATGGAAATAAACCACTGCTAAACAAATATATGTCCGGTCATTTATGAAACTCTTCGAAAATAAAAATGTGTCATGAGCATGGGTCACAATCGTTTCATTGGTAGGCGGACTTTGAGATTTGTTTAGCATTGTTTTCTTTTCATGAAACATGTTTTTCGTTTCATGTTTCATGTTTTTCGTTTCATGTTTCTTTGGTGTGCGGCTTGGCTTACACCGGAGTTATTCAATGCTGTACTATATAATATTGCACCGTGTCTCTTCACCGGCTCACGCGATCGGATATGAAATTTAGCTGTGAGACATACCCGTAAGCTCACTTGGTCCGGCAAGATCACAACACCGTGAGACAGCATCTGTCTCACGCGGGGCTGAACGTGTTAACTCGCTACAACTCTGTTCCACTTAAATATTTTTTTCCAAAGATTGTACAGTATACTGTGTGTGTGTGTGTGAAAAAATGGCTTGGATGTAGGTCCGTTAGTCACAGATTTTTATTTTATTTTTAAAGACAATGGTACCTACATGTTTCAAGCTTTTTTAGTTTTATTAGGATAAAAGTTATGAGTTTTTAAAGTAAAAGGTGCAGATTCATGAATTGCAAAGTTTAATCGTAAAAGTTGAGAGACAAAATTTGAAAAATAGCTTTTTAATCACGTTCCCGTTAAAATATAGAGAACAAACAAACTTTTTAAAAAAGTTTTAGACCAAAATGTTTTATAGAAAAAAAAATGGTGCACCTTTTAATATCGACGATATATTTTCCTAAAATTAACGCTTATTTTTCGAGATACTCACCATGAGTGGTGAGTGGTTCATTTTGATCTAACTTTATATTTTTTATGGTGCTGAAAACGAAAATGAGGTTTATTTTGAATTTTAAGTGAGGGAACATGGTCAAAAACGCAATTTGACCCTAAAAATAAAAATAAATGAAATCACGATTTTGTTAAAATTGAAAGTTAACCATTTTTTTTATAACACATTTAGATCTAAAACTCCGCACAAAATTTCCTTGTACTTTATATTTTAACATAAACGTGATTAAGAAGCTAAATTTTAAATTTAGTCACTCAACTTTTGATATAAACTTTGCAATTCACAAATCTGCACCTTTTACTTTAAAAAATTCACAACCTTTATTAGAATAAGGCTTAAAGCTTGAAGCAGCTACCACTGTCTTCATAAACTTGAGAACTATAATATACTGTAAAAATTTCCGAAAAAATATTGAAATGGAACGGAGTTGTAGAAAGGTAAACGCAAAAAACGTGATTTTAATTTTTTTTATTTTAGGGTAAAATTGCGATTTTGACAACGTTCTCCAACATAAAATTTAAAATAAACCTCATTTTCGTTTTCAGCACCATTAAAAACTTAAAAAATATGATTCAAATTAGCCATTCACCTCACCGTGGTCAGTACCTGGTCATTTTAGGGGTGCCTGCCGCTCGCCTAAAGAACATTTTGCTTAACTTAAGGGAAACGGAGCAAAATGCAAAATTTTAACGCATGTCAAAATTTTCAATGTGTTTTAAATGTATTAATTTTTTTCTAATCATGAGAAAACTAATAAATATTTTTGAAAAATTTAAACGCGCAGAAAGAAAGATTATATCATTAGCGAGGGCTGAAAGTCCCTGAGTACTTCTATAATGTTTAATTTAATAAGTTACAGGGGTAAAAATAAAAGAGAAAATTTAGTGTGATAATGTGATTGTTAATTGATAATATTTCATTAAAAATAAACTTTTTACTTATTCTAAGGGACTTTTGGCCCTTGGTAATAATAAAGTAGTCTTTCTGTGTTTAAATTTTTCAAAAATACATATTAGTTTTCTCAGGATTCGAAAAAAATTAAAACATTTAAAACACATTGAAAATTTTGACATGCGTCAAAATTTTGCATTTTGCTCTGTTCCTCTTCGGAATGGGACGTTTCGATGCCGCCGGTTCATCGCCGGCCGTTTCGATGCCGCCGGTTCATCGCCAGTCCATTTCATCGCCGTCATATCTCGCATTTCCTAGAATTTCTAATTAATACTAAAAATAACTAATAATTGTAACTGTCGAAAATTCGGAAATATATCAGATAGCGATTAATTGACTGGCGATGAATCGGCCGGCATCGGCATCGAACTGGCGGCATCGAAACGGCGGCGATGAAACGTTCTAGACCCGTTCCTCTTAATGGTAACGTGGGTACCATTTGGTTTTGCTGCTTGATAATAAATTCTTCTGACAATTTGATTTTATCTGACTCATTCATATTGACAATCCAAGCATATAGGTATTAAACATTTGAAAGTAGATGACTTTAAAATGATTATGATATTAAAAAAAATTAAAAATTGGAAGGAGACTACAAACCAAATTACTAAGGATATAAAACGAACTGAGAAATATAATGAAACATGAAAATATTTAGCTTTCGTTCAGGAGAAGTCAGAGGTTGTAACGTAATTTTTTGGGAACTTTTACATAAACTAAAACCATATACTAAGTGTTTTTTTATGGTTAATAACTAACTTTAAAATGATTATGTAATGATACTATGGGATCACTAACACGTAAATTTTTCTGTCATCATTGTATGTGGTTATCTGTTTAAATACAAATCACATGCTATGATTTTTCAGGGGTATATTCTTTAGTTAAAGTAGATTTCATATAATCAAATAAACTATTGAATGAAGCAACAAAAACAAAATTTGTTTCATTTATTAGTCTTTTGTATTTTGTATTGATAACGATTTCCGAAGTGGAGAGGAGACATTGCCTTGAAATTTTTTACAAGTGCATGCAAAATAATTGTCTTTGATTATAGTAGCAATAAAAACAATTGCTCCATTGTCGATTTCAAATTTGAAGAAACTCTAAAAGAAGAGCATATTGCCTAGAAAGAAATTAATAAATAGCTACCAAATAATTATAACAGATAACAGAATAAAAATTGTTTAGAAAAGTATATTATAAATTACTGGAAATCCATAAAGAGTAACGGAAGAGATATAATTCTTTTAGTGGTTTAGATATTCAGCACACATTTTCATACAAAAACAATAAAATGTGAAAGTGGTCATTTCAACTGATTGAAAAAATGTCTTAGTCGGGTGCCCTTTCGGTTATCTTATAAGTATTAATATAGTTTACAAAAAGTTCTTTTTATATTATATTTACTTATCTACATTATATAAATTCCAAACTTAAACATTATTTAGTCCGTCTGTCGCAACATTTTCATTTAGCAAACTTAATCAGGCTTGCTTGATTAAACCTCTATTCAATTTATTACCAAAAATGTGCTCTCGCACCTTACTTAAATTAAATACAACCATTTTCGTTTTAGTCTGTTTCCACGGTCTGCTTCTATAGTTTACATCTCTGGAAATCAACTCGTTAAGTTACCATAACAACCTTTTGTGATGTTTGGGTCCCATTGAAATGATTAGAGTTCATGCTTTCGCCAGAGGCCAAATTATAATATTACCTTAAACAACACTATTATATTATATAAAATTCAAAAATAGGGCACACAAGAATATAACAGAATAGCTATAAATCGAACTAAGAAAAAATATTATACTATACACTATATCGCACCTCCGCATACGTGAAAAAAGCAAAGTTTCGAGAAGACGACGTTTAAAGTTTGTGCTAAAACATTTTAGGGTTTAATTCAAAAACTATTAAAATTAGATTAGTCAGTTACAATGGGTTTTGAAGCTCTATAAAGTAGCGTATTAAGTATATGTATTAAAAATATTTAAAAAATAATTCTTTTATGAGTTGTGACATTATACAGATAAAATAACGGAAAATTTATGAAAAGTGACATACGGAAACTGGTATAAAAAATACCATGTATGGTGTAAAAATAGTTCGGATCCAAAAAATTTGCACGAGACCTATTATAGGTACTACTGAAACTTATGGGTAAATAGAATAAAAAGAACAGCAATAATGAAGCAAATTAAAAAACTAAAAGGAATGGGCCCCCTACTGAATAGAAGGTGGGCCTTGCAGAGCTCAGTTGAACATTTTCCATCGATTTTATGATTAAAGCAAGAGGCAATCTTTAGTAGTGTTACAAATTTAAACCAGTTTTCAATAGGTAGCAACCGCAGAATAGCAAAAGCCACCGTAGAAATAGGCCTTGGAAAAGAGAGATACTGTATGACCAAAAAGATAACGCAAAAAATGGAAAAAACATTAAGTTCTGAAATAAAAAGAAATGAAACTAATGGAGCTAAGAAATTTAGCGATAAACACCTATAAATTTACACCATATTTGTTGTTTCCTACCTTTAGATATATCGGACGAGTTTGGCAACTGCCATTGTGACAGTGACAGTTTTAGTTGGCATATTCCTCTGATATTTTTGAGGTAGGAAACAATAAATAAAATGTAAATTTATAGGATTTATCGCTAAATTTCTCAACTCTACCAGTTTCATTTATTTTTATCCCACAACTTAATATTATATTTTCCCTCTTTTGCGTTATTTTGCCGGTTATTAGCGCGCCCATCACTGCATTAATTTGTTATGAAGGTTTTTATCTATAAATATATTTTATCGATTAAAACCTATAAACTTACATTCTATTTACTGTTTCTCACCTTTAGACGTATCGGACGAGTTTGGTAACTGCCACCCTGACAGTGACAATTTTAGTTGACATACTCCTCTGATAGAATGTAAATTAATAGGTTTTTATCGCGAAATTTCCCACTTCTGCGGTTTTATTTCTTTTTATCTCACAACTTAATATGTTTTCCATCGTTTGCGTTATTTTGCCTGGTATAAGCGTGCTCAAAATGCATTTGTGTAGAACATATCAACAACATTCTCGAAAGCACTATAATTAGTGGAGTCACTGAAGGTTTTCACCTCCGATTTCGTTTAACCTTCATCGATTTTCATGAAAATTGGTGAGTAGTTAGAAGATACTTCAAGGAACAAAGGTGACATGATACCAACTTGTGCTTTTACCCTGGGGGTGGATGCCACCCCTTCTCGGGGGTGAATTTTTTTTATTAAAAATAATACCAGAAATCTATAGAGGGGCAACTTCTAAGCAAAATTTGTTATATAAAGTTATTAACATAAATCAATACTTTTTGGTTATTAAATATCAAAGATTTTATTTTTTCTTAAAAGAAATGCATGTTTTAAAGCTGGTTTTTCACGTATTACTCAAAAACTATAACCTTTTGTAAAAAAGCTATAATCACCAAAATTAAAGATAATAAAAAATTTAATACCCTCTCCACTTAAAGACCTAAACTAATGTTATTTCAAACTGAGTTATGGGTAATTGAATGTATATCTTTTTCGACGAGTACTCAAATCTAATTCTTCAAGCTTACATAACGGGAAAACGATGCATTTTATATAATATACTTGGTAAACACTTGCCAAAGTACTTTGCAATACCTATCAAATGAGCTCCAGTAGAAGTCAGTCGCATCAAAATTAAGCAAGTTATGATAAAAATAAGAGAACCCTTTCGATTTTTTTAGAAAAAGTGAAAAATAAAACATACGCCATTTCCACAAAAATTAAAATTTGTAGTTATCCTCACAAGAATTTCTTTAGGTTAACATAGTTAATGATTTTTACAATTTTGACCGGTTTAGAATGCATATTTTTGAAAAAAAAGATATAATTTAAAAAAATCAGAATTTTTAAAATTATCGTACTTTTCATTTTCTTTTGATAATAACTCCAAAAATACTCAATATACGTAAAAAATTATATATAACTAAATTTTAGTTTTTTCTGTTCCAAATACTTTATCTATTTTACTATTTCCGTAGAGTAAAAAATAACCCAGATAGAAACGTTTAATATTTTAATTTTGCTGCGAGAACCATGTAACCGGAGCCATTTAACCTTTCATTTTTAAAAAAGTAAGAAGTTTAAAAGACTAACTTTGACGTTTTTTAATAGCTCTTGGAATCAAATTCTAATTAGTTTTTAGGTTAAACTTATATCTTAAAAATTAACGGAGGTGTTTACAAAAAACAATAATATTTTTTGGAAAATTTTTGAAAGATACATTTTGAAACATTTTTGACGCATAAATTTTAATGCTATCAACTTGTTAGAGGGCTTGTTTGATAGATATTTCTATGAACTTTGACAAATGTTTAATAAGTTTATGTTATAAGATGCACCATTTTCCCGGTATTTAAGCTTAAATACTTAGATTTGGGTACTCGACGAAAGAAATATACATTCAATTACCTATAACTTACTTTTAGTTAACATTGAAAGGTTTTTGTACTATGGAGTTTATTTGATTTTTTATTAGCCTCAATTTTGATAATTATAACTTTTTTGCAAAAAGTTATTGTTTTGGGTTATTTATGAAAAATCAGTTAAACACATACATTTTTCTCACGAAAAATTAAAATCTTTGATCTTTAATAACTCAAAAAGTTTTGATTCATTTTAATAAATTTATATAACAAATTTTGCTTATAATTTGTCCCTCTATCGAATTGTGGGGTTATTTTTAATAAAATAATTTTCACCCCTGAGGAGGGATGCCATCCACCCCCAGGGTAAAAGCGCAAGTTAGCACCATGTCACCATTGTTCCGTAAGATATCCTCAAACCACTCACCAATTTTCATGCAAATCGATGAAGGTTCAACGAAATCGGAGATAATAGCTCATATCCACCGTCAGTGACTGCACTAAATATACAGACTGAACTGTTAAACTTAATAATTAATATTATAATAGAATCTATTATACAGGATGACACATGAAACGATATAACGAAATAAATAGAACCAAATACCACCACAAACAAGAAAGATAAAAAGCACAAAAATCTGTTAGGATGGACAACAGAAAACATAAAAATAAATGAATCCAATGCTTAAAAATTGAAAACAAAAAAGTTATGCGATAATATAACTGATGCCTTACCCAAACGGACGCCTATGACCGGTACTAGAAATTTGCAATTAATGAAATCGATTTATCCCTGGAAGATAAATATGTGTACCAATTTTCGTTCTTCTAAATGGAAACGTTCTGGAGATATTTAAGATAAACTAATTACCAGACGCCATCTTCAAATAGCTCTAGCTCCTTTAGGAAGCATTTTCGGACTAGATGAATTGGGTAAAATTATCTGAGGAACCTCCTGTCGTCGTTTGTCGGTAGAGTTTCTGAACACCCTGCATTTTAATTTCATAACAAATGGAACAGTCCATTTATCATAAAGGGTAGGCCTTATACTCGTAAATATATACCTACTTAATAAATTATTGCTTTTAATATACTCAAATTGTATTTTTGAACATCTTATTTATTTTATATAATAATTAAATTCACTATCAAATGTCATTGATGTTTTATTAATACTTAATTTAAAATTTAGTTTGACATTCACGAAGTGTCAAACTCAAATGTAAATAAACTATGCTTTGCTGAACAAATTGAGATTAAATAATAATTCAAAATAACCAAATATTGTTAAAATTATTCAAATTCATTAATTACAAACGTCACATAATATAGGTACCTTGTTGTGCATTACGTTAATGGTTTTTAATTTCAAAAATAATTTATACAGGTACAATATATAACCTGAATTTACAAATAAGTTAAAGGAATAAACGGTTTACTTACACAAGATTCGATATTTGATGTAAGATGTAAGAAGGTAGGTAATAAATTGATTTTTTTATAGTCACACAAAAATACGACAGCGCTTGTTCAATTCTGGAAGAGAAATGTCGAACATTTGTAAAACTACTAGATAATTATTACTAAATAGTCTACTCGTAACTTATGAGTTTGATGTTTAGCCTTTTGAAAAGTAGCCTACTTCCTAACCAACCATTTAAACTGACGTTTAGTGCGTCGGTAGGAAATAACCGTATTGTGACGTCACATTTTAGATTTTGAGGTCGATTATCTCGAAGACGGTTAGAGATATCGAAATACCGTTTTCAGATTTGGATTCACAAGGCAAAACTACATAAGAATCCATCGATACACCTGCTCTAAATATTGCAGGAGCGGCAACGCAATAACACACAGACTTTTGCAAATTTATAAACGAAAAGTTTTCTTTGAAAATATGTTATGTCTTATTGACGTCTTGTATGATAATTTTTAAAACAATTTCTGTATTTGAACAAGCACAGGAAGACGTTACACTTTTCACACATCGTGCGTGATCTTCCACTGCATCCTTGAAAACCGCAACGCTGTTTGGGACCTTTTGTAGGAATTAGCCAGTGAGAAATTTCATCATATCTAACTTCGCTGACAGGTTGTTGCTGTTTCATTCGTTTAGAAGGTTCGTCTTTTACAAATGTAGAAGGGGAACTTCCAGGTAAATCATTAAAAGGACGACCTCTTTTCGGTGTTCTCAGTGGAGCTTTAGAGAAAGCTAAAGCTTCTGCAACGTAAAGAGTGAATTCCAATAAATCTATTTTCTTATTTTTAGGTTCATTTTGATTATCACGACGATACTCCAACCTTGAGTGACACACTGCAACATTGAAATAGTGAAACATTACCCGCAGAGTCCACTTCTTACTTCTAATAAACGTTCTATAAAATGATACAAGGAAACCATTTCATACTTTGATTGTAAAGTTTAATTACTGCTGGACGTTCAACTTGTACATACGTTTTTGTTTTTTTATCCCAACGTTTGACGGTATCAGTAGGCTCTACGCCTATAAAATTTGAACCCATATTTACGACCTTATTATCAAACAATCTCACTACAACAGTATTTTGATCGGAAGTGATTTTCGAGTCTGAACTTTCTCTTCCTGATAGTTTCAGTTCTTTTTCAGAACAAAGTGTACAGTTTCCCATGCGATTTTGTCTAATAGTTCCAGCAGCAAATATTTCTCTCGTGCGAAGTAATTTTAGTAATTCCATTGAATTTAAATAATGATCAAAGTAGAGCTTATATCTCGAATTATCTGGCAATCTTTGCGATAGCAATAGAACAAGTTAAGTTGTAGAATTGTAGTTCATTTCTACGGACATAGGTAATGTAGTTGCACCTTGATAAATTACCGATCGGTATATTATTCCTGATTCACCACAAAAATTAAATACTTTTATACCCCAAGGATTTGGCTTGCCTCTAATATACTGTTTTACAGAAAATTGTCCCTTGAATGGTATAATTGTCTCGTCTATGCAGTTATTTTCTTCAAGCAATAATTCTTCGCAACATTTTTCAAAGCTCGTAATTATTTTCCTTACTTTCCAAAGTTTATCGTTGCTATTCTTGTCGGTGTTGACATCTGAAATATGCAAATGATTACGTAAACTTTCAAATCGGTTTCGGGACATACCGATATCTTTAATCAAACGGAATTGTGTACGGGGAGCCCAATAAAGTCTTAGTCTCGGAAAATTAATAATTCCCTTTACAATATGCAGGGCAACTAGGCGGCGTATCTCATTTTCGTCAGTACTGAGATTTCTACCATTCTTGAAAACAGAATGAGAATTTGTTTTTTCAGATAATTCCTGGAATATTTTGGGTGGAAAATAGCGCGAAAAATAACTAAATGGTGTCTCTTCTGAACTATCAGTTTTATCATAACTAAAATTGCTTTCACTTGATGGATCGAAATTGCCATTTGGTGGTACAACTTTTCCACGTTTCCAAATACTTTTTTGTTTTTTCCACTTTCTTATGTCCTTTGAGGAATTACTTTTTTTCTAATGCTACTTCATCCTCATCTGATGTTGATAGATCAGCCTCTTCATAATCGGGATCTCCATCATCTTCTATATCAAAACAGTCGTCATTCAGGGCAGCTAATGCTTCTTCTGCTTGGGCAAGGGTAGAATTAACTTCAGTTTTCCCTTTCCCGTAAAATGCAATTGTTGGAAGCTCATCTGAAAATATTTCATTGTTGAAAATCTCGTCATAAATTCTAATCTGTTTAATCCACTTTTGTAACTGTTGACACCTACTGGTGGCATTTGCGTACGCCTTTTTTAGGACCACACCATAAATTAACAAATGCAATAACAATTACAATTTATTCTTAAATGAACTTTTCATGTTAGTAAGTACCAACATCTACATGCAAATTTTTTCAACACAATAGCAATATTATGACAAAAAACAAATACTTACCCAGAGAAAAATGGTCACGTTCACACGCCATTACTTGAAGTAGAAAAACAATACCTGTTTACATTCAAAATGCCTCAAATACATATAAATCAACTTATATAGGGACTGTAGCCGCCCTCTTTTAGATTTACATTGAAATTAGATAATACGTATCACAGGTATCTGTATGTAATTTTAGGCTTGGAAATTGCCACCGTCCGGGCCGAAAGGGTTAAGAGGTTGTTTTTTTTGCTTTGTTTTTGTTTATTTGTTTGTTTTTATTTGTTTTTGTTTTTTGTTATTTATTATGTACAATAATAAAAATTAAAGTTATGTGCAATCCCCCTTAAGTAATTAAGTATGTTACCATGAACATCAAAGTTACCGACGAAGCGTTTTAATCTGTCAGCAGGTCTCTGTATTTTTTCTGGCTTGTGGATGGTTTGTTCGCCAGCAAATATTGTTCTATTCTTAGTTCGTCCAAACGCTGTTCTCTCTGCAGTGTTTCAAAAGATTTCTAAATACTTAAACGATTTGCACAAATTTGGTTCTGAAAACCATAATTTAATGCAATATTTTTTAAATTATGTACCATTTCGGTCTAATGCTGTTCGGTCTAGTGAGGTTTCCGTAAAGTGCTTTTCGGTCCAATGAGTTCGGTCTACTGCTTTCGGTCTAATGATTTCCGTCTAATGATTTCGGTCTTATTGTCGTGTACCAAATTGATATGCCAGCTACAAAGTTACATAATATTTCTACGTATGTAATAATTTCAGCATGACACAATTCTCAGTGGAGATGTGAATATTGTTCCCGTATTTACTATTGTGATAGACCCGAACTATTGTGGAAATTGCGATACAGATGACGAGTCGGATTTATGCTTCTCGATGTATTAATGTAACTGCAAGATTTGACTTTATCGAATCCTACCTTCCCTAAAATCAAAATTTATTGGCTTGTAATCCCTGACGGTATCGTCAATATGTGGGGATATGCACTTTATATTCTCCGATCAATAATAATTAAAAAAATATTAACTTACGAATATGTATTATGATCATCATCATCATTCTTTTTGCCTTTTCCCTATGCAGGGTCGGCTTCCCTAATTGCATTTCTCCACACAATTCTATCATAAGGCGATCGGCACACCCCTAATTTGAGGCTTAGAAATCGAAAAAGCGACTATGATAGGGTGAATACCCATCTTTTAATTTGAGGTCGGTGAATCCGAATATGAAGTTTATTTTTATCTAGAATTATTGGAACAGGTTCAAAAATCAAATTTTATGCAAAAATGCGAAAAATAAATTTAGATGATTTTTCATATTTACCACGCTGTATCTTTGGTCGCTGTAAATATTTACTTTTGGACATTTTACTGTATCATCTTTCGAGTATTTAGATGACAACAAGATTTGTCCAAAATGTTTAAACAAATTAAAAGAGGGGTTGTTCATTTTTAAACATTTTGACGTAAGATTTCGTTAGTTTCATGTTTACTTAAAAAAGTTGAGTGACAAACTATTTAGTTTATAATTTTAACCAGTTTAACCAGTCATTCACCTTAAAGTTGATTTTCGTGGTCGGTGTAACGAAATTTTAGAGGTGGCTGCCGCTTGCCTACTTGGGTCATATCAATAATAATCCCCTTTACCAACATGTCTTGCCTAACCGTCTTCCCAGCTCTTCTTTGCTATGCGCGGTTGGCTTCCCTAATTGCATTTCTTCACACAATTCCATCTTGGGCCATATCAATGTTAATCCCCTTTACCAATATATCCTGCCTTATAGTCTCCCCCCAGGTCTTCTTTGGTCTTCCTCTCCTACTCCTTCCAGGAATCTGCACGTCAATTCTTTGTATTGGGTGATTAACGTCTCGACTTTGAATATGACCAAATCATCTTAACCTATGCTCGCTCATTTTGGCATCAATTGGTACCATACCTAGATTCCCTTAATATACTAATTTTTAATTTTATCCTTTTTTGTCACTACACTTATCCATCTAAGCATTCTCATTTTCACCGCATGTTCCTCACATGTTATTCCTTTTTCTTTTTCACTGTTCAACATTCAGTCCCGTACATCATAGCCGGTATTATGGCTGGTTTATAGAATTCTCCCTTCAGCTTCATTGGAACATTTCTGTCACACAACACAGCACTAACTTCCTTTCACTTCATCCAGCCAGCCCTAATTTTACTGCATTCATCTCCATCTATTTCTCCATTACCCTGTAATACCGATCCTAGGTAGGTTTTAAACCTTTTTCCTCCAGAGCTTGTCTCCACTGTTGCAGTTTTTATTCTTAGTCTGTTTCACTATTTTCTATTAACACCACATCATCAACAGACATTAAGCACCATGGAATGAAACACTGTTGTTTCGCTGTTATCTGGTCCAAAACTAATGAGAATAAATACGGACTAAGCACCGAGCCTTGGTGCAATCCTACTTTCACATTAAATTTATCAGTCTCTCCCACACCTGTCCTAATGCTAGTCTTTACTTTCTCATACATATCCCTCACCTCACAATCTTCACATATTTATCATGGACTCTTTTGATACCCACCTTCTTCTTCTTTTTCTTCGTCTTGTTTTTTTTTCCTCATGCCTATTACGACGTTGGATATATGCTTTCTCAAGATCAATAAAATACCATATAAGCATTTGTTTCTTTATTCCTGTATTTTGAACTCAATTGACTTATGAGTAATATGTATTATCTAATTAGTAATATATCTATTACGATATCTAATAATAATATTAGTCCATTCACTCACGGTAAAATATTGCAAAACCTCCGCGCTCGAATTATTGACATCAAATTTGGCATACACATAGGTAGTATGTCAAAGAAAAAAAGTGATATTGTACCGATGTAAGCTTTTTCCATGGGGATGAAAATCACCCATTCTCAGGGGTGAAAACATATGCGTTCAGAATAAGTCCATAATAAGATAAACTGACAAATCCTAACAAACTTTTGATCTATTGAGTTTTTTCACTAAGTCAATACTTTTGTCAATACTAAGTCAATATTTTTCGAGTTATTTGCGCCTGAATATTATGTTCATTTTTCAACAAAAAACGACGTTTTTAGACGGTTTTTCGCAAATATCTCAAAAAGTAAGTATTTATTGGAAAACAATATTCCTAGTGAAAATATAGCTTCTAAAAACCCAATAAAAGGTGTAAATATGAAGTCTGTAGACCAAGCAGAATTAGAGATATAGCTAATGAAAAATTGGTTCTTGTTCGTCAAATTCCAAATCGAATATATTTCAACGTGAAATAACCGAAAGTGACGCAGTTTTCGGGAAAAACTCATATCAACTTCTTGAAAGTGTTAAAAAAGCTTTATTTTTGTTTTAAGATGTTTCTAGGATCAAAATTAAACAAATTACCTAAAAATAATGCTGTTCCCTTTTACAATTTGGTAAACAAAATCGTGAAAATCAACCCCTAATTAGCATCCCAAATAAAATTAATCGTTACCGCTTTACAAGTTACTTTACTGATGAAAAGGACTGTAGTTAAAAACATTGGTTGCTTTAGCCACTCTGCATCTGAGGATGCTTAAATAAGGGATAACTTTAATGTGATATAAGCGCTTTGTTAAAATTATGGTTTAGGTCACTGTTGCTTTTAGCGCCTTAATTGCCCTAAATGTTTAAAATTATTTATACAAAACAGCTTTAATTTTTCAAATAATTAATAAACAATTAGCGGATTAATATGCCAGTAGAACATTTTACTTTGACATATTTATAAACTAACAAAAAAAGTTTTATTAAAATATTAAAAGCTTGTTTGATTTTTCCGAAACAATGCATGTTGTAGATCTACATTGTCTCTTCTATAACTGACATAGTTTTCATATTTAAAAAATATATTAAAAACATATTTTCAATAATTTCATTGCAAACATTCGAGTAAAAAATTATATTACATTGCAAAGTCAATAAATTACTGGTTACTAATTTGTGTATACACACTTGTTTTGTACTCATATTTAATTTACAATGTATATAAAAATCATTCGAGCTTGGAGCTTGAATTTATGCATTTTAACAAAGGGTGTACAGAGCAGATAAGCTTTTACTATTGTTCACATTTGCATTTTTCTGGTAATAAAAAATAGCCAAAGTGAACAAACAATGGAAACTGAGTATTTAGAGTGCACGTATTTTAACTTTGAAAAAAGTTGAAACAATGTACCAATTTATCTTATTTGATATAATGCTTTAGGCATTTTCTACAGAAAGGTGTCAAAAACAAGATTACGAAATACATGAAATGTTCTAAAAACTAAATTTCATGTTCTGTCACTCTTTTCTCATCTGAGTCGACATTTTTTGGGGTTACCTCAGTGTTATGGTTCATTTTTTAAATAGGAGGAGCGATTTAAACGAACGCGCGAAAAATAAAGCCAGCTCATTGGCCGAAATAAAGCCGAATTCACACCAGTGGCGTGCTGGACATATAAATGAATCGATGCAATCACCGAGAGGCCGCGGCCTCTTGAGGCCGGTCAAAGAGGTTTTTTTCATAAAAACTTTTACTTAGATGCAACAAAAAAATATTTTTTAAATGTCTAATCGAAAGTATTTTGCTAATATTATCTATTAATAAAACATTTAAAAAAAAATTAATTTTATTTATTTATTGTAAAATACAATTTAAGTAAATGAATATGATAGAACTCTATATCTATATATAAATTAAATTGCTACAGATAATATTTACATATTTTTGTACATACAAGTACATTTAAGGTTTTCCAAGTTCTTTCAAACATGTATTAAAACAAGATATACAGAATGCATCTTATACTCTGCAGAATAAAAATGGAAAGACGTCTTGCACATTTTTGATTGAATTATTGGAAGTATCGAAAAACGATTTGATCAAGAAAAATCGTTTTATGATGATAAAAGCACTCTACATCCTAGAAACTATAATACAATAAAAAATTAAGAATTTTTTATCCTACCATATCTGCGACTGCAATTAGAGAAGAACTCGTGCATTTTGCTGATGGATTGTATTAAAAAATCTGATTTTGCAAAATACTGAAATTAGGGAAGATCGAGTTAATGATGAATATGTTCAGTTTACAGAAAATATGAAAGATGATATTATTAATCTAAGTAATAATGAACATGAATTAACAAATGACAATGCTCTTGATATCGAGAAAACTTACATACACACTATAAGATTGTATAGCTTGCTATTACGCTGTTTTTCATAGTACAACTGATATCAGTGTGCTTATCCCAATTTAAATACAGCTTCCGGAGTGATCCATGGCCGATGAGAAACGCTGTCGTCGGTCGTGTGCCCACCTAAAGTTTACACAGAAGGATTTCTCTCACCGGCCATGGTTCGCTCCGGGAGCTGTAGTATATATATAAGCATTTATTAACCCTTTCAGTGACAGAAGTACCTTCCGAAAGAAGCATTTCAACGTTGAGATACATAAAAAAATCGGTTAAGAACTTAACACAAGATCACTTGGAAACATTTATGCTAATGGCTATAGAAAAAGAAGCTTTTTATGAGCTTAAAAAATGATAAAAAATCGATGAATTTGCTCAAAAATCTACTTTAATGCGTAAATTAGGGATCGAGATTTACAAAACGGCCAGTTGCCTGCCACCTCTTGTAACATAATGACCTAATTGTTACCTATTGACCCACTTACCACGTGTGGGAGTCATATGTTACCCTAGGGCCGTATCCATATCAATTATAATATGCACCCTTTGGATTTTGCCATGTTTGCATTTATATGAGACTTTTAGTATGTTTTTGAAAGGTTTTGACCTTTTGTATTTTTTGGTTGGCTCACCATGTTCTTGTAACACTGATGATGCTCTTGTTACAGAGCAAAAACGTTTTGTTTCTATGTTTGTAGCCCTATAGGGGCTTTTAAAACTAATATACCTTTTACCAAGACAACCATTAAATTTTATTTATAATTACTGGTATACAGCCAGCTACAGGAAATTTTTCCTTTTGGATATTGGATTCAAAGTTTTATGTTTGATTTAAAAATAATTTATATTTTTGTTTTTTTTGATTTTATAAATACGGAATAAAATATCCTGATAATAGAAGCTGAAATGAGGATGGTAGGCCGCTTTTCTATAAAATCACCGGGTCGCTTGAAAAGTTCCAGCACGCCACTGATTCACACCATTGACATATTAAGCGTAGACACGGCATACTCACTAAAAAGCGTAACGCGGAAACAGCATGGAAACAGTCGATCGGTGGTCTATCTATCTCTTTTAACCAAGCGATCCCGCGCATGTAACAGAAAAAGATGGCTAAATCACGCAATCCTTTGTCGGCGTTACACTTCGATGCATTGAGTGGCATATGACTAGCCAGGTCTATCCTTAACATGTCTCAATACATGTCTCGATGCCTCCACGCGGGTTCTCACTTGTCAGTTTCGCTGACGCAGTCTAACTGATTCAATGATATTGAACAAATAACGAACATGAAAGCGGGTTCTCATTTGTCAGTTTCGCTGACGCAGCACTGGTTCATATAAGTGAAAATTTTTTGCTCAATTAGAAATCCAATGAAACCAATTAATTTGTGGTCATCTGATTGAATACAACCAATAAAACCAACATTATACTGAAAACAGATCCCATGGGCTGTTTTCACTCAATCATGTAGCTATGGATACATACATTTCGTTTCATTTCGATTTTGACATTTCAAATTTTAAATATTTCAAAATGTCACGATTTGGTTGTAATACTGATGAGAATATTAATGAAATTATCGAATCAAATATACCAAAGAATACTTAGTCCTGTCGCCAGGGGGGGTACAACGGCCTCCTGTATTCAGATGGACTTACCCAAGTTTTTTTTATGTATTTTGACCTGTAGAACACGAATTTTTTGGGTAACAGTTGATCCGGATGTCGATAAGATTGTTATAAACCAAGAAGTTGAGGAATCACATAACAGCTATTTCTCGCAAAACAAAACATTTTTTTGTATTTTTTGGGCCATTCTAACCAAAAAATGTTCCTACAAATTTTTTCGTAAGATGCATAGTTTTCGAGATAAACGAAATGACCAAATTATACCGGTTTTAATTATTTGTATTGCTAAGAAATTATTATTTTATTGTCCAAAAAAGCTATAAACACCGAGTGCTTGATTGATGTTTTCAATGATTTCTCATTTAAAATCGAACGAGTAGGTAGAGAAGGTAAAAGTGCAAGCGGGGCTATTTCTACGTAGCATTCATTAAAACGCATGTATTAAGCACGGGAAACACTATGTGTTTATAGCTTTTTTTAACAATCAAAAAATAAATTTTTAGCAATGCAAATATTCAAAACAGATATAATTTGACTCAAACTTTTAAAGGCGGTAAGCATAATTGCTATTTTATTTTTTATGCAAAGGTTATTTGGATTCAAAAATTGCAATTTTTTGATTTTTTGAAAGTTCAACCGCGTTTATCTCGAAAACTATGCATCTTACGAAAAAATTTGTAGGAACATTTTTTGGTTAGAATGGCCCAAAAAATACAAAAAAATGTTTTGTTTTGCGAGAAATAGCTGTTATGTAATTCCTCAAGTTCTTTGTTTATAACAATCTTATCGACATCCGGATCAACTGTTACCCAAAAAATTCGTGTTCTACGGGCCAAAATACATAAAAAAACTTGGGTAAGTCCATCTGAATTAAGAAGGCCGTTGTACCCCCCCTGGCGACAGGACTAACTTGTGAATTGCACATTTAAATAAATTGTTTCTGCTCTGTATTTTTTTTCATAACCAGCAAAAAATTTTCTATCCGAATAACCCTCGAACATTGATAAATGCTCAAAAATTTATTAACAACTTTCTCAAGCTTGTTGCTTACAGGCAACAGACCTCCGCCTACGGCGTCGGTCTGTTTCCAAGCAACAAGCTTTCGAAATCTGTTATAAAATTTTTTCGAACAATTATCAATGTCCTTGGGTTATTACTACTGATAATGAACATGAAAACAAATTTTCATTTTAAATGATAAGTACATTCATACTTTCAGTTGAAAAACCATTTCTACTTTTTATCATTTTTGACTGATCATGATCGCATAATAAATAGAAACTGAAGCGTGAGGACATACATTTTCATGATTTGCTCAGTGTGGCAAGTTTTGTAAGCAATTTTGGAGCATTCTGGAAAATAAATAGAAATTTAAGCTGTGAATATATACATTTTCATGATTTGATCAGTGGTGCAAGTTTTGTGAGCAATTTTTGAGCATTTTTTTGCAGAATCTCCTGAAATTTGTCTTCGTTCTTAAGTGGTTTGTATATAAATCACAATCTTCAAAAGCTAATTCTTTCAATACTTCACTCGTACCCCATATATTTCTGCGAAATATCCAGAACCTGATGCACTATTTGCGACGATTTCTTCTCTTTTAATTAACTAGAATATTCTGTAATTAATTTACTAAATTATTTTTAACATACTTCGCGAAGAGCTGGTCTCAATTTTTTTAACAATGTTCATTACCACGATATAAAATGTTTGGATTAACTGCGTACTGAATGTTAAAAAACATAGAACGTGTGAATGCAAACGTAGCTTTTTATTATTCATTATCAATGAATGCGTCAGCGAAACTTACAAGTTACAACCCGCCTTGAAAGCGATTCAAAATAGTGGACCTTTAAAAAAGATTCGAAAAACTTATAATAATTATTGAACTTGTGTTAACTTTTTAAACTTAATTTAATGTTTTGTAAAGACAGTGATCAATGGATTTCCATCTACAAGTTAAATTTTCAGTCAAATAATTTACCTTTTGTTCTTCGTTAAGGTCAGACTGTAAATATTGCAAAGATTAAAAAATAAATAAAATGTGTTGAAATACAGTATGCAGCAAAATAAACAGTACTGAATGGAATATTGAAATAGTCATGATTATTTATATATTTAGTATACATGATGTAGCCTTGCAAACATTATTCACGTATAGTTTCACGACAAAACAGATGTTAAAGATGTCCTCCAACACAAAGAAAATCTTTATTTCCAGTCCACATTTCCAGAATGTCAGATGGTGTATCTGCCTGACTCCTTCAGCATTCCCCATATGTATGTATCTAGTGGCGTTAGGTCTGGTGAGTGGCGATCTCCCAAAATCATCCCCAGTATTCGAAGGGACTTCCTGGCCGTGTGACAGGTTGCCCCGTCCTGATAAAACCATTGTTGATTTTAAGCTTGGACCGTTTTTGCCACCTTTTCTGTATAACCAAAAAAAGCACTCAACGATAACATTTTTTCTGCAAAACTGAGAACTATCCTCAAGCACCTACATAAAATTAACAAGACGCGACGTTAAAATTTACATAGGTACGATATAACGATGTTCGGAAACCATTCAGTAGGTTTAGGCACACGATACATATACATTTGAGGCATACGCATTTCAGTACTGTTTATTTTGCTGAGTACTGTACTAAAATTTATTCTTTATTATTTAAATTAGTTCAAGAAAATATTGTTGTGTAATTTTTTTGGGAAAAATTTAGAAAATAGACTTATATCAGAGACCACGAAATTATAGATTTTCATCGCCCTGTATATGACCAGAAATTGTAATAGGATAATTTAGTTAGTAATCAGTGTTTTCGCAGAAAGTGAAATCGTTAAGAAGGTGGTTTTATTAATGTGTTTTTTGAACGGACTTAAAACATTGATGCGGTCAAATTAGACAATACAGTTTTATTTCGCTTTGCAATGGACAATAAGACATTTTATAAAAATAAGAAGGTTAAGCGGTAAACAAATTTATTGAGTTTAGAATGTAAGGGTAAGAACAGAACAAGTAAGTCGCGGTGGAGGTGTAGGTCGCGGTAGATGTTACTAGTTAAGTCGCGGTCGATGTCGACAGCACATAGCAAGGAGGTCACCTGCGCTGTCAGTCGAGCTAGAACCACTATCAATTGGCTGTAAATAATAAGATGCTCCTTCATGTTTCAAAAATTTACTGAATTTAATTACTTTAGAAATTCAAAAATAAACTGAATACAAAAAAAGGGATTATATAAAAAGTATCATCTCAGATCATCCTTGTAGGTATGCCGCAGTAGATATCCATGTAAAATAAACTCATTTTATTTTCGAAAACATCGATGTACACCTCCTAGATGGCATCGCGCTAAACCTCCATCGCAACTTACCTGCTCTGTTCGCTCACGTTCATTACAATATGTTTGTTTTACATGGATGTCGACATCGACCGCGACCGACACATACAGCTCCACCGCGACTTACTTGTGCTGTGCTTACCCTAAGGCTTTTTGTTTAGCATTTTGAAACAACGAAAGTAATTTGATGTCTCCCAGAATTTAACAAAATGGAAAGTTGTAGACAAATTAAATGTGTTCTTAAGAAATTATAATATGGGTGTACTGGATAGAAAGGATGTTTTGTGACTGGTAGAAAAAAGATGGATGGAAGGGATGAGAGTGTTGAGTCTGATTTTGACGAGAGAAAAAATAGGCACTGTGAAATGAATATCTGGAGACAGCAGTCCAGTTTTTGAAAAGTGAGAAGTCAGTGTAAAGTGGTGAAGTTGGCCTTTGCGAGCAGAATCAAGTTGAAACGAAATCGTTGACCGAGTTGAGAAGTTAATTTTCCTGGGTCCGAGGAAGATTCCTCTTTCTGTCTAGAACGAGTAGCCGATTGGCATCTATTTACACAAGATATTCAGAGAGAAAACTGAGTCGAGAATTCGAGCGAGTCCTGTTTGTTTGTTTGTGAAGCAGTTTGGACGAGAGGGACCTTTCGCAACATCCTAAGAGTACGTGTGGGAGAATCGAGGACGACGCAATCCGGGAAAAGAAGTAGTAAAGAAACAAAAAGTTTAGTCAAATCATTTGTGAAACGGAGAGAGTTTGTTTACATCCACACCATATTTGCTTATTTTGTACTGAACAGTTCTATAACATAATTAGTCATTCAAAATTGTAAAAAAGAGATAAGTAATCAATTCAAAAAAGAAAAGTAAATTTTAGCAAATTTTGTATTAATAAATAAAGAACTACTTAAATAATTTTTGTTAAAACAGAGAAGATATCAGAATTCTTAATTTATTAGAGGAGAAATAGTTGCAAGAAATCTAAATTTTTAGCATATTTTAAAATCTTATGTTTATGGTATATTGGATAAATAAATAATATTTTTAACATTTATATGACATTGAGTGTGTTTTAATTTCCCTGTTTTGTCGTGGAGGAAGTAAGCAACTAGAGATACTAGAAGCCACAAACCAAAGGTAATGCATCAAAAATAGAACAGCCCTGAGAATGAACTTAAAAATTTTTGAATGAAATTAAAAAATTTAATTTAAATTTGGTTTTGTTTTACATAAGCAGTAATTAAAAAAATTAAGTAATTAATCAAAATAAGGATATGCTGATAAATCTCATAAAAGAGAGAAATACAGAGCATAACAATATATACATATAGCCTTAGACTTTTCCTATTTGTGTATATTACTGTTAAATGAACAGTAAAACAGTGTTCTGATGAAATTTTCCTGAAAATTAAAAGTTAAGCGATCCTCTCGCTACATTTCAGTGAACCCGAATAGATAAAACGGCTCCTTGCGAGAAAAATACAAATGTATTCGTGTCAGGACTAGCAAAGAAGACGAGATTGAGACAAATTTCGGCTGATATATGTGTAAAAGGGATAAGCTTTATTTCTAACGCGCTGTGGGCATGGCAAAAGATTGCAAAGAAAAGTGACGGCGAGCGAAGACAGAAACTTTTGTTCTTTTCGTTGCGATCTTTTGAGTCTATTTACACGCATAGGCGCTTCAGAATACACAATGGATACGAGAAAGAGAATATGAAATGGATATCGGAAGATACAGACAAATTCAATTTCTGAAAAAAAAATCAGCATGTTTGCATCTTTTTAATGGTAGTTTTAATGTAGTAGGATGTATATAAAAAGAGTTTGTGATGTAATAAATTTAGAATAATTGTTTACGTTGTCTTTTTTATACGTCTTTATAATATGTCCATCGAATGCACACTAGATTTTTTTTATTAAATAAATTAAAAAAAAAAATATTGGGATGGCTTGGAAATGAACTCATATTGCCCGATCACAAATTTAGCGTCGTAACAACTAAATCATTTCTGCGATAATGGCTTAGTTTTAGTGGGTTATAATTTTGGAGCTCGATTACATTTTAAACGATTATAAATAATAATAACGCGTTTCAAAGGTATTGATAAGGAGTTTCTGATGCAGTTAAGGTCAAATATATGATATCTGAAGGTATTATAGGATTTAATAAGCTTGAAAACCGTTTTTCGCCATAGGACATGTTACTATCACTTTGCGGCCTATAAATTAAAAATTCGAATTCTTCCAGATAAGAGGTATACACATAGACCATTAGACACATCTTGCGTCCTCTTACAAACGCTCAGTTATTTTTAAATAATTTAAATTTTCAAAGTTAAATTTTTCAGTTTTTCGGCTATACTGGACAGTGTGTATGTCATCCTGACCTCTTAGGCACAGTTTAAAAACTTATAAAATTAGCTAATAAATTATTCTATCAAAATCGTCTGAGAAGCTCTAAAAGTGTTGCAAAAGAAACTTGGTCCATAATAAACGATCTTCGAAATAAAACTCACACAGCTCACACTTTTTCCATTCCAGACCCAGAAAATCTAAATAAATACTTTGTTAATGTGAGTAAAAATATAACATCAATTATTGTGTCACAACAAGATCCCATTTCCTATCTCCCTAATTCAGGAAAGGTCTCGAATTCATTCTTATAAGACCGGTTAATAAATCTGAACTGATCCAAACAATCAATAATATCAAAAGCAAATCTTCCTGTAGTACCGATGGACAATCCATAAAAATTTTCTCAAATCTCCCAGTGTGTTGGGAGTCCTCATTTCTCTAATTAATGACTCTTTTGAGAAAGGTAAATTTCCAGAGTGCCTAAAGACGGCCATCATTATTCCTCTTCATAAGGGTGGTGAAAAATCAAATGCCTGCAATTATAGACCTATTGCATTACTACTGGTACTCTCCAAAATTATTGAGAAACTCATAAAAGCCCGACTTATGTCCTTTTTCGTTGATAACAATATTTTATCACAAAATCAGTTCGGCTTTTTAAATAATAAATGTACCACAGATGCCATGTTTTCTGTACTACATGAGGTTTATCAAGCATTAAACAATAATCTGCACACTGCCACTGTTTTTTGTGATTACGCCAAAGCTTTTGGTTGTGTAAATCACGACATTTTAATAGAAAAACTAGATTTCTATGGAATTCGAGGTATTTCTTCCAACTGGTTTGAATCTTACTTGGATAATAGGAAACAACTGGTTAGAGCAAATGATACAGACTCTAGTCTCAAAAATGTTGTATGTGGGGTACCACAAGGTTCAGTATTGGGTCCTCTACTTTTCCTTATCTTTATTAATGATATCACTAGCTTAAAAATCGGGGAAAATTTTTTTTTTGCTGATGATACCAGTATCACTTGGAGCAACTCAAATATCGCAACTCTTCATGCTAGTATAACTTCTGATCTACTCACAATAAAATTCTGGCCCGATTCAAATTTACTCTCTTTAATGTAGATAAAACAGTAGCAATATCCTATAAAGGAGCTCTTCAACCCTTACCTCTTCATAACAGCCAGATCAGTATCGTTGATTCTGTTGAGTTTCTTGGTATTTTTTTAGATAGCAACCTTAAATGATCCCTTCATATTGATGTGTTAAGCAAGAAACTATCCTCAGCTTGCTTTGCAATAAGATCTGTTTCGAAGGAAATGAATTTAGCCTCTTCCAAAATAACATATTTTTCTTCCTTCGAGTCCCATCTTCGATATGGTCTCCCTTTTTGGGGTTCTGGTACGGCTGCCCAATCCGATGTTATTTTTAAATTACAAAAAAAGCAATAAGATATCTGTTTGGCCTCAGAAGAACAACAAATTGCAGAAGCTACTTCAAAAATCACAGAATTCTAACACTACCTTCTTTATATATTTTAGAAACTGTTTGCTCAATTTGTAAACATCTACATGTCTTTCCAGCAAGACCTAGACATGACTATTCCACCAGAAATTCTACGTTTGACATATATTTACCGATCCCGTCCAGTGAGTTAGTAAATAAATCTATATTATAGTCTGAAAAACAACTTTACAACCATCTCCCTCTTCAACTTAAATCTGCAACATCTTTCCACAAGTTCCGTAAAATGACGAAAGCCTATTTAGCTGAAAGACCATTTTATTCAATAGAAGTGTTTCTTAACCAATAACTAATAAAGTACAGTATTCTTATTTATAAGTAGAATCTTAATCTATACAGGGTGAGGCAAATAAAGGGCCTATTAAAAATGTCTCGAGAACTAAAGCTAACAGAATAATGAAAATTGGTATACAAGGGTTTTGAGGTATAAACTATTTAATGAAAATATCTTGGTCTCTTTGCTACTTCCGGTTACACCGGAAGTTGATTGTAACTTCGTATTTTTAAATAGGACACCCTATATATTTTTACATTTTTGGATTCTCCTCGATTTCTTCTTTCTTAAAATATAAGTTTTTGTAATATTATACAGGGTAGGTTAAAAAATTACGTTTTCTTATTAATTTCGTAGAAACATTCAAATCCTGTAGGATTGTAGTAGTTTGACATAATAAACTCTATTAATATTCAAATGATTTTTAATATAGTCTACTATTGTTAAGAGTTATTAGTATAGTTAAATTTTTCATTTTAGTATACAGGGTTGGCCGAAACTCAGAATGAATATTTTCTGAGTTTTCTTAAATGGAACACCCTGTATTTTAGTATTGTAATGAAATGTTATTTTATGGTACTTTTTAATTTATTAAGCATTCCCTATACCTAACTGCTTTAATTCGTGAGTTATTGGTGATTCAAATCAAACATTAATAAACTCTATTTATGTTCAGAGGATTTTCAATATAGTCTACTTTTGTTAACAATTATTAGTGTAGCTAAATTTTTAATTTTAGTAGACACGGTGGGTCGAAACTCGGAATGAGTATTTTCTGAGTTTTCTTAAATGGAACATCCTATATTTTAGTAGTGTAATGAAATGATATTTTATGGTACTTTTTTACTTCTTAAGCATTCCCTATACCTAACTGCTTTAATTTGTGCTTAATTGTTAATCGCACCAACAATCTTAACTTCGATGGTATTTTGATAGTTCAACCATTATTGACAATTTTAAGTGTAAGTCTACATTAATATGTATTTATTTCCAAAAAATTATTTGTTATTGAATATTTTCACGGCCAACCTAATACAATGTCACCTATTTTGTGTTGCAATAATTGCAACACAAAATAGGTGACATTGTATTAGGTTGGCCGTGAAAATATTCAATAACAAATAATTTTTTTTTTGAAAAAAAATTATTTGTTATTGAATATTTTCACGGCCAACCTAATACAATGTCACCTATTTTGTGTTGCAATTATTGCAACACAAAATAGGTGACATTGTATTAGGTTGGCCGTGAAAATATTCAATAACAAATAATTTTTTGAAAATAAATACATATTAATGTAGACTTACACTTAAAATTGTCAATAATGGTTGAACTATCAAAATACCATCGAAGTTAAGATTGTTGGTGCGATTAACAATTAAGCACAAATTAAAGCAGTTAGGTATAGGGAATGCTTAAGAAGTAAAAAAGTACCATAAAATATCATTTCATTACACTACTAAAATATAGGATGTTCCATTTAAGAAAACTCAGAAAATACTCATTCCGAGTTTCGACCCACCGTGTCTACTAAAATTAAAAATTTAGCTACACTAATAATTGTTAACAAAAGTAGACTATATTGAAAATCCTCTGAACATAAATAGAGTTTATTATGTCAAACTACTACAATCCTACAGGGTGTGAATATTGCTACGAAATTAGTAAGAAAACGTAATTATCTTTTAACCTACCCTGTATAATGTTGTAAAACCTTATATTTTAAGAAAGAAGAAATCGAGTAGAATCCAAAAATGTAAAAATTTAAAAAACGAAGTTATAAGCAACTTCCGGTATAACCGGAAGTACCAAATCGATGAAAATATTTTCATTAAATAGATCAGGCTTCAAAACCCCCTTATTCCAATTTTCATAATTCAGTTGCCTTTAGTTCTCGAGATATTTCTAATAGGCCCTTTATCTGCCTCACCCTATATTTGAGTGTCATATGCAGCACCTTAACTTAACTTATTAAATTTCTTAATGTAGATTATGCAATTTCCAATTTTTTTTAAATTTTGCAATAGGTTGTTACTGTTTTTTGTTTCACTTCAATATATTTTATTTATATTGACGATTTATATCATTTTAGTAAATTGTATTTGTTATTTGTTATTGTTCTTATTTATGATTCTTGAAAGATTTGTTTATAAAATTGTCAAATTTTTCGTGAAAATAAAGCATATTTCTATTCTATAAAGCTGGACTCAAGCGCTACCGATTTGGTATATTTGCGCTTTTCTATTTCCCTTTGAACCTGATATTCACCCTAAAAATATACTTGTAGCTATCCAGTCCTATAGCTCGTTTATGGGTGATCAAATGTAACAAACTACACCGGTTCTGAATTAACCCCGATTCTCTCTTTAGCCCAGTAAATGACTGTTTTGGAGTGTATTTTCAGTATCAACTCCAAATTTTATGAACATTTGGTTTTAAGGTTTTGTTTACCCTCCAGTTCAAAGTTAAAATCATGCCGTTGGCTGCATTTATTTGGGGGGGTAAGTTTCACCCTTCTCGGGGGTAAAAAAATATACGTTCAAGATTCGTCTGGAAATGGATAAACTGACCAATTTTAAGTAACTTTTATTCTGTAAAGTTTTTTCTGAGTTAATATTTTTGGAGTTATTTGCGAATGAAAGTGTGTATTTTTCAACACAAAAAACACGTTTTCGGGCGGTTCTTCGCAAATAACTTAAACAGTTAAGTATTTTAGCAAAAAAATTTTCATAGCAAAAATGTAGCTTACAAGAAAACGAAAAAATGCTGTATCAATGAAGTCTACAAACCCAGTAAAAGCAAAGTTGTATCTCATGAAAAATACGTTCTTATCCGTCAAATTCCAAAACGAATATTAAACGTGAAATAAACAAAAAATGAAGCACATTTCAAGGCAAACCCATTAAAACTTTTTTAAAGTGTTAAAAAGCTCTTTTATTTGTTATATAAGTTTCTACCAACAAAACTAAGGGAGTTACGTGCAAAATAAAGTTGGTCCCTTTTTTATTGAAAAAAAAAACTCGTGAAAGTCTTTCCCTATTTAGCACCCCAAATAAAATTAATCTAATCTTTTTGCTGGGTCTATAGACTTCTCGAATACTCAAATCCTTTCTTTTTTTCTGATCTACGTTTTTGATAGGAATTATTTTTTACGATAAAATAAAGGAATTATTTTTACCGATAAAATAATTACTTTTTAAGTTATTGGCGAAAAACCGCCTGGAAACGTGTTTTTTTGTCGAAAAATAAACATTTTTAATCGCAAATGACTCAAAAAGTATTGACTTATTAAAAAAAACTCTATAGAACGGAAGTTGCCTAGAATTAGTGAATTTATACCTTTCCGGACCTCTTTTAAACGCGCCTTTTTTCACCCCCGATAACGGGTGACTGTCACCCCCCAAGTAAAAGCAACCAACGGCACAAGTTTAACTTTGAAGTGGAAGGTAAGTTAGTAGAACCTGAATCTAAATTTTCATGTAATTCGGAGTTGACCCTGAAAATTACACGGTATCGCTTTTTTTCCGTTCATTTACTGGGCTACTTGAAACTTGCAAAAAAAAAAATCAGAACGGTCTAAATTTTCCATACACATACACACACATCCATAGTCATTTTACCCTTTTTAAATAGAAATTGAGTCAAATTTCTGAGCTCGGTAACTTTTGAATGGTGTAACCGATTTTCAAAATTAGACAGTTGTTGGAAATGTATTACCCAATACTATCAGAAGATGCACAGGTAGAACTTAACTTTTCCAAATCTTTGGGAGTTTTTAGGACGAGCCCGAAAAACAGACCTCAAATGGGAGGGCCGTAGAACCCACAACCTTGGACCAAATTGGATGGTTGACATAATATAGAATTATCGGGTCTTTTCTCAACTTTAATGTGGGATTTGGCCCATTTTTCAATTCATTCAGGTTCACAGAGTGGAAAACTTCGCATATATGTAGTGTTGCCTTAAGGGGGAGTGGGTGTGTTCCACTAGGGAAAACTGCCATTCTCTGGGTGAGAGCTGCATGGCAAAAGATTGCAAAGAAAGATGGGTAGGCATGAAGACAGAAACTGTTGTTTTTTTCGTTGCGATCTTTTAAGTCTACTTATACGCTTAAGCAGGAAACCCATTATGAACGCCCGGCACGGCACAGGACAGTCCAAATTCATTTGTATAGTTTTAAATGCAACGTAACCCATTATGAGCGGCCAGCTCGGCCCGGCACAGTCCAGCACGCAAACGGAACGGCCAAAATTCTCCGAGGAGAATAAAATCCGTTGAAGTCGAACGGCCTGAACGGCCAGTCGGCGCCAGTGCATCATAATTGTTGGTAGTAAGCAGATATGTTGTTGATTTTTTAATTGAAAGCGCGTTGTTTGTTTTGAAATATGGAAATATAAAATATAAAATTTGGTTTGAGACATTCGAAAATATTTGGGAAATTTTGGATCATCTTTATGCGGCAAAAGATGATGAAAATCGCCATATTCTCTCCTTTTTTTAATATTTTCGTGAACCCAAAACCGATGTTTCCGTAGTAATTTTGTATTTTCGTCTGTTTCAATCTCAGCACAAATTTCACTTAGATACTATTATAACTAAAGCTCGGATTATAGGCAAAATGCCTTTTTTGCCTATTTTGCCTATTATAATTGTTTTTTGCACTTTTTGCCTATTTTCGTAAATTCCGCCTATTTGTGCCTTTTTTAAAATTTCATGGTACTACCCATGATATTATTCTATTACTAAACCATTCTATAATAAAATTTTGGGTCAATAATAAAATATCAATGGTTTGTTTATATAACAGATTTCTAGAAAAATGTACCTGATCGAGACTTGAGGGTTAACTATTTGGAAATCCCTAAGCTTTATTAGTTTATTATCAGTTGTACAGTCGGTTACTGTATCAGAGTTTAGTCACAAATTGCTATATCCTAGTTTAGTTTTGTTGCGTATACCGAAAAGCAAAGAACACGTTTTAAAACGTTTTAGACATTTGTGTGAAAAGATGACATCTAAATTAAGGCTATGGATCGCACCTTATTCGGAACTTTCTCTAGAAGGAGATGGAGCATTTTGTAAACCATGCGGCAAATCGGTAAGTTTTATTTTTTCTCTTTTTTTCTCGTCCCACAACATAACTAAATTCTAAAGCGGTTTTAGAATTCTAATTATTTTTTTTTAATTCTCAGATTTCAAGTAAAAAAAAGTACTTTATTGACCAGCATTGTGGAACCCCACTTCATAAACGTAATTTGGAAAAATTAAATTCCTTTAACTTAGCCCAAATATCTCTGCGGGATAGTTTAAGCAGTTCAAAAAAATGAGGAAGACGCATTTAAATTTAATTTATGCCAGATGATGATTGCATCCAACATTCCTCTATATAAAATTAATAAACCTAGTTTTAAATGCTTTTTCGAAAAATATCTTAATAAATCCTTACCGGACGAGAGTACATTGAGAAAACATACTGTGGAAAAATGTTATGTGGAATGTATTTCAAAAATTAAGCGGGAGATAGAGGGCAATTTTTTGTATATTATCGTGGATGAAACGACAGATGTATACGGCAGGTATATAGGTAATTTAATGATTGGAATTTTGAACGAAAATTTTGCGAGCAAACCTTATTTAGCTGCCGTTAAAGAATTGGAAAAAACAAACAATTTAACAATAAGTCGATTTATACAAGATAGTTTAACAAACCTCTTTTTACCCAACCATATACCAGTGAATAAAATAGTTTTAATGCTTTCAGATGCTGCGGCAGATATTTTAAAAGCTGCTGTTAATTTAAAGATTTTTTATCCTAATTTAATTCATTGCACTTTTGTAGCCCACGGGGTAAATAGAATTGCTGAAGAAATAAGAAATCTGTTTCCGTTGGTAAATAATTTTATAAATTTTATGAAAAAAGTTTTTGTAAAGGCTCCGTTGAGGGTGCAAATATATAAAGAAAGACTTCCCGGTGTCCCTTTGCCACCTAAACCAGTAATTACAAGGTGGGGAACCTAGCTCGAAGCAGTTTTTTTTTGCTTTGAACACTGCAATGAAATAGAATTAATTATATCAGAATTTGATGATGATATTTCCGAAGCCATTCGAGAAGCAAAAAAAATATTAAAAAATCCCAAATTGAAACAGGAACTCGCTTATATCAATGACAATTATAAATTAATAGTTACCACAATTACCTTATTAGAAAAACAGGAGATAAATTTATGTGAGTCAGTAAAATTAATAGATAATTTAAAGACGAAAATTAAATCGGCACCTGGAAGTAACGGTCAATTAATTTAAAAAAAAAATGAAATATGTTTTCGACAAGAATGAAGGTTTTTCGTTTTTATCTAATGTTGCTAAAGTTTTGAATGGGACATTTTCCGAGGAATTACAAATTATGCCAGATTTACTATCCGCTCTGAAATATGCTCCAATTACATCTGTTGATGTCGAACGTTGGTTTTCAATGTACAAATTAATTTTAAGTGATCGAAGACATAGTTTTAAAACCGAAAATATTGAAAAATATTTAGTTGTTTCTATTAATGATAAAATTTTAAGTGGTTACAATGTTTAATTATTAATTAACAGTTATTTAGTTACTAGTTTATTTATACTAATGTTATGATTATGATGTGTAAATATACCTGCCTTAAGTTAATATTACGTTAATTCACTTTGTACAATAAATAATAAGATTCCTTATTGCCTATATTTTGTCTAAATGTTAATATTCTTTCCTTTTTTAATAAAAATCTTTGCCTATACAGGGTGAGTCATAAGTATAGGGACATAGACTAAGGATAGGTTATTTGGACCAAAATATGGCTTCTTCTTCTAAAAATGCCTATCTTCTGGAGATGTTGGCGACCACATTGACCCATCTTATTCTATTTACGGCAGCTCGAAATAGATCAGTTGACGTTAGACCAGTCCACTTCCTAAGATTGGCCAGCCAGGATATACGTCTACGTCCAGGGCCTCTCCTGACCTCAATATTGCCTTGTAGAATCAACTGCAGCAGTCGGTATTTTTCATTACGCATAATGTGGCCGAAGTAAGCCAATTTTCTGTTCTTTACGGTGTTAATTATTTCTTTGTCTTTTCCTAGCCTCTGGAGAATAGTTATATTAGTTGTGTGGTGTATATATGAGACCCTCAACATACGTCGGTAGCACCACATTTCAAACGCCTCTAACCGTTTTATGACATCTTCTGTCAGGCTCCAGCTTTCAACTTCGTATAGGAGGACACTAAAGACGTAACATCTAAGAATTCTTATGCGTATATTGATACTTAAAGACAAGTTGCAGAGAATTTTCTTAAGACCGTTAAAAGAGCTTCTGGCTTTTTCAATACGAGTTTTTATTTCGTAGCTATGATCCCAAGTATCCTTAATGTTGCAGCCCAGGTAGCATATTTTCTGTACTCTCTCTAGAGGTGTATTGTTTACTGTAATTTGGGCATTTATGTTGGTGTTTTTACTAATGATCATTATTTTTGTCTTCTTACAGTTTAGTTTTAGGCCGTATTTGTTACATGCTTCTACAACATTATCCATGATCCTTTGGAGCCCCTGCGCACTATCCGCCAGCAATACTGTATCGTCTGCATATCTAATATTATTTATAAGTTATCCATTTACTGCAATACCATCTTCTGATTCGTCCAAGGCCTCT
Organism: Diabrotica virgifera virgifera; assembly: GCF_917563875.1. Lineage (NCBI taxonomy): Eukaryota > Metazoa > Arthropoda > Insecta > Coleoptera > Chrysomelidae > Diabrotica > Diabrotica virgifera. The sequence continues at coordinate 203,335,412 of NC_065444.1, read as the reverse complement.
CTAAAGATGTTTTCAGAGTATATGTTAAATAATGTTGGTGACAGTATGCAACCCTGTCTGACTCCTTTTTCAACCGTGAAGATTTCGGACAGTTGATTTTCGAATCGAACTGTTGCTTTTTGTTGGAGATATAGGGGAATACGGGGCGGAATGGACCGGCGGGGCAGAATGAGATTTGTATTTTCTGACGTGTGTATTATGCTGCCACCTACGATGTTTGGTAGTAAGCTACGCTTCGATGAGTAGTTCTGTAACTGGTAGTCGCCATTGTTCACTGCGAAGCGATGGTGGTATTTATAACGTATTTGTGAATTTCAGTTGTTTTGTTGCACTTTCTGTCAATTTTAGATTTGAAGGTAAGTGACTAAATTTTTCTTATTGCTTATTCAGCATTACTTACTATTGAAATAGACATTTTAACTTGCTGTAAACCCCCATAGTTCTTTAAAATATTGCTGTATAACCTCACAAAACTTTGAAATTCAAAATAACGAACTGCGGGGCAGAACGGTACGGGGCAGAATGAGACGTGTCTCATTCCGCCCCGCTTTATCTTTTGTTGCTTAAGCAAAAAAACTACCTTCAAGTTTTCTTGTTACAGATGGTGCGAAACTGCTAGAAAAACAGAGAAACAAAGTTGGCCTGTGGATCCTATGGAACAGGCAATATCCGCAGTAATTGACGGTAATATAAGTTTAGACAAAGCCTCGTCTCAATTTGGTGTACCAAAATCAACATTGGCTAGATATGTGAAGAAAAAGCGGAATAGTCCGGAATTTCGCATTAACAAACAGTCAGGAAAATTTACGTTTATTTTCAATGAACAGCAGGAGTTAGAACTTGTTAATTACGTTTAAGACATGGAAAAAATATTGTTTGGATTATCCATGAAAGATTTACGTAGGCTAGCGTATCAGTTAGCACACCGCAATGGAATCGTTCATAGTTTTAACCAAATTAATCAAACAGCAGGGCAAGACTGGATTAATGGCTTTTTGAAGAGACATCCCGATTTAAGTTTAAGAAAACCTGAGGCAACCTCTGGAGCTCGTGCGATGGGCTTTAATCGGGCAGGTAACTGTAGCACAATTCCAATCTCTTCTAAAAGAATGCATTGATAAATATAAACTGACTTTTGATCGTATTTTCAATTGTGATGAGACCGGCATTAGCGTGAATCCAAAAGGACATTCTAAAATCTTAGCAAGGAAGGGCAAACGGCAGGTAGGCACGCTAACATCATCTGAGAGAGGTGAAACTGTGACTGTGGAGTTGTGTTTTTCCGCTAGTGGATCTTACATGGCCCCGATGTTAATTTTCCCCAGGAAACGAACGCAGCAAGAGTTTGAGTTGGGTTTGTCACCTGGAGGTTGGGCAGAAGTCTCTGACTCCAATGTGCAAATTAAAAATTATGTTAGGCGTAATATTAATAAAGTTATTTCCCACTAATTATACTTTTTTTCCATGCTTTTCTTATGACTGTATTCATTAAAACCTATTAAAAAATTAAATCCCGTTCTGCCCCGCATACGGGGCGGAATGGGAAAAGTGAACTACTTTGTGTATCAAGTAAAATTGTCAACTATCTTGATTTTTTCTAAAGTTTTATTCTATTTATTGTTTTTTAGAATAATTGATTCATTAATTTCTGCAGTTTGTTTTCATTTTCAATAAAAACTGGTTGACTAGTCAAGGCATCAAAATTAGACGTGCCATTCCGCCCCGTGTTCCCCTAAGTTTGAAATGAGTCTTATATCCTTACCATCGAGTCCTGATGTTTTTAGGATATCGATTAGTTTTCCATGTGGGACTTTATCAAATGCCTTCTCGAAATCTATGAAACATGCATACACATCGCAATTGACATTCCTGGCTCTCTGTATTAGAACTTACAAGCTGAAAAGTGCTTCCCTCGTTCCGAGTCCTGATCTGAATCCAAATTGAACTTCACTCAGCTGTTCTTCTAATTTGGTGTATATGCGCGAGTGAATGATAGTAAGGAGTACTTTAAGTACATGGCTCATCAAACTAATTAGTCTATGTTCTTCACATTTTCTAGCGTTGGCTTTTTTGGGAAGTGGAATGAATATTGATAGTAGCCAGTCTTTTGGTAAGTAACCAGTCTCGTATATGTTGTTGAATAACTTCGTAAGAGCTGTAATTTGTTGTGCCTCTAATAGCTTTAAAATTTCACCATGCACCTCATCAGGTCCTGGTGATTTCCCATTTTTAATCCGCTTAATGGCCATAGTTACTTCTTCGTTTGTTATTTCTGGGCCATAGGGATTGTCTATTTCATACGGACTTCGTGCAGCATCTTCGAATATTTCTTGCATATATTCTTTCCATCTTCTTAATTTATCTTCAATTGTAGTCAAAATTTGACCTTCGACGTCTACGACTACGCCTATATTGCGTTGTTTTCTGATGTTCTGTACTTCTTTAATCTTTTTGTGCATATGGAAATCGTCATGTTTGCGTTGTAGTGTTTCAATTTCTGTACATTTCTCCATCAGCCATGCTTCTTTTGCCCCTTTTATTTCTCTTAGTATACTCTTATGCAACTTTTTGTATTCATTGTCATTTCTACCTTTTAATTTCCTTCGCTCTTCCATCATCTGCAATATTTTATCTGTCATCCATTCTTGCTTCTTTTCTCTTTTTGATTTAAGATATTCATGCGAAAGTGTGTTGATAGATGTCTTCATTTCGTTCCATTGTTCTTCTACGCCACTAGGAGCGTCTTCAACTATTTTCGCAAAATTCTTATTAATCTCTGTTTTTACTTTTTCCTGGATGCTATTTTCTTTCAGTAGTTTTATATCTATCTTGGGTCTTACTTTCTTTTGAATTATTTTGAGTCGTAAGTTGATATTTGCAACTAACAGACTATGATCTGAGAAGACATCGGCGCCTGGATATGTTTTTGTTGAGGTGACAGAATTTCTAAACCTTTTGCTTATGTTAATAAAATCAATTTGGTTTCTTACGATTTTCCCTGGGGTATCACCGGGTGCTTTCCATGTATAAAGCCTTCTTGGATGTAATTTAAAGAATGTGTTCATTACAACCATATCCGTCTCTTGGCAGAATTGTATCAGTCTTTCTCCTCTTTCGTTTCTTGTGCCAAGACCATATGACCCCACAACATTCTCGACTGTACCTTGTCCTATTTTGGCGTTGAAATCGCCCATGATGATAGTTATCTCATGTTTTTTTGTCAGCTTTAGAGAGTTTTCTAGAGTCTGGTAGAAATTTTCTATTTCTTCTTCGGTTGATTCGGATGTCGGTGCGTAGACCTGAATGATATTTATATTAGAGGGACTTGAATTAATCTTCAATAGTATAACTCTATCTGATATGGGCGTAAATCCTATTACTGCTTTGGCTATTTCCCTTTTTACTATCATCGCTACGCCATTTCTGTTTCTTGTTGTGTCATCTCCCGAATAATAGATATGGTGTTCACCTATAATTTGTATGCCAGAATTTGGCCATCGAACTTCACTGCATCCTAAAATATCTATGTTTAGGCGAGTCATTTCTTGAATAATATTTGCTGCCTTGCCTGCTTGATACATGCTTCGAATGTTCCACGTACCGACCTTTTTCACTTTTGGGACATTATTGGCTGACCGGGGGATTCTTAGCACCCTCTCCCCATTTAAGGGTTGCCCGGGACTGAGGGCCGTTTGTTTTGGGTTTTCAGCCATTGTGGTGTCCTGGGGATATCCTTATGGATCTTTAATGTGGTAGTCATCCCGTGGCTTTCCACATCTCAATGCCGTTGGCTAATTTAGCTCATCCGTCTTCGGAGTCAATTTCCCAGCTCCAGGGCAATGAAGTGCCCTACCAAATGTCGGTTCTTCCACCCGTAGCTGTTGACCAACAAATGGGAAATTACTTATACCGGTAATCGTTCGGTTAGTAGAGGGTGTAGTAGCAGGAAATATAGTGACCCGTCTGCCTTCGGAAACCTAATCGCCATTCGGGGTCGGAAGAAACAAGAGTTAGCCAAGAGAGGCTGATAGGAAAGATTGAAAGACATTTCACTCAAGACAAGTTGAAAGAGAGTAAAATGTGAAGGCCTTATGATCCGCCAGGTGCGTTTCATAAGCGTATGAGTATTAATACATTTTGTGTTCCCGCTCATACTTCGGGGTGTTGCCTACAGACTGTATGGCTCGTCCAGCATGCCATAGCATGGAGGATGGGGTACACGACATTATTACAATGTAGATACTCCAACTCCATGGCCTGACCCAAAATATGGCTATTGGGCCAAATATGCCTTAATAAAATGTTGCTGAGAAAAAAGATACATGGTGTTAAAGTTAATTTTTGTTTTTCGTTTTTTGCTAATAGTTTCCCTGTATATTCATAAATTGCTATCAAAATTGGCACAGAGGCATAATCTTAGACAAGAAATAGTATTTTATCTACAATTTTACATATTGTCATAGAGGGCGCCACGTGGATTATTCCTGATGATCAAATTGAGTCTAAACTTTTTCTGATGAAACTTTTTAGTAATTTTTATTAGAAAATATGACGTAAACATCATTTTTACGTAAAATTGGTACTCTTGTTTAAACATGATAATTTCAACCGTTTTCGATAAAAACGCAATTGAAGATTTCAGGAACTCAGAAGGGGATATCAAATACCAAACTAATAAACAAAGTTGCAACTGAAATGATTGTGACGAGGCATTTCAATCAAAAAATTAATGATTACTTTTTAAAAATGCAACACTACACTACACTGTCACATCAAAAATAATTTACTCTGAACAAATGACATTTACCAACAACAATTATCTGACAGTCCAAAGCATACTTTTCATAAATGAAATAATATTTGAAATTCTTTTTTAAGACTCTAAGCAGTTCGACTGCGTTTTTATCGAAACGGTTGAAATTATCATGTTTAAACAAGAGTACCAATTTTACGTAAAAATGAGGTTTACGTCACATTTTCTAATAAAAATTACTAAAAAGTTTCATCAGAAAAAGTTTAGACTCAATTTGATCATCAGGAATGATCCACGTGGCGCCCTCTATGACAAAACGTGACAAAACGTAAAATTGTAGATAAAATACTATCTATTTATTTGATTGTGCCTCTGTGCCCATTTTGATAGCAATTTATAAATATACAGGGAAACTATTAGCAAAAAACGAAAAACAAAAATTAACTTTAACACCCTGTATCTTTTTTCTCAGCAACATTTTATTAAGGCATATTTGGCCCAACAGCCATATTTTGGCCCAAATAACCTGTCCTTAGTCTATGTCCCTATAGTTATGACTCACCCTGTATAGGCGCCTTTTTCTTCAATTTTTGTTGCCTATAAATCCGAGCTTTAATTATAACCTCTTCTTCTGACAAGGTCTCCATGGCAAATGATCATTTTTCCGGTGCCGTGCCGTGCCGGCCGTTACAAATGGGTTTTTGGACGTGCCGGCCTGTGCTGTGCCGTGCCGGGCGTTCATAATGGGTTTCCTGCTTTAAGCAAGAAACCCATTATGAACGCCCGGCACGGCACAGCCCGGCACGGCACAGCACAGGCCGACACGTCCAAAAACCCATTTGTAACGGCCGGCATGGCACGGCACCGGAAAAATGATCATATATTTTAAAAACTTAAAATAAAAGTTTTTAAAAGACATAAACTACACAATTTTAAAGACATCATGTTAAAAAAACGAATTCATGGTTAAAAGATAATGTACGTACCTGTCCATTGATCAATATTTTCGGATATTTGTACCCATGTATTGTCCTTTTTCTTACTATCATGATAACTTGAGTCCGATGCATCATACAAAAATGGGTATTCTCTGACACTCTCAATGAAAAGTTCGTCCATATTATTTTATTTCAAAAGAAACAACGCGCTTTCAATTAAAAAATCAACAATATATCTGCTTATTACCAATTATGACGCACTGGCGTCGACTGGCCGTTCGACTTCAACGGATTTTATTCTCCTCGGAGAATTTTGGCCGTTCCGTTTGCGTGCTGGCCTGTGCCGGGCCGAGCCGGCCGCTCATAATGGGTTACGTTGCATTTAAAACTATACAAATGAATTTGGACTGTCCTGTGCCGGGTCGGGCTGTGCCGTGCCGGCCGTTCATAAAGGGTTTCTTGCTTTAAGCAAGAAACCCATTATGAACAGCCAGCACGGCACAGCCCGGCACAGCCCCTCACGGCACAGGACAGTCCAAATTCATTTGTATAGTTTTAAATGCAACGTAACCCATTACGAGCAGCCAGCCCGGCCCGGCACAGGCCAGCACGCAAACGGAACGGCCGAAATTCTCCGAGTAGAATAAAATCCGTTGGAGTCGAACGGCAAGTCGGCGCTAGTGTGTCATAATTGTTATAAAATATTATATTGTTGATTTTTTAATTGAAAGCGCGTTGTTTCTTTTGAAATAATATGGACGAACTTTTAATTGAGAGTGTCAGAGAATACCCATTTTTGTATGATGCATCGGACCCAGGTTATCACGATAGCAAGAAAAAGGACAATGCATGGGTACAAATATCCGAACATTTTGATGAATGGACAGGTACGTACATTATCTTTTAACCATGAATTCCTTTTTTTAACATGATGCATATTCATTAAAATTGTGTAGTTTATGTCTTTTAAAAACTTTTATTTTACGATAGTTTTTAAAATATATCATAGATGACATGATGCGTTTCTAAAATAAAATTAAAACAATACATAACATTTTTCTCCTATATAGAGATGGGCTAAATTATGGAATAAATTCATTTTCTCTAACATGGACGGCTTTGGAGAAAAATACCGAAACACGTCGATTTTTATTTTTAAATTACAATTTTTTGGCATATATTTCATACTAGTGACGTTATCCATCTGAGCGTGATGACGTAATCTATGATTATTTTAAATGGGAATATGGGTCGTGTGGCATCTCATTTGTGGCCAAAAAATACTTTTTTAATTAAATTAATTGACGAAAAAAGAAGAATGTATGCAATTTATTTAACTCAAAATACTTTCTAATTTATGTCAGAAAATAGAAAAAAATGTTTATTTGGCAAAAAACATTGCTTTTCGCTTAAATTAAATGTTCAAACTGTCAAGAGGTAGGTGGGAGGCTGTTTGTGATTTAATTTAAGTGAAACGAAATGTTTATTTGCGAAATAAACATTTTTTTCTATTTACTGACAGCAGTACAATGTATTTTGAGTTAAATAAATTACATACATTTTTATTTTTGCGTCAATTAATGTAATTTAAAAATTATTGTTTTGGCCACCCTGTATAAATAATGATATTATTGTTTATATTACTGAATAGAGGATTGAACACCCTTTCAAATGAGATGCCACACAACCCCTATTCCCATTTAAAAAAATCATCGATTACATCATTAAGCTCAGATGAATGACGTCTCTAGTATGAAATACAGTGGAACCTCGATTATCCGTCAGGGCACCGGACCAAGGGTATGACGGATAATCGAGAAGACGGTTAACAGAACATTAAAAAAATAAAAATCATACTGTTATGGTGACACACAGATATTAACTAATAATTTGTGTGATGTACATTTTTATTTTCGGCTTGCGATTCTAAAAATAGAACTCTAAAAGTATGGTATCATTTATCATTACCTATTTAAATTGAAATTTAATCCAGAGCCCTGAATAAGAACAAAAATTATTTACATAAAAAAATGCGGTGATGGCATAACTGCACGTGTACATTTCAATGAATTTCGTTTGGCTTATCGCAATGCTCAAACAAAATGAATTGATGACTCAATTTTTACTTGTGTATACAATATAACTTAATGGACCCTGACGGTTAACAGAGGTGACGGATAATCGAGGTTCCACTGTATATGCCAAAAAATTGTAATTTAAAAGTAAAAATCGACCTGTTTTGGTATTTTCTTCCAAAGCCGTCCATTTTAGAGAAAATGAATTTATTCGATAATTTAGCCCCTCTCTGTATATATTTTATTAATAAAAATACATTATCATTTATGGCAAATGATCATTTTTCCGGTGCCGTGCCGCGCTGGCCGTTACAAATGGGTTTTTGGACGGGCCGGCCTGTGCTGTGCCGTGCCGGGCTGTGCCGTGCTGGCCGTTCATAATGGGTTTCTTGCTTTAGGAGCTTCAGAATACACAATGTTTCGAGACAAACCATATGAAATGGATGTCGGAAGATACAGACAAATTCAATTTGTGTTTTTGGTGGTAATGTTATATAATAAAGGTAAAAAATAGGTATAAAAAGTGTGTAATATAATAATAAATTTAGTCTAACTGTTTACATAACATTATGAGTAGAACATCAACAGGAGCACAGGAAACATACGCAGAGTTAAAAATACAAACAAACATGCTAGGTCTGGAAATTAACACACAACAAACAGAAATAATGACTCAGACGAGAAGAAATATACAAAACATTATACATGAAGAAGACATCGAAACGGTTGGAAATTTTACATACCTGGGAGTAGAAATATATGCCGACGGATCAGAAGATGGAGAAATACGGAAGAGAATAACGTAGGCAAACAGAGCCTATTTTGCCCTCTCCCATATATTTCGGTCTAAAAGTTTCCACCGAAATACAAAGATGAGAATCTATAAAACTTTAATGCGACCAATAACATGCTATCTATGGAAGTGAAGCCTGGGTCCTGAAACATCCAAAAACAAACTCGACACATTCGAAAGAAAAGTACTGAGGAGAATACTAGGACCTGTGAGGGAAAACGGAATCTTCAGAAGTCGATACAACAACGACCTTTATCAACTTTATAAGGAAGCACCCCTGTCAGACTTCATTAGAATACAAAGATTGCAATGGGCTGGGCATATGATAAGAATGGGAGAGGATAGGCTACCAAAAAGAGCACTGAATGCTAGATTGCAGGGAAAGAGACCGGTTGGAAAGCCAAGAAAGCGCTGGGAAGACACAGTAAACAGCGATGCACAAGCCCTTTTAGCAGTCAGTTTATGGAGAAGAGCAGCAAGAGACAAGCAAAGGTGGAGGCAAAAAATAAAGAGGGCAAGGCTCAATTTGGGATGTAGTGCCGTAGAAGAAGAAGAAGAAGAAGAACTGTTTACGTTTTATTAGGCGAGCAAATGAAGTCATAAACCTACCAAATTTTTACAGTTAGATGAATGTTAATGAAACTATTTGAATTCGATTCGTAAGAGCCATAGGAAACTTTGTGAACAAAAAATATGATAAGGAAATGAAAATTGCATTATTGAACAAGAAAAATGAATTTTTCATAATGCATTTTGAATAGATGAAAGATGATAAATTTGTAATTCGGAAATAATTTATGGGAATGAGTTCAACTTTAATGTGGTTTTTGGTATCGCTGAATACGAATATAATGACTACGATGGTCTCCGAGGGGGCACCTGGTACCCAGGATGAGCCTCGTCTCCTGGAGTTTTATGGAAATTGGATACCAAATTAATACAAACTCGTTACTGGGGGTTTCTGGGGTCGCTAAACATGACTATCACATCAGCCATGGTTTCCTAGGTATAAGATGAAACACATTATGGGCACCAGGTGTCTCGGAGAACATCGCCGTTATGATATTAGTATTCAGCGACTCTAAAAGTGTACAGCGGTTTTGGAGTCGGAAAACAAATGCAAAATGTTTTATTGAGATTCATTTGCAAAAATTTGGTTGGTTTTGGGCGTTTTACTGTTTCATTGCCTCGCCTATATTGGTGTCTTTTGTTTTTATGTTCTTACACTGTGCAGATGATAGGTTACTGCTATTATCATTAGGACTTTATTAATTCACATATAATAATAATTCTAAATTAAAATTACGAAACTAGTCAAAGCCATGTACACTTCCGAGCATAAAATTAGGGTCACATTTTAATTTGAGTTAATTTTAGAAATTATTCTTTTTTAGCTATTTTCGGTTATATATGGGTTTACAAATATTGCAAAGAAAACAATAGTTTCGCTCTTTAAACTTTATTTAAAGTAGTGAAAATGGACTACATTTTTCTTGAATATAGATACTACAGATTGAAAAAGGACAATTTTAATTTGATGTGCTTTTTATTAAAACAAAAGAAATTTTAAGAACATCGGTTTTGAGTATTCCCTACTCAGGATAGCAATAAAAGCTTCCAAAACGACGAGGCATGCTTTGGATGGTAAGACACCAGGGCCTGATAAAATACCGGTTGAAGTAATAAAACTTATTGATGAAGAAGTGATGAACATGATACTCGAGTTATTTAACAACATATATGATACTGGAATAATACCACAAAACTGGTTAAGTTCCAGATTCATTTTGATGCCTAAAAAATCAAATGTAAAACGGTGCTCGGATTACAAAACGATTTCCTTGATTAGTCATATGCCTAAAGTTTTTCTGAAATTCATTCATAATAGAATTTTTCGCAAACTTGAAGTGAAACACAAATGGGCTTCAGGAACGGCCTTGGTACGAGGGAAGCTCTCTTTGGTGTGGGCGTACTATTTCAGCGGTGTTTGGATATCAATCAAGATGTATACGCCTGCTTTATAGACTTTGAGAAGGCCTTTGATAGAGTCCGACACGACCGACTGAGACAACTTCTAATCGAAAAAAACATTGATGAAAAAGATATTAGAATAATAACTAATTTGTATTGGAATCAAACAAAACAAGTCAAGGTCGATGATGAAATGACTGAGGAGATCAAAATATGTAGAGGAGTAAGACAGGGGTGTATTCTGTCTCCTCTTTTGTTTAATTTTTATAGCGAAGTCATATTTAAAGAAGCTCTGTCGGAGGTTATTTGTGGTGTAATGATCAACGGAAATACAATCAATAATGTGAGATACGCTGACGACACACTGATATTAGCAGATAATCTTGCAGATCTGCAACGACTGATGGAACGCATTAACCACTTCTGCAACAGCTACGGACTTACATTAAACCTCAGAAAAACTAAATGGATGGTAATAGCAAAAGATCCACACGCCAGGAATGATTTGGTTGTCAATAACACCGTTATAGAAAGGGTATCCTCCTATAAATACCTTGGAGCTTGCCTGGATCATACAGGCGATCAAACAAAAGAAATAAGAGCAAGAATAGAAATAGCTAGACCAGCATTTAATAACATGAAAATATTTCTCTGTAGTTGTGACATAAATCTTTATCTGAGAGTGCGTCTGCTGCGGTGTTATATCTTCTCCACTTTATTATATGGAGTTGAGTCATGGACCATGAAGATGGGCAGCATTAAAAACATTGAAGCTTTTGAGATGTGGTGTTACCGTAGAATGCTACGTGTATCTTGGGTGGACCACGTGAAGAATGCCGAAATTTTACGCCGGATCGGAAAAGGATGTGAAGTTGTACTTACTGTTAAAAGAAGAAAGCTTGAGTACGTTGGCCATGTTATGAGAGGTGACAAATACTCGCTGCTGAGACTGATCATCCAGGGTAAAATCAGGGGTAAGAGAAGTATCGGTAGGCGCAGAATATCTTGGTTAAGAAATCTGAGAGAATGGTTCGGCTGCAGTTCCATCGACCTATTTAGGGCGGCCGCCAGTAAAATAACAATAGCTGTGATGATTTCCAACCGCCGATAGGAGACGGACTTTAAGAAGAAGAAGATGCTTTGGATATGATTTTGGATTTCTGTTGGAAGGTTTGCTCCATTGCATTGCTGCACCAATATGTCGCGAAACTCTCTAGGTGCCGAGGGCTGGCACATGACTCCGTTAACGTGTTTTCATCTCATCCCAAACATGTTTTATGGAATTGATGTATCGACTGCCAGCAGTACATTGCAGACGTTGTAAAAATATTACAAAATCACACATTAGAATCTTACTTATTAGGGAAGTGCAATTAGAACGAAAACATGCATTGTTTCGGAAAAATTCAAACAAGATTATATTTTTCTAAAACTTTTTTTGTTAGTTTATATACATGTTAAAGTAAAAAGTTCTATTCGCAGATTTGGCCGCTAATTGTTTATTAAGTGTTTAAACAATAACAATTGTTTTGTATAAATAATTTTAAAAATATCGTTGAATTCATCATTTTACTTTGATCAAATAAGTTTCTATTTTGTTTCTGGTTATGCTGAATCCGAATATGGCATTACAATTTGAAAATTCTTATACAGAAGCTCTTATACAGTATGTTTGCGTAGCTAGGAGCCACATGGAAAACTTTTTTATTATCAATTTTACGGAAAAAAGTTATTCTTCATAAAATACTCTGGATAGTCAAAAATCTAAAACTCAACCATCAGATATTAAATTTTATTAATTTTATACTTCAAAAGTCATACGAGTTATGTCAAAAATATGAATTTCGTTAAGGAGTAAAGTATCTTTATGTTCCAGAATATCAAAAAATGCTATTATGAAAAGTTGTTTGACATTAAAAACTATATTTTATTATACAATTACAATCATTCCAATCGAAAAAAAAACAATTTCAATTTTTTCTCAAATTACGAACACCCATCATTATTTTATTTCAATTATTGTAACTATTGTATTATCAATTTTACGAAAAAAAGTTATTCTTCATAAAATGCTCTATCTGGTCTAAAATCTAAGATACAACCATCAGGTATCAAACTTTTTCAGTTTTATACGAGGTAGGTTAAAAAATGAATTTTTCTTAAGAGGTAAGTGCCTTTATTATTCACAATATTTTAATTAGAACGATGTAATTGAACACTGAAACATATTTTTTAATTCTAAACAACTTTTCTTAATAACAATTTTCGATATTGTGATTTATAAAGGTACTTTACTCTTGAGTGGAATTAATATTTTTTGACATACTACGTATAAAATTAACAAAATATTTTATGAAGAATAACTTTTTTTCGTAAGACTGATAATAAAAAAAGTTATCAATAGGTTCCAGTTTACGCAGACATACTGTATAAGAGCTAAAAAAAATTTTTTTGTTGAACGTTTATTATTGTTGAAGCTTATTATTAAATGTATTTTAGGTAAATTTTACAAAAAAAAAGTTTTGATCACTTTGTATAAACATTTTTTTAGCTGGTAATTTTCGGTTTTTGTATTACATTTTTGTTACATAGTCTATTTCATTTCTAAAGTAAAATAATTTAGTGGATTTTAAATACTATATCCTAAGCTTTAAAAAACACCTACAAAACTGTAATAGACCTGTTCAAACTTGAGTAATACCGTCTTAAAAGGGTGTTAATTCTGTAAAACTATGAAGTTTTCAAAAATTACATTTTTTGATACGTCGTATCAGTTGAACTAAATTTTTGAGATTTTTTTAATGAAACATCGTTTACTAAGATGTTTAAAAGGTAAGTTGTGCAAAATTGAGAGTTTTATAAGAAAAATTGTATTAGTTACACATTTTTAAATCATTTTTAAACAAACTTCATGTAAGTCTCATTTTCAGCCCACACCGTACGCATGCCCATACATTTTATTTATTTTTATTATAACTATAAGATAGCATAATTATTCTTGTTTCATGTCCAATTTCTAAAATTTCATTTAATTGAGCAGTTAAAGAATTATAATCAAATAACTCAACCGTGCACTTCGCCGTACGCCAGTTTACAGTGCGCCAATGTTTGCGAGAAGGGTGACTTTAGCGTTATAAATAAAAAATTATAGAAGCTACAGATTTAATTTTAGAAAAATATTTATATAAGATTTTTTTGTAAAATTTTCTGAATTTTTCAATGGACAAGTCTGTTTTTTTCTAGAATTTATATTTTAGGAGTTATTTAAAAAATATCTAATTTCGCAGTTCATTTGTTTAATCAAAAATGAAGCACCCACTTCTCGAGTAGAACTTTTTGATATGTTGTTTATTAAACATTTCTTAATGAAATTACAAAAAGTTCTATCTTGTTTGACTTTTTCCGAAGTGAAAATCTATATGCACTCCCCTATATAACATCATCTAACTTAAGCGTTGTCACAATTTACCACACTGTAGTGTAAAATAATTTTAACATTTACAATCGTTCAAATAATAAAGTTTTGACAGTTTAAAATTAGAAATTTTTTTCCTGAAAAATTTGTGAAATTGCGCCTGGAACCCTATTGTTCTCAGCCCTCGTGTTATCACAATATTTTGCCTTCGTTTTTGATCGTAAATTGTCACTGTCACTGTCATACTGTGACGTACTGTTGCTGCACTGTTGAAAGTTCGCAGAGCTTTCGAAAAAAATATTGATAACGCGCTGATGTAGCCTGTTAACCTTCGGATGACTAAGGGGGTAAATTTGGACCCCAGCGTATGTTTTTCTTTAATAAGTTCAAAAGTATTTTCAATTTTTAACTCATAATTTTTTTATTTGAGTTGAATATCATTCTAGATATCCTCATATTTTGAAGTAAAAATATTCCCTATATTTTACGAATAAAAATATATTCTGAAGTTGATGTTTAGTAAAATACCGTCTATTATGTGGAATTCCAAGTAGTTTTACACTGCGCGTTATCAAAATCTATTTTTAGACTGTGGTGCCTGTTATGTATGAATCATGGCATTCCTGTCTGCTACAGTTAGTCATTATTATTATTTCGTGGCGTATATTATTATAGTTTCTTAGTATTTTGTGTACATATAAGATATGGCCTGCAAGTATCTTACTGAGGCTGAGTTACAGGAAATTGTTACTGCTAGCGATTTTTAAGATGATATAGGAGATGAAATAGTATCAGAAAACGAGGATGTATTGTTTGATGAAGATTTAAATGATGAAAATATTCATTCCAGGTCATTTTTGACCTGGGGTCATTTTTTACCCCCGTTGGTCATTCGTGTAACAAAAAAAGTTTGGTCATCGGAAGGTTAACTTTCGGATGACGAAAGGGGGTAAATTTGGACCCCAGCGTATGTTTTTCTTTAATAAATTCAAAAGTATTTTCAATTTTTAACTCATTATTTTACGAATAAGAAAATATATTCTGAAGTTGATGTTTAGTAAAATACCGTCTATTATGTGGAATTCCAAGTAGTTTTACACTGCGCGTTATCAAAATCTATTTTTGGACTGTGGTGCCTGTTATGTATGAATCATGACATTCCTGTCTGCTACAGTTAGTCATTATTATTATTTCCTGGCGTATATTATTATAGTTTCTTAGTATTTTGTGTACATATAAGATATGGCCCGCAAATATCTTATGAGGCTGAGTTACAGGAAATTGTTACTGCTAGCGATTTTTATGATGATATAGAAGATTAAATACTATCAGAAAACGAGGATGTGTTGTTAGATGAAGATTTAAATGCTGAAAACATTCATTCCAGGTCAGTTTTGACCTGGGGTAATTTTTTACCCCCGTTGGTCATCCGTGTAACAAAAAAAGGTTGGTCATCGGAAGGTTAATGAACTTTCTTATTACCTATATAAATAAGATTTTATATATTACCTTAGCAACACGACCAATGTTTTAACCAAGAGCAGTATGACTTACCTGAAACAAAATATATCAAACATCAATATTGATTGATTAGAGTTAAAAATCTTCAAAAATTTGCATGTTTGTTCAAAACAGTAGGTACTAGCAATATCAGTTAATCAATCATTATGGTATGTTTTTAAACCAGGAGGAGTAATTCAAATTACCGCGCCGTAATGCTTTGTAATTGGTCCAAACTAAGGCAAGTTTACTCCACTGTTTTTATTCCACAAATTTATGGATTACCGTTGGGGACCGATATGATCAAACAAAAAAGAAGATATATTTAGTGATTATTCTAGTGACTTTCTTGAGTGTAAATCTGTCTTTTTAGGTTACTCCTCCTGGTTTAAAAACAAACCATAGTGATTAAAAAAACAAAACGGAAATATGAAACAACTAAAGACTTTTAACATACAATTAAATTACACGTTAAAAATATATAGGATGCTTAAAATATTATTGTTTAACAAAAAAATTTATTTAAACTATCTAGAATATTACAGTAGATATTTCTCAATTGTCTCCTGGCTGCTTTCTAATTTATTGCATTATATTATTTTTCTTTATTATGACAAATTTCCAAAAATAATTTTTTTGGTATTGTTTTCTGGTTGTAACAGCCAAACATTTGAATAGTCGAAATGATGCACAGTTTTTAAATAATGGTCAACTGACGCACATGTATTGTTCATTTTTGTACAGTCACTTTTGTGGTGTGTTATCCTTTTGTTTGAGCCATTGTGAAGTTTGGCCAACGTAACAACTATGACAATCTACACAAGGCAATTTGTAGATGACATTAGTTGTATTAAGAGCTGGAGCCTTATCTTTTTATCTTGGACAGCAGCTGTCCGTTTTATAATAAATTAGGTCATTTTTACGTTCCGGTCGGTAATCCTACCAGTTTTGAGAGGTCAAATATATGGCGCATGGGGCACAATTCGTCAAACCTTGAGTGTATTAATCGTTATCAATAGACGGTTATAACGTTATTTATGTATCCCTATCTTACCAGACACTCTCTCTACTATTTTCCACATCCAGTTGTCATCTACAAAAGTGATAGTAGAGACAGTAGTGATAGAAGTGATAGAAGTAGTCAGTTGTCCCTAAAACCAAAGATTTTGGTCCATAGTCCAGTGTGCTGCCATATTTCTGGTGATGCCATTTATTTCAGAATAATTATAAAAGTACACAGTGAAATGTTCTTTCAGTGTCTTCACTATTATACACAAGTGTATTCACCTCTTTTTAGAGTGAGGGAATGGCTATATTACGTACGATACAACGCTGCTGTTATGGATAATGCCCAATTCTAAAATAAACGCAGGATAAGAGCATGCAGTCTAAAACTTCAAACCTTAATAAGGAAAACCCAAAATGGAGATGAATTTTCAAGTATAAGTGCAAAGTTTCTGTAGCAGTTTCTCTGTCATCGTCATGACCTCCATTAGACCTGACTCATAATGAAGAAGTTATAAATAATATATTTCTTGGTATTTTATTTTACATGTACTAATCTTCCTATTCGCCAAAAATTTTCAAATCTTACAATAAACAAATTTATTTAAAATGAATATAGTAGTAAAATAATAAAATTGATTGTTGCTAAAATGACAGTCGCTAATTAATAAAATATAATATAAAGAAAATTATAATTTTAAAAAAATAGGACTTCGTGAACTAACTCCTTTTACAAAACATTCAATATATATTTTTTTCAAGATCTGTATAATGAAACTCTAACTTTACTACTCTCACCTGAAACACAACGTCTTGGATACTGAATATTCAGTAAGAGTTATTATATTTCCAGTTAATCATAGCTATTTGTATAACAAGGGAGGAAAGTGTAACTTTTCCTCCCGAGAATGAAGTTTACTGCCCGACGCGTAGCGGAGGGCAGTAATCATTCAAGGGAGGAAAAGGCACTTTACTCCCATGTTATACATATGGTTTTTCCACCTTCCTCAAATAACAAGTCATTTTGTCATTTTTACTTAATTTATTTATGTAACTAACCAACAAAATTTATTAGAACTAAAACAACAAGTAGGTACAATATAACTGTCAGCTGTCAAATATAAGTCAAATTATTAATGTAAACATTGTTAAATAAAAATAACAATTTACTGTTTTTTACCATTCTGCAAAATACAGGATGTTTTATAAATAAACGTTAAAATGTATAGATACTCCGTAATAGAAAATAGACATTATACAGGGCGTCAATAAGTTATATTTCATGAATGAAATATTATGACGTCACTTTTACTTTTCCTCCCTAGGGAGGAAAAATATTTTCCTCCCTAGGGAGGAAAAGTACAACTTTGCTCCCTACAATCAGGTCCGGAAAAGTATACTTTCGGTAGAGGTAGGTGGAAAAATTATTTTATAGCAAGTTCATGAATTTCGTATTAAAAAAGCATCAGCATCAGCAACTGAAACAGACGAGACTGACAAGTGAAGGGAATAAATTTTGCAGAAAAATACATTATTGCATGATTGGCTTCGGAATATCCTAATTTATTCAGGAGAATACATACTATACTAAACCCAACGCTTTTACGAGTAGAAACTCAACTAAACAAGATACTACGTATGTCCAGTTTGCTTTAAAGGTATATAATCTTATGAAGCTCTGAAGCTCAGAGAGAAGATATTTTCAAAAAATACTGAACATATTTTCAAAAAATACTGGAATGATACAGCAGACTATAGTTTCAAACGACAAATTTACATTATCTTGTGTCCAAATGAAACCTACAGAACGACATAGGTTGCGCTCAGGAGATGAATATAAACTAAGATGCAAATACTTTATTTAGTTTACTCTTTTGTAATTAAGGATAATAGAACTTTAGTATGTGCAACCATATTCTTAAGCAGGTTAAATATTTCACAATACGTAGTGAAGACTGCTTTATAAAAGTGACAGGATGGAGGAAGGGTTCAACGAGGTCTTAGGGCCACTCATGAGCCAGATAATAAGACAATACAAACAATTATTGATTCTGTGGTACCACATATTTCATCTTTTCTGAAACATTAGTGTCATTACAATCGGGAAACCTAAAAAATAATTATTTAGGACCTGATTTGAATATTGACAAAATGTATAAATCATACAAACAGGAAAAAACAGAGAATCATATTGCATTGAAGTCATAGCTAAGCCCTGGTTGTATCGCGATATATTTAATAAGCAATTCAATTTAATATTTAATCTCCCAGAGGTAGACAATTGCGCCGACTGCGATATGTTTACAGCTAATACGAGCAATTGATAAAATAATGATTCTGACAAACAACTTATTGCAAATGAGAAAGATACAGACTTAAAAGGAGCAGAATGAGGCGGATATACATTTAAATACGTCAATATGGCCGAAGCAAAAGCCAGTATTTAGCACAAAATAGGGGAGCGGCGTATAGTATGGGCCGGCGGGAAGTATGGGCCACTTGTTATTTCCAGAGTTTGCCAATAGGCAGCGCTACGGTAGATTGTCTAGAGTCTAGAGTCTGGAGTGTAGTACTAACACCTCAGAGCTCGGTGCAAAGAGTGTATCGTTAGTACACGAGTGGTTCGCATCGCAGGAAATTTTTTGTTTTGTGAACGGTCAATCCACTGTCCGGTGTAAATTTTAGAGTCGTTTTGTACAGTTAAAGGTAAGGATAAAAATATCAAACTGGTTTTGTTGTATAATGAACTGTGTTTATACTTACTTACTTTACTCCTCTTGATTCCATTTGGAACATAGGGCCTCTACAGTCCCCCTCCATTCATCTCTGTTTCTGGCCAGGGCTTTCACTTCTTTCCATGTTAACCCATTGTCTTCTAGCTCTCTGGTAATATTTCTTTTCCAGGATGTCATTGGTCTGCCTTGTTTTCTTTTTCCAGTTGGTTGGTAATCCAGGGTTTGTTTGGTTATATCATCTTCATTTTTCCTTAATGTGTGTCCAATAAACTTCCATTTGCGTCTATTTATCGTTTTGGCTATCGGCTCTTGACTAGTTTTTCTCCAAAGTTCCTTGTTACTTATCCGATTTGGCCAATATATTTGCAATATTCGTCTAAGGCATATATTTACAAATGTTTGAACCTTTTGTATTACCTTTTTCTCTATTTTCTAAGTTTCTGCATTCATATCTCCGATTATCATCACAATATCTATTTTATATTTATTTTGTGTTTTATCGTATGCCGTCTGTAGCTGTTGGTAAAACTCATCTTTTATGTCCTGTTCTTTTTCGTTTGTTGGTGCATATACCTTAACAACTATTAGATTTTTATATCTCGCTTTGAATTTAGCCATTTTTATTCTATCAGAGAGGGCTTCCCATTCTATTAGGGCATTTGTTGCTTCTTTTGAAATCATGAATGCAACACTCCTCTCGTGTCGGTCTTTTTCGCCACATTTTCCCGAGTATATAACCGGTTTTGTCGTGTTCAATTCTTGTTTTTCCACATCCCTTCCATCTAATTTCAGATAATCCTAATATACTAATGTTATTTTTATCCATTTCTTTTGTCACTTAATGTGTTTTACTTCTTTCGAGCATTGCTCGGACATTCCAACATCCTATGTACGTTGTTTTTCTCAAATCCATTTCCGTGGCTATTTTCGTCATCGCGTTATCCGTCCTATTTTCGAGGCTTGTAGAGGTTTTTTAGCAATATTATTTTTTATGTGGTGAGGTCGCTAACCTCACGCACAACCATCCTCCTTTCTCATCCTGGGCTCACTCTGTTTATAATAGCCGTCAATGTTTTGTTACTCTATGTTTAGCTTATTTACTAATATTTAGTAATATAGGTTAACAACTAATAGTTGTTTTTTTTATTTTGATCCCTTGTGGCCCATACTACCAGACTTATTTAGATTTGTAAAAAAAATGACCAAACAAATTAATTGCTTTCAGACTTTTCTGTGGTTTTAAAAACATTTTTAAACACAACTAACATAACCAATGCCACCTTTACATGAGTTTTGGTTAATTTTAACTGTTTCCAGCACAGAATGCAAACTTTATTTGCATTTTTTTCAAACTGGCCCATACTTTACGCCGTTGCCGTACTGACTGGTGATCTACAAAAGTGGCTTGCAACGCAATTTTTACCAATTATGTAAATTTTTATAAGCGAAAATTATGGACTTTGAATTACACTTTATACGATGGATATAAGAGGGCTGCCTATCCACATAACAATGATGTTCGCATCATGTTCTAAGCATATCCTACCAACATTCGTCGAAGTATATCCTTTTTAGTATATACGTAGTACAAGCATAGCATGTACCATAAAAAACTTTCTAAATTTCATGTTCTTTGCATGTGCTTCAAAGAATATTCTTGCACCGAATATACTCAGCACATTTGTGTACCTACGTAGTATCTCGGAATGTTCGTAAAAGTTTATTCTTTGAATATAGCTTAATCGAATATTCTTAGTATATGCGTAAGTATATGCAAAAGTATATGCTTAACACATATTTGTATAAACTTTTAAAATATCTTAAAAAGGAAATACTGTACCTATGTACCTATAGGAAGAAGAATAATGTTAGCCTATAGATTATTAACTTCGTTAAGAATAATTAATAAAGTTTGGGTATTTTGGTAGGTACTACTGAACTATCTAATTCATTTTTTTTAAACCGTTTTAATTGTATGGTAAAAAGTTTAAAACTTAATTCTACTGAAGAAAAATGAGAAATTCTCGTTTCGTTTTTAATTGAAATAAATATACCATTTTGATTTGGGTTTATACCATGAGTATTTTTACGTATATGTAATTTTATTTTTAGGTCCACAACCTTAGAGGAAGGAAAATTTTACCCCTAAAATTTTCCATCCTCTAAGTCCACAACCAAACAACGTGAAACGGGAATCCAAAAACGCCATTCATTTTCATTCTGACCCTTGCATTTTGCATTGCATTACCTGCACAGGGGAAGGGGGTAGGTAACAAGGGCAAAATATGAAAATAGTTTCCAGTACAGTTAGGCATTTGTGTCTACGCTCTTAGGACGAAGCGAAGACGAAGTATTTCTAGCTACAAGGACTAAAACATTTTTAAGAACATACAAGCATAGCATGTACCATAAAAAACATTCTAAATTTCATGTTATTTGCATGTGCTTCAAAGAATATTCTTGCACCGAATATACTGAGCACATTTGTGTACCTACGTAGTATCTCGGAATGTTCGTAAAACGTTTTTTATTTTGTTGCGGGCTGCTTGAAAATAATAAATTCATATTGGTACTTCAATATTTCCTAAATACCTAGTAAGTAAAAGTATGTATATAGATACCTATAAATTTTAGTAATTTACATAAATATTATATATATTTGTCTATTATATATTCTATAAGCAGCATTTTTATTTTGATGTGCACATAATAACTAAATATATTACTTATATTTTATATATACCTACTTACCCATATAATATTTATTATACATAGGTACCTATATAACTAACTAAAGTTTATATATTTTATACTTACTTTTTACGTAATATTGTAGAATGTAATAACTACATTCTCATATGCAATTAGAATATGTAAATATAATATATTAATAGAACCTAGGATGAGATTGGGTGATGTTGAAAACATACTTCTGAGAAATATAGCACACCCTTGGAATATTCTTCCCATATACTAAAAATATGTGCGATAGTACATTCTAAGTATATAACTAGAAGGTATATAGCACTTCCTTGGAATATTCTTCCCCTATACTAAAAATATGTGCGATATTACATTCTAAGTATATAAATAGAAGGTTTATAGCACCCCTTGGTGGAAGGCCGAATATCACGGGGAAGATCCCCAACAAGATGGATTGATCAGATTACAGGAATATGTAAAAGACCTACGCATGAATTAAAAGAAATGACCAGAGACAGAGATCTTTGGAGACGGACAATACACGATATCACGTCGACCACTACACTCCCTCCGGGGGGTCAGGATTGAAGAGAGAGAGCACCCCTTAGAACCTTCTAAAAAGTACGTTCTTGGTATATACTGAAAAGAAGTGCGGTAGTACATTCTAAGTATATACATAGACCGTTTAAGTACTGCAATGTAGCATATACTCAGCTTTGCACATTCGCAATGGTAATTACGCATATTCTCAGTATATACTTTTTCTGAAAAGTATGTTCTATGAATCTACTAAGAACATGAAATTGTTATGTGGGTATTGTCTAATGTGGGATGAAACCAAAGCAAACAAAGGAGAAAATGAACTTGCTTCATATTATCATTTTGCCATAAATTTTACCACCAATGAATATGAAATTGGTTCCTGTATCAACAAAAAAAAAAGGATATGTATGTACTTTGTACGCATGTTAGAATATATACTTCTATTATATGATTTCAACACAAAGAGTTTATTTGTATTTTATTTAAATAATATACCTACTAATTTTAATTTTTACTACTTTCCAAAAATTTTTATTAAATCAATAGCAAAAATTAAAAAATATAGTTATTTTAGTTAAACCTTTCTTTCATCTTAAAATAAAAAATTAGCAATTAACTTCATACTGTAGGTGTGCGCGTATTTCATACTGTAATTTTTATAAAAATTCACTTTCAACATTTTTCCCAATTGCGCCAAAATAAATATAACTTCAAAAATATAGTGATCGTATGGGCATACTCTTATACTTGTCGTATTGAAAAGATTTTTACAGAATTTAAAAAAAAAATTTCAAATCATAGTTTTTTCAATAGATTTATAAACCTAACAGATACTAAATTCAATAATAGTGAAATAGAACTTTTAGAGAAAGGATTCAAACACAACGTGCCTCAACATAATAATAAAAAAAATTTAGAATATTTAGGTGTAGAATGTGAAGTAGCGTTAAGGTACTAGTACACTTTAGGAGACCAAAAATAAGAATTTTTTCAAGATTTTTTTTCTCAGAACCCCTATTAAAAATGAACATAAAACTTTTTACATATTAATATCTTACTCTTAGTGAATACAAAAAATATATCTCTTTTCATTTATATGCGTACACTAATATTGTAGAGGGCGCCAAAGTCGAGGCCTCGAAAAAAAGTAGTTCCGATGGCGGACAGTTAATCTCAGGATTGGGATCTCTGAAACAAAAAAAATCGTAAGGCATTTGAAAAAGGAAGGTCTCTTACGTGACAATTTACCACCGTTAGTGAAAAATTCCGCAAAAAAAAAGATTTTACGGAAATTTGAAAAAAATTTGTGAAAAAATCGCCCGTTTTTTTTCAGTTTTTCGTGGTTAAAAAATATTAGTTTTTTATTTTTTGATCAAATTGTGGTAAATTGTCACGTAAGAAACCTTCCTTTTTCAAATGCAGTACGACTTTTTTGTTTCAGATATCCCAATCCTGAGATTAACTGTCCGCCATCATTTTTCGAGGCCTCGACTTTCGCGCCCTCTACAATATTAGTGCACGTGCATAAATGAAAAAAGATATATTTTTTGTACTCTCTAAGAGTAAGATATTAATATGTAGAAAGTTTTATGTTCATTTTTAATACAGGTTCTGAGAAAAAAATTCTTGAAAAAAATGATTAATTTTGGTCTTCTAAAGTGTACTAGTACCTTAAACAAAACTGCCAAAAACATAGAAAAAAGCATCATTGCAAAATCTATTACCGATGTACGTAGTGAAGCTAATAATTGCTGTTTCAAAGAAAACCAAATAGCCGTTTCAATTAAAAATAAATCAATTAAAAAATTCTGTGGAAGTATAGAAAACAAACGTTTTCAGTGTTTTATTATCAGATGAAAAGATTTTTATAAGAATCTGCCTCATTCAAACGATGAGGTTTGAAGTTTTCAAACTGCATATTAGTTATAATTAAATAAAATTAATAAGAAAATGTTGATACTTTTTACTTGACATTTTTTTACATAGATAACCAATTTAGGAAGACTTAGTTTATTTTATTTTTATAATACTACAGCAAACTATGTATACAGTGATGAGCGCGCTAATAACCAGCAAAATAACGCAAAAGATAGAAAACATAATACATTGTGAAAAAAGAGATTAAACTAGTAGAGGTGGAAATTATGGATATAAACGTATAAATTGACATTACATGACACAGTTTCCCACCTTTAGACGTCTGTGAGAGGAGTATTTTATAAAATTCTTCTGTCAGATTGACAGTTTTCATACTCCTCCGATGCGTCTAAGGTGGGAAATTATATAATGTAATGTTAATTTATACGTTTATATCGATAATTTCCACCTCTACTAGTTTCATCACTTTTTTATTTCCCAATGTAATATGCTTTCCATCCTTTGCGTTATTTTGCCGGATATTATCACGCTCATCACTGTTTAGAATACTATTTTTAAATATCGACAATACTTTCCGCTACAATTATTGATTACCCACTTCGTCCTTTCATATACTAAACATCGTTTCATATACTAAAAATATCACATATGTACTAAAAATATCAAATAATGTTTAAGTACTCCTCCTGTAAAATGATAATAATGTGATCTACGATGGCATGCTTCCAATTTACAGAATAATATTAAAAAATAGGACTTAGTGAATTAACTTAATTTTCTCGTTTTACAAAACACTCACTGTACTTTTTTTTTCAGGATCTACATAATGAAAATCTAACTTTACTACTCTCACCTTGAACATAACGTCTTGGATACTGAATATTCAGTAACAGTTATTATATTTCTAGTTAATCAAATTTTATAGCAAGTTCATGAATTTCGTATTAAAGAAGCATCAGCATCAGCAACTCAAACAGACGAGACTGAAAAGTGAAGAGAATCAACGGAGCATACAATTCCCTCTCAGTGAGTTTCTAAGAAATTTAAAATTAAATTTAAATTTAAAATTAATTGATGCAAACCCTTCTACAATTTCATACGACGGAGAACAGATAACGATTAAAAATACGTTGAAAACTGCCAAGAAGTAAATATTGCAAATAAATCTTTGGAAGTAATTTTATTTTAAACTATTAATTCTTATAGAGAACGATGTAATTAGGGAATAACAGTTAATTAATTATATACAATATAAATGTTTCTAACAATATTTACGTACATATACATGCGTGTATAGATGAGCCTTTTATTGGCGTTTATAAGGCATTCGATAAAGTTCGATATCAACAAACGTTCCAGTCAACTTAAATAACACCTTCCAGCGGAAAATTTTGAAAAAGAAGATTAAAAAATAACCATTATAGCAAGCTCAACTTTATTACAGTCGAACCTCGATAACTCGGATTAATCGGGACCGCGGCCGATCCGGGTTAGCCGGAGAATATGGTAAAAATTAATAAAATACGGTATACTTCCAGATAAACTCCGTTAGAATTGAAATACCAGGAAATATATATAAATATGCACAGTACCTACTCATATAAATTACTAAAAACACGCAAACACAAACGTAAGCAAACGGAAGCGAACAATATACAAGACTGTACTACACACAATACAGTCACAATCGATGTTATGTTATTTAAGAACAGTGAAAACTAAAGACCATTGTTTGGAAACAATTTTATAAATAGCCTTTCAGTCTTTTTAAACAATGCTGTTTTAAATATATGAAGGAATACTACAGACAGGTGTCTGCTGTTTCTGCCGGCGCGGCGTGTGGCATGAGTCATTTTTACTATCGTATAGTTCAAATTACACAAATACACATTATCTCTCAAATATTATATTACATACATTTTTATTGTTGAAATGTTTATCTGATAATTAATTATTCGGTTATCGTTGTCAAAATACAAAATACTGAAAATCAAAATGTTTATCTGATAAAAACCGGTCCGGGTTAGCCGGATTTCCAGGTTATCGGGGGCCGACTTATCGGGGTTCCACTCTAATTGTAAGCTCAAGGTAAGCACTGATGATGACTGGTAAACCAGTCGAAAGCTAGTTACGTGATTGTGATGTAGCCCTTTTTAGGGATTTTAAATATATACCTTTTATAAAGGATTTTACTGTTTCTTGTATTACATGGTATACAGCCAACTACAGGAAAATTTTTCCTTGTGGATTTTTATATTTGACGGTATGGTCAACTTGGCTAATCAATACATGCGTCTAGCCACCAAAAGATGTACTCTCTAGCTTGATATATGGTTCATCTCCCAATGTATTAATAACAACGTCTTTCCTAAATTTTGCATTGTCAAAACACCTAGAAATGTTCCAGTCAACTTAAAGAACACCTTCCAATGGAAAATTTTGAAAAAGGAGATCTGTAACCATTACAGCAAGCTCAACTTTATTAATTGTAAGCTCAAAGTAAGCACTGATGATGACTGGTAAACCAGTCGAAAACTAGTTACGTGATTGTGATATAGCCCTTTTTAGGGATTTTAAATATATACCTTTTATAAAGGATTTTACTGTTTCTTGTATTACATGATATACAGCCTACTACAGGAAAATGTTTCCTTGTGGATTTTTATATTTGACGGTATGGTCAACTTGGCTTATCAATACATGCGTCTAGCTGCCAAAAAATGTACTCTCAAGCTGGATATATGGTTCATCTCCCAATGTATTAACAACAACAGTTTTCCTAAATTTTGCTTTATCAAAACACCTACAAATGTTCCAGTCAACTTAAAAAACACCTTCCAACGGAAAATTTTGAAAAAGGAGATCTGTAACCATTATAGCAAGCTCAACTTTATTAATTGTAAGCTCAAGATAAGCACTGATGATGACTGGTAAACCAGTCGAAAACTAGTTATGTGATTGTGATGTAGCCCTTTTTAGGGATTTTAAATATATACCTTTTATAAAGGATTTTACTGTTTTTTGTATTACATGGTATACAGCCAACTACAGGAAAACTTTTTCCTTGTGGATTTTTATCAACAATTATTAATAAACGTCCAGAAATCAAAGAAAATAGACTACAATGACGTCAGGAATTTAGAAAATTTATACTATAAGCCGAGTTCAAAAGTACGTGAACAGCTGTCAGAGGCAATTGAAATAAAACATGGGATGGAACAAGGACGCGTGCTCTCGCCAATTATTTTTAACCTCTACTCTAAATAGATCCTGAAAATGGCTCTCAAGCACTTGTTATAGCTTATAAATAGCTACCGTGGATCTTCTTTTTCGGAAATCGTACTGGTAATCTCCTATTATATCCTATGCTGTGTATATTGTTAGTCTATATCTAATCAGTCACTACATTATATTATGTCACAGTTAGTAAATTAATTTCTCAGTAGTTTTTACATATTCTGCGGTCCCCTTGTTTTGGGATTGTCACTATTCTCTCATTCTTCGGGCATTATTTCCTTACTCCATATTATATTCTGTATTAATCCATAAATCTTTGTGTATAGTGCCTACCCTCCGTATTTTATAAGTTCTGCACATATGTCATTGTCTCCCGCTGTTTTTCCGTTTTTTTTTAGGTTGCATATATTTTATCTTTCACTTCTGCATAGGTCTATTCGTTTTCGTCCTCATCTTTTTCGGTGTTTATTATTGGTTTCTTTTATTCTTTTCTATCCGTTTTTTGAAATATTTCTTTGAAATACTTCTGCCATTGTTCTGCTTCTGTATCTAAATTAGTTGCCCGATTTTGGTTATATAGTTTTAAGTATTGGTATAGTGGTTATGAATTATGTCTTTTATTTATGTTTCTATCTGGTTCATAATTTCTTCTGCTTTTTTTATTTTCTCGATTTAAACAATTTCTTTGTCTTTTTCCGTTGATCTTTGTATTTTTCTCTTTCCTCTTCTTTGCATGTGCTTAATCATTTCAATATTATTTTATTCTTTTCGTCCACTGCTAGTTTGCACTCTCCGTCAAACCAATTATTTTTTCTTTCTTTTTGCATTTTGCCAACCACTTTGTCCGAAGCTTTGTTTATTCCTTGTTTAATTTTTTTCCACTGTTACCCCATTTGTTCCTTGAAATATATCTCTGCATTTACTTCTTTTACAAATATTTTTTTACTTCTTTCTTGCTTTTCCACTTTTTGTCGTTTGAATTGCCCATGGATCCTTAATTTCTGTTATAGATGGACCTGTTATAGCCATCGTTATTTAAGGTTTTACTTTTTGGCCATCGTTGCATAGTCACCTGGTATAGGTAAATATTTATATTATTGTTTACATCACTGAATAGAGAACTGAATAGCCTTTTAAATGAGCTAGTACAAGACCCCCTTTCTTCTTGGAAAAAATTATCGATTACGTTATGACACCCATGTGGATAAGATTACTAGCCCGCGAGTAGTCGCGCCGTCAGATAGAATCTCACATTTTATCCTTTTTCGCGATAACTTGATGAAAAATTTTGCAATTCTGAGAAAATTTCGTAAGTTCCTCGAGGAAGGGTGTAGTAATGCGCAGGTATTTTTTTCTTCTTCTTCTTCTGCTTCTTTTTGTGCAATTTATGGCTTTGGGAAGAGCCAACTAGCATTAATAATTGTTGGAAATAATATTTCTAACATAGCAAGTAAATAAAAATACTATAAAATAAAAATTTGTTGTAAATTCGTATTTAAATTCGTATTGTGAGATGAAATCTAACACACGACTATTCACGTTACAGAAGTGAGCGCGACTACTCTAGGGATAGTATGACATAATAATATTATATGCCAGACATACATATTTTCAAAGAACTATATAGAAACTCGACATCCAAAATTAAAAGCGGAAATAAAATATCAAAAGGTTTCATGGCCACTAAAGGGCTAAGGCAAGGATGCTGTATATCGCCAGTATTATTCAATATATGTATATATTGATGAAGCCCTTAGATAATAGAAGAAGTGCAATGGAATGGGACTACCGATTGGAGATACGATACTCTACACGCTGCACTATGCAGATGACTAAATTGTAATTGCACATGACAAGGAAGATCTTGAATATATGGCAAGGAAACTGATAGAAGAATATAGAAAATGGGGTCTGGAAGTAAATACCAAAAAATATAATATCTATGCGTAGGAAGGGAAGGAACAAAGAAACTGAACCTGGAACAAGAGGCAATTACAAGCTGCAATGAATACATATATCTCGGAATACAACTAACTAGTACAGGACGAAACGAAAAAAATATTAAAGAAATGATAGTAAAGGGAAAACAGGTGATGGGAGCCTTGAATTCGGTACTGTGGGAAAAAATGTAAGAACAGAAAATAAAAAACGAATTTACAAAACAATAATAAAACCAGTGTTAACCTATGGATCTGAAGTCTGGCAATTAACCAACAACTACAAAGATAAAGTTTTAGCTACTGAGATGGATTTTTGAAAAAGTCCAGCAAAAAGATCTAGACTAGAACACATAAGAATCGACGACATTAGACAACAAATAATGAAAGTAGAAAGAGCACTCATAGATGACATCGAAAGACAACAGCTAGTATGGTATGGACACGTAAGACGAATGTAGGAAAGGAGAATCCCCAAAAAAGTGTTGGAATGGACCCCCACAGAAAAACAAAAAGGAGGAAGACCAGCAACTACATGGATAAAGGGCATCTCCAAGGCGATGTCTGAAAGAAACTTAGGAGAAGAAGACTGCCACAATAGAAAGGAGTGGAGATTAGGAACGGAAAGGCGTAGAACGCTAGAAAACCGATATAATATATATACAAACATAATTTAAAAATCACGATAGTCCTGTTTAGGGATATGTTTCCAAAGTCCCCCATTCCCAAAAAAAATATTCCATAATAATTTTGATCCTTAATTTATGAAATAAAGTTGTAATCTTAAGTGTCTCATGTATTTTTAAATTAATATACTATTTTTTATAATTTTACATTTCTGTAAATTCACACTACCATGCTGCTTAAACTTCAAACTGTATCAATAAATAAAATATTTCTTGGAGATCGTTGGGTCGACAAGATTTTCGAAGTAATAAATTGTTCTTTATTGGAAAGCCTTTTCTCAAAAATATGTTCCAGTAACGAAAAAGTTAAAAAGGAACGACAAAAAATCGTTGTTTCTAGAAGTCTCCAGGGAACAAGTATTATGGTTTCGTATCATATATCCTTTTAATCAATTTAAAAATATTAAGTATAAGAAGGGAAAAAGTACTAACGTAGACTATATAACTTGGGGGAGCTCTATACAAAAAGTCTGAAAAAGTATTTAATCATGAACGAAATATTAGTAAAATATTAACAGAAAATCTGTTTACACAAATAATCCTACTCGGAACAATAGTCACTTTCGCTAGTTTCTTTTTAGGTCTCCAGAAACTAAGTAATATACAGGGTGGTTCATCTGATCCGCCTCGGTGTCTGTACGGAAAACCACTTGATATTTTAAAAAAATTTCTTTACCGAAATATACACTGCCATTAATACTACAATCTAAAAATAATGTGAATTATACAGGGTGCTCCAAAAAAGACTGGTATATCAAACTTACATTTTTTCTAATGGAATGCCCTACATCTGATGCCATTATTGAATTGACCTTGAAAAATAAGCTTTATTTTCCTAAGGGTTCCTGTACCTAAATACAGGGTATTTTGATTTTTATTTCGATTTTTATAAAAATGTAAGGTTTTAGAAAAAAATAAATATCTACGAATCTAAGAATCAATAAAAAATTCTTTCTTGGATCTTAATAATTGACTATTTACAATACTTAAGCAGATGCTTATTGCAACAAAGTTTCTTGCAGGGTGGTCAAAATATGAGATTTTTCGATTAACAAATTCAGGCTGTAATAACTTACTTATTTTAAATGGAAAAACCCTGTATCTTGCTAGTCTATCGCGTACAAAATATACTTAGCTTCCAATTCTTATTAGGGTTTCCTATACTATATCCCTTCATTTGTTAAACATTTAAAGATTTCCTAATTTGAAAGCTTTAAAAATTAGAATTAAGTAAATATGTCGTGGTTATGTACAACACTTCACGAACACCGGCAATACAGGGTGAGGCAGATAACTGGCCTATTAGAAATATCTCGAGAACTAAAGGCAACAGAATCATGAAAATTGGAATACAGGGGTTTTGAAGCATGATCTATTAAATGAAAATATTTTCATCTCTTTGCAACTTCCGGTTATACCGGAAGTTGCTTATTAGTTCGATTTTTTAAATGGGACACCCTGTATATTTTTACATTGTTGGATTCTCTTCGATGTCTTCTTTCTTAAAATATAAGGATTTGTAATGTTGTACAGGGTATTTTAAAAGATAATTACGTTTTTTTATTAATTTCGTAGCAAAATTCACACTCTGTAGAATTGTAGTAGTTTGACAACTAAAACTCTACTTAGGTTCAAATTATTTTTAATATAGTCTACTATTGTTAAGAATCATTAGTATAGCTAAATTTTTAATTTTAGTTTACAGGGTTGGTCGAAACCCGGAATGAGTATTTTCTGAGTTTTCTTAAATGGAACACCCTGTATTTTAGTATTGTAATGAAATGATATTTTATGGTACTTTTTTATTTCTTAAGCATTGTCTATACCTAACTGCTTTAATTTGTGCTTAATTGTTAGTCGCACCAACAATCTTAACTACCTAGGTATTTTGATAGCTAAACCATTATGGGTAATTTTAAGGATCAGTCTGGATTAATATGTATTTATTTCTGAAAAATTATTTGTGACTGAATATTTTCACGGCCAACTTAATAAAATTTTACGTATTTTTTTTGCAAATTAATGTTTAGCTTGAATCACCAATAACTCACAAATTAAAGCAGTTAGGTATAGGGAATACTTATAAAATAAAAAAGTACTATGAAATATCATTTCATTACAATACTAAAATACAGGGTGTTCTATTTAAGAAAACTCAGAATATATTCATTCCGAGTTTCGAACAACCCTGTATACTAAAATTCCAAAATTAGCTATACTAATGATTCTTAACAATAATAGACTATATTAAAAATCACTTAAACGTAAACAGAGTTTTTAATGGCAAAGTATTACAATTCTACAGGGTGTGAATTTTGCTACGAAATTAATAAAAAAACGTAAATATCTTTTAAAATACCCTGTATAATATTACAAAAACTCATATTTTAAGAAAGAAGATGTTGAGGAGAATCTAAAAATGTAAAAATATACAGGGTATCCTATTTAAAAAAACCAAGTTATACGTAACTTCCGGTATAACCGGAAGTTGCAAAAAGATGAAAATATTTTCATTTAATAGATCATTCCTCAAAACCCCTTTTTTCCCATTTTCATGATTCTGTTGCCTTTAGTTCTCGAGATATTTCTAATAGGCCAGTTATCTGCCTCACCCTATATACTTAAATATCTTAGAGACGATACTGTCATAATTAAATTTTTTTTTATCAAGTAATCACACAAAGTGTTCTATTATTTTAATTGATTTTGGCCTACATGTGACAATGAATAATATGTTTATATTAAACTGCATACCCTATATATTAGATGCCGTATTCTGGAAGATATTTAAATTATATTTCATTCCGTATAAGTATTTTCCATATCTTAAACCAACGTTTATTAAGTAAATTTAAGAACACGACTTTTTGTTTGAATCTATGAATCGCAATTACAAAAAATTAAATGGAATGGCTACTATGACGAAAACGAGCCTATTGTACAAAAATATGTAAAAATGGGGATTTACAGAAAAACATGGGAATTTATATTTACAGAATAACATGTGTATTGAGAATGTTTAAATGGAATTGAAGAGATTTTAAATATATTCCGTTATAAAAAGTAGAATATCCAGTGTGTCATTTAAAATAAGAACACTCTGTGTGATTAAATGATAAACATGTGAATTTTATTAACGAAAGTATCTTGACTAAGATATTGAAACATATTGCCGGTGTTGGTGATTTGTTGTACATAACCACGACATAAGTATCTACTTAATTCTAATTTTTAAAGCTTACAAATTAAAAATCTTTAAATATTAAAAAAAAGGGAGATAGGTATAGGAAACCCTAATAAGAATTGAAAGCTAAGTCAATTTTCGACGCGATAGATTAGTAAGATACAGGGTGTTTCATTTAAAATAAGTAAGTTATTACAGCTTGAATTTGTTAATAGAAAAATCTAATATTTTGACCACCCTGTAAAGATAGGTATAGGAAACCCTAATATAAATTGAAAACTACGTAAATTTTCTACGCGATAGACTAGTAAGATATAGGTTGTTCTGTTTAAAATAAGTAAGTTATTACAGCTTGAATTTGTTAATAAAACAATCTCATATTTTAAACACCCTCTAAGAAATTTTCTTAAAGTAAGTATCTCTTTAAGTATGCTAAATAGTTTATTATTAAGATCGAAGAAAGAATTTGTTACTGATTCTTAGATTCGTAGATATTTATTTTTTTCTAAAACCTTACATTTTCATAAAAATCAAAATAAATCAAAACACCCTGTAGATATAGGGAACCCTTATGAAAATATAGCTTATTTTTTAAGGTCAATTCAGTAATGTTATCAGATATAGGGAATCCCATAAGAAAAAATATAACTTTGATATACCACTCTTTTTGGAGCACCCTGTATAATTCACATTATTTTTGGATTGTAGTATTAAAGGCTCTGTATATTTCTGTGAAGATATTTTTTTCCTATCATAAAATATCAAGTGGTTTTCCGTACAGAGACCGAGGCGGATAAGATGAACCACCCTGTATAAGTTTTATCAAGCTTTTTTTAATTTATAGTGCAAGGTTATAATATCATGTTTACCATCAAACGCATAAAATTGCAGTATCTGGGACACGTTAGGAGAAATTAGCACCGTTAGTCGCTGCATATTGCAAGGTAAAGTCAAAGGTAAGCGAGGATCCGGTAGAACGAGAATATCATGGCTGCGAAATTTGAGAACATGGTTTAGGACGACCTCAAAGAACTGTTTCGAGCCGCAGCGAGCAAGGTTATGATTGTCAATATGACTTCCAACATTATGACTTCAAACATTATACCAAACATTTTTTCAACGTAATTTTTTTTGGGAAGATTAATCATAATAAGCATTTTGGGATTAGGACAACTTTTCTCGCACAGGGGACCTTCTGAGCATTTTTTTAAAAACAAATACTGTGTAGACCACAATAAGGTAGGTAATGTCACACTGCTACACAAGATATACATTACAAGCCTAATCTAGTTATCCCCCAACTTAGTTTTAGACTAAAATATGAAAAATAAAATAAAATCTAGAATACGTTTATCATTTAGTGCTTAAAGAATTATTATAATATTAATAAAAATCCAAAACCATCTAACACCTTACAGTGGGCTGTCAGGCATTTGCTGCAACTGAATACAATGATCGGCATGACGCAGTGGGAAAAATCTTTCATCAAGAGATAGCTATTAAGCTGGGACTTCTCCAAACGGACCATCTAATCTAATCTAATCTCCCATATTATCAATACGTCCCTGAGAGTATGCTTGAGGATGGCAACTACAAGCTATACTGGGACCGCACTGTGCTCACAGATTAAACAGTGGCACATAATAGACCAGATCTCGTACTAGTTAATTAATTAACAACACAAACAACACTAATTATTGATGTGGCGATACCTAACAACAATAATCTACGTAGTAAATTTACTGAAAAGATCGCCAAGGACAGAGATTTGGAAATTCAAATACGAAGACAATGGAGAATGCAAAGTACCCAGACGATACCTATTATTATGTCTACTACTGGAGTCATTCTGAAGAACCTCCTCGAAAGCATAAATAGGCTGGGTCTAAATGAACATCTTTACAAGACCATGCAGAAAGCTGTACTACTCGCAACGGCCAGATGTGTACGAAAATTTTTGGGAGACACACCTGCATACCAAGTCACCTAGGGCTCGATAACACGGAAAGAGTCCCACCAGAGCTCAATCCATTTGATACCGTAGGTATCTGGAATGAGTCAATTTTCCCCTTAGTGGGAGTGTGGGCCGTATGGCTAAATCTGAATAAAAATAAAAATGTATACCATTTTTACTCAGTTGCAATGCGAAGGCAAAACGATCTTATTTTCACTTAGAATGCGGAGCGCAGTCCAGCACACTGAATCGACGATTTTCGACTCTTATTGGAGTCTCATCGGAGAGACGTAGGCCTGCTGCTCCATACTCTAAGTGACCAACATCGAGAGTTCTGAGACTCCAATAAGAGTCGAAAATCGTCGATTCAGAGTGCTGGACTGCGCTCCGTATTCTAAGTGAAAAATAAGATTGTATTGCCTTCGCATTGCAACTGAATAAAAATGGTATACATTTTTATTTTTATATTAGTATTACTACTATAGACTAACTAGGTCCATTTTCCGTTGGAACTTTACCAAGCTGCAGACGGGGTTGTGAATTGCATAATGTAGAATTCCTTCCCTTTTGTCTTCACTGCAGCATCCATCTGGCTTGCATATTGTAGAAGCCTTCGAGGTGTCACCAGGGAAATGAACCAATAAGTTTTCAATTTAAAAATCTTTTAGTAACATTTTTAATATTTTTCAATATTATTAATGTCGCTATTAGGATTGAAAAACTTTGCTTTTTAATTATTATAATCTTGTAGGGACCGTAACCGTTTAACCCTCTTAGATTTTTTCTAAGGATGTCTGACTAATGTGTATACTTGTTACAGTTAAAAAATATATGATCCAAATCTGCCGTTTCTTTAACCATATCACAAAGATTGTTATCAATTATATTATTTATTTTGTATAAATGGGCCGGATAACAAGCATGTCCAAACTTCATCCGTGATCTGGTTGTTATGGAACTTTTCGGACAGTAATTTACAAACGAAGGGTGTAACGTCTTCTCCCAACTATATGCTTTCTGTAGCTGTTTGGTAGTTTTCTAGTTCATTTGTTAATCATGTTGAACATGCTGGCTGCCTGCGGCCTTTTCTGTGGTTTCTACGGTAGGTTCTCTGGAGCTCAGTCGAATTTTGATTGCATCTTCTATATAGTTATGTATCGGAAGTGCCGTGTTGTTAAGAATCTCTTTTTATATTCTTTGGTCAAAGGTTAAGTCGGTGAAAGTGTGATAGTGGAATACCACTCAGTACACATAGACAATGGATGGTGTGGATTTGATTATTCCAGCGATAATTCTCAGTATTACTTAGCTGGATATCAATCTTTTGAACGTGAGCACTGTTTGTTTAAATTGGTGCGTAATATTCAGCTACAAAATAACAAGATACAAGTCTGAAGACCTGAGTGCGGATGCCGATGATTCCAGTGTTCTGCCACAGGGCTTCTGAATCTTGCCATTTCTAGCTTTTAACTTCTGGGCAGCTGTACCTACATCTGTGTAAAGCTTATCTAACGTAACTTCACAATACTTCTAGATCTTCAACCAGAATCTCTTCAGCGTCTTCTGGATATTTCGTTGGTGTTAATAAAGCCCAGTTATCGGCGTAGCCAAACTTTGTTGATGGTGTGGGCACATTTAAGATATAAAGACTTAAAAGCAGTGGTGAGAGTACTGAAATTTGTAGCAAACCATTTTTCAGTTTTCTGGGGTTGTTTATTTTTGATCCCATCTATCCCATCCAATGTCACTACAGCCCAAACCGGAACTTGGCCTTCATTAGTAAGCTTCTCAAATCATTTCGATGTACTGTTGTTTTTTTCCATTAACTCGTTTTTAGTTTTTTGGCATCCCCATCTACTTCATCCTCCCATCTCTTTTTTGGTCTTTCAACAGGTCTTTTTCCTTGCTTTTTGATCCCATAATTACTTAAAATACTCGGTGAGCATATTTTGTGTCAACAATCTGGCAGTGAATTTACAAGAAATAGTAAATGCTTTGATAGAGCCATTACCTTTTATTATAACAGGTTTGTCGATTTTGTGAACAAGACACCTCATCTGACCATGCCACTTTTTAATAGTTACAGCTATGTGCGTTGTGGCCACTATTATTATTAATTAACTCCTGTCCTTTTGAAGCTACGAAAGTTAGGCTAAATCTGTTTTCTACGTTAGGTATGTCTAAATCATATTCCATAACACACTCTATAATTCTGTATATATATCATGGTAAGGACTCACCTTTTTCATTGGTGTTTATACTGCTATAGGTCAGATGGTACGCAATGGATTCACATCCGATGATCAATAAATTGCAGTTCATTTATTCTTAAATTTCTACTGAAAACTATTTCGACCTTGGTGGTTGTTGGGAATCATCAGATGGGAGGTATTCTGATCCAAAAATATTTTACCCTTCATATTTCTTGCGTGTTTGGTCTACATCTTTACCGTCGTTAAATCTCTGCAAAGATTCAGCAACAGTAGAACTTTTATAGAGGGCCTATGGACTTCGGCAGTTCGGGTATTTATATATTATATCCTTTCCACGAATATCCCATTGAAATGTTAAAATGGTAGAAAAATCATTATCTCTTGTGAGGAAACGTGTAACCTTTTGTACATACATTTTTTTGAAGTTATACTTCTTTAAGCGCGTTGGGAGTATATTTATATGTGCGCGAATTCATCAGAAGTCTTGGTCCCGGGCGCAGCTTAAGCGTTATACGTCGTCTGATTGGGTAATTAAATTGACCTCTCAACAATTCAATTCAATTCGGTTCAATTCAATATGTCGGTTATTTTATTAATACTTCAATGGTTATGGGTAAACAAGTTGAGTGTATATTAGTTTTTATTGTTGTGAGGACAAAGACAAAAAGCAAGTTTATAATTGTAGTGACTTTTTAAATCGTTTTAAAAGCAACAGGTACGTAATTGTAAATGTTTCAGGATTGTTTTAAAAAATTACCTACCTATTTGGAAAAAGTACCTAGCTAGTAGGTAATAATTTTTTTACATAATTTGATTACCAACAAAATTTTTACCAACCTTCATCTAATATATTGCTTTTTTTAATCTATATTTTGTTTTATTTTAATATTATAATTCCACGAGAATCAAAGTAATTTGATTAAACTAAGAGAATAAGCCACTGCCAAAAAAGTTTAAAACGTTTAGTTGCTATATCTTCCCACGTCATTCATATGTCTCGATAGCTAAATTATGCGTGCTGTGAGTTCAAAATTTAACAACCAGATAGACGCAGGTTCAATCCCCAATGCAAATTTTTATTTTTTTATTTTTTTTATACATTTTATGATTTTAAGTATATTTATTATATATTTTTTTAGAAAATACGTATTTAGTTAAAATTTTTGTCAACAATTATTGTTCAGAAATCATTTCTCTGTTTGATTTTTCAATGTGTTTGCGTGTGTTTTATTCTTTTATTTTTTTAATTTTTGGTATTGTTTTAATAAAAATTTTTGTAAAGTAGTAAGTATTAAAATTTGTTTAATATTTAAATAAAATATAAATAAACTGTTTCAAATGTATCGATTTCATTGAAATCATATAATAAAAGTATAACTTTTTATGTGCGTACAAAATACACACACATTCTTTTTTGAATAAGTATATCTCTATTTGCTATCTTAGAGTCAAATAAAGAATACACACATCTGTCTTGTTCTAAAATGGCAATCTCACTTGAAATATTTTCTAGGGTATCTTATGAAAATTTCATCGTACTTTTGGCAACTATTTTAAAATTTATATAGTTTTCGAAATTATGAAATTACAAGATTATATTTCAACTGACATTTTTTCTTGAGTAAAAACGACAAACCACTCCAGTGAATCAAATTGTGCTCAAAAGTTTGCCAAAGTTACATTGGATGTGGAATGGCAGGAAAGAATTCTTGTTTCAAACGACTTTTATGGAAAATCTAGAATTGAAGTTTAAATTGTAATCTTATTCCCATAACCGTACAATAAACTTTTTGTCAGGTCGTGGGATAAAAACGTTCTTTGGCATCAGTTGATTGGAGTTAGAAAAGTTGTTCTAAAGTTTGAAAAAAGTTAGCAAGACGTAATTTACTAAAGATGGGGAGCAGAGGGATACTTAACTATTAGACAGAATGAACGCAATTTTGAGAGTTGGAGTTTGAGTTGAAAGTATTTCTGACAAATTGTATTTGATGACTACGGCTTTTCGTCTTGTTTATTTTATATCAGGAGGATATACCACTATCATCTTAATTGGTTTTTAAATTCCCTATATTGGTTTTCCCTTTTCACACACATTTTCTGTAGTTCTATTAGTCCATGTGGTGAGACCGCTCCCGTCTGAAAAAAATTTCTGATTCGGTTTATTTGTGGATTCCTATTCAAAAATGTCCCCTTTAAACAAATCTGAAGGGTGCCGTGCTGAATTTTTGGGCAGAAATTGTTTAAACAATTTTTTTAATAAATGCAAAAGATCATGCTTTTCTGCTCTGGAACGTATATTTTTAGATTTTTTGAGTCAATCTAAACAAGAAAGGTATCATGTAATTTTTCTCAGAAATTGATAGTTGTGGAGTTATAGGCGATTTAAAATCTGAAAAATGCGAAAATACGCATTTTAGAGGCTTAAAAACTCATATTTAAATTAGTACTTTTGACGTTGCCAGACACTTAGATTGAAGACTGAACATTCAGCTTCAATATTCTGAAAAGTGATCGCGTCTAACTTTAATTTATACCGTTGTTTTTTAATTGTTAAATATGCGTGTTTATCCGATTTTTTTGCCGGTGCGGCGGGCTCCATTTCAAAAATCTCCTATTTTCCTCCGAAAAATATTTTTTCTAGATTCTTTGTGATATTCTAAATAAAATAAGTTTCTTGCCATTTTTCTCAAAAGTTAATAGTTTTTAAGTTACAAGCGATTTAAAATCCGAAAAATGACAAAAAACGCATCTTCGGATTTTAAATCGCTTATAACTTTAAAACTATTCACTTTTGAGAAAAAGTCAAGAAACTAATTTTATTTAGAATGTCCCAAATAATCTAGAAAAAATATTTTTCGGACCAAAATAGGAGATTTTTGAAACGGAGCGCGCCGCA
The DNA here is from genome assembly GCF_917563875.1 of Diabrotica virgifera virgifera. NCBI lineage: Eukaryota > Metazoa > Arthropoda > Insecta > Coleoptera > Chrysomelidae > Diabrotica > Diabrotica virgifera. The sequence continues at coordinate 203,294,996 of NC_065444.1, read as the reverse complement.
TCGGCAAAACAATCGGTTAAACACGCATGTTTAACAATTAAAAAACAACGGTATAAATTAAAGTTAAACGCGATTACTCTTCACAATATTGAAGCAGAATATATAGCATAGTCTTTAAGCCTCGAAAATGCGTATTTTCGCATTTTTCAGATAGTAAATCGCCAATAACTCGAAAACTGTCAATTTCTGAGAAAATTTACAAGATACCTTTATTGATCAGAAAGACCCACAAAACTCAAAAATACATGTTCCGGAGAAAAAAAACGTGATCTTTTGTATTTGTTTAAAAAAATTGTTTAAACAATTTCTGCCTAAAAATTCCGCCCGGCACCCTTCAGATTTGTTTAAAGGGGACATTTTTGAATAGGAATCCACAAAGAAACCGAATCAGAAATTTTTCCAGATGGGAGCGGTCTCACCATATGGACTATATTATTTTGTACTAAAGACTCACAAAGAACTGCTTTTCAGGCACATTATGGTACTACCGTACTATCGTACGAAACGGTACTGCATCATATAGTAAAGAGGATGAGTTAAATCTGGAAAACTAAAAGGTGATGTTGTGTGCATTATTATCGATATAGATGAGACATTCATCAACATCTTCTACAAAACCGTCTCAAGAGAGATAATGGAAGCGAGTGTCGGTACAGGAAGTCACAGACTGCCTGCAATTGGATGAGAACTAACAAAGAGCTCGAAGAACTATACCCAGAGGCCAACATAATAAAAGAAATCGAGTTCAAAAGATTCCAATGAGCAGGATATCTCAGAAGACATTCTAACCAAAGAACAGTAAGACTGGCATGGGAAGAAGTTCCAACTGGAAGGGAAACACGTGGACGCCCTCGACTCGAGTGGCGAGATAATATAGCAGGAGACCTGAAAGCTATGGATGTGAAAAACTGGATGCATATTGCTCAAGACAGAGAAAAGTGGTGGCATGTTGATGAGTCGGCTAAACCCCACGAACGGTTGTAACACCACGGAGTAAAGCAAAAAGTAATATGTTCAGTTGATGGATGGATTGATAATTGAATTTAGAAACGATAATTATAATGTATGCGACGTCTTATAGTCTAAGAGCTAGAGCCGAAAAATCATCGTCATAAGTAATATGGAGTTTGGCATGTGAAAGATGTCTATTGTATATTGATAATTATGACCCCTTTCAGGCTGACACCTCAGTGGATACAGGAAGGAATAAGGGATGAAAGGGGAAAGTTAGTGTAGTCTTAAAAGGTTTTCACCTCCTATTTCGTTAAACCTCCATAGATTTTCATTAAAATTGGTGACTAGTTAAAGCATACCTCAAGAAATAAAAATGATTTGGTGCCAACTTGCACTTTTACCCTGGAGGTAGATCCCACCCCTTCTCGGGGGTGAAAACTATTTTATTAAAAATAACCCAACAAATCGATAGAGGGACAAATTATAAGTAAAATTTGTTATATCATGTTATTAAAATAAATCAATACTTTTTCAGTTAATAAAGATTAAAGATGAGCACATGCGTGAAGTTACGGATGATAAAAGAACATATTAATTAATTGTATGTTACTAAAATATTATTTTTATATTATTTGAATATTATAAATTTAGCAAAATTTTTTTTTATGCAATTATGTTTATTTACAATCTACATCATTAAAAGGGTATTAAGTAAATTTGTTTCATGTTTTTGAGCATGAAGAAGAGACTTTAAATGATGTCTCGTCTTATTCTATTTATGTTTAAGTTTTGAAATAGGTCCTGAGGCCAGGTTCTATCTAGTCTCCTTGTGGCAGGGCCATTATGGAATAATTCCCTTACTAACTCATTGTCATGGTGAATGGTACGCTCATTTTGTGACTCCGTGGCTCGATGAATTTCTTCTCTGATGAAAGGTATATTAAAGTCTTCGTGAAGTGTTTGATTAGTAACGTACCATGGTGCATCCACTATTGATCTTAGAACTTTAGACTGAAATCGTTGGATGATATTCAGTGATGTTGATTTTGCACAGCCCCAGAGGTGTAGTCCGTAGTACCAAATAGGTTTTAATATTACTTTGTACAGAAGAATTTTGTAAAATTTAGCAAAAGTGTATTCGAATATGTCAAATGTACTTATTATTGGACAACCACAGTTTCTGGACATATTCAGTTTATATTGATAGAAAAAATTCAATTAGATATCGAAGTAATATAAAAATACTAATTTACGAACATACAATAATTAATTAATAATGTTCTCTTTATAACCTGTAACTTCGCGCATATGCTCTTAAATAGACAAATCTTTGATCTTTAATAACTCAAAAAGTATTGATATATTTTAATAACATGATATAACAAATTTTACTTTAAATTTTTCCCTCTATCGATTTGTGCAATTATTTTTAATAAAATAGTTTTTGCCCGCAGGAAGGGGTGGTATTCACCACCAGGGTAAAAGTGCAAGTTGGCACCAAATCAGTTTTGTTTCTTGAGGTATGCTCTAACTAGTCACCAATTTTCATGCAAATCAATAGAGGTTTAACAAAATAGAAGGTGAAAACCGTTAATGACTGCACTAACTTTCCCCTTTCATGCCTTATTGCTACTTCCTGTATCCACTGAAGTGTCAGCCTCAAAAGGGGTCATAATTGTCAATATACAATGGACATATTTCACAGGAAAACTCCATATTACTTATGACGATGATTTTTCGGCTCTAGCACTCCCTCTATTAGGTCTTAGACTATACGGATAACCTTTTATTTTAATCTGAAATAAAGTTAGTGGCACAATCAAAGATAACATGCTTTAACTGTACTTACAAAATAGACTCCAAGTGTAGGGCATAACATAAGACCCTTGTAGATCAAAGTCAAGAAATTTACCAGAAACAAGAGAAATTTAAAAAAATTGTAAAAAATCCTTTGTAAAAGGTATAAAATTTTATTAGAATTACTTTAAAGGACTACATAACAACAAAAGGCTTTCGATTTTTATAAAAAATCATCATCAGTGTTAGATTTAAAAATAAGTATAACCGATTTAATGAATATAAAGTTGGTATTTAAATTTTGACTAATGTTAGAGCAAGTTGGTTATACTTAAAAACTGGATGCTAGCTGAGCCACAAAAGAAAAATATCCGGGTAAAAACCCTTTAAATAAAATATCGATGCGTTAAAAGTGCATACTTCAACAAAAAGTCTAATGATGGTCACATGGCAACTAGGATAATGCTCTAAGGTAATGTATTGAACTTTCCCAACACGTGAGATCCAAATTGAGTTATATACATTTCAATGACTTAATGGCAACTAATGAGTGATGTTTCTGAAAGGTGTCAAAAGACAGACGGACAACGTCACGTAGAAGTTACCCTGTATTACCACAGACAACTAATTGTAGTAAAAGATTTTTTAAAAAGTTTTTTTATACAGTAATAACAAACATCAACAAAGTTGTGGCTATAATTACCTTTAAGTACCTTGATTATGTAAGGTGTAGGTATAGTCGGTTCGCTAAACTCAGACGCAACTGGCTAGGTATTTTAGTCGATAATTTTTTTGTTTTTTGCCAATTTTGCAAAAATTGGCAAAATTATTAACTATTTAGTGATTATTAACTATTTAGTAATTATTTTTTTCCAATTTTACTAAAATTGGCAAAATTACCGAATAAAATATCTAGAAAGTTGCGTCTGAGTTTAGCGAACAGACTATAGAGTATAAAATGATTTCTATAATGCAAATAGAGAATTAGCCAGAATGTATGCAGCCATCTATACATAATTAAAATGAAGTTGAATTAATTAGCAAATAATGGATCCATTTATGTTACCTTTAAAACCATTTTTCCGACAACATTAGTAGGTTATAAGTAATTATATCCTTACCTTTAAAACCATTTTTCCGACAACATTAGTAGGTTATAAGTAATTATATTCTTAATCAAAAAATCAAAGTGTCGGACAAAAATATTGGGGCAACTGGACGGTCGGACAAAAAATGTAATTTTTATTAGTAAACTATACTTTCAAATTATGCTGGGTTCGTGCATCCCTTATCTTTACAACCATTTTGCCGACAAAAGTAGTAGGTTACAAGTAATTATATTCTTAAACAAAAAATGTAATTGTCTGACAAAAATGTTGGGGCAAACGAACAGAAAACTTAATTCTTTTAGGCTATCGACGAGGAGGTATTATCAAAAAAAAATTTTTAAAACAGTGTTTCTCGGTTACTTTTGAATCGATTTAGCTGAAAATTGGTACACACACTAAGTAACGCATTTAAAAGGGTATGACGTGGGTCGGAACCCAAAATTTTCTAAAAAAATTTTCCGACAAGAGGGAAAATATTAGAAAAATTTTGATCTGATAATTTGTGTACATACTCCTTGGACAACGACAAACATCGTTCTGTATTTTTTTTCTCGTATTAAAAAAAAAATTCAGCACATGTATCAGGTTATAAGTAGTTATATTCCAAATCAAAAAATCTAAGTGCCCGACATAAATAGTGGGGCACATCCAAAGTCGGACAAAAAATTTAATTTTTATTAATAAACTATACTTTTAAACTATTCTGGGTTCGTGCATCCCTTATCTTTACAACCATTTTTCCGACAAAAGTAGTAGGATACAAGTAATTATACTCTTAAACAAAAAATGTAATTGTCTGACAAAAATGTTGGGACAAACGAACAGGAAACTTAACTCTTTTAGGCTATGGACGAGGAGGTATTATCCAAAAATATTTTAAAACAGTTTTTCTCGGTTATTTTTGAATCGATTTAGCTGAAAATTGGTACACACACTAAGTAAAACATTTAAAAGGGTATGACGTAGAGCTGTACCCAAAATTTTCCCAAAAAAATTTCGGACAAGAGGGAAAATTTTAGAAAAATTGTGATCTGATATTTGCATACATACTCCTTGAACAACGACAAACATCGTTCTGTAGTTTTTTTTCTCGAAATAAAAAAAAAATTTCCGACACAAGTATCAGGTTATAAGTAGTTATATTCCAAATCAAAAAATCTAAGTGTCCGACAAAAATATTGGGGCAAATCCAAAGTCGGACAAAAAATTTAATTTTTATTGATAAACTATACTTTTAAATTATGCTGGGTTCGTGTACCCCTTATCTTTACAACCATTTTTCCGACAAAGATAGTAAGTTACAAGTAATTATATTCTTAAACAAAAAATGTAATTGTTTGACAAAAATCTTGGGGCAAACGAACAGAAAACTTAATTTTTTAGGCTATCGACGAGAAAGTAATATCAAAAAATTTTAAAAGAGTTTTCTCGGTTATTTTTGAATCGATTTAGCTCAAAATTGGTACACACACTAAGTAAAACATTTAAAATAGTCCAGAGAAATAAGATTTTTCTCGTGACACATCCCCCTCCAGGCCGAAACCAAATTTTTTGAGTAGTATGGACATCTATATTAATAACTTATATGTTTCCTGCAGCCGATTTTGATGATATACATAGTTATAAACAAATGAAGATCAAAAAACGCTAAATTTTCGCTTTTTTCGTCTATTACTAAAAAGTGAAACATTTTAAACAAATTTGAGAGTCATAAGCTGATAAATCATATAAGAAGCTTCAATATGGCGTCCGCTGCATATGTCTATGCTTAATTGTTGCTTAGAAAATTGGAAAATAATTCATAAATTTTGAGATTTTATAAATGTTCATAACTTATGTAAAAATTAAGTTAGAACTTTCTTATTAAGCAGAATGCTGAGACTACTGGTGTTTAAATTATATTCTAAATTTCAAATCAATTGGTCAAATAGTTTAAAAGTTATTTAATTTGTTTATCCCAAATTATTATTTTTTGCAACACTATAAGTCAGAACACGATGAGGTTATAGTAATACCTCGGACAGTTTATGAAAGAAGAAGATTTATGCTATTAACCTAATTAAAAAAATGACAAAAAATAATTTTAAATAGTGTAAAATTATTTTGCAAGTACATGTCGATTTTTTTCTTAAAAACAATTAGAATAACTTTTGAACCGTAACCTCTAGAAAAATTATTTTTTCATATTTAGTCCTGTCGCCAGGGGGGGTACAACGGCCTCGTTAATTCAGATGGACTTACTCAAGTTTTTTTTATGTATTTTGACCCGTAGAACACGAATTTTTTGGGTAACAGTTGATCCGGATGTCGATAAGATTGTTATAGACCAAGAACTTGAGGAATCAAATAACAGCGATTTTTGGCAAAACAAAACAATATTTTGTATTTTTTGGGCCATTTTAAGTAAAAAATATTTCTACAAGTTTTTTCGTAGGATGCACAGTTTTCGAGATAAACGCGGTTGAACTTTAAAAAAATCGAAAAATTGCAATTTTTGAACCCGAATAACTTTTGATTAAAAAATAAAATAGCAAGTCTGCTTACCGCATTTGAAAGTTTAAGTCAAATTATATCGGTTTTGATTATTTGCATTGGTAAAAATTTATTTTTTTATTGTTTAACAAAGCTATAAACACGTAGGGTTTCCCGTGCTTTTACATGCGTTTTAACGCATGTAACGTAGAAATAGTCTTGATTGCACTAGTACCTATTCTACCTACTCGTTCGATTTTAAATGAGAAATCATAGAAACATCACTCACGCACTAGTTGTTTGTAGCTTTGTTTAGCAATAACACAATAAATTTTTAGCAATGCAAATAATCAAAACCGACATAATTTGACTTGAACTTTCAAAGGCGCTAAGCAGAATTGCTATTTTATTTTTTAATCAAAAGTTATTCGGGTTTAAAAATTGCAGTTTTTCGATTTTTTGAAAGTTCAACCGCGTTTATCTCGAAAACTGTGCATCCTACTAAAAAACTTGTAGAAATATTTTTTGCTTAAAATGACCCAAAAAATACAAAATATTGTTTTGTTTTGCCAAAAATCGCTGTTATTTGATTCCTCAAGTTCTTGGTCTATAACAATCTTATCGACATCCGGATCAACTGTTACCCAAAAAATTCGTGTTCTACGGGTCAAAATACATAAAAAAAATTTGGGTAAGTCCATCTGAATTAACGAGGCCGTTGTACCCCCCCTGGCGACAGGACTAATTCAGAAAGACTGAATTTTTATACATATTTATAAAGAAAAACAATTGTCCTGTGACAATTAGGGACGAAGTTAGCACCCTTCTTCTTTTAATTCACAGCAGCTTTGTTTATAACAATTAAGAAATAAAATTAGCCGCATTTGAAAGAACATATATCAAAGTTTTAACCTACCAAGTATACAAAAGATTTCCTTTCAAGGAAATCGTCCACAAAGCTTAAAATTTTAAAATCGGCCAGCGTTGAAACTTGGGTTAGCGATGAGAGGGGGGAAGGAGCTGTTAACTGTACCTCTGGTTCTCGATTATTTATTTCGTTGTTTCTTTTTTCAATTTCTATGTACTTTTTACGTACATTACGATTAGGCGTTATTTAAATAAACTAATTGTTATATACACTATCAATGTTTAAACAATTTTTTTTCAATTTTTTAAATAATATTTGATGTAACTTATTGTAAAACGTACATATTAGTTACAGGGCGTAACAAAAATGCAGGTCATAAATTAAATCACATATTCTGGGACCAAAAATAGATCGATTGGACCTAACTTACCTGAATACAAATGTGCACATAAAAAAAGTTATAGCCCTTTGAAGTTACAAAACGAAAATCGATTTTTTCCAATATATCGAAAACTATTAGAGACTTTTTATTGAAAATGGACATGTATCATTCTTATGACAGGAACATCTTAAAGAAAAACTATAGGGAAATTTGTGCATCCCATAAAACTTTTATGGGTGTTTTGTTCCCTTAAACCCCCCAAACTTTTGTGTACGTTCCAATTAAATTATAATTGTGGTACCAGTAGTTAAACTCACTGTTTTAAAACTTTTTTGATTCTTTACATTTTTTCGATAAGGCAGTTTTTATCGAGTTGCGGCTTCTTTTTAATATGTTTACATAAAGATTTTATGGGGGTTTTGTTCCTTTACACCCCCCCCCCAAATGTTCGTGTACGTTCCAATTAAACTATTACTGCGGTACCATTAGTTAAACACAATGTTTCTAAAAATTTTTGTCTCTTAGTATTTTTTCGATAAGGCACCTTTTATTAAGATTTGGCTTCTTTTTTAATATGGTTCAAAATATGCCTAAAAATGTAAATTATAAATAAATTTTCATACGATTAACAAGTCTCCATAATCGTACTTAACCATATTTAGAAATATGTAGTGGATTTGACTAATATTCAAAATATCTCAATAAAAACTGACTTTTCGAAAAAGTACTCAGAGGCAAAAAAGTTTTAAAAACATTGTGTTTAACTAATGGTACCACAATAATAATTTAATTGGAACGTACACAAAAGTTTGGGGGGTTTAAAAGAACAAAACCCCCATAACATTTTTATGGGGTGTCAAAATTTTACTATAATTTTTTTGTAAGATGCTCCTGCCATAAAAATACACATGCCTATTTTCAATAAAAAATCTCTCGGAATTTTCGATATATTGCACAAAATCGATTTTCATTTTGTAACTTCAAAGGGCTGTAACTTTTTTTATGTGCATATTTATACAAAGGTAAGTTAGGTTCAATCGAACTATTTTTGGTCCCAGAATATGCGATTAAATTTAGGACCTGTATTTTTGTACACCCTGTAATTATTATACACTAATCCTATTCAATTATTCCTAAATCTAACATTGGCTTATAATATTGAATTAAAAATAACAAATCTCAAATAAACTAGGTTTATTTATTGATAAACATGCTACTAGATATAAACGAAAAATTAAATTTAACAAAATTAGAGAGAGGATACAAAGAACAAAATTATTTTCAGAAATTTTCTACAATATTATAATAATTGTATCTTACAAGATTGAAAGTTATAATTTTAAGATTGCAAAAAAAAACAAAAATTAAGATATTGCATATATTTTGGTATTATAACAAGACTATTAAAACAAAATTAAAGGAGATTTATTTAGGAATACTTGTATTTTTATGAAAAACGTAACAATTATCAGTTACCCATTTAATATAAGTTATTGTAAAGTCAAGTGCTTAATATGCAAAATATCGTAAAAGAATTTCCAAAAATTGTTTACACAATTTACATAGTTATTTAAATAACCACTTTATTAACAAAAAACATATCCGTAACGTACGCAAAGAGTACATACAGATTAAAAAAAGAAACTCCAAAATAGATAATAGTGAAAGATAGAGATTTTGGTTATCGAAGTCCATAAACTATTTATATCTCTGTACTAACAAGTACTCGGTGCAACCAGTTTTGCAAGAGCAGATAGTTTATTTTAATAAAATATCTGGAATAAAGAAGATATTTTGATCGAATCGGTACTAACGGTTCTTAGCTTAATTTCCAACCCCGATCAATTACGTTTATCTCTTGTTTGGTGGTTCTGTAACTTCAGTTTTTCATTCATCTAATAGCATGTTTACCAAAAAAATAAAACCTAGTTCATTTGAGATTTTCTGATTTCTATAGATCAATACTATTTTTAGAAACAATTGAATGGGATAATTTGTTTTTTCATACTTTAAATTATTACTAAGTTTAATAAAAAACTATGTATTATTATATTATACATAAATATACATGTTTTGTGATTAAAATTACTTCAAATATTATTAAAAAAAATTGAAAAAAAAATGTTTAAACAAATTTGATGGTGTATATAACAATTTATTTATTTAAATAATGCATACTCGTACTGTACGCAAAAAGTACATATAAATTAAAAAGAGAAACGTCGAAATCCGTAGGCGAGAACAAGAGATACAGCTAACAGTTCCTTCCCCCTTCTCATCGATCTCCCAAGTTTCAAGGCCGTCCGATTTTAAGGGTCACATTTTGAAGCCTTGTGGACGATTTGTTTGAAAGTATATATTTTTTATGTTTGGTACATTAAAACTCTGAAGTATGTTCTTTCAAATGTGACTGATTTGATTTGAAAATTGTTATAAAGAAAGCTGCTGTGACTTAAAAAAAGGGGGGCGGTCAACTTCGTCCCTAATTGTCCTAGGATAATTTTTTGTTTCTTTAAATTTGTATAAAAATTCAGTCTTTCTAAATATGAAAAAATAATTTTTCTACGGGTAGTGGTTAAAAAGTTATTCTAATTGTTTATAAGCAAAAAATCGACATGTTCTTGCAAAATAATTTTACTATACTTAGAATTATTTTTTGTCATTTTTTTTAAATTAAATTATTAGCATAAATCTTCTTCTTTCATAAACTATTCAAAGTATTACTGTAATTTCATCATTTTCTGACTTATAGTGTTGCAAAAAAAATTAATTTGGGATAAACAAATTAAATAACTTTTAAACTATTTGACCAATTATTATGAAATTTAGAGTATAATTTAAGCACCAGAAGTTCCAGCATTCCGTATAATAAGAAGGTTCTAAGTTAATTTTTGCATAAGTTATGAATATTTATAAAAACTCAAAATTTATTAATTATTCTGCAATTTTCTAAGCAACCAATAAGGATAGACATATTCAGCGAACGCCGTATTTAAGTTTTTTATATGTTTATGAGTTTCTTACTTCCAAATTTGTTTAAAATGCTCAACCTTTTAGCAATAGACGAAAAAAGTGAAAATTTAGCGTTTTTTGATCTTCATTTGTTTATAACTATGTATATCATCAAAATCGGCTGCAGGAAACATATATATTATTATTATAGATGTCCACACTACCCAAAAAATTTGGTTTCGGCCTGGAGGGGGTTGTGTCACCAACATGATATTTTTTTTCCTTATTTCTCTGAACTAAAAGGCTATGACGTAGAGCTGTACCCAAAATTTTCTTAAAAAATTTTCTGACAAGAGGGAAAATTTTAGAAAAATTGTGATCTGATATTTGCTTACATACTCCTTGAACAACGACAAACATCGTTCTGTAGTTTTTTTTCCAATTAAAAAAAATTTCCGACACAAGTATCAGGTTATAAGTAGTTATATTCTAAATCAAAAAATCTAAGTGTCCGACAAAAATATTGGGTCAAATCTAAAGTCGGACAAAAAATTTAATTTTTATTAGTAAACTGTCTTTTAAAAAATACTGGGTTCGTGCAACCCTTACCTTTAAAACCATTTTTCCGACAACATTAGTAGGTTATAGGTAATTATATTCTTAATCAAAAAATCAAAGTGTCGGACAAAAATATTGGGGCAACTCGACGGTCGGACAAAAAATGTAATTTTTATTAGTAAACTATACTTTCAAATTATGCTGGGTTCGTGCATCCCTTATCTTTACAACCATTTTTCCGACAAAAGTAGTAGGTTACAAGTAATTATATTCTTAAACAAAAAATGTAATTGTCTGACAAAAATGTTGGGGCAAACGAACAGAAAACTTCATTATTTTAGGCTATCGACGAGGAGGTATTATCAAAAAAAATTTTAAAACAGTTTTTCTCGGTTATTTTTAGATCGATTTAGCTGAAAATTGTTAAATTGTTACACACATTAAGTAAAAAATTTAAAAGGGTATGACTTGGAGAATGGAGAAGAAGACACAATGATGAACTCCAGACAATATACGGAGATGAAAACATAGTACGCTACATTAAATCAAACAGAATACGATGGGCGGGTCACGTACTAAGATCAAGTGACGAAAGACTTCTAAACGCCACATTCTGGAAAAGGCCCGATGGAAAAAGGTCAGTTGGTCGCCCAAGAAAGAGATGGAAGGACGCAGTAGCCAGCGATCTACGCAAAACGGGAGTACAGCAATAGGAAATAGCTGCTCAGGACCGACAACAATGGAGGGAAATAGTAAACGCGGCCAAGACTCACATAGAGTTGTAGAGCCAAATGATGATGATGATGATGATGATGAGGACTTAGAGTTGTACCCAAAATTAATTTTGGGTATTAACTACAGTTACATTATTAACTACATTTTTAACTACAGTTAAGAATTTAATATTCACCATTGGCGCGCATACGGGTAATATGAGCCGAAAAATACGTAATTTAATATGAAGTCAAAAATGCATAAAAATTAATTTTTTTTAAATTGTACCAAAACGCCCCATTATTTTTGTCCGACAAGTGATCCAATATGCATTACACATGTAAAAAAACAGTACAAAATAAAAATAACATCTGTGGTAATAAATAAAACATTTTCAGGAAATTGACATTTTCAGCGCGTCCGACTGCGCATATGCCCCGTGAAAATTGTCCGACAAGGTTACCACATTATTGTAAAAAGGTTTTATGGTAGATTTCGTTAAAATTAGCTATGTGGTAATAAATTTATTATTTTCATAAATTTTAAGTTATTTTTCGGGTGTAACTACAATGATATTATGCTAAAAATGATGGTGTATCGCATATTTTAAATGCGTTTATCTCGAAAACGGTTGAGTTTAGGAAGATGAAAGAAGTATACATTTTTTAAGTAAAACTAACAGGAAAATAAAAATTTTAATGTCAAAATTATACAGAGTGAGGGATAAAAAAAATTGAACGTAATAAATGAGTTCTGAAAGGCATATGTGGCGCCCTCTGGGCAATGCATAATTTTTGGTAAGGAATATAGATTTCTCGACCCAAGAAACCCCCAGATATAAAATTTCATGTTGTTATCTCATACCTATCAGGAAATATTCAATAATAAATAAAAAAAAAGTTTAACTTTGACACCCTGTATCTCGGCTATTATAAACTTTGTACTAAGGTAAGTTAGCTTAAATCGGCCTATTTTAACCTCAGGGACCTGAGGTTAAGCTATGGCCCATTCTTTACCAAACACCCTGTATGCATAAAAATTACTTTTTATTTTGATTGTACCAAAACGCCCCATTATTTTTGTCCGACAAGTGATCCAATATGCATTACACATGTAAAAGAACAGTACAAAATAAAAATGACATCTGTGGTAATAAATAAAAAATTTTCAGGAAATTGACATCTTCGGCGCGTCCGACTGCGCATATGCCCCGTGAAAATTGTCCGACAAGGTTACCACATTATTGTAAAAAGGTTGTATGATAGATACCGTTAAAATTATCGATGTGGTAATAAATTTATTATTTTCATAAATTTGACATATTTAGCGTGTCCGACGCGTCATATGCCCCAATATTTTTGTCCGACAAAATTGTTTTCGTTGTTTATATGACAAAATCCATTGATTAAAATAGAATGACCAATGTGGTAATAAATTTTTTTCTTGCATAAAATTGACAACTTCGTCACCGCTTGACAGACAAACGCCCCACTACCATAATGCGCCAAGCTCAAAATTTGTCCGACTCCACCCAAATAACAAGTACAAAAAGTTTCAACGGTGTGGTCATAAATAATAATTGTATATGCGGGCCCAAGGCCTATTAGCTTTGGAATATAGAGTATGGTGCGGATAAAAGGAATAAATTCATTTTCTCATGAATGCTCGACTTTGGAAAAAATATCGAAACAGGTCAATTTTTATTTTTAAATTATGACCTTTTGGCATATATATCATACTAATGATGTCATCCGTCTGGGCGTGATGACGCAATCGATGATGTATTTAAATGAAAATAGGAGTCGTGTGCTAGCGCATTTGAAAGGTTATTGAATTTTGTATTCAGTAATAGAAACATTAACATAATTATTTATACACGGTGTCAAACAATTTTTTTAAATTAAATTAATTGACTCAAAAAGAAGAAAGTATGTTATTTACTTGTTACATTTTACTACCGTCAGAAAACAGAAAAAAAATTTTTATTTAACAAATAAAGATTGCTTTTCGCTTAAATTCAATGTTCAAGCTGCCACCCACCTGACTCTTTGCACTTTGAACGTCTAACTTAAGCGAAAAGCAATGTTTATTTGCCAAATAAATATTTTTTTTCTGTTTCCTGAGAGCAGTGAAACATATTTTGAATTAAATAAATTACATACATTCTTCTTTTTGTGTTAATTATATTAGGAATTAAAAAAAAATTAACACCCTGTATAAATAATTTTATTCGTGTTTGTGTAAGTGAGTAGATAATTTAATAAGCTTTTAAGTGAGCTTACTACCCCTATTCTCATTTAAAAAACTGACTACACCTATTCTCATTAAAAAAAATCATCGGTTGCATCATCATGCAGAGATGGATGTTATCAATAATATGATGTATATGCCAAAAAATCATAATTTAAAAATAAAAATCGACCTGTTTCAGGATTTGTTTCCAAAATCGCCTATTTACGAAAAAATAAATTTATTCCTTCCATTTGCACCATACTACTGGTAGTATACGTTGTACACGAATATAGTATATTCTGTTGAAGTTTCTGTTCCAACAGTGGCGTATCTGAAGATTGCGGGGCCCACCCGCGACAATTTTTGTGGGCCCCCGTATTATAAACATAACGACAACTAAATACAGTATAATTACTAAAATAGGTGTAAATAATATTATTTGGCCTTTCTTTAATAAGTCTTCATTAGTTAGTGTTAATAGATTTTTTGGGAATAGACATGAAAACATATTATACATGTATCTTAATCCGACAAACCTATTAGTAAGTTGTTGCAATATTATATCTAAATTTACATTGAAAACATTAACTACAAAACTTTTTTTGCTAAAAGTTATTTTTCGTCGCAGCTGAGCTCATCGTAAATTTTTTTATACGTTTTATCCGTTTATTTTTAAATTCCGGTATAATACCCCACTATTCTGCTATTCCTGCTGCTTAGTTTCGGAAAACGAATTTCTCATGTCTAGAAGATTATCACAAGTTTTTTCAAAAAGTTGAAGGGCGACCGTTAACTCTGCCGTTTCAGATTGCAAAAGTGTTGATGTTAGATTAATAAAGTTAAGTAGGTATTTTAGATTGAATAGTAATGTTACAGTTAAGTATTTTAGATTGAATAGTAATGTTAACGACAAATTCAAAATTATTCATATGCCAGAGCTGAGACGAGTCCTCAAAAAAAGGATTCGAATCACGGATCCGAATCACGAGATATGATAGGAATCACGGATCCGAGTCCGAATCCTTTTTACTAAAAAACAAGGATTCGAATCACGTGATTTGAGTCCATTTTTCGGATCACGAATCACGAATCATATCAGTGTATTGATGTATGATTCCTAATCTAATACTGTCTTCTGTCTATCTATTACTCCCCATGACATGCATAAAAATGATATAAAAATAGATTCTGTCCATTTAGCCACTCTCAGTTTGGTTTAACTTTTTTATAACGTGTGTTTTGTGTAGGGTTGGTTACTCTTTCCCGGTGACACTTTAGGAACAGCACTGTTAATTAGAACCTAACAATGAATAATCGAGTGGGGAATCCTACCTAAGGACTATGTAACATAATTAGTTTTTAATTAATTAAATTAATCAGAAAAACCCCGTCACCAACAGGACTAGAACCCGGAAACCATGGATCCGAAAGTCCTGACTCTAAATACGGACCACTGAGCCACATACTCCCTATGAATATTTTTTGCACTGGCAATAACCTATGAATATGAACCATAAATAAATAAAATTCTACAAAAATACACTTTATTTATAAACAGAACAACAACAACAAACAACAATAAAGTGAACAAAAATAATAAACATAAAATAAAATTTTAAAAAACTTATAGTTTTTAAAAATATTTCTTTTGGTTGGCCTTACATAGCACCAAAATTTCAAAATTTTCGTCTGTCAGGCCATTCCTTCGAGGTGCGTCGATTATACCTGCAAATGAAAATAATCGTTCGACTGCACCAGACGAAGGAAGGCAAGTGTTAAATTTTATGAAAATTTTTTTAAGTGTAGGATATTCATTAATAATATGTATATTATTTATTTTATCTTCTAAATACCTCAACAGCTCCAGTTCAATTTTTGAAGATGTTTTACTTTTAGGTACAGATTATGATTGGGAGGAGTTTCTTGCCATTTCACTGTCGTTATTTAATATTGGAGGCTGTACCTTGACCTTGTCGTCACTGAAATCAAAGAATTGGTCTAAATTGGTTGTGTCACTCTCATCTGATAAGAAATCATAGTTTAAATCGTCTAAGTCTCTAGCTGCGTCTATAATAAACTTTTTTATATCCTCTTTAGTATATGTAGGATACTTTACGATATTATACCATCTGAATTTAAATTGAGGAATTAAAACGGCTGCAATTACGACTTCTTTACAATTAAGCGACAGTATGTCAGCAAATCTTCTTCTCAGGTTGTCGAGGCACATTTTGGCTATGTATTCACCTCCATATTTGTATGTGGTACGGACCGCTACTTTTTTTTCATATTTATTTATTAGAGATAATAAACTCGGTAACAAGAACCCAAAAAATGAGTTGTTCGCGTGCTCTCCTTGAAGAAAATCCAATGTATGGGCTAGAGGTTCCATTACCATACAATAATCTTCTAAAAATAAAAGTTCAGTCCCTTTAAATGGTTCCAGTTCCAGTTTCTTAAAAAGTATATTGAGTTTGACCTTTTCTTTTAGAATTTGCTTTACAGAATCATAAAGTGAATTCCATCGAGTAATACCTGGACGGCTAAGTGTGTGCCCTAAAATGTTCTGAATAATTTCATTTGATTTTGGTCTATTAGCTTTATTCCAAAGCAGGTTACATTTTTGAAATGCTGCAGTATGGCGCTTTCGCAGAACTGCATTTTCTTGAATTAAATTTTTGTAATCCGTTGTGGCTATTAAATTTAGTGTATGGCTGGCACATCGGAAATGTTTCGTTAAAGTGAACTGTTCAGCTGAATCGACATCCATATCGTCATTCTCCAAAAGTTCCGGTCTTTCTCTTCATTTATATTTATTACCTGAAATATATCATCTGCATTTATCGCTTCCTCTTCATCATTGGTTATGTGGTATTGTTCAAATGCTTTAACGAAGTTGCTTCCATTATCTGTAATTGTTCCAACTATTTTTTCTGTTAAACCAAACTGCAAAGTTTATATTTTCAAGCATTTCGCCAATATGTCTGTAAGTGTGTGCGCCTTTAAATCGTTTACAGGCAATTGCAGCATATCCTCTAACCAAGTTTTCTTCGATCCAATGCACGGTAACCCCAAGAAAACTTCGTTTCTTGTTACACCAAGTATCAGCTGTCGTACATAAAAAAGCGAGTATTTCTTAGTTTTTCTCTAATATGACACATATTTTCATTATAATTTTGATCGATTCTTTTCATAACTGTTTTTCTTGATGGAACTTTAACATTCATTCCTTGAAAAAGTGCCAAGAAACTTTCATGATCTATAATGATTATAGCAGACATTGTACCTAAAATAAAATTTACCACCCGTTTTTCAAAATTAGCTTGGTCAACCCAAACGTTTCCGCTGCCTAGAAGTGTCTGCATTAGTCTAGGTTGCTTATGGCTACTGGCAGTAGTCGATGCCGTCGATGGTCCTTCAGGATCAGTTATAGTGTGGCATTTTTTGTTTAATTTCGAATTTCTCTTAGATTGTTTATACCGCTTATACTCTTCTAGTTTTTCAGGATGAACTCTTTTTATATGTCTGATGAAGTTAGATGATGAATTAAGACTCCCGTTAATTTTTCTTTATGATCGGAAAACAGAGCTGACAGTTTGCTTCGACATCATTGTCATTCTTCATTTTGCAAATCTTGAAATATTTTTCATCCAATACCGAGATACTTTCAAATCTTTCAAATCAATTTTAGAATTTTCTACTGGAGGATTTTCAGCAACGACATTACCACTTTTGACACTTTGGGTTATTCGATTCTTTTTTTTTGGGTTTTCTTGGTGTTTGAATTATTTCATCGTTTTCAGAGTCAGCTGATTCAGTACAGTACGATGGTTCTTGATCCGATAATGAAACAAATGGATCTTTTCTACTGTCATCTTCACCAGAAGGTTGTTTTGAAAATTCTGAAGACATTAGTAATATATTCCTGAAAAAAAATGTATCTTTCACATTGGTTACAGTAGTAATTACCTAATGACTAAGTATAACAGTTTATATTAATAAATCAATGCTCTATTTTCATGAAGAAACTCGTAAAGAACTACAGAGTATCAGAATAAGTAGGGTATGTCATTTGCGTGACATTATGTGCGTGAACTTGACTCCTTCAGAAACTCAGAAACAAAGAAGTTTTTCAAAATTAAAAAAAAAACACGTATATATAATTATATTCTTCACAGAAATGACTCATTTTGAATTATTTAATAACTAAAAAGTGTACTAACAATTAGTTTGACACAATTGTCACTAATTTAAAAAATAGTCAGCTGAGCACTAAATAATGAATTGTACTGGTAGATTTCATAGAATGGATAAGATTACATACAATCATATATTTTTCGATGGTGAACAATAATTATATTGGGACATAAGAGGAATAAAAACAGCCTGTTATAACATGGTTACACTCCCTACCAGTACCAGTAGTGGGTCAGTTTTAATATTCTATTTTTCTCTATTAAACAGGATTGTTTTTCTAGACCACTCGCCTGGAGTCACAATCAAAAAGTTAACATACTGTATATCCGTTTAGGTGTTTAGTAGGGATGGGTATCGAACTTAAAAACATCGATGTTTCATATCGATAGTTATCGAAATTAAAAACATCGATAGGTAAAAAAACTTCGTTGTGAAAACATCGATGTTTTTTCACATTTGACTTTTAATAAATAATACCATTTTCTAACCGGTGTAATTTAATTTTGCTGAAGACTAAAACAGACTACCTACATTATAAATTACATTACATACATGGATTTATGAAATCAAGACTATAATTATACTTTTGTATAATAAATTTATACCTCCGCGAAATTTCAAATTTTAAGTTCAAAAAGTTAATTTTGATGCCATATCTGGTTTCAACCTATTTCTTCTTTGGTTCATGATGACAAATCAGTAGATACTAGATACAGAGATACCTTATTTACTAACTTTACTTTTAACAAAACATTGATGTTTTTCAAACTTCGAGTACTCGCGATACCCATCTCTACCCTTTGCCTTTAGTCGACTGATATCGCCTACATATTCAATTTGTACATTGTGCATAAATAGAAAAATAGATAATAGACAGATTTTCACTTACCCGTAGCTTTACACGTTCACTTATATTATGTCTATCTATAGTTTATATTATACCAATTTATTTACTAATTCTATTTTGTAACTATAACAGTATAACTAACTTTTTACAAACTCCGATGCATTCGGTTTCACTCTCAATCTGTGTTTGTTTACACTTCGTGACAAGTTGAAGCTTGAGTCAGCTTGTCGCGCCGGCGCAGTATAATCTCTAAAAGGATCCGAACATAACATTGGTGATTCGAGTACGGATCCTTTAGAATTTCTTCGACGAATCCGGATCACAAATCTTTTTTTTTTAAAGGATTCGAATCACCGGCCTCGGATCCTCAAAAAGGATTCGAATCGAGGATTCGAGTCCTATGTAATTCGAATCCTCCCCAGCTCTGTCATATGCTCTAATCATGTATTAACTTATAATTTTTCATCGTTTTTTAGATTGCAATGAATATTTCGTTAAAGATTTCATTACTTGTCGGAAAGCTCGACGCAAAGCCATAACAATAACAGCTTCATGTCTGGATGACCACCGGGTTTCACATAACCTTTTAAGTGTTGGCAAACACGATGGAAACAAAGTCATAATAGTACATAGTGCATCCTATCTTTTAATATTTGCACTAAAAAAACATAATCTTTTAATTATATTCTAAAGAAACCTTCTCCTGTATATCAACATCATTCAACACTAGGTTCAGATTATGGGATGCACAATGAACATAGGAAGCTTTTTTTCAATATCAGTTAATACGCCTTTATCCGCCTGAATATACACCACTCATAACGCTTGCCCTATTATACCCCTTTACTCTGCAGTTGTGTACGGAAAGGTGTTTTGATTGTATAAAATTTCATTTATAAGAGCTTCTGCACTTTGGTCTAACATGCGAATAAATCCCAAAAAAATTTCAACAACTTCTGCTTTAGAAGATAAATTATTTTCATCGCAAGTTACATACCGGAAAATAAAATTAAGCTGATCTTGATTGGTATCAAGAATTATTGAATAAAAACAATTTTTTTAATTAAATTATTCAATTGGTTTTCAGTTTCTTGCGCCAGCAAATTTATAACTTCGTTTTGTATTTGGGGACTCAAGTAATTTATTTTCTTTTAAGTTATTGTTTTTATCTATTAAACTAGCTAAAACAGGGTCATATTAAATTAGTAAAAGAAACACCTTTCATCTAAACTACCAACATGTCCACGAAAGTACGAAACGCTAAGCTGCACCCGAAAAGAGTTAGAGTTACGTCAATGACCCGCTTCATTTTTTCCTTCCAAATTCCCTATTTTGATGCTTATTAGGAAAATATGTTTTGGTCCCCAATTTAAAGAAAGAAGTATTAAACTTGAAGGCTTAAGGCGCCCCTCCTAACGTCGCCCCCCCCCGCCTTGCGGGCCCTGCAGGCCTGTCAGCTACGCCACTGTGTTCCAACTGTCAATTTTGTTTTTCGTTTTTTGTTTTTATAGTTAGGCCTATGTTTTCTGTTTTATGTTACTTAAAGCATTTTAATATTTCTTGGACTTATCACCGTTTTTTGGCATTTTAAGCATTCGAATAATTATAATAATAATGGAGACATATTCCATAATATTATACCTACCACAAAAGTTTCCAAAATGTTTTAAAAGTTCGCTGTAACATTAAAACTTTATTTCAGCTCTGTCGTAGCATCGTGCTTATCTCCACATCTGGTATACTATTTGAACTTTAATCTAATTACTATGAAATGGAATCTAAAACTAAGACCCCACAGATTTTATCAGGTCTGTGTAATCTAATCCTCAAACTTTGGCTTATTTAACCCTACTTAGTTGTCACTGTTCCTTTATGGCTGTCGATGCTTTCAGATAACTTTCTAGTCGGTTAAAATTTGCAAGTTTCAGTAATTTAAACTTTTCTGTTAAAATTTTATGAGGTGGTACATCTAGTTTGTTTGTTTTTAATTGCATTTCTGGTGGTGGTTCTTTAAATCCTATTATAATATTATGATTATAAAAAGCTGTGCTATTCTTACCAGAAAAAATAAGTATTTTAATGGATAAGTAAGACGAGAATAGTTAGGAATAAATATTAAAGTATTTATGAATTTTTTTCCTTGAATTTATATGACTACGGATCCTTTAAGGCTCATTCGCCGAAATAGTGAAAGTAATGAAGCTTAAAATAGCACAAAACCTCGCAATTTTTACAGAATGGATCGATTTGCTTGAAAAATTTGAGAATAAGTAGTGGATAGTCCAAGGATCAAAATCTATATGATGCTGAAAGGCGCTTTTACCATGGGGGTGATTGCCACCCCTTCTCGGGGGTGGAAATTTTTTATTATGTTTTGACTACAAAAGTTGCTAAAAACATTCATTCTAAGTAAAAAACGTTCTATGCATGTTTTTGATGAAATTAATAGTTTTTGGTTTATGCGCTATCGAAAATTCTAGTTTTATATCGAACAAATCAATGTTTTTAATAAGTTTCCTGCTAATAACTCCAAAAGTTTTCGTTCTATAAAAACAACTTTACTTAACAAAATTGTAACTTTTGAAAAAATTAACAAAACCAATTTTTTTAATTTTTTTTAAGACCAATACTAATCGAGCTATACCTTATTAAATGTTAGCTCTTATTCGTCAAATGCTAAATATTGTAGATTCAAAGTCAAAAGACGGGAAAACTATGCATTTTTCAAGGATAACTTGTTCAAATTAATTTAAAGTATTTAAAAATGTCTATCTCCAGAAATAAAAAAAGTCTCTAGCTCAAAAATTAAATGACATAATGAAAAGAATGTCAGAAGCAACCTCCTAATCACAACCCTAATTAAAATTAGTCAATTGTCTTATTTCGTCTTCCTTATTTTATGTATTAGTAATAGGTTCTAGAAGTATGACTGGCTTAGAATGATTAGGTCTTAAAAAAATGTAGTTAAAAGCAAATAACGAATTTTTGTAGTTTGGAAAAAAATGCCTTTTTCTTCAGAATAGAAAGATTAGCATCAAAGATAAGCAAAAATGTTACAATATGAAATTGTGGCTTATTGAATTCTCAAGAACCTGGTTTGCAAAAATTTTTTCTGTGGTAAAAATTGAGTGAGCTATTGATAATTAAAACTTGTATAAACATGCAAAAACCACCTTTACCAACCCTTTCAAAGTCACCTCTTTTTGCGACTGAGGATTTAAAAAAAAATAATATTAATAGACTTATTGACCTTGCAAAAATCTACAAAAAATTTTTTAACAAACTTTCTAAGATAAAAAGTAAAAAGTTACGGTTAAAAATCAATATATTTTTTTTGAAAAAAAAAAAGAAATCCAATTGGAAGCATAATAATATAAGTTAGCGGTGTTTTTAGTTATTGTCCTTATTTATTCTTCTTTGTTCCTGTATTGTTAATAGATTCTAGAAGTTTCACTGGCTTAGAATGATTATTTTTAAAAAACTGGAGTTAAAACGAATAACAAATTTTTGTAGTTTGGTAAAAAATGCCATTTCCTTCAGAATAGAAAGATTAGAATCAGAGATACAAAAACTGTTTAAATGTGAAATTGTAGGTTATTTAATTCCCAAGTAATTGGTTTGAAAAAATTTTTTCTACGGCAAAAATTGTGTAAATCGTAAATAAGTAAAACGAAAAACATTTCTTCCATATGAAACTAACACTTTCGATAGCGAATAAATCGAAAACTATTAATTTTATCAAAAAAAAATTACAGAACAATTTTTGCTTACAATGAAAAATAAAATAAAAAGTAACCATCGCCATGATACAAGCTCCTTTCGGCCTGATATAGATTTTCATCCCTGGACTATCCCCTATTCATTCTCAAATTTTCAAGCAAATCGATACATTCTGTACAAATTGCGAGGTGAAAAGCTTCGGTCCCTGGACTAATACACCAATTTTGCTCATCTATTTTACGATATATTTTCCACTAATAATAGTCCTTATCCTACTTTTCCTAATAAATTTATTTTTTCTACGAGCGTGCAAAAATATCTACTTTCGCGCACACGTTTTAGTTTAGAAAGTTTTACTTTTCCGCACGCGTTTTACTTTTCCGCAAGCGTTTTACTTTTCCGCACGCGTGTAGATATTTTAATATGGCCTTAAAATAATTATAATACATGCAATAAACTAATATTTAGATATTATTTACTATTTTATTTCAAATGTATCTTATTGTGTTCCTGTTTTAATGAAATTAACGCGACAATTCGATGAAATAAAATTATTTTGACATAATATTCGCAAGTCAAATCGGTAGACAATAACAGTCGTTTTGAATCATCGTCATGTAAACCAAGATCGTCGTCATGCTAACTAATTATGTTGAAACTTTGGTTTTGACAACCTTGTCAACAATTCGTGTTGCAAAGCCAGAAAGATGCAATTCCATTATACCTTAAATAGAAAGAACTCGAGGCAGCAAGCGGTTTGAAGATGAAAAATTTTGTAGCGCTAAATGGATGGTTGAAAAATTTTTGCAAGCGTCATAATATAAAGTTTGCATCAATTCGTTCTAAAACTGAAAAGGTTAATTTGGATGACACAGAGGACCGGAAAACCAAGTTACCATTGGTTTGACTATTTTGCTATGACATAATATGGAAGGTCTGAAAGAAGATCCATTAGTAATTGAAAAAAGTATAAATCCCCACTGTTTTAAGAGTGGTCATATTGAGAAACTACCCTTAGAACAAGAGGCTTGAATGACAACAGAAATTAGGAAAAAATGGCTGCATAAATTTAACAATAAAATTAACCACCAATAAAATTTCAGAATTTCAAATTGAGTTACCGAAATTTTTTATTATAGGACATCTAGCGTTTATTGACACAGGATGTCATTTTGACAATTGTGAAAAAAACAATGTATCCAATGCAGTTACCTGGAATACAGCTGGTTGGAAAAAAGTATTTACTACAGTTATGAAATGTTTTTCTAAATCCAGGTTCTCTGATGTTATCCAAGAAGATCCACATTTTGATGAAAAGAACAATATGCCCCTTGCTCATCTCTTACCTTCACTCCGTAACGAAAATTTAGATTAGGATGACATTAACATTGATATGCCTACACAGGTAGCCCTAGCTTCAGTAATCGGTACGGACATTGTTGAAGAACTGCGCGATAATGATGAAAAAGACAATTCTGACAATATTGATGTGGACGAATGTGAAACTCGAAAATTCACCATCCTCCATGACACTTTTTTTATTCAGTTATTCATGTCGAGTGGGACAACTTTATTTCGAAAAACTTTCAGGAGGGGGAGCTTCGTATATACAGAGTAGGTATATACAGTACATAGATGTATATTAGGGTGGGTCGTTTTTATACTTTTTTTAAAATTTCAAGACGCCTGTAGTTGAAAAAGTTGCTATTGGTAAAATTATCTTATAAAAATTTTTTAAAAATTTTTTCGTCACTATTTGAGCCCCCCGCCAGCCCCCTCAAAAACAAAAAAAAAATAAATCAACAAATTCATTTCCCTGTATTATGAAATAATTCAATATAGTTCTCTTATTACCTAAAAAAAATATTTTTAATTTTTAGATATATTTAGGCGCCCCGCCAGCCCTTTAAGCTTGTTAAGCACGGGGAACTATACTATAATATAATAGTATATTATATAATATCGCTCTCATAGTAATGAGTAAGGCTACATACATTGAACTAATGCTTCCGTGTGTGCAGGCTCACTCATTACTATAGTCAGGGATATGATATACTATAATATATTTTATGTACATTATACTATAGCTCCCCGTGCGTGACAAGCTTAAGGTTAAACACAATCAAGTACTTTTCCACTTTGGAGCAGCTCTTCGCTTATTTTGTGGTTTAAAATATACAAAACTACCTAGAACTCACCACGGGGAGGTAGCTACCATCGAGTTCCATCCCTGTCCACCCATCCACCCAACCATATGAGCAATTTTCAATTTCCTACTTCATAGTCTGATTTGCTATTAAACTTTGGCATGTTGCTTCTAGCTGCTATAGCTGTACGTATCCAACCTTCCCTATTAGTAAACCCACATACGGCCAAAGATGCCTCCGTCACTAATTTGACACCTCTATGACTAGCCTGTGTATGGCAGGATAACTTCCATAAATCTCCTTTTGGATAGCTACCAGTTTTAATAAATTCTTGAATGTCTTCATCAGCCAGATTTTTCGTCATTAGCGGCTCCGATTATCTGGACTCTTGCTAATTTATTCAATCACTCTAGGATTCCGCTTCAAAATGATTGAACTTGGGAATTTCCAATTTTCTCGCAGTGTTATTCAAATTTATAAGATTTTATTTCGCTTTTGATCTGCATTTAATATGCTTTTGTATCCTAATTTTCTTATATGACAACGTGAGTCAAAGATCATCGTTAGTAAAATATTTTCAGGATGGCCATAAAAGCCATTTCGTTGGATCACAGTGTCAACTACAGCTTTTAGTTCGTCACTTAAATATCTGGAATATTCAATTAGCTTCCAAAGGTGAAGAGTTCCAAATGTACACACTGGTACAGCTTTTAATAAAAACCAAACCTTAGCATATACTCGCAGAATATATGATTCGCCGTAGTTAGCCATCTTCCATGAGATAATTTGCAAGAAGAGTTATTCGCTAAATTATTTAGACAGTTTTCGGAAGATATGGCAGTGCACATCTGGTATAAATATTTTTGATTGCTGCTTAGTTCTTTTAAATTTACCTTAGGCAACTCAACTTTAAATTTTTCATAGCACACAACAGATAATCGCTTATAAATTTCAATAAGTTTGCCGATAGAACACGAGAATGATAGAGGTCCTGTGGTATTTCCGTCCAGATAGCTAACCAAAAGTGGCAATTCGTTTGTATGTAGTTGACATATTTTCCGTTGCAAGGGTCGTTTATGACGTACTCGCAATTCCGTGGGGCCCATTGATAACGACAGTACCACCGCTGCCAACAGCAGTCAACTCGATTCTCCCTGTTCTTGAATGTGAAGGGTTTGATTTTTGCGACAAACAAAATAGAGAGCTTGCAGACTAGCGTAATCCTTTATGTTTTTTTTTTCGTAAATCAAGTTCTCTTTTGCTCCTTTTCTACTCGATAATCCAGTTCGGGCTATTGCAATCAAAGCTAGGCGGTGTAGGTGTAGAGTGCTTAGGGCTATTTGGGGTCCTTCTGGACCTGGACAAATTTACCTGGCGGTGGGGTTTAAGGTTGTTTAAATTAAATAAGTATTTTTTTAAGTTCATTTGAAGCTTTTTTTAGTCGTTTGAAGCGTCAGGTTTCATTTATGTAAGAATTAAATTTTAATTTTTTTAAGGGTCGGGCGGGGGGGGGGGGGGCTAAACATTAAAATAAAAAAAATAAACATATCACGATTCATTCTAGACCATTTGGCAACTTCCTTCACTAAAGGCAAAAAAAAGCTAGAGAACCGACCCACCCTAATGTAGGTATATCCAACTGGAGTAGGTACCCTTAAAAATTTGTTATACAATATTAAAAATTCTGAAAAAAAATTATCATTTGTGACTCCATGATCCCATAATGGGGGCGCACGAGTCTTAAAAGGTCATAAAATTTATACGCTCACAGCTGATTTTTGCAGGATTGTTTGATAAAAATATTTACAATTAACTGGTAATATTGTCTGACAAATTTTTAAGAGTGTTCCAGTTTTCGAACACACCAATGTTTAGAAACCTCTATATATATGAAATGACCCCTTCCCAAAAATTTTCTGAAATAGGAAAGTTGTTCAACCCGACATGAATAAAAAAGTCTTATGAGGGGGGTTATAAACTTTTCTGAGTGCGGGCCCAAGACCTATAAGCTAACATCTGTATTTTTCGTAGAATATTATGTAATTTTGTTTTATATTAGTATATTTAAGTATGTAGTTTTAGTAGTTTCCGTTTTAGGTCTGGATCCCGCGTACCAAAAAAGTTGATTAATAGCAAGCTGAAAATTTGTTTATAGCCTAAGGGTGTCTAGTCGGACAAACTTTGATATATTGGAACACTGGAACAGGGGAAGTTTTAATTATGGAAAAGGTAAAAATTTGGAATGTAAGACTACGAAAACGTCAGATGTATTTTGTTCGACAGAACTTCCAATTGATTTGTTACCCTTCCATTAAACTCTCATGCAAAAATCAGACAGCTATTACTAACCAACATGATTCCTATCATTTGACATGTTCTTCGTGTTCCACTGATTAAAATGCCCAGTTGGTGATAAACACCAATCTGATTTTTGCATGAGAGTTTAATGAAAGGGCAACAAATCAACTGGAAGTTCTGTCCGACAAAATTCATCTGACGTTTTTGTAGTCCGACGTTCCAAATTTTTAACCTGTTCCACCATCAAAACTTCCCCTGTTCCAGTGTTCCCATATATCAAGCTGAAAATTGGCAGGATTGTTCAAAATACCATCATAAATGAAATCTAAAAATTTACGCGGGGTCAAATGTCACCAAATATAGTTTTTAGCGATTTTCAGCGAAATGGTAAGTTTTATCATAAAATTAGTTCTATCCAAAATTGAAAATTAGATTATTATCTATAAAAACTGCCTTATTTTTTTTCCTGAGAGCCACCGTTTTTGAGATATAGCGATTCAAAAAGTGGTAATCGTCATAATATGCGCACACGTTTCCACACCACCTTTACTTTGAGGTAGTGTACTTTTTTGCGCGTTTTTTTAACGTGGTTTCCCCAGTAGACCTATTCCACGGATCTGTTAATATTCTGTTTAATTTGAAGCTATTGAATAATTGATATTGCCAAGGGTTAAAAATGATAAAAGTTATATAAAGCGGCATATTATATTAAAAAAAAGGGAAATTTATCAAACTGGTTCATAATTTTCTAATATTTCTGCTTCCCTTGTGCCTCTTCTCCTTGTTCTTCTTCCTCTTGTCCACCTTCTAATTCTTCTTCTCCTTCTTCTTCTTCTTGTTCTTCTTCTTGTTCTTCTTCTTCTTCTTCTTGTTCATCCTGGGTGAAAGTAAATTGCCCCAATAATTACACATCGCATGGCTCCTCGATAGAATCAAATGAATCCTCAATTGTTGGTGATTCAACATTGGAGCACGATCGGTTTTGACAATTAGTGCATGCTACCGAACAAAACAGTCCAACTTTTTTGCAACCACATTTAGCGCTACATACCTTTTTACAGTTGCAAAAAATTGTGTTTAGGAGTTTTTTCGGCGCAGGTGGGAGTAAAGTTTGAATTGGTCCTAATGAACTGTCGACTAATTTCCATCCCCAGTTTTTGGATCTAGCTGATAGCCAAGCCACACTTGAACTTGGTAATATACCCAAAAAAGATGTTGATAAACAGCCGCTGAGATTGGAGGAAGACAATATAACTGCACTTTTTTTGTTTCGAGTACTTTTAAAGAAATATGCATATCGAAACTTATCTAAGCACGTAGTTTTCTTAGGCGCTCCATACATAGAGAGAATAAAGCTAATTCCGTTGGAAATAACTTCTTGTGGAATTGAATTAGTTGTTTTAAAAACTTCAGCACATTCAAGTAAACCTTGTTTTTCAAACATCTTGAAAACAGTCGTTTTACCCCTCCTGAAAAATGCAGATGTCGTATCACAGCCAGTTATTGCGTGTAAAAATAGTATAATGATTTTGACACTTTGCAAAAGTAGATAAACTTTTCGATGAATATATTTCCGATTGGTGTTGACATAAACAAACTAAACTTGCATAAAGTTTATTGTATATTAAAATATTTATTAGTACTTAGCAAGAAACATTTTGCCTAAAAAGTTGTCTTTCATTATTATGTTCAAACCCTTATGAGAAAATAATTAGTCTAGTAAAATAAAATAAAATAAAAATAAAATTACACTACATGTAAATCAAAATGTAAATTCGTACAGGTTAAAACAAACTTTATATCAAAGTTTACACTTTGACTTTATAGACGTCAATTACAGTCATATAAAAAACAGCTCCTGAAAATTACTATTTAAATAGTGAAATAATATATTTTGGGCTTGTAAAACTCGATCTATTACATCCTTAATAGTTTTTTATTCCCCGTGACCAAGAAAAACCTAGAAGTTAATTGTATTTGAATTTATTTTACCCCATTTGGGGTTTCCGTTTGGAGACGTCAATAATTGGAAGTGACAAAATATTCAGTTATTAAAAACTTCAAAATTTAATATGGACTATGCAGGGAGACCTCCAGATAAACCTCCAGATATTAACAGGATGGATCAAGATGATAATATAGAGAAAAATAACATCAATATAAATAACACATGGGACGGTAAATCAAAAAATAAAGGAGAAACTGTAAGTAATAAATCTGATATTTCTACAGACAATATAAGAGAACATTTCCTATATCAAAGCAGTGACGTAGGTCCTTTCCATTTATATATAGAAAACAATACTCCGAACTTTAAAGGTCAGCTTATAAACCGGGAGATATTAACAGAAGTTCAACCACGATTTTCTAAGTCCTGCCCTTTGCAATACTGGAAGGTTAGAGAAGGTACTTACAATTTGTGAAAAAATCCACGGGTTTCCTGTGACATTTTTCTGTGAAAATTAGATTTTCCATGAATAAAAAAATTGGGAGTTGCGATGAATTTTTAAGTCCTGCCATATCCATAGAATAACAGGATACTATCTATTTTATGAAGAAAATTTTTTGGGCAGGACGGTCGCAAAAGTACTTAGGGAGTATACATATATACAAATATGTAATGAAAATAATGAAATTTTCATGATTTTCTAAGTCCTGCCAACTTAATAAATTAATTATATTTATTTCAAAATGACCAAAAAAAATATTGGCATGACGTCACCTAATGTTTAACTGCACCTGTTTCTTGGAAAATTTTGTATAAAATTTTCACTCTGGTTCCGTGATTTTCTAAGTCATAAAATAAATTTTGTTACAAAATAAATAATTTCAGTATACATTATGCAAAATGGCAGGATGTTAAGTTACACCTTTTTTACTATATATAGTTAAAAAATTTGTAAGAAAATTCGTGGAAAATTACACGATTTTCTAAGTCATGCCATTTCGCACATATCTCAAGAAGGTTAATATAAATCTATTTTCAAAGAGGCAGGATGGTTGTATAGTTATTTCGTATAAAAAAATTAAATTATCTGTCTGTAAAATTATTTCAGGGTGTTATACAAACATATTCATATCACCACATTTTTCTTGAGTCATACCATGTCGAGTATGCTTAAAAAACACTAATCTAAAACCGTTTACAACTTTACAAATGTCA
The DNA here is from genome assembly GCF_917563875.1 of Diabrotica virgifera virgifera. Classification (NCBI taxonomy): domain Eukaryota; kingdom Metazoa; phylum Arthropoda; class Insecta; order Coleoptera; family Chrysomelidae; genus Diabrotica; species Diabrotica virgifera. Next base: position 203,264,586 of record NC_065444.1, on the reverse strand, counting down.
TCAGACCATCTGGTTGGCGGACGACCTCTACTTCGATATGCTTCGTCTAGAAGAAGCATATCGAAGTCTTGTAATTAGTTTCTTTAAAATAGCTGCAGAACGCTTTTATTTGGAAAAACGAAAACTGGTACACTTATTTATCTTCCAGAGGTCAATTGTCAAATGTCAATTATCAATTGTCAATTTTTAGTACCGGTCATAGGGGTCCGTTAGGGTACGGAAACGGATATATTATCGAATAACTTTTGTGTCTAACTTTTAAGCATCTCTGACACTGGATTATTGAATTCTGGAATAGTTTTGTACTAAAAGGTACTTTTGCTTTAACTCAGAAGAATACGCAGTGCAGTGTTCTAGAAAAATCGATGTGAAAAATTGTTCGTTTTTTGGTTTTTTGAGTTTAAAAGAATTTAGAAAAATTCTATTTAGAAAAACGAAAACTGCTACGTTTATTTCTCTTCCAGAGATGAATCGATTTTATCAATTGTGAATTTCTAGTACTGGTCATAGGCCTCCGTCTATTTAAAAGTACGCCCACCAATAAAACGAGTGTGATTCATGTGCCTGAAACTTTTTTATCTTCGAGAGGCCCCACACCAAAGAAACATAAAACATGAAACGTAAAACACGTTTCATGAAAATAAAACACAGCTAAACAAATTGAAGTTCGCACACAAAAAGCGAGTGTGATTCATGCACATAAAAAATTTTTATCTTGGTGAAATCTGTTTCAGGAAAGAGATCGTGTTGTATTTTTCGGTTTCAGTTTCATTGTTTTGGACAGTTAATTACGTGCATTATATGAATTCCAACCAAGAATTTAATATTGCATTGGTTTCTGTTGTAAAGTAGAACGAAGAGTTGTACAATTATTATAACCTGGAGAGGTACTCGAATAGGTAATGATAATAAAATATAAGAAAATATCAGTTTTCTTTAAACCAGGACCCAAAATAAAACAATGTAGATGTTTGAATACTCAGTCTATAAAATTATTTAAATTTGGGAAGATGATTACTTAGTTCGTTTTCAACCAAATACGTACTATGATTATGATGTTGGGCAGTAATAAAAAGTTGCCGCAAGAGTAAAAACCTCGTCATCATTACTTTCCATTGTTGGCTATACAAATTTTCATTTTGTTTCTTTGATTAGTATATAATATGAAACGGTTTCGTCCTTCACAATTCATTTTGTTTCATGTTTTACGTTTTAAGTTTTACTTCACGTTTCTTTGATCTGCGGCCTCCCTTAGAAAGCAATAAAGGTTTGCCATGACAGCAACGACCTCGTCATAACTTTACATTGTCGACTATACAAATTTTATTTTTGTTTATTCGATTAGTATATCACATGAAATCAAATGTTTTTTCACAATTTATTTGTTTCTTATTTCAAGTTTCATGTTTCACGTCTCATCTTTCACGTTTTATGTTATTTTAATCTGCCTTAGGAAGCATTTTCAGATTAGTTGAATTGTGTTAAATTGCCTTAAAATTATTAAATTTATTAATTGCCTTTATTGCAATTATTAATTGCCTTAAAATCAATTTGTTGTTATTAATTTATTTTGTTGCATAGCAGTTTTATCCCGCCTTCTTACTTGTTCGAACACAAAATACACACGCATGTAACAGGCGCTGAGTTGCCGCACTCAACTCGTTTTCCTGATATTGTAGGATTGTAGATATTATCCTGATATTGTTTCCTATATTTGATAGCAAAATTTACTAACACTAACAACACCAGAATAAATCGATTTTTAAATACAGCATCTATCTACTTGCAACTTTTTGCATTGTGTTCAGGATAACATCAGGAAAAGGTGTATAATATAAAAATGGGTGGAAATTGCATTTTAGTGCATAACATGCATCCAAAAGTGCATAAACCTGTCAAAATCGGTGTATGAAGGGCAAAATTTTGTTATTTTGGGAGGTTTATGGAGTTACGAATACGCAAGCAGAACCGACCTCTGAATCACCTACTGCCCAGAGTTGCTGCTAATGCACGCCATCTGGAGTTTCGTGGGATATCGGCAATAAATTAAAAAAAAAAACAGAATATTCGATGGTTTTTGGGATGGCCGAACACGAATATGACATTACAACCGACCCTCGGAGCACCTGGTGCCCAGGGTGACTGATCTCGAATTTAAGAGAGTTTTTGGAGGTCGATTCTGATGGCGTATTCATGTTCAGCAACCACAAAACTCTTCGAGAAATCTACTTGCATCACTTTAGTGTCTGAAAGCCTCGAAATTTAAGAATACGGCGTGTATATCAGTCACCCCGAGCACTAGGTAAAGATCTGTTCTAATGTGACATTCTTGTTCAGAAACCCCAAAAAACACCTGAGTAATCTGTCTGTATCAATTTACTGCCGAAATTAATATATAAATATGGTATAGAAAATGCTTAGCAAATAAAAAGGTACCATAAAATATCATTTTATTATAATACTAAAATACAGGGTGTCCCATTTAAGAAAACTCAAAAAATACTCATTCCGAGTTTCAAGTTTCAACCAACCCCGTATACTAAAATTAAACATTTTGGTATACTATTAATAACTGACAATAGTAGACTATATTAAAAATCGTTTAAACATAAATTAATAGAAGTTTGGATATCAAATCACTAACAATATGTATAGGGTGTGAATGTTCCTACAAAATTAAAAAAAAAAACGTAATTATATTTTAAACTACCTCGTATAATATTTCAAAACACTATATTTTATTAAAGAGAACATCGAGTAGAATCCAAAAATGTAAAAATATACAGGGTATTCCATTTAAAAAAACATAAATTTTTGTCACCCTGTGAAAACGGGTAGCCCTGTATATTAGAAAATACTGTTAAATTATAGTCCTATCTGTGGCACATGTTTTACCTAAATAACTTTTTTCGTATATCTTACGACAAACGAGTAATTGGACTAGCCCACACTAATGCCCCACCCTGTATACAAAATAACCATAAAACCATCCTGCCTCTTTGTATATAGACTTATATTAAGATTCTTGAAACATGTGCAAAATGGCATGACTTAGAAAATCGTTGACTTTTTCACGAATTTTCTTACAAATCTAGGACTCCTGCCGTCTTACAAGAACCGTTTAACCTTCCTGCCGAGTACCGAAAAGGTATTGATTGCATTTGAGTATTATAACTTTTTAAAGGCAGGACTTAGAAAATCACGGAATCAGGGTGAGAATTTTCCGCAGAATTTTCCAAGGGACAAGTATACTTAAACATTAGGAGACGTCATGCCAATATTTTTTTGATCATTTTGAAATAAATATGTTTAGTTTATTAAGTTGGCAGGACTTAGAAAATCATGAAAATTTCATTATTTTCATTACATATTTGTATATATGTATACTCCCTAAGTACTTTTGCGACCGTCCTGCCCAAAAAATTTTCTTCATAAAATCGATAGTATCCTGTCTATCTACGGATATGGCAGGACTTAGAAATTCATCGCAAAACCCTATTTTTATTTTTTGGGAAAATCTAATTTTTACAGGAAAATGTCACAGGAAATTTGTGGATGTTTCCACAGATTGTAATTACATCGTCTACCCTTCCAGTATTGCAAAAGGCAGGACTTAGAAAATCGTGGCTGAACTTCTGTATAATATCTCCCAGTCTATTAATGCTATCAAAATTGGCGACATTATACTCTCTAATTTTTCGAATTTAGATAACACAATTACTAGTATTGATTCAATAGGCAAGAATAGAATTAGAATTAAATTTAAAGATTATCAATCAGCCAATTTTTTAATCAATCAAAAAACTTGCTCATTGTTTACAAACAACAATTTAGACGTTTACGTTCCGAAATTTATACTCCATAGACAGGGTATAATTAGGGACATAGATATAGAATTTTCAGAAGAATACATCAAAAATAAAATTAAACAATATGATATGCACTGTAAGTTCGAAGTAGTTTCGGTTAGAAGAATAAATAGAAAGGTAGAGAAACATATCGAAGATAAAACAATAATAGACAAAGTTCCAACAAAATCATGTATTGTTAATTTTAAAGCACAAACCCTTCCTAAATATATCACAATTAATAAAGTGATCAAAGACGTTGAACCCTATGTTCAAAAAGTTCTATTATGTTTCTCTTGTCTACGTTTTGGACACCTTGGATTTAATTGTAAAGCACGTCCCAGGTGCAACAAATGTCATGATTTCCATAATACAAAAGATTGTACAGTAAATGAATATACTCCAACTTGTTTCAGCTGTCAAGGTAATCATTTGACTACACACCTAAGTCCATGTCCTGAATTTTCTAGACAGAAACAAATTAAGAATACGATGTCATCATTAAATCTAAATTTCTTTGATGCATGTAAACAAATTCCGAAAGTTTCATATGCCAATATTGCTGCCAGAAATAGTAGTTCTTCCTTTCCAACCAATTCTAATCAGTATGAGCAATCTTATCAAGTAATTCCAAATCAATCAGCTTCATCCGCAAAGAAATTCTCCTCACAAATGTTCTTCAGCAGTAATAACCCAGAAAAAATAAATTTTAAGCGACACCTGCCAAGTTCTCCCAATACTTTGGAATCAGCTAGAAAAGAAATACTTTCTCAAGAAAATATTCCTAGACAAAAAGGTGGTATTTATAATACGTCTAAATATACAGAGCACACACATACAACAAACTTGAAAACACAAGGAGTACCATCCCAATTAAATAATGTAATTTTAGAATTGGTTCTTAATATAATTAGTTCATTAAAACTCACTGAAAATTTAGACAAATCAAAAACAGAGATTATACAACAAATTAATAGATACTTAAGTACGGCAGCGATCTCACAAGAAGACTTACTATCTCAAACATCATGTCAGACACAACTAACCCTTTAAACTTTTTACAGTGGAACTGTCGCTCAGCTGTTTCTAATAAACCAAATTTAGAAGCCTTACTTATTCAAAAAAATGTATATGTGGCCATGTTATCAGAAACATGGTTTAAACCAGAAAATTTTTATAACTTCTCAGGATATAATTGCTTTAGATCTGATCGCCCTGATGGGTACGGAGGCACAGCAATTTTAATTAAAAATAAAATAATTACAGAAGAGATAAATTTATTGGATAATTATAATTTTACTTATACTTGCATGGCTGTTAAAATTTCGTGTATCAAGAAACCAATACATATAATATCCGTATATAATGAAACAGGTATTAGAGTAACGGTTGAAGAATGGGTCAATTTTTTTCAAAACATTCCTTCTCCATTCATCATTGGAGGGGATTTCAACGCTCACAACATGGCATGGGGTTGCGAAAATAATGATACTCACGGTAAAGTTTTATTAGAGGCGATAGAACAATGTAATCTATTATACTTAAATGATGGTTCTCCAACTCTTGCACTAACTTCCAGCCCATCAGCAATCGATATAACAATATGTACCCAGGACATTGTATCTAAATTAACTTGGTCTGTTATTCAAGATCCACATGGTTCTGATCATCTTCCATTGATCATAGCCTTGGAAAACTCGGAACAAGCAATACAACCTGGTGACAATACACACAAAAGATGGAATTTACATAAAGCAGATTGGAATTTGTATTCATCGAACTTTTATTCGGGAAAACAACCACAAACTTATGAAGAATTAGTTACCGAAATAAACCGATGCGCAACCATTTCAATTTCAAAATCATACAACAATAACAAATATCCTACAAACAAGATACCAAAACCATGGTGGGATAATAACTGCGAATCAGCTGCAAATAACCGCAAAACAGCATATATACATTATAAAACAAATCCTAATCTTCACAATCTAATTGAATACAAAAAATTAGATGCCTTAGCAAAGAAAACTTTTAAAATTAGAAAAAAACAAACTTGGATAAATTACTCCGAAAGCTTAAACTCCAACACTCTAATCAGCGACGTCTGGAAGAAATTAAATCGCTACAAAAACCGAAAGGAGTCCAATCAACTTCCGATAAACACCGAAGCTGCATGGATAGAAGAGTTCCATTTCAAGATTTCACCTCCTTGGGTTCCAAGTCAGATAAATGAAGCTACAGTTACCGTACCCAGAGAAAACTTCAAGCTAGAGAAACCATTTGAATTATGGGAATTAAATCATGGACTCAAGCAAAATAATAGTTCATCTCCAGGGATGGACTGTATATCATATTCTATGCTATATTTTCTACCTACAGAATATAAACTATTATTACTACACATTTTTAACACTATATGGCAAAACAAAAATTTAATTCCCAAAGCATGGAAGGACTATATTGTATTACCTATAAAAAAGCCAGGAAAGCCAGATAACAAAGTTGAATCTTACAGACCTATATCTTTAAGTTCCTGTATACTAAAAACTCTAGAGAGATTAATCAAAAATCGGCTTGAATACTGGCTTGAGTCCGAAGATATCCTTCCCAAATCTCAGTACGGCTTCCGAAAATCCAGGTCTACACAAGATGCTCTCACTTCCCTAGTCTCTTCTTTACAGGTCAATTTTACAAATCAGGCGTCGACAGCTGCAGCATTTATAGATGTAACTTCAGCGTTTGATAATATAAATTTAGATATTCTTTATAAAAAATTAGTTGGTCTTGGAATGCCACTTAAAATTTCAAATTTCATTGTATCCTTGTACAAGAATAGATGGACTTACTTAAAAATAAACGAGAACCTTTTACCACCAAGGTTAACGAGCATAGGTATACCACAGGGTAGTATTTTAAGTCCACTTCTCTTTTCATTGTACAATATAGATTTAGAACATATAGTACCTCCACACTCTAATATTTTACAATTTGCAGATGATGTTGTGTTGTACACCTCCCATTCTTCCCTAGACATTTGTAGACGTCAACTTGAATTTACATTAGATTGTGTAAAAAATTATTACCATTCTCTAGGCTTATCCATATCAACCACAAAGACTAAAATTTGTTTTTTCTCTAAAAAACGCCAAATTCCTCAAGGCACCTTCAAATTAGGTAGAATAGAATTTCCGATAAAAAATTGTGTTAAATATCTTGGGACGTATTTGGATCGTACACTGTTATGGAAGGATAAAATTCATTCTATTATAAAGAAATCAGAAAATTCTATGAATATCCTTAGAGCTTTTTGTAGAACCGGTTGGGGAGCTGACCCGAATATTGCATTGCTATTCTATCGCTCAATGATTCGACCAATTTCCGACTATAGTTGTCATTTATATGGGTTTGCGTCAACAGGATATCTTAATAAAGTTGAAATCCAAAGGAATAAATGTTTGAGACTCTGTCTCGGTTACTTAAAATCTACTCCTATTACTATTATTGAGATTGAAGCTAAGGAACCACCACTTACTCTACGTAGACAGTTTTGTACAGATAAGTTTGTAGCTAGAGCTATCTCAAAAACGTCAGCTACTTAAGGACTATTCGTAACTTGAATATATTAGATTTAAGCCATAAATATTGGTGTACTAAAAAAACCCCCATATACGTTGAAAGCTACAGGAAGTTGACAATGAATGAAAACCAAATGTACAAAAATAAAATACCTTTAATTTACACTAAACCTACTGAAACTCTCATTTCCAAGGTAATACAAACAAACTACATTGATTCAAATCTTCCAGGTAATATTATCAACAAAATAATTAAAGACAGGTGGCCTATGTTTCAATATGTTTTTACTGACGGCTCCAAAATTCAAAATAAAACCGGATGTGCAATATATCACTGGAATTCTGAATACAAAGAATCATGCCGATTGCCTAATGAAGCTTCAATATATACTGCCGAATTATCAGCTTTATTACTTGCGTTAAAATATATAGCCTCTCTTGGTATGGACAATTATTCATTTTCACCGATTGTAGAAGTATTGTGAACAAACTCACTTCTATCCAATCGACAAAAAATCTAAACCACATTGAGATGGAAATTAAGAGTCTATATTATGATTTTACTTCCTCGGGCAGTTCAATTATTATTTGTTGGGTGAAAGGACATTCTGGCATATTAGGAATTAGCTAAATCTGCAGCTTTAACCAAACAAAACATAAGCAACATACTTCTACCAGTAACCGATATAGATAATATCAGTAAAAACCTTTGCAAACAAAATTGGCAACGTGTATAAATATAACCAAAGTACAACGGGAATAAATTTTAGAAATTGCCAGCCACTAATTCCCAATGAGAGATGGTTTAAACAAGAATCAAATAGGCTATTTATAAAAACAATAAACAGAATGAGGTCAAATCACGCACTAACCCCAGCATACAAACACAGCATAGGTATCAGTGATAACCCATATTGCGCCTGTGGTGGAATGGGAGATCTACAGTACCTCATATTGGAGTGTGGACTGTACAGACAAAATATTAAAGTAATGTATGAAAAGTTAATTGATCTAAATTGTCCTTTACCTGTCAATTTAAACGAAATTCTTTTTCCAAAAAATAAGCAGACGTTACAATGTCTTTACGAATATGTAACGTCATGTAAATTTAAATTTTAAATAGGCTTAGATAATAAAATTATAAAATTGTAAAAATATCACAAAAAATTGAAAAATGTATCCATTAATATAGTATAACACTCTGTAAATTTAGATAATAAGTAGGCTTAGATATTAACTTAAAATTGTTACTGTAATACCATACAAAAAAACACAAATAGTCTGGCTAATTGGCTCCGTCAAAGCCATTAATAAAAAAAATAAAAAAAAAAATAAAATAAAAAATATCAAAGTTTAGATGGGTACATAAGATATTTTCAAGAAAGTATCCAAATCATACAAGGGGATCATTGTTTAAATAATTAAAAAGGGGTCATTTTTCCAAAAAACTTACTTTTTTAACTGCTGAGTTCATTCAATAACTAATGCTGGCCACTCACTTACGGATATCGAAGAGGCCGTGGCATGCAGGCCAGGACTGAAGGCCGTTATTTGAGTAGTTGAGTTAATGAACTGCAGTTGAGATGCCACACACATGCAGTTTTGTGATCGAGCGTGCCAACGCCTTTACGAAAACTGCGTGTATGTGGTGATTTTGGCTTCAATTAACCGCCTGTCAATCGCCCGGCCTCTTCGATATCCGTAAGTGAGTGGCCAGCTTAATGAAGGTGTATAGGATTATTTTCTGTTGAAGTTGAAGGTTAAGTTTTTCACATAAGGCTTACAAAATTAAATCTGACCCCCTATTTATTTAAATAATTATACATAAATCTTTAAAAACAAATTTGCAAAAAAATTATTTTTAGCGTTTTAAATAAGCACTATAAAATACCTTATTTTACAGGAGAAGTTGCGCTATGTTATCAGTATTAATAAAAAAAATTGGTCCAAAAATATTTAATACTTTTTGAGATATTGAATATGTTTATTAAATGTTACTCTATTTTCAATTGCAAAAACGCGGTTGTTGCCAAAGAAATATTCACCTGTATTAAATCTTATTATTTTTATTTTTTTGTATATGTTCGATAAATGTATCGACAAATCCAAATTTAAATTAAACTTCCCCCTAAAATTGCATTTGTAAATTATTCAAATTTGTTTATAATTTGTTTTTTTAATAACGTCGCGGGGATTAAGCATTTTGAAATAACGTTTCGATAATTGGTTTCCTGGGAACTTTTCACTAATTAACAAATTTTTTTGTCTTTTTTCCTCTTCTTTTTTTTCTTGGAGTTATATTACTACGGGCCCTTTAGGGTTAAGTTTCATTAAGAATGTCGAATTTCTAAGTTGTAGATTCTAGACCTAAAAATATTAATATTGGTCTAAAATCACTTAAATAAAATGTGGCTACTTACTGAGTTACAGGGTGTTTTATATAAAAATTTAAAAATTATTTTTACCAAGTACTTTCAAACTATTTGACGTATCCTTATCATACTTGTCAGAAAGTGTGGGTACTATACAGTCTACTAAATTGTGATAAACAAAAGTTTCTAGCTACTACCAGAGGCGTACGACAGGGGATAGTTAATGGTTGACCTTCTCAAATTCTACGCCACTGAGGGAATTACTATTTTAGCGAAATTTTTCGATTCTCTAATACTTTCTATGTAAATAATATACTCTTTACTGGTAACGATTAAGTTATTAGGTTTCGAGATATTGGACCTTAAAAATCAAACGGCATAGTTATTTTGATTCATTCATTCATTCATTTTAAACTTCCAATATCTCTCAAACTGATGACTTTATCGATACCAATAAAGTTATTTACATACAAAATATTGGAGAATCGAAAAATTTTGCTAAAATAGTAATTCACTCAGTGGCGTAGAATTTGGGAAGTGTCGATCATTCACTATCCCCTGTCATACGCCTCTGGCACTAGCTAGAAACGTTTATTAATCACAATTTAGTAGGGTGTATAATAACTACACTTTCTGCCAAGTAAAATAAGGATACGTCAAATAATTTTAAAGTACTTGGTAAAAATAATTTTTAAATTTTTAAATAAAACACCCTGTAACTCAGTAAGTAGCCACATTTTATTTAAGAGATTTTAGTTAAATCTTAATATTTTTAGGTCTAGAATCTACAACTCAGAGATTCGACATTCTTAATAAAATTTAACCCTAAAAGGGCCCGTAGTAATATAACTCCAAGAAAAAAGAAGAAGAAAAAACGACAAAAAAATTTTGTTAATTAGTAAGAAATTCCGAGGAACCCAATTATCGAAACGGCATTTCACAATACTTAATCCCCGCGACGTTATTAAAAAAACAAATTATAAACAAATTTGAATAATTTTCAAATGCCATTTTAGGGGGGAGTTTAATTGAAATTTGAATTTATCAATACACTTATCGAAAATATACATAAAAATAAAAATAATGAGATCTTAAGCAGGTGAATATTTCTTTGGAAACAACCGCGTTTTTGCAATTGAAAATATAGTAATATTTAATAAACAAATTAAATATCTCAAAAAATATTAAATATTTTTTGACCAATATTTTTTTTGGTTAGTACTGGTAACATAGTGCAACTTAGTCTATAAAAAAAGACATCTTATAGTGCTTATTTAAAACGCTAAAAATATTTTTTTGCAAATTTGTTTTTAAAGTTTTATATACAATTATTTAAATAAATAGGAGGTCAAATTTAATTTAGTAAGTCTTATGTGAAAGATTTTCTCTTTAACTTTGCATAAAAAAATCCCACAGACCTTCGTCGATAAGTGGATTACCTCATCAGTTAAAAAAGTGTTTTTTTTTACAAAAATGACCCATTTTTAATTATTTAAACAATGATCCCCTTGTATGATTTGGATACTTTCTTGAAAATATCTTTTGTACCCACCTAAACTTTGATATAAAATTTGTTTTAACCTGTAAGAATTTACATTTTAACTTTTTTTTATTTTATTAGGCTAAATAGGTACGAGGGTGATTAGATTAGCCAACGAATCTGTTTATTCCGACAAAACCCATCTTTACAAATTGAATAAGGGCACATAAATAAAAAAAAATTATTATAAGGTAATACTTTGTCATATCAATTTACTATTTTTGTTGGGATTAAGCCGTAAAATTCAAATAATTCTCATTATTTTCGCGTTACATTCACTTTGTAAAGATTTTTTTGTTGGCACTGTAATATATTACAGCTTAATTGCATCCCTAGGTAGACCGCAAGCTGTATGGTAGAAACATTATCATATTTATAATCTTATATTATTATGTATAATATAAGTTAAGTTGATCGATATAATATTATGTTTACTTGTATTACAGCTTCAGTGATGCATATACTGGTGTACTAATACATTATATTATGACGATTAGAAGTCTTTCAACTTTTTGAATCGTTGTATTTTAAAAACGGTGGCTCTTAGGAAAAAAGTATTAAGATATTTTGTATAGATAATTATCTAATCTACATTTTTTGTTAGAACTAATTTTACGATAAAACTTACCGTTTCGCTGAAAATCGCTAAAAACCATATTTGGTGACCTTTGACTCCGCGTAAATTTTTTAGCTCGGGTCGGATTTTTGAGGACTTTTTATATTTCATTCATGATGGTGTTTTGAACAATCTTGCCAATTTTCAGCTTGATGGTAATTATTTTAACCTCACTCCTATTTTTGAGTCTAACTAGACCGGTCTAATTAATCAACTTTTTTTTCTTATGCGGGATCCAGATCTATTAATGTATAGAATTATATTTGCTTTAATTAATAAGATAAACAAAGTTCCAATTATCTTTTCTGGATTATTTGTGAACTACAAAATCTGGCAAAAGCGGCCACCTTTCTTTAAGGACCAATATTCCTTTCATTTTTGTTACAGTTATTGACAGGTTTTACTGTGTATTGTATTTCAGACCCATTATCGGCAGATTTTAGTCTGAGTAATAGGAATTCACGATATAGTATAGTATAGTTGATCCAAAAGATGGCATAACCCAGACATCCAAAGTGAAAATTATCCTTCAACACCAAATTGTTCTATATGGTCCACACAATGTCCAGAAAAAAGTCACACCATTTTGAGCATCGGGTTTGGAAGGAGAGGGGGGAGAAATCGGTAAATTCGTAGTTTTTTAAGTTTTTCGCCAGTATTTCTAAAACTATGCGGTTTAGCATGAACAACCCTCTATACAAAATTGTTTTACATTAAATTTGAAATAAAAAAGGCCCTATGCATAATCCTTATAAAATGAACGGAAGTTACGGAGGTAGTATAGTACAAATTGGTCCCAAAAAAGGCCTAACCCAGACATCCAAAGTAAAAGTTTTCTTCCAACACCAAATTGTTCTATATGGTCCACATATTGTTCAGTAAAAAGTTACACCATTTTGAGCGTCCGGTTTGGGTAGGAGATGGGAGAGAAGCCGGTAAATTAGTAGTTTTTTTACGTTTTTCGTCAATATTTCTAAAACTATGCTTAAGCGTAACCAATGTTATATACAAAATGTTCTACATGAAATTTAAAACAAAAAATGTTCTATACATAATTGTTATAAAATCAACGGTTCCAGAGTTACGGAGGGTGAAAATTCGAAGTTTTCGATACTTTTTATATTTTTTGGGCAATATTTATGATATAAATATACCAAAAACCCAGACATCCAAAGTGAAAGTTATCCTCCAACACCAAATTGTTCTATGTGGTCCATATAATGTTCAGAAAAAAAGTCACACCATTTTGAGCGTCGGGTTTGGGGGGAAGATAGGGGAGAAATCGGTAAATATAAAAAGTATCGAAAACCTCCAATTTTCACCCTCCGTAACTCTGGAACCGTTGATTTTATAACAATTATGTATAAAACCTTTTTTGTTTTAAATTTTATGTAGAACATTTTTCTATAGAACATTCCTTACGCTAAAGCATAGTTTTAGAAATATTGACGAAAAACGTAAAAAAACAACTAATTTACCGATTTACCCCCATCTCCCTCCCAAACCGGACGCTCAAAATGGTGTAACTTTTTACTGAACAATATGTAGACCATATAGAACAATTTGGTGTTGAAGGAAAACTTTTACTTTGGATGTCTGGGTTAGGCCTTTTTTGGACCAATTATACTATACTACCTCCGTAACTTTGGAACCGTTCATTTTAGAAGGGTTATGCATAGGGTCTTTTTTATTTCAAATTTAATGTAGAACAATTTTGTGTAGAGGGTTGTTCATGCTAAACCGCTTAGTTTTAGAAATATTGACGAAAAACTACGAATTTTCAGATTTCTCCCCCCCCCCCCCCAAACCCGACGCTCAAAATGGTGTAACTTTTTACTGAACAATATGTGGACCATATAGAACAATTTGGTGTTGGAGGATAACTTTCACTTTGGATGTCTGGGTTTGGGTCTCACTATACCATACTAATATGCATCAATTGTTAGATCTTACTAACGTTTAAGCAGTTTGGCTATAAGTCTCATATCTTACACTCACCTTTTTCGTACTAACATTCCCTACGTTATTTATATTCAACATTGTACATACTATATGTTCCCCGGAGAATATTAGGTAAAAGGCCTGTCCTGTTTGTTTTAATTTACGTGATTTTCCTTCTTCCCGATATTGACTCCGTAAGGCATTTCCCAAGAGGTCTAAATAAACTTATCAAACTACTCAGTATCATGCAAGGGACAGCTAGAAACCTAATATAAAATGCTCTTCACTCGGCATCACGACAGATATTGGAAAAATAAAATAAAAATGAGCATCGGAGGGAAATATTCCGTATATACGGTTTTAAAACATGTTCTTTGCCTCAGACTGATGTTTTATAATTAACTGACAGGCGACTACAAGATTAGAGAAAAGGAACGAAAAGTTATAATAGAACGAACCAAAAAATAAAAGCAAAATATAAAAATATAACTAATGTTACCGTCACTGGTAGAGGGCGTTATAATATATTATATTTACATGAAGAGAAAAAGCATATCTGAAAATAATAAAATATACCTAAAAACATCCCTTTTTATGTTTACTAACCCTACACGACAACAAATTAAAAAAAAATAATTTATAAAAAATATTTTAACAGACATACTACAGTGATGAGTGCTCTAAGAACCGGCAAAATACCGAATAAGACCGAAAACAATATACAGGGTGTCCGAAAAGATTGGTCATAAATTATACCACAGATTCTGGGGTAAAAAATAGGTTGATTGAACCTCACTTACTTATATATGTACAATAGTGCACACAAAAAAAGTTGCGGCCCTTTGAAATTACAAAATAAAAATCGATTTTTTTCGATATATCGAAAACTCTTAGAGATTTTTTATTGAAAATGGACATGTGGCATTCTTATGGCAGCAACATCTTAAATAAAAATTAAAGTGAAATTTGTGCACCCCATAAAAATTGTATGGGTGTTTTGTTCCCTTGATCCCCAAACTTTTTTGTACGTTCCAATTAAATTATTATTGTGACACCATTAGTGGAACACAATATTTTTAAAACTTTTTTGCCTCCTAGTACTCTTTCGATAAGCCACTGTTTATCGAGATATTTCAAATATTTTTCGAATCCGCCACATATTTGTATATGGTTAAGTACGATTATAGAGACCTGTTAATAATCTAAAAATTTATTTATAATTTACATTTTTAGGTATATTTTGAAAAAGAAGCCACATCTCGATAAAAGGTGACTTATCAAAAAAAGACGAAGGCAAAAAAGTTTTAAAACACTGTGTTTAACTGATGGTATCAAAATAATGGTTCAATTGGAACGTACACAAATATTTGGGGGGTATAAAGGAACAAAACCCCCATAAATTTTTTATGTAAATATATTAAAAAATAAGCCACATCTCGATAAAAACTGGTTTATCGAAAAAATAGTAAGAGGCAAAAAAGTTTTAAAAACGTTGTGATTAATTAATTGTACCACAATAATGAATTAATTGGAACGTACACAAAAGTTTGGGGGATTTAAGGGAACAAAACCCCCATAAAATTTTTCTGGGGTGGACAAATTTTACTATAATTTTGTGTTAAAATGTTCCTGCTATAGTAATGATACCTACATGTATATTTTCAATAAAAAATCTCTAATAGTTTTCGATATATTGAAAAAAATCCATTTTCATTTTGTAACTTCAAAGGGCTGTACCTTTTTTTATGAGCACATTTGTACTAAGGTAAGTTAGGTTCAATCGAACTATTTTTGACACCAGAATGTATGGTATAATTTATGCCCAATCTTTTCAGGACACCCTGTATATGTTGTGAAATAAAAAGAGATAAAATGAGTATAGGTAAGAAATTATCAGTACAAACCTATAAACTATACAATTTTAATATAATTTCCTACCTAATAGTTTAGTTAAACCTTAGTTTAAGAGCTAAGTGACCTCAGTCATAATTATACGTATTACGTATGACGTCGAACTTTAACTTATTTTTAATTTCGCATAAAGTAAAAACTGATTGAAGACAATAAAGCAAATATAAATAAAAAACAGTTTAATTAGTAATAATTTTTTAATCCAAAATTAAACTATTGATCAAGAATAATTTTTTTTTTTGGCATTTTTCGACTTTATACGCATAATAATGATTGAAGTTAACTAGCCTAATGACTGAAGTTAATCTTTTCCAACACAAAAGCACATGATGCGTAGTGAAACAAAAAGGGATAAAACTACACTGAGCGGCACAAAAAATGGCCCCCCACAAAATGGGTAATTTTTGAATTTTCTAAATCTGTTGTCCGATTTAAGTGATTTTTTTTAACATTTTATAGCCTTATTTTTTAACAATATCGCTGTAATAAAATTATAGCTTGACAGGCAAATGAGCATTGTATACCGGGTGTACCAATTAAACTGTGTCTTATTCTCAAAGTTCACCACACCCTGTGTAATATTCTAGCATTTATAAAATATTGAAATTAAAACCCAACTATAGCGCAGGTTTTCTTAACATTCTGTTTTTTGATTCATTCGCTTATGTTGGATAATAAAAAAGTTAGGTACTTTAACAACTAGCCATGTTCTTCATTAATACAGGGTGTTTCTAAATAAGTGCGACAAACTTTAAGGGGCAAATCTGCATAAAAAATAATGGCAGTTTGCTTTATAAACACATGTCGGCAAATGCTTCGCTTCCGAGATACTAGATGTTGAATTATTTTCTTAAAAACTGACGATTTATTTATTGCTCTAAAACCGGTTGAGATATGAAAATGAAATTTGGTAGGTTTTAAGATACAGTTATTGCACATTTTTTGACATAAAACTAAGAATTTTATATTCACCATTGGCGTGCATGCGGGTAATATTACCCGTCATATAATTTTTTTAACATTTTATAGCCTTATAAAATGTTAAAAAAATCACTTAAATCGGACAACAGATTTAGAAAATTCACGACATCAAAAATTACCCATTTTGTGGGGTGGCCATTTTTTGTGCCGCTCAGTGTAGTAGAGGTAGGAAATTATCGGTATAAACCCATAAAACATGACCACTTACAAAACTTTCTCTCCTTTAGACGTTAGCTTTAGTTTCGTTTCGACTGACACAAATAAACGTCAAAATCTGATAAGGTAGTAGCTGAATTTTTTTGCCTGAGAAAATAGGCAAACTGTGTCTGTTTAATTTTTAAATTAGTGTTTAAATAAAAATATTTTGAAAATTTAAGTAAAATTATTAACTCCTTAAGAGGAAACAGTAGCCATCAACAGGTAGCGAAAACGCGTTCCAAGATTGCGGTTGTAAATTTGAATATTTTTTCGAGATTTTTGGCACACGTATTCGTAATATAATAGAGAATGGCGGTCCAGAGCTCAATTTGAAAAATATATTAATATGTGGAAATTACTCTGTAACTAAATACAATATTAAAAAACGAGCCTGTACCGCCATTAAGAAGAACAAAAAAATACACTTTCTTCAAATAAACTTTTTTATCCGATGCCTAGATTTTGTGTCATTTTGGAACTACTAAAATTTTTTATTTCATTAGTAGTTCCAATATGACCCAAAATCTAGGCATCGGATAAAAATTTTTATTTGAAGAAAGTGTATTTTTTTGTTCTTCTTAATGGCGGTACAGGCTCGTTTTTTTAGTATTGTATTTAATTACAGAGTAATTTCTACATATTAATATATCTTTCAAATTGGGCTCTGTACCGCCATTTTTTATTATATTACGAATACGTGTGCCAAATATCTCGAAAAAATATTCAAAATTACAGCCGCAATCTTGGAACGCGTTTCGGCTACCTGTTAATCGCTACTGTATCACCTTAATGATAATCTTTGTTTTTGATTTATTTAGGGACATTGGACAACATTGCTTCCAAACTCACTCATTCCATTCGTTTTAACAGCTCCGTCAATATTATTAAAAATTAAAAAATGTAAATTTCACGTTAACGTCATACGTATGACTAAAGTCACTATTAGCTAACGTCTAAAGACAGGAAATTATCGTAAGTGGTAATTTCCCACCTCTACTAGTTTCATCTCTTTTTATTTCACAGCGCATTGGGTTGTCTATGTTTTGCGTTATTTTGTCGGTTATGAGCGCGGTCATCACTGTACAATATAAATATCTATGTCGATACCTCAGTTCCAAAATTTCGTATTTAAAGTTAGTTATATTATGTAAATGTTCATTATTTTTTTATGGATACCATTATATAGAAATAAGTCAAAAACCGAACATATTTGTCACGGTATTGTTTCAAAAGTTAGGCCACACATAGTGCAGAATGTGCATCAGGGTTTCATTTGGTCACAATGCATAAATTATTGTTTACTTTTTATAGGTTAATAAAATATACTCAGTTGCAGAAAAATCAGTAGTAATGTTTTATTCAGGCAATAGTGCCAACACTGTCAGAACTTTATTTAGCCTAAGATAGCCAACATTGCTGAAGTACCAAGAAATTTACCATTACAATCCAGTTTATCCTTCATAATTATAAGACCACAGGTTAACAAAACTTTGAAAAGATACAATTTCCGTTCGCATACATTTCAATGTCCTCATGAACTAAGAGAATGAGATATAGTCCAAAAGGCAGCGCTGAAAAATCTCTCTGAATTTACTTAAGTTAATTTTTTCACAGTTGATTAAACGTAGAACAGTGGTTACTGATAGGTTATCAAAGTTGCTTTCCTACGAAGGTAATGCAATCAATTTACTAAGGCTGAAAATCAGTACACACATTCTAAATTGAATATAAATAAAACTTATTATAGTCGGTCAGTTGTATGACGGGACAGAGCCGGTCGGTCGGCCCCACTAAATGTACAGGGTTATTCACTATATACATTGACCCCCCCCTGTAAACTCCTTTATTTACAGAATTAGAAAAAAATGTAAAATATAAAAGTTATTCGATATTTAAATTATGATTTTTTGACATAATGTGCCATAAAATTTGATTTTTGAACATGTTCCACCAATTCTAGATAAAAATAAACTTCATATTCGGATTCACCGACCTCGAAAATATCAAGAATGAGCAACATTTTCCATTCACCTATCATTGTCGCTTTTTCGATTTCTACGCCTCGAATTAGGAAAGTGTCGCTCGCCTATTGTGCTTATACATTTTATTTCTTTTTATTATAACTATAAGATAGCTTAAATATTCTTCTTTAATGTCCAATTTGTTACATTTAATTTGATTCATTAGTTAAACAATTATATTAAACTAACTCAAGCGTCCGCTTCGCCAAACGCTAGTATACAGTGCGCCAATGTTTGTGAGAAAGGTGACTTTAGTGTTTTAAATAAAAAATTATAGAAGCTATAGATTTAATTTTAGAAAAATCTTGTTATATGGTTTTTTGTGTAAAATTTTCTGAATTTTTCAATGGTCAAGTCAGTTATTTTCTAAGATTTATATTTTCGTAGATATTTAAAAAAACAATTAATTTCGCAGTTGATTTGTTTAATAAAAAATGAAGGACCCACTTTTGGAGTAGAACTTTTAGATATGTTGTTTACTAAATATTTTTTAATCAAATTACATATAGTCCTGTCGCCAGGGGGGGTACAACGGCCTCGTTAATTCAGATGGACTTACCCAAGTTTTTTTTATGTATTTTGACCCGTAGAACACGAATTTTTTGGGTAACAGTTGATCCGGATGTCGATAAGATTGTTATAGACCAAGAACTTGAGGAATCAAATAACAGCGATTTTTGGCAAAACAAAACAATATTTTGTATTTTTTGGGTCATTTTAAACAAAAAATATTTCTACAAGTTTTTTAGTAGGATGCACAGTTTTCGAGATAAACGCGGTTGAACTTTCAAAAAATCGAAAAACTGCAATTTTTAAACCCGAATAACTTTTGATTAAAAAATAAAATAGCAATTCTGCTTAGCGCCTTTGAAAGTTCAAGTCAAATTATGTCGGTTTTGATTATTTGCATTGCTAAAAATTTATTGTGTTATTGTTAAACAAAGCTACAAACAACTAGTGCGTGAGTGATGTTTCTATGATTTCTCATTTAAAATCGAACGAGTAGGTAGAATAGGTACTAGTGCAATCAAGACTATTTCTACGTTACATGCGGTAAAACGCATGTAAAAGCACGGGAAACCCTACGTGTTTATAGCTTTGTTAAACAATAAAAAAATAAATTTTTACCAATGCAAATAATCAAAACCGATATAATTTGACTTAAACTTTCAAATGCGGTAAGCAGACTTGCTATTTTATTTTTTAATCAAAAGTTATTCGGGTTCAGAAATTGCAATTTTTCGATTTTTTTAAAGTTCAACCGCGTTTATCTCGAAAACTGTGCATCCTACGAAAAAACTTGTAGAAATATTTTTTACTTAAAATGGCCCAAAAAATACAAAATATTGTTTTGTTTTGCCAAAAATCGCTGTTATTTGATTCCTCAAGTTCTTGGTCTATAACAATCTTATCGACATCCGGATCAACTGTTACCCAAAAAATTCGTGTTCTACGGGTCAAAATACATAAAAAAAACTTGAGTAAGTCCATCTGAATTAACGAGGCCGTTGTACCCCCCCTGGCGACAGGACTAATAAAGTTCTATCTTGTTTGATTTTTTCCGAAGTCAAAATATCTACTGACTCGCATTGTCCTATTAGGACATAGAAATAATATAAAACTCTCATCCTAAAAATTCTTAACTTTCACTAGATCAATATTTGTGTTTTTCAAAAAAGAAATTACCTTTATTTGCTTTACTACATTTTGCCGCATCCTCTTTGAATTGAGGTCCCTTTAAATTTTAATGATATTTGGACAGGACTACGGAAAGGATCTTACAGTAACGGTCCTTTGAGTAATCAAACATGTATACCTACCAAAATGCTTTAATCGTTCTAAAATTAGATTGCTGCTCTTTTTTAAGTCTAAGAAGTAAATATGTAAAAGCAAATTAAGAAAGAGAAGTACCTAGGTTCAAACCGTTTTTAATTACATTTTAAAAATAATTATAATGTACTGGTATAATTTTTTTTTAATTATTAAACCTAGATATTATTTTCTTTTCATACAATTAGATCTCAACCATCCTGAGACCCTATTTCTTTATGATACAGTATACACTCTTTCTATGTTACTCACGCACACCTCTAAAAGGCATGTTTACAAAATTCGCAGAGAACAACAAGAGCATCAATACCCGAAAATAGAGCTCCAGAATAATAATAGTTTTAGCTGATATACAAAATTTTCGAGCCACATTATAAATATACTCACGGACAAAAATATTGCATATATTATTATATTCATGTGGAATGAAATTTTTTGTGCTGTTATCCTTAGCCCCCCTGTATCACAGGAATAAATTTTTTTTTCCGAATGCGATGTTTTAAAATATCATATAAATACTATATAATCGTATTTAAATCTGATCTGGGCTTTATGCTATCCAGTATAATTTTTAAATTAAATTTCATTAAGGTAAGTCTTCACTATGCTAGCGACATGAAGATGTGCATTAACACCAATATGTCATCTTCAATATGGCTTTCAAATGACAAAACATGATCTCCTTAAAAATGTTTTCAATGTACATTTCAGTTGGCATTCGCTTAATCACCTCCACGTGTCCGGTATGCCCTTTCAATGCAATACTGCTTCGTAGCACTATGCCACCACCACCAAAACTAACGCTCTGTATGAGGTTACAACTAAATGTGTGCTCACTACGAAGACCAAAGGATGGTATCCTAACCTAGAGCATAGTATCCTACTCTTCATATTCGTGAATTCTGGCATTCAAAATAATGCATTTATTTTACATAATATAGCGATCGATAATATAGTTTCAATCGCCAGGTAAAATAAATACATTATTTTAAACGCGAGAATTCACGAATATCAAGAGTACGATACCATGCTCTAGGCTAGGATACCATCCTTTGGTCTCCGTCGTGAGGAAACCCTATGAGCTAACATAACCTATGATGCACCCTATGCCAGATGTAACGTCATACAGAGTGTAAATTTTGGTGGTGACGGCATAGTGTTATGGAGTGGTATTTCTTGGAAAGGAGATACCGGACTTGTGGAGGTGATTGGGTAAATGACAGCTGATATGTACATTAAAATCATTTTAGAAGATCATGTTTTGCAATTTGCCAGCCATATTGGATAACAAATTCGTGTAAATGCACCATGACGCAGGTCTTCTTCTCGGTAGAATAGTGAATACTTACGTTGATGAGATTCAATCTAAAAATTATATTGGCTACCAGCCACCATATAGCCCACATCAAATTTAAATCCGATTATACCATTTATATGATAATTCAAAACAGCACATTGGGAAAAGAAATCCTATTTAGTGTGGTATAACTAGACCCAAACCCAGACATCTAAAGCGAAATTTATCCTCCAACACCAAATTGTTCTATATGGTCCACATAATGTTCAGAAAAAGTCACACCATTTTGAGCATCAGGTTTGGTGGGGGAGTGGGGAAAAATCGGTAAATTCGAAATTTTTTTACGTTTTTCGTCAATATCTCTAAAACTATTCGGTCTAGCATGTTTCTATACAAAAATGTTCTACATTAAATTTGAAATAAAAGAGGCTTTATGCAAAATCCTTCAAAAATGAACGGTTCCAAAGTTACGGAGGTAGTATTTATAGTATAATTCTAGACCCGGAAGGAATAAATACTTAGGTCTTAAATTGAAAATAAGAAAAATTTTACAGGGGAAGGTTTAAATTTTCTGGTGAAAAAGTTTAAAGGCACATTTTCTCTTTTATAATGTATTTGTATGATATTATTTATGGCCTTTCAACTGTGCTATCCATATTAATGCATCATCATTAAACAATAAAATAACTGACTTAAGTAATTATGTTCAACTGGAAAATTTGACTTTTGGAAAGTGGTTAAGGCAAATACTATTTAGGGAACCTAAATACTTATAATTCAAGAAAGGTACTATGAGTAACAATTTTTATTAAGTCTTCAGTATACAAAATCAATATTTATCAAATAAACATTATTATAAGTCACTCTCGTCTCTGTCCAAGTCCGGATCTACGTCTCTAACATCGGCAGCAGTCTTTAGAGTTTCGTAAAAGTGATGAAAGTATTCTGGTAGTAAAGGTAGCAAAGAAATTAAATCTCGCTTTTTCTCTTCACTTATTGATAACTGTTGGTCCGTAATCGGTTGCAATATAAAATTTATTGTTTGTCTTGTTGTTCTTTTGAAAGAAATAGTTTTGAGCGGCTCATTTTGCTGAAGGGATGTTTTATAATTAATACTACCGAAATCGCGTCCGTAAGAAAGCCATTTAACATCAAACCACTTAAAATTATTACCACCGTAATCTTTTTTTCGCATAATAAGAGGACCTTTAAGCAAAGCAGCAAAATCAAAGAAATCAGCCTGTTGCATTTCAACAACCTTAAATTTATTACTGCTGGTACGAATCAGTTGCATCCAGTCATGTGGATGATAAACTTGTATAGCCGTATTTAGTTTTTCTTTCCCGTTTTCTCTTTCTGTTTTCTGTAACTGTAACTGGTTGTGTAATATCATCGGAAGAAGAAAGAATCACAGGAGGATTATGCACGTCATTAACTTCCAATTGTTTATGCCCTACGACACCATTAGAACTTTCAGGTACAAATATAGGGTCAGTAACAGAATCACCAGTTATTTCAAGTGTTTTTTCTGGAATATACGATTTCTGGATACCCGATGTACTTGGCAACTTGGCTCAGGTTCTGCTACTAAGTATTCCTGTTTAACTATAAGAAACGAAAACTCAATTAAGTAGGTATCAAAAACAAATTAAAATATGTGTCATTTACGCTTGCACCAGGGATTTTCTAATAGTTAGATACATTTTTTTTAAATCTGATAGTAAATTTAAAGGATTTATAATATTTTTCTTTATAAAATCATCTACTGAATTTTTAAAACATTTCACAACCATTCATTTAAATGCAAGTCACACATTCAAATGATAGAAATTAGTAGAAGCGTAAAGCACCCCTCTTATCTTTGGTACGTAAATTATTGTAATCAAAATCAACTTCATCCTTTTAACGGTTTTTAATTATACGTATATCGTTTTCCCTTTACTTTAACATTTCTACACCAATGGAACACATCTAGAAATTTTCAATTTTTTAAGAATTTACTGCACACTATTTACGTACCATGGATGAAAAAAATATTGTCAACAAAAATAATACATACCAGGTTCAGGTGTATACGAAACTATTGTCTGTGAAACTAGCTCCAATATCTGTCTACCTCTAAGACTTGTAAATTTACTATTTAAATCCATTTCATTATTTAATAGAAATAAATTTCAGACTAATAAGGAACTAATAATTGAAAATGGTTTTAAAACGAAGATTCACCCCAAAACTCAAGTGTCTTGTATAAACAAAAGAGGAAGAACCGACTGTGAATATCAATATCATCACGAAATACACTAACTCTGCATGTATTTAATACTTATGTCACTAACAATATAATATTTTAGAAACAAATTTGACGAGCTATCTACATAAGTGGCTTAGAACGCCGTTTCACATCGAACTCGCTATATTTGTTATGACTGAGTAAAAGTACTTAAGTCGAGTTAAGTGTTTATTACAGCCACCGTTATGAAATAAAAATAAAGATTTATAAAGAGCACGATAAAATACTTTGATATATAAGCGGTTTATGACTTAGGTGTTTATTCCAGTTGGTGCATTACACAAATTTGGTTAGTTTGCGAGATTATGTATTTTTCATAAAAAAATGACTTAAGTGCTTGTGACCGCCGAGTCTAGAATTGGTCCAGAAAAGGCATAACCCAAACATCCAAAGTAAAAGTTTTCCTTCAACACCAAATTGTTCTATATGGTCCATACATTGTGCAGTAAAAAGTTACACCGTTTTGACCGTCCGGTTTGGGTGTCCGGGAGATGGGGGACAAGTCGGTAAATTGGTAGTTTTTTACGTTTTTCATCAATATTTCTAAAACTATGCTTTAGCTTAAACAATGTTCTATACAAAAATGTTCTACAAAAAATTTATAACAAAAAGTTCCTATACATAATTGTTATAAAATCAACGGTCAACGGTTTCCGAGTTACGGAGGGTGAAAAGTGGAGGTTTTCGATACTTTTTTATTTTTTGGGCAATTTATAATATTATTACTAATGAAAGAAATTTTCTTTAACAGGATCGTGTTTTGTAAATAAAATTTGCTATTTCAGTGGCCGATAGTATGTTAGTGATTAGCCCTTGAAGAAACGTCAACCTCACCACCCAAAATCATCATCAATTGCCCAAAGAATATAAAAAGTATCGAAAACCTCCACTTTTCACCCTCTGTAACTCTGGAACCATTGATTTTATTACAATTATGTATAGGACCTTTTTTGTTTTAAATTTTATGTAGAACCATTTTTTAGATAACATTATTTACGCTTAAGTATAGTTTTAGAAATATTGAAAAACAAAAAAAACTACTAATTTACATCTCCCCCCCCCCCAAACCGGACGCTCGAACAATATGTTGACCATATAGAACAATTTGGTGTTGGAGGAAAACTTTTACTTTGGATGTCTGGGTTAGGCCTTTTTTTGGACCAATTATACTATACTACCTCCGTAACTTTGGAACCGTTCATTTTAGTAGGGTTATGCATAGGGCCTTTTTTATTTCAAATTCAATGTAAAACATTTTTGTACAAGAGGTTGTTCATGCTTAACCGCATAGTTTTAGAAATATTGACGAAAAACTTAAAAAACTACGAATTTACCGATTTCTCCCCCCTCTCCTTCCAAACCCGATGCTCAAAATGGTGTAAATTTTTTCTGAACATTATGTGGACCATATAGAACAATTTGGTGTTGGAGGGTAGCTTCCACTTTGGATGTCTGGGTTATGCCATCTTTTGGATCAAGTGTATCATACTAATTCCTATGACACTGGGGGCAGCACAAAAAGTTTTATTTGCATTATTTTGCCCATAGTGTATAATGCTTATGGTCAGTATATTTACGTGGCGAATTTCGAAGTAGTAGACCGATTTTGAGAATAAAGGTAGTCCGACAAGGCTTTCGAAATGAAAAGCTAATTTTGTTACAATAACATTAACATCAGCCTTGGATGTCATTTTCTGCATTGCTATATATGGTCAACATTTTTGTACGTAACGGAGGCCTGGACACTCAACATAACACTGATGAAGAAGTTAGAAGCATTTGAATTCTAGCTTTATAGAAGAATCTTGAAAACACCTTGGACAACCCACACCACTAACGAAAAGGTTCTGAGGAGAATAGGTACAGATAAGGAGCTGCTGAAGATCATCAAAGTTAGAAAAGTTAGCTAGCTGGGACACATAATGGGAAACGAAAAGTACCGCCTTGCGTAACTAATCATTTAAGGCAGTGGCGTAACAAACTCCGTCGGGGCCCTCCGGCAGAATTGAAAATGGGGCCCCTTTTAAAAAATTACACAATGCGACATGTGTAAAAAATACCTATATGTGTTACAGCCCAGTAAATCAACGTAAAATATGGCGATACCTTGTAATTTTTAGTGTCACCACCGAAGTGGTCAACAAAAAAACAAAAAAACCACGTTTTTAGGCGATTTTTTGCAAATAGTTCAAAGAGTAAGTATTCGATCGAAAAGAATATTGATAGCGAAAATGTATCTAGCTTATAAAAAAAAGTGAAACAAAAATGAAGTCTATCGACTCAGTAAAAGAAAACTTGTAGCTCATGAAAAGTTTTTCTTATTGGCCAAATTTCAAATAGAATATTTCAACGTGAAATAACCAAAAAATGAAATACTGTTCGAGGAAACTCATTAGAATTTTTTAAAGTGTTTAAAAGAAGCTGTATTTTTTACAAAAGTTTCTAGCATCAAAACTAAGCCAGTTACGCTCAAAATACAGTTAATCCCATTTTTTGGTAAAAAATTGTGAAAATCTCCCCCTATTTAGCATCCCAACTGAAACTAATCATTATCGCCTTACAAATTACCTAACTTTTTTATACGACCTGTAAGTTTCACCGGTTCAAAGTGCTTATTTTTAAATGGGTTCTAGTTTAAGGGCTTGAACGAGTCACTAATCACGAGTATATGCAAATTTTAAACAGCCATGTCTTAACCAATTTTTGTCTTACAGAAAAACAAAATAAAGCCAAAATATTTATAAAAGCAAGACCTACCTACATTTCTTTACTCTTTGAGATTTTTTGTATCACTAATACTTTTTAAGTTATTTTGAAAAAAAGGCATTTCTCCAAAATAAAAAAACTTAAATTTTTTCAAAAATAAGAACTTCGAAGCGGTCAAACTTACAGATCATATAAACAATAACTATTTTAAAGTAAATGGTAAAGCGCTAATGATAAATTTTATTTGGGGTGCGAAATGGGGGCAGATTTTCACGATTTTTTTTACCAAAAAAGGGTAATACAACTTTATCTTGAGCGTAATTCGTATAGTTTTGGTGCTAGAAATTTTTATAAAAAATAAAAATAAAGCTATTTTTTGAAACATTTAAAAAAGTTTTAAGAGTTTTTCCCGAAAATTGCTTCATTTTTTGGTTATTTCAGGTTGAAATATTCGATTTGGAATTGGACAACTAAGAATAATTTTTTATGAGCTTCAACTGTGCTTTTACTGTGTCGACAGACTTCATGCATAAGTACACCATTTTCTGAATCTTATAAGCTACATCTTAGCTACAAATATTTTTTCGATATCTAATATTTAATTCGATAAATACTCATTTTTGAGTTATTTGTGAAAAACCCGTCTGAAAACGTTGTTTTTTTTTATAAACATTTTCACTCGCAAATGACTTGAAAAGTATTAGCATAGATAAAGAAACTCTATAGAACAAAAGTTGCTTATAAGGGCAGATTGCAATTGCGCGCAGCGGTCAGGGTTCTCAACAGGGTGTCTAAGCCAATGGTGCAATTGCGCGCACGTCTTTAAAAAGGTATGCTGTGATTGCGCGCAAAGTCGTAAATTATAGTAAACGGAAGTTTTATTTACTTCTCATTTGTTTTGAACGGAAATTTTGCTAATTTAAAAAAATTAAGATAATAACAAGTGAATACTACATTGAAATAGTTGTGATAAAAAAAAAACTAAATAGTGTTTCTTTTATAATTAATATTTATTGTATTCAATAATGTACATATGTAGACATTTAATTTGAACATGCCTTATAACATATAGTTTTAACAAATTCTATTCTGGATATTCCTTTATTTTTTAAATTTCTCTATCAAATTTGTTACATATTTTAATGTTCTTTCATAATTAATATTTTTAATTTTTTTTTGTAAATGTAAGCTATTTAATTGCACATAATTAATTAAAAAATTAATATATTATGTATATTACATATTATACAGTACAATTTTCAAAGGAGGAAGACCTAACCCTTCGGTCCAAACTTAACTTTCGGGTATTAGAGCTGCTGATATATACCGCTGCGCGCAATCACAATATACCGTTTTGTTTACCTGCCTTAATCCTTCCGTTGCGCGCAATCACAGCAACCCTCTTAAAGGTAAATTTCAGTACCCCAGGAGGTATTTGACCGCTGCGCGCAATCACAACCCACCCGCTTATAATTAGTCAATTTGTACATTTCCGGACTTATTTTAAACGTATGTTTTCACCCCAAGGTGGGGTGTCACCCCCCGAAGTAAAAGCAACCAACGGCATAAATCCAACTTTAAGTGGAGTGTAACTAGAACCTAAATCCAAATTGTCAAGCAAATATGTCCGTCGTGACGCTGATAATTTCACTCCAAAACTGTTATTTACTGAGCTATTGGTGTATTCATGCATTGTTTATGATGACTTACATTTTTCATCTTTATTGGTATAGAATAAGATAGAACAAAAATTACTAAATGATTACATTATTATTATCCTATGAGATGAACAACTTTCTCCGTGTACTATCTACTATCAGCGAATATATCTAAAATTTTATTAATTCGGATCGACAACTTCATTTTCAATACTGCACTGCTTAAAAAACGTATGTATGCAAATAATATAAAAACACATTTTTACATATATTAGACAACAAGATGGGGCCCTTGACATATTGGGGCTTCACGCTGCGGGGCCTCTGTTACGCCTCTGGATAATTATATCGAAATACTAAACGTAGGTAAAGATTAAAGAGAAACCCATTTCGGCAAATTGCAATTCTCAAATCTTTCAATAGTCACGTACAAAGCATTATAGTTTTATTGTCGTTACCATAAAATTTCGGTAGGCCGGAAGGGATTAAGTTTCTAGATATTATGAGATGATTCACTTGGCAAATACGTCTATTTAGAAATTTACGTTTTTAATTTTAAACACACAACGTAAAATAATATAACAATAACAGATTTTTACATAATATCAGATGACAAGATAGGGCCCCTAAGCGATTGGGGCCCCCCGCAAGCTTCACGCTGCGGGGGGGGGGATTTGCCAGTGTAGTCGCTAACCTCCACTAAAGGAGAGAGCACGACAAGAAAAAGAAGACAGATTTGTATACTTAGGCTCCCTGATACCCAACACTGGCATTTTCACCAAAAAAATCAAGCCTAGACTAGCAATCTCCCGAACTGCAACAGGTAAATTAATAATTAATTAGAATATGAAAATTCTGAAGAGTGATAAAGAATACTAAGTTTAGTTTGGTCAATGTCTTAATTTTTTTCATTACTACATACTCAGCTAATTTGGAAAAAATTATAACATATCTCAAAATGGAAACAAACGGAAACATGTCTCAAAAAAATTGATTGAAGTGAGATTGAAGATTTCATGGGTAGATAGAGTTATGAAAAACGAAGTATTAAGCATATGTAAAGTACCATGGCAACGAAGGTAACTAAGGTAACTAAGGTAAGGTACTAAGCAAATGAAGTACTAAGCGAAGTACTAAGAATATGTAAAGAGAAAGAAGTTGAACTTACAATTAAAGAAAGAAAACTACAGTATCTCGGACATGTGATGCGGGGCGAGAAGTATGGCATCCTGCGACTCATAATGCAAGGAAAGATAGATGGCAGAAGAAGCATCAGAAAAAGACGAATTTCATGGCTGAAGAAACTACGAGAATGGTTTGGATGTAGCTCAAAACAACTATTTAGAGCTACTGCCTCAAAAATTAAAATAATTATGATGATTTCCAACCTCTGTAGCGGAGATGGCACCTGAAGAAGAAGAAGAAGATCGAATAGTTCGAAATGTAGGTCTACATAAAATTCTACGCGTATCCTCGACAGAACATAGAAGCCACATGCCAATTTTGAAAAAGCTTCATATAAAAGACGGGCTATTAAAAAAAAAGAATATGTGTGTACTTTGTAATGTAAGAAGTTATACTTCTATTATTATGATTTCAACGAAATTAATATACTTAACAGGTTAGTTGTATTTTATTTAAATATTAATCTAACTTTCTTTACCTACCACTTTAAAAAAATTATTAAAACGATACCAAAAATATAAAAAAAAAAGAATACGAATCGTCCGGGATTTGACCCCGGGACTTCTTGATCTCTGGTCACACGCTCTATCACTGAGATATATCCCTTTTGCTTTGACAGATTACCAGATTTCTCACACATACTGACAAATTTAATAGACCAAGTGGTATACAAAAATACTTTTTCTCTTCTCGTACTATATAATCATAATGAACTTCATTATGATGCAGATTTTCATTAAGATACAGATTTTTAACCAATAGAATCGCAATATGGCATTCGCGATAAAGGTGGTACACGCGCAGTGACCAATGGCGAGTCAAATACATACGCTTTGACAGTTCTCAATATGTAAACAAACCGTCAAACTGACAAACTACTGAATTTATTTGTGTTACAAAATTAATAAATTTGAATATATTTTTTTGTTGTGAATAATCATAGAAAAAATAGTGTATGCAACTTGCATTTAATTATCATTATGAAGTTCGTACTCCATACGAAACTCGCCGCATACGGCTCGTTTCGTAACCCTCATACTCGCTTCACAATGACCATCATTAAATGCTCGTTGCATAATATACTATTAAATATACTTACTATTATTATAAAATATCTAACACTAATATATCCTTTTATATGATATACATAATATGACTTATTTGCGCTGACAGTAACTTCAAAGAGAATGTGTGTGTACTTTGTACGCACGTAAGCATTTATGCTTCTAGTATATGATTTCAACTAAATACAATTTATTTATATATGTAATATACTTTAAACAGTTTATTTGTATTTTATTTAAATACTAACCTAATTTTAATACTTACTACTTTCCAAAAAGTTTCATTAAAAGGCAATAGGCTATTGATTATGTATTTTAGAAAGGAACTACAACGTTAACGAGATTTTAATGTTTCATATAGTCAATGGACCTCTAAGTATGAGAAAACCGCGGAGTGCTACGATTTAAAGGAGTGCGCTTTTGAGAAAGGGGTGAATTAGTCCCTAGGCACAGGGCGAATTAAAGTGAGTTTTATGCACGTTTGGTACAAAGACGTCTGCAGGAAAAATTTCCCAGGTTAAATTTACTACCGAAATATCACATTTTATAGTCAAATATATTTTATTTTACAAAAATATATTCAAAAAAAAAACAAGAAAAAGATACGAAAGATAGCAATTTTGTTTCTTGTCTCATAACTTTTTTCCACGGGGATGTAGGAACAGGCACTGCTTTAAAGAGAAAAAACTTCCGTCCTTCCTCTTTAAAATAACGTTTGGTAGAAGCCTTTATAGTCTATAGTCTATAGTTTCCAAAATATGATTTTTAAAATTTTGCCACTCACAGCGATTTTGGGCCATTTACGTTGTTACTTCGCAAACATTGTTCTGTAACTTTTTTTACGCAGCGTTAGGTATATGCCGTGTTACATTTAATGGAAATAAAAGTCAATTACCTTTAAAATGGTCTATTGTAGAAGGTTGTTTGACTATTTTTAAGCAAGATATGGTTTTTAAAAATTGTATATTTTAATGATATTTGATATATTTTACGATTATTTTTAAATTTCTCATTATAACTTTTTTTATTGTATATTTAGGTATATACATTGTGCAATAAAAACGAAAGCTTATTTTATGTACTTTAGAATGTTGTATAGTAAAAAATTCTAGGTCTATTACTAAACAATATGATTTTTCAAAATTTGACATATTATACACATATAATAGGTCCCACTAAGTTGGAACCATATGAAAAACTTTTTAATTATTAACTTTGTGAAAAAAATTATTGTTTATAAAATGGTCTGCATAGTCTAATACCTAAGATGTCATCATCAGATATAAAATTTTATCAATAGTGTAGGAGGTGTGTTAAAATTGTGAATTTCGCTCAAGAGTAATGTACCTTTATACTTCAGAATACCAAAAAGTGAACAGAAATTATTTTTAGAAAATATTTTTAGAAAATATTTTAAACATCCAGGCTTAATGTAGCATTTTAAACCAATGTTTCCTTGACGGACTACTTTTACTGGGCTTTGACCTACATATTTTTGTATAATACTATCTTGGTGGTTAGCATGTACATTGCACGTAAGCACTGATAATGACTGGTAAACCAGTCGAAAACTAGTTATGTGATTTTGATGTGACCCTTTTGAGGGGTTTTTTAAATATACCTTTTTTACAGGATTTTACTGTTTTTTTTTGTATTACATGGTATACAGCCAACTACAGGAAAAGTTTTTCCTTGTTGATTTTTTATTAAAAAAAGTTATTTGGAATTAAAAATTATGTTATAATATGCAATTATATTTTTTTATTTGAAAAAAATAAAAAATTTTAAATTTTTCGCAAATTACGGATATCCTTGGATATCCTACGGATATCTTGTTTATAAATAATCATAGAGTTTTTTGCAATACATCATTTTAAAGTAAAGAATATAAGCTTTTTTTATTCACAATACATATATATGTAAATATACAAGAAGAAAAGTCATAATGAGAAATTTAAAACATAAAAATATCAAAAATCATTAAAAGTATAAAACCTTGGAAAAGCATAATTTGCTTAACAATAGTCGTATAACCTTACGCAGTAGACCATTTTAAAGGTACTTGACTTTTCTTTCTACTAAATGTACCATTGCGTATACATAGAAATGCGTAGAAAATAGTTACAGAACAATGTTTGCGAAATAATGGGGAAAATGGGCCAAAAATGCTGTGAGCGGCGAACTTTGAAAAATTCTTTTTCGGAGACTGTAAATTCTAGACACTTCTGCCAAACGTCACTTTAAAGAGCAGGAATGGAACATATTTTTTGCTGAAGCAATGCCTATACCTACATCCCGGTGGAAAAAAGTTAGGGGGCAAAAAACAAAATTGCTTTCTTTCGTTTTTTTTCTTGCTTTTCTTTTGAATATATTTTTGTAAAAAAATGCACATGACTTTAAAATATGATATTTCGATAGTAAATTTAACCTGGAACAATTTTCTTCTAGAAGTGTTTGTACCAAAATTGAATGGAATTCACCCTAATTCCCCATGTGCGTAGGGACTAATTCACCCCTTTCTCAAAAACGCACCCACTTAAATGGTAGCACTCAGCGGTTTCTTCAAATTTAGAGGTCCACTGATCATATGAGACAATAAAATCACGTTAACGTTGTAGTTCCTTTTAGCTCTCTTATTTTGAACATAATCAATAGCCTACAACAACGTAATTAGGTGTTCATAAGCGGTCACCCATCCAAAATATAACCACGCTAAACATTGCTTGACTACGGTTGTCGTGCGACAACCCTGTAAGTAAGTGTGCTATGGCCGTAAAATTGATACCAAAATGAATTATTTTGACAGATTGTACACATAATATTATTACTGCTTTTTAATGTCCTTTTCATCATAGTTTAATACTTATTATCCTATTCTCGAAGAAGACAAATACATACAAAGACACACAATTTAAAATAAATATATATTTACTAAAAACACCAATATATTTTTTCACATTTTATTTGTACTGATTCGTACGTAACTTAAAAGATTTAGCAACTAACTCATACTGTCAGTGTGCACATACTTTATACTATAATTTTTATAAAAATTCACCCTTAACACTTTTTCAATGGCTCCTAAAGAAATACTTCAAAAATATGTTGTAACTAATCGAAATATTTTAAAGATATAAATTATAAATTAAACATAAATTGGTAACGTAACATACATAATAACGAAGGAAATATCCCCTAAATTATAACCAGCTTCAGAGAGATCTGCAGGCGGTAAACAGGATAAATAATCGGGTCTGTCGTCAATACCAATGTCCGAGCAGGAACTGATTTCAGATTCAAAGAGCATAAGCCTGATTAATACCTGTATAAACAAGAATTACATGATAGGGGTAAGGATACGTCCTTTGTGGTAAAAACCACTTTGTAATATGTCTGGTAGCATCGATTTAACGATTAAAAAAAAGCAATATGGAACAGACTTAGACCTTGACACAACTAATTGAATTTAATGTTATATAATTAAAATAAAACTAAACAAATTGTTTACGTAATGTATATCTCAGACATAGAAGTACTAAATGGCTTGATATGTAACCTCCTTTGAAATAAAAAACATGTTTTCCGGAAAATTAATTATTTTGTTTGGTATAGTCTCCTTGAAGCTCAACAAAAGGATCCCAGCTATTTCTAACTTCTGTAAGCCATCCAAATAATACGATTCTGGAAGCTCTGGAAAATAGGTGTTTTTTCCCTAAAATTATCTCTTTATTTGAGCTGAATATTTTGTTTACGAACCATCTCTTCATATTCGGAAACGCATAATACTTGGAGGGACTGAATCAGGAGAATAAGCCGGATGAAAAATAAATTCGAAGTCTAACTCAATTTAAATTTTATCTAAACCTAAATTTTTGCCATTTTTATAACGCTAGTATGAGTTTTTTCGTTGTCTTGGAGAAACAACACTTTCTCTTTTGCTCATGGGGCCGCTTCTTACCAAAACACTGTTTCGTTTTTCCTTTTGATTATTGACAGTTTTACCTTTTTCAAGACAGCTGATTGAAATTAACAGGCGGGCTGAAAAGTTCGTAGGCTAACATAGAAAAAAAATTTTTTTGATAAAATTTGATTTTATTATTCAATATAGATACCTTCTAGGGTGACACAACGATTATGGCGGTCATAGAAGTTTTCAGTACCATTTTTATAATAAATTTGCCTTTAGCCTCAAAGTAAGCCTCAGTTTCGGTGATTAACTCTTCATTGGTGCTAAATTTCTTTTCAGCGAGCATTCTATTGAGATCAGCTAACAGGTAGTAGTCAGCAGGAGATATATCTGGTAAATAGGGTGGCTGCGGAGGCAATTCGAAGCTCAATGCATGAAATTTTGCCATCATTTTCATTAATTTATTACACGGTGCGTTATCTTGATGAAACAGCACTTTATTGTTCTTCAAATGGGGCCATTTTTAAGCGACTTCGTCCTTCAAACGCCCCAATATTGCAATGTAATAGTCGCTGTTAATGAATTTTTTCTTTTCAAGGTAGTCGATAAATATTATACCATGCCCATTCCAAAATACTGACGCTATAACCTTGCCAGCCGACTATTGCTTCTTTCCACGCTTTGGAGTCGGTTCATCACGTGCAGTGGACCCGGCAGACTGTCGATTGGACTCTAGTGCGAAACTATGGAGCCATGTTTCATCCTTTGTAATATATCGACGCTAAAATTCGGTTTTATTACGATTGAATAGCTTCAAATTCTTCTCAGAAACACCAATTCGTTGTTGGTTTTGAGTGCCTGTGAGCTCTCGCGGCACCCACTATGCACAGAGCTTTCGCATACCCAAATTCATTCACAATATATTCAACACATTCCTTTCATATCTTTAACAGTCTAAGCTTTCTCAAACAACTTTACTTTAGGGCCATCAAAAATTATTTTGTGGACTTTTTGATGTTTTCATCGGTAACAGCCCCTTTGGGGCGTCCACTGCATGCATTATCTTCGGTGCTTATTTCGCCTCGTTTAAACTTAGCAAACCATTTCTCAACGGTTGGTTTTCCTGGTGCAGAGTCCAAATATTGTTTATCAAGCCGAGCTTTGGCTTCAACAGTATTTTTTTTCTTCAAAAAGCTAGCAATTATTAAGGTACGAAATTTCTTTTTTTCCATTTTTTTTAAACTGACATAAGTTGCTTCACTTAAAATGCTATATCTCATAAACTAATAGTTCGACAACTGTCAAATTTATAAACACATCTTTTGAAGGTTAGGGCTGACTAAAAATAATATGGATTTAATACCAGTAGCGCCATCTATGTGTCAGTGTACGAACTTTTCAGTTCGCCGATTATGTCTTTGTAATCGCAAAATATAGTGACCATGGACTTTTAAGACACATGCGTTCATTCTGTTCTCTGGTGTGTCACAGTGGACCCAGGTTTCATCACCGGTTACTAATCGATGCCAAAAGTCCGACACAGTGAGCCTCATAAAGTGAAAACAACGCTAAGCAGTTGTCACACGATTATGTTTTTGGTCAAATGTCAGCAAACGCGGCAGACATTAAAGAAATAAATGGAGAGATATAGTGATGGAAGATGTCAGAGAGATGGGAATAAGATATTGGAAGCTGACAGTTAAGAACAGAACAAGACGGAAATTATTAACCCAGCAATGGGCCTAAAAGACCTGTTAAAGTTATACATACATACTTTTTTTTTTTTTTTGGGAGGTGGGAATCTTCTCAAGACCGTCTGGGAAGGTGTCCCAGGTGTGTCGGATTCGGTCCGTCCTATCTGTATCACGGGCCGCCTACCGACTAAACCCACCCCCTCTTTTCTCCAGCCGACGGGTCTGGGACCGCTCTTAGGGAGCATATCTGACCCGTCGACCTTACTCATATCTCCCCTCCGGCACTCCTAGCGTGCATTCCATGAATCAGTTCGCCCCCGTGCCGACCCCCCGCCCACGCCCCGCACCAGGCCAGTCAGCGTAGCGACCGTCTGGCGCAACCCGTGCGCAGGTAGGGCGACAAGGAGGCCCCCAATCCCGGATGAAAACAGCCAGAAGATGTCAGTTGGCAGTTACGAGCAACTCCAGTCGTTCATACTTTCATCTATGCACTCTTTCTCGTCCGCTCCTTCATACTTTCTCTCATTCAACTCCAATCATTCATACTTTCATCTATGTAAGCTTACTCATCCACCCATTCAATTCGGAAATTAAAATGGGACAGTCTGTGTAGGTCGGATGTAAAAGGTCCTTCCACACTGACTGTCTCAGAAAACGATACAAGACATAACACAAAGGACTAAACGAGAGTGAAAAAGAGAAGAAAAGAGCAGAGATAAAATGAGAGAAGTGAAAAGAAAGAGAAAAGACATAACGAAAAAGGAAAGAAAAAAGAAAGGACAGTGAAGAAAGAAAAGATAGAACACATAGACAGGAAAAACCGAAAATAAAAATTGTTGGAAAGTAATATTAACTTATATAAATAAAATTAAAGAGGTAAATAAATAAAATACGATAAAATAAATAACTAAAAATATGAAAAAGTAAAATAAGTAAATAAAAAAAAATAAAAAAATAAAAATGGGCAGTCAGCGTGGTTTGGATGAAAAGGGTCCGCCCCCCGCTGGTTGCCCGATCACAACACAAACACATTTTAAGAAAATAAATATAAAGCGGTCATCCCGCTTGCAGCCGCCTCTCTTTCTCTTCTTTGTGCTTTATTGTCTTTGTGACGAAGGCAATGATCAGCTCAAAGTCTCGTTTGCTGTCGATAGCTCTATCGATCAGCTCATGAGGCTCACCTAGTGGAGATCCCAGGCCCAGCTGCAGTTCGGTACGCCCCGCGCGATAGGCAGGGCATACGAACACGACATGCCGCGCGTCATCCACCACACCACACTCGGGACATAGATCGTCCCTAGTTTTCCCAATACGGTGGGTAAATTGTCGAAACGATCCATGCCCCGTCAGAAACTGTGTAAAGTAGTAGTTGACGCGCCGATGCCGACATCCGTACCACCTCACTACATCCGGGATCAGGGATCTCGTCCAGGCGGCCCTTCCGACTTCGGCTGTCCATTCCCTCTGCCACGTCTCTAAACTTCTAGCTCTCTCCAGTGGTCCTGAACCTATCGCCCCGTTGCCCCTTCGGTACATTTGGACCCTCTCCCTGACCAGGATGTGCACCGGCAGAGAACCAGCCACTACCTGTAAAGCAATGGTTGATACAGTCCTGTACGCGCTGCACACTCTGATCAGGGGTTTCCTTTGAGCCCTCAGAAGCATGTCTTTATACTTTTTCATCCGGAGGACCTCATGCCACACTGGGGCCCCGTATAATATTATGGATAATATTGATTGTAACATCATTAGCCTCTTCTGGGATCCGGGCCCCCCTATATTTGGCATTAGTTTATTCAGCGTTGAGGTCCTCTCCTCCGCCTTTCGACATGCTTCTATCACATGTTGTCCAAATGTCAATCTCTCGTCCAAAGTTATGCCTAAATACCTTACTGTCCTTTGGGGTCTTATTTCGGAACCTTGATATCTGAAAACTGTATCATCTCTTTTTCTTGGTCCCCTCAAGATTATTATTTCTGTCTTTTCTACTGCTAACTTTAAATCGTTTTTCTCTATCCACGCCGCGGTCTTCTCTATAGCTTTATTTACTTTTTCCGTTATACCCCGACTCATATCATCTTCCACCAGTAAGGCTAGATCGTCCGCGTATGCTATCGCTCTAACTCCTGTTCTCTTGTGAATTTCTAGTACCCCGTTATATAATATATTCCAAAGTAAG
The DNA here is from genome assembly GCF_917563875.1 of Diabrotica virgifera virgifera. Lineage (NCBI taxonomy): Eukaryota > Metazoa > Arthropoda > Insecta > Coleoptera > Chrysomelidae > Diabrotica > Diabrotica virgifera. The sequence continues at coordinate 203,225,770 of NC_065444.1, read as the reverse complement.
GGTCCCAGGACTGACCCCTGGGGTACTCCCGCGGTCATTTGTTTCTTTTTCTTCTTCGATATGCATACGGATTAATTAAATTACGGATTTCTTAATTATGTTGGACAAATATTCCGGAGCCCCACATTCGCCTATTCGGTTCACTATGAGGCCCCAGTTTGCTGAATTAAAAGCGTTTTTTATGTCCAACAGAACAAGGACCACCCATCTTTTCTTGCTTGTCTTAGCCGCATCCCTTATCCAGGTAGCGGCATCGACTGTCGATCTACCTTTTCTAAACCCATATTGTTGACTAGATAAAACTCTCTTATCTTCCAACATGCCCTCCAGCCTCCTCTTGACAAGTCCTTCATAGAATTTACCAAGGCAGTCCAGGAGGCATATTGGCCGATAAGAAGTTGGTGAATCAGGGGGTTTCCCAGGCTTTAGGAGTAGAACCAAGTTCGCTTACTTTAAGTCCCTGGGAAACTCTTGTTTCTGCAGTAACTCATTACATATTTTTCTGATCAAACCTGGTTTCTCTGTTGCTATAATCTTTATTGCCTCTGGTGGCAGCCCGTCAGGGCCGGGAGCTTTCCCTGTCTTCATTTCCTGACCAGCGGTTGTTATTTCCTCTTCCGTGAACTCCTCGACCATGGTAGGAAATACCTTAATAAAATTCTGTGGTTCCTTAGTGGGGAAGAGGAGCTCAGCTGATTTCATCCGCTAGTCTTCGTCGAGTCTATATGGGGCCATTATCTTCAAGGTTTTCATTGTAATCCTGTATGCGTCGCCCCATATATCCTCGTCCAGTGCTTTTATCAGGGTCTGCCACTTTTCCTTTTTCTCTCGTTTTATTTTATTATTTAATGTTTTCTTTAAGTCTTTATATATTTCTTTGAGCTCGAGGTTGCCCTGGCTTCTCGTGTAAATCCTTCGAGCTCTGAGGCATCTCTCCCGTAAACCTTCTATCTCATCCGTCCACCAGTAGGGGGATTTTTTATCATTTTTCTTCTTAACGGTGGCCAACTTTGCTGCATTTTGTAAAGCTCTTCTCAGTTGGTCAAGGTCAGAAATCTCTTCTTCGTTTATTTTTCTGACCTCCGATAGGTACTTGCTTTTATTGAAGTATGATTCTGTGTGACCTATCGTCCGTTTTAATCCCCCTTTAACCTTTATCTCATATTGTATGTAACGGTGGTAGGTAAATAATTGATCGTCGAGGACGTCCCATCCGTGCACCTTTCTGGATAGCCCTTCGCTTGCGAACGTGACGTCAATATGTGATTGGCTGGCCCCCCTTACGAATGTAGGTTTGTCGTTGTTTAATACTTGGAGGCCAGCCTGGGCTATCCATTCATTCCATAGTTCCCCCTTTTTGTCGTTTATGGGGGAACCCCATAATCTGGACTTCGCATTAATGTCCCCGGCGATCAATATTTCTTTCTCGCTTATGGCGGTGCTCATTATTTCATCAACGATGGCTTCGTATCTCATCATAGGGATGTTCGGAGATATGTAGCATGCCAGGAGGCTGAAACCCTTCAACCTGATGAGGATATGATTCCCCCCCCCTGACAATGCTCTGCACTCCCACATCCCTATTTCTAATGAACACCGCCACGTTCTTTCCATTGTCTTGAACCCAACCACCGCCCGACGTAATCTTTATGTTTGGTTCGGGGACGATGAGCAGGTCTATGTCTAGCTTGCAGGCTTTTGCGAGGACAAGGTCGTGCGCTCGACGCGCCCTGCCCACGTTTACCTGCAAAATCCGTATACCAGGTTGATCCTTGAGGTCCACTTTGGTTCAGTTCCCTGAGGTCGTTTCTGCAACGGATTCGCGTCTTTCTACTGAATTAAAATTCCTACAAACTACAAAAAATAAATAAATATATATAAATAAAATAAATAAGTTGGTAAAATTGTTAAAATTTGTATAAATAAAATTATTTAATCATCATCATCATTCTCTTTGCCTTATCCCTATGCGGGGTCGGCTTCCCTAATTGCATTTCTCCACACAATTCTATCTTGGGCCATATCAATGTTAATCCCCTTTACCAACATGTCCTGCCTTATCGTCTCCCCCCAGGTCTTCTTTGGTCTTCCTCTCCTACTCCTTCCAGGAATCTGCACTTCAGCTATTCTTCGTATTGGGTGGTTAACGTCTCGACGTTGAACATGACCAAACCATCTTAACCTATGCTCTCTCATTTTGGCATCAATTGGTGCCACACCTAGACTTCCCCTAATATACTCATTTCTAATTTTATCCTTCTTTGTCACTCCACTCATCCATCTAAGCATTCTCATTTCCGCCACATGCATTCGCTGTTCCTCTTTCTTTTTCACTGCCCAACATTCAGTTCCGTACATCATAGCTGGTCTTATGGCTGTTTTATAGAATTTTCCCTTCAGCTTCATTGGAATTTTTCTGTCACACAACACACCACTCGCTTCTTTCCACTTCATCCATCCAGCCCTAATTCTACTGCATGCATCTCCATCTATTTCTCCATTACTCTGTAATACCGATCCTAGTTACTTAAAACTATTGCTTTTTACAATCATTTCACCATCCAAAGATACCATTTTATTTGTAGTAGCTCCATCTTTAAATGAACATTCCAAATACTCTGTTTTTGTCCTACTAAGTTTTAAACCTTTTTCCTCCAGAGCTTGTCTCCACTGTTCCAGTTTTTGTTCTAAGTCTCTTTCACTATTTCCTACTAACACGACATCATCAGCATACATTAAGCACCATGGAATGTTACCCTGTATTTTCGCTGTTATCTGGTCCAAAACTAATGAGAATAAATACGGACTAAGCACAGAACCTTGATGCAATCCTACTTTCACATGAAATTTATCAGTCTCTCCCACACCTGTCCTAACACTAGTCGTTACTCCCTCATACATATACCTCACAATCTTTACATATTCACCAGGGACTCCTTTCTTATTGAGTGCCCACCACAGAATCTCTCGAGGAACTCTATCATATGCTTTCTCAAGATCAATGAATACCATATGAGCGTTTGTTTCTTTACTCCTGTATTTTTCCATCAACTGCCTTTTAATGAAAATTGCATCTGTTGTTGATCTACCCTGCATAAAGCCAAATTGATTCTCGGATATTTCGGTCTCTTCACGTATCCGTCTATAAATTACTCTTTCCCATATTTTCATGGGGTGGCTAAGCAGTTTTATAGCCCTGTAGTTTGTACATTGTTGTATATCTCCCTTGTTTTTGTAAACAGGTACCAGTATACTGCTTCTCCATTCGTCTGGCATTTGTCCAACTTCCATAATTCTATTAAATAGACCTGCTAGCCACCTTGTTCCTGTCTCTCCCAATGCTCTCCATACTTCCCCAGGAATATCATCTGGTCCTACCGCTTTTCCTTTCTTTATTTTTTGAAGCGCTTGAGCCACTTCCTCGTTGGTTATTTTGGTGACCATTGCTGCTACTGTCTCCGTTGACTCTACAGGCTGTCTGTCAAATTCTTCATTTAATAAGCTGTCAAAGTACTTTCTCCATCTCTTTTTGACATCCCTTTCGTGAACTAGTATTTTATTATTTTCATCTCGGATACATCTAATCTGATTAAAATCTTTTGCTTTCTTTGCTCTCTGTTTGGCTATTTTATATATCTTCGTTTCGCCTTCCCTGGTATCAAGTTGATCGTATAGGTTTGAATACGCTTCTGCTTTAGCTTTTGCTACTGCTACTTTCGCTTCCTTTTTGGCGACCATATAGTTTTGAAGATCTATGTCCGATCTGGTTTCTTGCCACTTTTTATATAATTTTCTCTTCTCTTTTATGTTTCCTTGTACTTCATTTGACCACCACCAAGTCTCTTTATCTTCAAACTTCTTTCCTGACGTTTTCCCAAGTATTTCAATAGCCGTCTCTCTAATAATATTGGCCATTTTTCTCCAAATTGTGTTAGGGCTTCCTTTCATGTTCCAACATATTTTTTCTACTATTCTTTCCCTGAATAGACCTTCCTTCTCATCTTTTAGCATCCACCACTTGATTTTTTGTGGTCCTCTCCGATATTTTTGTTTAGTTTCGCTTTTTACTTCGATGTCCAGAACAAGCAGCTTATGTTGTTGGCTTACTGTCTCACTAACTATTACCTTGCAGTCCTTGCATTCACGTATGTCTTCTTTCCTTATCATGAAGTAGTCTATTTGGGATTGATGTTGTTCACTTTTGTAGGTAATAAGTTGAGTCTCTCTTTTTAAAGAATGTGTTAACAATCGCCATATCCAATGCTGTTGCTAATTCTAGCATGTCATCTCCAGCTTCATTTCTAGTTCCAAAGCCTAATCCCCCATGTATTGTTTCATATCCTGTCTTGGCTTTGCCCACATGTGCATTGAAATCACCTCCTATTATAACTTTCTCCTCCGCTGGAATATCACTCAGTATGTCTCCCACTTGATCATAGAAAGCTCTTCTTTCATTCTCACCCAGACCTGTTTGAGGAGCATACACACACACAACATTCAATACCTCTTTTATATAAATAAAATTATTTAATAAATAAATTATATAAATAGGTAAAGAGAATAAATAAAATGAAATAAATAAAATAAATAAATGAAATATATAACCAAAATTTGTATAGATAAAATAATGGGGTGTTTGATTTTCAATACAGTCAATTCTTCGCGAAACTCTGTGAGAGGTGGCTTCCTGTTTCACTGGTGGACTGTATAGGGGCCAACTCCCGTTCTCCAGATAGCAACCTCTCACCTTTTCACTGTTCTTTCTATTTTTATTTTTATTACTCACCCTTCTGGAGTTCCCCATTTCTTCCCCTGCCGTACACCCACGCCCTACAGGCTGGGCATTGCATACGGTCCATCCTGTGTCCCTCTTCTTTACAGGTTAGACAGTATGACGCACTGCTACACTGTACCGCAGTATGTCCCGTTTTAAAGCAGTTGTAGCAGCACGCTACCCTGCTCTCCCCCTTACATTCGTAGGTGTTGTGTCCATAGTGAAGACACTTGTAACACCTTGTGGGGGTGTATCTTTCCATTATAGGGCATGACACCCAGCCTATCACTATCGAATTATATTTGCGTAGCTCCTCCGCTTTTGTAGGGCGAACGGCTATGGTGGCAACCTGCTCCCCTTGTCCATTTGTTCTTAGCATTTTTATACTTACCTCTTCTTTGGGTATTCCCGTATAGACCTTAATGGCATCGTGCAATATTTCTTCTGTGACCCCTGGGAGCAGTTTAGTAATCGTGAAATTATGCTCCTTTCTCCTAATTGCCATATTCATGCCGGACATCCTAGTATCCATTTCCTTTCTTAGCTTTTCAGCAGCTCCCTACCCCTTTAGTTTTACGAGGATATCCCCCCCGTCTGTCTTCTTCATCCTGTCTACTTTAATTCCAATTTTTCCTATATCGATCTTTTGGTTCATTTCCTTCAAGACGTCGGTATATTTCTTCCCTCCAGTTTTGATTAGAAGGGCCTCTTCATGTTCTTGTCTAGCCCCTTTATCCATTTCTTTCCCCCTAATCACGATTTCCCACGTTATATTTTCTCCCCGACCCACGAATTCTAAGGCTTTCCGCACGTTTTCTTTATTTATTTCATTATTTATGATTACACGAATTGTTTAACGAATACATACATACTTAAATAATAGTTTTCTATCGGATTTCGACTGGTAAAATATACTGAATATTTAAAATGTTTTACACACTATTGCGTTATATATTATTGCTTACGACTGTCTCGGTAGGTAGACGGTGGCAGTTACGGGTCACACGGAAGTAAATACTATAAATTTTTAAGAGTTGTTGTTGACAAAATTGTAACTTGGTATGAAAACATTTAAATCGGTGCAATTATTAAATAACAATAAATTTGAAGAGATGTGACGCAAGTTCAGTTGCATGCAAATTATCTGGTGTTTTGATAAGTAACCTCCTTCGCCGATCAGGACGCTACGATATCAAAAAAACATTAGTTTTGGAAAGTTACTTTTTCCGTATTCAAAACTTCGTTGAAAATATGACTAGCATGACCTTTACTACTTCATTCTTATGGTCTCTGACAATTCACGCACCTTCACTTTACGATCAGCTAGAACTATTTCTGTTGTTTTTTATGGTGTGGAGACATGGACTCTTAATACACAATGTCTTAATAGATTGGAAGCATTTGAAATATGGCCATATTGAAGAATTCTGAGGATATCCTGAACAGATAGAATAACCAATGAGGAAGTACTAAGAAGAAAAGAGAACAGCAGGGAGATAGATTCCATCAAAATAAGAAAAGTACAATATCTGGGTCATATAGCACGTGGTGACAGATATGAATTCCTAAAATTAATAATACATGGAAAGATTCAAGGAAGACGCAGCATAGGCAGATAAAAATATCCTGGCTGAGAAACCTCACAGAATGGTTTGGATAGAGCTCAATTGAACTCTATCGTGCCATAGTGTCAAAAGTTAAAATGGTAGTGATGATTATTAACTTCCATCGCGTAGATGGCACGTAAAGAAGAAGAAAAATCATTTAGTGTACTTTCTTCACATTTTACGGTGTAACTGCATCGGCGGGCTGACCAGTGCGTGGTTAACAGGCCTACTACATAGCTGTCATAAAAATGTATTAATAACCGTATCGCGTTAAATTTAACATATCTGTGTACCTAGGATTGGTAAAACTTTCCAGAACTAATGTTTTTTTGATATCGTAGCGTCCTGATCGGCGAAGGAGGTTACTTATCAAAACACCAGATAATTTGCATGCAACTGAACTTGCGTCACATCTCTTCAAATTTATTGTTATTTAATAATTGCACCGATTTAAATGTTTTCATACCAAGTTACAATTTGTCAACAACAGCTCTTAAAAATTTATAGTATTTACTTCCGTGTGACCCGTAACTGCCACCGTCTACCTACCGAGACAGCCGTAAGCAATAATATATAACGCAATAGTGTGTAAAACATTTTAAATATTCAGTATATTTTACCAGTCGAAATCCGATAGAAAACTATTATTTAAGTATGTATGTATAACTTTAACAGGTCTTTTAGGCCCATTGCTGGGTTAATAATTTCCGTCTTGTTCTGTTCTTAACTGTCAGCTTCCAATATCTTATTCCCATCTCTCTGACATCTTCCATCACTATATCTCTCCATTTATTTCTTGGTCTTCCTCTCATTTTTGCCCCCAGATACTCTCCAACTAATTAGTCTTGTCTAATTACCTTGCGTTATTTCTCGATGTCCGATGCATTCTAGTCTACGTTTTTTATCTACTTTTGTTAATGGAGAGTTAGCATACAATTGGTACACTTCTAGATTAGTTCGTCTTCTCCATTCTCTCTACTACTTTTCCACCAAATATTCTGCAAAATGTCTATTTGTACCATGCTTCCAATCCATTCTGTATGATTTTGTGCATAGTCCATATCTCATTAACGTATAACATTGTAGGTATGGTTATAAAGGGTGATTCATTTAGAGGTACTTTTTTCAAAAACAAAAAACAATGAAAAAAAAATGAATTTTATTTGAAAATCTGTATTGCCATACATAATAATCATTCTTTACAATAACTTCTTAAAGATAATTTCTTTCAAATGTTGACCGTGGCTGCGGTTAAGATGGTCCATTCTGAAGTTCCAATTTTCGATGACGCGTTCGCATTTCGATTGGTATTTGACCAATGATTTTAGTAATATTGGCAGCATAGGCCAATCAAGTTAGGTTTTTACTAGACATAACGGAAAAGACGAGGTTTGACAGTTGAAATGTGTAGTATGAGATATTACAAAAAGACTACCATCTTGGGATTCATCAATTTTTTAGTGGAACATTTTTTAAATAAACAATCAAAACGTCAAAATTAGTTTTTTGCTCATAACTTAAAAACTTGTTTATTTAGAAATTTGACGTCCACAGGCAACTTTTTCAGAAAAAAAGATACATCGAATGAGGTATGTTAAATTAAAATTGGTTAATAAACAAAAAAGTTATTGCAAAACGGATGACAAAATCACTGTTTTTGAATATTGTTAATAACAATTTTATTCTTTATTAAAATATGTTTTAATATACCTAGAATTGAGGGCATTATGGTGTTTGAATAGTGTGCAAAAAATCGTCCAGATCTGTTAAATAGTTTTCGCAAAATTGAATTTGTTTATAAAATTTTTTGAACAACGAGCTAATTTCTTAGGCTGGTCCAGTTAATATGGCTGAATGTATCTCAATAATCCGGGGCTAATTTCCTTTGTTAAGATGTATACTAACAGCCAATGAAAAAAAAAAAGTAAAAAAAATTACATATACGTACACAAAATTTTTTGTTAATAAATAACAGTTTTTAAGCTTATAAACAATTACAATAATTTCGTAGAAATTAGATCAAATTAAATGGCAATAAAAAATAAGGAAAGCTGGTTAAAATACACAACTTCTAAAAAAATTTTTTAGGTCCTACGACCCATGGGGTCTGAGATGGCCCCTTTTTTTGAAAAATTCACTGTTACGTTAATTAACAACACTAAGAGCTGAAATTAACCAAACTTTTATAAGAAAAGTCAAAGTTTATAATAAAGTTTTTAGCAAGAAAAAATGTTAAAAATTGTTTAAACAGGAGTATTATAAACAAATAGTATTTTGCGTTCCGACTAAAGTAAAAAATAGCGGGCGTAGTCGACTGACTGAATAGTGGGCGCGGTGGCGACTGGCAGCAACTCTTAAAATTACGTTATACCGACCACAAAAATCAACTTTAATTTAAATGATAAATTTTCGTCATTCCTTATGTTTTCAAAGTCTCTGAATCCGAATATGGAGTTTATTTTTTTCTAGAATTAGTGGAACATGTGCAAAAATCAAATTTTATGCAAAAATGCGAAAAATCAATTTTGATGATTTTTCAAATTTAACTCACTCTATTTTTGGTCGCTATAAATATTTCCTTTTGAAAAATGTCACTATATTATCTTTGAAGCATTTAGATAACAATGAGATTTGTCGAAAATGATTAAACACATTAAAAGAGAAGTTGTTAATTTTTAAAGATTTTGTCGTCAGATTTCGTTAGTTTCATATTTACTTAAAAAAGTTGAGTGACAAACTTTTTAGTTTATAATTTTAACTAACACAGAAATAAAATATAATTCATGAAGAAGTTTTTCAAAAAAATTTAATTTAAAATATGCAATAGGAAAAATGTTATGTGACTTTATAGACGAGCGGCACACCCCAAAAAAGCTTATTTCTCGAGGTTCAAATACTAATTTTGGTCATAATTTATATTTTTGATGGTGCTGAAAACGAAAATTAGGGTTGTTTTGAATTTTACGTGGGGGAACATTATCAAAATCGCAACTTTACCCTAAAAATAAAAAAAAAATCACGTTTTTTTGCGTTTAACTTGCTACAACTCTGTTCCATTGTAATATTTTTTTCTGAAATTTTTACAGTATATATTTCTCACCTTTCTGAAGACAATGGGACCTGCTTCAATATTTCTGTCTTGCTATAAAGAAAGTTATAAATTGTTTGAAGTAAAAGGTGCAGATTTTTGAATTGCAAAGTTTAATCGCAAAAGTTGAGTAACAAAATTTGAAATTTAGCTGTTTAATTAATTTTATGTTAAAATCTAGAATACAGAGAACAAAATGTTTTATAGAAAAAAAGTGGTGTAACTTTTAATTTTAAGAAACACGTGATTTCATTTTTTTTATTTTTAGGGTAAAATTGCGATTTTGACAATGTTTCCCCATCTAAAATTCAAAATAAAACTCATTTTCGCTTTCAATACCATCAAAAGCATAAAGTAAGACCAAAATTAGCCATTCACCACACCGTGGTTGATATCTCGAGAAATGAGCGTTTTTTTTTTGGGGAGTACCACTCCTCTATAAGGTCACGTAACTTTTTTCTGTTGCATATTTTGACTTGAAATTTTCCAGAAAACTTCTTCAGGACCTATGTTTTAATGCTGCGTTGATTAAAATTATAAACTAAACAGTTTGTCACCCAACTTTTATAAGTAAACATAAAACTAATGAAAAAATTGTCTAAACAATTTTCCGGCCGCGGTAGCTCTTGGTACCCTCTGGATTTGTTACAAGGAACATTTTTTTTAGTTAGTTTGTGCAAAAATACGAACCGTAATAATTTACCTAACGGGGTCGACGATATACAGCCTGAACTACACACGGATTCAAAATAGAGAAGAAAAAATAGCCTATACCTACCAATCGGGTTCTACTGTACCAAGTTTACTATTTTTTTATCTATGGTACCACATTAAAATAATAACATTTATCTTATTTCCTTTGCAAAATTATCCAAAACAAAGCAGCTAATGGGATGTATAAACCTTTTTTGAAATGGTCTTTTTATTGTTATTTTTTAAATTTATTTATTTAAAATATAGTTTTACTAAATAAATGTGCAACATAATAATATTCATAAAATTCAAGTTTCTACCACAATATATAAATATAATATTAAGCTTCAAATCCGGTATACTGTCAATGTTAAAAACGGTCTAGCGCTAGCGAATGGTAGTCCGCGAATTTATTCTCATTCGGCTACGCCCATTATTTTTGAAGTTATACTTCTTTACGATCGAGAGTGAAATTTTATAATTCCCTGGCGCATGCGCAGACAGACAGTATGTAGTTCGTTGCTAATCTTTCAAATTATGTATGGATCAGCGCAAATAAGTCATTAAAAGAATATATTAGTGTTTTTAGTAAATGTATTATTTATTATAATTTTTGTGTCTTTGGATTTGTCTTCCTCGGGAATAAAATATTTTTAAATAATAGTAAGTATATTTACTTTAAAGTTTAAAGTATTTTATACTTCACTGGGTCTACTAAATTTGTCAGTATGTATGAGACATCTTGTAACCTGTCAAAACAAAGGGAGTATAGCTCCGTGGTAGAGCGTTCGTCCGGTGATCGAGAGGTCCCCGGTACAAATCCGTGTGTTATCTAGCTTTCTTTTATTATTTTTGGTAGATATTGTTTTAATAAAAATTTTTGGAAAGTAGTAAGTAAAAATTAGTTTAATCTTTAAATAAAATACAAATAACCTGTTGAAAGTATATTTATTTCGTTGAAATCATATAATAGAAGTATAACTTCTTACGTGCGTACAAAGTACACACACATTCTTTTTTTTTACTTTAGTCGCAACACAAAATACTCTTTACTTATAACACTACCGTTTAAACAATTTTTAACATTTTTTCTTGCTAAAAACTTTGTTAAATACTCTGACTTTTCTTATAAAAGATATTTTAATTTCACATCTTAGTGTTGTTAATTAACGTAACAGTGATTTTTTCCAAAAAGGGGCTATCTCAAACCCCAAGGGTTCGTAGGACCTAAATTTTGTTTTAGAAGTTGTGTATTTTAACCAGCTTTCCGTACTTTTTATTGCCATTTAATTTGATCTAATTTCTACGAAATTATTGTAATTGTTTAAAAGCTTAAAAACTGCTATTTATTAACAAATAATTTTGTGTATGTACATGTAATTTTTTTTCTAATTTTTTTTTTCATAAGCTATTAGTATACATTTTAACGAAGGAAATAAGCCCCGGATTATTGAGATACATTCAGCCAAATTAATTGGACCAACCTCAGAAATAAGCTCGTTTTTCAAACAATTTTATAAACAAATTCAATTTTGCAAAAACTATTGAAGAGATATGGGCCATTTTTTTGCACACCATTCAAACATCATAATGCCCTCAAGTTTAGGTAAATTTAAATATATTTTAATAAACAATAAAATTGTTATTAACATTATTCAAAAACAGTGATTCTGTCTTCCGTTTTGCAATAATTTTTTTGTTTATTAACCGATTTTCATTTAGCGTATCTCATTCGATGTATCTATTTGTTCTAAAAAAGTTACCTCTGGACGTCAAATCTCTAAATAAACAACTTTTTAAGTTATGAGCACAAAACTAAGTTTGACGTTTTGATTGTTTATTTAAAAATTGTTCCACTAAAAAATTGATGAATCCCAAGATGGTAGCCTTTTTGTAATATCTCATACTACATATTTCAACTGTCAAACCTCGTCTTTTCAATTATGTCGAAAAACTGCTTATTTTTTACTAACTTGATTGATCTAATGTTAATAATATCATACTTTTATTTTCACGTAAACTTTAAATATTCAAAAACCAATACAGAAGTAAAAACTTCGAGATGTATTCTGGTATAAAATCGTTTATTTAAAACTATAAAATGTCATGCATTGCAGAACGTTTTCGTTCTAAACAGAACATCTTCAGTGCCTAGAATGAAGTATTTCCACGTTAGTTTAAAGCAAAAGGTTAAAAATGTGACTGTTAAAATGAAAAATGTGGGAATACTTACATCCTGCCGAGTATTTTGAAACTAGCACACTGTAAATAGTGTTAACATCATCATATATGGTTTACATAATGTAATATATTAAAATGTTATGACTACAAGTCGATGTTAATAGATAAAGTGGAACACATGCTAAAAGGGTGCCATGGTTCCCTGCTCGAAGATGCTAGGTACTTGCCAATTCAATGGGCACAGACCAACTGAGAAATTACGAAGTGGATATACAATTTGACAAGGGTGACATGACATGACAAGATAAAGCCAATTTTTGGTTAAGGTTTCATTTGATTTTGGATTTTTTAATAAAATGCAAAGGTTTGTCTGCAAAAATAATTTAAATTATTTGAATAATAAAATCTACTGTAAAGTTTAAATTAGCAACTCTCTATTCCAGAATAACTTATAGATTCATTAAATTTAATGCAGATATATTACATGGTTTAAGTTGTGACGTCATCGGATGTGAAATGACGAGATGATATCTCGTCAAATGACGAGATGATACATAATAAAAGATAATTAGACTTGCGTGGAAAAACAAAGCTAAACAAACCGAAAAATCCAGAATTTGAGAGTATTTTTATGTGATGAAATGTTGGTTGCCTAACAAGGCAAGCAGGCAACAGGTTGAAGGTAAACGGTAGAATATTGCGAGAAAACAGTATATATACAAAAGGTGGATATTTATTGTGTTAAATTTATTATTATACTATTGCAATTAATAATTATGTTTGTTAAAAGTTGGAAAATAATTGTTAACAAAATTAAATAACTAAAGATTACTGTTAGTGAGGTAGATATATGTGTGAAGGATATGATTGTATATAGTATTGTGAAATGAATAAAAGTATGTAATAATATAATAAAATTAAACTATGTGACATAAAGTCTAATTCATCTTTATGTAGTTTTGAAAGGACTGAATGAATTGGAAGTAATGTATCTTGATAGTCTACCAACGTAGAATAGTGAATAAAATAATTAGAATGAGAGCTACCAATATAGGTCAAATTGTGGGTTGGTGTCAGTATGTAAAGAAGAATCTAAATTGAATAAGTATATGAAATAGAAAAGTATGAGATTGATTTCTATTGGTGATAGTGGAGTGAACAGACTGAACTAAACGAAATATATTTAAGTGCAGAACTTTATGAACGTATGTGATTGCAACTGAAATCAAACAAATGAAAAATGTGAAAAAATTATTTTAAATTGGGATAAATGGATATTGGAAGTTGCCTGATATGAATGGAAATGAAAAGATAGATGAAAAAAGAAGAATAGTGAATGCATTAAAACTTAAATGTTATAGTCTGAAAGAAGTTTGACTGAATGGGTCGTAATGGATGTAGGTGTGCAGTATCCTATTGTTAAGTAAAGTCTAAGAATCTAAAAAGAAAGAAGTGACAGAATGTTACTAAGTAAGGAAAGTGATATATATGACAGACCAGAGTGATTGGATGTATAGTGTTTTTTATTATTGTAAACGGAGATGAGAGAAAATGAGTAAGTAACATAACAGGCAACAGGATAAAATGAGTGTGAAGAACATTCCAAAGAGACAATTAACCAGACCGATTTAAGGATTAATAATAATAAGAGCCATTTAAATAAATTATGAAAGAAATGGTGAGATGAGATATAGAGGACCTGAAAAAGAGACAGAGACACAAGGTCAAACCAGAAATGACTAGGAGTTGAGAAAAATATGAAGGATAGGAAAATAGAAGAATCAAAATTGTGTTAGGGATGGGATAGTGGGGGAGGCAGCAATGAAGTTGAAAAGAAAATGCAAGTTGAGATATGTGTTAATGGGTGATTAGTATGGAAAGAGAAGATTGTTAGAAATTAGTGGGGTAGTGGAAAAAGAGGGGGAGGGGGAAAATGGAGAATAGGAGTAAAGGGGAAAGGGGGTGAGGGGAATAATGAGAGAAAACTAGGGTTGGATTAAGGGAATAGTTGTCGATGGATAGGAGTAAAAGGACGATTTAAAGTTGTTTGACGATTAACGCAATTGGGGCTGGTCCTCATGTCTCTGGAAATCTCAAGGTCTTCGTACAAATCCAGGCGTAAATTGTTTCTCTCTTGGATGTTATGAATTAATTTAACACCATCAGGGACGTTAAGATGATTATTAACTTTTAAATGATGGGAAAAGGCTGATGTAGTGTCTCTTTTAGAATGTTCAGCAGATCTGGTTGAGAGTGATCTGTAAGTCCTGCCGATGTAAGAGGCATCACAATCAGAACAAGTCAGTCTATAAACACCACTACGATTCATATAGTGTATTGTATCCTTAGTATTTGTCAAAAAGTGGCCAAGGGTATTTCCAACTTTGAAAGAAATATGTATATTCTCAGAAGAGTTAGATACAATACGTTTAATCTTTTCAGATAGATTGGGGTTATGATATGGTAGTGACTTGTAAATAGCAGAAGAGGAAGATGACTGATGGAAAGCAGAATTTTGAAGCAATCTAGATTCTCATTTACGGATGAGTTTATCTATTATAGAGGGATCGTAACCATTGTTGACAGCTATTTGTTTTATAATGTTGAGTTCTTTGTTGAATGAATCTGTTGACATAGGTATAGAGAAAAGTCTGTGTATGAAGCTTCTAAAAGCTGCTAGTTTGTGTGATAGAGGATGATTAGAAGAAAAATGAATTACGTGGTCAGTTTGGGTGGGTTTACGAAAGATACCAAAGTTGCATTGGTTGTTAAGTCTGGTAATAGATAAATCAAGGAAATTAATGGCCTGAGAAGATTCTAGTTCCATGGTAAATTTGATGTTAGGGTGAATTAAGTTAATTTTAAGAAGTAGTTGTTGAGCTGAGTCATGATGTCCAGCAATGAAGACCAAACAGTCATCTACGTAACGGAACCAATGTAAAATTTCTGGATTTTTCATAATGTGATTGGACTCTAAATGATCCATAAGACACCAGCTAGGAATGGGGATAAGCAACTGCCCATTGCTAAACCATCTGGTTGTTTATAGAATTTGTTGTTAAATTGAAAGAAATCTTGAGATAGACATAATTCAAGGATATCTAGTATCGGTGAAATGACATTGGGCTGAAAAGACTTGTTGACTAAGAGTGATTTTACCAGACTTAAAGTTTCGATTTTGGGCACTGAAGTAAATAGGTTGCTTACATCAAAAGAAAGCATAGTTATGTCTGGATTGAGATTGATGAGTTGAAGTTTATCAACTAATTGGTATGAATTTAATACAGTAAAACGGGGTGTGAAGTTGATTAAATTTTTTAAGGTGTTGAGTATGAATTTTGATAAAATAGAAACTGGAGTGTTAATGAAACTGACGACAGGACGTATAGGAATTCCAACTTTATGTATCTTGGGTAAACCGTACAACCTCGGAATAAGAGGGTTACCAGGAAGTTTGTTGTAAGGGGACTCATAATTGGATAAAAATTCAGAGTGTTTTTTGATGTTATCTTTCAATTTACTTATGAGTCTCTTGGAAGGATCAGTTGGTAAAATAATGAAGTGGTTGTCATCTAGAAAAGATGAAACTTTATTGTGTTAAGTATCACGGTCTAGAATAACCAAACAATTACCTTTATCAGCTTTAGAAAAAATTAGGTTGTGATTAGCAATTTTATGTTTAATTGATTTAGGAGTTTTGAGATGAGATTGAGCTTGTTTGAATGATAGATTATCAATGAAAGAAGAGTTATGAGAAGAAGAAGAATTTGAAGATGAAGAAATCTTATTTTTATATTTATTGATGTAACGGTAACAGGAATTTCTAGTTGACGTTCTTTGTGAAAGAGATAATGAAAGGTTTTGGATTACTATATCTGTCTCAATAGATAGACTCTCAAGATCGTGTAAAGGTAAATCTTTAGGAACGGAGTATTTGAGACCATAGTTTAATAATTTAATTTCATCTGTTGAAAAGCTGATATCGGTAAGGTTCTTTATTCTAGGGTGGAATTGAAAATCTGAAAACTTTTTATTGTTATTTCTATCCTGAGAGGCTTGATCATATACAGTTTTGTCTCTAATGAGATTAATAAGCTTGTTATGTACTCTATTGAATTTAATTGTGTTAGAAGCATCTACCTTGTCATGCACATCTGTCAAAAAATTATTGAAGTTAATGAATCCAATAATATCGAGCAAAGAATCATACATTACCTTAAGCTTACAATTGATGTAATTAAGTTTACTATAATGTGAACATATCTCTTTTTTCATAAGTTTTATCTGTAGTGAAGTCCTGATGTTGGGTGGTACATTTTTTGATGTCCTGACTATACTAAAAGTTGGAAAAACTTTGAATTTGAGACACTGTTGAATAAACCATATATCGAGTTTCAAGTTGTTTCGTCGTGTTGCTAGTCGCGAATACTGAAGAGCCAAATTGACCATACTGTCATTAATAAAAAATCAATGGGAAAATCTCAATAGTTGGCTGTATACCATAGTTTAAAAAACCAATACAGTCTATGGATCATTTAGAGTCCAATCACATTATGAAAAATCCAGAAATTTTACATTGGTTCCGTTACGTAGATGACTGTTTGGTCTTCATTGTTGGACATCATGACTCAGCTCAACAACTACTTCTTAAAATTAACTTAATTCACCCTAATATCAAATTTACCATGGAACTAGAATCTTCTCAGACCATTAATTTCCTTGATTTATCTATTACCAGACTTAACAACCAATGCAACTTTGGTATCTTTCGTAAACCCACCCAAACTGACCATGTAATTCATTTTTCTTCTAATCATCCTCTATCACACAAACTAGCAGCTTTTAGAAGCTTCATACACAGACTTTTCTCTATACCTATGTCAACAGATTCATTCAACAAAGAACTCAACATTATAAAACAAATAGCTGTCAACAATGGCTACGATCCCTCTATAATAGATAAACTCATCCGTAAAAGAGAATCTAGATTGCTTCAAAATTCTGCTTTCCATCAGTCATCTTCCTCTTCTGCTATTTACAGGTCACTACCATATCATAACCCCAATCTATCTGAAAAGATTAAACGTATTGTATCTAACTCTTCTGAGAATATACATATTTCTTTCAAAGTTGGAAATACCCTTGGCCACTTTTTGACAAATACTAAGGATACAATACACTATATGAATCGTAGTGGTGTTTATAGACTGACTTGTTCTGATTGTGATGCCTCTTACATCGGCAGGACTTACAGATCACTCTCAACCAGATCTGCTGAACATTCTAAAAGAGACACTACATCAGCCTTTTCCCATCATTTAAAAGTTAATAATCATCATCTTAACATCCCTGATGGTGTTAAATTAATTCATAACATCCAAGACAGAAACAATCTACGCCTGGATTTGTACGAGGACCTTGAGATTTCCAGAGACATGAGGACCAGCCCCAATTGCGTTAATCGTCAAACAACTTTAAATCGTCCTTTTACTCCTATCCATCGACAACTATTCCCTTAATCCAACCCTAGTTTTCTCTCATTATTCCCCTCACCCCCTTCCCCTTTACTCCTATTCTCCATTTTCCCCCTCCCCTCTTTTTCCACTACCCCACTAGTTTCTAACAATCTTCTCTTTCCATACTAATCACCCATTAACACTTATCTCAACTTGCATTTTCTTTTCAACTTCATTACTGCCTCCCCCACTATCCCATCCCTAACACAGTTTTGATTCTTCTATTTTCCTATCCTTCATATTTTTCTCCACTCCTAGTCATTTCTGGTTTGACCTTGTGTCTCTGTCTCTTTTTCAGGTCCTCTATATCTCATCTCACCATTTCTTTCATAATTTATTTAAAGGGCTCTTATTATTATTAATCCTTAAATCGGTCTGGTTTATTGTCTCTTTGGAATGTTCTTCACACTCATTTTATCCTGTTGCCTGTTATGTTACTTACTCATTTTCTCTCATCTCCGTTTACAATAATAAAAAACACTATACATCCAATCACTCTGGTCTGTCATATATATCACTTTCCTTACTTAGTAACATTCTGTCACTTCTTTCTTTTTAGATTCTTAGACTTTACGTAACAATAGGATACTGCACACCTACATCCATTACGACCCATTCAGTCAAACTTCTTTCAGACTATAACATTTAAGTTTTAATGCATTCACTATTCTTCTTTTTTCATCTATCTTTTCATTTCCATTCATATCAGGAAACTTCCAATATCCATTTATCCCAATTTAAAATAATTTTTTCACATTTTTCATTTGTTTGATTTCAGTTGCAATCACATACGTTCATAAAGTTCTGCACTTAAATATATTTCGTTTAGTTCAGTCTGTTCACTCCACTATCACCAATAGAAATCAATCTCATGCTTTTCTATTTCACATACTTATTCAATTTAGATTCTTCTTTACATACTGACACCAACCCACAATTTGACCTATATTGGTAGCTCTCATTCTAATTATTTTATTCACTATTCTACGTTGGTAGACTATCAAGATACATTACTTCCAATTCATTCAGTCCTTTCAAAACTACATAAAGATGAATTAGACTTTATGTCACATAGTTTAATTTTATTATATTATTACATACTTTTATTCATTTCACAATACTATATACAATCATATCCTTCACACATATATCTACCTCACTAACAGTAATCTTTAGTTATTTAATTTTGTTAACAAAATTATTTTCCAACTTTTAACAAACATAATTATTCATTGCAATAGTATAATAATAAATTTAACACAATAAATAGCCACCTTTTGTATATATACTGCTTTCTCGCAATATTCTACCGTTTACCTTCAACCTGTTGCCTGCTTGCCTTGTTAGGCAACCAACATTTCATCACATAAAATTACTCTTAAATTCTGGTTTTTTCGGTTTGTTTAGCTTTGTTTTTCCACGCAAGTCTAATTATCTTTTATTATGTAGTGTATTTCCTTGTTTCAACAAAACTCAACATTCATCTCGTCATTTCACATCCGATGACGTCACAACTTAAACCATGTAATATATCTGCATTAAATTTAATGAATCTATAAGTTATTCTGGAATAGAGAGTTGCTAATTTAAACTTTACAGTAGATTTTATTATTCAAATAATTTAAATTATTTTTGCAGACAAACCTTTGCATTTTATTAAAAAATCCAAAATCAAATGAAACTTTAACCAAAAATTGGCTTTATCTTGTCATGTCACCCTTGTCAAATTGTATATCCACTTCCTAATTTCTCAGTTGGTCTGTGCTCATTGAATTGGCAAGTACCTAGCATCTTCGAGCAGGGAACCATGACACCCTTTTAGCATGTGTTCCACTTTATCTATTAACATCGACTTGTAGTCATAACATTTTAATATATTACATTATGTAAACCATATATGATGATGTTAACACTATTTACAGTGTGCTAGTTTCAAAATACTCGGCAGGATGTAAGTATTCCCACATTTTTCATTTTAACAGTCACATTTTTAAACTTTTGCTTTAAACTAACGTGGAAATACTTCATTCCAGGCACTGAAGATGTTCTGTTTAGAACGAAAACGTTCTGCAATCCATGACATTTTATAATTTTAAATAAACGATTTTATACCAGAATACATCTCGAAGTTTTTACTTCTGTATTGGTTTTTTAAACTATGCTATACAGCCAACTATTGGGATTTTCCCATTGATTTATTTTTTTAAATATTCATTTACATACTACACTAATTTTATTATGGAAATAAATTTCAATTTTAATAATAGTATGTAATATAATATTAGTTGATTTCAAAATTAACGATATATTTACTTACCATTAATTATTTGTTACAATTATTAAATAAGAAAGACACTAAGGCTACGGCTCCACGGGCGAGAAATTGACGCTAGCAGTAGCAGTAAAATGAACATAAGGTTCCGCGGAACGGAATGGGAATAGCCGAACTGAACCGACTACGCACAAGTCCTGTAGTCGTAGCTGGTTTATTCATATAAATTGTCGCAAAAGAAAACGTCTAGCGGTGTGATGTCATAGGATATATGCGGCCAATTCACTGGTCTGAAGCGTGAAGTAAATTGCTCACCGAATCGTTTTCTCAGTAAAGCCATACTTTCACGGTCTGTATGGCAATTGACGCCATATTTTTGGAGCCAAATGTCATCGAAACTACGAGCTTTAATTTCTGGCACCAAATATTCGGTTATCATGGTGCGATAACGGCTTGCACTCACAGTAACATTCTGGCCGGCCTCTGTTTTAAAGACATATGGACCGACGATTCCACCGGCCCATAAACCACACCACACCGTTGTTTTTTCTGAATGTAATGGCAACTATTAAACCTCTTCGGGTTGCTCACAAACCCAAATATGGGCATTTTGTTTATTCACATCCCAATTAAGCCAAAAATGGGACTCATTGGCAATTATGTCGACCATAAGCGCACGAAACACACTCTTCATTGAACCCTTATTTTCATAATACAGGTGAATAATTTCTAGATGTCGTGCCGAGATGAGTCTTTCCAAGAAGAAATGTCAAACAATAATGAATAAAAACAAAACATCAGGTGATACGATTCATTCACGATCTCCCATTAAATCAACACCAAAGAAAGTACCGGTAAATGAATCACCCTTAATTTTGCATACTCTTATTTTTGTGTTACGAGATATCCCCTTGTCCTTAATTATTTTGTTCTTGGCCACAGCCTGAGTCAGTCTCAGGTTGATTTCAGTTTCTTCCTCACTTGTATAGTCAACGCAAAAGATGGAAAACATAATACATTGCGAAACAAAAAGAGATGAAACTAGTGGATGTGAAATGATCGTTATAAACGTATAAATTAACATTACATTACATAGTTTCCCCCCTTTAGACGTCTGTGACAGTGGTATTTTATAAAATTCTACTGTCAGAGTGACAGTTGTCATACTCCTCTGATACGTCTAAAGGTGGGAAACTAGTTTATGTAATGTTAATTTATACGTTTATAACGATCATTTTCATGTCCACTAGTTTCATCTCTTTTTGTTTCGCAATATATTATGTTTTCCATCTTTTGCGCTGTTTTGCCGGTTATTAGCGCGCTCATCACTGTATACGCTGTGAGCTTCGCTGGTGTCGCTCCTAGCGGACTACTATTCAACTTTCACCGGTAATTTTTAAATTTATTATTTAATTGTTATCGCTTAATATTTACAACGCAAAAAAGTAATTAAATTGTAATCGATTTTTTTAAGATTTTGCTAATCATTTTGACGTTCTATTGACAAAATATGAATTTCTTACTTCGGATACTTTCACAATTATCGTGTAGATGGCGCTAAGATTAATGGATTAATAGATTAATAGAACATTAAAAAAAACTTAAATTCAGTATTTAAAACGTAAGCATATTTAAGGTAAAAATATATACCACAGCTTTGACCAACTAATATTTTTTATAATTAATGTTTTTAATTTTAATTTTAAATTAATCACTTTGACATTTATGTCAAATTTCCGGTAAAGGTTTACAGACTTGTCACTACTGGCGTTCGCGAATTTGTAAATATCCCCTCTACGTACGAGCTCACAGCGTATACCTAAGTATTATATTCGTACATCTTCTCGAATTCTACAACTGATCTATCTTGGTCCACGTCTAATTTAATCCATCCCAACGTATTTTTGCTCGAGATTTCCACCTACTTGGATTTACTAATATTAACTTTTAGTCCTATTTTAGATCTTTCCGAATCAGGTTTTTGCTAGGCTTGCCAGTTCTTTCCATTTCTTGCAATGAAAACCATATCATCAGCGTACGCTAAGCATTGGTGCCCTTTGAAGGAAAGTACCGGACCTATTTATCCCACTATCCCTTACAATTTTATTTTTACAACTATATTGAATAGCAAGGTGACAACGGGTCAGCTTGACGAACACTTTTTTCACTTTGATTTTTTCTGAGACTGTACCATTGCATTTCACAACACAAATGTTTTTTTATTGCTATTTTTACGTATCTTACTATTTTTTCTGGAACTTGGAATTCTTTCAGCGTTTCTATTAATTTGTTGTGTAATCAATGAAAAGTACTCGTGCTGAAATGTTGTAATCATAGCAATTTTTCAGGATTTGTTTTACCCTAAAAATTGGATCGGTTGTTGATCTTCCCTTAAAAAATCCTCCCATGTGTTCTAATATAATGAGTTCAGTAATTTTTTTTTAAGAAACATAAGGAACTGATAAGTTTAACATGAAAGACGGAGTTATCTTAGCCATTACGAGTCTCATTTTTAGCGCGGTAAGAGATTGCCTACTGCTGTGTCTGACAGTATTATTAGGCCTGGATCCCGCGTACCAAAAAAAGTTTATTAATAGCAAGCTGAAAATTTGTTAATAGCTTAACGATGTCTAGGCGGACAAACTTTGATGTACGGAAACACTGGAACAGAGGAAGTTTTAATTGTGGAACAGGTCTCAGGTTTGAAACGTCAACGAAAATGTCCCATGTATTTTGTCGGACAGAACTTCTAATTAATTTGTAACCCTTTCATTAAACAGTCATACAAAAATTAGACAGTCATTTGAAATGTTCTACTTGTCGGTTTTATTTAAATACATATTTGTAGGACAAACATTTTTTCATATACAGGGTGTTTCATTAATAATTGTCCATATAGTAATTGGAGAAACCTTAGCACAAAATGCGAAGATTTAACCTAAAACACTTAAATAAAATGTGGTTCCTTATTGAGTTACAGGGTGTTTTATCTAAAAATTCAAAAACTATTTTTGCTCAGCATTTTAAACGAGTTCGACGTATCCTTGTCATACTTTGCAGAAAGTGCGACTACTATACACCCTACTAAATTATGATAAACAAACTTTTCTAGTTACTACCAGAGGCGTGCGACAGGGGATAGTGAATGGTCGAACCTTCTCAAATTCTACGCCACTGGAGTAATTACTATTTTAGTGCCATTTTTCGATTCTCCAATACTTTCTACATAAATAATATACTCTTCATTGGTAACGATAAAGTCATTAGTTTTCGAGATATTTGAAGTTAAATATGAAACGGCACAGTTATTTTGATTAATTTATGATATGATTCATATGATTAAAATTTAAAAAATATTTGTACCCAGTACTTTAAAACTATTCGGCGTATCCATATCATACTTGGCAGAAAATGTAAGTACTGTAAACCCTACCAAATTAACATAAATAAACGTTTCTAGCTACTACCAGAGGCGTACGACAAGGGATAGTGTCTGGTTGACCCTTCCCAAATTCTACGCCACTGATGAAATTGCTATTTTAGTGTAATTTTTTGATTTTTCAATACTTTTTATGTAAATAATATACTCTTCATTCGTAACTATAAAATTATTAGTTTTCGAGATATTTGAAATTAAAAATGAAGCGACACAGTACATTAATCAAAATAACCGTGTCTTTTCATTTTTAACTTCAAAGATCTCGAAAACTAATGACTTTATCGTTACAAATGAAGAGTATAATATTTTCAGAGAAAGTATTGGAGGATCCAAAAATTAAACTAAAATAGCAATTCCGCCAGTGGCGTAGAATTTGGAAAAGGTCAACCATTCACTTTCCACCGTCGTACGCCTCTGGTAATAGCCAGAAACGTTTGTTTAACATAATTTAGTAGTTTGTACAGTACCTATACTTCCCGCCAAGTATGAAAAGTATACGTCGAACAGTTTTAAAATGGTGAGCAAAAATAGTTTTTAAATTTTTAGATAAAACACCCTGTATCTCAGTAAGGAACCACATTTTATTTAAGTGATTTAGGTTAAATCTTCGTATTTTGTGCTAAAGTTTCTCCAGTTACTATATGGACAATTATTAATGAAAGATTCACGCAGTCATTTAATATGCTACAAGGTGAATTTTCTTTTTCCGTTTTGAGAAAGATTTGCGGAATGGAAACCGAAACGTCAAAACATTATTTAATTCAAAATATAATTTTCATTACACCAATAATTGTGGCTTAATCCCATATAAACATAATACTTAACCTAGCATTGGTCGCTAGGTTGGCTTTACGACAGTGATCACGCGTGAGATTTTGTCGCACATATCCAACTTTTGCCTTTTCTTACGAAATAAAATTTTGAAAATAGACTTTAAACTAATAAAGTTATTAATAACTTTACATAATGTC
This sequence comes from Diabrotica virgifera virgifera, assembly GCF_917563875.1. Lineage (NCBI taxonomy): Eukaryota > Metazoa > Arthropoda > Insecta > Coleoptera > Chrysomelidae > Diabrotica > Diabrotica virgifera. The sequence continues at coordinate 203,201,229 of NC_065444.1, read as the reverse complement.
ACTGTTGATGCGCTTGTACATTTTAATTTAAAAATGTAGACCTAATATTAATGTTAATATTTTAATATATGTCAATTTCAAATTTGTACTAGTGCCATTATTTTATTTTCCTGCAACAGGACAAGTTCTAAATTTTCTTTGCACGATATATATATATTGCAAATACCAAATAAAATAATGCTACAATACAGAATAATGCTACAAAATAATAATAAACAATATAATATACGGTGGTCGCGCTATGAGATACGCACTGACTTAACAATCAGGCCATACTAAGCCAACTGAACCACCATCTGAGCAAACGAGTCTATTGGAATGTAGATGAAGGATAATTAGGAGACTACAAGGAATTACAGCATGTGTAATTTACCAGGTAAAAGTTGTATGCAATATTCCGAATAGACAAGGCGGAAACGGCGGGTTCGTTCGGAAAAATATTCCCATGAGATATTTTTGCATAATCACATTCGTGAGACATCCCAGAATAAGGTTCAAGAAGTCGCCCACGTGAAAAGTGGGCCAATTTTTTTTTAACAATTTTTTTTTAATCAAATTGCAAAAAATCAATACTTTTGGCCCGGACTAATTTTTTTTAGGTTTTTTGGATCATTTTGGACAAAAAAGGTCTCATAATTTTTCTCCAAAGTTGATCGTTTTCGAGTTATAAGCAATCTAAAATTTGAAAAACGCGAAAATGGCCATTTTTAAGACTTAATAACTCGGTTAAAAATTATTATTATGAAAGTCAGAAAGTAACTAAATCAAAGTTTAAAGTCTCCGCTACATGATCCTGAAGAAATCTGTGTCATTAATTTACTACTAAGCTGTTATTTTTAATTAATATCAATGAGCGATTAGATCGTATTGACGCGGTTGTAAATGTGAGTGCGAGTAAGATGCACAATTGGACTGCTGGAATGGCTTCTCTCTCGCACTCAGCATTTACATACGTCGCACACGTGCATGGCGCTTATTATTATTACTTAAAAATAACAGCTTAGTAATAAAATAATGACAAAAATTTCTTCAGGATCTTGTAGGGGGGACTTTAAACTTTGATTTAGTCATATATTGACTTTCATAATAATAACTTTTAACTTAGTTATTAAGCCTTGAAAATCGCCATTTTTCGTTTTTTTCAATTTTAAATTGCTTATAAGTCGAAAACGATCAACTTTAGAGAAAAATTATAAGAGATCTTTTTCGTCCAGAATGGTCCAAAAAATTAAAGAAAAAATTGTTCGGGCCAAAAATATTGATTTTTGCAATTTGATTAAAAAAAAATTGTTAAAAAAAATTGGCCCACTTTTCACGTGGGCGACTTCTTGAACCTTATTCTGGGATGTCTGACGAATGTGATTATGCAAAAAAATCTCATGGGAATATTTTTCCCTTCGAACCCGCCGTTTTCGCCTTGTCTAGAAACCTTGAGAGAAAATCTCATATAGCGACCAATGCCGGATAAAATAACTAGACATGCCACAAAAAAAAAACAGTTCCAGAACTTTGGTTTTTTTCTTTTAGACAAGGCAAATGTATAGTTGAGAGAAATAAGGAAAAAAAATATCCTGTTGGTGACACAACCCCCCAAGCCGAAACCAAATTTTTTGAGTAGTATGGACATCTATCTTAACCTATATGTTTGCTGCAGCCGATTTTGATAGTATACCTAGTTATAAACAAATGAAGATCAAAAAATGGTAAATTTTCGCTTTTTTCGTCTATAACCAAAAAGTTAACTATTTTAAACAAGTTTGAGAGTGAGAAACTCATAAATCGTATAAAAAACTTCAATATGGCGTTCGCTGAATATGTCTATCCTTACGGGTTGCTTAGAAAATTGCAAAATAAATCATAAATTTTGAGTTTTTATAAATATTCATAACTTATGTAAAGATTAACTTAGAACGTTCTTATTACACGGAATGCTGAGACTTCTGGTGCTTAAATCATACCCTAAATTGCAAAGCAATTGGTAAAATAGTTTAAAAGGTATTTAATTTGTTTATCCCAAATTAATTTTTTTGCAACGCTATAAGTCAGAAAATGATGAAGTTACACTAATACTTTGGATAGTTTATGAAAGAAGAAGATTTATACTATTAATTTAATTTAAAAAATGACAAAAAATAATTCTAAATACTGCAGAATTATTTTGGAAAAACATGTGAATTAAAAAAAAGGGGAGCTAACTTCGTCCCTAATTGTCCTAGGACAATTGTTTTTCGTTTCAAATGTGTATAAAAATTCAGTCTTTCCAAATATGAAAAAATAATTTTTCTACGGGTAACGGTTAAAAAGTTATTCTAATTGTTTATACTTAAGTCAGCAAAAATCGACGTGTTCTTGCAAAATAATATTACACTGTTTAAAATTACTTCTTGTCATTTTTTTAATTAAGTCAATAGTATAAAAATGTTCTTATAGAGAGTGGGCCAAATAAAAGGAGCCACACCCCGAGATTTGGCAGTATTTATTAGATTTTAAGAAAATAAAAAAACAGGTCAATTTTTGATCTAAGGGGGCTACATTTTTACGATACAAACATCTGTCATTTGTCAACTCCCTCCCTTCCACTTCCCCCACCCCTTATTTTTATATAGGGAATAGGGGTCGTGTGCTAGCTCATTTGAAAGGTTATTCAATTCTCTATTCAGTAATATCAACATCGACTTAAAAATGTATACAGGGTGTCCAAGAAAAATTATTTTGAATTAAATTAATTGACACAAAAAGAAGAATGTATGTAATTTATTTAATTCAGAACACCTTCCACTGCTGACAGAAAGCAGAAAAAAATGTTTTTTGATAAATAGACACTGCTTTTTGCTTAATTTTAATGTTCAAGCTTCCACCCATCTGCCTCTTGGTAGGTTGAATATTGAATTTAAGCAACAAACAGTGTTTATTTATCAAATAAACATTTTTCTCTGTTTTTTATCTGCAGTAGAATGTATTCTATGAGTTAAATAAATTACATACATTCTTCTTTTTGTGTCAATTAATTTAATGTAAAATAATTTTTCTTGGACACCCTGTATAAATTTTTATGTCAATGTTGATGTTACTGAATAGAGAATTGAATAACCTTTCAAATGAGCTAGAACACGACCCCTATTCCCTATTTAAAAATAAGGAGTGGGGGAAGTGGCAGGGAGGGAGTTGACAAATGACAGATGTTTGTACCGTAAAAATGTCTCCTCTTAGATCAAAAATTGACCTGTTTTTTTATTTTCTTAAAATCTAATAAATACTGCCAAATATCGGGGTGGCTCCTTTTATTTGGCCCACTCTGTATAATAAAAAAGTCTTACTGTAACCTCATAATTTTCTGACTTTAGTGTTGCAAAAAAAATTAATTTGGGATAAACAAATTAAATAACTTTTAAACTATTTGACCAATTGCTTTGAAAGTTAAAATATAATATAAGCACCAGAAGTCTCAGCAATTCGTGTAATAAGAAGGTTCTAAGTTAATTTTTACATAGGTTATGCATATTTATAAAACCTCAAAATTTATGATTTATTTTGCAATTTTCTAAGCAACCAATAAGGATCGACATATTCAGCTAACACCATATTGAAATTTTTCAGACGATTTATGAGTTGCTTACTCTCAAATTTGTTTAAAATGCTTAACTTTTTGGTTATAGACGAAAAGCGAAAAATTACTGTTTTTTGATTTGTTTATAACTATGTATATCATCAAAATTGGCTGCGGGAAACATAATGGTTATTCATATAGATACTACTCAAAAAATTTGGTTTCGGCCTGGAGGGGGATGTGTCACGAGAAAAATCTTATTTCTCTGGACTAATATTGGTTATGCTGTATTAGCTTTTATAATAAGTATAATAATAACTATTGTCATATTTCAGATTTTAATGACTCGCGATATCCACAATGGTAGGTTTATAGTTCAATACCTATTAAGTACAAACAAACACTTTATTATGCTGTCTAGTAGTTACTTTATTTCACCTAAAAGCTTAATGTACATTATTGTGAAACAATTTACATTAACGAACATTATCAGTTTGTTACCACAATTTATATTACCAATGAGTGTGTTTAACATAGTGAACAATAATTAAACTTAAAATTAATATTGCCTGTTATTTGTTAGACCAGGTGGTACAAGAGGTGAATCAAATATGAACCGACCTTTTCTAATAACTTTTTATTAAATTTTAATTACAAACATTAAATAATACCTACTCCATTTTTCTATATACATTCCTTCCTTATGTATGCATTTTTCCCAACGACTAGGAAGTTTGTGTATTCCATTTTCATAAAAAGAGTGAGGGCCGGTATCTAACCAATTTCTCACGAATTGCTCCACTTGATTATCTTCACCAAAACAACTCCCTCCGCCTAGTGCATCTTTTGGACCGAATATGTGGTAATCATATGGTGAAAGATCAGGACTGTATGCAGGATGTTCAACGAGAGTCCAATGCATTTTCTCTATATTTTCTTGTCAGCTGTATGCGGTCGGGCGTTGTCATGCAAGAGTAATACATCTCGTATACGACATCCCCGTTTTTTGGACATATAGGCAACTCGAACACGGTCGAAAAGACTCCAGTGATAAGCTGCATTAATCGTTCGTCTTTCATGAAGAAAATTTAGCCACAAAACCTCACGATAATTCCAAAACATGTCGCTAAAACTTTGCCTTCAGACAAACGAGTTCTCGCCTTTATCGGATAATTTTTGGACGTCATTGATGACTTTTGTTTTATACGGCATCTTGTCCTTTACGAACTTGTCTAAGCTAAAATTTCACTTGTGTATTAGACAGTCTTGATTCCCATATTGATTTTTAGTCTTCGCCAAATTTCAGTGGGACCAACATTTTCTTTTGCAAGGAATTTGATAAAAATGCGTTGTGCCACAGCCACCTTTACTTTACCGTTAAGTAAAGGTGGCTATGGTTGTGCAACCGAACATAGCCATCCATGGCACTACTCTCTCGCTCATCGCAACAGTACTGCAACTGGCAGTGGACGTCATTAGAGAACAGGCGGTAGCGCGCAGTCACACAGTAGACTATAACCTGCCACCGCAGGACTAATTTAGACATATCCGCCAGTTTATGCTAAGTGGGTACGGAAAGGTCGGTTCATATTTGATTCACCCACGTATCTGTTTTAGGTTGGGTAAATTGTATATTATGATCCTATTTTTTCGCTTCGAAATATTATTAGAAATTATAATTTCATCATACCGACATTTTTGTGTTTTCTTTTTCGTTCCTATATGGCAGCTGTGCATTTTAGAAAAATTTCATGAAAACAAAAAAATCTTGCAATTAAATTTACTGAAAGATTGAATTGATTCAAAACTAAAAAATAATTATTATGATTGCAAAATTAGCAAAAACCATTAAAAATCGGGTCAAAAATCAATGTTTTCATTTCGCAATGATTCTTTCAAAGTCGCTTTGTGTTTCAAAGCGACTTAAAACACTCAAAATTTACCAAGAATATTTCTTTAATATCAAAACACAGGACATAATTCCAGTAGAATCAATGTCGTAGCTTTTGCAAAATAATGTTGTGATTTAAATTGTTTAAAAAAAGTTATTATTTTTCGAAATTATGCAGAGGCAACAAAAAAGTTTTAAGTACCAATTTTTTTACATATTAAAGAACACTTAAGCTTTCCAACAAAATTCAAATCTCTTAAATCCGTTGACCAGGGAAGCCTATGTAATTTTTAAAATTTTACAAATTTTTAAGGTAATAAACTAATACTTTTATTTAAAATTAAAGGAGTTAACAATTTAAAGGACAGTATTATATGTATCTACATTAATTATTAAGAGGGGGCCGAAAAATAAATCTATTTTTAGAAAAACTCGAAATCGCCAGATTAAGATAAGGTAAGTTAAGTACCTACATGCAAAACAGTGTATATTTCAAAAATCTGACGATTTGAGCGGGGTGTAAGGAAATGGGTGAGTCCCAAAATTTCACAAGAAAAAAGCAAATATATCGCAAAATGAATGACAGATCGAAAAACTATAAAATAGTTACTCAATATTTTTGAAAAATCTATCGAACGACACCAAACACGACCCCCCCCCAAGAAGGTGGGATGGGGGGTTACTTAAAATCGTAAATGGGAGCCCTCACTTTTATTGCAGATTTGGATTTTTTTACGTAAAAATAAGTAACTTTTTTACTAAGACATTTTTTAGAGTTATGGATAAATGGCGCTGTAATCTAAAAAACCATTGTTGAAAATGGAAAATTAAATTAAGGATGGAAGGTTCCCACTAAAATGGACAACTTTACTTAACATTTTTGGCTTTAGAACCTACTCTTCACAACCCAATACGTCTCCAAAGCCAAAGCGCTAGAGCGACTGCACATTTAGTATACTTTGCTCCCCCACCATAAAAAATAAATAATAATACGCTCTTAAGAGTATCATATTTGAAAGCTGTAACTTCCGGGACCCCAATTTCAATAAAAAATATTAAAATAGGTTCATTAGAAGCTCAGTTAATTAAAAATTAGTTTTGCTATTTTTAAGGCTTGATTTAATTTTCGAGCCGGCTGAAATTGCTGTCCCCGCCACGATGTCTCGTCGATAGTGCTGTATTTTTAAACATGTAAATCAACATTTTACCCCGGTTCTACAAAAGAAATTTTACGTGAAACTTTATAGCTACTAAGTTCTTGGCATAATGAAGATATTGGTTTAAAGAAAATATCTCAAATTAATACATTTTTTTTTAAACTTACATTTCAAAATTTATTTGGCGAAAACTACTTAAGGAAGGGTATGGTTTAAAATATTAAATTATTTTTTATTTCAAATAAAAGTGCATACTTTCAACAATACTCTCTGCAAATTTCAGATTGATCGGAGTAAAATTACCAGAGATGCAGCGTGTTCAATATCCCTACCTTCGATTCGCTTGATGAAGAAGATGAAGATGCAGTTGTCAAAATTTTAAACGCATTTTTCTTAAAACTGCTTTTTCAAACGCAGTGGAAACTGTAACTGAAAAACTACTTGACCGATCTACCTGAAATTTTGCATTTATTTTCTTTAGACATTTCGTGAGGTAACACCACCGTCGAGATATTCGTTTTGTGCTTATTTTTTGTTCAACAATAATAAATCTGTTGATTTTCACAAAATTTTTACAAAAAATCTTGATTTCTGAGCGATACCAAAAATTCATAAATCATTAAAAATAAAAAAATTCGACGTTGTTACCTCGTAAAATTCATAGGCTAATTAAATATTTTTGAATTTTTTATTTCGTAGGATACAGTGACGAGTTATGATGTTCACCGCAAAATCCATTTTTTGAGCTGTTTGTCAAAATTTGCTTATTTTTCAATGTTTCCGATTGAATTTTTATTAATATTCTTTGAATTGTACTTAATATGTTTATTCTATTTATAGTACGTTCTTTAAAGGTAAAATATTGCAAAACCTCTAAATTTTAAAGAACCGCTTGGATTGACATGGAATTTGGCATACACATAGCTAACAAGTCAAAGAAAAAAAGTGTTATTGCGCCGATGTGTGCTTTTGCCCTAGGGGTGAGTTTCACCCCCTTTTGGGGGTGAAAAATATATGTTCGAAATAAGTCCGGAAATGGATAAAATTCTAAGCAACTTTTGCTCTATTAAGTTTTTTCACCAAAATCATACTTTTCGAGTTATTTGCGAATGAATATCTTAATTTTTCTACAACATAACCACGTTTTCAGACGAATTTTCGCAAATAACTCAAAAATAAGTATTTGGTCGAGAAAAAATGGTCATAAAAATATAGCACGTAAAAAAGTGAAAAACATGGTGTATATATTAGGTCACTATTTCTAGTAGAAGAAGAGTTATAGCTAATGAAAAATAGGTTCATATTATTTGTCAAATTCCAAGTCGAATATTTTAACGGGCCATAACCAAAAAACGAAGCACTTTTTTGGGTAAAACTCATTTTAACTTTTATAAAGTGTTTAAAAAAATGCTTATTTTTGTTTTTTAAAAAAAAATTTTAGCATCAAAAGTAAACAAGTTACTCTCAAAATAAAGTTGGTACCTTTTTTGGTAAGCAATCGGGAAAATCACCTCCTAATTAGCATTTCAAATGATACCACTCCACAAGTTTTTTACTCGCGTACGTATTGATCATAATATGATCTGTAAGTTTTATCGGTTCAAAGTCCTTATTTTTGAAAGAGCTGTAGTTAAAAGGGCTTAAACGAGTCACTTATCACGAGTGTATGCAAATTTAGAAACACCGAATCTTAACCAATTTTTGTCTTACAGAAAAACAAAAAATACAAAATATTCAGAAAAGCTGACTTTTTTATTGTTTAAGATTTTTGGTATCTCTAACAATTTTTAATTTATTTTGAAAAAAAAAAAATTTTTAAAAATTTATTTTAAAACCATTTTTTTTTCAAAAATAATCATTTTGAATAGATGAAGCTTACAGATCATATAAACACAATATAAGTAAAGTAACTTGTAAAGCGGTAACGATTAATTTCATTTAAGCTGCTAATTGGGGGGTGATATTCCTGATTTTTTTTTTGCCAAAACAAAAGGAACCAACTATTATGAGCGTAACTTGCTTACATTTGATGCTAGAAATTTTTTTTATAAAAACAGAAATAAAGCTTTTTTAAAACACTTTAAAAAAGTTGTAATGTGTTTTCCCCAAGAATGCTTCATTATTTGGATATTTCACATTGAATTATTCTATTTGGAATTTTTCGAATAAGAACCTATTTTTCATTAGCTATAACTCTGCTTTTGCTAGGTATAGAGACCTAATATATACACCGTTTTTTTCACTTTTTGATAGGCTATAGTTTTGCTAAGAATATTTTTTTCGGCAAATGCTTACGTTTTGAGTTATTTGCGAAAACCGTCTAAAAACGTGGTTATTTTGTTGAAAAATGAACATATCCACTTGCAAATAACTCGAAAAGTATATATTTGGCGGAGAAACTCTATAGAACAAAAGTTGCTTAAAATTAGGCAGTTTATCCATTTCGGGACTTATCTTGGACATATATTTTTCACCCACTGGATGGGGTGAAACTCACCCCCAGGGTAAAAGCACACATCGGCACCAGATCACTTTTTTCTTTGATATGTTAGCTATGCATATGCCAAATTTCATATCAATCCAAGCGGTTCTTTACAATTTACACCAAAACCCGTGAAAGAATGTACCATTAAAAATAAAATAATTCTCGTGACCCGTCAAAATAGCCCGGTCAAAACAGCCCCGTCAAAAAAGCCCCGTCAAAATAGCCCGAACACAAAATAGCCTCGACAAAATAGCTCGCAAACAAAATAGCCGCGACAAAATAGATCATAATTATTTATTATTGTCAAAATTACATAATTATTTATACAAGGTGTCCAAAAATTTTTTTTAATTTAAATTATTTGACAAAAAGGAAGACTGTATTTAATTTATTTAATTTAATAGTTATTTATGATATTAGTGTTAAAAGTACACGTTTAAGGCACGCATGTGAAAGTTTGCAGAATGAGCGATAGCGAATTCTGCAATTCACATGAGTGCCTTAAATATGTACTTTTTAACACGCATATCATACAATATTTTTTCTACAAACGTAATTACAGGACAATAGCTACAAAAACTTTTACTTGAACTTGACTGACATTCCATTTTTATATTTTTTTTTGACATTATATCAAAATTGTCTATACGGTCAATACGAATTGCAGTGCCTTAAAAATATTTTAAAGCACTAGTGCCTTAAAGTAGCATTTTTAACGCACGCATGGAGTGCTAAAAATTGCATTTTTAACACGGTTGTAGAAAAAATGCATTTTACTGTTGCCCGAAAACAGAAAAAATTTTTTATAAATTAACATTGATTTTCGCCTAACTTAAATGTTCAAACTTCCAAGAGGCAGGAAAGACAGGACTCGAGTTCTCTGAAAAGACCATTTTTATTTAATGTGGTTAAGATAAACATTTGAATAGAGGATAATTACCATTTCCGAAAAAATGTATTTTTAAGGAATTATTTCATGATGAATTCTGAAGGGAGCTTTTTTTTCGGGGCTATTTTGTCGGGACTATTGTGTCGGAGCTATTTTGTGTGAGGGATATTATGTCGGGGCTATTTTGTCGGAGCTTTTTTGACGGGGCTATTTTGACAGGGTACCAATAATTCTACCATAGCTTCGAGAAAAATTCATAACCCCCCCCCCCCCGTTAATAGATTTTGATGAAATTTTGTACAGTGTTTTTTATATTAAAAAGATATTATTTATCGATTTCTAAGGTTCTATGTGGCTCTTAAATTTTTTTACTTACTATATAATTGTTTACGATTCTCTATGGCTTGCTATTTTGCAATAATATTAGTTATGTTTTCAATTTGCAATTAATTCTACATTGGAAATATAATTTCAAAACACTTTTATTTTTAGAAAATTTTTCTAAAATGCGTAGATGCCGAGATATAATAACAAAAAAGATAAAAAAATGAACTGTTTTAATTATTTTAAAAAATTGTTTAATGAAAAATTTAGTCCACCTTCGGAAGTGTCTACATTCTACATGATGAAAATGATCATTTCGAACAATATTTGGAAGCGATTAAAGCAAAAAAATAAGACATAATATACGATATAGGAAAATGTACGATTTACCCAAATAAGGGTGTTTCAAAACAGATACCGCCAGGTCATGAAATATGATTTTTGGCTAATAGTCGAGGAAATGAAACTGAAAAAATAGCAAAACCTCGCAATTTTTTCGTCCAACATCGATTTGTACAAAAATTTGGGATTAGGCTCATTTCACCCTTTAGTTCATTTTCTATATTGAGCCGTTGTACGCTTTTGGTTTTTTAAGGGTGAAACTACCCCTAAAAAAACTACTTGTAAAAAATTATAAGACAACATTTTAAACTTACTTTTAAACTAACTAATATCGTCAACATTTGGTTCTTATTAGTTACATAGTATGTAATTGTTTTATGCTTTAAGATATACTATCATAATATTTCAACCCTTAAAATAACCCGTTGGAGCTATATATAAAAAATTAATTATCCTAAATGAATAATTTCGGCTTGTATCGATTTACATAAAAATTTGAGATTAGGATAATCTCATCATCTACTTCATATTCTATAACATCCTCAAGGGTGTCGATTATTTTTAAAGAGGTGTAAACTACCCCGTATTGTCAAAAACAACACTGTAAACTGTGTTAAAAACACTGTAAACTTTAATATGGGAAAAATTTGGTTTTGATTGGGTAAAATATTGATTGTTTTATGCTTTAGGATATAATATCATAATATTTCAACCCTTAAAAACCACCCTTAGAAGATGACAATTTTTATAAGTAGATAATTTAATAGATCTATACAATAAAAAAAAGTAGAATTAAAGAATTACAAAAACATTTATTTACACAAAAATACGAATTTACAAATATGTAGAAGTACAAATACAAATGGTTTTTAAGTCACTTTCCAGTATACGAATCAGTTATGTGGTATTATACATGCATTGAAAATGTTCCTTAAGTGGACTATTCGAATATTTCGAAAAAAAAAAAAATAGTTTTATTAACAAAACTCCTTAATTTTTGATGATTAAAAGTTTTTTCAAAAATAATTTTGTAGGATTTTTGAATAACTATAAGAATTTGTAAATTAAATTCCGTCAGATCCCTTACTTTTTAATTAAGGTGGGTTTAAAGTTCTCGAATAAGGGAGTGTTTGATCCTAAATAGAGGATTTAAACCGCTATGTCTCGCTAACTATTGACTGTAATGAAAATCTATGGACAATATAAATTTAGCTATTATAAAAGCTACAATTTAGTAATCGATCATTTTTTCGTATCTCCAGTATTTTCGGAGATATTTGAAAGTAAAATGTGAAAAACACGAAATGGCAATTCTAATTTTTCTAAAATTAGGCCTTTTAAATAGGTCAAACTTCTTGGGTGTATTTACAATACAAATATACAAGGAATGACAAGAAGGCTAAAACCAATTTTTAATTAGGAGGGTAGTTAGGGGGTTATTTTCACTGATTTTTTCGTAGAGAAAAGCAGGTACCTACTTTTCTTGATCATGAGTCGCATTATTTTGGTGATAAAAATTTTTTATTATTATTTTTTGAAAGGTTTAATTGTGTGCTTCAAAAAAGATAATTAAAGTTTTAATCGAGAAATGCAAAATGTTCCCGTTATTTGGCTTTGAATATTTCAAATTATGCATTTGACGAGAAATGCTAACTTTTAACATGCCGTATCTCGGTTTGTATTGGCTTTAAAAATATTATAGAAAAAGCATTTAGTTTGTGTTACTAAAAGATACAATTTTGTTATCTGCAGTTTTTTTGATTAAATTCATATTTTTTCGAGGTATTCTCAAAAAACCCTCTAAAAAGTCGATTTTTTCGATGAAAAACTGTTACTTCCAAGCGCGAATAACTCGAGAAATATTAGTTTTACCTACGAAGAAAATGTAAAAAATAAGATTTCCTTAGAATTACATTTTATATCGATTTACATGGTTAAAATGTAATAAAAAATTCCCACCCCCGAGATGGGTGGCAGCCACCCCCAAGGTATTAGCGTACAGCGGCATGATATAGACAATGATCCTTGGACTATTCCCTACCTTCTGTGAACATTTTAAGGAAATCCATGCTGGACGAAAAAATTGCGAGCCAAAATGCTTCATTTCCTCGACATTATTATTCCTATTGTGACGTACCTAATTGAGAATATATTTAAAAATATTGGTCAGTATACTTCGAGTACGAAAATAATTTGACATAAATCCATAGTGTTTATTTATAAGCTGCATATTTCGTCTTGAGATTTCACGTAATCTTGTGTAAATGTTTCAATATCGGAATGTTTTTTACATTTATTTAACATAGTTTCTGCAAAGCAGTTGGCAAATTCTTTAGCTGTCCTAAAACAATTTTAAAGATAGGATTAGTTATATAACTAATAATATATTTTTAAATGATAGTAGGGGTTGTGTAATAGCTTATTTGAATGGTAATTTAATTCTATATTCAGCAATAGATTGACGACAAAATTCGACGGATACCAGTCGAAAGAACAAGCTGGTTTTAGAGGGGGATTTAGCAGAAGTGACAATTCATTAAGTATGAAAATTCTTAAAGAACGAGTAAATGAATACCACATATCTCTATATATAGCGTTAATAGATTTCGAAAAGGCTTTTGACAGTGTCAATCATTAGGCAGTGAAAAGTTCTTTGATTAACAACAGAATTGACCACAGACATACAGACCTAATGGCCAATATATATAAAGAAGCCAACAATTAAAGTATACGAAGGAACACAATCAATTCAAATAAATAGAGGCGTAAGACAGGGTGACACAATATCACCGAAACTTTTAAATCAGGCTCTGGAAGATAACTTTAAAAAATTAGAATGGGAAGAAAAAGGTATAAAATTTTTTGGACAACCTGAACCACCTAAGGTACGCCGATGACATCGTATTAATAACCGATAAAAAAGAAGAATAGTTTTTTTAATGAATGTATTTTCGGTTTACCATATCGATGACTAAATCATAATAACTTGTTTATATTATCGCGACCTATCCTAAATGTAAATACTTGCTAACTACAACAATAATCATAATATGTTTCTCGCCCGAGTTAATGTTTAAACCTTTAAATAATAACAAACATGACAATCCAATGTTACTCGCGGTTATTGAATTCAAGAACAGATACTACATCGATTAATGACTTTGAATGAGTTTTAAACATATTTTATACAGAATGTCCTATTTTATATTACATAACCGCCGTTTTTTTTAAAGAAAATCCTAAGAAGAGAAGAAGAATATCTGACGATATATTCCTCTTTCCCTTTTACAAAATGTTTATGGTTACCTAATACTATTTTCAAAAATTAAATTTCCTAACTATAGATCTAACTATATAAAACCTAGATAAGGGATTCTGTAGGTTAACTGTAATCCTAATATATACCTATGCAAAATATAATCTCAAGATATTTACATTTTTCCCTATTTAACTAAACTGTCTTTTTTAACCTATCACTATTTCACGTACTTTCACGTCGTGTCTTTTCGTCCTTTTTTTCTGTTCACTAATTCACTTCATCAAAACAGTGTCCACAGTGAATTAAATTAATACTAACTTTTAAATAGCCTTTTAGTGCATATAAGCCGTAAATAATCTAATTGTAATAATAAAATCTCGAATCTAATACTTCCTAAGCTAAGCTAAATATTACCTAAACCTCTATTAAGCGGTATATAAAAAATTAACGTTACATTGCTAGTTCATCTTATTATTTCAATCTGATTTTGATTAATTATTATTCGTCCCTTCCTTTTTAATACTTAATAATAAAAAAATTAATGTCTTTTGTTAGAATAAATATTAATAAATAATGTCATATAAAGATTAGAGCAAATTTCTTTTAGTTGTCTTTTTTCTAATATTAACACTTACTGTAAGAGATTGTCTGTTCATGTTCAAATACTTCCATTTTCCGCAAAAATTTAACCTGAATTCATTATCTACATTTAAAATTATTTACTTAGAGAAAAAAATTACCACCTTAATTCTTAAATATAATTCAATGATTAGCTACTTTTCTGATTAGTATATTCTTAATCTTGCTTATTTTCTGACAATTTTTATGTATCTTTTTCCATTTTCCCACATATTTTACTAAAAATTCCCTTTTTTTTCTTCTTCTTCTTGTCTGGCACTACAACTATATATTTCTTCATTTTTCTTCATATAACAACACTTTTACAGTTTACCATATACATATTTCATATAAATCATTTGTCATTTAATCATCCTAATAATCACTTCCTTTACATCCCTCAATACCTACGTTCGACTAATCAAAGTGGTTTCACTCGAGTGGATAGTTCAAATTCTTCTACATATTTCTCTCATAATAACCATTTCATATACTAGCCACGAAACCTCTGCATTTTACCTAAATAAAAGCGGGTATACCTTCGTTGCATAGATCAAATTCTTCAACATATTTCACAACCTCAATCCCTTGCTTTAAATCCATTGTTTAATCACGAATAATAATGAATAAAATAGGTACCCATCAAAACACAGAGTGGGTCTCTAATAAGCTTTCAAGCTTCTGTAAATCACTTATTACCTTCCTAATTTGACAAGAGGAGTGGGTTTCTTATTGTCCCAAATTGCCTCATAATATTCAGCTTATAATATTGTTAGTTCTTCTTCTAATCTATACAGTTCTTCTCCAAATTCTTTATCTTGACTCATCAGGTCGGTTCGTTAAATATAGGACTCTTGCTTATATCAATGTTTGTCTTAAAGCTCTTATATCAACATATGTCATCACTAATCATTATTTATTAAAAAAAGTCATTTATATATTATTTATCAAAAATATTAATTCAGGTTCATATTATACAAAATTTAACATTTAATTTACTCAATAAAGATCAATAATAAAAACAACTGGCTAATAACAACTGAATAATATTATACATATTCGACAAAAATTCAATAAAAATTCAATAATAGCATATAAAAGTTAGATAAAAATATTCAAAATCGGTTCATATTTCAAAATGCGATGGACATTCTTAAAATAATTCGCTATTAAAATAATAATTCGCATAAAATATTCAAAAATAACCATACTTAAAATCGAAATCGGATAGAGATTTTTCAAATAAATTCAATAAAATTCGATAGCAAACACAAATATTCAATGTCCAATAATAACACATAAAAAAACGAAGGAAGCATTTTTAATAAAAATATACATTCTTACTTAAATTTTATTTTCACTTTGTCTTTGCAATGTCCGCTCACTGGGTTGCCTGTCTTCCTGAGTCCTGGTCCACCTTCCATTTTGGCCGTCTCCATTTCCAACTTGAAGTGTCCATTATCAGAACACCCTCCATGTGTGATGTTAATGGCTTCTGGTCCCAATTAATTAAAACTCTTATTTCTATTCAAATACATATATTTTCGGTTTACCATATCGATGACTAAATCATAATAACTTATTTATATTATCGCGACCTATCCTAAATGTGATTACTTGCTAACTACAACAATAATCATAATATCTTTCTCGCCCGAGGTAATGTTTATATACACCTTTAAATAATAACAAACATGACAATCCAATGTTACTCGCGGTTATTGAATCCAAGAACAGTTACTAAATCGATTAATGACTTTGAATGAGTTTTAAACGTATTTTATACAGAGTGTCCTATTTTAGGTTAAAATATTATCTGAGAGTTTTTACCTGCATAAACTTGTCTTTGAAAGTAAATTATCATTGTTTGTATTTCCTTCTTTCAGTTTAAGCAGACAATTTGCGTAATAAGTTTGTGCGTCTTCTTGCATAATTTTTTGCTCACAATCTGTCATAGGTGTACCTATAAAAACAAAAATAATGAAGAGCTAAAAAAATAGAATCAAAATAATTCGATACTTATAATAATACACTTTCTATTGCGCCGCCTATGTTTTACAAAAGGTACCGACACTTGAAGTGGAATTTTGTTTTGATACTTGTCCAATTGATATCATAAAAACTCTACCGGGGATCCATCCCTTAAGCTGATGCCGCACTGCAGGATGCTAGATGGTGGCTTGGAGGGTGGATTTTAAAGGTGGATGGTGGAGGAGCGCTGCATCCTGGACGCAGTGAAAGAGTAAAATGAAGTCAGAAGTCAGTATCCAACTGACTGCTGAGGAATCGTTTGTTTCATTTGTTACGTTACATTTGATTTGTTTTCTAGCATATCGTCCTATTGCAGGTAAAACTCACTAACTATACTTTTCAGAAAGCGGAGAAAAATCGACTGAAGGTATTTACAAATTGTTTTTTAGATTCACCTGACTTGAATATTGGATTTTGTCAATGCAACTGCAATTAATAAATAAAACACATATTTTAAGCCATGTTTCGTCACATAGTGGGTCTGCTGAGTCACAAATTCCCCTTTTTATACACAGAACTTATTACGCTTTCCTCCATAGTGTCCATAGCCAGGCTACCCGGATGGAATATCAAACACGACTGATTTGGGTGGATAGACGCCTGGCAAATCGCCGGTTGGTTAGATGTAGGGATGGGAAAAACCTACCAGTTTTAACCTAAAACCTGTTTTTTACTTCGCAATAACCGGTTTTACCGGTTGTTTTTTGTCCCGGTTATAACCGGTTTTTTCATTTTAAAGTAAAAACCGGCTATTAGGTTTGTACGGTGATTAGGAAAAGGTTAGGTATTATTTTCGATCCCAATCATAATTATTATTCTTAAGTAATTATTCCAAACAAAACCATAATTTAAATTTTATTTTATAAATACAGAAGCAAACTGAAAGTGCAAACTCACATCAGTCAGAAACAGTGGCGACGCGTGACTTTTTCTAAAGTGTTACCAAACCAGATGTAAAAAAATCTGATTTAAAAAAATTATTTTGAACCTCAAAAATATAAGTTTTTGTTTTCAATCCTGTGGGATAAAATTAAACAAATCACTATTCTCAAATTATATGTATGTTATTACGTATATGTAACAGGTATAACAATAAATAATAAACAAACTAAACATATTATTCTACCATAAAATTAACTCTTAACTGGTCCGGTACTGTAGCAGTAGCGTAACTGGTCCGGCGTCATCTGCGAAACTACTCTTTTCAAGAAAGCAAAACAACACTCGAAAATAATTTTTTTAATAAGAATAAATGTTGCAAACTTACCTTGATATGTTTATATAAAAGTGAAGGTATTAGATTTGGGCGTTATTTGGGCTAAGAACAAAATATTAAAATAAAACTGAAATCCGCACAAATATTTGTGAAAAAGTACATAGCTTTGTAAAGTAAATAAAAAAATATATAAAAACAACATGAAAAAAAAATGTATTGCTAGGATAGATCTTCAAATGTACACTAAAGAAAAAACTAGGTAAAATAAAAATCGATCAAAAATGTTTGTTTCCAGCATCAGTCAAACTTTACCTATTTTATATGCAATTTTTACGTAGGTAGTGGTTTTACACATCCCAAACAAACAGGCTTTTTGCAACTCAAGCACAGGTATTTTGTCATCCTGCACTTTCTGCAAGGACATAAACTGCAAATCTTGCGCTTTTTCTAAAATAAGAACATCCTCTTGCTCTTCTTGAACTCCAAGTATGAAGACAAAAAAGTGACACAAACGGTCCGGCGTCGTCTGAGGAGCTACTCTCAACCTAACTGTTGCGATAACTTTTTAGGAACTGAGAGAAACTTGTCTCAAATACACCCACTTGTCAAGCTCCAATAGTTTAAGGATTAGATAAAACGACTTGCCTGTGGGCGGTGCCAATTTCCAATAAAAAATAATCAAATTTATTGAATCGTCTGTCAGACGACGCCGGACCAGTTAAGGGTTAACATAAAAGATGCACAAGTAGGAAAAAGGATAGATTTTGAAAAATATTTTTTATTCATATTTTAATTCTTCCACTTTCAGTAATATCATTTTTTTCTTCAAAATTATATATAAAAAAAATATACAAGGAGAATAACTCTTCAAGTAGTTGATCAATTACGCAATACGTAGCAACATTCTTGCATGTTTAAATGCACGCACACTGTAATCTGTAATAGGTACTTACTAAACTAATGTTACCAATCCTCAAAATGGTGACAATACTGATATACACAGCGTGCCCGCGCGCGGTCTCTAACAGAGCCGTCGCGCGTCGCTCCTTCAACATTTTCAGAAACGAGCTAGTCCCGAGCAATAGCGAGGTTTCTCCTGCGTTACCACTGCCAGTATTGGTAACGGCATATAATAACGTGCAATGGATTCACATATAAATATCTCGCCAATATTTTCGGGCGTCTAGTTGGCTATTTACTGAATTAGGTACTATTTTAACAAATATTTATGTTGGTAAAAAATATAAATGGAACTATTTCATAAGTCGTAAAATATTTATTGCAAGATTTTTAACTGTTACCAATGGTAACAGTGGTTACATGGACGCTTCGCCAGTGGTCAGAAACAATTAAGTTTTATCATAATATTTCGTTGAAAAGGTATTTGTAATCATAATATTTTTATAAGAAGTGATCTGGTTGAAGTAGACGCAAACATCATCTATTTTTCACACTTGACTCTTGACATTGAAAGTGGGTGAATGACTTTTTCTGATTACCAAAAATAATGTTCTGACTATGAATATCAAATTACCGATTACGAATACGAATCTCCAAGGATTTTCCTACGTTTTCAAAACGATACAGCCATACACGAAGTATTAAATGAGTTAAAATGTACCTATTATAAAAATATACAAACGTGTTAAAGGAAATACATGATAATTTTTTTTGATGGTAGTAAAAATAAAAGATAAATTGCATTATCCAATTTATTTTTAAGTAAAATATTTATGTTGATATTATTTTTTTTTAATCCCATTTGAAAGAGTCTGGGAAATTTTTTATAAGTTCAAATGGTTGGGTTAAATTGTATATTATTGCAATATGTATATATTAATCTTACGCTATATTATATTTAATAATAATCAATAAATATATAATAATAATAAAATAATAAATAAATATAACAGAGATCTGGTACGGAGATCTGGAAATTTAAATACGAAGGCAATGGAGAATACAAAGTACCCAGACGATACCTAATTATTTCTACTGGAGTCATTCCGAAGAACCTCCTCGAAAGCATAAAAAAGCTGGGTCTAAACGAACGTCTTTACAAGACCATGCAGAAAGCTGTACTACTCGCAACTGCCAGATGTGTACGAAAATTTTTGGGAGATACACCTGCATACCAAGTCACCTAGGGCTCGATAACACGGAAAGAGTTCCATCAGAGCTCATTCCATTTGATACCGTAGGTATCTGGGATGAGTCAATTTTCCCCTTAGAAGGAGTGTGAGCCGTATGGCTAAATCTGGATAATATAATAATTAATAGAATAAAATGGTTTTATTAAAACTTGTGTTTTATTTATATTGATATTGATGTTCTTTCGATAGCACTAATTTTGATCATATTGATATCGAGTATCGAGTCGAGTGGAGTAACGCAAACTAAAGTGCATTGTAAATGCAACATTGTAACCTATTGGATTAAAAAAAAACGAAAACCGGTTTTTGAAAAAACCAGTTTTTTGGCCGGTTATAACCGCCAGGTTAAACCGTAAGCAAAAAAAACCGGTATAACCGAAAACCGGTGTTTTGTCAAAAAGCTCCATCCCTAGTTAGATGGTAGTGGGAGGCCACTGCGGCTACCCACTACCATCTAACCATCCGGTGGTTCGCCAGGCGTCTATCCACCCAAATCAGTCGTGTTTAATATTCCATCCGGGTAGCCCGGCTATGGAGGAAAGCCTAATAAGTGCTGTGTATAAAAGAAGGGCAATTTGGGACCCAGCAGACCCACTATATGACGAAACATAGCTTAAAATATCTGTTTTATTTATTCTTTGCAGTTGAATTAAAAAAAAATCCAGTATTCAAGTCGGGTGAATTTAAAAAAGAATTTGCACCTTTAAGTCGATTTTCTCCACTCTCTGAAAAGTGTAGTTAGTGAGTTTTACCTCTAATGGGACGATATGTTAAAAAACAAACCAAATTTAACGTAACAAATGAAACAAACGATTCCTCAGCAGTCAGTTGGATACTGACTTCTGACTTCATTTCACTCTTTCACTGCGTCCAGGATGCAGCGCTCCTCCACCATCCACCTTTAAAATCCACCTTCCAAGCCACCATCTAGCATCCTGCAGTGCGGTATCGGCTTTATAGTACGAGATCCGACTATAGGTCGATCTGTACCCATCTGCTTTTCGAATGAAACATTTTTTTTTTATTAAATTTCATACATAGACAAATATTTCTAGCATGGTTTGCTTTTCAAAATCGTGTCATAGCTATCTTTAATGGGGGTCGTAAGGGTTGAAATAAATATCTCAATTACAATCTTTTTCACAGTACAATTCATAGATTATTCAAGAAAAAATTCAAGGAAAGATATTGAAAATAAATAAGCCAACGCGCAACGGTGGCAAATTTTTAAAGACACCTCAAAATACAATGAATTTTGCGGTGGACATCAAAACTCATCATTGGATCATGATAAACAAAATATTCAAAAAGATTTTATTAACTTTTGAACTTATCGAGGTAACTCTATTCAGTTTTTTTAATTTTATAGAATTTTGACTTTTTGATGTCACTCAGAAATCAAAACAACGAATTTATTTTGCAAAAAGGCTGAAAATCAACAGAGTTAGTATTGTTAACCAAAATATAAGCATAAATCTAACAATATCTCGACAGCGTTACCTCAATGAACGTCTAAAGAAAATATATACAAAATTCCAGGTGATTTGGTCAAGTAGTTTTTGAGTTACAATGTCTATAGCCTTTGAAAAAACAGGTTTGAGAAAAACCCATTTAAAGTATTGTCAACTTTTATCTTCAATTTCTTTTTTGTCTCCAAATCGTAAAGTGATGCACACCGGAATATGTTTTTGAATTGTGGAGTAATTTACAAAAGAAACTGAGGACAGTGTTGACCGTTTCTCACTACGTTCAAGCGCGCTGGCGCGAACTTGCTTCAAAGCGAGTCGAAGGTAGGGAGGTAGGGAGATAGTGTTGAATATCCTTACCTTCGACTCGCTTTGCAGCACGTTCGTGCCAGCAAGCTTGAACGTATTGAACAACGGTCAACAGCTGTTCTCATTTTCGTTTGTAAATTACTCCGCGATTCAAAAATATATTCCGGAATGCATCATTTTACGATTTGACAGACAAAAAAAATTGAAAATAAAAATTGCCAATACTTTAAACGCTTTTTCCTCAAAACTGCTTTTTTAAAGGCTGTAGACATTGTAACTCAAAAAATACTTGACCGACCCACCTGGAATTTTGTATATATTTTCTTTAGACATTCCTTGAGGTAACGCTGTGGAACTGTTTGTGAAAACTTTTTGTTTAACGTGCCATTGGTCGCTATATGAGATTCTCTCAAGGTTTAAGAATATTGCACACAACTTTTTCCCTGGTACTACACATGCTGGTAAACTACACATGCTGTAGTTCCTTCTAGTCTCCTAATTATCCTTCCTCTACAATCGAATAGACTCGTCTGCTAAGATGGTGGTACAGTTGACTTAGTATGGCCCGATTGTTAAGTCAGTGCAGTTGGGTATTAGTACAAATTTGAAATTTGTATTGAAATATTAAAATTATTATTATTTCTACATCCTTAGATTAAAGTAAAATGTACAAGCGCATCAACAGTCACATTGTTTAAAGCTTTGTGTAATAATAACTTTATTAACTAAATTTAAAATATATTTTGAAAATTCTATTTCGTAAAAACGGCAAAATTTGGATGTGTGAGACAAAATCTTACGCGCGACCACTCGCGTAATAGTCAACCTAGCGACCAATGCAACACCGGGTTAACAATAATAAATATGTTGATCTTCACCCGTCTTTGCAGAAAAATTCGTTGTTTTGACTCCTGAGTGATATCAAAAATTCAAAAGTCGAAAAAATTAAAAAATTCGACAGCGTTACCTGGAAAAACTCATAAGCTAATAAAATCTTTTTGACTTTTTTGTTTATCATGATTCAATGATGAGTTCTGATATCCACCGCAAAATTCATTATATTTTAAGGCGTCTTCAAAACTTTGCCACCGTTGGCTTATTTTTCAATGTTTATTCGTAAATGTTTCCTTGAATAATCTATGAATTGTACTCAATATGCCTATTTCATTTAAAAATAAAATAATTCTACCATACTTTAAAAAAATGTTCTTGAAATATTGATTTCAACCTCTACGGCCCCCTTAAAGATAGCTATGATACGATTTTGATAGGAAACCCATGCTAGAAATATTTGTCTATCTATGAAATTGAATTAAAAAAATGTTTCACCCGAAAAGCAGATGGGTACAGATCGACCTATATTCGGATCTTAGACTATTATGAACCACCCAATTGGCATCTGTGTGCCATAAATTAACCCAGTTTTATCGGCATTGAGTGACATTTTCGTCGTTTTGGGTTTACGCAGAAAATAATATTAGTACAAAGAAAGACTTTTCAAATAAATATATTTCTTGTCTATATCTGAACTTTAAACGAAGCTTCGCAAATTTTAAACACATGTTCTAATGTGTTTTTAAAAGCTTTGTCAATAATATTGTAATTTTGCATTATTCTTGACTGACAATATAGGTAATCAATATCTGTTTTGCGTTTTTAGTGATTATATTTATTATTGTACATACATACACCGAGAAAACATTTTCTTTTCTCCTAAAATACTGATTTTTTGAGCCATCTTTCTTAAAAGTTAACATATTATATTAACTTCAACATACCGGTTCACATATTATAAAGAAACAAGTTTTTTAAACACAACTCAATATTTCTTACAGATGATTTCTTCTACTAAGAAATGTATTAATGGTTACATTTAATTTTCTTATCCTAAAGTTTTTGTTTCTTAAATTGAAAACTACAAATTTTTTGCAGTATAAGAAATATAATGTTAAGTTAATCCATATTTATATTTGTGAACAAAAAATTTTCTTGCCGTCAAATAAATATTTTAAACCACAAGAAATGATTCTTCAGAAATACCCTCTGTAGTAACTGTGGTTATAAAATAAAAACTTTATCATTAATGCCGAAATGTTACTCGCAAAGAGATTTTCTTCCACAAAAGAATTGCGCAGATAAACTATGTATGATTTAATCGCCATACGTCACGTGTTTGTCAAGATGGCGTGATATTAGTTCATGTTCACATATATGGATTTTGGATTTGTTGGTGTTCTTTAAAAATTAACGGATATTTTGAAGGTACGTACATACATATGCTTAACCCTGTTTGGAGGTCTGGGGAATATACTACAAGGTCAAAGATCCGAACATTCCAGTCAAATGTTATATCTGTTCTACTCTATGGATGTGAAACCTGGAAAGTGACAAAATGCCTTACAGACAAATTGCAGGTCTTTGTTAACAAATGTCTACGAAGAATTGTGGGTATTTTCTGGCCAAACACCATCAGAAAAGAAGATCTGCTACACCTGACCCAACAAAATAGGGTACAAAATGAAATAAAACCCAGAAAGTGGAGGTGGATAGGTCACACACTCCGAAAAGATAGTTCCAGTATTGCAAAAACTGCCCTAGAGTGGAATCCCCAAGGAAAAAGAAAAAGAGGTCGCCCAGCACAAACTTGGAGAAGATCCATCATGGACGAGATAAGAAGTCAAGGAAAGTCTTGGAATGAGGTGAAGGCCCTAGCGCAAAATAGAACCCGATGGCGCCTTTTCACTGAAGCTCTATGCTCCACTTAGGAGTTCAAGAACATTATATATATATATATATATATATATATATATATATATATATATATATATATATATATATATATATATATATATATATATATATATATATATATATATATATATATATATAAATTTGGTTATTGGGTTATGCAGCAAATGAAAAAGTGTACTCTTTTAAATTTCTTTAATCTGAGCTTTCGGTTAAGATTTTAACCATCATCAGGGTGCTACAAAGATATTTTTGGTGTAAGATAATATGAAAACATGTATAAAATTTTGTACTTACAAACTTATTGAGGATATTTCAAATATGGTGTAACTAAAATGAGAATCAAACTTAACATGGTCATGTAAATGCTTCAATGGAAAAAACGTAAAATAAAGTAGTAATTTAGTAAAATAAAAGTTAATTAATTTAGCACAACTTCAAAATCAATAAAAGATAAAATGACATTTAGACATGACATGACATTATTTGAAATATCTTACAAAATTTTTTTTTAATATAGATGAACAATTTATTGAAGGACCAATAGGGTCAATGATAAGAATTGAATATTTTTAATTTTTATAAAATATTGTTAGCACTTAGAGGGATCGCAGTGATTGTGACTATAGGCCGACTATACTCAAAGGTAACACGAAACCTAATAGAAAATGATATTAAAGACAAAAAACCCGAAGAACAAGCGGGATATAGGGCCGGACGCTCCAATATGGATATTTTTTTTTACAGAGAAAAACTAGTGCAGAGAAATAGAGAAACCATATAGCTTCAATAGATTTGGAAAAAGCATATGACAGTGTACCGACCTCCTAACTATGGATAGAATGGGTAAATTGAAAATAAATCCAATTCTTATTAACGCCACTCAAAATTATTACGAACAAAAGTTTGCAAGAATTAAAATGGGACAAGAAATCACCTCTCCTTTTCAAACAACAAAGGGACTTGAAACAAGGCTGCTGTATGTCACCTACCTTTTTAAAAAATTTATTTGGACAGATTCTTAGTGAAATGGGTAAAAAAATTGTAGAAACATGGGAATAAAGATGGAAGAAAACACGTTATATACGACGATCTCAGTTATATGGTAAGAAAACTGCAAGAAGAATATGAGGTGGCAGGTCTAAACATGAATATGACAAAATATGAATATCTCTATATGTAACAGATGAAATATGTGACCTAGTCTTGGAAGACGACAAAATCAAAGGCGTGCATCCTGCAAATATTTGGGGGTCATTTTCAACAAGAAGGGAAATAGCGCAGATGAAATCAGGGAAAGAATTAACAGGGCAGAGCAGTAACTCGTGCCTTAAGCTATCTTCTCTGTGGCAAAAAATTTTTGACAAGAAACCAATACATTTACGGAAGTATAGTCCAAAGTATTACATTTTACTGTTCGGGAGTATGGGACGTCGTCAAAGGTAATAGAAACAAACTTATGACGACAGAAATGGATTATCTGATATGAAGCTGCGGTAGATCAAAACTGGAGTTAGTTAAAAACGAACAAATAAAAACGAAATGAAAGTGGAGCGAAATATCAATGATGACATAGAACAAAAACATTATCTGGTTCGGACATGTTAAAATAATGCCAGAGTACAGATGGTCTAGAAGAGTATTGGAATGGATACCTTCTGAAAGAAGAAAGAGAGGACGGCCACGGAAAAGTTGGCAAAACGAAATTGATGGAGCAATGGTGGCAAGAGACTTAGAAGAGGCAACTGCATATGACAGAAGAAGATGGAAATTGAGGGTGGAGAAGCGGCGATAGCTGTAATCAATCCGTTATATATGTATATAAATAATTGTTGTAATTATAACTTACGGTTAAATTTAAAAGGAGTAAAATTATTAATTAAAGTTAATTAAATTTTTTTAAATGATTAATACAAAAATTAATATATTATGTTGTTGACAGGTTAGAGTATCTAGAAAAGGAGTTAGGAGATAACTCACGATTATCTAAAAAGAGTAAATAAGAAAACATTTCATTTAAGTGGCCTATATCAGTACGATGATTCATTGAATTTGGATTTTTATTTATGTGAACCATTTCCAAAAAGAGCCTCTTTGTAGTATGTGACTCACGATCCAATATCTGCACGTCATTGTAATCAATTTGATGACCATTATTGAAAACATGTTCACCCAATTGGAAATGGTTCACATAAATAAAAATCCAAATTCAATGAATCATCGTACTGATATAGGCCACTTAAATGAAATGTTTTCTTATTTACTCTTTTTAGATAATCGTGAGTTATCTCCTAACTCCTTTTCTAGATACTCTAACCTGTCAACAACATAATATATTAATTTTTGTATTAATCATTTAAAAAAATTTAATTAACTTTAATTAATAATTTTACTCCTGTTAAATTTAACCGTAAGTTATAATTACTCCGCCTCCGGTAAGTGCTGGGTGGATTGAGTAGCTCAGTAAATGCCGGTGCCGGTCCCAAGCCCGGATAAAGGAGGAGGGTTGAGGCGATGGGCTAGCAACTCGTCCCTTGTCAAAAGAAATAAATACTACAAATTTCGACAAAACGCCTCGGAATGCGGACGGATCAAAACAAAGACGACTAATGCAACGGAAAAGGAAAATGATATTGGCTACATGGAATGTGCAAGGACTTAAAACCAAACAAGCAGAAGTATTCAAAGAATTAGCGGAAAGAAAAATAGATGTATGTGTTCTTACCGAAACCAAGAAAAAGGGAAAAGGAAATGAAGAGATAGGAGAGTATATACATATCTTCAGTGGAGTGAGCAAAGATAACAGAGCTAAGAGAGGAGTCTCTATTGCTATTCGAAAAAATCTTAAAAATAATATTAAATCGTGGACTGAAGTAAATGAACAACTGCTGATGCTGGAAATGACAAAGAATGGGCACAATATCGTAATTGTCGGAGTGTATGCCCCAAATGAAGATGCAGATCCAGAAAGTAAAGACGATTTCTACGACAAGATGAATGAAATAATCTCTCAAGTTAAAGATAACTGTGAAATCTATGTACTAGGAGATTTAAACGGCAGAGTAGGTAGAGAAGAAAATAATAGAGTCGTAGGAAGATATGGGGAACAAATAACCAATGACAACGGAATGCGTCTTAGAGATTTTTGTGAAACAATGTCTCTCAAGATTATGAATGGATTTTTTCAACATAGAGACATCCACAAATTTACATGGATACAACCTACTAGGAATCTGCGCTCGATAATCGACTATGTAATTCAACGTCAAACTTCCCAGCTGAAAACCACTGACGTAAGGGTATACCGTGGATCAGAATGTGGATCCGATCATCGTTTACTTATGGCCAACGTGATAGTTAACTATCGCAAAAACAATAATACTCAGGTACAGAATATAGAAAAGGGACAAGAAGTAAGATCTCATAAATATAACCTAGAAAGCTTGAAAGAAGACTCAACGAAATTTCTATATAAATTACGACTGGCCACAAAATTACAAAATGTGGGACGAGAAAATATAACAGCGGAAGAATTATACCAGCAAATTAAAAAATACATTCATGAGGCTGCAAGTGAAGCTTTGGGGTATAAATACAAACATGAAATAAAAAATACAGAATGGTGGTCGGAGAATATGCAAACGTTAGTAAACAAGAAGAAAACTGCTTATCAGAAATGGATGTCAACAAGAAAGGAGGAAGATCACAAGAGATATGCAGCATTAAATCGAGATGTAAAAAGAGAAGTAGTGAAAAGTAAAAATGAGATGTGGGACCGAAAATGCGCAGAAGTGGATAGGTATATGGGTGGAACAAGAGTTGGGCAAGCGTGGAAGGTAATAAAGTCTCTCCAGAGGGAAGGAAAGGAAAAATCTAACATAAAGTTAATAGATCTTAAACAGTGGAAACACCATTATGAGATTTTACTGACAGAAGATAGATGTAAATTCCAAGAGATCGAAATGGAAGATTTAGTCGAACATACACAAATAGTTGAGATAACAACCGGAGAGTTAAGCGAAGCCCTCAAAAGATCTAAAAACGGTAAAGCAGCAGGACCTGGAGACATCCCAATTGAGTTGGTAAAGTACGGACCAAACATATTACATGAGATGTTGGTTCAATTATTTAATAAATGCTTAAAAGGACAAAATATCCCTGATGATTGGAATGTTGGATACATCAGCTCAGTATTCAAGAAAGGGGATAAACGCATATGCTCTAATTATAGAGGAATAACTGTTACCAGCTCAGTAGGGAGGTTGTACGGTCGAATAATAAAGAAAAGAATAGAATCAGAATACGAAGACATGGAAGAACAAAGTGGATTTCGTGCAGGAAGATCGTGCACTGATAATATATTCGTTCTGCAGCAGGTAATAGAAAAACGGAAGGCAAGGAATCTATCTACCCACCTATTGTTTGTAGATTTGGAGAAGGCATACGATACGGTACCTTTGAAAAAACTGTTTCAAACATTGACGAAGGTAGGTCTCAGTAGAGAGTATGTGGATGCTATCGCAAATATATACAAAAATGCAAGAAGTGTCGTTAAAGAAGGAAACTTTATATCTGACTCATTCCCTATATCAAAGGGACTTAAACAAGGATGTTGTCTGTCTCCGACTTTATTTAAAATATATATTCAATCATCGCTAGAGCAGTGGAGGAAACAAGTATCCGGAATGGGAATAGACATAGGCGGTGGTAAATGTCTAACAACTTTGTTTTTTGCAGATGATCAGGTAGTCGTAGCGAATGATGAGGAAGACATGGACTACATGTTTAGAAAACTAAAGAAAGAATATGAAAAATGGGGCCTCAATATGAATATGTCAAAGACAGAGTATCTTAAAATAGGGGATGATGAAGAAGATCCAGAGTTAGAAATTAGAACCACGAAAAGATGTAATGAATATAAATATCTCGGATCTATAATATCTAAAGAAGGCACTACCAAAAGAGACATCGAAAAGAGAACGCAGCAGGGCAAAAAAGCGGTAAACATTCTGAGCTCTCTACTGTGGTCTAAAGATATAAGGCAAGAAACGAAATTGACAATCTATCGTACCTTGGTAGAGCCTATTATGACTTATGGGGCAGAAGTTTGGCAGATGACAAAAAAAGATAGGAAAAGAATAGAAGTAGTAGAAATGGATTATCTAAGGAGAGCGTGTGGTATATCTAAAAAAGATCACATCAGGAATGAAGATATTAGAAGGAGGACACATACTGTATATTCCAGTGTAGATAAAATTGAAACTAGACAACTAGTGTGGTATGGTCACGTGAAACGAATGAATGAAGATAGATGGCCAAAGAAAGCTTTAAATTACATACCACACCAAAGAAGAAGAAGGGGAAGACCTTCAGTTGCCTGGGAAGAAAATGTACGGCACATCATGAAAGATAGAGCCATCAAAGAAGACGAATGGATGGACAGAAAACGATGGCGGTCGAAATGCGAGAAGCGGCAGAGGCTGTAGGAACCTCGCTGATAGAGAGTTATAATTACAACAATTATTTATATACATATATAACGGATTGATTACAGCTATCGCCGCTTCTCCACCCTCAATTTCCATCTTCTTCTGTCATATGCAGTTGCCTCTTCTAAGTCTCTTGCCACCATTGCTCCATCAATTTCGTTTTGCCAACTTTTCCGTGGCCGTCCTCTCTTTCTTCTTTCAGAAGGTATCCATTCCAATACTCTTCTAGACCATCTGTACTCTGGCATTATTTTAACATGTCCGAACCAGATAATGTTTTCGTTCTATGTCATCATTGATATTTCGCTCCACTTTCATTTCGTTTTTATTTGTTCGTTTTTAACTAACTCCAGTTTTGATCTACCGCAGCTTCATATCAGATAATCTATTTCTGTCGTCATAAGTTTGTTTCTATTACCTTTGACGACGTCCCATACTCCCGAACAGTAAAATGTAATACTTTGGACTATACTTCCGTAAATGTATTGGTTTCTTGTCAAAAATTTTTTGCCACAGAGAAGATAGCTTAAGGCACGAGTTACTGCTCTGCCCTGTTAATTCTTTCCCTGATTTCATCTGCGCTATTTCCCTTCTTGTTGAAAATGACCCCCAAATATTTGCAGGATTCACGCCTTTGATTTTGTCGTCTTCCAAGACCAGGTCACATATTTCATCTGTTACATATAGAGATATTCATATTTTGTCATATTCATGTTTAGACCTGCCACCTCATATTCTTCTTGCAGTTTTCTTACCATATAACTGAGATCGTCGTATATAACGTGTTTTCTTCCATCTTTATTCCCATGTTTCTACAATTTTTTTACCCATTTCACTAAGAATCTGTCCAAATAAATTTTTTAAAAAGGTAGGTGACATACAGCAGCCTTGTTTCAAGTCCCTTTGTTGTTTGAAAAGGAGAGGTCATTTCTTGTCCCATTTTAATTCTTGCAAACTTTTGTTCGTAATAATTTTGAGTGGCGTTAATAAGAATTGGATTTATTTTCAATTTACCCATTCTATCCATAGTTAGGAGGTCGGTACACTGTCATATGCTTTTTCCAAATCTATTGAAGCTATATGGTTTCTCTATTTCTCTGCACTAGTTTTTCTCTGTAAAAAAAAATATCCATATTGGAGCGTCCGGCCCTATATCCCGCTTGTTCTTCGGGTTTTTTGTCTTTAATATCATTTTCTATTAGGTTTCGTGTTACCTTTGAGTATAGTCGGCCTATAGTCACAATCACTGCGATCCCTCTAAGTGCTAACAATATTTTATAAAAATTAAAAATATTCAATTCTTATCATTGACCCTATTGGACCTTCAATAAATTGTTCATCTATATTAAAAAAAATTTTTGTAAGATATTTCAAATAATGTCATGTCATGTCTAAATGTCATTTTATCTTTTATTGATTTTGAAGTTGTGCTAAATTAATTAACTTTTATTTTACTAAATTACTACTTTATTTTACGTTTTTTCCATTGAAGCATTTACATGACCATGTTAAGTTTGATTCTCATTTTAGTTACACCATATTTGAAATATCCTCAATAAGTTTGTAAGTACAAAATTTTATACATGTTTTCATATTATCTTACACCAAAAATATCTTTGTAGCACCCTGATGATGGTTAAAATCTTAACCGAAAGCTCGGATTAAAGAAATTTAAAAGAGTACACTTTTTCATTTGCTGCATAACCCAATAACCAAATTTATATAATTACTGTCAGCAAAGACTCATTGTCTTCTTATATATATATATATATATATATATATATATATATATATATATATATACATACGTATTAGGTATTAAATAAGAGTAATTGAGTAATTTAAGATGTAATAATAATATTGTTGCTTATCCGAATGGTTATAAAAGAAACATAATAGTATCTTTATATGCTTTTTAGGTATAATGATGGACAAATCTGAAATAAAGAAGCTTATTATTCTAACTGGGAAATAAGCCACAATTTAAAGCTATGGGACAGAATGATATAATATATAGCATCAGAACAACATTAAGAAAGGAGCTATAAACCTACTGCGGGGCCTTCCAGAAATGGTAGAACTTTATACATGTAAGTACTTTTTTCTATAATAGGTTTCTTGAATGTATCGTCTTCTATAAAAATATACAATACAACGATATATCAAACATGGCGGGTGCAACGCTGAGGATGTTTTCTGTTCATTTATTTGTGATAAAGAAATCAGTTAGCCTAAAAGAAATATTTTCATGGTTAAGAAACTTTATTGCCGAAAACTGTGAATTAGTTAATATGTATTAAATAACTTGAGATTTTTTTATGGCGTAGACCTGGGTGTCAATTACCCAGTCACAGATGACTTAAGATGTAAACTAATAACACTTTCCCCTAATAAAATGTCTTAATGATTAGGTATGCTCTTTTTTTGGTTGTAAAAATAAAGAAAATTACATATTATGTCTGCTTCAATGTTTTACATTGGTTGTATTTTCCCTCTTGTTTTAGCTAAACAATGTTTATTGTGTGACTTAATATTATACAGATAAATAATTAATTTTTGATTAACAAAAAGAAAAAAATAAACAAAGATGCGTAGGATAAATAATGCCGTGTTTGAACTAAATATGATTGATTATTATTATTATTATTAATAGTTCTAATGTGGGGCCGTGTATTTGTTTTTTTTTTGTATTTCCTAAATTTTTCAAAATAAATATCTATATATCTTTAAAAAAAAATTATTAAGATAAGTTTACTCTTTCTACATAACGATTTTGTTTTGGTGAATTGCTGATATACACAAAGTGCTATTAACAAAAGAAGGAAAAATTGAGGAAGTTGGATTTGCCTCTCCATCTTTTATTGTTGTGTAAAAGCCAATGGTTTAAGAGTGGAGAAAATATTTGTATGTAATAATAACGTTTTATATCTTGTTTTTGTTAATTAATAATGATTTTACCTTAACACAATGATTGATTTCGCCGTATGTAATATCACTTTATTTTCAAGAAATATTAAATTAATTCTAAATATACGATTAGATCTGCGAAATATATTTCTTAACATTAAATATATTAATTATTAATAGTAAGATAATAATATTCCTTACTAAGAAATATTATTGCTCAGAAAGAATAGTTTTGAAATGACAAGAAAATATATTCTTATGACTAATAAAGTCAATTAACATCAAGTGTAATTTCTTTCTTATAAATGGGTTTGAAGTTTGCCAGAAAGTGATAGTTCAATCATGTTTAAGATATATTCCTCTGGCTACAGTAAAATTTACCTACTTGAATTTTTTTTTGAAAATTATATATTACATACAAAGATATATTTCTTAGGCAATATGCCAAGCCGATCTTTCTTAAATATAAATAAAGTTTCTTTATGTCAAGTATTGTTTTCTCTAGGTGTACATACTTACCTTGCATTATTGAGTTATCCTTATAGTATAACTTCACTAATGCCTTCGCCGATTTGAAATACATATCAGGCAGGTACTTTAGGTTGTTAGGTAGACACTTTGTAACTAGTTCTTTAGGTGTTTTACTACATTCTTCCATATTATTTAAATAATCTGACTGTGATGATAAAAATATGGTTTTTCTTTTAAAACAAGAGTCCATATTTACTAATGCAGTCTAAAAATATAAGCAAAATAAAATACTAATATTAAAACTAATATAAAATTTCTAATAACTTTGAATGGATGCAGATATACTAATCTTTTAAAGTGAAGATGATTTACAACCTATGCTGCACCAATTTACTAGGAAATTTAACATGTGAATTTCCCCAAAAAAGATAAATGCATGGTTATAAAAGAAAATCTAATAAGGTGTAAATTAGAGCTAAAGCGTCAAATAATAAAACAAGTCGTGGAGTTTAAATATCAAGGCACTACACTATTTAGCTACGGAAAGCTCGGAACAGAAGTGGAAGATCAGGTGAATAAATCCAACAGAGCCTAAGTTTGCCTGAATGAAACAATATGGAGAAATAAAAACGTTGGAAAAGAAGTGAAAGGCAGAATTTACAAAACAGTATCCGACCAATAATTACATACGCGGAAGAAACACGACCTGATACAAAGAGGACTAAAAGAATGCTAGAAACAGCAGAGATGAAAATACTTCGAAAAATCGATAGTAAGACACTATGGGATAGAGCTAGAAGTGCAGATATATGACGGAGATGCAAGGTGGACAACATTAATAACTGGGTGAAAAACAGAAGAGCAGAATGGAAGGACCACATAAGCCGAATGACAACAAATAGAATAGTAAGAACGGCGAGAGACGGTACCCAATAGGAAAACGATCAGTGGGAAGACCACGAAAAAGTTGGAATGACAACCTACTGGAGGTACATTGAAAAACAGTCAGAGTGATGTCTACACAAAAAGAAGAAAAATAGAAGAAGAAGAAGAAGAAGAAAAGAAGAAGAGGAGGATGCAGATATGTTTATACCTAAGTACATAACAGATACATATAGTCTAGGTAGATTATCAGAGAATAGGCCATTTTTGGGAAAAGTTATTTACCAGCAATTTTATTATTTAATACATTATAAGATATTTATATCTAATTTTCAGATTCAAAGTAATGTTGTTTTCCACGAAGAAAGCATCGTTTTAAATTCTAAATTTAAGGCAAAGTGTTTTTGCAAAGAACAAATGAAAATGGCGATATATATATATATATATATATATATATATATATATATATATATATATATATACATCCTACTATCAATTTGGCATCGATACATTATGCATTTACCATCGATTTGGCATCGTCTTGCAAAGTGGCATCTGTATATCGATGCCACTTTACACTACCTTAATAACTTTATTCCTGTACTTGCTACCAGAAGTCTAATCAGCTCGGTAGTTAGAGATTTGATTCCTTGATGTTACTTTAATATATCAGCTTTCCTTGTTTACCTCTTACTAAGTTATATAAGTTTATTCCATAAAATGTTTGAGTCCAAAATGATCGTACAGTGAAAATATTATATACATTTAGTTCAGTGTTTTACCGTTTTGTCGCTGCCGTTATATACATGAAAACGTATATCCCACTTTCATTATCAATCATTTTGGCATCAGAAATTTGGCATCACTGTTGAATACAATATTATTCACAACGAAAAATAGACAATTTGAGAATGTATATATTATTTTCATAAAGAAATCAGTCTGGCATCATGTTTTATTGTTTTCACCCAATTTTGAAAAAATGTGAAAACTTTGTATTATCCACGTCCGTCTGTCCGTCTGTCTGTAACCACAACTCCTCCGTCAATATACCAGCTAGAATGACAAATGAGGTATCAAATGAAAGCTGATAATCCAAGGATGGTACTAAAGGTGAGATATTTGACCTTGGCGGTCTGTCCGTCGGTCTTTACGACCGCGAATATAACTCCTCCATCATTATACCAGGTAGAATGACAAATGAGGTGTCAAATGAAAGCATATAATCCAAGGATGGTACTAACGGTGAGATATTTGACCTAGGCTGTCTTTCCGTCGGTCCCTCCGACCGCAAATATAACTCCTCCGTCATTATACCAGGTAGAATGACAAATGAGGTGTCAAAAGAAAGCTTATAATACAAGGATGGTACTAAAGGTGAGATATTTGACTTAGGCGGTCTGTGACTCGGTCCCTCCGACCGCGAATATAACTTATCCGTCATTATACCAGGTAGAATGACAAATGAGGTGTCAAATGAAAGCTGATAATCCTAGGATGGTACTAAAGGTGAGATATTTGACCTAGGCTGTCTTTCCGTCGGTCCCTCCGACCGCGAATATAACTCCTCCGTCATTATACCAGGTAGAATGACAAATGAGGTGTCAAAAGAAAGCTTATAATACAAGGATGGTACTAAAGGTGAGATATTTAACTTAGGCGATCTGTGCGCCGGTCCCTCCGACCGCCAATATAACTCCTCCATCATTATACCAGGTAGAATGACAAATGAGGTGTCAAATGAAAGCTTATATTCCAAGGATGGTAATAAAGGTGAGATATTTGACCTAGGCTGTCTTTCCGACGGTCCGTACGACCGGGAATATAACTCCTCCGTCATTATACCATGTAGAATGAGAAATGAGGTGTCAAATGAAGGCTGATATTCCAAGGATGGTACTAAAGGTGAGATATTTGACCTACATGGTCTGTCCGTCGGTCCGTCCGACCGCGAGTATAACTCCTCAATCATTATACCAGGTAGAATGATAAATGAGGTGTCAAATGAAAGCTTATAATCCAAGGATGGTACTAAAGGTGAGATATTTGGCCTAGGCAATTTTTCTGTCGGTCCGTACGACCGCGAATATAACTTCTCCGTCATTATACCAGGTAGAATGACAAATAAGGTGTCAAATGAAAGCTTATATTCCAAGGATGGTAATAAAGGTGAGATATTTGACCCAGGCTGTCTTTCCGTCGGTCCGTACGACCGCGCATATAACCCCTCCGTCGTTATACCAGGTAGAATGACAAATGAGGTGTCAAATGAAAGCTGATAATCCAATGATAGTACTACAGGTGAGCGATTTGACCTAAGCTGTCTTTCCGCCGGTCCGTACGACCGCGACTATAACTTCTGCGTCTTTATACCAAGTAGAATGACAAATGAGGTGTCAAATGAAAGCTGATAATCCAATGATGGTACTACAGGTGAGCGATTTGACCTAAGCTGTCTTTCCGCCGGTCCGTACGACCGCGACTATAACTTCTGCGTCTTTATACCAAGTAGAATGATAAATAAGGTGTCAAATGAAAGCTTATAATCCAAGGATGGTACTAAAAGTGAGATATTTGGCCTAGACAATCTTTCTGTCGGTCCGTACGACCGCGAATATAACTTCTCCGTCATTATACCAAGTAGAACGACAAATAAGGTGTCAAATGTAAGCTGGTAATACAAGGATGGTACTAAAGGTGAGATATTTGACCTAGGCGGTCTGTCGGTGGGTCCGTCCGACCGCGAATGTAACTCCTCTATCATTATACCAGCTATAATAATAAATGAGGTGTCAAATGAAAGCTTATAATCCAAGGATGGTACTAAAGGTGAGATATTTGAGCTGGGTACTCTTTCTGTCGGTCCGTACGACCGCCAATATAACTCCTCCGCCATTATACCGGGTAGAATGACAAATGAGGTGTCAAATAAAAGCTTGTGGGTGAAAACCTAGGACTTACGAAGTCCAATTTAAAAATAGGGCATATCAGAGATATGCCTTAGACATCATAGAAGACAATGACACAGAAAAATCAAACAAGCAATATGTCAAAAGGGCCTTAGTTATGTATCTTCGGTCCTGTTGGTCCAATCGTGATGTATAGCACCTCAAATGATAGGATTTGACAAACAGAATACAATGAGAGAAAAATCAAATACAACCTCATGTCAAAAGGGCCTTAGTCGCGTATCTTCGGTCCTATAAGACCAATCGTGACGTACGGCATCTCAAATAATAGGACTTGACAAATAAAATACAATGACACAGAAAAATCAAATACAGCAACAAGTCAAAAGGGCCCTAGTTATGTATATCTAGTCCTATTGGTCCAATTGTGACGTACAGCAGCTCAAATGGTAGGGTTTAATGAACAGAATACAATGACACAGAAAAATCAAATGCAGCAATATGTCAAAAGGGCCTTATTTACGTATCTTCGCTCCTATTGGTCCAATCGTGGCGTACAGCACCTAAAATAACTGGATTTGACTAATATAATACAATGACGTATGAAAATCAATTACAGCATCATGTCAAAAGGGCCTTAGTCTTGTATCTACGGTTCTATTGGTTCAATCGTGACGTACAGCGTCTGAAATGATGGGATTTAACTGGCAGAATAAGATGGTGTAGACAAATGAAAATGACGGCATGTAATAACACTTTAAAATTGTAGAAATAAAATGGATTAACACACATGGTATGACATATTAGGTGAGAGTATTTAACAAATAGAATACGATTACATACGTCCAGTTTTTGACAAGCGACTTCTCTACATATGATAAACGCGAAAGGGCCCCAACGTTCACTGCTCGACATAGGCCTCCCGTTCACTGCATATACCCACTGCTTTCTGACGCTGTGACTTGAGAGGATAGGATTTAACGAATAGAACGACAAAGAAGACTAAACAAGGCAGCTCACGGGAAAAACACAACTGTCCGTTTTATACTCTACAGGGAAGCATCAAATATTCAACGTAAGAATATATTAGAGTATAACGGTATGATAAATATTTTTCTTCTTTTTTTCATTTAGTGCATTCCGTACGTTTTTTAAACATAATCAGGAGAAGTTGTTGAATTTCTGAAGTCTATAAAAGAATTTCTTAACAAACCTTTTTTTAATTGTGTTATGGATTATTTTTAAGAATGTGTTTAAAAGGCAGTTCGCAGGCTTATTGTTCAATGGTCTTATCACTTTCAAGCGCCTGTCTTTTTTGTAGGACTATTAATTGTTACTTGTGATTTCAACCATTCTAGCGGGGCAATGCCTTTTCTATAACTGAAATGAATATTGTTATCCATTTAATTTTTTTCCTCAATTAATTGAATGCCTCCTACTGGTGTTTGGTCTAAGCTTACCGCTTTTCCCCATTTAAGCTAAACTGCTCGTCAAAAGTTAGGGATATAGAAAATTATGCTCATTTTCATAGCTAATTTTTTCGAGAACAGATTAACGGATTCCACTATTTTTTTTTAATATTTTAGATTTTTCTTTAGTATTTACACAGTTGTGCAAAGGTTTACACAAACTTCTTTTTTGTACTTATACCGAGTGGTAGGTATAAGTAAAGAAAAGAAGTTTGAGTAAACCTCTTGATAGGTATTAGTTACGTATCTTCACTCCCATTGGTCCCAACGTGTCGTACGGCGGCTCAAATCATTGGAATCAGCCAACAGAATACAATGACTAGGGAGCGGATTTATATGCGATCAATTTTGATGAAATATTCGCATATATATGCGGTAAAAAATTACGAAATATGCGCAAGATATGCACAAAAATTCAAAAAAAGCGCATTTCGGGAAACCACAAATTTTCTGTCTTATTTAGTAATCTTATTTATTATTTTTCAAATAAAATCATTTTTTATATATGCAATTTATTCACAGTTTTTACAAAAACTGCTACCAATAGTTACCTATTTAAAATAAAACAAATCACTATAAATATATCTTCGATTATAATTCACTACAATGTGTTTTTCCAAATTCTTTACGAGGAAACATATTCTTTGATCAGACAAAATATTTTTATAACTTGAAAAACTCCTTTCAACATCGATAATTGGTGCGTATTTAAAATAACTTGTTAATTTCCGTTAGAAAATCGTAAAACTTTGGCTAAAGGTGTAAATTCTCTTAACAATAGAGGATTTAAAAAATCACCAGAATTATAGGTAGGTACCTACCCTAATAGCACAAGGACGTCCAATGGAC
Organism: Diabrotica virgifera virgifera; assembly: GCF_917563875.1. NCBI lineage: Eukaryota > Metazoa > Arthropoda > Insecta > Coleoptera > Chrysomelidae > Diabrotica > Diabrotica virgifera. The sequence goes on along the minus strand of NC_065444.1, from coordinate 203,161,818 downwards.
GTCCTTCACGGACTTTAGGGACGTCCATTGGACGTCCGTTTTCGTCCGAGGAACGTCCTTTATACGTCCTATTTTGGTCCAAATGTCGCGCTACCGAACGTCCATTGGACGTCCATCTAATGTCCGAGGGGACATATATTGGATCTTAATCGGACGTAAATTGGACCTTAATCGGACGTCCTAGGGGACGTAAATTGGACCCTAATCGGACGTAAATTGGACCTTAATCGGACGTAAATTGAACCTTAATCGGACGTAAATTGGACCTTAATCGGACGTAAATTGAACCTTAATCGGACGTAAATTGGACTTTAATCGGACGTAAATTGGACCTTAATCGGACGTAAATGGGACCTTAATTGGACGTAAATTGGACCTTAATCGGAGTAAATTGGATCTTAATCGGACGTCTTAGGGGACGTGAATTGGACCTTAACAGGACGTCCAATTTTGGTCCAAATTCCACGTTGCCAAACGCCCAATGGAGGTCCACCTAACGTCCGAAGGGACGTTCGGTGGACGTCAATTGGGCCTTCATAGGACGTCCCAGTTTGGTCCAATGTATTGCTGCCGATCATCCATCTAACGTCCTGGGAGGACGTTCGGTGGACGTCTAGAGACGATATTTATACCTGTGGAGAATGTATTGTGGGAAATAAAAAATATATTTTTTAAGGAACTTATATTACATCTTATATTAATTTACAATTATTGGATATTAGATTATTTACATTAAATTATAATTACATTTCTCCAAGAAATTAACGCACCACCTTAAAAATGGGCTATTTTTGATGTCTCGAATTTCCTAAAGCCATTGTCCCATCTAAGTGATTTTTTTAATAATATTATAGCCTAGGCTATATGGGCTACCTCCATAAGCTTGTCATGCACGGGGAGCTATACTGTAATAATATTATATCACATCGCTGAGGGAACTCTACATTACATATACTTTTCGAATCAAAACTTTTATTCTCTTAATATTATTACTTAAAAAATATATACTACATTCGTCTCGCTAAACTCGAAAAATAACTTATAAACCATAAAAATCTCCAAAAATATAAATGACATAAATGAGAATTGGCACAATTATTATTATGGTTTTAAGTTGATTTTTCGGATTTAACTACAATATTATGCAAAAAATTATGTTATATCGCAGATTTAAAATGGGTTTATCTCGAAAACAGTTATATTAAGTTTAGCGAGATGATTGTAGTACACTTTTTTTAAGTAAAAATATTAAGAGAATAAAAGTAGACTGGTACGCAGTCTGATTTTTGCATAAGAGTTTAATGAAATGGTAACAAATCAATTGGAAGTTCTGTCCGACAAAATACATGGAACGTTTTCGGTAGTCTGATGTTCCAAGTTTTTAACCTGTTCCACAATTAAAACTTCCCCGGTTCCAGTATTCCCGTACATCAAAGTTTGTCCGACTAGACACCGTGAAGCTATTAACAAATTTTCAGCTTGCTGTTAATCAACTTTTTTTATTACGCGGGATCCAGGTCTATAAATGAATACAATAAATAAGTAGGTAGGTACATATTATACACTTATTTATACGAGTACAATTAATAGTAGAGCTGGTTTTTGGAATGTTACAAGCAGCATTTGCATTTCCACAGAGATACTTATGACAGAAATAATAAAATACCGAGACGGACTATTATTATAATAATTTACAATAGGACCCGACGGCCGACGCTATAGGGACAGGTAAAATTTATGACTGAACAATGCACCGAGCATCGATACAAGCAATATGTACCGGTCGAAGGTTATTTTTTATTGTGCCAAATGGACGTATATAGTACCTACCTTTAAAAATCGAATACATAAATTAAAAGATATTTAACAACCATAAAGATTTGTCAAACTCTATCACCGACTTCATGAAAACAAGTATTACTACATTCTTTGATGGTTTTTGCTGTAAATTTTAAAGGATTGACATGAAATTTGGCATACGCATAGCTAACATGCCAAAGAAAAAAAGTGATATTGTGCCAATGTGTGCTATTGCCCTGGGGTGAGTTTCACTCTTTCTCTGGGGTGAAAAACGTTCAAAATAAGTCCGGACTTCGATAAACTGATTAATATTAAGCAACCTTTATTCCATACTTACAAAGTATGTGTACTTACAAATTAGTATGTGAATTTGGGGGGTGAGTTTCACCCCGAGGAGGGGTGATATACAAAATATAGATAGATACACAAAAGATATACAAAAATGTTTCAAAACATCGAAAAAATGTGGTAAAATGCAAATATACATATCATATTATGATAAAATTGCGATTTTGGCGATTTGCCTTTTTGGATAGAATGATGATGATGTTGATTAGGATAAAACTGCGAAGAATTTTTTTATCGAAATATAGTAAAAAATATGAAAAATATACCAAAAAGCTTGAAAAAATATGTAAGTATGTAAGGAAAAACATAAATAATTAAATAAACTTTTGACAACACAACACAAAAGTTTGAAACACTCACTATTTGGATTGGTTGTCCTGGCTTGTGATTTTCTTCTTTGCAGATGACGCTCACGGATCGATGTCAATGTCCAACGGACGTCCGAGCACGGACGTCCAATGGACGTCCAAAGGACGTTCATATTTATTCAACACGTAAGTACGTCCAACGTCGGACGTCCGAAGGACGTTCATTTATAGTCCATCCGCATTAGGACTAAAACTGGACCTATTTTGGGCACACGTACGCTCAACTTCAAAAAGATGCTCTCAATATTCATCTGTAGTAAGGATGCATTGATAAAAATTATATTTTTGCTTATTAGAATTAATCACCAAACTTCTATCATCTTGGTAACGGGAATAATAAAACATTATAAAGTCCACTTTACATCAACAATAATTGAACAAGAAATTGACGACAAGTTATTCAAGGTCAAATTTGGCTTATACAAAACATAATTCTACTTCCAATTTTGCCGTGAATAAACAGAAAATAAAGAAATTTGACAAAATAAAACATATCCAATTGTTCTATTTCATCAAATTCCTTCATTTTCTTTTACAAATCATACATTTTGTACTCGTCAAATTTGGCCTTAAATAACTTAGTCAATTTCTTGTTCAATTTATTGTTGATGTAGAGTGGACATAACGAATAATTTACCGATCAGATTTTCACACTTTACATAAAAACAAAAATATGTATTAGATACTAAACTACATATACAGTTTTGAATTAAATATGATTTATAATCTTTTCCATTTAAACTATTTTATTAACATAATTAAGTTAATATTTTATTAAATAATTTTGCTGTTTAATCCCCTTATTGGTAGAATATGTCCAATATGGACGATTGGAAAAGGTCCGTATTTCGTCCGAGTACGGACGTCCAAAGGACGTTCATATTTATTCCACCCGAAGGACGTCCAACACCGGACGTCCGAAGGACGTACATATTTAGTCCACCCGAAGGACGTCCAACGCCGGACGTCCAAAGGACGTACATATTTAGTCCACCTGAAGGACGTCCAACGCCGGACGTCCAAAGGACGTACATATTTAGTACACCCGAAGTACGTCCAGCGTCGGACGTCCAAAGGACGTCCGTTTATGGTCCATGGACGTTAGGACCAAAAATTGACCTATTTTGGACGTCCAAAGGACGTCGTGTGCTATTAGGGTATTAAATATAACAAAAGTATATAAAATTCGGATTTCCGGGTAAAACATCCTTCGTCATTTTAACATCCTACAATCATTTCATAACGGCGGCGTATTATCCTATAAGTACTTTGTGTAGAGATCGTTTATTTTCTAAGAAAAAATGAAAGGCGGTTAATGAGCTATCTCTCTTGGTTCTCGAATTAATACAGACCACAGCCTGTGCGTGGAAATATTTTGTCGAATTAAAAAATTTAAATTTTGTTTTGGACTAATGAAATAAAACATTTTAGTAGTTCCAAAATGACACAAAATCTAGGCATCGGATAAAAAAGTTTATTTGAAGAAAGTGTATTTTTTTGTTCTTCTTAATGGCGGTACAGGCTCGTTTTTTTAATATTGTATTTAATTACAGAATAATTTTCAAATATTACCTAATATATTTTTCAAATTGGGCTCTGTACCGCCATTCTTTATTATATTACGGATACGTGTGCCAAATATCTTGAAAAAATATTCAAAATTACAGCCGCAATCTTGGAACGCGTTTTGGCTACCTGTTGATCGCTACTGTATCACCTTAAACAATTTTTTAAACAAATTCACAAAAATAATTTTTTCATTACGAACGATTTTTTAGATAAGTTGGGTTATTCTGAGCAAAAAAGGTATCTTGAGATTTTTCTCTAAAATTGATTTTTGTCGAGTTATATGGCCATTTTCGCATTTTTCAGGTTTTAAATCGCGTATAACTCGACAACAATCAATTTTAGAGAAAATTGACGAGAGACTTTTTTGTTCAGAATGTCCAAAATTATCTAAAAAAAAATTGTTCAAAGTGAAAAAATTATTTTTGTGGATTTGTTTAAAAAATTGTTTAAACAATTTTTCGACCACGGCACCTTGTGAATATGTTATAAGGACCTCTTTTTGAGTAAGTTTGTGCAAAAAAATCGAATCGGAATAATTTCACTAACAGGGGCGACGATAAATCCGGGACTATAGCGCTAATTATTAATAATTAAAAATAACAGCTTTGTAATAAAATAATGACAAAAATCTCTTAAGGACCTTGAAGCAAGGGTTTGAAACTTGATCTGCTCACTTTTTAATTTCATAATAATAACTTTTAATCGAGTTATTAAGACTTAAAAATGGCCATTTTCGCATTTTTCAAATTTTTAATCGCATATAACTCGACAACAATCAATTTTAAACAAAAATGGCAAGACACCTTTTTTGCCCAGAATGACACAAGTTATCTAAAAAAAATTGTTCGAAATGAAAAAATTGTTTTTGTGAATTTGTTTCAAAAAAATTTTTTAAACAATTTTTCGACCAATGCACCGCCCGGCACCCTTTGGATATGTTATAAGGACCTCTTTTTGAGTAAGTTTGTGCAAAAAAATCGAATCGGAATAATTTCGCTAGCGGGGGCGACGATACTGCCCGGTCTACTTTTGATGCTGATGGTGATAGAATAGATACTTTTTATATAACAAAAATAAAACTTTTTTTAAACTCTTTAAAAAATTTGTGGCGGGTTTTCCCCGAAAAGTGCGTTATTTTTTGGACATTTTACGTTGAACTAGTCGATTTGGAATTTGACGAATAAGAACCAACTTTTGATTAGCTCCAACTCTGTTTTTATTGTGTGTCCAGACTTCATACATACATCATTTTTTTTACTGTTTTATAAGCTTTATATTTGCTAGGAATAGTTTTTCGATCAAATACTTACTTTTTGATTTATTTGCGAAAAACCATCTAAAAACAAAAGTTACAAGGAATTTAATTAGTTTATCCACTTACGGACTTATTTGGACCTATATTTTTTCACACTCGAGAAGGGGGTGGTACTCATCCCCAGAAAAAAAGCACACACTGGCACTCTGATGTTCATTTCGCGAAATATCGCAGGGTTCGTATTTAAAATTTTTAATTTACTCCTCACCCCTTTCCGTGGGGGTTCGTTTTTGGTATCATTCGATAGACTTTTGAAAAATATTGAACACGCATTTTTTAGTTTTTCGATCTGACGTTCATTTCGCGAAATATTCGCTTTTTTGTGAAACTTTGTGACTCGCCCATCATTTCTTCAGATTTGGGAACACTTAATAATCGGAGGGGGCCAAGTCAGGAGAGTAAGCCGCATGAGAAAGTAATTAGAACCCCAACTCGAATTTTTGCTACTGTCACAACGCTCTTGTGAGTCGATGTATTGTCTTAGGTCTTGAGAACACTTTTTTCTTCTGCTTATGGAGTCGTTTTTCATTCATCACATACCGGAACTCACCACATAAATTTTGAAGACCCTGACATCAAAACTGTATTAAATTATATGTGATCTAAGTAAGTTAATGAAAAGTCAGAATAGATAGAGTAGAACACTTATAAAAAAAATTGTAACAAGCAATTGGACATCGTAAGTTCTAATTTTTCACAAAAAGTGACCGGAAGTTGAACCGGCAGTCGATATTTGAACCCTTCGTGTAACTTTTTGTCAGCTGATATGACGGATGAATTTTGTTCACCTACAGATATGGACGAACAGACAGGCATGAAACCGGAAGTATGTATTTGTTCTGGTCTTTCTTAGTCGTGTTGACCAATAGTTTGTACTATTTCGACGAATTTAAAACAGTACTTTCGGTTGCAACTCTGGAACAGGCAGTCCGAGGTCAAACTTCTCACATGTAATATCATATTTTGGTTATAGGCTTTCATTTGACACCTTATTTGTCATTCTTTCTGTCCTACTAATAGACGAGTTGTGTTTATTGACGGACAGACATGGATAATTCTAGGTTTTCACATTTAATGATAAAAACAATAATTATACAATTCAGTTAACCTGACTATATCATTGTGATAATGACTTCTTATCTAAAAGTGACAACGGCAATAATTGCCGTTGTAATAATTATTATTCCATTCACTCACGATAAAATATCGCAAAACCTCCAGATTTTAAAGAACCGCTTGGATTGACATAAAATTTGGCACACACGTAGCTAAAATGCCAAAGAAAAAAGTGAGATTATGCCGATATGTTCTCTTGTCCTGGATGTGACTTTCACCCCTTCTTGGAGGTGAAAAAACATACGTGCAAAATAAGTCCGGAAGTGGATAAAGTGACTAATTCTAATTCTAAGCAAATTTTGTTCTATAAAAGTTTTAGGTCAATACTTTTCGAGGTATGTGCGAGTGAATATGTTTATTTTTCATAGAAAAACACGTTTTGGACGGATTTTCGCAAATAACTCAAAAAGTAAATATGTACATATTTTATCGAAGAAAATATTCCTAGCAATAATATAGCTTATGAAAAAGAGGTGTCAGTATAAGGTCTGTAGACCCAGTAGAAGCAGGGTTGAAGCTAATGAAAAATAGGTTCTTATTCGTCAAATACCAAATCGAATATTTCAACGTAAAATAACCAAAAAAATAAAGCACTTTTCGGGAAACACTCATCATAACTCTTTTAAAGTGTTTAAAAAAAATTTTTTTTGGTGTTTTTAAAACAGTTTCTAGCGTGAAAAGTAAGCAAGTTACGCTGAAAATAAAATCGTTCCCTTTTTTTTTGGCAAAAGAAAGTCATGAAAATTAATTGTTACCGCTTCACACGTTACTTTAGATAAATGTATTGTTTATACAGGGTGTCTCCGAAAATAGTGCGTTCCTTTAAGGTGTGGATATAATACACAATTTAGAACAAAAAGGTGTTGTAACATTTTTTCCTAAAGTTAACCGTTTCAACAAAAATTACGTTGTTCTCCATAAGAGTAAATTTTTATTTTCATAAATTTATATGACCTGGCAACATGGCGTAGAAGAACCTGTGACTGTGAAATTTAATCTAATGGGACCCCTTGTTTATTTACTAATTGAGTATCAATTTGCATATCAAAATGTATTTTCGTTTTTTGGTCAAACGGCTGAATTTAGAATAAAATGTTATAAGACTTTTTTGCTCTACATTGTGCTTTCTATCTATACCTTTAAGGAACGCACTATTTTCGGGGAAACCCTGTATATGATCTGTAAGTTGCATTGGTTCAAAATGCTTATTTTTGAAAGGGGTTTTGTTGAAAGGCCTCGAACGAATCACTAGTCACGAGTATGTATATGCAAATTTTGAACAGCCATATCTTAACCAATTTTTGTCTTCCAGAAAATCAAAAAATTCCAAATATTTAAAAAAGCAACACCTACATTTTTTACTCTTTAAGATATTTGGTATCACTAATAATTTTTAAGTTATTTTGACAAAAGTCTTTTTTTCAAAATTAAAGATTTAAAAAAATTTACTTTAAAACCAAATTTTTCCACAAATAAGCACTTTGAACTGATGAAACTTACAAACACAAACAATACATAAAGTTACTTGTGAAGTGGTAACGATTAATTCCATTTGGGCTGTTAATTAGAGGGAGTTTTTAGAATATTTTTAACCAAAAAAAAGGAACAACTGTATTTTGAGCGTAACCTGCTTACTCTTGCTGCTGGAAACTTAAAAAAAAAATAAAAATAAACGTTTTCTTAAACACTTTAAGAAAGTTGTAATAAGTTTTCCCAGAAAAGTGTTTCATTTTTTTTATTTCACGTTAAAATATTCGATTTGGAATTTGAGATATAAGAGCTTATTTTTCACTATAGTCTGTTTTTAAACAAGAGGAGTCATTCAAATTTCCCGCGCCGTACACCTTGTTTGTAATTGGTACAACCTCAGGCAATTTTACTCATATCAAATTTTGACACTATTGGCATTTCATAGGTCAGTTTATTTATTTTATCAGCAATTTTTGTATTTTCTGCGTTCTTCCTTTTATTTTTAGATTTTTAGTCAAGATTACCGTCAAAGGCCGATATGATCAACCAAAAAAGAAGATTTATCTGATGATATTTCTAGTGACTTTCTTGGGTGTGAATCTGCCATTTAGTTTACCTACTCCTCTTGGTTTTAAAACAAAGCTTAGCAATAACTCTGCTTCTACTGGGTCTACAGACCTGACACATATACCATTTTTTCACTTTTTTATAAGCTATATTTACTATTTGCTAATTTTTTTTCAATAAAGTACCTACTTTTTGAGTTATTTGCGAAAAACCGTATAAAAACGTTTTTTTTTTTGTTGAAAAATGAACATATTCACTCGCAAATATCTCTAAAAGTATTGACTTAGTGAAAAACGCTATAAAATAGAAGTTGCTTAGAATTAGTCAGTTTATCCAATTCCGGACTTATTTGAACGTATTTGTTTTCATACCCTATAACCGACGAAACTCACCTCCAGATCAAAAGCACATATCGGCACAATATCACTTTTTTTCTTTAACATATTAGCTATAGGTACGTGTCCCAAATTTTATGTCAAACCAAGCGTTTCTTCAAAATTCTGACCAAAAACCCTAAGTAAATTAAACGAAAATATAAAATGAATTTTTCACACAAATATTTTAAGTCGGTATGAGAAATTTTAATTTAACAGATGAAATCAAATAAACACAATTCAACTCGTAAAATATTTAGACCCTTGCTTGGTAATCCAGCTGAACAGGTAAAGAACCTACCTTTTATGTAGTTTATAATCTGAGAGGATGGAATATTTTACCAAAATATTCCATCCTCTAAGTTTACAATAGACCTTTTCTACCTGTCCTCAAAAGATCGGTATTTTTAACTCGTGGCAACGTCGAAAAGCGGCAAAATGATGGGAAATACACATTTTTATGTGGTGGAAGTCAAAATGGTTATGAAGTGTAAAAATTTTTGTATATAATTTAAATTTTTAAAATTAAAATTTTAGAAAACTGAGAACGATACAGGGCGTTAAAAAATGCGCTCAACAAACATACACGAATTAAAATTCGAAAATGATAGTATTTCTTGGTGATGCCAAATGACTGCAACATGAAAAGATGACATAATGATAGCGGGATGTATATATATATATATATATATATATGTATATATATATATATATATATATATATATATATATATATATATATATATATATATATATATATATATATCGGTTTCAAAACGTTCTCCTACGTCTTCCGATGCCTAGTCGCCATTCACTTCGGTCCATCCAAAGGTCTTCATCCAATTCTCTTTCTCTCATTTCTCGATTTATGCCTTCTCTCCAACTCAGGCGGGGTCTTCCTCTTTTTCGCCTACCATGAGGGGTCCACGTTAGGATTTGTTTCGGGAGTCGTTCTTCGGACATTCTTTGTACGTGTCCATACCATCTAAGCTGTTTGGTACTAATGTCATCTACTATTGTGTGTTTCACGTTCATTATTTCCCTAATTCTGTTGTTGGTTACCCTTTCTAATCTTGATTTTCCTGCTGAGCGCCTCCAGAAATCCATTTCTGTTGCTTCAAGTTTTCTCTTGTATCTTTCTTTTATTTGCCATACTTCACTGCTGTAAGTGATTATACTCTTAACAATTGTATTGTATATTCTATGTTTGTTGTTGTTTGATATTGACTGGTCCCAGAGGATGCTATTGAGAAGGGTAATTGCTTTTCTTCCCTGGTTGTTTCTTTCTTCTATCGTCCGGTCTACGCTTCCTTCTTGTGTGATGGTCATACCAAGGTATTTATATGCGTCGCAATGTTTAATAATTTCGCCATTCCCCAGTGTAAGGTCCTGCTGTGTCCCACCGATACACATATATTCGGTCTTCTTTATGTTTATTTCCAAACCACCTTTTTTGTACTCCTCTATTAATTTCCTTGTCATATATTCTATATCATCGTAGTCTTGCGCTAGTACAAGTTGGTCGTCTGCAAATGACAAAGTGTATATTGTATTGTTGCTGATCGGTAATCCCATGTTTTTGCATTTGCGTTTCCAAAGTTTTAGAGTTTGTTCGAGGTAGATCTTAAATAATGTCGGTGAAAGGCAGCACCCTTGTTTTAGGCCTTTGCTAATTTGGAATCCTCTCGATAGCCTGCTTCCAACTTTCACCCTTGATGCAGTTTTGGTATACAATTGTTTCGTCGCTGTTATTAAATTTGCGCTTATATTGGTTTTCTCTAATGCTTCCCATAGTTTGTTTTGTGGGATGCTATCATACGCTTTTCTTAAGTCCACATATAACAGATGCACCTCCTGGTTGACGGCCAGTTTCTTCTCAATAATCTGTGTAATACAAAACAGATGGTCAACCGTTGATCTCCCTGCCCTGAATCCTGCCTGTTCTTCAGCTTCTATATCTTTATATTCGTTTTCGATTTTATTTTTAATCAGTTTTCCGTATATTCGGCTGATCGAGTTCGTTACAGCGATGCCTCTGTAGTTGTCACATTGATCCCGTCTGCCTTTTTTATGTATGGTGGATATCCATGATGTCTTCCATTCTTCTGGGATTTCCGCTCCGTTGATGCATCTTTGAAAGAGTTTAGCCAGGTTTTCATATAATTTTGTTGTGCCATATTTTATTAGTTCAGCTGGTATGTTCCCTGGTCCTGGTGCTTTGTTATTTTTTAAAAACTTACATACTTCTTCTACTTCTTTTGTTGTTACCCGTAATGGTGAGGCTAAGATATTTACATTGCTGGTATCACTGTTATTTAGAAATTCCGCTCTGTCCTCATTTAGGAGTTTTTCAAAATATTCGTCCCATTGATCCGGTGTGATTGCTGATATTATATCTCTTGTCTTCTCCTGTCGTAGCGATTTTAATACTTTCCAACTTTCTGTACTTCTCCGTCCTCCTAAATGTGTATTAATCATGTTACACTTTTGCTCCCAAGCCTCATTCTTCTTTTGGCATATCATTTTTCGCACTTTAGCTTGGACCCTCTTGTATTCTACCTTATCGGCGTCGGTCCTTGTGTTCAGAAATTTTTTATACTTCTCTCTTTTATTTTTAATCTCTTGTTCTATTTCTTCGTCCCACCAATACGGAGTTTTTCTGTGGTTTTTTATTTGGAGTCCGAGGGCCTCTGTTGCTGCTTCCTGAAGACATGTTTTTATATAATGTTAATGCTCTTCATTGCTGGTAAATTACATGGTTTCTAACTTTTTATCTAATCTACTCCTGTATAAATCCCTCACGCTTTCTTGTTCTAAGCTGTTTAGGTTGTATTTCTTTTCTGTTAATTTTTCTATTTCCGCTGCAGCTTCTTTTAAATCTCTTGCTCTATCTATTCCTATTGTGAGCTTTGTTTTTAATAGATGGTGGTCACTGCCGCAAGTGGCTCCTCTATATACCCGCACATCCTGTACAATCAATTTAGTCTTTTGTCTTATGATTGTATAGTCTATGATTGATTTCATCCCTCGGGTATTTTGTGTCCATGTATATTTATGGATATCTCGGTGTTGGAAGAATCCGTTTGTGATTTTCATATCATTTTGTTCGCATAAGGCTATTAGCCTAGTACCATTGTCATTTATAGCTTCTTCACCATATTGGCCTATGACTTTATTGTGCTGTTTCTTGCCTGTTCTACTGTTTAGGTCCCCCAAGATTATAATTTCTCGTGATCTGCCGATATTTGCAATTTCTGAATGTAGCTTTTCAAAAAAGTCGTCCTTAATATTCACCAGTGCATCATCGTTTACTGCATATACTCCAATAATCGTAATCTTTTTTCCTTTGATAGTTAGATTCATTTTTATGAGCCTTTCGCTGATGGCTTCCCAAGCAGTTATGAATCTCCTTAGTTTCTTGCGTATAAGAAAAAAAAAAAAAAAAAAAAGAAGAGCTTCCCAATATTTAGCACGAAACCCCTATAATTCAAACTTTTTACTTATTAAAATATAGATATATGTATAGATATGTAATAGACATTATTCTATAGATATGTATATATAAACTTATCCATAAATGGCGATGCATCATCTAAATAAAAATCGAATTTATCACGATGAATCTCATTCGTTCCTTCCACAATTTTGTTAAAACTAAACTATTGTGGCGACATTTTTTTTGCTCCAAATTAGTACAAGCCTAAAAATACACAAATAATTAATTTTTCTTCATCCGTCCCTAAAACAATCACTGTGCCAAGTGGAAAGATCAGAAAATACTAAGCTCCTCTTACGTATTGGCGTTGGTACCCAGCCACAGTTTAATGCTAAATAATCAGTTAACCCACTCTCGAATTTTGACGGTTCGAATTTTACAATCTATGTAGTCCTGAGACAAAATTTTGAATGCGCCACGATAACGACCAATCACGGCAAACATAGGATGCCGTTTAGCTGTCATTTGTCTTCGCGAATGACTAAAAATTTGACTATTGGGATTTTCCCATTGAATTTTTTTTTTTAATTTTTTTTTAATGACTAAAATGTTTGATGAATTTGGTGACATTGTTACCAAAATGGAACGTAGAGGACAAATAATTTTTCTACACTCCGTCTACCCAACAGACGGAGTAATCACGTGAATAAATCGCAATATTCCTTCAAAGTACTTTAACTTACGCCCTTGTACACAATACCGATAACTAGGTATTCGGTATTGGTGTTATCGGTATTGTGTACAAGGGCGTGAATTAAGGTATTTTGAAGAAATATTGTGATTTATTCGCGTGATTACTCCGTCTGTTCAGTAGACGGAGTGTAGGAGTGACCCTACTGATTCTTTAGTATTATACTGTGACTCAGCGATGTGCGAAGAGAGGGGCGGTGCGTCGTTGTGGCCACCCCCATTTACGGCAATTGTATTTACTTTACTTCAGCGAGGCTGTGGTAAAGGGAAGGTGCTCTGCGATGTGCTGTGCGCTTTTGTGGGCGCCACTTAACCCTGCGTTAGTGTGCACAGATAAATTAGCACGAGAGTTGTTCCGGGGTATGTCATACCCCAAATTAACTAACGCAGGAATTTAAAAATTTTAAACTTTTGATCATTTAAAATGATTAATCTCGGTTTTTTGCCTATTTATGAGTCAAATAAGTTAAACATTGTACTGTAAAAGTTTTATGTTTAAAAGCTAAACATCATTTATGCTACAATTGCAATTATGCCACTCAAAAAACATAGGTGAACAATAATACACTCAGACATTATGAAACATCTTATTGAACACGCAACTCTAAAGAAGCTTATAGCCCAATATTATACAAAGTACAGAAAAAAATGATTGCCGAAATACATCGAAAAATAAAAAAGTTAGAACTCCTCAAAATAGGCCAAATTTCAACATGTCATTATTGTTTTTCCAAAAAAAATGAAGTATGACATCGCATACAAATGTAAAATGTCTTCCTATCTTTATTTCTTGGACAACTATGTTACGTTTAAATTTTGTGCAAAAGCACAAATATAATTTGTCATAAATATAAATTAAATGTTTACTGTACTGGCCTATCATCTTTTGTGTTATTGGTCGTAAAGGTATAATTGTTTAAGTATTGCCAAATACATTTCTGGTGGTATTAAATAGTATTTAGTAACTAATTATTTATGTGCATTTGGGCCCTACCTGTAGGCAACACATATTGTTTTATATATTTATTTATTAGATTTTTAAATGAGCTGCTTATACATTAGGGCCTAATTGATCTAAGCATTGGCGACACTGTTGTGGAAGCCGAAGAATTTCCTTCCGTAGAGGAGGTCCGAGGGGACATTTTGGAATGTGTTAGTGAGACATGGTGGAATGCAAAGTTTGAAAAGGGCGTGATAGTAAATATTCTGGATGAATCCTACCTCGTACTGAGTGATATTATTGCACACCCCTTTATAAGGGCTATCTATTGTGTTGAGTGTTCCTAGGTGAGCCTATCCTAAAGGGATAAATTTATTTGTCGTATCCTGCCGGTATTACGTTCCGTTGACTTTATTGGACTCCTGGACTATATGGGAATTTGGAAGTTTTCGAAGTTATTGTGAATTGTTTGAAAACCCCAGTTCAATCATTGCTGTAATTTGCTGGGTAAGTTATGTATATTTTTTTAATATTAATTTTTTTTGGTTGTCGTCATTCTATTTTTATGTCATTTTTTTAGTTTAGCTTTCTTCTTGAACGTTATTTAAGTAATAGATAATTATTAAAGAATGGTTTTTGGGTCTAAACTTTCTAGTTTCAATGAATTCTTAGTTATTACAATTTTGTAAAAAAGTTTAATTGGGGGAAAGCTTATATTTTATGAAATAAAAACATGATCCTGATTTCTCCATGTTGTTTTAGGGTTTTTGATCCGGGTTTGAAGAATTATTTTTGTGTTGGGTATGAAGAATCATTTTTATTTCCTGGCATAAAGAATTATTTCTATTTCCTGGTATGCAGAACATTTCTACCTATTTTTCCTGGTAGAGGGACTTGTAAGCAGAATTGTCTTTCATGGTATAGGGACTTTTCCTATCTATAAATGGACTTTTGATTTCGTGTACGTTGATATTTCCTACTGAACATATCCTACGTGGATATGTGAAATACTACCGGCTTTCTGTAAAAGTCATATCGACGGCGGAGGAAGAAATGCTACGCTATTAAATTCAGATAAGTTTAGTTGTATGGTCGGACGGTAAGTTCTTGTAAAACTTTTTTATTTACTTGCCTGGTTTCAACCAATATCTATTATTATTATTTAATGTTAGGCCAGGTATTGACAACTATTTTAAATTAATTAATTGTAATTTGTGTAATTGATAGTAAATTTAACCCTACATATATTAAATCAAATATTTATCTTGACGGTCCCATATCTGATCAGATACGCAGGGCTTGGTATTGCGTACATATACACCTCTTCTTTAATTTTATTGTTACAGGGGAGAATAATATTATATAATATTTTTATTATTGCAAAACTGACTTATGTTTTACAGGTTGTTTAATTTATATTTTAATTATGCTGAAAATATGTTATTTTTTACAGGTTGTTTAATTTATATTTTTAAAATGAGGAACTTAGGTACATGTTATTGATAAATTTTATTAAAGTTTTTTTTTATTATTTTTTTTTTGAAAAAGGGGTGCACTTGTTCGATTGGTATTTATTTATTATTTTGTTTGTTAGGACTTACCGATTCCGTTATTCCTTTCATTCATTCATTTGTTTTACGTATTAGAAGAGTCAATACGTGTTTGGTTTACTTTAAGGCTCGTTTTATTACTTCTCTGTTTCTAAAATAAAACATTCATAGCCGGGGGGTAGTCCGTTGGAACGGACTGGCGCCCATTATTACATCAGATTTAGGTCTATAATGAACTCCGACCCACTCCGCTGCCTGACAGGGTTCAGCTAGCCGGACATACCCCTATGTCCCCCCTTCTACTTGCTAGTAGCTTGAAGGGTAGGGGTGAGAACTAGAACATCTACTTCTTGTCCTACGTCGCATAGGTCCCAATTGGTGTACCTCTGGTTGCTGATTATCACAGAGTGGCCAACGCAAAGAAAGATTTTGTCTTCGTTGGTTTCGAAACTCAGAAATCAGCTGCATTAAAAAACATTCGTCTTTTCAGATTAAAATTTAAAAACGAAATAAAATGATGTCAAAGTCCAACGACGCGACGGCTGCGACTGTTTCTTCTTCTTCTTATGGTGCCTATCCGTTACGGATGTTGGACACTAACATGGCTATTCTGACTTTGTTGACTGCTGCCCTGAAAGGTCCGGTAGTGGTTAAGTTAAACCATTTTCGCAGGTTATGCAGCCAGGATATCCTTTTTCGTCCTGGACCTCTTTTCCCATGCACTTTACCTTGAAGTATAGTCCGAAGTAGGTCATATCGTTGTTTATTGCGCATTATATGACCCAGGTATTCCAGTTTGCGACGTTTTATGGTTACGACTAGTTCGCGCTCTTTACCCATTCTATGTAGAACTTCTTCGTTGGTAACTCTGTCTATCCAGGAAATCCTCAACATGCGTCTATAGCACCACATCTCAAATGCTTCGAGTCTCTTCAGTGATGCTTCAGTTAAGGTCCATGACTCCACGCCATATAAAAGAACGGAGAATACGTAGCATTTTAGTAAACGAATCTTTATTTCCAATTTTATATCGTGGCTGTTAAAGATTTTTTTCATTTTGACGAAAGCTGATCTTGTCTTCTCGATCCTTATCTTAATTTCCGTTTTCATTTAAGTTTGCACCCAATAAATAACAAAAGTTGGTGATTTGTGTTATGGGTTGTTGGTTAACTAGTAATTGACCAGGTGGTATCCTATTTTTGCTTATAACCATGTATTTGGTTTTTGATGTTAAGATCAAGCCCAAACCTGCTACTTACTTCTGCCACCCTGGAGACAACTGTCTGCAGACATTCAAGACTGTCTGCAAAAATGAAAGTATCATCAGCGTATCTTATGTTGTTCAATCTTTCTCCGTTTATAAGTATTCCCTCGTCTATGTCCGTTAGCGCTAGGTTCATAATGTGCTCTGAATATGTATTGAACAGTAATGGGGACAATATACATCCATGTCGCACACCTCTTTTTATCTTTATGTCGTCTGTTAACTAATCCCCTACTCTAACAGCTGCAGTTTGTTCGTAATAGATATTGTTTATTATACGGCGATCTCTGCTGTCTAGACCAATTGAATTTAATATTTTCATAAGTTCGTCATGTTTTATTCTATCGAACGCTTTCTGGTAATCAACAAAACACACATATATATCACAATTCATGCGTCTACATCTTTGAAAGAGAACTTGTATTGCAAAAAGTGCCTCTCGAGTACCCAATGCATCCCTGAAGCCGAATTGTGTTTGTCATGTGTTCTTCACACTTTTTAATATATTCTTTTATGTATAATTTTTAAAAAAGTTTTTAGGAGATGGCTCATAAGGCTTATTATTCGATAATCTTCACATTTTTTGGCATTGGGTTTTTTAGGGATTGTTATAAAATTTGATCTTAGCCACTGTTGGGGTATTTTTCCACTTTGGTATATATTGTTGAAGATCAAGGTAAGTATTTTGACTTCGTCTTTATCCATAATTTTCAAAAATTCTGAGTAGAACTCGTCTGGTCCTGCGGCTTTTCCCTCCTTAATATTGTTTATAGCAGCTTCTACTTCCGCTTCGAGAATATGTGGTCCGGTATCGTCATTTTTATTTTGTGTGATGGTGACATTCCTATCGTCTTCAAATGTTGTTGTCACATAGTTCATCCATGTTGTTTTTGTTTCTTCAATATCAACTATTGGATTTTCTTGAGCGTCTGTTAAGTGTCCCGGCCTTTTTGATTTATATATGCCTGCTGCTTCTTTGATCTTTTTGTGGAGGTTGAAGGAATCGTGTTTACGTTCCAATATCTCGATTTCTTCACACTGTTCTTCCAGATTTCTGTTTTTAGCTTCTCTGACAGCTTTCTTTATCTCTTTGTCTAGAAACTGATATGCAACATAGTCTTTCCGCTTGGATTCTCTTCTTCTGTCCATCATCTCTAATATGCCGTCGGTCATCCATAGTTTTTTCTTTTCTGTCTTTTTCGGTCGCAGGTATTGTTCTAATATTTCCTTCCCAATGTTTTCTAAGTGGTTTATTTCTGTGTCAACATCATTAACTACTTCTGACTTAGATATGTTGTTCTTCAGATATTCCCGTACTTCTTGCTTTATGTCATCATCTCTCAGTTGTTTGAGATCGTATCTTATAGGATTAGGTTTGTGGATTTTTTTAAATTTCAGTCGAAACTTACCGATAAGTGGGTTATGGTCTGACTTAATATCTGCACCAGGGTAGGTTTTCACTGGTGTTATTGAGTTTTTGAATCTTTTATTTATTAAAATATAGTCAATCTGGTTTCTTATGAGATTTTCTGGCGTGTCACCGGGTGAGCACCATGTGTAAAACCTTCTGTATGGTAATTTAAAGAGTGTATTGGTGATTATCAACTCTTCTTCCATAGCAAATGTGAGTAGGCGTTCTCTTGTCTCATTTCGCTCACCCAAACTCCACGAACCTACTATTTCACCATAACTACCCTTACCGATTTTGGAATTAAAGTCACCCATAACTAGCTGATTTCTTGATATTTAGACTGTTTCTTGATACGCTGTAATTAGCAGATAGATTACTTATCCAATGTGTCTACACAGCCTTTTGTTGAATTTTAAAAGTCGATTTCACCAATTTCAGGCAATTTCGTTTCATCAGTTTCTTCAATAATTATAGTATCATCATGATGCAAAGTAAAAAAGTGGATTACATTTTTTTATTTGTTCAAAACAAACATATGACATAGTCGTTCTAATAATATCGTCTTTGAAGTCAAATTGTGCACTCCGAATTTCTTTTCCTCGTGTGATCAAAGTGCTGTTGGAATTTGCCTTTTAAGGAAAATAAAAATTATAGTACACTAAAAGTTACACCAGTAGTGTACCGGGGTATGACATACCCCAAACGTCTTTGACAAACTCCTAATTCAAATTGAAATTGTATCTACAGCTGGCAACAAGGTTATTGTTACAAAACATGTATAAACTACAGCTACTAGGCGCTATTTTATCTTAATTTTATTATTATTATTTAATGTTTTGTTAACAGTATTCATTAATTTTATATCCTATCCCAAGAAAAATATCTATATTTCTAATTTATTGGTGAGTTATAAATCATTAAAATTTATAACCCGCCTCTGAACTGTTTCACAATATTAAATACCCTGTTATATTCTACGAAGAAATGTGTGTTTTGGAAATAGAGGTAATTTTCCATGCGTTCTTCTTGTAGCGAAGATTGCGTTTTTGTCATTAGAATATTCTAATGTGACAGAATCAGAAAGCAGTCATTGGCCTATTCAAATGTCAAGTAAAAATCGTTATTCATGATTGGCTACGACGAACGAAAACCCGAAGTTGGCACGACATGGATAGGAAGATTTAGAAAGAAAAATAGTCAGTTCTAAAAGCATGTTTGAAGGTGAACATTGCTTCACGTGGTAGAACTCAACAGACTCGCAGAAAATCGCACTTGCCGGCTTAAATTGGCTTTTTTCGTTATGGTAAACGAAGTGAAGTACTCGCAATTTGTCCTGTAATTATTAAGGAATACTGCTACTAAATTTCACAGCATTACGTTGGATATATTTATGTGAAAATCGAGTAAAAAGTATTGTGACGTAGTTATGCCGGTAAAGTAGTGTGCGATTCTATGGTATTGAGAAGCTTTTCCAGTTTTTATGATGTTATGGTCATATTCCTGTATTCAATTACTGATTCCATTATGAGATTTTTGATTTGGTATCAACTTATCCTATTTCCTGTTTGGTTAGAATTGAATGCTTCCCTAATCTTGGATGAAAAATTTTGGTTAAGTGTGACGTGTGACAATGGATTTTGTTTTTAAAAAAGGTATGAAATAATATTGGTTTTTAATTAAATTCCAAGTGGATATTAATTTGGTAAAGGTTTTAAATATTTTAATAGTTTGTTTTCAACATGGACTCTCGAAAACTTTTATGTAAATTAGATAAAATGGCAGTGACGTTTGACTTGACAGCTTGACAGTTTGACTTAATAAGTCAAACTTTGTTTTGATACACTGCTTTAAAAAGTTATTATGTATGTAAAAATAAGGTGAAATAATAAACTTTGTGTATTTTTGTAATAGAAAAGATTGTAAAATCTTTATTGTCCTTGGTAAGGTCTTATTAAAAATTTATGGTTATTTTTGTTATTCATTTCCTGTTTGAGAACATGTTTATTCTCAGAGTAAAAATAAAGTCTAAAGGTTTAAATAAACATTATAAAATGTACCTATTTTTATTTCTGTAACCTTTTTTGGAGAATTATTAACCAGATGTCTAATGCAAGTGAAATAAGCTTTAGAGTAAAGAAAAAGAAATGGCATAGAAGCCATAGGATGGTAAATAATAGCCCAGTTTGACCCAACGAGGAATTTAAGATGAATGTCCATAAATTGGTTCCCATAAGTACGGAATATGTCCAGTAAGTACTCGATATGTGAATTTGAGGATTTTTCAAACGGCGTCCAAAGGACATCGCACACATCTTATGGAAAATATAATGTCACTCAAATTCAATAAAATTTATACGAATAGATTCGTTTTAAATTAACGGTCAAATCTTATCATAGCGCCAACTCTTAACTATGATTAATTACGGCGCAAATTGCAATTAAAGTTTATCGAAATCACATTTTTGGAGTCAGTAAAAGTGTCAGTTACAATCACTATTGCTCTGGCTGCTATTCAAAAGAGCTTAAACCCCGCTGGGCCTAAGCGGATTAGTGAAACTAATCCGCTGATTTATGGAGTACCGACAATTTGGGTATTTTAAAATATTTTTTCTCTCTCTAACTTATGTAGGTACCCATTTGATTTCAGATTTATGTATATCAATTTCTGATTATTATTGAAAATATAGAGTTGGCGCAATGATAAGACTTGACCGTTAATTTAAAACGAATCTATTCGTATAAATTTTATTGAATTTGAGTGACATATTTTCCATAAGATGTGTGCGATGTCCTTTATTTAAATAGTAGGAAAGTCCTCAAGTCTGTGTAAGTATCCTTTGCTTATTTGGTTAAGTTAGTCTTCTTTAAACCCTCTTCCCCCCCCCAACGATTCCACGACCTGCCACCGCAAAACAAATGAGCTGCCGTATGCATGAAGCTTTATGTGTCTGTTCCTTCTACTAGCCCCATTTCGACCCAAAGTATCTATGTAGTTAATCTTATTCTTGATCCCATGAGAGCAGCCATTTAAAACGCTCCAAAAGTAGTACCTGGGGTATGGTATACCCCAGAACATTAAGCAAGGGTTAAGAGTGTATGCGTTTGTGTTGTTTTGTCGTGAATAAAAAAAGTTTATTTATCTAACTTTAACCTATGTAATTATAATGTCATTCAAGCGGTTCAAACAAAATATATTGTAATGTACCTTACCTCTAATTCAGATTGGTTTTCGACATTTAGGTTGTTGCGCTTACACTCTTTTAGAATGAATCCATCTATATTATTATTTAGGAATTTTTCTGATATTATGTCTCTAGTATGCCTGTGATGGTCTATAAATATATCAAATATTTAGTTTATTGATATTATGAAAATTAGTGGTATCTTGAAATGACGAGAAAGATGATGAGAAATTGTACAAATTCCTGTTAATAATATTAAACAATGAAGGTAAAGTGTTTCGGAATCGATGTCGACCTTACAGCGGCCATTCGATATTCCCCTTTCGGAGTGCTGAATGGCAGAGGAGAGTCTGGTTTAGCAGGTAGGCATTCGGCGTAGTCTCGGCGACGAGAGGGCTTTAGTACCTCGGGAACTATCGCTGGACTCTGGACTTACGAAGAGTGAATCCTGCACTAAGGTCAGTCAGGCGGCGTTCTGGACTGAGATGTCTTGAAGGTTCCAGTCCCTCCCCCCTTGAAGTATGAAGATGAAAAAAAAAGTATTAAATATGACAGTATTAAAGCTCCATATTCCCATGCTTAATAAAAGTAACAGTAATAAAAAATTCAAATATTGTATATTATACTCAGGGATCCCAGGCCTATTTTCACCATTTGCTACTAACAAGCAAACTGTGTATGGATAAACTGATTTCCGTGTATGGATAACAAAGGTAGAAGGGATGAAATATTTATTTGACGATTCTCAAAAATTTATTTATTACTAACTGCTTTTTTGGGTTAATTTTCAAGATAATTTTATAAATTAGACGAAAAAATATTTTTTTCCTACAAAATTCAAAGTCTTATCAAAGAGACACCCTTTTTCAACATATATTTAAGGAGGTCATGAAAAATGATTACTAACCACCTGATTTTTTTTGTGGTTAGTTAATATTTATATAATTTAACACTTATATTGTCTTACAAATTGTGTGGTACGTTGTCCTGGTCCTACTTTCAAAAGTTGTTAATACCACTAGACCATTTTTTTATTAGTAACAGTAGGGCCAAGGTATCAATTGATAGGTTAGTGTATTTCTCATCCAAATAAAACAATGTCCTACAAGAAAACAGGTATGTACCTATCTCTAGTCCGACAAGAATTGTCATTCTCGTTTTCCTATTTGTAACACAACATAAAGTAAAAACGTATTTCTTTAAAAATTAATTCGCATCAGATAAATCTTCATCATCTTCGCTACTAACATCACTTTGATCTTCATCTCTCTTCCCTTCATTTTCTTCATTTGTAATGATACGCTGATACGCCGAACAAGCATCGACACTTGGAACCATGCGATTCTCTCAAATCGCGCAGATGCGTCCACTCAGTTCCACCTCTCCGAACCAACACCGGCAGAAGATCCGACAGTCGGTCAGAAAAGTAGGTACGAAGCCAGAAAAAGTACCTACAGAAGAAGATGTCCAGGAAACAAACAACGAGTGAAGAACCAAGCCCCAAGGATGCAGTTCAGAGGAGGTGGTGCACATAGCGGAACACCTAGATGAAGAAATGAAATATCTTAAGTAGAATGAAATGTAAAAATTTTATTAAGGCAATAAGCGTTTTATTTTTATTTTTATTTATTAGATCCGACAGTCCTAAAACGACAGTTCTGGGCTCCAAATACCAGCCAAGCGAGGTGAGCTAGGCAGGCCGACCTGAGTAGCGAGGTGCACCGTACTGACGTGATTCGCAAACTTAGGCAGACCAACTCGAGCTGCAAGGTGCACCGTAGTGAAGTGATTTGCGGCTCATAAGTAAACGGAGGCAAGCGTAGTGAGCGAGCCCCCGATAAATGTATATATTTGAATAACATTGTTAATTTTGTTCTGATTTTCCAGACGTCTACCCGGAGGAGGACTTCGCTGCGACAAATAGAAATGATATATATTATTTTTATTTATTTTGTAAACAATTAGATGGCATAGATTTATTTTCTTTTAACCTGTGTTTTACTGAGTCTGTCGTCTTTTAAGAACTAAGCATCACACATTCGTGATATCTGACTCTGTAATAACATAAAAAAATGAATAAGTCGCCGAGTCTAATCTTATAAAAGTCTAATGCGAAAAGTCGCGCAGTCTGTCCGGTACGTTTGTCGAGTGTAAACATTAAATCTAGGGCCGGCAGACTAAAGCACATAAGTCAAAAAAACCGATTTTTCTTTTTGTACATGCACATGTTCATATATTTTTTCTCCACCGACTGACTCAAGCACATATTCTTTTTCCAAAGTCAGTTTGCCAAGTGTCGGCTTTTGATATTCTTTGATCCCAATGCCGACCATTGGCGTGGAAATTAAGAAAAAGGATCAGGTCATCAAACGCATATTTCAAGAAAAATCATATAATGTTTATTAATTTTTGCATAACGATATTCAGGAAAATCTCTTAATTTTTGGGCAGAAATTGTTTAAACAATTTTTTAAACAAATTCGAAATATCATCTTTTGTGCTCCAAAAAATATTGTTTTAGGTTTTTGGGTGACTGTAAATAAGAAAGTTACTTTGTCATTTTTCTCAAATGTTGATAGTTTTCGAGTTATAGGCGATTTAATATCTGAAAAATGCAAAAATACGCATTTTGGAGGCTTAAAACTCATATACAGGGTAGCGAGAAAGTATGGAAACACGGTAATTTCTCGGAAACCGCTTGAACGATTGTTATAAATTTTGGTGGGTAAGGGTATTCTAATACAGCCGATATTATAGTGGTAATTACATTGTTGTCAAATCTGCCGTTTTTCTGGAAATCTAATGAACTTTCTTATTTTAAATGGAACACCCTGTATATATTTTGCGTTTTGAAGTCCTTAAGAAATATTAATTATTTTTCATATTTTGTTTCCTATACCTAAAGGTCATAATTTCGGAATTATTGGTACATTTATTAAAACAAAATTTTAACAAATTATACAAATTTATTTTTTTTTGGACCGGGTAGATATTATTTTAGGGTTTTTGAGTCATTGGGAACAAAAAAGGTCTTTTGTAATTTTCCTCAAAAGTTAATCGTTTCCTAGTTATAAACATATTAAAACTGAAAAAAATCGAAAAATAACGATTTTATGGGTTAAAAACATAAGTAAAAAATATAATTTTTGAAACTATGAAGTGCCTAAATTCAATTTCAAACCTCATTTTATCAGACACCGATAAGTGATTTGGTCTTATTTCATTCTAAAACATTATTTTTTTAATGTCAAAACAATGTTTAACATTGTTAATCCAGCCCGATAGTCCGTCCTCGCATATGAGCTTTATTAACAATTAAAAAAAACAATGTTTTAGAATAAAATATGCCAATAATTCTTATAAAGATCTGATAGAAAAAGGTTTGAGCTTGAAATTAGGTCCTTCGTAATTTTAAATATGATTTTTTTACTTGTGTTTTTGAACCTTGAAAATCGTCATTTTTCGATTTTTTCAGTTTTAAATTGTTTATAACTAGGAAAGGATTAATTTTTAAGGAAAATTACAGAAAACCTTTTTTGTTCCCAATGATCCAAAGAACCTAAAATTATATCTACCCGGTCCAAAAAAATAAATTTTTAAAATTTGTTAATTTTTTTTAATAAATGTAGCAATAACTCCAAAATTATGGCATTTAGGTATAGGGAACATAATATGAAAAATAATTAGTATTTCTTAAGGACTTCAAGACGCAAAAAATATATAGGGTGTTCTATTTAAAATAAGAAAGTTCATTAGATTTTCAGAAAATTGGAAGATTTGACAACAATGTAATTACCACTATAATATCGGCCGTATTAGGACACCCCTACTGACCAAAATTTATAAAAATCGCTCGAGCGGTTTCCGAGAAATCACCGTGTTTCCATACTTTCTCGCTACCCTGTATAATTTATATTTAAATTATTATCTTTGAGGTTCTCAAGAGCTTAAATTCAAGTTTAAATATTAATTTTGAATATTCTGAACAGTAATCGGGTCTAACTTCAATTTAAACCGTTGTTTTTAATTGTTAATTATGCGCATCCATCACATGTTTATGCCGTATACTATTTCAAAAATCTCTTATTTTGCTTTGTTCTGAAAAACATTTTTTTGTTTATCTTGTGTGTCATTCTAAACAAAAAAGGTTTCTTGTCGTTTTCTGAGAAGTTAATAGTTTTCGAGTTCTAAGCGATTTAAAATCTGAAAACAGCAAAAATACGTTATAAATACGTTATATAAATAATAAGTTATAATTTTTGAGGTTATCGTGTGCTTAAATTGAATTTTAAACATTCATTTTCAAGATACTGAAGAGAAATCGGGTCTAACTTTAATTTAGACCGTTGTTTTTTAATTGTTAATTATGCGCGTCCATCCGATTTTTATGCCGTATACCATTTCAGAAATCTCTTATGAACTTCTCAGAAAAATGAAAAGCAATATTTTGTGTTTAGAATGGTAAACAAAATCTAAAAAAAAATGTTTTCGTACTTCCGGGCCTAAAGTGACAACTTCACTCCCTTGTGACAGGTACTAAAGTGTCACATTTAATCCCTCCGGGATTAAATATTGACGAAACTCCCGGAACGATTAAATCACAAACAAACGAATTTAAGGGATATTTTATTGAAAAATATAATTAATTAGAATGGTAATTAACGTTAATATTCAAATTAATATTGTGACAGTTCGTCATATTGACCAGTCTTTCCTGGGTTAATGCAGCAGGTAACTGACGAGTAACAGATAGGTCCTTTTCATATTGAACTGGTGTTTGTTTCGAAGATCCTGCGGAAACAGGAAGCGAGAATGAGGACTGTGGCATAACTATAGTGGACGAATCGGCGACTTGACCAAATATTTTATCTGAAATTTTTTGTTTATTTTTAATAGACGATTCAATATATCCCTCGGCCACGTTGGAGGATTTCCATCCTCCATGTCTCTTCAGCACGTCTATTGTTGCTCCCGAATCAGCTAACAAAGACGCAGATGTGCGTCTAAAACAATGTCCCGTATAAGACGTCGCATTTTCTAATTTCAAGAAAGCTGCTATTTGCCGTGGAATTGTACCAAACATGTTTTTTCCTACTACTCGCGTAGTACATTCTTTGTTGATGTATTGAACAAAAAATTTTGAATGAGTTGTCCCTGTCTTTCGCAATGCCACATATTTCCGAAATATCGCCACAAAACTGATGGCACTGTTTTCTGAATTTTTGATCACAAAATTTCGGTCAATTTTATTTTTGGTGTTTCTAATCGCAATTAGGAAGGAATCGCCCAAATCTCTCACATCGTCGATTTCTAAATCAACCAACTCTTTTCCACGACAAGCTCCCGCAACGCCCAAAATAAGTGCAACCTACAAAAAAATTGATTTCTTAAAATTTCTGAATATAAACAAATTTCCAAATTTACCTTAAGCATTAAATATTTATCATCCGGAGCCTCCCGTAAGAACTGATCTACCTGCTCAGACGTGAGAATTCTTGACTTCTTTGGCTTAAATCCCTCATTTCTTCTCTTCAAAAAAGCTAATAATTTTGGAAATTTACTTATATCAATATCTTCTCTAATGTTAATAACCGATTTCAGCATTGAGTAATGTGCCCAGAGAGTTGAGGCACAAACCGCTTTTGATTTATCATCGAAGTAGACTAACAGCGCATTTTCAGTAGGTTGTCTCACATTTTTTAAGCGGCACCACTTTTTAAAAGCATCGTACTGCTGCTCGTATAGTTTTCTAGATTTCGGTGGTAACAATTCTTCACCTACTTCGGCTGCTCTTTTATCAATATCAGATACACCTTCTTCACTCATGATACCAATAATTATCAATAACAATGTTTCTTTACAATGACACTAGTAATGACAATGTTTCTAAATTATAACTGTCACAACGCAATGTTACTATGGTAACTTATTTTAAAGACAGTTTATTAAATGAGTTGAAGAGAGAAAAAACTGATTGAAATTATTGAAATAATTAATAAAATCATACCGGAAGTACGAAAAGTATCGTATATACCTTGCGACTGAAGTACATTTAATCCTTCAGGTAAATTATGGCCCTCCCTGCGGTCGGGCCATAAACTTTACCTTCAGGATTAAATGTACTACTTCAGTCCCGCGGTATATAATGTACTATTCTGATGGCAAAATACGAGATTTTTGAAATAGTATACGGCATAAAATCGAATAGACGCGCATAATTAACAATTAAAGAACAACGGTCTAAATTGAAGTTAGACCCGATTACTATTTAGAATCTTGAAAATTAATGTTTAAACTTCAATTTAAGCTCTTGACAACTTCAAAAATAATAATTTAAATATCAGTTTTTAAGCCTCTAAAATGCGTATATTCGCATTTTTCAGATCGCCTATAACTTGATTCGCCTATAATTCGAAAACTATCAACTTTTGAGAAAAATGACAGGGTACCTGTCTTGTTTAGAATGACCACGAAATTTAAAAAAATAAATTTTGGAGCAAAAAAGGTGATGTTTTAAATTTGTTTAAAAAAATTGTTTAAACAAATTCTGCACAAAAAATAGCTCGGCGCCCTTCAGATTTGTTTAAGGGGATATTTTGGAACAGGAATCTGCAAAGAAATCGAATTATAAATTTTTTCAGATTGTAACGTCCTCACAATATGGACTATCTACCTATTTTCTTTGTAATAAACTAATTCTAGTTATAATCTGTTCATTGATAAACGTCTTTTGCAGCAGTGTCAACCCTACCTAGTTTTTATTTCGTCGCTTTCGTTTTAAGGAATGATATTAGGTCTAGATCCCGCGTATGAAAAAAAAGTTGATTAATAGCAAGCTGAAAATTTGTTAATAACTTAAGGGGGTCTAGTCGGACAAACTTTGATATATGGGAACACTGGAACAGGGGAAGTTTTAATTGTGGAACATGTCAAAAATTTGGAACGGTCAGACCACGAAAACGGCACATTTATTTTGTCCGACAGAATAGACTAAAACTTTCCGAACATAGATTAAACTCTCACGCAAATATCAGACTGCTATTTATCACCAAATGGGCGTTTTAATGAGTGGAACATGTAGAATAAGTCAAATGACAGGAATTATGACAGGTGATAAATAGCAGTTTGATTTTTGCATGAGAGTTTAATCTCTGTTCGGAGAGTTTAAGTCTATTCTGTCGGACAAAATAAATGTGCCGTTTTCGTGTTCAGTCCGTTCCAAATTTTTAACCTGTTTCACAATTAAAACTGCCCCTGTTCCAGTGTTCCCATATATCAAAGTTTATCCGACTAGACACCCTTAAACTATTAACAAATTTTCAGCTTGCTATTAATCAACTTTTTTTTCATACGCGGGATCCAGACCTATATGTAACAGTTCCTAATTTAACAGTTTTATAGATCGTCTTATACCCGATTTTTCTTAATTCCTGAATTCTCGAAACAATTGCATTATCAGTCATTCCAGTATATTATTTTAAACGAGTTCACATTGAACGTGCAAATCGTTATTTTTTAATTCGATTAATTATTTAGTAGCAAAATATAACCTAACCTTCCAGTTACAACTCCGCCACTGTTGGATGACCAAATTTTGGTTGTATTAGAGACACAGATGTTCCGCGGTCTTGTTATCATGAAAAACGATGCCAAGTTAACGTTAAGCAGAGTAGGGAAGAACTAACTAATAAACTAATAGTGTTCTTTTGTTGTTGAATTGAAACGAAATATATAAGTAATGGATGTGACCATCACAGTTTGGTTTTTTATTACTTAAAATTTGATAATTTCGATGTTTAAACTTGTTTTACTAACATTAAAGCAAATTCTTAATATCTTGTCTCTTATCTAAAATCATCAACATGGCAACGTCAATGCAAAAGGAGCTTCTTAATATTGTCCAGACTACAGTGATGCCGATACTGCAAAATTTCTTTTAAGTATAATATATATAAAGTTACTTCAATTTATTAGTGAAGGCCCATTGAAATTTTAAGTACCTAGTTAACTAATTTATATATTTTTTAAGAATTTTTTCATATTATCTTTCTAACAGTGTCATTGACTAATAATTGAATACTAAAGTAGGGAAAACATTTTCAGAATATATAAACTTTGTAATTTTAGGAAATATATCTGACAACCTTGATTCGAAAGCCGGTCTCTTTGATATTAATATGACTGCTGATTATGTTGGAAAATTATTAGTGGATAAACTGTACGTCATACACGTTTATTTCATATTGATTTTAAGTAGCGTGCTTTTTCAACCTTTCAATTACTATAAATCTTTAGACGTTATAAAGAACATACGTTGACTTATGTGAAAAAGTACAACCGATATATTCAGTTTTGCTGATTTATAAGCAGGACTTAAGTTGTTAGGTACATCAAGTACTTGACGTTATCGTCTTCCTTGTTTAAGAATATACAGATATTTAACTTTAGGTACCTACTTAAAACATGGCTAAGAGAGAAGCGGTATTCAATGAATATTGGGTAATAGGTATATACAGTCGGAAAAATGAAAGAATACCCATGAACGATCACATCAATCACATATTTTGTATTTGCTGTCTTTTTCTATAAACAACAAAGGTTTGTCATAGAAAAAGACAGCAAATACAAAATAAGTGATTGATGTGATCGTTCCTGGGGATTCCTTCATTTTTCCGACTGTACAAAAAAAGGTCTGCTTACATGTCATCATTGGTAGCCCGTCAAAATAGCCTCGTCAAAGAAGCTCCGACAAAATAGCCCCGACATAATATCCCGCACACAAAATAGCTCCGACAAAATAGCCTGCAGAAATAATAGCCGCGTAATAATAGCTCGCCGACAAAATAGCCCCGACAAAATAGCCCCGACAAAATAGCCCCGACAAAATAGCCCCGACAAAATAGCCCCGAAAAAAAAGCTCCCTTCAGAATTCATTATGAAATAATTCCTTAAAAATACCTTTTTTCAGAAATGGTAATTATCTCCTCTATTCAGATGTTTATCTTAACCACATTAAATAAAAATTGTCTTTTCAGAGAAATCGAGTCCTGTCTTTCCTGCCTCTTGGAAATTTGAACATTTAAGTTAAGCGAAAATCAATGTTAATTTATGATATAAACATTTTTTTCTGTTTTCGGGCAACAGTAAAATGCATTTTAAATTAAATAAATTAAATACATTCCTCCTTTTTGTCAAATAATTTAAATTAAAAAATAGTTTTTGGATACTTTGTATAAATAATTATGTAATTGTTTATAAGAGGCTCTTTTAGCCGGGGATATTTTAGCCGGGGCTGTTTTTACCGGGGCTATTTTGTGTGCGATCTATTTTGTCGGGGCTATTTTGTTTGCGGGCTATTTTGTCGAGGCTATTTTGTGTTCGGGCTATTTTGACGGGGCTTTTTTGACGGGGCTGTTTTGACCGGGCTATTTTGACGGGTCACGGTCATCATTAATAGAGATTTTAGAAAAAGCTTCTCAAAAACAACGCGAAATATACCCTGAAAACAGAAATTTCGTATGAAGACGTATAAATATTTTGTTGTAATAGATGTAGTGCGTTAAGCTATTTGTAGGGGGTGGCAATGAAGAAACGGTCTTCAGTAGGTGGTACAAAAATTAATGATATGCGTGGAACAACTGTACCTAAAAATAAAATATCCGAGGACAAAAGGAAGGAAATAAAAAACCATATCTTGTCTCTTCCTTCGTAAGAAAGTCACTACACCAAAAGAGTACATCAAAGAAGTATTTGGCTTCCCTCCTAACAAGCACCAAAATATATCAACTATTTGTCTATCAAACCTCCTTCAGACCAGATCAAACCTGATCAAGCTTACGAATCTAAAAAAACGACACACAGATGTTTTAAAATGATAATACCGTACAAGTGCATACAATACATGTGATTTACAACAGTGTATACCGACTCCATCATTGACTTCTTTCTTATGTAGCTTTTTATAAACGTCAATTGTGGAAGTTCACTTTGACCGTACATGACAATAAGACTAGAAGAGCTTTATGATATGCGTGGTATGAATCTACTACTTCTGGAGGAGAGAATAAGATTACATCTTGTCTCTTTAAACATCATCAAACAAACCTTCCTAATATCACAAGAAGTGTAATATTTTACTCTGATACCTGTGGAGGTCAGACTAGAAATTCTCACGTGGGTTCTCTGTTTACGTGGGCTGTACATAACTTACAGTAGAGAGAATCAACCATCAATTTATGGTTCCCGAACTCATCCATTTAGAAGTTAAACAGTTCTTGGAATAATAGAAAGAAAAAAGAAAACAGAAATCCAAATATATCTTCCTCATGACTGGTTAGGCTAGCAGTATTCAATTTCAAGTTGTGGAAATACTGACTTTTTGGATTTTTGGACTTTTACTTTGGTATTAATAAATAAGGATGTAGATGGAAAGCAGTTTAAATGGTTGGACAAAAGGTGGCTCCGTTATGATACGGAATTTAGAATGGTATCTTACAAATACACCTTACAAATGGAATCAAATTTCACAAGATACATTTAAGACAGAGGGCATCCTTTATGGGTCGCCCCCAAAATCTCAACTATCATCAACACGCCTAACTTCATGCGCAACTTTGATACATCATTGATTCAATTTCTATAATATTCTAAATATTTATTTTTCCTATTAGTATGTATCCGAGTTGCTGTGAATATGATAGGTCGTATCCAACTTGGGGCCTATGCTTTACTTTACGTTAAGTAAAGATGGCTAAGGCTGCACCCATCCTTTATACCTAATAATATTCCAATTATATCACTATTGCCTTTATCAAAAGACAAAAAGATGACTTAGTTTCTCTACTAACAATAATACCAAATTAATATTTTCCATAAATTTTATATAGATTTGCCTAGTAAGGAAAATGTAGCTAATATGGATGGATGGAAGAAAATATTGTGTTATAACAAACTAAAATTCCTAGTTGTGCTGTTAGACATAAGTCATATATACTTGTGTTCTTTTGAACATAAGTCAGGAAAAACAATTTTCCATACTTTTTTATAGAGTCATACTTAGCTACAAGTAAGGATGTTATACACACTGTCATAAAATGCAATAAATGTTTTTAAGAAATATTGAATTACTTTTTTATACAGTTTTATTCGATTTCTGAAAATCTATAGTTTTTGACTTATGTGCTTTAGTTTTCCGACCCTACAAATGTCGTTTAATAAATAGTAAAATTCTTTTATTCATTTTAAAAAATATTATTTTAGTATCTATAATGTGCCTATATAATTTGATTAAAATAATAATTTTAAACAAATTTTAATTTAATAATTCTATTATTTATATTTTAAACACATTATAGTAATCTACGGAAATAAAAGGCAGATATCGAGCACAGTGTTTATTTAATCTTGCCCAAGTATACTTTCGCTATCTAGAGCATCTTCAGGGGCATCTGAAATAAGCAAAGAAAACGCCATTTTAAAAGGAAGAAAAAGTTAGAAACGTCGAAAAAAATCGAAGATGGTGTGACAAAAAAGTACAATTACGTTTCTTACTTACTTCGTCAATTAAAAGAAGGTATTATCCTCGAATCTCATCTAATAAAATAGTTTGGTGGCAACCTAAATTAACATATAAATACGCACTTAACAAAGGACAAAACAGATAAATTTGAGTGCCTGGTAATATTCTACATTTTTGCAAGGTGGAAGCAGAATGAAATAACTATTACTTATTTGACGGAAATGATCGAGTGATGTCTGACAGATGACAATTTGGTGAGACTGTGACTGTGTAATATGTACAGTCACTACACAGTGAACCGCACATTTAAAAAAACCTAAAGCCGATCAAAGACCTCAAGCACGACAAAAGAGTAGCAGTAGGGCAAAAGGTGAAATGAGAGGTTGCTAAAATTATTGTTAAATTATTTATTTGTAGTAGTTCCCACATTCAAACCTGTCAGAGGTGAGCTAAGATATTGGTTGGCGACAATGTTTGTGGATATATAGATTAGATGTGGTACTGGTTAACAGCTGAAGAGTGGTTGGTTGCATACTCTGCAGTATTAATTAGGATTAAATGTTGAAAGAAAAATGAAATTGACTTATTGAAATGAACTGAGTAGAAATTTAGATTTAAAAAAGCTTAATGAAATATGAAATATTATACCACTGTTATGTCAAACTTGAAGCAAGTGATCGGAATAAATTATAGTATGTAGGTACATTATAGATTCTAAAATAATATTTTTTACTGTTTTTTACCGTTCATTAAACGTCATCCAATGTTTAATATTATATGGACAAAAGTACCGGACAGACTGCATGACTTGTTGCATTAGGCTTTTATAAGGCTAGATTCAGCGATTTATTAATTTTTTCATGTTATTACAGAGTCAGATATAACGAATGAACAAAATGAAGGAGAGATAGATGAAGATCAGAATGATGCTAGTAGCCAAGATGATGAAGATTTTTATCTGATGAGAATTTAAATTTTTTGTTTATGTAAAAACACACATTTTTGAACGTGTATAAGAAATTTGTGTTACCAAGAGGGAAATGAAAATGAAAATTCTCGTCGGACTAGCGATACCTACCTGTTTTCTTGTAGGCCATTGTTTTATTTGGATGAAAAATACACTAACCTATCAAGTGATACCCCTTTGTCCTACTGTTACTAATAAAAAAAATGGTCTTGTGGTATTAACAACTTTTAAAAGTAGAACCAGGACAACGTACCACACAATTTGTAGGACAATGTGAGTGTTAAATTATATAAATATTAACTAACCAACAAAAAAATATCAGGTGGATAGTAATCATTTTTCATGACCTCGTTAATGATACATTAGAAAAGGGAGGACTCTTTGATAAGACCTTGCATTTTATTGGAGAATATTTTTTCTATTACTTAAGATAATTATCTTGAAATTTAACAAAAAAAAACCGGTTAGTACAGTGATTCTCATCCTGCCCTTAAACCGGGAGATATTAACAGAAGTTCAACCACGATTTTCTAAGTCCTGCCCTTTGCAATACTGGAAGGTTAGAGAAGGTACTTACAATTTGTGGAAAAATCCACGGGTTTCCTGTGACATTTTCCTGTGAAAATTAGATTTTCCATGAAAAAAAAAATTGGGAGTTGCGATGAATTTTTAAGTCCTGCCATATCCATAGAATAACAGGACACTATCTATTTTGTGAAGAAAATTTTTTGAGTAGGACGGTTGCAAAAGGACTAAGGGAGTATACAGATATACAAACATGTAATGAAAATAATGAAATTTTCATAATTTTCTAAGTCCTGCCAACTTAATAAATTAATCATATTTATTTCAAAATGACCAAAAAAAATGTTGGCATGACGTCACCTAATGTTTAACTGCACTTGTTTCTTGGAAAATTCTGTATAAAATTTTCACTCTGGTTCCGTGATTTTTTAAGTCATAAAATAAATTTTGTTATAAAATAAATAATGTCAGTAGACATTATTCAAAATGGCAGGATGTTTAGTTACACCTTTTTTACTATATATAGTTAAAAAATTTGTTAGAAAATTCGTGGAAAATTACACGATTTTCTAAGTCATGCCATTTCGCAAATATCTCAAGAAGGTTAATATAAATCTATTTTCAAAGAGGCATGATGGTTGTATAGTTATTTAGTATAAAAAAATTAAATTTTGTGTCTGTAAAATTATTTCAGGATGTTATACAAACATATTCATATCACCACAATTTTCTGAGTCAGACCATGTCGAGTATGCTTAAAAAAAAACTAATCTAAAACCGTTTAAAACTTGGCAGAATAACCGCAAAGATGAATAATACAAAAAATTAATTTGTATATCATTAAAACAATCGTATCCTATTAAATATTATTTTCCTGAATAATGTCTCGGAATTTTTACACACTTTTTAAATCTAATAGCAAACTGTAACATCTTTATTTTCAGTGATTAGATCATATTTTTATCAAAGTAAACGCAATAAAAGTAAATAAACAATTTTTACAATTTATTGGTTATAGTAGGGAATTTACCTACCCATTATATTATACAGGGTGTCCAGAAGCTCTCATAACCAACGAAAACCGGAGATTCCTCAGATAATTTTAAGAAAATTTAACTCAATTCACCTAGTTCAAAAATGCTTCCAAGTAAAGCTAAAGCTCTTTAAAGATGGCGTCTTGTAATTCATCATCGTCATAATTCAACCCGGATCTACCCAATGCTGGATATAGGTCTGCCTCAGTCTTCTCCATGCATTTCTGTCCTGTACTGTCTGCATCAAGTTTCTGTCGATCTGTTTGATGTCATCAGACCATCTGGTTGGCGGACGACCTCTACTTCGATATGCTTCGTCTAGAAGAAGCATATCGAAGTCTTGTAATTAGTTTCTTTAAGGGGGTATGTAAACGCCACAGTCAAAATCGTTGGTGATCATAGGAACTAAACGTTTAACAATTCTTTCAGTAGATGGCAGCACGTATATATATTCGAACATTTTAATAACCACAAATTTTAATTCTATTAACGACGGCGTTGTTGCCACGTACTAAATAGAACTTATGATCGTTATCGATCGGTAGATCGATCGATCGGTACTGTTCGTCTTCAATCGTAATTGTATTGTATTTACAGTGATGAGGGTGTTTAATTATTTACCTGGAAATGGTAAATTCTTACTATTAATAGATAGCATTGTATAACTAGACAAATTTTTATCATTTTTTAAACAATGCTAATAGATACAAAACGTTTCATTTGGAAATATTTTATCACTTATTGTATTTAGATTATATTTGTAATAATGTGATTTGTAATTTTGTGACAATTATTAATTCTTTACCGGGTCAAAAATTTTTATTTTAAACTGATAAAGAAATTTGCAATTGTTTGAAATACAAGTACATATGTAGTAAATATATACATTGAATCACACTTTTTGCTCTAAATTTTAAATAATCGCTTGGATTAACATGAAACTTGGCATACAGATAGGTAACATGTCAAACAAGAAAAGTGATAGTGTGCCGATGTAAGATTTTGCCCTGAGGGTGAGTTTTATTCCATCTCGGGGGTGAAAAAATATACGTTCAAAATAAGTCTGAAAATGGATAAACTGACTAATTCTAAGCAACTTTTGTTCTATAGGATTTTTTCACTAAATTAATATTCGAGTTATTTGCGAGTAAAAAACACGTTTTTAGGCGGCTTTTACAAATAACTCAAAAAATAAGTATTTTATCCTAAACATTCTTGTAGCTTCTAAAAAAGTATAAAAAAATGGTGTATTAGACCTGGATCCCGCTTACCAAAAAAACTTGATTAATAGCAAGCTGAAAATTTGTTAATAGCTTAACGGAGTCTAGTCGGACAAACTTTGATGTACGGGAGGGAACACTGGAACAGGGGAACTTCGTAACAGGGGGTTACGAAAACGTCCCAGGTATTTTGTCGGACAGAACATCCAATTGATTTGTTACCGTTTCATTAAACTCTCATGCAAACATCAGACTGCTAAACAACCGACTTGATTACTGTCATTTGACATGTTCTTCGTGTTCCACTCATTAAAATACACAGTTGGTGATAAACACGAGTCTGATTTTTACATGAAAGTTTAATGAAATGCTAACAAATCAATTGGAAGTTCTATCCGACAAAATACATGGAACGTTTTCGTAGTCTGACGTTCCAAATTTTTAAGCTGTTCCACAAATAAAACTTCCCCTGTTCCAGTGTTACCATACATCAAAGTTTGTCCGACTAGACACCGTTAAGCTATTAACAAATTTTCAGCTTGCTATTAATCAACTTTTTTTAGGTACGCGGGATCTAGGTCTATATATTATGAACTCTATGGACCCAGTTGAAACATAGTTGTAGCTAATAAAAAATAGTTTCATATCCGCCAAATTTCAAAGTGAATATTTCAACGTGAAATAACCAAAAAATGATGCACTTTTTTGGGAAAAACTCATTACAACTTTTTTTAAAGTGTTTAAAAAATATTTATTTTTGTTTTTTTTTTAGTTTGTAGCATCAAAACTAAGCAAATGCTCAAAATATAGTTGGTCCCTTTTTTTTGTCAAAAACCTCGGGAAAATCACCCCCAATTATCATCTTAAATCAAATCAATCGTAACCACTTCACAAGTTACTTTCTATCTATCTTTGAGCCTTAGGACCAGTATTTTATGTCCTGGTTAGCTAATCGGGGTTTAATCGGGACAGAAAACTACCTCTTAGGGTCTCTTGCGTTGTCCTCCTCCTCCTAAGTGCCTTCTCTATTGAGGTTGGCGATCAATATGGCAAATTTCTCTCTGTTCTGGGCTTGATGAATTAAGTCATTCCCTGTTGTGTGGGTCCAATCTCTGATGTTTCGGAGCCAAGATTTTTCTTTCTTCCTATACCCTTTTTACCTTCGATTTTGCCTTCTAATATTACCTGAAGCTACTCAAATTCCCTATGGCGCATTATGTGTCCTAGATATGACGTCTTTCTAATTTTGATTGTATTGATCAGATGAGGACGTGTGTTCATTATTTACAGTACTTCTTCATTTGTAGTTTTGGTGGTCCAGCTTATTCTTAGCATTCGGCGCTACATCCACATTTCGAATGATTTCAGTTTACTGACATCATACTGTTTTAATGTCCAGGTCTCACAGCCATGTAGTAATAGAGACCACACATAACACTTCAGTGTTCTCAATCTTATTGTGACTGATAGCTTGGGGTTACAGAGCATTTTAAGCATGTTCATGAAGCCAGATCTTGCTATTTCAATGCGTCTTCTAATTTTTTTGAGTGATCTAGCTGACTGTTTAGCTCTGTGCCCAGGTATATGAAGCTGTGGGAGCTCTGAAGGGTGATACCATTGATTTGTATGTTGAAATGTCAACACGGAAAGTTTTTTTTCCTCGGAAAATTTTACATTTTCATCTCATTTCTAATTCTTGTTCTTCATGTGCCTTGTCCGTTGTGGAAGTTGGCTATCATCATAGCAATTTTAATTTTGTTTACAGCGTGTCTATAACTCGATCGATGTTAGTCCAAACCATTGGCGTAAGTTTTGAAACCATGAGTGTCTTCTTCTTCGGGGTCCACGTTTATTCTCTATTTTACCCTATATTATCAGCTGCAGTATACGATATTTATCATGTGTCATAATATATGACCGAGGTGTTCACGTTTTCGTTTTTTAATTGTGAAATATATTTCTTTTTGTTTTCCCATTCGGCGCAATACCTATTCGTTGGTGGTGTGAGTCGTCCAGAATATTTTGAGGATACGTCGGTACACCCACATTTCGAATACATCTAGCCTTTTCGATAATGTTTCCGTTATTGTCCAGCTCTGCTCCATACAACAAGACTGGAAATACATAGCATTTTAGCAGCCATATTTTTAGTGATACAGATATGTCGCAATGATTGAATATATTTCTCATGTTAAATGTAGCTCTGGTTATACTCTGAATATATTTCGGTTTTTTGATCCCATTTTGAGTTGACGACTGTTCCAAGGTATACATATAATTCTACGTGTTGAATTGGTTTTTTATTTTCAATTGTCTGGCAGGTTTTTGAGTTTTGCTCACTAGTGTCTATTCTTGTTTTATTTATGTTGAAGGTTAAATTCTCTTTTTTCACTCGCTCTTTGTAGGTACCCTGTCCATAAGATGCTGAAGTTCATCAATACTGCTAGCAACCACAACTGTATCGTCTGCATATCGGTTTATCTAATTATTACTCCAGTAAATTTCAATATTTTTTTCACTTACGGAAATTTTTGACATAAATTAATCAATGATTATACAATATTGTTTTGTCTACAATTTTTTTATTAGGATAATGCCTCAACAAATACTAATGGCCATTGGCATGTGTAATGTGTGTAAAAATGTCGATGTCATCGTCTTTACAAAAAGCTAATTGTATCCGAACAATGCATTATTTGCGTTATTATAAAAATTAAATTTGCCAGAAAGTGAATAAAACTTAAATTGTTTTTAGATACGCCCCACATAACATGCTAGAGCTTAGGTTATCTATGTATTATGTCAAAACTAGTATAATCCCCCAGTAAACACTTTAAGACATTTTGAGCCTCGTTTAACTTTCAACCATTTGTATAACGTCACGGTTTCAAGCATAAAATATGTATATTTGTATTGTTAAGACACTGAGACACGTTATACAATCATGATTGAAAGTCAAACAAGGCCCAAAATGTGTACTGAGAGGGAGTGGGGCCACTTTTCTAAACAAAACCGCGTGATTCATCGTATTTCCGTGGTTACAAAACTCGTTTTCAATTGTTTGCAGATTTTCGTAAAATCCGGCAAACGCGCATCTGTCGCCATTTAATACATCACTGCTGCCATCTACTAAATGACACGTGAACTCATCTTCTCATCTATTAAGTGACAGCGGAACTAATTTATCACTAGAAAAACGCCAACTTAATGCTGTAATATGAACAAAATCCCCAGATTGCAGCTTTTAACAATAATTTTTACCTTTAGGTACAGTTAATTTAAAAATTATGGGAGTACGGACAATGAAATTTTGTTTAAAATAAAGCTTTTTGCGTAGTTAATCGTTTCTGATAGTTATTTTCTACCGAAGTTCAAAAATTATTATGCAAAACGAATTTTTACAACAAGTTACTAAGTAAGTTATGACATGGACTCCTTTAAGTACAGTTATAAAAATTATACTACTTTCTTTGGAAATTTTAACTAGATACTATTAAAATAGAAAGTCTACAGTTCACGTACATACCCCTAAGTTGAAGATTGGTTTTGAAATAGTGACGGTAACTGTACCTAAAAACTATATAAATTTTAACATTGTGTCATACCACCTTAAAATAGCTGCAGAACGCTTTTATTTGGAAAAAGAAAAACTGGTACACTTATTTATCTTCCAGAGGTCAATTGTCAAATGTCAATTATCAATTGTCAATTTTTAGTACCGGTCATAGGGGGAATAACTTTTCTGTCTAACTTTTAAGCATTTCTGACACTGGATTATTAAATTCTGGGACAGTTTTGTACTAAAAGGTACTTTTGCTTTAACTCAAAAGAATACGCAGTGTTCTAGAAAAATCGATTTGAAAAATTTTTCGTTTTTTGGTTTTTTGAGTTTAAAAGAATTTAGAAAAATTCTATTTAGGAAAACGAAAACTGCTACGTTTATTTCTCTTCCAGAGATAAATCGATTTTATCAATTGTGAATTTCTAGTACTGGTCATAGGCATCCGTCTTGGGTAGATCAACGGATATTTTATCTCATAACTTATTGGTCTTTAAGTTTTTAGACATTTTTGAGAGTAGAGCATTAAATTATGAGGTATTCTAGTAATAAAAGTTACTCTTGCTTTAAGTCGGCAAGTACACCGTTTTTTTTTTTATTTTTTTTTAATTTTTTT
This sequence comes from Diabrotica virgifera virgifera, assembly GCF_917563875.1. Lineage (NCBI taxonomy): Eukaryota > Metazoa > Arthropoda > Insecta > Coleoptera > Chrysomelidae > Diabrotica > Diabrotica virgifera. Next base: position 203,120,919 of record NC_065444.1, on the reverse strand, counting down.
TCAAATTCAAATAAAAGGTGTACAATATAAAAATGGGTGGAAATTGCATTTTAGTGCATGAAATGCATCCAAAAGTGCAAAACCTGTCAAATTCAGTGTATTAAGGGCAAAATTTTGTTATTTGGGAGGTTTATGGAGTTACGAATACGCAAGCAGAACCGACCTCAGAATCACCTAGTGCCCAGAATTGCTGCTAAGGCACGTCATCTGGTGTTTCGTGGGATATCGGCAATAAATTAAAGAAAACAGATTATTCGAGGGTTTTTGGGATGGCCGAACACGAATATGATATTACAACCGACCCTCGGAGCACCTGGTGCCCAGGGTGACTGATCTCGAATTTAGATAGTTTTTGGAGGTCGATTCTGATGGCGTATTCATGTTCAGCAACCACAAAACTCCTCTAGTAATCTACTTGCATCACTTTAGTGTCTGAAAGCCTCGAAATTTAAGAATATGGCGTGTATATTAGTCACCCCGAGCACTAGGTAAAGATTTGTTCTAATGTGACATTCTTGTTCAGAAACCCAAAAAACCACCTGAGTAATCTGTCTGTATCAATTTACTGCCGAAATTAATATACAAATATGGTACAGAAAATGCTTAACAAATAAAATGGTACCGTAAAATACCATTTTACTATAATACTAAAATACAGGGTGTCCCATTTAAGAAAACTCAGAAAATACTCATTCCGAGTTTCAACCAACCCCGTATATTAAAATTAAACATTTTGGTATACTATTAATAACTTACAATAGTAGACTATATTAAAAATCGTTTAAACATAAATGAATAGAAGTTTGGATATCAAATCACTAACAATATGTATAGGGTATGAATGTTCCTACAAAATTAAGGAAAAAACGTAATTATATTTTAAACTACCGAGTATAATATTTCAAAACACTATATTTTATTAAAGAGAACATCGAGTAGAATCCAAAAATGTAAAAATATACAGGGTATTCCATTTAAAAAAACATAAATTTGTGTCACCCTGTGAAAACGGGTAGCCCTGTATATTAGAAAATACTGTTAAATCATAGTCCTATCTGTGGCCCATGTTTTACCTAAATAACTTTTTTCGTATATCTTACGACAAACGAGTAATTGGACTTTGTCACACTAATGCCCCACCCTGTATACAAAATAACCATAAAACCATCCTGCCTCTTTGTAAATAGACTTATATTAAGATTCTTGAAACATGTGCAAAATGGCATGACTCAAAAAACCTTTGACTTTTTCACTAATTTTCTTACAAATCTAGGACTCCTGCCGTCTTACAAGAACCGTTTAACCTTCCTGCCGAGTACCGAAAAGGTATTGATTGTATTTGAGTATTATAACTTTTTAAAGGCAGGACTAATAAAATCACGGAGTCAGGGTGAAAATTTTCCGCAGAATTTTCCAAGGGACAAGTATACTTAAACATTAGGAGACGTCATGCCAATATTTTTTTTGGTCATTTTGAAATAAATATGTTTAGTATATTTAGTTGGCAGGACCTAGAAAATCATGAAAATTTCATTATTTTCCTTACATGTTTGTGTACCGGGTGTCCCAATAAGAATGGCTCTCGGCCATATCTCAGGAACCGTTTATATTAGAGCTTTGAAATAAAAAATTTTATAACAAAAGTTGCCTCAGGAAAAGCCTGGAAATTATTTTCATAATTGTGGGACCACCGCTAGAGGGCGTAATTGAATATCAAAAATTAAAAAATCTAAATTTTACAAAATTTTCCTAATGAAGGGGCACTGAAAATCGGATCGTCGTATTCTTCATAAAATTCTACGCATATTTGATTTCACAAGTTTAGGTCTACCTTTGGAAATAAGACGTGGGGGTGAGTGGGAACCTTGTTATGAAAAACTGGCTGTGAGTCCGGTTCTGCTTAATCAAATTTTGCAAACTTGATCTTGTTGAAGACAGATCTTTTTCGTTAATGTAAAAGTTATGATTTCGAACCAACTTACTGAGTAATATGCCAGGAAGAAGGCGTTATTTAATTTTTTTCAGAAACCTAGTGTTCCTTGGAAAATATTAAATACAAATACGCATTTTTAATACCATATTACAAAATTAAACAAAATTAGCAACAGAATAGCGAAAACCGCATGTTAATACCTTTTTTCTATCTCGAGATATCTTACAAAACGTGTAAATTTAAAAACATAACTGTTACTGTCACCGGTAAACGAAATTCATTAAAAGTAGTGTGCTATGGAAACAACAAAGAAACATTTTCCAGCTGTCAACGTATATTAGGTCTTTTCAACGCTTCTCATTTGTTTCGAGCCTCGTTCATATCTCGTATATTAATATTATACATGGATTATACGGCATATGACAGAGGCTCGAAACAAATGAGAAGCGTTAAAAAGCCCTATTACAAAGAAATAAAAACAACTATTTAGTGATGACATAAACGTTCAAATTTTTGTCCATCATTTTCGTTGCAAACATTTACTCTTTCAAGGGTAGATTGAACAGCAGTCTCAATTTCTGCTCTCTATATGCTTTGAATGGCGTTTAGTATTCTCTGGATAATGTATTCTAGAGTAGTGTATGATGGGCAACAATTTGAATATTTAGGTCGTCACTAAGTAGTTCTTTTTGTTCGGTGTTATATTTAATTTTAATAGTATTGTTTCTCTTTATATTGTTGTTTTAATTAATTATATTTTTATACGATGACATCTGGAAAATGTTATTTTGTTTTTTTCCACAGCACACTACTTTTCATTAACTTAATTTGCCGGTGATAGTAACAGTTATGGATAGGATTCTACGCATATTTGATTTCACAAGTTTAGGTCTACCTTTGGAAATAAGAGGTGGGGGTGAGTGGGAACCTTGTTATGAAAAACTGGCTGTGAGTCCGGTTCTGCTTAATCAAATTTTGCAAACTTGGTCTTGTTGAAGACAGATCTTTTTCTTTAATGTAAAAGTTATGATTTCGAACCAACTTACTGAGTAATATGCCAGAAAGAAGGCGTTATTTAATTTTTTTCAGAAACCTAGTGTTCCTTGGAAAATATTAAATACAAACACGCATTTTTAATACCATATTACAAAATTAAACAAAATTAGCAACAGAATAGCGAAAACCGCATGTTAATACCTTTTTTCTATCTCGAGATATCTTACAAAACGTGTAAATTTAAAAACATAACTGTTACTGTCACCGGTAAATGAAATTCATTAAAAGTAGTGTGCTATGGAAACAACAAAGAAACATTTTCCAGCTGTCAACGTATATTAGGTCTTTTCAACGCTTCTCATTTGTTTCGAGCCTCGTTCATATCTCGTATATTAATATTATACACGGATTATACGGCATATGACAGAGGCTCGAAACAAATGAGAAGCGTTAAAAAGCCCTATTACAAAGAAATAAAAACAACTATTTAGTGATGACATAAACGTTCAAATTTTTGTCCATCATTTTCGTTGCAAACATTTACTCTTTCAAGGGTAGATTGAACAGCAGTCTCAATGTCTGCTCTCGATATGCTTTGAATGGCGTTTAGTATTCTCTGGATAATGTATTCTAGAGTAGTGTATGATGGGCAACAATTTGAATATTTAGGTCGTCACTAAGTAGTTCTTTTTGTTCGGTGTTATATTTAATTTTAATAGTATTGTTTCTCTTTATATTGTTGTTTTAATTAATTATATTTTTATACGATGACATCTGGAAAATGTTATTTTGTTTTTTTCCACAGCACACTACTTTTCATTAACTTAATTTGCCGGTGATAGTAACAGTTATGTATAGGATTTACACGTTTCTCGAGATATCTTGAGATAGAAAAAAGGTATCGACATGCGGTTTTCGTTATTCTATTGCTAATTTAATCTAATTTTATAAAGTATGATTAAAAATACATACTTGTATTTAATATTTTCCAAAGAAAACTAGATTACTGAAAAAAATTAAATAACGCCTCCCAGCTGGCTTATTACTTATAAGGATGGTTCAAAGTTATCACGCTTACATTGAAGAAAAAGATCTGTCTTCAACAAGACCCAGTTTTCAAAATTTGATTTAGCAGAACCGGACTTACAGCCATTTTGTCATAACAAGGTTCCCACTCACCCCCACCTCTTATTTGCAAAGGTAGAGTTAAATTTGTTAAATCAAATATGCGCAGAATTTGATGAAGAATACAATAATCGGATTTTCAGTGCCCCTTTATTAGGAAAATTTTGTAAAATTTAGATTTTTTTATTTTTGATATTCAATTACGCCCTCTAGCGGTGGACCCACAATTATGAAAATAATTTCCAGGCTTTTCCTGAGGAAACTTTTGTTATAAATTTTTTTATTTCAAAGCTCTGCTATAAACGGTTCCTGAGATATGGCCGAGAGCCATTCTTATTGGGACACCCGGTACATATATACTCCGTTACCCGTTTGAAACCCTCCTGCCCAAAAAATTTTCTTCATAAAATCGGTAGTATCCTTTCTATCTACGGATATAGCAGGACTTAGAAATTCATCGCAAAACCCTATTTTTATTTTTTGGGAAAATCTAATTTTTACAGGAAAATGTCACAGGAAATTTGTGGATGTTTCAACAGATTGTAAGTACATCGTCTACCCTTCCAGTATTGCAAAAGGCAGGACTTAGAAAATCGTGGATGAACTTCTATATAATATTTCCCAGTCTACCTAGGGGGCGCGCTTTTAGTAATGAGGGGCGTGAGCATATAAAAAAAAACACCAATAATATTGAGTAATTTACTAAAATCAAAGCAAAACAAAATTCTGACAAAATAAAAAATAAAATACACATGAAACTGATAAGGAGCTATGGTTATAAAGAGCACTGAATACTAAATTAGTTATCAACAAGTTTAATGTAAAAAGACTTCCTTGAGCCTGTTTTGCAGAGCAAAGTTTATCGAAACAGGGTGTAATATTAGTAGACCAGGGCGGATCTGTAAAAATATTAGTACATTTGGACATTGAGAGGTGACTCAAATTTTTTTGCAGAAATTGCTTGAAAATAAATCAAATAATAATATTTGAGTTATCCTCCCTCTCAAAAAGGTCCGGAACATTGTTTAAATAATCAAAATGTCAAAAAATTAAGGAAAAATTTGATTTTCTTCTTGGTTCTTTTATTATAACTTTAAAAGTATTCATTTCCGAGAAAAATTGTACTGAAATAAAAGTTGCGTAATTAAATTTCATACAATATAGAATTGGTTAAAAATTTAAAAAATAGTCACCCTTGTTGCAAAATAGCAATAATTGTGAAAAAAAAACATACAAAAACAAGTATTCGCATTTTACGTTTTTCAACCATTTATGCTACACTTGGGACCTTCATATTTCACCCTGAAAAATTTTATGATACAGTAAAATAATACTGTAAATTTCATTAAGATCGGTTCTATAGATTTTGCAAAATAAATTTTGCAATCCAGCTTTCGTAAAAAAAATTCATTTTTTCAAAATGTTACACGACTGAAAATAAAGCAGATAGCAAGTTGAAAATTTTTTTGCATATAGAAGTGTACTGTACCTTTCATTTGCAATTTGCAAAATTAAAATAGATTAATTACCACGGCGTCAGGCAATTTTTTAAATAAACATTAATTATAATGATGCTACCGCAAGACAGCGCATAGTTTGCTCTGATTGGGCATTCCATTGACCTTTGATAATGATTGATACATTTTAATTTTTATTACATTTTGATATAAATAAATAAATTTGTTTATTGCAAAATAAAAACACATACTCTATCCTTTGAAATAACACTTTTATTAGCAAAAACTTTCTTTGTTCATATATTTTAACTTAAATAATAAAATTTTATTATTTTTAAACATATGCAATTGTTTAAACAATATTTCACAAACAATAATAAAATTTGTTTGATTTTTGTGGAATTAAAATATTAAAATACAACAAAATATAGAGTAAGAAAATAATATATTAGATAAAGATTGGAAGAAATTTTGGTGAAAATCAACTTGTGTGAATCGAACACCGCAGTCCTGCGCGTAGCACCAAAAATTATTGTTTATTTCAAAAATTTTCTGACGCCGTGGTAATTAATTGATTTTAATTTTGAAAATTGAAAATGAAAGGTACAGTACACTTCTATAAGCAAAAAAAATTTCAACTTGCTATCTGCTTTATTTTCAGTCCTGTAACGTTTTGAAAAAATGAATTTTTTTTGCGAAAGCTGGATTGCAAAATTTATTTTGCAAAATCTATTGGACCGATCTTAATGAAATATACAGTATTGTTTTACTGTATCATAAAGTTTTTCTGGGTGAAATATGAAGGTCCTAAGTTTAGCATAAATGGTTGAAAAACGTAAAATGCCAATACTTGTTTTTGTATAGTTTTTTTCTCAATTATTGCTATTTTGCAACTAGGGTGACTCTTTTTTAAATTTTTAACCAATTCTATATTATAGGAAATTTAATTACGCAACTTTTATGTCAGTACAACTTTTCTCGGAAATGAATACTTTTAAAGGTATAATCAAAAAACGAAGAAAATCGAATTCTTTCTTCAATTTTTGACATTTTGATTATTTAAACAATGTTCCGGACCTTTTTGAGAGGGAGGATAACTCAAATATTATTATATGAATTATTTTCAAGCAATTTCTGCAAAAAAATTTGAGTCACCTCTCAACGTCCATCTCAAAACAAATGCGCCCTAGACTATAGAAATATAAGTCAGCTCTTAGTTATTTTTCTATTTTTAGCTGTGATCTATATTGAAAACTGTAAGAGTATACGGAACGCTTTGGTTTTCAGTGCAGAAAACTCATAATTTACCCCTGCCCAAAATTCAAAGAGGGATTTATTATTTAATTAAACTATTTCTTGATTTCGGAATTTGCCGTGAAGTCTATGAAGGTTTCTTCTTCAGCAGTAGAGAGCCCTTCGGGTGTAATTTGAAACGGATTCCTGACCAACTCGTAACTACGTATGAATTGGTCGTCGGCAAAAAATATCGTACTAAAAATTGACAATTGATAATTGACATTTGACAATTGACCTCTGGAAGATAAATAACTGTACCAGTTTTTCTTTTTCCATTTAACATTTTTTGTCATCATTGCTAAATGGTTTTAAATGGTTACAAAAGAACAACTTTCACGTGTTGTTCTTCAACCTTGTAAGTTTTAAAATATTCATCCACATTTGCAAGCATTTCTAGGTTTTTTTTTGCTTTAAATTTTTGCTCCACGATTCCAATTTTCTACAGAAAGCGGTAACTTTATCATTCGTATCCAATATGTATATACGTATTGGCTCCTTGAAGCAGTAGGTTCAAAATATTTAGTTTCTCGAATATGTCAACTAAGTAGCTCACTTTCGTCAAAAATAAACCATCGCGAAACATCTCGGCTTCCGGTCTCTTTTCTTCTTCTAGAAAAATGGCGATTTCATGTGTTAATTCAAAAACACGTTGTAAAAATTTTCCACGTGATAACCATCTTGCCTCACAATAAAATAATAATGCTGAATTATGCTGACTGTTCATTCATGGTTGGTTCTGAATAGTCGCTAATTGTTTGAGCTCCCGATAAATTTAAAAATAAAGTGGTAACCGCAGCAAATTAATTATTTAAAATTTGGGGCCGGTTGTTCGAACGCTAATCAACAATGATCATTATCAAATATTTAATTACTGTCACCAAAACTGTCAATGTCAACTTTGTTTGGGTTGCTGAAAACATAATTAATTACAATTATGAGATTTATTATCAATTATGTTAATAATTATTGTTATATTAATTGATTATAGTCTCAGAATTGTAATCAATTATGTTTTTAGCAACCCAAACAAAGTTGACATTGACAGTTGGTGAGAGTAATTAATTATTTGATAATGATCATTGTTGATTAGCGTTCGAACAACCGGCCCTTAAGGCCGGTTGTTCGAACGCTAATCAACAATGATCATTATCAAATAATTAATTACTGTCAATGTCAACTTTGTTTGGGTTGCTAAAACATAATTAATTACAATTCTGAGACTATAATCAATTAATATAACAATAATTATTAACATAATTAATAATAAATCTCATAATTGTAATTAATTATGTTTTCAGCAACCCAAACAAAGTTGACATTGACAGTTTTGGTGACAGTAATTAAATATTTGATAATGATCATTGTTGATTATAATCAATCAGTTTATTGTAATCAATTTTCTTGATGTGAATCAAATCGAGTCATCAAAAATACATGTAAAGCACCAATCATTCATTGATTGTAGGTAAAGCAGTAATTAAAATGTAGCCGCAGCTGTTAAATTAGTAATAATTGCTTATTATTATTATGATTTGTAAGTAAAAACAAGAAATTAACATCAGAAAGAGTTTAATTATGGTTTATTTTAGATTAAAGCCAAAATAATAAATAAATCAGTCAACAATGTCAACATAACGTCAAAATGTGACATCTGTCAGAAGTACGCTTAATCAAATATAATTGTAATTAAATATTATGTATAATGATCAGTAAATATATAATGATCAGTGGATTCCATTTTTGATTAGCGTTCGAACAACTGGCCCTAAGTAACACATCGTATATTATTAGTGAGTGAAAGATTTAAACAAAAACAATGGTGATTGCCAGAGAAATCCGAGAAGAAATAGAACAAACTGTAAATTCAGCTATTAGTAAGTGTATAAAAAGCGATACTCTTATCAGTGATATTTCAAAGCAAGTTTCTCAGTCAGTTATAAACACAATTGAACAGAAACTAAAAACGATTGAGGAATCAGTGGCGGAGTTGAAGCGAATATAATTGAAAATTGAAAATTTTGAAAACAAAATGCTGAAATTGGAAGATAAATTTACCAACGCCGATTTAGTAGAAAGCAAAATGGAAATGAAAATGGACCAGATAGACCAATCCATGCGAGCAACTAGCCTGAGAATATTTGGTATGAAAGAGAAACCTCAAGAAAATACGTCCCAAGAAATTATAGATATACTCAGCAAAAAAATGTCTATTACCCTGTCAGATAACGACATTGTGTCGTGCTATAGAATTGGTAAGATGCAACAGAATAAAGTTAGAGGCATTTTCTTAAAATTAAACTATTTTACTACTAAAAAACTTATTTATGGAAAAAAAAAGTTATTGAAAGGCACTGGTATAGTTATACGTGAAGATTTAACCCCCTTAAGAGTCAAGATGCTGAACCACGCTATAGAAAAATTTGGTTTAACAAATGTTTGGTCTGATAATGGTAAACTTCATATTACTAAGGACGGTAAAGTGATGATTGCAAGAAATAAAAACGAATTTGAAAAATTAGTTAATTAGTTATCTCTGCATATTGTTCAGGTATTTATTTTGATTCAATTAGGTTGTGGTAATTTATTGTTTTTATTTCTTTTTATATTTTTATATATATTTTTTTGTTCTTATCTACTTATTTCTACAAAATATGGACCAGAATGAAGTGTTCTATCTGTTCAGTATTAACTGCTTTTGTGTTGATTTTATTTTATATACTTTGCTCTCACGTACTACATAATTGCAGTAACCAGTTTAGCACTTGTAAGATAATTTTTCTTTTATTCTCTTTTTGTTATTTCGGGAGTTCAGACGTAGAAATATGAATGATGATTGATTATTTGGATAATTTAGCTAATGATGAGATAAACACAATGGTGTTTAACAATTTTGAGGATAGCATGCAGAACAGGCCTGACGGCGATAGATACTCTTTGGGCATCGTTCACTTTAATATAAGAAGTATACAAAAAAATTTTCAGGAACTTCTAGTGTACATTGAAATGTCCAAAAACATGTTCGATGTTATAATTTTGTCAGAAACTAGAGAAGTAACTGATCTTAGTAACTATATAATACCAGGTTTTACTATTCATTATAATGAATCATTAGCTAATAAATGTGATGGTGTTGTTGTTTATATTAGGAATAATTTAGGTGCCTCGTAAATATATTACCCATCAATGAAAGTAAATTTTTAAGGGTTACCTTCTCTAGTAAAAAATTATCTAATACAATTTGCAAAATAGGTATAACGGCTTTTTATAGGCTTCCATCAACAGATATTAAACAATTTTTAGGGGATTTGGGTGAATATTTTGGAACAATACAAAAACAAAATATTGAAATATTTGCAGGTGATATTAATATTGATTTAAAAAAAAAGAGATGAAGTTTATACAAACAGTTATTTGAATATATTAAATTCTAATGCTTTTGTTTCCTATATAAACAAGCCAACGAGAGTAACAATAAATACAAAATCAATCATTGATCATATATTTATAAAAACACAAGCTAATCTAAAACAGCAAATTAGTATTGATCCGTTCGTTTTTTACACTGACATGACTGATCACTTCACTCCAGCCGTTTTGGTAAATAATCAAACTAAAAAAACCCTACACCTGAATCTCCAGTCATAATTAAAAACCTTAATATCGGAAAACTACAACAGCTTCTAAAAAATGAACATTGGAATGATATTTATATAAATAAAATAGATTCTCAAGTTGCATATGATACATTTATAAATAACTTAAATAATTACATACAAACCTCTACGGAGGTAAAAAGTATGAATAAAAAAATATCAAAAATAAAACCCTGGATAACGGTGGGGCTGGTATCGTCAATCAAACGACGAGATTTTCTTAAAAAGAAATTATTAAAACAATTTTCACCAGCACTTAATGCTGAATATAAAAATTATAGAAACAAACTTAATAGTCTACTAAAAAAAACCAAGAATGACTTTTATGAAAATAAAATTCATGAAGCTGGTGGAAACACAAAAAAAATTTGGAATATTATAAATGATATCTCTGGTCGGAATCAAAAATCTAAAAACATTGAACACATATCAATTTTTAATGACAATATAACTGTAAGTAATAACAAAGAAAAAGCAGATATGTTTAATAATTTCTTTTCTAATATTGGTGCTGATATGGCAAATAGAATACTGGTGACCTGATAATTTTATTGCTAATGATAAGGTTGAATCTAGCTTATTCTTAAAACCAGTAACTAAAAATGAAGTAACAATACTAATATCAAAGTTAAAAAATAACTGTGCTCCTGGACCAGATAAATGGTATGCTAAAACAATAAAAAAATATCCATGATCTAATCTCACAACCTTTAACTCATATTATAAATTTGTGTTTTCAAAGTGGTAAAATACCACTACAATGGAAAGAATCTACAGTCACCCCCATTTTTAAATCCGAAAATTCGAGTAAACTGAACAACTATAGGCCCATTTCTTTAATAAATAATTTTGCTAAAATATTTGAAATGGCCCTAAAAGAAAGGTTGCTTGAATATTTTCATATAAATAAGGTTATTTCAGATAAGCAATTTGGTTTTGTAAAAAAATCAAGTACAGAAAGGGCTGTAGTTGACCTACCGGAGAAAGTGATAGGAGCTGTGGATGAATCATTGAAATGCGTAGTGGTTTTCCTTGATTTAGCTAAGGCGTTTGACACGGTCTCTCATAAAATTCTCTTTGATAAACTAAGTAATTATGGGGTTAGGGGAATTGCACTAAATCTAATAGCAGATTATTTGTCGGAAAGAGCTCAACGAGTAAAAATTGGCCCAGAATTGAGTTCTGAAACTACAATAAAATTCGGAGTACCACAAGGAACAGTATTAGGACCACTTTTATTTAATATTTTTCTGAACAATATCACAAGAATTAATAGTTTCAACGGCCACATTCTTTGTTATGCCGATGACACAGCAATATTATTTATGAGGAAAACATGGGAGGAGGTTAAAACCAGCTCTGAAATGAACCTAAAACAGCTAAACTTATGGCTAAAATTTAACAAACTGACATTAAATATTAATAAAACAAAATATATCGCCTTTAGCCCAACAATTGTTGACCAACCTACAAATTTTCATATAAAATTGCATAACGCAAAATGTCAAGGACAAAATTGTGACTGTTCTTCAATAGAAAAAGTTTTTTCTATAAAGTATTTAGGTGCCTTCATAGATCAACATTTACGTTGGTGAGACCATATCACTCATGTCAGTAAACGAATAAGGGCTCTAATGCATAAATTTTATATCTTAAGAGATATTCTACCCAGGAAAAAATTAATCATGGTTTATAACTCGCTTGCAGAATCAGTCTTAAGATATTGTATTGTAGCATGGGGTGGCGCGTTTAACAAAACTCCTAACATTTTAGAAACAGTTCAAAATACTCTATTAAAAATAATTTTTAAAAAAAGAAAACTGCATCCAACAAAAAAAATTTATGATGAATCCGAGATATTTAGTGTTAAATCCCTCTACACCTACAACTGTGTTTTAAATGTTTATATAAACTCAAAAAAATTTAAATTTCAAAGCAACCGATTAAACTCGATCAGTAACAAATATGGATATTAGTATTCAGCAGTTCAAAAAATCAGTAACACAAAGATCCCTAATGTTCTTTGGACCTAAATTTTATAACATAATTCCTATACATATCAAACAAGAACCTAAATTATTTAAATTTCAAAAATACATAAAAACCTATCTAAAAACCCACTTACAATTATTTTTGGACGCAATGTCTTAATGTATGAACGACAGCATAATCAGAGTAGAATTTGGGTGTATATTGGTATTATAATTAACAAAGTATTCAGCAGCTACAGAGGTTTACCCTCCAGCTTGTTCTGTTGCATTATCTCTTCGATAGTTAGGTATGTTACTTCTTAGTTCCAACCTTAATACTACTTTTATGTACAATTGATACAGTTTCTATTGACACAGTATAGTGCAAAACAGGCAACTCTTGCCTAGGCATGGTGCTGAGTCAGTCGATACTAATAATAATATAAGATCTAAATGTAAAATATTGTACACATATTTTTGAATAAATTTGAAATTTGAAATTTGAAAAAATTTGAATATACTGCACCCATGTCTTCACAAAGTGAAGAAAAGATTCTAGTTTTCAAAGGTCTCATGTTTATGTAATTAACTACTGTTACAACACAACCGTAGCAGCACAATGTTCAGGCCAGGAGACATTTCTTTGGAAGCCAGAGCTTCTCTGTGGATCATACAGTGGGTCCATATTATACACATTGGAGACTTTTCTTTCACCATCGCTTGTAGACTTTGAAGCTTTCCGGATATTGCACGAGCACCATCAGAGTATATTCCGATGCAATTCTTCCACTCTATTTTTGCTTCATTTATGTAATCATTTAAGATAGAAAATAATGCAAGCGACGTTGCTCTCAATTCTATTGGCTTGCAGAAAATAGTTCTTCTATTACTGATGTGCCGTCACAAAATCGAACGTAGACAATAAAATGAGCATCTTTATTGCTATCTGTTGCCTCATTAAGTTGAATCGAAAACAGCTTATCACACAACTTCCCGAATAGCTGATCTTGTACATCTTCAGCTTTATCACCAATTCGACGTCAATTGGACGTCTGGCCAAACTGAAGCTACACACAAAAAATAGCTGGTTAGTATAGGCTATTGATTATATTCAAAATAAGATAACTAAAAGGAACTACAACGTTAATGGGGTTTTATTATTTCATATTGTCAATGGATATCTATATATAAAAAAACCGCGGAGTGCTACCATTTAAAGGGGTGCGTTTTTGAAAAATGGGTGAATTAGTCCCTGGGCACGGGTTACATTAGGGTGAGTTCTATGCACTTTTGGTACAAAGATATCTACATAAAAATTGTTCCTGGTTAAATTTCCTATCTAAATATCACTTTTTAAAGTCAATCATACTTTTTTTTACAAAAATATATCCAAAAGAAAAAGCACAAAGAAACCCAAAAGAAAGAAATTTTGTTTTTGTCCCATAACTTTTGTCCAAAACGATATAGGTATAGACATTGCTTCACATAAAAAAAAACTTACATATTTTATCTTTAAAATGATGTTTGGTAGAGGTAATTAGGATTTACAGTTTTCGAAATATGATTTTTCAAAGTTGTCCACTCACAGCAATTTTGGACCATTTTCCTTGTTATTTCGCAAATATTGTTCTGTAACTTTTTTCTACGTAACTTTAGGTATATGCAATGGTACACGTAATAGGAATAAAAATCAATTACCTTTAAAATGGTCGACAGTATAACGTTGTACGACTTTTTTTAAAGAGATTATGGTTTTTCAAGTTTTTATACTTTTAACGATTTTTTATAATATAGTATAAAAATAAAATAATATTATTATATAATATATTATATAGTATATAATATTATATTATATATAGTATATATAATAAAATATTATATTATATATTATATAATACCTAATATCAAAAAAATATTTTTTACATTTTTTACGATTATTTTTGAATAAGATATTATTTTTCAAAATTTAATAAGTACTTGCAACGATTTTTGATTTTAGAATTATTTTTTAAATTTCTCATTACATATAACTTTTTTTCTTGTACAAAGAGGGTTTACTTTCTGTTCTTTAAAATGGTATATCATCTATATTTAAATAATGGAAACCGAGTGATTCTTTGATATTTTTTTACCTGTATTATTTAAAATTATTTTTTTTTACAAAAATTACATAAACATTAGTCTGAGAAAACATCACTTTAGTTAAAATTATTTAAAGGTTGACATTTAAAAATTTTTCAAAATCAAAGTCCATCTCTTTGTTAGCATTAGCTTCAATATCTTCCTCTAACACCTCAGTTATCTTAGAGTTCCCACATTTATTTAGTACCCATGCACATGCACTCTTGGCAAACTATTGAACAACTAATTCCTATCTTCCTACAACCGCAGTTTTTTGTACATCCTTTGGTACATTTACATGCTATTTTTTCAAGCAAAGCTTGTGGTGCAGGAGCTTTGACAGTAAATATTGGAATTAATCCATATTTTGAAGTTTTCTTGGTCGAGTGAAGTGGATCCAAAGTATTACCTATAAAAATAAGATTCAATCATAACACACATTCACATAAAAAAGTTATAATGAGAAATTTAAAAATAATCCCATAATCAAAAATCGTTGCAAGTACTTATTAGGTACATTTTTAACCTTTAACTACACGCGCTGGCGTACTTTGTACGCCAGATATAAGAATTCTACTGGAAATATATTTAAAAATTTAATTTTTGACCTTGCTTATCTCTCTAACCTATAACTGGAATGTGCTGTACAATTTGGTTTTAGTTTCGTTATAATCGGCGTGCTGGAAAGATCGTAATTTACATTTTATTATTTGTTGTTTCCGGTGGTGGACAATATACCCCAGAATTATATTACTATAAGTCGTAATATAAGTACATATTTTAATTGTTTTTTAGTCATTATGACACAAAATATATTTATCTTTATAAACAATACTTTTTTCCTGTAAAAAATCACATTTAAAAAAATTTTTTATTAGTAATTTTATTTATCATGGAATCCAATTATTCCATGATTCCAGTTATAAATCCCAATTGGCTTACTGAAAAGGATCTCCAAGTATTCACTGATGCCGAATAAGGTTTATAATAAACAACTAAGTGTATTTTTTCAAAAAAAATTAATCAAATCCGCTGTTTTTAAGTGTATTTTCTTGTGGCGTACAAAGTAAGCCACGCGTGTAGTTATGTTATAACTTGATGCGCGGGTAGTTCAAGGTTAAAAAGCATATCTTATTCAAAAATAATCCTATAATCTTTTATAATACCCCATTTTAAAGTAAACAGAATAAGCTTTCTTTTTTATTATATCATAAATACCTAAATGTAGAAAGAAAATTTATAATGGGAAATTTAAAAAAAAATCGTAAAACATATAAAAACTCGTTAAAAGTATAAAATCTTATAAGAAGTCGTACAACATTATACAGTAGAACATTTTAAAGGTAATTTCTATTCATCTTACATGTACTATTGCATATGCCTAAAGTTAAGTAGAAAAAAGTTACAGAACAATATTTGCGAAATAACAAGGAAAATTGCCCAAAATTGCTGTGAGTGGCGAAATTTGAAAAATCATATTTTGAAAACTGTAAGTCGTAGGGACCTATACCTAACACCATTTTAAAGAAAAAATATGTAAGTTTTTTTTCTGTGAAGCAATGTCTATACCTATATCCCCGTGGACAAAAGTTATGGGACAAAAAACAAAATTTCTTTCTTTTGGGTTTCTCTGTGCTTTTTCTTTTGAATATATTTTTGTAAAAAAAAGTATCTTTCACTTTAAAAAGTTATATTTAGATAGGAAATTTAACCAGGAACAATTTTTATGTAGACGTGTTTGTACCAAAAGTGCATAGAACTCACCCTAATGTAACCTGTGCCCAGGGACTAATTCACTCATTTCTCAAAAACGCACCCCTTTAAATGGTAGCACTCCGCGGTTTTTTCATATATAGAGATTCATTTACCATATGAAATAATAAAACCCCGTTAACGTTGTAGTTCCTTTCTATAGTACATAATCAATAGCTTAATAATGAATTTTAAAAATAGGCCTCGGAACCCTGACTACTATTTTATTGTTAATTTATAATCATTTTGGCTTTAAATTGTCAATATATAACAACTACACTTACTAGTTGATACAGAAAACTGTATATTCCTGGCATAAGCTAATCCTAAAAAATTATAAGTAATAATTAGATAAAACGAAATCAATAATTTTGCATAACGAGAACAGTAAATCGTGTATGTAATTATTAAGGGGAAATGCGGAAAATGTCGTCTGTCAAAATTTCTGTTGTGCTTTAAATGTATTCACTTTTTTCGAAACCTGAGAAAACAAATAAATGTTTTTGAAAAATTTAAACGCAGAAAAAAGATTACGTGAATGCCGATGGCCGAAAGTCCCTTAGAATAAATAAGAAGTTTATTTTGAACGAAATTTTGTAATTAAATATCACTCTAAATTTTCACCTCTGTAACTCATTAAAATAAACAGTATAGAAGTTTTTAGGGACTTTCGGCCCTTGGTAATAATGTAATCTTTCATTCTGAGTTTAAATTGTTCAAAAAGATTTATTAGTTTTCTCAGGATTTGAAAAAAGAAATGAATACATTTAAAACACATTGAACATTTTGACAGGCGACATTTTGCGCCTATGCTCTTAAGAAATCACACATTCGTCAGGTTAATATGACTTGACACTCTCATTTTATATCTTGATTGCATACAAACAAAATTACCAATGCTGATTTCGCTCAGCAATTTAAACAATTTCAGAAATATTTCAGGTTAGCTCGTTTACTTTTCGCTCTATGAATAATAAGACTCCATTAGGCTTGGTAAATAAACTTTCAAATCTGAATTTTTAAATTTAATCGTGAGAAAGATTTATTTTCTCTAGAACGCGCTATTCTTGCCCAAAAATTATTTTAAAAAAGGCAGAGAAACTAACAGTAAACTAGTATAAATTTAATATACATGGTGTAACAAAAATACAGGTCATAAATTAAATCACATATTCTGGGACCAAAAATAGTTCGAATGAATCTAACTTACCTTAGGCCAAATATGCACATAAAAAAAGTTATAGCCCTTTGAAATTACAAAATGAAAATCGATTTTTTCGAATATATCGAAAACTATTAGAGATTTTTTATTAAAAATGGATATGTGGCATCCTTATGGCAGGAGCATCTTAAAGAAAAATTATAGTGAAATTTGTGCTCCCCATAAAAATTTTATGGGGGTTTTGTTCCCTTAAACCCCCCAAACTTTTCTGTACGTTCCAATTAAATTATTATTGTGGTACCATTAGTTAAAATCAATATTTTTAAAACTTTTTTGGCTCTTAGTATTTTTTCGATAAGGCAGTTTTTATCGAGTTGCGGCTTCTTTTTTAATATGTTTACATAAAAATTTTATGGGGGTTTTGTTCCTTTAAACCCCCCAAATGTTTGTGTATGGTCCAATTAAACTATTACTGCGATACCATTAGTTAAACAAAATATTTCTAAAACTTTTTTGCCTCTTTGCATTTTTTCGAGAAGGCAACTTTTATCGAGATATGGCTTCTTTTTTAATACGGTTCAAAATATACCTAAAAATGTAAATCATACATAAATTTTCATATTATTACAAAGTCTCCATAATCGTACTTAACCATATACAAATATGTGGCGGATTTGACAAATATTCAAAATATCTCGATAAAAACTGACTTTTCAAAAAAGTACCAAGAGCCAAAAAAGTTTTAAAAATATTGCGTTTAAGTAATAGTACTACAATAATAATTTAATTGGAACGTACACAAAAGTTTGGGGGGGTTTAAAGGAACTAAACCCCCATAAAATTTTTATAGGGTGTCCAAATTTCACTATAATTTTTTCTTAAGATGCTACTGTCATAAGCATGCCATAAGTCCATTTTCAATAAAAAATCTTTAATAGTTTTCGATATAATTGAAAAAATCGATTTTCATTTTGTAACTTCAAAGGGTTGTAACTTTTTTTATATGCACATTTGTACTAAGGTAAGTTAGGTTCAATCAAACTATTTTTGGTCCCAGAATATGTGAATAAATTTATGACCTGTATTTTCGTTACACCCTGTACATTGAGCAGCAAAATTAACGCACCACCTTAAAAATGGGACATTTTTGACCTCTCGAATTTCCTAAATCTGTTCGATTTGAGTGTTTTTTTTTTAGTATCTATGTTATAGCATTATTCTTTAAGAATATCGATATAGTAATAGTGTTGCTGGACAGGTAAATGCCATTGTATAGCGTGTGTAACAATCATAATGTGTTTTTTCCTTAATGTTCGGAACACCATGTGGAATATTCGAGCTTGTATAAAATATTAAAATTAAAACATAATTGTAGCATTAGGCTTTCTTAACATTTTGTTTTTTGATCCATTCGCTTATAATCGGATGATAAAAAAGTTAGGTACGTTAACAACTAGCCATGTCTTTCATGAATAAAACCACATTTTCTGCTTAGTTTAATAAAAAAGCCTAAAGTTGACTATGAAAAATTTACAATTTGATAAATATCAAATTGATACTGGCCAAAAAGTGTCTGGTTTGTTGTGAAAATTAGTAGATTTTTATTCAAAATTTTCAATCTTTCAATCAAAGTCTCGTTTTTGTGCAAATTATTTTTTTTTCTTGTTTAGTGGAAATGGAACCTGCTACAATAGTCGAGGAAATGAAGCTGAAAAAATGGCAAAACCTCGCAATTTTTTAGTCCAGCATCGATTTGTACTAAAATTTGGGTTTAGGCTCATTACTAGAGACTGGAAAATATGCACTAAAAAATGTCTAAAATATGCATGCAATATGCATTTTAAAACAAGCTGAATATGCACAATTAACATGCAAATATGCATTTATATATGCACTTATTTTTATATGAATAATTTTATGGTTTACGTTAAATACATAAATAAATAAAAAATAATAAAAATAAATAAATAGGTTTGAATTTAAACCAAATTGTATTATTATTTCTTAATATATTTTTTTAACTTCAGGTTTTGTGACAAATAAAACGGCAAAATATTTTATTTTGACCACAAGATAAATAAGAGTACAATAAAATAAATGTACATATTTTTATTGTTACAATATTGATTCATATTTTCTAAACTAATATTATAAAAAGAGTACAATAAAACAAATTTACATATTTTTATTGTTACAATAAATAATCATATATTGATTCATATTTTCTAAACTAATATTATGTCTTCTATCTGTTAATATTTGTTTATAGGCAGAAAAAGATCTCTCAACGTCACAAGATGTAATTGGGGCATATTTAAACTTTGCTATTAGAGACGGATCCATATTAATATTTTCATCGAAGTTTCCAAAATTGATTATATTATTTATTGAACGCAATAAAGTGAAACCCTCATTTTTGTTTAAAACGTCATCAAGTTTATCTTTAATTTTTACTCCAATTTCCCCATTCAGATTTGTTATTTTCTGTTTAACCGAATCAACAATAGACATACTATTGTGAAGACATAAATTTTGAGCCTCTAATTTTGTAATTGAACTTTCAATGATATCGAAATTCGATTTTATATACAACAATTGATTTTTAATAGACTTTTCTTTAAAAATATTTTGACAGTTATCAATAGCGGTACAAGTCGGATCAAAACTTGAAATAACGCTTTTGATGTCGTCGTAGTGTTCAGATAAAAATATAGCACTTTTAAGCCAAGTTCCCCATCTGGTTAATACTGGTTCTGGTGGTAAAGGAATATCGGGAAGCATCTCCCTATATACCTGTACACGTAGTGGTGCTTTCAGAAATACTTTTTTTACATTATTTATTAAGGTGTTTACATTGGGAAATTCAATTCTAACTTTCTCTGCAACTCTGTTTAGGCCGTGCGCCAAACATGTACAGTGAATTAAATTAGGGAAAAAGATTTTAAGATTGGATGCAGCTTTCATCATATATGAGGCGGCATCACTAAGCATTAATAATATTTTTTCAAATGGTACTTGATCAGGTAAAAAAAAATTTGTTAGGGATTCGTTAACAAATCTAGCTATTGTAGCATAGTTTGTTTTTTCCAAACATTTTACACTAATTAAGTATGAGTTTTTAAAATCGCCAGAGTCGTTAAGAACTCCAACAATTAGATTCGCAATTTGTCGACCCTTTGTATCCGTTGTTTCGTCGACGGAAATCCAAAGATAATCGGCTTTTAACTGATTTTTAATACTCGTCATCACATCTTTGTAACATGCACTGACATATTTTTTCCGAAGAGTTGAAGAACTTGGTATTTGAGCTGGTTTATCTTTAATCTTGCAATAAGTTTTTAAAAAGTTTTGACACGATTTATGTTCTAACTTGTGCAGAGGGATATTGCAGTTCAAAAAAAAATGGCATAAATCCTTTGCAAAGGTTTCTTGCCCAACTGACGTATTCTGAATCTGCAAACTGTTCTGTAGAATCTGCTGGCGAGGTTTATTATCATTTTTTGATAGCTTAGTTTGGTGAAGTGAAGTTTTTATGTGTTGAACTACTTGGAATTTCTTTTGACATGGAATCTGGAATATAATGATAATGATGTTTTAGATGTTTTCGTAAATAGATACCTACATTAAAATGATCAAACTTTTTAAACCTCCCCCAATTTTTTTTTATTTCTCAAAGTGAAATTGAAATCGTCAAACAATAAAGTACAGTCAGTGTACCGTAGTATACAGGGTGGGCCACTCTCAACACCTCGCTCTGTATAAGCCAAACCGTTGCGAACTTTAAAAAACAGTTTTTGAAGAAATGGGACGGTTTGTCATTTTAGAATAGACAGACACATAGATGTGCAAAGAAGTTTGATAAGTTTAAAAATCTATTGAAGTGGAGAACTTACCTTTTTATCACAAATGGTGCAAAACATACTTTCACTGTCGATAACTTTTAGATGATTGTTACTTCCAATCCAACTTCTGAGAAGACTTGATTTTTCCCTTGCTACTTTAGGCATTTTCACAATAATAATAAAATGATTTTTTTACACAGTATAGTCAATAACTTGCAATCACAAAAGTTGAATAATCGGCGATTGATTTAAGACTAACCATTCATAAAATAAAATAATCTATCCTACCCTTAAAACAGTGTTGCCAACTCGACCAATATAGTATTTGCCAAACCTCACAAGAATGATGGAATGATCAGTTCAACAGTAGGTATTCCATTATCAACTAATAAAAAATCCCTATAGCAAGCATAACCCAGTACAGATAAATTATTTGTTTTAAAAAATGCTGAAACATGATCCTGTAGTTAATAGTAATCTCATGGTCCACAGACATAAGTACTAATATAAACATTATTGAAGGCGAAGGGATTTGCTGATGTAGGTGTGTATGTGTGAATGGTTAAACATTTTTTGTTAGGAATCAGATTTGACTCACTGATATCAGTTTCAAGTTCCTGTGAGAGAGTTCCTAAGTTGTTTTAGTAATTGTAAGGCCAACATAAAAATTTGTTCTGAATTAGAAGATTTTCGATTTTTACTAAATAATTTTTATATTATTTAATATGCTAGAAAATATGCTATATGCTAAACAAGAAATAAATAAGCTAAACAACACAAAAATATGCCAAATCTAGCATAAAATAAGCTAAATTGGCAACGCTGCCTTAAAATTTCGTTTTGGTTGGTTTTCCCAGAATAATTCATAGTTGGCCGACACCAGCAGAAAGTACAGGTAATATTTGTAATGTTATTCAAAATATAATCGGTATTTACTTAGGTAATTTGTAAATTCTGAGAAGTCTATAAATCTTAAATATCCGGATAATGATACCTGCAGCTATAAATAACGCCCATTATGTTTATGGGTACAACAACAAAGGAGCTTAACAGCAAAATATTTACTTTCACATTTTATTTTAATGGATGTTGATGTTACTAATATATACCTTATTTTTAAATGGGGTAGAGTAAATTCCCATCAAAATATGCATTTATATGCTCTTAAATCTCCAAATATGCAAGGCATATGCATTTATGAAAAACATGAGAAATATGCAGCATATATATGCATATGCATTTTGCATATAATCCAGTCTTTACTCATTACACCCTCTAGTTAATTTTCTATATTGAGCAGTTGTATGCTTTTGGTTTTTTAAGGATGAAAACTACCCCTAATTATAAAAAGTTATAAAATAACATTTTAAACTTTAATATTGTCAACATTTGGTTCTTATTAGTCACATAATAATTGTTTTATGCTTTAAGATATACTATCATAATATTTCAACCCTTAAATCCACCCTTGTTGGAGCTATATATAAAAAATTTACTTATCCTAAAAGATTAATTTCCGCTTCCATCGATTTGGAAAAAATTTGGGATTAGGATCATCTCACCCTGTACTTCATATTTTATATCATGCTTAAGGGCGTTGATTATTTTTAGGGGTGTAAACTACTCCTTATTGTCAAAAATTATATAAAAACATTGTAAACTTTAATATGGGTAAA
This sequence comes from Diabrotica virgifera virgifera, assembly GCF_917563875.1. NCBI lineage: Eukaryota > Metazoa > Arthropoda > Insecta > Coleoptera > Chrysomelidae > Diabrotica > Diabrotica virgifera. Next base: position 203,097,936 of record NC_065444.1, on the reverse strand, counting down.
ATTTGGTTTTGATTGGTTAAATAATGATTGTTTTATATAGTCCTGTCGCCAGGGGGGGTACAACGGCCTCCTGTATTCAGATGGACTTTCCCCAAGTTTTTATTATGTATTTTGGCCCGTAGAACACGAATTTTTTGGGTAACAGTTGATCCGGATGTCGATAAGATTGTTATAAACAAAGAAGTTGAGGAATTACATAACAGCGATTTCTCGCAAAACAAAACCTGTTTTTGTATTTTTTGGGCCATTCTAACCAAAAAATGTTCCTACAAGTTTTTTCATAGGATGCATAGTTTTCGAGATAAATGCGGTTGAACTTTCAAAAAATCGAAAAATTGCAATTTTTGAACCCGAATAACTTTTGATTAAAAAATAAAATAGCAATTCTGCTTACCGCATTTGAAAGATCAAGTCAAATTCTATCGGTTTATAATATATACATTGCTAAAAATTTATGTGTTTATTGCTAAAAAAAGCTATAAACACATAGTGTTTCCCGTGCCTAATACATGCGTTTACACGCATGCTACGTAGAAATAGCCTCGCTTGCACTTGTACCTACTCTATCTACTCGTTCGATTTTAAATGAGAAATCATTGAAAACATCACTCCAGCACTAGGTGTTTATACTTTTGTTTAACAATAAAATAATAAATTTTTAGCAATGCAAATAACTAAAACCGATATACTTTGACTTGAACATTCAAATACGGTAAGCAGAATTTCTATTTTATTTTTTAATCAAAAGTTATTCGGGTACAAAAATTGCAATTTTTCAATTTTTTGAAAGTTCCACCGCGTTTATCTCGAAAACTGTGCATCCTACGAAAAAATTTGTAGGAACACTTTTTGGTTAGAATGGCCCAAAAAATACAAAAACATGTTTTATTTTGCGAGAAATCGCTGTTATGTAATTCCTCAAGTTCTTTGTTTATAACAATCTTATCGACATCTGGATCAACTGTTACCCAAAAAATTCGTGTTCTACGGGTCAAAATACATAAAAAAAACTTGGGTAAGTCCATCTGAATACAGGAGGCCGTTGTACCCCCCCTGGCGACAGGACTATATACTTTAGGATATAATATCATAATATTTTAACCCTTAAAAACCACCCTTAATAACATTAGAGTTTTTATAAGTAGATATGTTAATAGATCTATACAGAAAAAAAGTAGAATTAAAGAATTACAAAAACATTTATTTACACAAAAATACGAATTTACAAATACGTACAAATACAAATACAAATATTTTTTAGTCATCTCCCAAAATGCGAACCGATTCTGTGGTATTATACATACATTGAAAATTATCCATAAGCGGACTATCCGAATTTTTCGAAAAAAAATTCGTTTTATAAACATAGCTCCTTCATTTTTGGCGATAAAAAGTTTTTTCAAAAACGACTTTGTAGGATTTTTGAAGACTTATAAGACTGTGTAAATTAAGGTACGATTCCGAACAAGACCGCAAACCGCAAACTGCAAACCGCAGACCGCAGCGACAGACCTACTGGTTCATATGGTTTCTTATGAGCTTGATGTCGAGTAGAGCGGCACTGTCGCCGCCGCACGCAGAACGTCGCCACCGCAGACCGCAGTACTGCACCAGAACCAGTAGTGTCGCCGACTGCAGAGCGACAACACGTATTTTTGCTGTTTCTAGATTGACTGAAAAGTGAAAAGGATTGAATTTCTTTTGAAAATAAGTATTTCAAATGAATAAGAAGAGCAATTAATTAATTGTATAGCCAAATATTAAGTTAAATAATTGATTGATTCGACCGTTACTTGATGGAAGATCATTTTATCTAACAATAAAACATTGAAAACGTTTGTTTTCTATACTTCCGAAACAGCTGTAGTCACATAGTTATAATAAATTTTGTGGAGGTATAGAAAACAAACGTTTTCAGTGTTTTATTGTTAAATATTCAGTTATTTACGACGCAAGCTTCCTTCAAATTGTCTATTTTTAAATAGAGACCTAGTTGACTTCCTTTTTCTTTTATAATGCAAAAGTAAAAGATCGTCGTCACCTTCTTCTTCCATCAAAAGATATAACATTAATTCATCATTGTTCATTGCGTCTGACATCCTACGTATACGACTTTTAATATTATACTATTATAAATTCCCATCGTGCAATGCCGTTTTCACTAGTATATAGATGCAGTGCCGTTCTGCTCGGAATTGGTCTGACCACAGACGACACTGTCGCTGCAGTCTGAGGTTTGCGGTCTGCAGTCTGCAGCCTCTTTCGGAATCGTACCTTTAAATTCTGTAAGGTCATTTAGTTTTTAATTAGGGTGGGTCTAAAGGGCTCGAATAAGGGGGTGTTTGCTCGTAAATAGAGGTTTTAGACAGCTATATCTCGCTAACTGTTCAATGTAATGTAAATCTATGCACAAGAGAATTTTAGTTATTAAAAAAGCTACAATTTAGTAGTCCTTCATTTTTTTCGCATCTCCAGTATTTTCGGAAATATTTTGAAGTCAAAGGAGAAAACGGGAAATTCCAAAATTAATTTTCCTTTAAACTCCAATTTTTCTAAAATTAGGCATTTTAAATAGGTCAAACTTCTTGAGTTTATTGATAATACAAATATAAAAGGAATTACAGAAAGGTGAAGACTAATTTTTAATTAGGAGGGTAGTTAGGGGGTTGTTTTCACTGATTTTTTCATAAAGAAAAGCAGGTACCGACCTTTTTTGATCATAAGTTGCTTGATTTTTTCAGGCTAGAAACTTTTTATTAATATTTTTTGAAAGGACTAAATGTATACTTGAAAAAAGATTATTTAAGTTTTCCTCGAAAAATGTAAAGTTTTTCCGTTATTTTACTTTGAATATTTCAAATTATGCATTTAACGAAAAAAGCTAACTTTTAACTTGCCGTATCTCGGTTTGTGTTGGTCTTAAAGATATTACAGAAAAAGAATTTGGTTTGTGTTTCTAAAGGATACAATTATGATATCTACAGTTTTTTTGATTGGATGCATATTTTTCGAGGTATTCCCAAAAATTTCTCTAAAGAAGTCGATTTTTTCATCGAAAACTGTTACTTTCAAGCGCAAATAACTCGAAAAATATGAGTTTTACGAAGCAAATGTAAAAAACATTTTTTTCTTAGAATTACTTTTTACATCGATTTACATATTTAAAATGTAATAAAAAATTTCCGCCCCCGAGATGGGGTGGCAACCACCCCCAAGGTTTTAGCGTATAGCGGAATGCTATAGAAAATGATCCTTGGACTATTCTCTACCTTCTGTGAAAATTTCAAGTAAATCCATGCTGGACGAAAAAATTGCGAGCCAAAATGCTTCATTTCCTCGACTACAAGGAATTTGACCCGTGTGGAGTAGGTTCAAGCATAAGAGATAATAATGTACTTTTATAATACAAAAAACATCCTAACCATGGCATGGTAGCGAAGTCCTTCGCTGTATAAGGTCACTGCTTGAACCCACTCATCACGGGTCAAATTCCTTATAGTACGTTCCATTTCTACAAAAAAAAAAACAAGTTATGGGCATAATTGAAACTTTAAGTAATAAATCAACTAATTTTCACAACAAACTAGACACTTTTGACTGTTATCAATTTGGCATCTCTCAAATTGTTAATTTCTCATTGCCTACTTTACGTTTGTTTATTAAAGTAAGCAGACACTGAGGATTTATTGAGAAAAAACGTGACTAGTTGTTACCTGACGTTTTTATTATCCAACATAGGTAAATGAATCAAAAAACAGATAGTCCGGGCAGATTATCGGAGAATAGGCCATTTTTGGGAAAAGTTATTTACCGGCAATTTTATTGCTGGAATCGAATTTTATATCATTATTATTGAATCTTATATCGTATATTATAATAATGTAGGTATTCAAAGTCCGCAGATAGTGTGCTACTTTTTTTATAAACAAAATGGCGCCCGAAAATCTTGTTTTTTTAAATTTTTGCTCTATAACTCCAAAAATTTTAACTTAACACCAAAAACGCCCAAATAAAAATTCACCGTAATGAAAATCTGCACAGAGACGTGTTTTTAACGATTTAATTCGACGGAAGATTTCTCCGGAAAATGCGGGTTTGTCCTTCAAAATCTTTAACTTTCAACTAAAATTTTAGATGAGTAATCGTTTATATATAATTAAATAACTTGGTAATCCAAAAGCTCTTTTCCTATAGATTATAATTCCCGAAGCCGAGGATTGAATGAGCAGTTTAGCAACAATTGAATTGTTAATTAAAAATTTGCGGTCGCTATAATAACCACAATAATATGATACATAAATATAGCTATGATTTTTGTATAAAAAGACACTATAACTATCTAATCTTACTTTACGGAATTGAAATTGGACTATTTAAGCGCCCTCAGGAATATTTTCAAATTATAAACAATTTTTTGGCTTATAAACAAATAGAATAGGTATCTCGGGAAATATTAAATTAAATTAAATCATGAAAAGGGTATTGAATAAAGATAAGAAGGGTAATAAAGATATAAACAATAGGATCATAATTTTCGAACCATCACCTATTTATTTTTGTCCTCTTTCTCCACACCAATTTTCTTATCTTTAAAATACTCATAACATATATTATTATTATAAAAACTATCGATATCACGAGTGAACACTGCCAAAAATGGCAAAATTCCAATCAAAAATTAGGTTGCAGAAAATGTAATCTCAAAGTTCAAAATCGGTATACGTTAAAAAAAATGCATTTTCTCTCGGCTTCCATGGAGCAATTTTCTTCATTCTTTTTTTGTTCCCAAGTAACTCGAGTAGAGCCATATAACTAACGTATTGTTAAATGTCAAAGTTAATTTATGTTTTGTTATAATAAATTAATTTATTTGTTATAACAAAATTTTTTAATTTGTTTAAATAACGGTTATTTAAATAAATATACAGCTTTCAACTGAGAATAATTGTGTTTTTAACGTTAAAAGGTACACTTGTAGTAAGTTTATCTAAAAAAAGTCTACAACTGGAAAAATATGTAGTTTTCTTTTCTTATAAATAAATTAATCTATTATAACAAAGCAAAAGCAAGTTTGACATTTAATAATCCGTTAGTTAGATGTCTCTACTCGAGTTACTTGGGAACATAAAAAGAATGAAGAAAATTGCTTAATCGGAAGCCAAGAAAATGCATTATTTTAACGTATACCGATTTTGATCTTTAAGATAACATTTTCTGCAACCTGATTTTTTATTGGAATTTTGCTATTTTTGGCAATTTTTACTCGTAATATCGATAGTTTTTATTATAATAATATATGTTATAAGTATTTTAAATATACAAAAAATGGTGTGGAGAAAGAGGACAAAAATAAAAAGGTGATGTCTCGAAAATTATGATCATATTTTTTAAATCTTTGCCCTAAATGGTGGTCAATTTTGAACGGTTGTATCTTAAGAACCACTCATTATAATTAAACGTTTTTTCTTTTAAAAGAAGCATCCTGCCAGTTTTTTCCAATAACGTTTTCATGATTTAATTTAATTTAATATTTCCCGAGATATTCTATTTGTCTATAAGCCAAAAAAATTGTTTATAATTTTAAAATATTCCTGAGGACGCTTAAATAGTCCGATTTCAATTCTGTGTAGTACATTAGATAGGTACAGTGTGTGTTTATACAATCATAGTTATTTTTGTGTGTCATAATTATTGTGGTTATTATAGCGACCGTAAATTTTTAATTAACAATTCAATTGTTAATATACTGTTCACTCAATTTCCATTGGCTTCTGGAATTTTAATCTATACGAAGAGGGCTTCTATATTACCAAGTGATTTAATTTTTTATAAACAATAACTTAACTAAAATTTTACCTGAAAATTAAAGATTTTGTTGGAAAACTGCATTTTCCGTGAAAAATTTTCGTCGAAGTAAATCGGCAAAAACACGTCTCTGTGCAGAATTTAATTACGGTGAATTTTTATTTGGGTGTTTTTGGTGTAAGGGTAAAATCTTTAGAGTTAAAGAGCAAAAATTGAAAAAAAACACACTATCTGCAGACTTTGTATACATATAATATTAATATATTTATACAATCATAAGATTCGATTCCAGCAATAAAATTGCTGGTAAATAACTTTTTCTTGTATTTTGCTAATTAGCTTAGAGTAAGAATGTTAAGAAAACCTAAGGCTACAATTTAGTTTTAATTTCAATATTTTTTATTGCTAGAATATTCCATAGGGTGTTCCGAACTTTGAGGAAAAACACAGTATGATTGTTATAGCCAATGATTGTACCAACCCGGTACAGGGCCTATTTTACCACTATGCCCATGAGGCACCTGCCTCTGGCCCGAATTTTAATGGGGCCTGAAAGGATCATCAGAAAATTTGTGTTATTGTAATAACAAAATAAAATTTCAAAATTCTTTCATTTAACGAAAAAAAAATTATAATATAATGACTCCACTGTTAATTTTAAAGCGACTTCACCTGTCACAAGTACATCCCCGTCATCTCCTATGGAAAACGACAATGTTATTAACTCTTTTCCTAACGATATAGGGGATTGGCCAAAACATTTAAATCTGGAATTTCAACAATATTTTATAAATAATCGACCGTATAGATATCTTGAAAACATTTGTGAATTTGTTACACAACTAGATAATAATAAAACCAGCTACTTGCAAAAGGCGATTTTTTATTTTAAAATGAAAGCTAATGGGGATAATTCTTCACGAATGGGTAGTGTACAGTTCTAAATGTAGCCGTGTTTATTGCGACGTTTGTAAACTAATTTGCACGAAAAAATTTTTTTATATTTTGCTTCGCGTTAGAGATATCGAAAAAAGTTGAAAGAGTTTATTTTATTTATTTATTTACGGGTTTCTCCAAATTCATAAAAAATATACATATATAAACAATAAGTAGAAGTAAAAGTAGTAGTAGTAAAGTCCAGTAAAACAGTAAAAAAACAAAAAATAAAATTAAATGTATTAAATGAAAGTGTGACATCATAAAACTGTAGTAAGTACATTACAATAAAACTAAATTTAACATACACACAAATCTACTGAAAATATAATATTAAACATAAGTGCTGACCGAAAAAATTAATTTTAGTCGGTTTTTAAAATACTCTTCTGGAAGAAGAGAATAAATCGACGTCCAAATCATTCAGGCGACTATTGTCAAAGTTCTATCTATTGGTGAGTTAAGACCATAGTTTGTTGAATGATGAGGTACATGGAACAAGTTATTATTGCTCAGATCATGGTTTGGAATATTAAAGTTTATTAATTTTAATAAATCAGGGCAATTGATTTCACTATTTAATAGTTTATAAATAAAAGCTAGATCATTTATAATTCTAAGGACTTTAAGGAGTGTAAATTGAGATCACTACGGATGATGGTATAGTTGTGGTTTAGTTCAATAACATTATATCCCAATCTGTACGCTGCAAATCTTAAAAACTTATTTTGAACTCCCTCGAGGCAAACAACATGAACATTATAAAATGGTGACCAGACAATAGAGGAGAATTCTAATATAGATATAACCAATGATGAGTAAACAGTCTTTATTGTATTAAGGGAAAGATCAGCATAACTGCGAAGTATATAACCCAATACTTTTGAAGCCTTTGCTGTCACATAGTTAATGTGATCCACAAACGTTAAGTTTTTATCGAATATTACTCCTAAAATCCTTTACTGTTTTAAAACTTTGTGGAAGCTAATGAAATGGCATTTATTAACGTTTAAAAAGAGTCTGTTTTTGTTACACCACTCAACTAAATTATTGAGATCGTTTTGAAGGAGACTACAATATTCATGATCTTTGATAGATCTGTACATCTTTAAATCATCAGCAAATAGCAAGTACTTAGAGTGATTAAAACATTCACCTATGTCGTTAATAAATAGATTGAACAGAAGGGGCGAGCAATAAGCACCTTGTGGAACTCCAGATTTTATTTGTATTGCATCTGGCATAAATGAACCCAGTTTGACTTTTGTGTGCGACCTATTAAATAGCTAGCAAACCACTTTAAAAGCTGATCGCTGAAACCATATGCCTTAAGTTTATGTAACAGTAAGTAGTGGTCAATCCTATCAAAGGCTTTTGAAAAGTCTGTGTATACACAATCTACCTGACATTTTCTTTCCAGATCTCTGATAATAGATGTTTCATAAGATAGTAAGTTTGTAGTTGTGGATTTCTTGTGCATAAAGCCATGTTGATAATTATTTATTAATTGTTGACCAGTAAAACTAATATGGTTATAAATCAACTTATCAAGTAGTTTAGGAATGGTCGATTGTTTAGATATACCCCTGTAATTTTCTATATTTTCTCTTTCGCCAGATTTAAAAATTGGAATTAAATGGCTAGTTTTCCATTTATCAGGAAGAATGCCTAATTTCAATGATAAGTTATATAGAACAAACAATGGTTGTGTTAGACTGTAAGCACAGTTTTTCAAGAAAAAATCGGGAAGTCCATCCGGTCCAGCTGTTACATTATTAGAAAGTTTTGACAAACCTTCATAAATAACTTCCGCTGTCAAAGAATCACACTTACTAGAAGAATAATTATTAAATGTGTCATGATAACTTACATCCAGGGAAGAAACATAAACTTCAGAGAAGTAAACAGCAAAAAGTTCACTTATCTGATCACCATTCACAGCTCTTTTATCAGCTAGATACATATTATTAGGAACATCATATAGATTATTTTTTCGGCTAAAAAATCTCCAAAATGACCTGGGATCGGTATTAAAATTATTTTCAAGGTCTTTTTTGTAATTCACAAAACATTCTTTAGATAAAATATTACAATGACTACGTAACCTTGAAAATTCTATGTAATAACAGCGACTGCCAGTATTCTTGTAATTTTTGTGAGCTATTTTCTTTTGGATGATTAAATTTCTCAACTCAGCATTGAACCACTTTGGGAAAGTTGATACCTTACTTTTCTTTTTGGGCACAAAAAGATTTAATGCCATACTCAGAATATGATAGAAATTGTGTACTGCAGTATTTATGTCATTTAAATTTAAATACTTGTGCCAATTGATAGGTCTCAAATAATTCTGTAGGCTAATATAATCAGCGTTTCTGAAATCATAGTAAAATTCTTGGCACAGTAAATTATTTGTAATGTCCGATATAGGTAAATCAAAGGAGTATGGTTTGTGATGGGTAGATTCAGAAAAAATAGGATCTATTGCAGATGAAACTAGAATACTATCCACATTCGAAAATAGTAGATCTAAAAACTTAATATTAGAGTTAGGAATAGTAATATGTTGTTTAAAATCAAGCAAAGCATAATATTGTGCTACACTAGAAAAATGTTTTCATTCATCTGAGATGGTGATATATTATTTAAATCGGGAGTTATGTTAGGCAAGTTAAAATCACCAAAAATATAAAAGCTGCACTTATTATACTGAATTCTCAAATCTTCAATCGTTTCAACATGTGATAGATAGCAATTATTTGGATTGTTAGGAGGAATATACACGCCACCAATGATAAAATTAAAGTTTGAAACAGAACAAGATATAAATAACTGCTCCACTGAATTGTTTATGTGGCTCATTCTAAAAGCTTTTATTTTTCTATGAATAAGTATCAAAATCCCTCCACCTCTACTTTTAGTACTTGAAAGATTAGATCTATCGCATCTGAATATCTGATAATTAACCAAATAAAGTTCCCTATCTAGGAAATCATCGTTCAACCAACTTTCAATAATGACAAATATATCAAAGCAAGAAGAATTAACTGCTGCAGAGAAATCGGATAATTTCGTCCTTAAACCTCCTATATTATGACAGTAGATTTTCAGTGTATTAAGAACTTGTGGAATGATCGTTTCGAGTTTTTTTTGTTGATTATATTTGGTTATTTTAGGCTCACCATTAATATACCTTATAACTAGATCTTTCTCACCTTTAGATTTCCTTTCTGCCAATTCAGTTTTTAACTTATTTAAGATGTTTTGTTGAAGACGCGTGAGGTCAGCACTTATGAAAATATGTCTATCACGGCCTACATTATATTTATTTTTTAACACATCAAATGCATCCAGGGGTCTTGAGAGCTCCACTTTTACAGAACGATGTCCATTTTTATTTTGTTGTTCAACATACCAAATTTCAAGACAAAATTTGCATTTTTAGGGTTTTCATTATTTGTAATCAGGACGAGTCTGAGTAATCTTGTAATCTGAGATGAATTTTAGGGTCCTGAGTTTCTGACTACAAATACTGAAAAAGCTAAAAGTGCGAATTTTGTCGTATAACGATATATACTCCATCTAATTTACTTACCGTTGCACGTCATCCGCGTCATAGCCCGAGACGTCACATGATACCAACACGAAATATTTAGGCGGTAGTTGTGTTCTTTTTTAGAATCACTTTGCCGAGTACACTGGCGTTACAGCCACTAGGCATATTTTATTATATACGCGTAAAAATAATATTTGAAGATTTCTTTTAATGTTAACCTAAAAAATACACAATAATATGTTTCATTTAATTTGTATAAATGGATTATAAAGCGTTTTTATGAAGCACATTTGTTCGGAATACACTGTAACTATAGTCTAACGAAGGTGATATTTTGGCATAAATTGGTAACATTTATTTGACAGTTGCGGTGATGACACTTCATATTTGTTTATATTCTTTACTATTAGTAGTATTTATTTCATTATACTTACTGTTTTTATTATGTAGTTTAACGTAAAAATATAACTTAATTCATGTTTTCTATTTCTAAGTTGTTTTCTATTTCATGTTCTCTATTTCTGTATAATCCACTTCCGCAAAAATTGTGTGATGTATTTGATTTAAAATGAATTCAAGACTTTTTTGTAATTGGGCAACAATATCAACTTAGATCTCTAACGTGGACATCGAAGTTGGTACTGCTTCCCAAAGCTGGGGAAAATTATCGACCCATCCGCCTTCTTCCGTGCGTCGGTAAGCTGTATGAAAGAATGCTGCGGGGACGTATCAATGGCATGATTGAGAGGTCGGGATGCTTGTCCCCGAGGCAGTTTGGTTTCTGTAAGGGGAGAAGCACGATTGATGCAATCGTGAGTGTATTCGACGCATTGCGCAATAGAGGGGATGAACACCGTTGGGCGGCCCTGTTGTTGTTCGATGTTAGGAATGCATTCAATACGCTGCAGTGGAACGAGGTAATGAAGGCAATGGAGGAGAGAGAGTGTCCTGGATACCTGATGAACGTGGTAGCGGAATATCTGTCTGAAAGAAGAATTATGGTGGAGAAAGGCACGTTCGTGGATGTGACGGCAGGTGTTCCCCAGGGATCTGTCTTGGGCCCGACGCTATGGAATCTAGTATATGACGGGATCCTGAACTGTGAATATGGAGAGGGTACGTCTCCCTTCGCATTTGCAGACGATCTCGCTGTGCTGGTAGTGGCGCGGGACGAGCCAGATCTTAAATACCGGGTACGGAAAGCAGGCGGCGTCGTGAAGAAATGGATGACACAGCATGGACTGAAACTCGCGGCAGAGAAGACCGAGGCCATCATTCTGAAGGGGAAAAGGAACAGGCAAAGTGTGGAGCTACAATGTGCAGGAGCGTGTCTAACACCCAAGAAACACGTAAAGTACCTAGGAGTGACGTTGCACCAGAATGGAAAATGGGGGGAGCACGTGCAGGTGGTGACCCGGAAGGCTGCAAACAGTGCGGCTGCGTTGGGGAGGGTGATGCCCAACATTGGAGGACCCAAATCCGAAAGGAGGAGGGCCTTGCACGGTGTTGTGCAGTCGATCGTCCTCTATGCAGCCCCAGTCTGGAGTGAAGCGGTACGGATACGGGCCTACAGAGGGCTCATTACACGGGTGGACAGAACAAGTCTGCTGCGAGTGGCATGCGCCTACAGGACTGTGTCTGCCGCAGCCTTGTGGGCCATCACTGGATGTGTTCCGCTGCATGTGTTGGTAGTAGAAAGAAAAGAACTGTATGAGAGAAGAGACCTTGAGCTTACTATGGCCGAGAGAAGACAGGAAAGAGAAAGGTCAATTGAAAGATGGCAGCAAGAATGGAACAACATGGAGCATGTGGCACAGTGGACAAAGATGTTGCTTCCTAACTTAAAAGATTGGATGGATTGTGGTCACAGGCGACTGGACTATTTCCTGACGCAGGTGCTCACAGGACACGGGTGTTTTGGAGCCTACCTCTCTAGGTTTGGAAAGGCTGACACTGACGAATGTCTATACTGCAGACACCCGGACACTGTTACACATACCATGCTAGAGTGCAACAGATGGATAGTAGAAAGAAATAGAATGGAAAGAGAGACAGGTGTGAATTTTTTGACAGTGCGAGAAATGATTGAGAGAATGATTGAAAATAAAACTGGTTGGACTAGCATACACAACTATATCCGTGTAGTGATCAAGAAGAAAGAAGAGGAGGAAAAACTGCTGTACCAACGATAGGGGTGAGAGGGAAATATATGGCGAGTAGAAGGCAGAGGGAATAAGTTTTGACGAGAGGCGAATAAGTAAGATATATTGTATGAGACAGACTGTGGGAAAGAAGCTCTAGTAAGAAAAAAAAAACGCCCAATCTTGGGACCAAAAAAAGGGAGAACGGGGAAAATGAAGGGCCTCCTTGCTTACAGTCTGTGGATAAATGAAGGTAAAGTGCTTCGGAAGCGATGTCGACATTGCAGCGGCCATTCCGTTTTCGGAGCGCTGGATGACAGAGGAGGGTCTGGTTTAGCAGGTAGGCATTCGGCGTAGCCTCGGCGACGAGAGAGCGTTTTAAAGCACCTCGGGAACTATCGCTGGTACTACGAAGAATGAATCCTGCACTAAGGTCAGTCAGGCGGCGTTCTGGACTGAGGTGTCTTTTGAAGATTCCAGACCCCCCTATTTAAAGACGAAAAAAAAGAAAAAAAAAAAGATTTCTAACGTGAATAATGACGTGCAACCTAGTCCAGGGTAATAAGGTTTTTTCCATGACACTCGAGCAGCCAGGGTACTAAAGCATTTTTTCGACAGGTAATACGTATAAGAGCAAATTGTAACTATTTCCTGCGTAGGATCTGGCGGTCATTTTTATTTATAAACAATTAAGTGTCAAAAAATGGCATATTTCCAATTTTTTTTCAAATCAATGGAAAAGAGTGAAACTTATGGTTTTTTAGAACAAATATCTTTGAGATTATAGAAATAGCTTTAAAATGACGTATTAGAAAGTTTGATATACTCATTTATTGTTAATATAATTGCGAAAAAAGGTCGGAATTGCAAAAAAAAATTAATTTCGCAATATCTATTGTAAAAATTAGTGTACAGCTTTGGAATTTTTGTCATATAAGGGTTCTTTGGTGCTTAATATGTGATAAAAATTTCAAAGCGATTCATTCAATTATTTAAATTTTATTCAAATTGTTTATCCCAGAGAGCATTTTTTTACAATAACATAAGTCAGAAAAAAATGACGTTAGGACCATTACACAGGTGTCAAATGAAAGAGCATGAGCTATATTTTCAACTTGGTTTTAAAAAAACGAAAAAAAAAATGCTTTTATTAGTAATAAATAATTATGCAAAAGTATCGTAAATCTTTCCTTATAAACTTTTTATTTTGTTATATAAGAAATTATATATATGTATTACAATTTTTTATCAATTATGATATAAATAACATTACTTGGTAGTTTTGCACTTAAAACAGAGTAAAAAAGTTAATTTTTTTGGAAAACGCTGTTCAAAAAGATTATAAGGAAAGATTTACGATACTTTTGCACAATTATTTATTACAAATAAATGCATTTTTTATTCGCTTTTTTTAAACCAAGTTGAAAACATAGTTCATGCTCTTCTACTTGACACCTGTGGAATGGTTCTAACGTCATTTTTTTCTGACTTATGTTAGTGCAAAAAAATGCTCACTGAGATAAACAATTCGAATAAAATTTAAACAATTGAATGAATCGCTTTGAAATTTTTATCACATTAAGCACCAAAGAATCCTCATTTGACAAAAATTTCAAACCTGTACACTAATTTTTACAGCAGTTATTGCGAAAATATTTTTTTTGCAATTCCGACCTTTTTTCCCAATTATATTAACAATAAATGAGTATATCAAACTTTGTAATATGTCATTTTAAAGCTTTTTCCATAATCTCAAAGATATTTGTACTAAAAAATCATAAGTTTCACTGTTTTCCATTGATTTGAAAAAAAAAGGGGAAAAATGCCATTTTTTGACAGTTAATTGTTTATAAATAAAAATGGCCGCCAGATCCTACGCAGAGTATACCCGAAATATAGAGCTGTCTTCATCTTAAATGCGACACACTGTATTTAAACAATGTTTTGTTTTTTATATAGGTATAAATTTTATTTATTGTTAATACAAATTTAAATTTCTGGTGCAACCATATTTCTACTAAAAAATTAATTCATTTAAGCAAGTTATTAATATTATTATCAAATCATATGTAGGGACCCGAAGATATTCTTAAAGAATAAGGATATAATATACTAAAAAAATCACTAAAATCGGACAACAGGTTTAGGAAATTCAAGACATAAAAATGTCCCATTTTTAAGGTGGTGCGTTAATTTTGCTGTTTAGTGTATTTACAAACTGGACCAGGGTATCTATGAAAAAATAAATCGATTTTTAAATAGAGCAGCAATGGACTTGCAACTTTTTGCATTGTATTCGGGATGATGCTAGAAAAAAGTCTGCTATATATAAAAATGAATGGAAATGCATAGTTACATTTTAAACTGCATAAAAATCCAAGAGTACATAAACATGTCCAAACCAGTATATTAAATACCAAATTCTGTTACTAGGAAATTTTTGGGGCCGCTGAATACGAATAAGTTATCAGAACCGACCTACTTAGCACCTGGACCTCGATTTTTGACTCTTCGCTTCGTTATCAAACGTATTCGCTTCGTATCTTCTAGTTTACAGATAGCGAATGATCGATAACGAAGCGAAGGGTTAAAAATCGAGGTCCTGGTGCTCAGGGTCACTGCTAAGGTACGTCATCTATAGTTGACGACGCTTCTCGGTACTAAACTTATGAAAATATATTACTCGGTGGTTATTGGGGTCGCTGAACAGGAATACGCCTTTAGAACGGAGGTACTGCTGTCTAAAAACACTTGAAACTCCAGAAAATGACGTGCATTAATAATGACCCTCGGCACCAGTTGGTCCGGCGGTCGGATCTAATAGCATATTCGTGTTCAGCGACCCTAAAAGCCTCTTGGTAATCTATCTGCAAGCATTTAGTGCCGAGAACCCTCGAAACCCCAGAAGATGACATACCATAGCGTGACTTTGCGCGCTAGGTACTCCATGTGTCGATTCTGCTGACGTGCAGTAACAGAATCCAGATGTCGGTTCTTATGACGTATTCGTGACGTATTCGCGACCACAAAAAACCCTCTGATTAATCAATTTAGTGCCAGAAGATGACGTGCCTTAGTGGTAATCTTAGGTATCAGGTGTACCGGGTGTCAGTTTTGGTGCCGTATTCGTGTTCAGATATCTCAAAAACACCTCAATTTATCTGTTTGCGTCAATTTCGTGCTGAAAACATCCGAAACTCCAGAAGATGATATGCCTGAGCAGTTATACTGGGCACCAGGTCAATAAATGGATGATGTATTTAAAAATCGATTTATTTCGGTGTTTTCTGTTCTAATAGTCTAAGCGCTAGAGCCGAAAAATAATCGTCATAAGAAAATATGGAGATTGGCATATCCACTGACACCTCAGTGGATACAGGAAGAAGCAATAAGGGATGAAAGGGGAAAGTTAGTGTAGTCTTTAAAGGTTTTCACCTCCTATTTTGTTAAACCTCCATCGATTTGCATGAAAATTGGTGACTAGGTAGAACATACCTCAGGAAATAAAAATAATTTGGTGCCAACTTGCACTTTTACCCTGGGGGTGGACACCACCCCTTCTCGGGGGTGAAAACGATTTTATTAAAAATAACCTCACAAATCGATAGATGGACAAATTATAAGTAACATTTGTTATATCAGGTTATTAAAATAAATCAATACTTTTTGAGTTATTAAAGATCCAAGATTTATCTGTTTAAGAGCACATGCGTGAAGTTACGGATGATAAAAAGAACATATTAATGAATTGTATGTTTAGTCCAAGTAATGAAGCTTAAAATAGGACAAAACCTCGCAATTTTTACAGAATGGATCGATTTGCTTGAAAATTTGAGAATAAGTAGTGGATAGTCCAAGGATCAAAATCTATATGATGCCAAAAGGCGCTTTTACCATAGGGGTGGTTGCCACCCCATGTCGGGGGTGAAAATTTTTTATTATATTTTGACCACAAACGTTGGTAAAATCATTCATTCTAAGCAAAAAATGTTCTATACATTTTTTGGATAAAATTAATAGTTTTCTATTTATTCGTTATCGAAAGTGTTTAGTTTTATATTAAAAAGATTAACGTTTTTAATCAGTTTTCTGCAAATAACTCAAAAAGTTTTTGTTTTATCAAAACAACTTTGCTTAACAAAAATGTACCTTTTGAAAAAATCAACAAAACCGTTTTTTTTTATTTTCTTTAAGACCAATAGGAACGAGCTATACTTTATTATATGTTAAGTCTTCTTCGGCAAATGCTAAATATTGTAGTTTCAAAGTCAAAAGACGGGAAAACTATGCATTTTCCGAGGATCACTTGTTTAAACCAATTTGAAGTATTTAAAAATATCTATCTTCAGAAATAAAAAAAAAGTCTTTAGCTCAAAAATTAGGTGGCTTATAATGAAAAGAATGTCAGACCCTATATTTTCCAGCGAAAAAGTGATCGAAAGCAAACCCCTACTCACCACCCTGATTAAAATTAGTCATTAACCTTATTTCGCCTTCTTTACTTATGTATTATTAATAGGTTCTAGAAGTTTAACTGGTTTATAATGATTAGTTTTTAAAAAAATGGAGTCAAAAGCAAATATCGAATTTTTGAAGTTTGGTAAAAAATTCCTTTTTTTTCTTCAGAATAGAAAGATTATCATCAGAGATACAAAAAATATTCAAATACAAAAATTGTAGCTTATTTAATTCCCAAGAACTTGGTTTGCAAAAAATTTCTCTACGGTAAAAATTGAGTGAGCTATTGATAATTAAAACTTATAATAACATGCAAAAATCACCTTTACCAACCCTTTCAAAGTCACCACTTTTTGCGACTGAGGATTTTAAAAGCATTTGGTATTAACACTTTTATAGATCTTGTAAAAACCTACAAAACTATTTTTTAACAAACTTTCTAAAATAAAAATTAAAAAGGTTACGGTTAAAAAATCAATATATTTTTTTTCAAAAAAAAAAAGAAATCCAATTGGAAGTATAATAATGTAATTTAGCTTTGCTTTTAGTCATTGGCCTTATTAATTCTTCTTTATTTATGTATTATTAACAGATTTTAAAAGTTTGACTGGCTTAGAGTGATTAGTTTTTAAAAAACTAGAGTTAAAAGCGAATAACGACTTTTTGTAGTTTGGTAAAAAATGTCATTTTATTCAAAATAGAAAGATTAGCATCAGATATACGAAAGAATGTTTTTATATGAAATTGTAGGTTATTTAATTCCCAAGAACTTGGTTTAAAAAAATTTTTACTACGGCAAAAATTGAGTGAATGCTAAATGAGTATATATTGAAAAACATTGATTTTTTCTATATAAAACTAACACTTTCGATAGCGAATAAATCGAAAAGTATTAATTTTATCAAAAAAAAGTATAGAACATTTTTTGCTTAGAATAAATGTTTTTATCAACTTTTGCAGTCAAAACATAATAAAAAATTTCCACCCTTAAGATGGGGTGGTAACCGACCCCATGGTAAAAGCGCCTTTCGGCATCATATAGATTTTGATCCTTGAACTATCCACTACTTATTCTCAAATTTTCAAGCAAATTGATCCATTCTGTAAAAATTGCGAGGTGAAATGCTTCGGTTCCTGGACTAGTTACTAAAATATTATTTTTATATTATTTCTATATTATAAATTTAGGAAAAGTGTATTCGAATATGTCAAATGTACCCATTATTGGACACCCCCACTTTCTGGATACATTCAGTTTATAATGAAAAAAAAAATTCAATTAAATATCAAAATAATATAGAAATAATATTTTACTAACTTACAATTAATTAACATGTTCTTTTTATCATCTGTAACTTCACGCATATGCTCTTAAATAGACAAATCTTTGGTCTTTAATAACACAAAAAGTATTGATTTATTTTAATAACATGATATAACAAATTTTACTTAAAATTTGTCCCTTTATCGATTTGTAGGGTTATTTTTAATAAAATAGTTTTCACCTGCGGGAACGGGTGGTATTCACCACCAGGGTAAAAGTGCAAGTGGCACCAAATCAGTTTTGTTTCTTGAGGTATGCTCTAACTAGTCACCAATTTTCATGCAAATCGATTGAGGTTTAACAAAATAGGAGGTGAAAACCTTTAATGACTGCACTAACTTTCCCCTTTCATCCCTTATTGCTACTTCCTGTATCCACTGAGGTGTCAGCCGGAAAGGGGTCATTATTGTCAATATACAATGGTCACAGGAAAAACTCCATATTACTTATGACGATGATTTTTCGGCTCTAGCTCTCCGTCTATAAATGCCCTGCTCTAAACAAGTCTTTACTTTTATTCATGCCTTTTTTACAATTGGCATAAGTGGTTAAATTTAGTTGAAACATACAAGATAATTTATAAGCAAAAATTCTAAGATTTTACAATATTTTACCGTGTAAGAATGGACAATTAGTGGCTACTATAATATAAAAAAATAATATTATCTCTTTTTATAAAAACACTGTTAACCACTCACCTAAGAAAAATATAAATATCCACAGAAAATTTGGCATATTGTAGTAGGTATGAACTCAAATACAAAAATAGTCTTAAATTATGTTTTGAGATTGACTGTGGAATTAAATCAGGGTTCAAGTGTAGATAATATGTATGTTTAAATTACATTTATTTTTATTTGATAATAATGTTTAAATTGTAAATATTATTGATTGATGTATTTGTTCATTTCAAAAATATTGTACTGCAATGTATACAACTCGTATGACGTTACTAATATAAATAAATATTTACGCCAGTCAATGAAAGCAAAAAGAGGATATTACCTCCGAATTCGCTCCTATTGCATGGTTATTAAGGAAATTTTGGGAATAGTCTCTACTTATCTCACCCTACGCCGAGGTGCGCAGTGACACTTTGAGAGTTTTTATGTCAAGTGTCACGAGGGCAAAATAAAACGATAATTTTTAATAGCTCGAGAGTAATTCGGTAAGATTATTTCATGAATAAAACTGTCATTTTAAATCATTTTAAGTAATATTTTATTGATATATTCACCTGAATATGTCGTGCTAAACCTGTTTTTTGGTGTTCTCTGTGACAAGTTGTAAATCATTAATTATTGTCTTAAATGTCACTGAATGTATTTTTACGTAGCAACGAAGAGCATCTGACGTAATACCTGACGACGGGAAATTTTCGAAAAAAATTATCGGCAAGGCACGAGAGGCCGCAGGGCTCGAGTGGCTATTGCCCAATGACAAAAAGTTTAAGAAAAAGTGGGGTATTTTCTTAAATGTGACCGTTGTCAAAACTAGGAAACTAGTTTAAATTAAACAGAAACAATCTAATTAAAAAAATTCCCACTGTAATTTTCTACAGTAGGAAATTATCTGATAGGACAGAATTAATAGTCTAAGAGCTAGTAAACCCTCCGACTAAGGGAGCGTTCAAGTATAACGTAACTCAATTTTTGAAAAAATTTGACCCCCCTCCCCCCATGTACGCAGCGTAACGTTTTTCTGTACCCCCCCTCCCCCTACCAAAACGTTACGTAACACCCAAAATGACCATTTTAACCTAAATGGAACAATTATGTTGCGAAAAGTACCGGAGCCGGAGAGTCGGTAAAAAATTTATTTAACCGCATTTGCGGTAATAATAAAAACTTAATAATCTTTTACTACTAATTTTTTGCGTTTTCCATAGTTGGCCCCATCCCTACATACTTTTTTGGCTTCATCCTTTATTGTTTTTCTCATGTATTCTTCTCTTTTAACTTTTTTTTAATAAAATCTTAAAATAAAATAACATTTAGCAATAAAATTAGAAATGAAAATTTAACAAATTTATTTATATAACATTTTATTTCAAATAAAATCGTATTCTCAACAAAAACAAAAATTGAAATCAGAGGTAGGTACCTATGTAAAAAATAATTATACTATACAGGGTGTCCCGAAAAGATTGGTCATAAATTATACCGCACATTCTGGGGTCAAAAATAGTTCGATTAAACCTAACTTACCTTAGTACAAATGTGCTCATAAAAAAAGTTACAGCCCTTTGAAGTTACAAAATGAATATCGATTTTGTTCAATATATCGAAAACTATTAGAGATTTTTTATTGAAAACGGACGTGTATGATTCTTATGTCACAAATATCTTAAAACAAAATTATAGTGAAATTTGTCCACCCCATAAAAATTTTATGGGGGTTTTGTTCCCTTAAACCCACCCAACTTTTGTGTACGTCACAATTAATTCATTGTTGTGGTACCATTAGTTAAACACAACGTTTTTAAAACTTTTTTGTCTCTTAGTATTTTTTCGATAAGTAAGTTTTTATCGAGATGCGGCTTCTTTTTTAATATATTTACATAAAAATTTTCTGTGGGTTTTGCTCCTTTAAACCCCCCAAATGTTTGTGTACCTTCCAATTAAACTATTATTGTGGTACCATTAGTTAAACACAGTGTTTTTAAAACTTTTTTGTCTCGTAGTCTTTTTTTGATAAGTCACCTTTTATCGAGATGTGGCTTCTTTTTCAAAATATACATAAAAATGTAAATTATAAATAAATTTTAAGATTATTAACAGGTCTCTACACAGGCACGGATACAGAGGGGGGTCAACGGGGCTATGGACCCCCTATTGTATTTAGTCTATAAGCATTTTTCTATTATTTATTATTTTTTTTCTGCCAACTCTTATTTTCAAACGATCAGTAAGTAAGTCTGGACCCCCCTATTTTGAATTTCTAGATCCGTGCCTGTCTCTACATATAATCGTACTTAACCATATACAAAATATGTAGAAACACTAGCTTATCGAAAAAGTACTAAGAGGCAAAAAAGTTTTAAAAACACTGTTTTTAACTAATATTATTATATAATATATACGCAATACGGTAATACAATATTAATTTAATTCGAACGTACACAAAAGTTTGGGCGGGTTTAAGGGAACAAAACCCCCATAAAATTTTTATGGGGTGCACAAATTTCACTTTAATTTTTTTTAAGATGTTGCTGCCATAAGGGTGCCACATGTCCATTTTCAATAAAAAGTCTTTAAGAGTTTTCGATATATGAAAAAAAATCGATTTTCATTTTGTAACTTCAAAGGGTTGTAACTTTTTTGTGTGCACTATTGCATATAGGTAAGTAAGGTTTAATCAACCTATTTTTGACCCCAGAATCTGTGGTATATGATCAATCTATGACCATTTATGACCAATCTTTTCGGGACACCCTGTATAAACAAGAATGAATACTGCAGAAAACTGAGAAAACTAGACTGCATATGGACTTCAAAAAACGAGTAATAGACAAACGATTTATGACTCTCTCTTAAAATATCTTTGGTCTGAATCCCATCTGTATCTTTCCAGCTTTTGTTCTCCAAAAAGGTCAAACTAATTATAAACATGTGTTACAACATTACCGTTCTTGTTTTGGTGACAAATTTGAAGATTTTTCACTTGAATAGATACTATATTGTCCTATTGTAGTTGTAGAAGGGCCGGAACATGAGCGGATCATAAGGGACAATATAATACAATTTAGGGGTTCTCCGTAAAATATAAACGAAAGTTGCCAAGTTGGGAGATTTTGATTCCGTAGTCTTTTTTTATTTACATAAGTTAAAAAACAATGTTACGTAACGCGCTGTTCGAACCCCCCTCCCCCCATGTAACGCACCGTAACGTTTTACAAGACCCCCCTCCCCCAAACTGCGTTACGTAATACTTGAACGCTCCCTAACGGTCTTCCTGTAAGGCTAGAAATTTGTATAGTGATAATTCATAGCACACCAAGGCTAAAAACCATAACCTGGCAGCCATCAGCCCTGCACGTGTATCTACCAGGTGAATCGAAAAGTTCATAGTTTAGGGGAAAAATAAACTTTTTCCTGTAAAGTTTAAATTTAAGTATGTGTTTGAGTAAGTCATTTAGAAGAAATGTGTACAATGACAGGCGATCCTCAAGAGCATAAGACCTTGCCAGGCGAGGGGAAAGATTCGGGGTTTTTCCTAAAATTATTTTTTTTGCATCGATCAAAGTTTTTTTAGGTTTTTTAAATCATTCCAGACAGAAACGGTATTTAGTGATTTTTCTCTTTTAGGTTAATAGTTTTTGTTATATAAGCGATGAAAAATTTTGAAAATTGCGAAATCGTCAATTTTTAGCTCTAAATCGGACATTTAACTAAAAATTTCAATGTTACCAAGGTAGGTAGATATTCTTTAAATATTGATTAATGAAATCCCGAAGAGTTTTTTGCAATACATTATCGAAAACACCTTTGTTTTTTAATTGCTAATCAAGCGGACTTGACACTGTAATATAAGTGACGACGTTTGAGTTTGCATAAATTCATTATCTCGAGAATGGGCAAATTTGAAGAGGAAACCTCAGACAGGTCGATTTTTATTTTTAAATTAGGACCTTTTGGCATATATATATAATAGTAGTGACGTCATCCATCTGGACGTGATGACGTAATCAATGATTTTTTTAAATGAGAGTAGGGGTTGTGTGATAGCTCATTTGAAAGGTTATTTAATACTCTATTTAGTAATATAAACAATAACATAATTATTTATACAGGGAGTACAAAAAAATGTTTTCTTCTTTTTGTCTAAATTAATTTATTAATTTTTTTTTTTGTACACCCTGTATAAATAATTATGTTATTGTTTATAGTACTGAATAGAAAATTAAATAGCCTTTCAAATGAGCTATCACATCACGCGCAGATGGATGACGTCACTAGTATTTTATATATGCTAAAAAGTCTTAATTTAAGAATAAAAATCGACCTGTCCGAGGATTTATCTTCAAATTTGTTCATTCTCGAGATAATGAATTTATGCTAAATCAAACGTCCTCACTTATACTACAGTGTCGCGCCAGCTTGACTAGCAATTAAAAAATAAAGGGGTTTTCGATATTGATTTGCAAAAAACTCTTCGCGGTTTCACCAATCAATGTTTAAAGAATATCTACCTACCTTGGTAACATTGTAATTTTTAGTTAAATGTCCGATTTAGGGTTAAAAATGGCCGATTCCGCAATTTTCAAAATTTTTAATCGCTTATAAATATAACAAAAACTATTAACCTAAGAGAAAAATCACTTAAGTTCTTTTCTGTTTGGAATGATTCAAAAAACCTAAAATATACTTTGTTCGATGCAAAAAAAATAATTTTAGAAAAAACCCCTAATTTTTCCTCTCGCCTGGTAAGGTTTTATACTGTTCAAAATCGCCTGTCATTGTATGTACACATTTCTTCTAAATGACTTACTCAAACACATACTTAAATTTAAACTTTACAGGAGAAAGTTTATTTTTCCCCTAAACTATGCACTTTTCGATTCACCTGGTAGATACACATGCAGGGCTCATAGGCGTAACCAGGATGATCCTAAGGGGGGGTTACAACTACCTGAAAGGGGGGGGGGTTACAACTACTAGAAGAGCATGTTTTTAAGCGTATACAGCTCAAAGTACATCCCAATGGGAGGTTTATAACCCCCAAAACCCCCCTGGTTACGCCTATGACAGGGCTGATGCCTGCCAGGTCATGGTTTTTAGCCTTGGTGTGCTATGAATTATCACTATACAAATTTCTAGCCTTACAGGAACCGTTCGACCGTTAGTCGGAGGGTTCACTAGCTCTTAGACTCTAAACACGTGATGAAGAATCTTCCTACACGAATGGAAGTTAAAATCATTAAAAATAATCACTGTAATTTTTACTTATGTAGCTTTCTATTAGCCAGAATCTCTATAAATGAAGTAATAGCTGAAATTTTTATTTTTGTGTCTTTCTATTGATTAGAATACCTATGAATTAAATAATCTTTATTATTTATTACAAAATAAAGAGCCAATTATTTTGAAGCAATCCATTAAGATTTTAACTCTTATAAACCATAATTAGATTTTTCATTTTAAACCTGCGGCATAGAGCGGCAAATATCCCAAGCCAAAAATTAATAAAGGTAATGGTTTTGTCACAAACTGATTTATCCCTCTGACACGTTAATACCCACATTCATCGTTTTATCGAATAATGTCAAGCTTCTGCTTCTCCACTCTCATTTTCGTCAAAAATACCAAAATACATTATTTAGAAATCGAGGGATGGCTAGCTGAATTAGGACAGAAATCAATTTTGTTACCAAAATTTCGTGCAGGCGAATTGTAAAGAAAAAAATTTCCGTTAATTTTCCACCAATTTTTTGTTAACTAAATCAACGGAAATTTAAATATCTACTTTAAATTTATCGCAACAAGTATCCAATGATAAATAAAATTATACAGTGTTTAACTTTTTTGAATTAATAAACAATTTTTTATTGATACATAGTGCAGCCGATATGTGGAACAATTGTGCATTTAATGATAGAAGCATATAATTTGGACCACATATACTACACATATAAAGGTTCAAATTTAGACATGAGGCCATCTCAGATTTTCCTTTTACAAAAATGGCGGGCATTCAAAATGGCCACTATACATATGTGACTAATAGCACGATAACTTTTGAACGAGACTTCCGATTTCAACCAAATTTGGTATATGGGTTCTTTTTTTGATGTATCCAGGTCTTGAAACAGAAGGTGAAGATCGAGGTGAAGATCGAGGTCTTGAAACAGAAGAATCGGTTTACCAAAAGTTGTGTTTTTTCTGGTTTTTATGTAAAAATATGTTTTTTTCCCGTTCTTTCATCCTGTATATATTAATTTTTTAAAAAGGTAATACCGCTATTGAAATGAATGTAAAAATATTTTTTACGAAATATTGTGAACTTTTTAGTTATGTTAATTACCATGTTTAATAAATGCATAACGTATTTTCACATGTACCTATGTGTGGCAGATTCGTGCAAATATTATAAGAATTATTGTGCATTTAATGGTAGAAGCATATTTATAATTTCGACCACATATACTAAACATATCAAGGTTCAAATCTAGATATAAGGCCATCTCAGATTTTGCCTTCTACAAAAATGACGGGCATTCAAATTGGCGACTACACTATGTGACTAATAGTACAATAACTTTTGAACGCACTGTCCGATTTCAGCCAAATTTGACAACAAGGTGCTTTTTTCGATCAATAAGATGGAAGTCTTGAACCGGACGAATCGTTTTACCAGAAGTTGTGTTTTTACTGTTTTTTTTTATGTAAAAATATGTTGTTATTTTTCAATTCTTTCGCCCCTGTATATATTAATTTTTTAAAAAGGTAATAACGCTATTAAAAAGAGTGTAAAAATATTTTTTAGGAAATATTTTGAACTTTTTAGTTATGTTAATTTCTATTTAATAAATGCATAACGTATCTTCACATGTACATATGTGCGGCATTCATTTGGAATGCTCGCCATTTTTGTAAAAGAAAAAATCTGAGATGGCCTCATATCCAAATTTGTATCTTTGCATATGTAGTGTGTGTGGTCCAAATTATATGCTTCTACCATTAAATGCACAATAATTCTTATATTATTTGCACGAATCTGCCGCACATAGCTTCATACGTACATGTGAAGATGCGTTATGCATTTAATAATTGGTAATTAACATAACCAAAGAGTTAAAAATATTTCGTAAAAATTATTTTTACGTTTTTTTCGACGCCGGTGTTACCTTTTTGAAAAATTAATATAAACAAGGTGAAAGAATTGAAAAAAAAACAACATATTATTACCTAAAAAATCAGGAAAATGACAACTTCTAGTAAACCGGTTCTTCCAATTCAATACCTTTATTTTATTCATCAAAAAAATAACCTATATACCAAATTTGGTTGAAATCGGACTTTTCGTTCAAAAGTTATCGTGCTATTAGTCACATATGTATAGTCGCCGTTTTGAATGCCCGCCATTTTTGTAAATGGCAAAATCTGAGATCGCCTCACATCTAAATTTGAACGTTTGTATGGGTGGTATATGTGGTCCAAATTGTATGCTCCTACCATTAAATGCACAATAATTCTTATATTTGCACGGATGTGCCGAATATAGGTAGGTACACGTGAAGATAAGTTATGCATTTATTAAATAGTAATTAACGTAACTAATAAGTTCAAAGTATTTCCTAAAAAATATTGTTACGCTATTTTCAACGCCGGTATTACCTTTTTGAAAATTAAATGTACAGGGTGAAAGAATTGAAAAAAAAAAAAAGAACGTGTGTGTACTTTGTATGCACGTAAGAAGTTATACTTCTATTATATGATTATATGATTATAAACGAAATTAATATACTTTTTATTTATATTTTATTTAAATATTAAACTAATTTATACTTACTACTTCTCAAACATTTTTATTAAAACAGTGCCAAAAATTAAAATAATAAAAGAATAAAACACATACAAACACATTAAAAATGCCACAAATGATTTCGGAATATTAATTGTCGGAAAATTTTTTAACTAAATACGTGTTTTCTGAAAATAAAGATATATAATAAATATACTTACAATCATAAAATGTAAAAAAAAATAAAAGAATAAAAGTTTCTATTGGGATTTGAACCAACTTACCAGCGCGGCTGGTATTGGCGTTGTATTGGGGTTCACTTGCATTAAACGCTTTGCCACGGAGACAGTGTGTCATTATATGCGAAGATCGACTAACTAAACGGATTAAACTTTTGACATTTTTGAATTATGTAAATCAAATTATTTTGACTTTGAATTGAAATGATTTAGAATTGAAAAAAATACAACAAAACGTAGAGTAAGTAAACAATATATTAGGTGAATATTGATAGAAATTTTGATGGTAATCAAATTATGTAAATAAAAGTATTACATACTATGTATTTTGGTAGGTTCAAATAGGTAGGTACCTATGATACATTTACAATTATTACGTACCTGTTGCTTTAAAAACTATTTAAAAATCACTACAATTATAAACTTTTTTATTTCTGTCCTCACAACCAACTATTTTTAAAACACTTACCAGTGTAAGATTCTTTAGCTTTGAATAAGCGAGATCGTAGATCGTCCCGGTTTATTGTTGTTATCCACAGTTCTCTACGCCTTCGAGCTAATAGGTTTTTTGTCAGTAATTTTGCTGCACTCATACTAGTCACAGTTTGATGGGCTTTCACATTGGCATGCAACAATCATCTCTTCTATGTTAATAAGTCCAAAAATTTAATATGAAAACTATTTAAAAAGGCAGTATAACCATTAACTAACTTTTTGTTTGTTGTTTCTCTTCCTACAAATTTTAAAACGCAACAACCATACATAACCAAACCACAGTCCCACAGCTGTGCCACAGCTGCCATATTGGATAATTTTTGTCATGTCATTTAAACATCCAATCGGAACAAAGTTGTAATTCGACTGCGCCGGGATCAAAGGTTTTAATCCTATTAAAATTCACCCTCATATCGCGCGTAAAGAAGTATAACTTCAAAAAACAACATATTTTTACATACAAAATCAGGAAAAACACAACTTCTGGTAAACCGATTCTTTCTATTCAAGAGCTCGATCTTATACACCACAAAAAGAACCCATATACCAAATTTGGTTGAAGTCGGACTTTTCGTTCAAAAGTTATCGTGCTATTAGTCACATATGTATCGTCACTATTTTGAATGCCCGCCATTTTTGTAAAAGGTAAAATCTGAGATGGCCTCATATCTAATTTTGAATTTTTGTATGTGTAGTATATTATGTAGTCCAAATTATATGCTTGTATCATTAAATGCACAATTCTTACAATATTTGCACGAATCTGCCGCACTAACACTGGATGTTTACAATCTACTCTATAAACATATTGTTTTAAAAAAATTTTGCTTAATAGTCCAGTTGTTGACCTTGCATGTCGAACTGCCCCAAATTTTATTTTTCTTATCTTTAGGGAGGGTTAGGCTACGGCTCCACGGGCGAGAAATTGACGCTAGCACTAGCGGTAAAATTACGGCAGCAGGAAAGCTGTAAAATCTTGGTTACACGAGAACGACAATTTACAACATGCATAGCGCCGCATCTTGGTTTGCAGTGGCTCCATGCAGGGTCGGCGATAACGGGCCTGCGATGGATGCACTGCAGGCGGGCGCTCCTATTTGAGGGGCTCCAAAATGAGCTTTTTTCTGTATACATGTTAAATAAAATATTGTACTAATTAAAAAAACCGAAGGGCGTCTATGCTAATTTTGCAGACTGGACTTCATATCACCTATTTTCATAGGTCCACTGGCATCTTCTACGGTCTTTCGCTTCAAGGAGTTACTTAACATATGACGATTGAGCACATCGTCATTTAATTCACAATGATTGTGGTCATCCCTAATTTCCGTCACTACGTTGTCCCCTTGGGTTTTTAAAATTGCTTTACTTTTTTCTTTCGTCTGCGCACAACAAATTCAACGCTTATCATCATGCCGTATTTTTTTAAAGATTTGTGAAAACGATAAATATTTAAAGCCATTTAACAGAATCAATTGTTTTCCTTTTTCACTAAGAACAACTTTCACAGAATTCATTTTGGCAATCAACTGAAACCGTATCGTATACAGATAGATCAAGCTCTATAGTGTTACCTTTCCTTATTAACTTATAGTGTAGGAAACAAAGGTTGAACCTTGCAAAATGGACACAAGTCCGGTTTTATTTTTTTTTCTGGTATATCAAGGGGTGCTTATTATAAGACTAACTTTTTCTGAAAAAATTTCGCCCCGGAACCTCCCTTTTCACCCCTTTAAAGGGGGTAATTTGTGGTTTTTGCGGAACGTAGCCCTTCCTGTACCTTTTACAAAAAATTTCTTTTATAGAAATATGAAGAGGACTATATTTTCTACGATTTATTTCCGACAGCATCTCTCTATCATCCACCGTTTAGCGGGGGTGGCGCCATAAAGTTGACAAGTTTTTAAAAAAGATGTTTTTAAAAAATATATATTTTTCCCTAACTGTAACGGAAATTAAGAAGAAATCCTGCGGCAATTATTCAAAAATAATTGACTGATTTTTTGGTATAGGTTTCACTTAAGGGTAATTGCCCTTTTTTTAATTACAGGGTGTTACATTTTAAAAAACCTCTTTTTATACCATCTGAACCGTTTATGCTAGAGTAAAACGGCTTTCAGCGATTACCCATGTATTGGTGCTATTTACAAATTTGTATAATGCACCCCCATTTTTCCCCGGAACCACCCAAAAAAAAAGAAGAATTAATAAATAAATTGATTTTCTTGGAATCCTTCACACACAATGCCCTCTATTAATATGCTTCATATATCATTTTGTGCAAGTTATTATTACCCATGCATGGACACCAAAAGCGATTTCCTAGTGCAACCCCTGTAGCAAAAAAAATAAATAAAATGGGGGGTTGAAATTGTTTTCTGTTTTTTGCTTTTTGATCCATATGGGCATATGCTTCATTAATAGTGCTTTTCAAAAATATATATGGTTATTGCAACATCTCTGCGGAAACCACCCCTATTCTTGAAAATATACTGCAGAAACTAGCCCTATCCCTTGGCGAGCATGTTTTTACGATTTTCTCATTACCTATGTATTCTTTTTAAACAAAACTTATACAAGGTTAAAGACCACTATTTACTCTAAAAATTATGTCCTATTCATTTTTTTCGTATAAGCAACCGTTACGGCACAGTGGCGCCGTAAACCTCATATATGCTTTGGCGGGCTCCATTTTTGTTTTTTTTTTTTTTCGTCATCTGTTCGTTTTATTGATAAAGTACTTATATAAAATAAAACAACACAGTATAACCTACAAGTTATGACTTATGCACATTTTATATTCTTTGCTCCCCAAAGCCACAGTGGTGGCCCAAAATAAATTTTTGCATATTTTCGCCACCTACACGCATTTTATTGCATTAATGCTACCTTAATAGCACAATATTTACCCTTAGGTGGTCGCTAAGCAGTGGCGGATCCAGGGAGGGGTGATGGGGGTGATCACCTCCCCCCTCTCAAACCAAGTGATATTATATTCAAAGATTATAAAAATATTCATTTATTTTTATAGAAATTTAACCAATTGGCACCCCCCTCTTAACGATGCTGGATCCGCCACTGTCGCTAAAGCATAAAAAGTCATTCTTATAAAAATAGTATTAATATAAGTTTTTCTATAAAAATAAATGAATATTTTTATAATCTTCAAATATAATATCACTTTGCTTTGAGAGAGGTGGGGGTGATCGCCCCCATCACCCCTTCCTGGATCCGCCACTGCTTAGCGACCACTTAGGGGTGAATATTGTGCTATTAAGGTAGCATTAACGCAATAAAATGCGTGTAGGTGGCGAAAATATAAAAAAAATTATTTTGGGCCACCACTGTGGCTTTGGGGAGCAAAGAATGTAAAATGTGCATAGGTCATGATTTGTAGGTTACACTGTGTTGTTTTATTTTACATAAGTACTTTATCAATAAAACGAACAGATGACGAAAAAAAAAACAAAAACTGGAGCCCGCCAAAGCATATATGAGGTTTACGGCGCCACTGTGCCGTAACGGTTGCTTAAACGAAAAAAATGAATAGGACCTAATTATTAGAGTAAATAGTGGTCTTTAACCTTGTATAAGTTTTGTTTAAAAAAAATGAATAGGTAATGAGAAAATCGTAAAAACATGCTCGCCAAGGTATAGGGGTAGTTTCTGCAGTATATTTTCAAGGATAGGGGTGGTTTCCGCAGGGATGTTGCAATAACCATATATATTTTTGAAAATCACTATTGATGAAGCATATGCCCATATGGATCAAAAAGCAAAAAACAAAAAAAAAATTTCAACCCCCCATTTTATTTATTTTTTTTGGCTACAGGGGTTGCACTAGGAAATCGCTTTTAGTGTCCATGCATGGGTAATAATAACGTGCACAAAATGATATATGAAGCATATTAATGAAGGGCATTGTGTGTGAAGGATTCCAAGAAAATCACTTTATTTATTAATTCTTCTTTTTTTTTGGGTGGTTTCGGGGAAAAAGTTGGGGTGCATTATACAAATTTGTAAATAACAACAGTACATGGGTAATCGCTGAAAGTCTTTTTACTCTAGCATAAACGGTTCAGATGGTATAAAAAGGGGTTTTTTAAAATGTAACACCCTGTAATTAAAAAAAGGGCAATTATCCTTAAGTAAAACCTATACCAAAAAATCAATCATGTATTTGTGAATAATTTTCGCAGAATTTCTTTTTAATTTCCGTTGCAGTTAGGGAAAAATATATTTTTTTTAAAAACATCTTTTTTAAAAACTTGTCAACTTTGGGGCGCCACCCTTGCTAAACGGTGGATGATAGAGAGATGCTGTTAGAAATAAATCGTAGAAATTATAGTCCTCTTCATATTTCTATAAAAGAAATTTTTAGTAAAAGGTACAGGAAGGGCTACGTTCCGCAAAAACCACAAATTACCCCCTTTAAAGGGGTGAAAAGGGGGGTTCCGGGGCGAAATTTTTTCAGAAAAAGTTAGTCTTATAATAAGCATCCCTTGATATGTCAGAAAAAAAATTAAACCGGACTTGTGTCCATTTTGCAAGGTTCAACCTCTGTTTCCTACACTATTATTTATTTTTAGCATAGGTATAGGCAAAACGCTCGGACAGGTCGAATTTTAAAATAATCATAGTATATTATAGCATCAATGTTTTAAACTTTATTCGCGATCCCTCTTCAGGTGACAGGCATAAATTTGATTTTTTTAAATTGGAAGGTACATCATTTGACACCTCATTTAAAAGCTTCTGAA
Organism: Diabrotica virgifera virgifera; assembly: GCF_917563875.1. Classification (NCBI taxonomy): domain Eukaryota; kingdom Metazoa; phylum Arthropoda; class Insecta; order Coleoptera; family Chrysomelidae; genus Diabrotica; species Diabrotica virgifera. Next base: position 203,065,759 of record NC_065444.1, on the reverse strand, counting down.
ATACTGATTACAAAAATGTATAATACTTTAATCCTTTTTGAAAGCGTAGGTGCAAAATTTCGATCGAATTCTTTTTAAATGCATTCATTTTTCTTTCAATCCTGAGAAGACTAATAAGTATTTGAAAAATTTAAACGCAGAATTAAATATTACAGTATTCTTGAGGTTAAAAAGCCCCTGAGAACTTATATATTGCTTATTTTAATAAGTCACAGGGGTAAAAAAAGAGAAAATATAGTCTGATTTTTAATTTCAAAGATATCATTCAAACGAACCTTCTTGGATGTTCTAAGAACTTTCAGCCCTCTGTATTAATGTAGTCTTTCATTCTGTGTTTAAATTTTTCAAAAATACTTATTGGTTTTCTCAGGATTTGAACAAAATGAATCCGTTTAAAAAGACTTCGATCGAAATTTTGCGCCTACGGTCTCAAATAGGATTAAAGTATTATCCATTTTTGTAGTCAGTATTTCAAAAGCTTTTAAATGAGGTGTCATATGATGTACTTTCCTATTTAAAAAAAATCAAAGTTATACCTGTCACCTGAAAAGAGATCGCGTAAAGTTCGAAACATTGATGCTATAATATACTATGATTATTTTAAAAATAGATATATCCAGCCTTTTGCTTATGTGCTAAAAATAAATAAGTTAATAAGGGGGGTAACACTTATTCCAGGGCACTGTATGTATTACATTTTATATTTAATTATCATAAATGCATAACCAATAAAATACTTACAAATTAAAAGCTATTAAAAGGTAATTAGAAGGATTACGATGCCCGGGATTCAATTCGACCATCTAAATATTTTGACCCTTCTTAATTTAGATATATTTATGGGACTGAATTTACCTCTGCTCATGTAAATTACTGTAAAAATAGGTCTAGACCTATATATCTGCGACATGACCTTGACAACGCGTCTTTTACCGATCTTGAGCGATAGCGCGATAGTTTACGTTTACAGCATTATGGAGCAGCCCCGTATTATCGCTTTTGGTTTCATTTATCACTCTTCATTTTACTGCTACTGCTAGTGTCAATTTCCCGCTCGTGGAGCCGTAGCCTTATAGTAGTAATGTAAAAATATTTCGACTAAGGCTACGGCTCCACGGGCGACAAATTTACGCTAGCAGTATAGCCCAGTCGGGATAGCATTTGACCTTGCATTAGGAGCTGCGCCAAATTTTATTTTTCTAATCTTTAGGGAGGGTCAATATTAGTATAAATTTAAAATCTCGACTGAATTCCGCCGTTGCGTTAGCCGCCATCTTGATTTTAAACGAGAACTGTTTTTGCTCAATATCTCCGCCATTTTCAATTTTTTGACAAAAAGTGTACAAACTGAAATTGTTGAAAATACGATTTTCTATAATTCCATATATAATAATTTTTTTCGTGCGGTCGATATTTTCCGAGTTATGAGGGGAAAATAGTGACAGTTGTAGCATAATTATGGAATAATTGAACTATCTCGTTTATTATTAGTTCTACAACAAATATATACCTATACAAAAATGAAGAGAATTAAATTTTGTACAATTTTGATGCCATCCATTTTTTTGATAAGATCAATATTTAAGGTAGTACGTATGTGGTAAATGTGCGAGCGTAAGACCTGATTGATTTTGTAGCAATTGTTTTTGTTCAATATCTCCGCCACTTTCAACTTTTCGACAAAAAGTGTAAGAACTGAAATTGTTGCAATTACGATTTACTACAATTTTTCGAGAGAACCAGTGGCGGGTCTACAAGGGGGGAAATGGCAAAATTCCCCCCAACAGGGTCCAAAATTTAAAAAAAAATATTGAAATATCACGATATATTAGCTGACAAAAAACTTAAAATATCGACAGACAAATTCAACCAATAAAACCCGCTAGTTAATAAAAATTAAGTGAACTTAATGTATATAATGTCTTTTTATGTCTTTTATACAGGGTGTAACGAAAATACAGGTCATAAATTGAACCACATATTCTGGGACCAAAAATACTTTGATTGAACCTAACTTACCTTAGTACAAATGTGCATATAAAAAAAGTTACAACCCTTTGAAGTTACAAAATGAAAATCGAATTTTTTTTCTATATATCGAAAACTATTAAAGTTTTTTTATTGAAAATGGACATATAACATTCCTATGACAGTAGCATCTCAAGAAAAAATTATAGGGAAATTTGGATACCCTATAAAAATTTTATGGGGGTTTAGTTCCTTTAAACCCCCAAACTTTTGTGTACGTTCCAATTAAATTATTATTGTAGTACCATTACTTAAACACAATATTTCTAAAACTTTTTTGGCTCTTAGTACTTTTTCGAAGTCAGTTTTTATCGAGATATTTTGAATATTTGTCAAATCCACCACATATTTGTATATGGTTAAGTACGATTATGGATACTGACTTGGTAATAATATGAAAAATTATTGTATGAAATATCTCGATAAAAGGTGCTTTCTCGAAAAAATACAAAGAGGCAAAAAAGTTTTAAAAACATTTTGTTTAACTAATGGTATCGCAGTAATAGTTTAATTGGAGCGTACACAAACATTTGGGGGGTTTAAAGGAACAAAACCCCCATAAAATTTTTATGTAAACATATTAAAAAAGAAGCTGCAACTCGATAAAAACTGCCTTATCGAAAAAATACGAAGAGCCAAAAAAGTAAATATATACCTGTAGTTAGTAAATATATACCAATAAAGTTTAAAAATATTGAATTTAACTAATGGTATCACAATAATAATTTAACTGAAACGTACAGAAAAGTTTGGGGGGGTTTAAGGGAACAAAACCCCCATAAAATTTTTATGGGGAGCACAAATTGAACTATAGTTTCTCTTTAAGATAATTCTGTCATAAGAATGCCACATATCTATTTTCGATAAAAAATCTCTAATAGTTTTCGATATACTCGAAGAAATCGATTTTTATTTTGTATCTTCAAAGGGCTATAACTTTTTTTCTGTGCATATTTGTACTAAGGTAAGTTAGGTTCATTCGAACTATTTTTGGTCCCAGAATATGCGATTTAATTTATGACCTGTATTTTTGTTACACCCTGTATATTTAGTTTGGTTGATGTTTCATTGGAAGTTTCAAAAATTGTATAAAATATAATTCTCTTTATTTTTGTTTATGTACACTTATGTCGTAAAGTTAATAATAAATGGGACAATTCAATAATTATGCTTCCCCTCCGCTTCCATTATTTCCCCCCTTAACTCGGAGAATATTGATCGTATAAAAAAATTGTGCCAAAGAAATTGTAGGAAATTGCATTTCTAACAATTTTCTTTCCCACCATTTATGTCGAAAAGTTGAAAATAGCGGAGATATTAAGCAACAACAGTTCTCATTTAAAATCAATATGGCGGCTAATGCAACCGCGGAATTTAGTCGAGATTTTAAGTTTACACTACTATTGATCTCTCCTAAAGGATAGAATTATAAAATTTGGGGCAACTCGGAAACCAAATTCAATTCAATAATTATGCTCAACCGCATGAAAAAAATTGTTAAAAAGAAATTGTAGGAAATCATATTTCGAACAATTTTAGTTGAAAATGGCCTAGACATTGAACAAAAACAATTGCTATAAAATCAATCCGGTCTTACGCTCGCGCCATTACCGCATACGTACTACCTTAAATATTAATTTTAGCAAAAAAATTAAAGAAACCAAAATTGTGTAGAATTTAATTCTCTTCATTTTTGTATAGGTACATATTTGTTGTAAAACTAATACTAAACGAGATAATTCAATAATTCAATAATCATGCTCCAACTCTCACTATTTTCCCCTAATAACTCGGAAAATATGGACCACACGAAAAAAAATATAATAAATGAAATTATAGAAAATCGCATTTTCAACAATTTCAGTTTTTACACTTTTTGTTAAAAAATTGAAAATGGCGGAGATATTGAGCAAAAACGGTTCTCGTTTAAAATCAAGATGGCGGCTAACGCAACGGTGGAATTCAGTCGAGATTTTAAATTTATACTAATATTGACCCTCCCTAAAGAGTAGAAAAATAAAATTTGGGGCAGCTCCTAATGCAAGGTTAGGCCTGTTATTCGTCTAACCCGACTGGACTAGTAGCCGTAAAACGAACTTAAGGTTCCGCGGAACGGAATAGGAATAGCCGAACTGAACCAACTACAGGACTTGTGCGTAGTCGGTTCCGTTCCGCGGAATCTTAAGTTCGTTTTACGGCTACTGCTAGCGTAAATATGTCGCCCGTGGAGCCGTAGCCTTAATTCCGCCGATGCGTTAGCCGTCATCTTGATTTTAAACGAGAACTGTTTTCGCTAAGCAGCTCCGCCATTTTAAAATTTTCGACAAAATGTATACGCTCTGAGCTTCGCTGGTGTCGCTCCTGGCGGATTACTAATACAACTTTCACCGGTAATTTTTAAATTCATTATTTAATTGTTATCGCTTAATATTTACAACGCTAAAAGTAATTAAATTGTAACATATTTTTTTAAGATTTTGCTAATCATTTTGACGTTCTATTGATGAAATATTAATTTCTTACTTCGGATACTTTCACAATTATCGTGTAGATGGCGCTAAGATTTAATAGATTAATTTATAATTACATTTTACGGAACATTAAAAAAACGTAAATTCAGTATTTAAAACGTAAGTATATTTAAGGTAAAAATATATACCACAGCTTTGACCAACTAATATTTTTTATAATTAATGTTTTTAATTTTAATTTTAAATTAATCACTTTGACATTTATGTCAAATTTCCGGTAAATGTTTACAGACTTGCCACTACCGGCGCTCGCGAATTTATAAATATCCCCTCTACGTACGAGCTCACAGCCTATACGAACCGAAATTGTTGAAAAGGCGATTTTTTATAATTTTGTTGATTATAATTTTTTTCGTGCGGTCGATATTTTCCGAAGTATTGGGGGAAAATAGTGAGAGTTAGAACATAATTATTGAATTATTTCGTTTATTATTAGTTTTACGAGGAAAATGTACCGATACAAAAATAAAGAAAATTAAATTTTATACAATTTTTATTTCTTTAATTTTTTGCTAAAGTCAATATTTAATGAAAAACGTATGAAAAGTGTACGGACTGAAATTGTTGCAATAGCGATTTAGTACAATTTTTCGAGAGAGTCAGTGGCGAATCTACGTGGGGGATGGGGAAATTCCTCCCAACAGAGTCCAAAATTAAAAAAAAAAAAAAAATGTTGAAACATAAAAATGTATTAGCTGACGTCAAAACTTCGACAAACTTATTAAACTAACAAACTCGCTAGTTGATTAAATTAAGTGAACTTAATGAATATAAGTTATTATTTATGTCTTTTATGTAGTTTGGTTGGTGCTTCATTGGAAGTTTCAAAAATTGTATATAAGATAATTCTATCTATTTTTGTTTATATAGTATGTACAATTATGTCATTAAGGTAATAATAAACGAGACAGTTCAATAATTTATGCTTCCACACCACTTCTACTATTTTTCCCTTTAACTCGGAAAATATTAATGGTATAAAAAAATTGTGAGAATAAAATTGTAGGAAATTGCATTTCCACCAATTTTATTTCCTAGCATTTTCGTCAAAAAGTTGAAAACGGCGGAAATATTAAGGGGATGGGTACGAACTTTCGGCTTCAATGCAATTTAAAGAGGATTTATTTTTTTCGAATCCTGAGAAAACTAATAAGTATTTTTGAAAAATTTAAACGCAGAATGAAAGATTACGTTATTACAGAGGGCCGAAAGTCCCTGAAAGCTTCTATAATGTTTATTTTAATAAGTTACGGGAGTGAAAAACTAAGAGAAAATTTAGTGTGATATTTAATTTCAAATATCTCATTAAAAAGAAATTCCGGCCCACGGTAATAAAGTAATCTTTCATTCTGCGTTTAAGTTTTTTAAAAATACTTATTACTTTTCTCAGGATTCGAAAAAAAAAACAATACACTTAAAATAGGTACATCGAAAATTTTGACAGAAGTCAAAATGTTCCTTTCCTCTTAGGCAACAACGGTACTCCTTTAAAATCAAAATGGCGGCTAATGCGACAGCGGAATTTAGTCGCGATGTTAAATTGACACTACTATTGACGTCCCCTAAAGGTTAGAATTATAATAAAATTTGGGATAGCTTTCAAACAAGGTTCACTTCGATAAAGATGTTTTCCCCCACCCCGTTTTAATATTTTCCCGCTTGACTCGGAAAATATCAACCGCAGGAAAAAAATTGTTAAAGAAAATTGTAGGAAATCATATTTGGAACAATTTTAGTTGCGACTATTTCTGTGGAAAAGTTGAAAATGGCGTAGATATTGAACAAAATCAATTGTTATAAAATCCATCATTAGGTCTAACGCTCGCGCCTTTCCGTTTAGGTACTACTTTAAATATTGACTGTAGCAAACAATTTAAAAAAAAATTGTTTTAAATTTTACTCCACATTTTCAACAATTTTAGTTCCTATACTTTTTGGCGACAAGTTGAAAATGGCAGAGATATTGAGCAAAAACATTTCTCGTTTAAAATCAAAATGGCGGCTAACGCAACAGTAGAATTAGGTCGAGATTACCTCCCTCCCCAAAGATTAGAAAAATAAATCTTGAGGCAGCTCTGCAATCTCGGCATGCAAGGTTAGGCCTGATATTCGTCTAACCAGACTGGACTATAAGTTATGGTAAGTAATAATTTAATTGGAACTTACACAAACATTTGGGGGGTTTTAGGGGACAAACCACCATATTTTTTTTGTTGGGTGGACAAATAGCGTTATTTTTTTGAAACATGTTCCTGTCATAAGAAAGCCACATGTCTATTTTCAATAGAAAGTCTGTAAAAGTTTTCGATATATTATGTATTGGAAAAAATCGATTTTCATTTTGTAACTTCAAAGGACTGTAACTTTTTTTATGTGCACATTTTGTAGTAAGGTAAGTTGGGATCAATCGAACTATTGAGCTTTGTTTGGTCCCATAATATGTGATTTCATTTATGACTAACCCTTTTGCTACACCCTGTATATCGAGCCTCTTTTATACTAAAAAAAAAAGTAAACTGTATTTAAGAGAACTAAACTATAAACTGTAAATTTATTAAAACTTTGTAAACATTCCTGAAACAACATTAACTTTATTTTAAACAACCGAATAAAGGGCCTGACCCTGAGGGTTTTAACATACATACTTCAAAACTTTTGGGAAATACTTAAAATTGACCAGACACAACATAAATAAGTTTACGACCGTTTACTGACCTTGTTCTTGTGTTTTATTACATTCTTGTCAAACAATTTTCCTCGGTTGCCACAAAGATATCTAAAGGATTTAAACATGTTTAAGATTCTTCTATTTTGTTTATATTTTTGTTTTAAGGACAACAAAAAAACGGAAATGCCTTAAACTTTATATATCATATACAGTGTGTCCAATTAAATCAGCACCACATGGAAAACTGTTTTATTTATAGTTTTATGGAAAAAGTTATTGTTTATAAAAAGTTCTACATGATCTAAAACCTAAAGTACAATCATTAAAATACATGCACATAAAATTCAATTTTTTTTTAAAAATCGCCTATATTGCTAAGACAATTTAATATGTGATGTTGCATTCTAGCTTTTAGATCATTCAGACCTTTTAATAAAGAATAACTTTTTTCATGAAATTATAAATAAAAAAGTGTTCCATAGTGTCCAGTTAAATCTGCACCATCCCTAATAACACAAAACATTCGAGGAATGTACTATCAAAGTTCTATTTATATTTGAATGTCCTGGACATTCAAGGAACATTCGGTGAACATCTGATTAAATTATTGGTGGAATGTTACCACAAGCCATTCTATGAACATACTACCAATGTCCTATATTTTAAGAGAGGCCATTTATTATTCAATTTGCGTTCATTTTAAAATTTGCCGCGCGTGTATTACGCAATCACAAAAAGTTACAGTAGAAAAGTACAAAAAGTTACAGTTACATTGTTTATTGTTGTATTTTGTCTATTTTGGATTCATTTGGACTTAGTTTGCTGTATTTTGTGAACTTTATAAACTTTACCACAATGCAAAGTGATTATTTAAGGAAATTAATATTGGAAATTCCAGATATTCCAGAAAGGTAGGGGAAACAATTTTGATTTACTGTTCATTTTTTCCTGATATTTATCAATACATATTGATGAATTTTGTAAGCAAATAACATTATTTCTTTTATTGTTGTAGATATTTATTGAAGCTGAAAATAATTGGGGATTTAGATCCATATACAATTCAGTCAGAATTGGATTTTACAGTAAAGTGCATTCCACCAAAATACTATTAAAGATATTTATACATATCTGGTGGAGTCTTACAGTTACTACTCTAACTCTAAGCAGCAGATGAAAGCATAAAAAAGCCTTCAGGCACATAAATATTTTACAGCTGGATTTGTTTTTAAAGTTCCTAGTACCTACAAGAATATTGAGGAAATCCAGCTCCTCGATACTACTGGGCAAACTAGAAGATTGAGGAGGACAAAGCCTTTTGAACTAGTTTGAGGGATAGGTGATAGTGAAAAGCAGAGCATAGTGCTTGTGTGCCTGTGTATGTTAGAATAGTGCACGATCTTGTTAGATTAGATAAGAGATGCTATGGAGTAAGCTCTTCATTTTAAAGAACAGTAGTAATTTAGGTTAAATTAAAATTGCTCATTGGTCAATTATGACCAGATTGTAATTGTAATGTACAATTCAATAAAATGAATCATCATCGTAGTGATGATTATGGAAAAAAATATATGACAATATTTTGTGTAATAAAAATGTTTATAAAAAAAGATGAATAACCATTTTAAATTTCGTTGCAACACGAAACTACAGCCGCATCATTATTCTAGTGCAATCAGAGAGTGCAGCAAGCACCTCTACCGGTTTCTAAACTTATTAGTCTCTCATCAGGAGGCACATATGCTGCTCTCTCTGACCAAACCAGGACAAACCCGGGCGTGCAGTCACGGATTGCAACGAGCGAAATGGCAGGGATGCCCTAGCGGCAACAGCTAACAAAAAACTAAGTTTTCAATCTAATAGCACATAAAACAACATCCAAAAATGCTACTCTACATCCTACCAGATTGAAAACAATGGGAACCTTCTCTGGTAACACCTCCGAGGCTTCTACAATTTGATAGTCATAACGGATGCTGAGACTAAGGAAGATGAGGGAATTTTACAATTTATAATTCACGTCCCATCCGCTCAGCGCGGTAAAGTTCCAACGAGAATGGTTCCCTTCATACTACAATCAGAGTAAACATGTAAATCAAAAAAGATGAATAACCATTTTCAATTTCGTTGCAACACGAAACTACAGCCGCATCATTATTCTAGTGTTTATATGTTATGTTTATAAAAATGTTTATATTTATCAAGGATGTATTATTTGGTATGGCCACATATACTTCTGGTATATCGTCGGTGATGTGACAATACCTCCTATCTGCTTTTTCATGAATTTTGTAGGAGACGAAAAACTATTTTTGGGGTCATCTCCTGTTTTCACATGTAAATTTTGACATGTTTTGTAGTAAATAGATAGTTTAATTTACTACAAAACATGTCACAAAATATCATATAAAAATAGGAGGTGACTGTAAAAAAAGTTTTTAGTCTCTCTTACAAAACTCATGAAGAAACAAATCGGAGGTATTATGTCACATCAGCGACTATATCCAGGGAATGTATAAAAAATATACTGTGAATTCCACAGAACATTCGTAGACATTCATGGAATGTTCCAAAAAACATTCAAGGAATGTTTAAAATACTGACAGAGGAGTTTCCTGGGACATTTAGGGGACATTATTGTGCTTTTGAGGACATTCAAGGAATGTTTTCAAAATCCTGTGTGTACGTTCTAGGAACATACATGGAATGTTTGGTGTTATTAGGGATATGGAAAACTCTAAAATGCATTTAGAAGTGATGAAAAATGATAAAGTAACTCGGAAATAATTTAAGGAAATGAGTAAAGAAGAAAGGTCCAAGATACAAAGTTCATTATCAAAATAAAATTAAAATATCAAAAATAATGATTTGAAGCTTATTTCTGTTTTTTCATCGAAAAAATATTGAAATATAACAAGTTCATGGTTCGTGGAGAGCTACATATTCTTGTAAGTTACTGTGTGAAATATTTTCGATAATTGTAAGCTTGTTCATTTATTTTAGATTTAATTGATGATGTGACATAATTATACAAAAGGTCTTCATTAAAGAATTGAGTAACAAGATCATTTGTTTTTTTTTCTCCACTTTTGTGGAGGATGATGCTTCTATAAGTACCTTTTTAGCCTAAATTTTGTATTTTAAAGAAGTCTGAACTGCCTACGTGTCTCAAAAGAAAAGTCTGTAATCAGTGCGTGTTGCCAATACTTCCATATTATGGTGTAGAAACTTTAACAGTAAACAAGAAAGAAATAAAATTTGTGTTACCCAAAGAGTCATGAAACGCTCGATGTTAGGTATTTCTCGTAAGGATTGGATGACGAACAAGGAGAACAAGGAGAAACAAATAAGACGGAGGATAGGAGTGACCGATTTCATAGAAAGAATTATGACCCTTAACTGTAACTGGGTGCGGTAAACAGATAGAATAAAGGAAAATAGATAAAAAGAAGCATGTCGAAGTAGAGGTCGTCCACCAACAAGAACTGCCAAGTCTGAACTGCCTACGTGTCTCAAAAGAAAAGTCTGTAATCAGTGCGTGTTGCCAATACTTCCATATTATGGTGTAGAAACTTTAACAGTAAACAAGAAAGAAATAAAATTTGTGTTACCCAAAGAGTCATGAAACGCTCGATGTTAGGTATTTCTCGTAAGGATTGGATGACGAACAAGGAGAACAAGGAGAAACAAATAAGACGGAGGATAGGAGTGACCAATTTCATAGAAATAATTATGGCCTTTAACTGTAACTGGGTGCGGTAAACAGATAGAATAAAGGAAAATAGATAAAAAGAAGCATATCGAAGTAGAGGTCGTCCACCAACAAGAAGGTCCGATGAAAAGAAAAGGGATCGACAAAAATCGTTGGATGCAAACAGCACAACACAGAAATACATGGAAAATACTGAGGGAGACTAGAACCAGCAGTCGATAAATCCGGGTTGAATGATGATGATATTGACTTTATACTGTCTATATTCAAAAACACCCTATATATGCTTAGAACTGGTCAGAATTCAAAAATATATGAGCCAATTAAAGGAAAGCATATCTATTATTGATACTACTTGTGTAAATATGAAGATTACGAAAAAATTAATTAACAGTGCATGGATGCAAGGAATAATTGTATAAATTCACACCAAAATCTATAACGTTCAGTATAAAAAAGATATAACTATATAGTCCAAGTAACGAAGCTTAAAATAAGACAAAACCTCGCAATTTTTACAGAATGGATAGATTTGCTTGAAAATTTGAGAATAAGTAGTGGATAGTCCAAGCATCAAAATCTATATCATGCCAAAATGCACTCTAACCATGGGGGTGGTTGCCACCCCATCTCGGAGTGGAAATTTTTATTATATTTTGACCGCAAGAGTTGGTAAAAACATTCATTATATGCAAAAAACGTTCTATACATTTTTTTGATAAAATTAATAGTTTTCGATTTATTCGCTATCGAAAGTGTTAGTTTTATATCGAAAAAATCAATGTTTTTAATGAGTTTTCTGCTAATAACTCAAAATAAAAGTTCGTTTTATCAAAACAACTTTACTTAACAAAAATGTACCTTTTGAAAAAATGAACAAAACCGTTTTTATTTTCTTTAAGACCGGTAGAAATCGAGGTTATACTTTATTATATGTTGGCTCTTCTTCGTCAAATGCTAAATATTGTGGTGTCAAAGTCATAGGACGGGCTTTTCGAGGATTACTTGTGGAACTTAATTTAAAGTATTTAAAAGTGTATATCTCCAAAAATAAAAAAAATTTCTAGCTAAAAAATTAAGTGACTTATAATGAAAAGAATATCAGGCCCTATTGTTTTCAGCAAAAAAGTGATCGTAAACAGCCCCTTAATCACCACCCTAATTAAAATTTATCATTGACTTGATTTGGTTTTCTTTATTTATGTATTGTTAATAGGTTCTAGAAGTTTGATTAGTTTTTAAAAAATGGAGTTAAAAGCGAATAACGAGTTTTTGTAGTTTGGTAAAAAATGCCCTTTTCTTCAGAATAGAAAGATTAGCATTAGACATACGAAAAATTATTTAAATATTATGAAATTGTAGCTTATTTAATTCCCAAGAAATTGGTTGGCAAAAACATTTTTTACTGCAAAAATTGAGTGAGCTTTTGACAATTAAAACTTGTAATATTATGCAAAAACCACCTTTACCAACCCTTCCAATGCCAATTTGTAAATGAGAATATTAAAAGGATTTTTAATATTAATAGCCTTATATAGATCTTGTTAAAAACCTACAAAATTCTTTTATCTAATCTATGTCATATTATGTATAAGTTTTTAGTTTGTGAAAACTGTCATTATAGATAGAAGTGCGTGAACGGTTTAAGGTGTGCGTGAAGTAACAATGTATTTTAAATGGGATTTACTTTTTCGCACACTTTCCATAGGTTTTTTGGCACACTTTCATATAATCAAATTTCCTTAACTTTCGCGTTGTCATGGTGATGACAATATGAGCAATGACTTACAAAAAAATTTTTGATAGTTTTGTGGTTTGAAAGTAGTTAGCATTTTTAAATGTCAAAGTTCTAAAAATTTTAGAATAGAAATGAATTCCAGTGACGAAGAGTTACATTTTTTTTATTTGTTTATAGGAGATAAAATATTGTATGAAACTGTGCGTGAAGTACTTTTTGCGAACTTACGCGAAGTATAGCACTCGCTCCGTTGTCGCTCGTGCTCTAAAAATCGCGTGCGTTCGCAAAAAGCATACTTCACGAAATGTTTCATAAATAACTATTTTAAAGAACTTTCTAAGATAAAAAATAAATACGTTACGGTTAAAAAATCAATATATTTTTTGAAAAAAAAAATAGAAATCCAATTGGAAGCATAATAATGTAAGTTACCGGTGTTTTTAGTCTTTGGACTTATTTATTCTTCTTTATTTTTTATTGTTAATAGATTCTAGAAGTTTGACTGGCTTAGACTGATAAGTTTAAAAAAAAATTAGCATAAGAGATACGAAAAAATGTTTAAATATGAAATTGTAGGTATGTAATTTAATTCCTAAAAACTTGGTTTCATAAAATTTGTTCGACGGCAAAAATTGCGTGAATAGTAAATGAGTATACCATCGAAAAACATTGATTTTTTGATATAAAACTAACACTTTCGATAGCAAATAAATCAAAAACTATCTCTTAATCTTATCAAAAAAATGTATAGAACATTTTTTGCTTAGAATGACTGTTTTTATTAACTTTTGCGGACAAAATATAATAAAAAATTTCCACCCCCGAGATGGGGTGGCAACCAACCCCATGGTTAAAGCACCTGTCGACGTCATATTGATTTTGATCCATGGACTATCCACTACTTATTCTCAAATTTTCAAGTAAATTGATCCATTCTGTAAAAATGGCGAATTGAAAAGCTTTGGTTCCTGGACTAGTATAAATTTTATTAAAATTAATGTACGTTGAAACAAAATGACAAAGTTAAGTATACAATTTGTATAAAGGACTCGGCAACTTTAAAAGTTTGGCTGCGAAAGTTTTAAAATTACGTCACTTTATATATCTTTTTTAGCTTAAGAAAAACGTTTAGAGAGTATCTACCAAGTTTTATTACTAAATCTTGTTTAAAAGCGTAGGTAATAAAAGATATCCTTGGTCAGCTTATTTTAGAAACTTGGTGATATAAAGGATTCACGTTGATCCCTTGATATACGCTCCACATATTTTTCTGCTTTTCTATATAAAATAGAAATTGCTTTTAGACCACATGTGGCCTGAAATCCTTAGCGTTTTTAGAGAAGCAAAAATATTTAATTCCATTGAGACATACCGGCAAATTTATTTATACAACACAAAACATAAAGTTTCAAAGAATCTAATAGTAAATAATAGAGGAAGTAACTTTGTGATATACAGCAATTTACATAAAATGTACATATTATACACTTATAATTTTCTACCATATTTTTATAACAACTTTTCAAATAAAAAAAAAACAAACAGATAAAAGAACATGAAACAAGAGAAACATTATTATTTTTTTCTCTTATGTACGGACTAGTTTGCTCCATAGACAAAAACATTTATATAGACGGATTAATTCCCTTATCGCCTGAGTTAAAAAACCATCGGTAAAGAGAAGAAGTGATTCCAACTTTGTGTCCACTCTTCGTTTAAAAATCAATAGTCCGCTGATAATGGATAGCGACGACACAGATTCTGAAGATTAAACAAAGAGGAGAAGAGAATATAATCCACAGTTCGGGGTGTTTAATAGAAGCAAAAGAACACATAGAACACCAGTAAAGGAAAATAACTAAGAGGATAAATTGGATAAACTAATAACAATGATTAGGAATTTAACAAGTGAAACCGGAAAATTGTCAACTTAAATGGAAGAAATTATAGAAGAACAAAAGAATTATGGGAAAGAGATAGAACTATTGAAAATGGAAGTTTAAACTGTAAAAAAAGAAAACCAAAACTTGCAGACGAAAAAACAATTGATACAGACAGAGCTTTTTGATACGAAAGCTAGAGTGCAAAACTTAAAAAAGAGCCAAGACAATCAAGAGTCAATGCAAGAATTAACAATCAACACATGTAAGGCAGGAATACTAAAAGAAGAGATAACATGCGTTATGGAAAAATAATTAGGAATATAGACAAAGATTGAGGAAGCTATAAAGCTGGGAAATAAAATATGTCTGGTACAGATGGAAAACAAGCAAAAGAAATATTTGGTTTTGCAGAATAAATACAAACTGAAATTAAAAGGAAAGCAAATATTCATAAACCACGACAAAACAATATGTTTAATAAACGTCATTTTTTATAAAATATATATAGTCGTTCTCGATTTGGCTAATTTTAATTTTGAAACATTTGAAGAAGTTTAAGCAAGGTTTAAAAGGTGAGAAAATTAAATGAGATTGTAAGGAGGATAGTAAAAAGAAAATAAAAATTCTAAACAATTCTAACTTACTAAAAAAAATTTTAGTCGGTTCACAAATCAAATAAAAATAAATTTGAGTGCGACTCATAAGTTACACGTCAACTTTGTCTGCTATATACACAACCTACACATTTTCTTGGTTTTATTGTGATGATCAGATTCAATTATTTGTTTACAGTGCTAAACATCTTCCAGACGTTTTCCTTAAATCATTAAATCGATGCTACCAAATATATTAAAGGAAGGTTTCTACCATAAATGACGTAGTCTTACCCATCTCAAGGAAAATCTTGTTTATGCACGTATTAATCAGGCTTACACTTAAATATAATCTCATATAATTTTCGTCCTTCTGTTGGGACACTGTTATTTTCGATAGACCAGATCATTTATTTTGATTACCGCCCGCATATCCCTCTCAAGCTGATTATAATTTAGAGTTAGAGGATACTCTCTTCGTCTTTATACAGGATCGTCCACTCAAAAGATTGTACCATTCCTGATTTCTGCCGTCTTGCTTCACAGGTTTTTGGATGATTTCCCGCAAGTGTTGATGAAGCTCCATTCTTTCTATGCTTGTTTTTTTTTTAAACTTTTTGTTTACTGATTTATCTTCTTCTCATTTTAGTACATATATGCCCGAGCCATTTTACCTTTTGAGCCTTTGTATGTCGGACTCTATGTATAATAAATGTCCCTCATTTACCTAGATATCTTGTTCTCGATATTTATCGCGTGGTTAAATTATCGTATAAATCTCCGTTTTGGATCCTGTTTTGGTCCAAGAATTCTTGCGTGGATCTTTTTCTCTATTATTCTTTGCTTCTTGTCATCTTTTTATATTTTAGTCTATCTTTTAATAGTTTTTGGTATTTTAAATATGCTCTATTGCCCGTTTTTACTCTTTCAGTTATCTCTGCGTTCCTGGGATTGAGCTATCTGGTGTTACATCTAGATCCTTTTTAAAATCCATAAGGAAAATGTTGCTGTAGCTGGCTGTATACCAAAAATTGAAGAAAAAAATCTTCTATGTAAAAGGTATATTTATTTAAACCCAATAAAAGGTTACATTAAAACAGAACGTCTTCGCTCTAAAGAGAGCATCATAAGTGTTCTAAGCAAGCTCTACATTCTAAGCCACCAAAAATACATGGGTTAAAACCCTTAAAATGCCGACCAAAAGTCTTACATTGGCGTGTTATATATTAAACCTTGGCGAAGGGTGAAATTTAAACAAGATATACCTCAAAGCATCATATGACTATACCACGAGTATGTGGGTGGTTGAGTTGATTTCTCTGTCTTTACAAAGAGAAAGGTGAAAGCCAACTCAGTTGGCCAACTCACCTATCGCCAGGGTTTAATATATAACACGCCAAAGTAAGACTTTTGGTCGGCATTTTAAGGGTTTTAACCCATGTATTTTTGGTGGGTTAGCATGTAGAGCTTGTTAGAACACTGATGATGCTCTCTTTAGAGCGAAAACGTTCTGTTTTAATGTATCCCTTTATTGGGGTTTAAATAAATATACCTTTTACACAGAAGATTTTTTTTTTCTTCAATTTTAGATACTTTTTGTAATATACGGTACGCGGAAAAATAAACAGTACTGAAATTCGTATGCCTCAAATTTGTATGTGTCAGGCGTCGAAACGTAGTGAGTGATTTCCAAACGTCGTTATAACGTATGTAAATGTCGTGATAATGTTAGGTGCTTCAGAATGGTTCTCAGTTTTGTAGAAAAAAATTTTTCTGGTGGAGTACTATTTTCAGTCCTACGGAAAAGGTCACGGAAACGGTTTAAGCTTAAAATCAGCAATGGTTTCAGAAGGATGTCACACTACCAGATGCGTACATATGGGGAATGCTGAAGGAGTCAGACAGATCCACCGTCTGCCATTTCGGAATTGTGAATTAGAATTAAAGATTTTTTGTACCAGAGACAGTGGCGGATCTAGAAATTTACTTTGGGAGGGGAAATTTTCCTTAGGGGGAACAATAAAAACCAACCAAAATACATAAAAAATACAAACTTAAGCATTAGTTCCCTTAATAGTTTCTCTAATAGGCATTAACTACCTTTAATTTTCCTAACTAACGTGTTTATTTGGTTAAATTTTTCGTTAAGAGGATGGGTAGGTACGTATTTTCGGCTGCAATGCTATTCAAATGGGGATTCCTTTTTTTCGAATACTGAGAAAACTAATAAGTATTTTTGAAAAATTTAAACGCAGAATGAAAGATTACGTTTTTGGCGAGGGCAAAAAGTCCCTGAGAACTTCTATAATGTTTATTTTAATAAGTTACAGGGGTGAAAATCTAAGAGAAAATTTAGTGTGATATTTAATTTAAAATATCTCATTCAAAATAAACTTTTTATTTATTCTAATGGATTTTCGGCCCTCGGTAATAATATAGTCTTTCATTTTGCGTCTAAATATTTCAAAAATATTTATTGGTTTTTTAAGGATTCGAACACAATGTCCGTGGTAATATTTCCAAATCTATCTTTGTCATAAAACGCACTCAGTCGAATAGAATATTGTCAGCATACTGTCAGCCAGACAGTGACAATCAGTGACAACTTTAAATATTTGACATGGCATCGGGAATTAATCCTGTCGCCAGGGGGGTACAACGGCCTCCTTTATTCAGATGGACTTACCCAAGTTTTTGTCATGTATTTTGACCCGTAGAATACGAATTTTGTGGGTAACAGTTGATCCGGATGTCGATAAGATTGTTATTGACCAAGAACTTGAGAAATTACATAACAGAGATTTCTCGCAAAACAAAACATTTTTTTTGTATTTTTTGGGTCATTCTAAGTAAAAAATGTTCTAACAATTTTTCCCGTAGGATGCTAGGATTCCCGTAAAAATAAAATAGCAATTCTACTTAGCGCCTCTGAAAGTTCAAGTCAAATTATATCGGTTTTGATTATTTGCATTGCTAAAAATTTATTGTGTTATTGTTAAACAAAGCTACAAACACCTAGTGCGTGAATGATGTTTTCTATGATTTCTCATTTAAAATCGAACGAGTAGGTAGAATAGGTATTGTCGAAGCGAAGATCGGTGAAATATACGCATTTGATCAATGAAATTCGATATTTTTAAGATATTTCAGAAGCCGCTACAGATAAAATGTTTTAACGACCTATTAATCATTTATAATTACTCAACGGATATTAGTACAGTTAAAATAATTAAGACGATAACCGGACAACATTGATTTAATGAGTAAAATTTAGTTTTTTTTAATTTAATGACAAAAAAAGCAAGCCCATTAGCAGAACCCAATTAAAAATTATTTTGCACATCATATTTGAAACATTATTTGGTTGAAAAATCTCATTTTTGTGGGCAAAAAATATATTAATTTGTTTGGACTAAATTACAGTTGTGCTTATCTTAAAAAAGATATGTTACTATCAACATTCGCACAGTGTTGCCAAACTGAATTTTGTTATTTTGGGTGTAAATTTTTTCCACGGATCTCCGAGGGTACAATACTAGTGCAATCGAGGCTATTTCTACGTAGCATGCGTTAAAACGCATGTAAAGGCACGGGAAACACTATGTGCTTTTAGCTTTGTTAAACAATAAAAAAATAAATTTTTAGCAATACAAATAATTAAAACCGATATAATTTGACTTAAACTTTCAAATGCGGTAAGCAGACTGGCCATTTTATTTTTTAATCAAAAGTTATTCGGGTTCAAAAATTGCAATTTTTCGATTTTTTGAAAGTTCAACCGCGGTTATCTCGAAAACTAGCCATCCTACGAAAAAAATTGTAGAAACATGTTTTGCTTAGAATGACCCAAAAAATACCAAAAAAGTTTTTTTTTGCGAGAGATCGCGGTTATGTAATTCCTCAAGTTCTTGGTCAATAACAATCTTATCGACATCCGGATCAACTGTTACCCAAAAAATTCGTATTCTACTGGTCAAAATACATGAAAAAAACTTGGTTAAGTCCATCTGAATAAAGGAGGCCGTTGTACCCCCTTGGCGACAGGACTAAATATTTTGACTTGTTGATTAAATAATGTTGATATATAGTTTATTTGATAAATAATTGATTTAAGACCTGAACTTAATAAAAAGTTATTTATTGTGTATTATTTGTGGGAGATCCAAGCCGAGAATACATCAGGATAATATATTCTGTGATTATTTTGTTGTTAAAGATGTTCAAAATTGTAAGCGTTCCCTAGTAACAATATATTATTGAAAAATCACTTTTCGTCTTTTCTCGATTGAGTATTAGTTTGTGTTGTACATATAAATTATTACAATCACTGAATACATAGTTAGTGAAAAAATTATCAGTAGTAATTGCATAAGAGCTCTAAAATTATTGAATTTTTCCCGAGTGACACTTTGACAGTTTTAATTTCACGAGCCGAAGGCAATGTCAAAGTGTCACGAGGGCAATATATTAATTTTAGAGACTGAGTGCAATTTGTTGCGATTATTTCATGAATAAAATTGTTCAAAACCAAAATTTTATTGTTAATTTATTTATGTAAGTACAAATTAGTACAATTAAACACACAGTTGTTATAAATATTATACGGTTGAAAGTCATCACTTTTATAATTTTTAAAACATTAATTGTCATTAATGTCACTGAATGTATTTTTTCATAGCAACGAAGGGCATCTGACGTAATATACTTGACGACGGGAAATTATCAAAAATTATCAGTTTAATTTAGATTTCTGTAGCTTTCTATTGGTCAGAATCTCCTATGAATGAAATAATCGCATTTATTAACTGAATTAATAATTTGCAATTATAAAAATATCAGTTATCCAAGAACATTCAAAAGCCATATCTTTAAATTAACGATGATATTTTCAAGTAGAATGACATTCTAGTAATGTTTACATATCCATACCAGTGTGAATTTTACTACACGTAGTTTGTCGCGATGTGTAAATACCCGTAAAATATTTGAGAATTATGTACCGATGGCCTTAAGTGGTTTCGGTTTCATGCCAGCTAATATATTTTTATGTTTGAACAGTTTTTTTTTTCTTTAATTTTTGACCTTGTTAGGGGGAAATTTCCTCATTTTTCCTCCCCGTAGATCCGCCACTGCCAGAGGGCATCTTTAACATCAGTTTTATCGGGAACGTGCGTCGTCGTGAATAATGTTTGCAAGGCTATATCATGTATACTGTATACTAGATAGATAAATAATCATAAACATTTTAAAATTCATTTCAGTACTGTTTATTTTGCCGCATACTGTACGTACATGTTTCAATATTTATCTCATTTATGTTACAATTTTTCCTCGAGCTACAACATATACCTACTTCATCTTTTCTTCGTTTATTTTTATTCCTTTAATTTCCGCTTCTTATATTAGATTCATCAGTGCCAGAAACATATAATTTGTTTTTTCTTCATTTATTTTTAGTGCGTATTCAAAAATTTGTTTTCCTCTTGCGGCTATTACCATGTCTGTCGTAGACGTTTCCTATAATTTGAGTAAAGTTTTGTATTTTCATCTTATTGACTTCCATTTTTTTTTCTTCGCTCTGCCGAAGACTGTGTTAAAAAGTGTAGTACACAGAATATCTCCTTGTCAATCTATTATTTCTATATTGATAACTTATGTATTTCCTTCGTCTATTGTAGCTTCTAAGGAGTTGTTCATTTTAAAAATCTACAGTCTGCTCTCATGTACCACCTAAAAACGTTCGAAGAGATTCCATGGATTATTTGCCGATATATGATCAAAGTAAACAAAAATGTAAATCTGTCACGTGTCCTTCGTTTTCACATAATATTAAGTGCTCTAAAATGTGGTATACTTTTTAAATAACAATCACAACAAGTTTGTCTCATTTCATAATCAGTAGCGTATTTATACTTAAATGCTTAATGAGTCAGATGTGATACAACTATTTTTTTGCAGAATAAATAAAAACTTTATATACAATTTTTTTAATTGTTTTTTTCTATATCCATAAAGCATAACAAGTCTAAAAACATTTTGTTTTACCGATATTACAACATTAACGCGGCATCCGACAGGTGAATTTTTTGCCACTAACAGACAGGTGGGGTGTGACAAACCCCAGCAATTGAAAGAGTAATAGAGTCTCAATACATACGTGTAGTTGTCTGTGGTATCTGGAACATCAACATTTTGAAACTGGTTAGGATAGTCACTATTTACACTAACATTGTCTATTTCTTCACTTACTTCCGAATCACTTTTTTGTCAATACATTCGTCACTGTCTGCTTCATCCCATAAGGTCTGAAGACGTGCCTATTCTAGTTCGTAATTTTTATTTTAGCTTAAGCTATAAAAAATTACTTACTTATACTTACTGAGTAAACAAAATAAAGACAATTCTGCAGAAAGTAAAAAATCCCACTAGTGGGTGTGAGGTGTGACCACTTTCAATTCAAATGTACTTGCTGAAAGTAAACACATGACTAAAAACTATGTGTCATCGTATAGAAGAATATACAATAGAAAGCTATCTAGCCGCTGTGGCCACTACATGCAGAATTTCCTTATGTTTTAGGCGCTTTAGCATTGTTGGGGTGTACTACACCCCACCTGTCGGATGCCGGGTTAAAATGTGAAAATCTTGAATTATTCATTTATGTCTGTACGTCTGTCAACACAACTCTTCCGTTGATGTAGGGATAATGTGTGTCAGTCAACAACAAAGATGTAGGGGTGTACGGTTAATTCATTGCTATATAACAATATAGTTTTCACATTTACGCTTACCCAAGAAAAATACTACGTGTTTGGGAAAGAAAAATACTAAGAAATAGCTTTGGGCCTGTGCTTGATAAAGCAGCAGGGTTATATAGGATAACAACTAACAAAGAGCTCGAAAAACTATACCCAGACGTCAACATCATAAAAGAAATAAAGTCCAGAATACTTTAATGCGCAGGACACCTCAGAAGACATTCTGACCAAAGAAGAGTAAAGTTGGTATGGGAGGAAGTCCCAACCGGAAGAAGACTCCGGTGGCGGGATAATAAAGCAGAAGACCTGAAAGCTATGGACGTGGAGAATTGGATATTATTGCTCAAGACAGAGTGGATGCATGTTGTCGCGTCGGCTTCGACGAAGGGTTGTAACGCCACGGAGTAAGTAAGTAAAGAAAAATAAACCCAAATCCTGCAATTAGTGCCGAATAAGGAGCTAGATGGGCCACACATTACAAATGTCACTAAATAGTATATTAAGTATGGAGAACGGTGAGGGTTTTATACCGATCGAAGACAATTGTTTGGAGGAGGAGCGGGGCGACGACTCCAATTATTGTCTCAGATCGGTTACCCTTAACGTTCGACATGCTTATAACGTTTTTTGCACGATTGATACCATTATAAATTATAAAATTAAACATTTTCGTCATATTGACTAGTTTCATTCATTTTATCAAGATAGATACTTTGGTTGTTAGGTAGTAACTAGGGTGCATAACAACAATGGAGAATTGAGTTTTTATTTAGTTGTCAATAATTTAAAGTACAATTTTGATTATTATAAATTAAAATATGAGCGAAAGTGAATTTGAAGAAATTGAAAGGGCTTGGGAAGAAGGGTGTTCCGCAATTATTCCCGAAAAATCCAAAATCCGTTATCAAAATACCTACCAAAGTTTTAAAGAATGGTGCGAAGGCAAGAATTTAAGAATCGAAGAAAAGACTCTATTGGCATATTTCGTTCAAAGACATATGCAGTTGGAAGCTCCTGGAAGCCTCTGGGCAGAATATTCAATGATTAAATCCACCGTTTTTCTTTATGATGGCATTGATATTTCCAAGTTTTCAACTTTTATCGCGTATTTGAAGAGAAAAAATGTTTGCTACAGGCCTAAGAAAGCGAGCATTTTTACACGGGAGCAATTTGAAAAATTTCTGATGGAAGCACCGGATGAAGAATTTCTAGTTAACAATGTAATATAAGCTAGTTTAGGTAAAAGAAATACTCTCATGAAGATTTTTTCATAATTTGTAGGTCGCAATGATATTGGGAATATCTGGTGCCTGTAGAAGAGAAGAATTATATAATATTACTATGAATGACATCCAACAAACCGATGGTTTAATGATTGTAAAAGTACCCAATACAAAAACGAACATCCACCGTACTTTTCCAGTCGTTAATAAACCAGACGATAAAATTCCATATTTAGAAATTCTGCAAAAATAAATTAAAATTAAGAGATTTTTTAACTCGACGGTAAGTGAATTACTTACCGTCGAGTTGGAGTACTTACCGTCGAGTTGGATTACTTACCGTCGAGTTGCTAGTAAATGTCACCTACTGACGTAAAATCTGTCACGGTAAATAGTCAAAAATGATCAATCGTGCAAAATAGTATATTATTCAACGAGCATGTAATGATGGCTATTACTCACGATGATGAAGTTTGCGACACGAGCCGTAGGCGAGTGACGTAATTCATCAGAGTGAGTAATAGCCATTACATGCAAGTAGAATACTATACTTTTTCTACGACCTTTTTTTTTAATTTTAATTAGTAAAAATTTTACTTGTCAACTACTCGAGATTTAAATTATAATAATTTACAAAAATACCTAAATGCTATTTACCTCTAGTACGTGGATGAATAGTTGGTTGCCTACTATTGCCAAATTCTTACTTATTGTAAAAATACAACTAGAAATAGTCAATAATATAATATATATAAGTTCCATTCGTTTCCGAAAAATTATGAGCTTAAATTTGTACCTACTCTCAGTGAATCTACAATTAGACCAATCAAGTTAGTAAAAAATAAGCCATTTTTCGACATAACGGAAAAGACGAGCTGTGACAGTTGAAATGTGTATTACGAGATATTATAAAAAGACTGCCATCTTGGGATTCATCAATTTTTTAGTGGAACAGTTTTTAAATAAACAATCAAAACGTCAAACTTAGTTTTTGGCTCATAACTTAAAAACATGTTTATTTAGAAATTTGACGTCCACAGGTAACTTTTTTAGAAACAAAAGATACATCGAATGAGATACGCTAAAAGAAAATCGGTTAATAAACAAAAAAGTTATTGCAAAACGGACGACAAAATCGCTGTTTTTGAATATTGTTAATAACAATTTTATTGTTTATTAAGATATGTTTAAATATACCAAAACTTGAGCGCACTATAGTGTTTGGTTGGTGTGCAAAAAATGGTCCAGATCTGTTAAATAGTTTTTGCGAAATTGAATTTGTTTTTAAATTTTTTTGAAAAACGATCTAATTTCTAAGGCTGGTCCCGTTAATTTGGCTGAATGTATCTCAATAATCAGGGACGTATTTTGTTCGTTAAGATGTATACTAATAATGTGTGAAAAAAAAGTTTAAAAAAATTGCATTTATGTACACAAAATTATTTGTTAATAAATAGCACTTTTTAAGCTTATAAACAATTACAATAACTCCGTAGAATTTAGATCAAATTAAATGGCAATAAAAAATACGGAAAGCTGGTTAAAATACACAACTTCTAAAAAAAAATTAAGGTCTTACGACCCTTGGGGTCTGAGATAGCCCCTTTTTTTTGAAAAAATCACTGTTACGTTCATTAACAACACTAAGATCTGAAATTAACCAATCTTTTATAAGAAAAGTCAGAGTTTTTAACAAAGTTTTTTGCAAGAAAAAATGTTAAAAATTGTTTAAACAGTATTGTTATAAAGAAAGAGTATTTTGCGTTCCGACTAAAGTAAAAAAAAATGATGGGCGCAGCCGAATGAGAATAAATTCGCGGACTAGCATTCGCTAGCGCTAGACCGTTGCAGCCCATTTTTAACATTGACCGGATTTGAAGCTTAATATTATATTTATATATTTTGGTAGAAACTTGAATTTTATGAATATTATTATGTTGCACATTTATTTAGTAAAATTATATTTTAAATAAATAGATTTAAAAAATAACAATCAAAAGGCCACAAAGTCAAAATATGCAACAGAAAAAAAGTTACGCGACCTTATAGACGAATGGTACTCCCCAAAAAAAAACGCATTTCTCGAGATATCAACCACGGTGTGGTGAATGGCTAATTTCGGTCTTACTTTATACTTTTGATGGTGCTGAAAACGAAAATGAGTTTTATTTTGAATTTTATATGGGTAAACATTGTCAAAATCGCAATTTTACCCTAAAAATAAAAAAAATGAAATTACTTTTTTCATAACATTAGAAGTTACACCACTTTTTTTCTATAAAACATTTTGTTCTCTGTACTCTAGATTTTAACTTAAAATTAATTAAACAGCTAAATTTCAAATTTTGTTACTCAACTTTTGCGATTAAACTTTGCAATTCAAGAATCTGCACCTTTTACTTCAAACAATTTATAACTTTATTTATGGCAAGACAGAAATATTGAAGCAGGTCCCATTGTCTTCAGAAAGGTGAGAAATATATACTATAAAAATATCAGAAAAAAAATATTACAATGGAATAGAGTTGTAGCAAATTAAACTCAAAAAAACGTGATTTTTTTTATTTTTAGGGTAAAGTTGCGATTTTGATAATGTTCCCCACGTAAAATTCAAAACAACCCTCATTTTAGTTTTCAGCACCATCAAAAATATAAAGTATGACCAAATTAGTATCAGTATCTCGAGAAATAAGCTTTTTTTGGGGTGTGCCGCTCTGCCGTGCTTAGCGAAAACGCCGTATCTGCAAAAATCTGAAAAAATTAGATTTATACATTTTTCTAACCCAAATGTGCATATCTATCTTATTTGCTTA
The DNA here is from genome assembly GCF_917563875.1 of Diabrotica virgifera virgifera. Taxonomy (NCBI): domain Eukaryota; kingdom Metazoa; phylum Arthropoda; class Insecta; order Coleoptera; family Chrysomelidae; genus Diabrotica; species Diabrotica virgifera. The sequence goes on along the minus strand of NC_065444.1, from coordinate 203,039,812 downwards.
CTAAAAATGACGTAAGTTAAGCCAAAATAGATTAAACACAACGCATTTTATGCCGTATCTGCAAAAATGTTCATGGATACTTAGAATAAATGCGTCATCTGAAAAATACTTAGAAAAAACGCCGTATTTAAAGGTCACTTACCGCGTTTATCCTAAGCAGGCACTAGATGCGGCGTTCTGCCTAAGCCTTTGACAGATTTTTACAGCATGTGTAAAATTTTTAATAAGGTTAGTTTGTTGCCATTTTTCAACGTGATCGGTTGTTTGATATAATTTTTTAAATATGTCAAATAGAAAATAGAACAAAGTTAATACTGCAGAAGGCTATTTTTTCTTTATCAATAGAAAATCTAAACACATATCTCACAATAAAACACTGAAAACTTTTGTTTTCTATACTTCCACAAAATTTATTATTTACAACTATGTGACTACAGCTAATTTACATTGTAAATTATATCACTTGAGAAAGGCACTCTGCCGAAACAGCTGTAGTCACATAGTTGTAAATAATAAACTTTGTGGAAGTATAGAAAACAAAAGTTTTCAGTGTTTTATTGTGAGATAAAACGAACTTCCCTCAAGTAACGGTCGAATCCATCAATTATCTAAACACATATGTTTGAGTTGTTGGTGATCAAGAAATAATGTGAGGTATAGCGGAGTTTCCTATGTATATGAATATTGTTGTTGATGCGACATTGTATTATTACATTACATCAGGTATTTTAAACAGTGCAAATTTTATAAAGTTTGTTCGAAATAGGAATTTTGGTACGAAGTATTTTGATCGTCGTACGTCGTAGAATTTCCAAATAAAAAATGTGTTATAAAAGTACATAGTTAAATCAATGTATAATAATTAATAATTAAAAATAAACTTGATCGTAAATGTTAATCGTTTCTGGAATGTTTTTAATTTTAAAATTCAAGAAAAGCCCCTTATGGTAGGGGAGCAAAGTATGCTAAATGTGCAGTCACTCGAGCGCTTTGGGGACCTATTGGGTTGTGAAGAGTAGGTCCTAAAACCAAAAAAAGTTAAGTAAAGTTTTCCATTTTAGTGGGCGCTTGTCATTTTTTAATTTAATTTTCCATTTTCAATAATCGTTTTTTCCGATTATAACGCCATCTATCCATAATTCGAAACAATGTTTCGAATAAAAGTTACTTATTTTTACGTAAGGAATCCAAATTTGCAACAAAAAATGAGGGCCCCTATTTAAGATTTTAAAGTAACCCCCCACCCCACATCCACGGGGGGACGTGTTTGGTGCCATTCGATAGATTTTTCAAAAATATTGAATAAGTGTATTTTACAGTTTTTCGATCTGATGTTCATTTTGCGAAATATCGCGGGATTAGTATTTAAAATATTAAATTTACCCCCACCCCTCTCCGTGGGAAGTCGTGTTTGGTATCATTCGATAGATTTTTAAAAAATATTGGGCACATATTTTTTAGTTTTTCGATCTGTCATTCATTTCGCGAAATATTCCCTTTTTTCTCGTGAAACTTTGGGACTCACCCATTTCCTTACGCCCGGCTCAAATCGTCAGATTTTTGAAATATACACTCTTTTGCAGGTACTTAACTTACCTTATCTTAATCTGACAATTTCGAGTTTTTTTAAGGATAAAATTTTTTTTTCGGGCCCCCCTCAACGAACTCCCCTGTGTTAAGAGCCAATATATGGTAGAGGTACATCTGCAGGGTACCAGGTTTCTCCCCATATGCTAATCTGACGCGCTCGAATAACTGCAAAAATCCCCGCTTGGGCTCCCCTACCATTAGCGGCAAACTTATTAATTCCAAAATTATTTCCAACATTTCCTATTTTTATTCATTTTCATGACACACTTTTATAAAAAATGTTTTTTATTCTCCTTTTTCATCGTTATATTGTATTTATTATACAGTAGACTCCCTCTATAACGAGAACTGAAATGACAGACTAATTACCTCGTTATACGCGGATCTCGTTATATCAGACAACAATTATATTGTGCATACATACCTATATCGTTGTCTAAAATATTAACTTTCTATTATATAGTGATGCCATTCGGAACAATATAAGTTGCTAAATATTGTTTCTTCCACAATAAGGCTTCGCCATCATAAATTATAATTTTTTTTACAATATTCAGTTTCGGCCAATAAATAAACAGAACAGGAAGAACTTTATTAGAGGTAGGCGTGGATTTTTATTAAAGCACTACCCTCGATATCTTCAGTGGAGTCGGCCTCAACAGAAAACAGTGGAGGCATGTTGTCGAGTCGGCTAAAACCCACGAAGGGTGGTAACTCCACTAATTAAGTACTACCCTGGAGAACCGCACAGATGTTGGGAATTTATGTATACAGGTAGGTAGTTGGGCTATTTACTTATAGCCATTACAGCGCTAAAAATAGATAAAGAATAATAAAGATACATATTTTACGATTTCATTTTTCCTCGTTATAGAAATGTTCAGTTCAATAGGAATTTTATGGGACATCTAGTGTACCTCGTTATAAGCGAAACCTCGTAATAACCGTGTTCGTTATAGAGAGAGCCTACTGTATTATAAAATAAGAAAATGCTTAGCGCAAACTCAGTACTGCATTCTTCCTAAGGAGGAAGAAGTTAATATAGTATACTTAGAAAGAACGCAGTAACATGAGTTTTTAATGTAAATAAAATATATTTTGCCAATCTTATGTATAAATATAAATTCTATGATATTTATTATGTATATAAAGTAGAAAACAAAAAAAAATTCTAAATAGTTTTCAACGGCTAGACATTTAAACAAAAACCGATTTTACTCAAATGCGATCTCTCTGCAGATACGGCGTTTTTCCTAAGGACGGCAGCGCTCATCTATAAAGTCACATAACATTTTTCCTATTGCATATTTTAAATTAAATTTTTTTGGAAAACTTCTTCATGAATCATATTTTATTTCTGTGTTAATTAAAATTATAAACTAAAAAGTTTGTCACTCAACTTTTTTAAGTAAACATGAAACTAACGAAATCTGACGACAAAATGTTTAAAAATTAACAACTTCTCTTTTAACGTGTTGAGTCATTTTGGAAAAATCTCATTGTTGTCTAAGTGCTTCAAAAATAACACAGTAAAATTTTCAAAAGGAAATATTTACAGCGACCAAAAATACAGTGAGTTAAAATTGAAAAATCATCAAAATTTTTTTTTGGCATTTTTGCATAAAATTTGATTTTTGAACATGTTCCACTAATTCTAGAAAAAAATTAACTCATTATTCGGATTCAGAGACCTCGAAAACATAAGGAATGACGAAAATTTGTTATTCACCTTAAAGTGGATTTTTGTGGTCGGGATAACGTAATTTTAATAGTTGCTGCCGCATGCCGGTCGCCAACCGCGCCCACTATTCAATCAGTCGACTACGCCCGCTATTTTTTACTTTAGTCGGAACGCAAAATACTCTGTGTTTATAACACTCCTATTTAAACAATTTTTAACATTTTTTCTTACTAAAAACTTTGTTAAAAACTTTGACTTTTCTTATAAAAGATTGGTTAACTTCAGCTCTTAGTGTTGTTAATTAACGTAACAGTGATTTTTTTAAAAAAAGGGGCTATCTCAGACTCCAAGGGTCGTAGGACCTAAAAACTTTTTTTAAAGTTGTGTATTTTAACCAGCTTTCCGTATTTTTAATTGCCATTTAATTTGATCTAATTTCTACGAAATTATTGTAATTGTTTATAAGCTTAAAAACTGCTATTTATTAACAAATAATTTTGTGTACGTATATGTAATTTTTTTAACTTGTTTTTTCATAAGCTGTTAGTATACATCTTAACGAAGGAAATGAGCCCCGGATTATTGAGATACATTCAGCTATATTAACTGGACCAGCCTCAGAAATTAGCTCGTTTTTCAAAAAATTTTATAAACAAATTCAATTTTACGAAAACTATTTAACAGATCTGGACCATTTTTTGCACACCATTCAAACATCATAGTGCCCTCAATTTTGGGTATATTAAAACGTATTTTAACAAACAATAAAATTGTTATTAACTATAATCAAAAACAGTGATTTTGTCATCCGTTTTGCAAGAACTTTTTTGTTTATTAACCGATTTTTATTTAGCGTATCTCATTCGATGTATCTTTTTTTTCTGAGAAATTTACCTGTGGACGTCAAATTTCTAAATAAACAATTTTTTAAGTTATGAGTAAAAAACTAAGTTTGACGTTTTGATTGTTTATTTAAAAAATGTTCCACTAAAAAATTGATGAATCCAAAGATGGTAATCTTTTTGTAATATCTCATACTACACATTTCAACTGTCAAACCTCGTCTTTTCCGTTATGTCTAGTAAAAACCTAACTTGATTGGCCTAAATAATAAATATGAAATAACTGTTGTAGGTAGACGTATTTCATATTATATAGTTATAATATATATTTACATTTAATTATATACAATATACAATATAATAATATAACTATACATAATATGTTATAACATATTTAACACAATATTACTTGAAAAATAAACACAATATTAGTTTTAGATTCCAATTAACATAAACAAAATGCGCTAATGTCACTGTCACTAAAATAAATGATAAACGTCAAAATTTTTAGTAAACAAGATACAAATTTTATCTTGTTACATATACAATCGTTGTAATATACTGACATTGTTACAGTTAAAATTACAGATTATATAAATTACAATAATTACTGTATTAAATAAACAAGTTTAAGTAATTTTATTTGAAGTTTACCTATATACGATTAATATTAAAATTGGCATGCGCCACTTGAATCTAAATTCAGCCCGTGAGTAATGACCCGTGAGTAACTTCAGCCCGTGAGTAATGAATTATTACTCACGGGTACAGTAATGGGTGCTATTACCTATGAAAAAATAGCGAATAATGAGCATATTATTAAACGGTCGTAGAAAAAATTATTTAAGAGCGCGTATATAAAAACTGTGAAGGCCAATTATTACACAACACACAGTTCAGATTTATAGGTGGAATGGGCACAAGGGAAATGATTTATAAAAATGGGAGAAATGAATAAAAGTGTATGCGGTATGTTTCATACATGATTTTAAACGTTCATTTAGGGAAGTAAGTGTCCCAATGATCCCAGATTAAGATGTTGATAAGGGTAATATTGATTTTTAATTTGTAATTTAATTTATTCATGTTTAAATCTCTTTGGGATCGGGATCACCTCCATATCGTAAATATTTTCTAAACAATAAAAAATTGATAAATTGTGTCTGATCATATATTTCTAAGATGTGTAGCCTGTTGACTTTATTATTAAGGGCATAGACGCAAAATGTCGCTTGTCAAAATGTTCAATGTGTTTTAACTGTATTCATTTTTTCGAATCCTGAGAAAATTAATGAATATTGTTAAAAAATTTAAACGCAGAATGAAAGATTACATTATTACTGAGGGCCGAAAGTCCCTGAAAACTTCTATAATGTTTATTTTAATAAGTTAGAGGGGTGAAAATAAAAGAGAAAATTTAGTGTGATTTTTAATTTCAAATAATTCATTCACAAGAAACATTTCATTTATCTTAAGGGACTTTCTGCCCTCGTTATAACGTAATATTTCATTCTGCGTTTAAATGTCTCAAAAATACTTATTATTTTTCTCAGGATTCGAAAAAAGTTAATACCTACATTTAAAACAGGTTCAAAATTTTTGACAGGCGACATTTTGCGCCTTTCCCCTTAATTTACATTTTTTATTGAAAATGTATTTTTTGATTTATATTCGTAATGGTAACCTCGTCTAAATAGTAATGAAAGCATCTAGTTAAAAAAAATACAAAACTTCTATACCAGTATGTATTTGACTAATATTTTTCAAAAAAGATTAAAAAATGGTTTCTTCTCCGGTTTCTTAATTTGCTTATATTTACTTTTCTCGGGCCTCAAAAAATAACAGCAGTCTAATTTTAGAACGATTCGAGAATTCGGATTATACATGTTTGATTACTCAAAGGACCATTACTGGAAGATCCTTTCCGTAGTTCCTGTCCAAATATCATTAAAATTTAATGGGACCTCAAATCAAAGACGAGACGGCAATTCTTGTATAGCAAATAAAGGTAATTTCTTTTTTTTAAACACAAATCTAGTGAGATTTGTGAATTTTTGCGATGAGAATTTTACATAATTTGATATGCACTATTACGTAATACACATAAATATTTTAAAAATCATTAGCAATAATATAAAATTTTATCTTAGGAACAAGGAGTAACCTATTTTACGAAGTAAAACTAGTAAGATGCAAAAAAAGAAAATATAGTATGAAAAATCACATCAAATTATCTTTTTCTTTTATTGACACCTATCACAATTCTTTTAAAATTTGCTTACTACTGAGAGTGTGTAAGAATTAAGTACCATTTATGAGAATTTTATACTATAAACGAGACTAAAAAGCCGCTAAACGCCATAAAAACGAGTGGCGCATACAATATTCCAGCTACAAAAGAGCTGATATGAATATTATTTGGCGAGAAAATGTATTTTTATTTTGATGGAACATAAAATTCTAGTTTCATTTTGAAAGATTTTTCCATAATATTTGCTAAATTTGAGATAAAACGCGCCACAAAAGAGCCTCAAAATGCAAACTGTATCAAGGTTACTCTTTTGTGGCGCGCTTTATTTCAAATTTAGCAAATATTATGGAAAAATCTTTCAAAATTAAACTAGAATGTTATCTTCCATCAAAATGAAAATACATTTTCGCGCCATCTAGTACTCATATCAGCTCTTTTGTAGCTGGAATATTGTATGCGCCAGTCATTTTTACGGCATTTAGAGGTTTTTATTCCTGTATCAGGAGTTTTTCAAAGTTTTTTATAAATTAAATATATGAAGTTGAATGTAATGTTTCTTAATTCCACGATAAGCGTTATAAATGATCGCCTTTGTCGCATTCTCCCCAAAGGATCTAGTAGTTACCACACCAGACTTGCGATAAGACAATCCGAGTTCATATCCCAGCCACCCTAATAATTATGGCCGGCAAATGAACTCAGATTGAACGATTAATCTTAGCGTCGTAACCATTACCACTACGTAAATCATTTCGACGATAATGGTTAAATGGATTATATTTTGGAGCTCGGTTACTTCTGAACGGCTTAACCGATTTTTATCACTAAACATGAGTTTGAAAGTATAATAACAAGTATAATAACTAAAGGTATTACAGAAATTATTGAACATGAAAAACAGTTTTCCCCATAAGAAATAAATTTGATCAAACTTATGAAGCCCATAGCTTAAAAATTCGAATTTTTCCAGATATGAGGTATATACCGTTAGACGCGTCTAGAGTCCTCCTACGAAAGCTCAGTTATTGGCGCAATTCGTAGGTTGAAATTTTGAGTAATTGTCTTCTTCTTCTTCTTCTTCTTGTAATAGGACTATGTCCTGTTTCTTCTGTTACAGTCTTTGCTGCGATCCAGAGCTCCAACTCTCGTACCATCGTTTTTTGGGTCTTCCTATGGGTCGCTTGGTGTTGGGCTTCTGTGTTTTCGTCCAATGCGCCATACGTTCAGGGTCCATCCGATCTACGTGGTCTCTCCACATGCGTCGTCGCGCTCTTGTCCATCTCACTACGTCTTGAACGCCTAGCTCTCTCAATGTGTCTTCGTTTCGTATTCTATCTCTGAGTGTGATACCTCTTATGGATCTTAGGGTTTTCATCTCTGTTGTTCTCATTATTTGTTTGGTCTTTGTTGTCTCGGCCCTTGTCTCAGCTGCGTATGTCAGTACGGGTCTAACACATGTCTTATAAATGCGGACTTTGCTTTCGGTGCTCATATATTTATTTCGCCAGATTATATCCCTCAGGAAACCAGATATTCTCGCTGCTTTCGTTGCCTGCTGTTTTAATTCTTGCCACAGATGCCTGTCGCTAGATATTTCCACACCTAAGTATCTGCAATCCATTACCTGTTCGATTATATGGTTGTCCACTACTAATTTACATCTAATTGGGTTCCTGGATATTACAATCGATTGGGTTTTCTCTTTGGATAGTGTCAGGTTATACTTTTCGGCGGTTATTTTGAATTTTTGTAGTAGGCGTTTTAAGTCATCTTCGTTTTCGGCTATTAAGATTGCATCATCTGCGTAGCAAAGTATTCTCATGGTTCGGTTACCCATTTTGTATCCCTGATTCATTATGTTAACACTACCTATAACTTCATCCATTATTAAATTAAATAGGCATTGACTGAGGCTGTCCCTTTGTCTAATGCCTGCATTGATTTTGATTTCTTCCGTGAGCCCGTGTGTGGTTTTAATTCGTGTTTTGTTGGATCTATTGAGCTCTTTGATTATGTTTCTATACCTCTGACCTATGTTTTTCTTTTCAAGGATACACTGTTGTTCTTCCGATACACTGGCTTTCTTATATATTTTTTGGGATAGAATTTTTATCAATAGTTTGCGCCTTTCTTGTAGATGGGTATTGTTATACTCTCTCTCCATTCCTCTGGTACTGTCATGTTGTTTACAATTTTTTGGAATAATGTTGTTATCTCTTCTATTATTTTTGTACCTCCGTATTTAATTAATTCATTTGGTATATTATCCGGACCTGGTGATTTTCTATTTTTTGATCTTTTGATTGCTTCGTTTACTTCTTCTTGGGTGATGTTGTCATTCTCTGTTTCTTCTTGCTGAATGTTTTGTAGGTCATTTCTTTGTACTTCATTATTATCGTCGTTATCGTCTTTGTATAGATTCTCGAAATGAGTTACCCATTTTTGTGGTTTTAATGCGTTAATTTGTAATTCTTCGGTAACCGGCTTCTTCCTGTTCCTCAACATGTTCCATACCTTTCTTTGACCTCCTCGTAAATCAGGTTCCATGTCATTTGAGAATTTTTCCCAATATATTTGTTTTAGATCTTTGATTCTGTTAGTTGTTCTATTTCTTTCTGATTTATATCTTTGATACTCTTCTGGGTTCCTATTTTTAATATATCTTACGTATGCACCTTTCTTCTCTTTTGCTAAATCTTTGACTTCCTGTGTGAACCATGGTTTTTGGTTTCTGCCGCGTAATTGTCAAAAAGCCATTGTTTTTTAGTAATTGTCAAAAAACCAAAATTTTCAAAGTTTAGTTTTTCAGTTTTCGGCTATACTGAGCCTTGTGTATGTCGGATCCTAACCGCTTAGGCACCATTTGAAAGCTCAACTCAAATTCGTTTATTGTATTTGCGTGTTTCCTGTCTCTCCTTGAAACTAAGATAGATATGCCCAAAAAATATGCCATTTTGTATCTTCCAAGCTCTATAGCTGGCTTGTGAGTGGCCAAAGTCACAAACTACACCGGTTCTGAATAGGTTGACCCCCTCTTGAAACAAAGAAAAAATCAGATCAGTGTTACTTTTCCACATACATACATACATATCCCCAAAATTTTCTTCTTTTTAAATAAAAATTGAGTCATCCTTCTAAGCTCGGTAATTTTGAATATTATAACCAATTTTCAAAATTAGACATGCGTTGGAAAGGTAATTATCAGTACTATCAGAACCCACTTCCCCTTGGACCAAAATGGAGAGTTGACATATGGATGGGCTGGGCGAGTCTTTTCTTAAACTTTAAGATGGGATTTGGTCCGATTTTAAATTCAGTCAGATTTAGAAAATTGAAATTTCGTGTATAATATAAATATTATAGTGTCGCATGCAGGGGTATTGTGCGGCACTGACGAGAACTGCCGTTCTCTGGTAATAGTGTCGTTACATTTTTGTCGCTATGACTAAATCTTTATTTTAATATAAATAGTAAACTTCTCATGTAAAGTTTTTGATTTAAATAAATTACAATACTATTGAGTGTGACACCATATTACACATAACGTAGCCATTCTAGAAAACTTGCAGTAATATTTAATAAATATATTTTATTCGTTTTTGTGGACTTTTAATCTAGAAATATTTTTCATTTCCTAGATTTTTTCAGTCCCTTAAGTGCTCTGTTTATTGTTTTCCTTCCAAATAATACGATTGATTCTTCAATTTACTCGCCTACCATTACAGCAGTGATTAATTTAGATCTGTCAATCAATTCATTTCCACGACATCCACTAATGAGCAAGGTCCTTTTTTAGAATCAGGAGTTGGGTTACGAATTTATTATCCCCCTTTTATATGGAGTAATCCTATGCGATCCTTTTCAGAAGGTTTTTTGTCAAAATAAAAGTTTTTTGCTTTCTCTTTGTGTGCTTTGCTTAACCACGCTTGGAATTTGTTATACTATGTTGTCGGTTACGTAAAAATTTTTCTACAAAGAGGAAGATTACGTGACGTTTTTTAATTAAAACCGTTTATTTGATTTATGAAACTGTTAGATAATATTTATAAACGTTTAGCTTAAATTAACGCACCAATTATAAAGCGTATATAGTTACATAAAGAAAAATAAAGCTAAACTTAATAGTAAAGAGATACCAATCTAAAAAATAAATTAACGAAAATCAACGCTTTTTGCACTCCATGGCAGAGGACAGACAATTTACGTAAGATAACAACGTTGCATTATTTCAACGACGTTGATATTATAGTCCATTGAAATGTTACATATTTTAGGCCATACCTTGCATTTGTTAGAGGAGTCAATTTTATTTTTTCTAATGTGTAGGGGGATCAGTAGAAGCTTAAGTTCAAGTTTTTGGGGTCTCTACCTTTGTCCCCTGGTCGCCATCTTAGAAAAGGAGTGCAAATGGGTTTCGCGCTATATCTCGTAAACTACCAACCCTACGGAAAATCTAATACAACAAAAAATGTAGAAAATTAAATTTTCTACAATTTTATTTCTATTACTGTTTATCATCAAGTGACCGACAAAAAAGATATAAACAAAAATAAGTAAAAATTTTTTAACAAGCTTCTTTTGGAGGCTATAACTTTTTCAGTTCATTTTACAATAAAATAACATTTTAGCAATTTTGTAGAGGGTTTTTCAGCGAACAATTTTCACTATAAAGATGTTTAATTCTATTTACTTATCTTGTTTTACAGCGCTCCAAACTTTGCAAAAATTGGCAAAATTACTAAATATTTAGTGATTATTAACTATTTAAAAATTATTTTTTGCCAATTTTGCTAAAATTGGCAAAATTACCGACTAAAATATCTAGAAAGTTGCGTCTGAGTTTAGCGAACAGACTATATTTTGAGTTTTATTGATTATTTCATTCATAGGAGATTCTGACCAATAGAAAGCTACAGAAATCTAAATTAAATCGATTATTTTTTAATGATTTTAACTTCCAATCCTATAGTAAGATATTTGATCACGTGTTTAATTCTGTCCAATCAGATTAAAATTATACTGAGAAGTATCTACTGTAGAAAATTACCGATAGCATTTTTTTTTAAGTAGATTGTTTCTCTTTAATGGCAACCAGTTTCCTAGTTTTGACAACTGTCACATTTAAGAAAATATCCATAATATAAGTATTAGAAACTAATCCTGCGAATATCACACGACAGTAAGAATAAATAAGAAAATAATGCTTAATTTTTAATTAAATGTGTTGTCATTTGGGCAATAGCCCCTCGAGCCCTGCAGGCTCTCTTGTCTATTGCCAGACAACAAATTTTCGAAAAACTGTCGCATTATTTTCAATTTATTCTCACTCTCTTGTGATATTATACTCAATAATTTTTGATAATTTCCCGTCGTCAAGTATATTACGTTCAGATGCCCTTCGTTGCTACGAAAAAATACACAGTCAGTGATATTAATGACAATTAATGTTTTAAAAATTATAAAAGAGATGACTTTCAACCGTCAAATTAATATTTATAACAACTGTCTGTTTAATTGTACTAATTTGTACTTACATAAATAAATTGCAATAAAATTTTGGTTTTGAACAGTTTTATTCATGAAATAATCGCAACAAACTGCACTCGATCTCTAAAATTAATATAGAATTTTAGAGCTCTTGTCTAATTACTACTGATATGCTGATACTATTGAGAGCCTTGTGAGTAAAACTTATATTTTTGTGATTAGATAAGCATTTTGTGTTTTTCGTAAGAGCGCATCAAGAGTGGTGGTTATTTTATTTGTAAAAAACCTCTGAGGAAAATTATTTGTCAGTGGGAAAGTCGAGCCTTTACTCACTGTTGTCGGCAAACGTTTTTCGTCTCTTTATATGGCGGAAATATAGACGATTCTCTGGAAACCCTGAAATACAAACGATTCGCTAAAACAGTGACAAAAAATGGATTTAATCTCTTCTCACTCCCTCCAACACAAGATGCAGCCCGTTTCCACAGACTCCGAGTGTATCACCAGATTCAGTCAGGGCTCGGTAAACATTGTGATCCAAAAAATTGGGGCTGGAAGAAGCATGGAAAATTTTATATACGAATCCAAACTTCCAAGCCTCCAGTACTCGCTAGCTTATAAAATTCATCTTTAACAGATGCAATGGAAACTGGAAGTGCATGTGGTTGCCTAAAAGCGGACCTTAAATGTTGAGCAGTGTGCCTCTATTTTGATGGTGAAAGTTACAGCAACATCTTGGACATATAGGCATTATTTATTGAAAAAAAAATGAACTGGTAAAAGAAATTCCCAACAATGACGCCAACTCTAACTCTCATTATACCATAAAAATTGACCTCGGATACTGATTTAGATCTTAACTCGCATCCTGGATCATTAAAAAAAATGAAAAAATAATAAATATGATAGATCTTTTTTAATATATAAAAATAAATAGTTATTATTTTGTCTAGAAATTGTTATAAGGGTTATTGGGGATACCACACAATAAAAATGCGCCTACAGACTCTACCTCATAGGTGACCGGGAAAAGTGTCAAAAATAGCATAGGAATATTAAAATAATAATAAAGAAATATATAGATAGAAAAGTAAGCCCAAGGATTTGTTTTTATTGTATTCCTATGAGAATTCGAGAATCTGGTCAAGTTTGGAGCGCTGTAAAACCTAGATAAATAAATAAAATTAAACAACTTTACAGTGGAAATTGTTCGTTGGAAAATTCTCTATAAAATCGCTATGGTGTTATTTTCTTGTAACATGAACGGAAAAAAAGTTATAACCTCCAAAAGGAAACTTCTTCCAAAATTTTCTCTTATTTTTGTTGATAACTTTTTTGTTGGTCACTTGAGGATAAAATGTAATAGGTATAAAATTGTAGAAAATTTAATTTGCTTCATTTTATGTTAAATTAAATTTTCTGTATGGTAGCTAGTTTAGAAGATACAGCTCGAAAGCCCTTTGCACCCCGAATTTAAACTTAAGCTTCTACTGAACCCCCCTACACATTAAAAAAATAAAATTGACTCCTCTAAGGAATGCAACCCTAAATGTAACATTTGAATGGACTATTACGAGAATTAATATCGAATTTTAACTCTATATCGATTTTTAACTAATTCCGGGTCGAAAAGCGTCCATAATCTCTTGGCCGAGCTTTCGACGTCCTCTCTGATGACATTTTCAGCGCTTCCGGTGTCTGAGTGTCCCAATGCCATAGACACTACTACACTGTTCACTCTACTACAATGTTCACTGGACAATGCAATTCTGTTATTTCCTATGGCGGACCGTTCATTTATACAGTGGTTCGCTGGAGTTGGGCTTGGTAGGGGTTGAACGAAGATTTTTGACGGTGGGATTTGGATTGGTAGGTGGAGAGGACATGTTTTATTTAGAGGAGATTAAGGCGTATCGATCAGGAGACATGGGCATTCAAAACTGAATTCATTTGTAAAAGTGGGTGATGAGAGTTATTGGTGGGTTTTCGATAAACAAACGGATGAACACCTTGAGATTGGGTCTCCTTTATGAAAACATCCAGAAACGGTAGGGATGAATCAGTCTTCATCTCCTTCGTAAACTGAATTGTCGGATATATCCCATTCAGAAGGATCTGAAAAGTTACCACAGCGCGTCTCTTGCGTGGGGCCAAATAACGAATGCATATCGTAGTCAACATGTGGGTTTGAGCATAGATGCAGGATGCTGCTCGGGTCTCGAACTCGTCCACAGAGATATTGGCAATTACTGAATAGGGTGATGAGCCCATTGGGGCACCATTTATTTGTCTATAGAATTGATTTTTGGAGACGAAATAAGTGTGGGACATGCAATGTTTAATGAGAGATAAGCGATCTTGCTGGAAATTGTATTTGGTGTCCAGAATATTTAGGGTTTCATCTCTACGAATTTTTGTAAAAAGTGTAATGATATCGAAACTTATAGGCTACTGAATATGTATTTTAGAAAGGAATTACAACGTTAACGGGGTTTTATTGTTTCACATGGTCAATGGACCTCTAAATATGAAAAAAACGTGGAGTGCTACCATTTAAAGGAGTGTATTTTTGAGAAATGTGTGAATTAGTCCCTAGGCACAGGGCGAATTAGGGTGAGTTCTATGCACTTTTGGTACAAACACGTCTACAGGAAAATTGTTCCAGGTTAAATTTACTATCGAAATATCACATATTAAAGTAAAAATATATCTTTTAAATATGTTCAAAAGAAAAACAAGAAAAAAACACGAAAGAAAGCAATTTTGCTTTTTGCCCCATAACTTTTTTCCACGGGGATATAGGTATAGGCATTGCTTTACAGAAAATAAAACCTACATCCTTTCTCTATAAAATGACGTTTAGTAGTAGTCTCTGTGATTTACAGTTTTCAAAATATGATTTTTCAAACTTCGCCACTCACAGCGATTTTGGGTTATTTTCCTTGTTACTTCGCAAACATTGTTCTGTACCTTTTTTCTACGCAGCTTTAGGTATATGCAATGTTACATTTAGTAGGAATAAAAGTAAATTAACGTTAAAATGGTGTACTGTAGAAGGCCGTGTGGCTATTTTTGAGCACGATATGGTTTTTCAAACTTCTATACTTTTTTAACTATTTAGAATGGGAAATAAGCCACAATATTATTAAAAAATGATTTTTATTAACGTTTCGACGCCCAAATCGGGTGCCGTTGTCAAAATACAAAATACGATTATATTTTTTTTTATTATTTAAAATTATTTGCCGTTGTCAAAATACCATGAAACGGGCTGTTCTATTCTAATTTCTTGGGGTTGAGAGCGGACTGTATTTCTAATCGGTTGGAACAGCCACGGTGAGCAGACCTAGAATCACTATTCGGTGTAGGTATCTGCTCGTTTGGGGTAGAATTAAAAGGATGGCTAAATATTATGCCGTTTTAATCAATCGTATTTTGTATTTTGACAACGGCACCCGATTTGGGCGTCGAAACGTTAATAAAAATCATTTTTTAATAATATTGTGGCTTATTTCCCATTCTAAATAGTTAAAATTGTAAAAATGCCACAAGAAAATAGCTTCAGAACAACATTCTATACTTTTAATGATTTTTGATATATTTTACGATTATTTTTAAATTTCTTATTATACTTAACTTTTTTTATTGTATATTTAGGTACATACATTGTGCAATATAAAAGAAAGCTTATTTTCTTTACTTTAAAAGGGTGTATTGTAAAAAATACTAGCACTATTTTTAAACAAGATATGCTTTTTCAAAGTGTGACATATACACATGCAATAGGTCCCACTAAGTTTGAACCACATTGAACTTTTTTATTATTAACTTTATAAAATTTTTTTATAAAATACTCTGCATGGTCTAAAACCTAAGATGCAATTATCAGATATAAAATTTTATCAATAGTGTACGAGGTATGTTAAAAAATATGAATTTCGCTCAAGAGTAAAGTACCTTTATATTTCACAATTTCGAAAAGTGTTATTAAGAAAAGTTATTTAAAATTAAAAATTATGTTTTAATATGCAATTATATTCTTCTTTAAAAAAAAATAAAAATGTTTCTCAAATTGCAGATACTTTTGAATATCTTACGGATATCTTGTTTAAAAATAGTCCTAGAAATTTTTGCAATACACCATTTTAAAGTAAAGGAAATAAGCTATCTTTATTCTACAATGTATATACCAAAATGTACAAGAAAAATAGTCATAAAGATAAAGTTAAAAAATAATCATAAAAAATATCAAAAATCATTAAAAGTATAAAATCATAAAAAAGTATAAAATATAAAATAACTTGCTTAAAAATAGTCGTACAGCCTTATACAATCGACCATTTTAAAGGTACTACTTTCTACTAAATGTACCATGGACTATACCTAGAGATGCGTAGAAAAAAGTTACAGAACAATGTTTGCGAAGTATTGGGGAAAATTGCCCAAAAATGTTGTAAGCGGCGAAATTTGAAAAATTCTATTTCGGAAACTGTAAATCTTAGAGACTTCTACCAAACGAAGTTTTAAACAGAAAGAATGGAAGTTATATTAAGCGAAGCAATGCCTATAAATATATCCCTTTGGAAAAAAGTTATGGGGCAAAAATCAAAATTGCTTAATTTCGTGTTTTTTTTCTTGCTTTTTTTGAATATATTTTTGTTAACACAAATATTTTTACTTTAAAATGTAATAATTTCATTGTAAATTTAACCTGAAACAATTTTCCTGTAAACGTGTTAGCACCAAAATTGCATAGAACTCACCCTAATTCGCCTGTGCCTAGGGACTGATATCTTTCTCAAAAACACACCCATTTAAATGGTAGCACTCCGCGGGTCTGTCAAATTTAGAGGTCCTTTTACCATATTAGACAATAAAATCTCGTTAACGTTGTAGTTCCTTTTAGCTCTCTTATTTTGAACATAATCAATAGCCTATTACTAGAATGTGTGAGGGTGAGACAGGGTATTGTTTGAGAAATTCGATGAAATGAAAAGAATTTTTGACGAAAGATGAAACATTTTTGGCGAGACATTATAGAGTTTTGTCCAGGTATTTTGCCAATGGTTGTGTGGGTTGTGTGTATAAAATAAAGGATTACGAGGGTAATTAAAGTTTGTTTTACGGCAACAGGGAGAAAGGTATTATTGACGGCGGCTTTGATGTTTTTTCAATATAAATGGTTTTAACTAGTTTTGATGGGAAATAAGCCATATAAATAATCAAATAAATGGTTTTGTTTGGATGGTAATTTAGAAATGTCCTTCTTAGTTTGACAGAAGATTATCTCAATTGGAATGTGACATGTAGTGACAGAGTAATTGAAACCTTTTGCTAAAGCTTAAGTGATGAAGGTAGAAATAGGGGCAGCAGAAAAGTTGTGAAACACTGTGATGAGTTTCAAAGTTGTAGGTTTCGGAAGGATTTGTTCGGCAATTAGATGAGCTAATGATTCGCGCATTTGAGTTTCAGTTTTAGACTCGAAGGTATTGAGGTTTGTTTGTGTGTTTATACTGTAGAAACTGTCCCATAACACAGAATGTACATGAAAATAATGAATAGATGAGCAGATATTAAAAATATGGGTGTGACTTCTAGATTTTTGGGATAGAAGAAGAAAAAGAAAACGTAAGTATATTGTTTGGGTTGTTAAGGTCGTTTTTTAGAAAAAGGAGCTAGTTTACGAAGTTATTATCCCCCTTTTATATGGAGCAGTGGCGTGCGGTGACATTTTCGGAAGAGAAAGCGATTCAATAAGGGTTTAACAAATATTTTCTTACGAGGGTCGAGATCAAAATATATACCTACTTAATAGGTGTATACCTAATGTATTACCTGTTAACTTATATCGACTAAAAACAAGAACTACAAAAAATTAGGTATAGTGTTTAACCCAATCTAAGAGACATGCACACGCCTTGAGAATGAGATTCGGGTGATACAAATTCATTGAGGCAAGGAGGATTTACTCTTATAAGCGGGCGTCACTCCATCCCGCCTCAATGCTTCATACTATCCACTTCCCCTCCGATAGCACTCTGATGAGCTATATGGGCTCTCTGTACTGTTTGCTCAGGGTCGAGTCCCTGCTCCAGGCTTGGTTTCTTTAAACTAAAAAAAAGAGTTCTATTCAAAATTGTTTTTATATTCCGATTTCGAATCACCTTCCATAACACACAACTTTCAACAATATGACACTTATTTACTTATACTTGAGTCCTATTCTCTTATCAACCAATGCAAATTTTTTGTCGATAACATCGTCGTAAAATTTTGGGTTTTCTGATAATTGTTTAATAAATGCACTCTTTTTCAATGGATAATAGGGCTAACTTGGAAAGTCTGTCTTCACTTGTAAAATTTATTGTAAACCTTTTGATGCGTTTTAATACTGAAAAACTTCGTTCAACTGATGCACTTTTAGCTGGGATAGTTAGTACCTACTACTTAATTCACACAACTTGCCCACTTCACACAGAGTCTGATTTAAACCAGTCGCATTCAAGAAATTCAACCGATTCCTAAGTATTTCTTTATCACTAATTTCAGGTGTTTTATAAATGATATTTAACTGAGAATGCAAAGCTAGATTATCAAAAAAAATCATAATTTATCGTACTGAATTAAATAGGTACATACCTCTGTGGGAGATTTTAATGAATTATAATTACACATATTAAAATTACATAATTCTACATATTTTATTTCTTTAAAATTTTCAAAGTGATAATTCATTTGTTGTAGAATATTATCAAAAATTTCGATGTATAATCGTCAATAGGTCTCTCTTTCGCCGACAATATCACTCATCATTATTTTTCTTTTAGGTTCGAAGCCCATATTTTCAGCTTTATCCCTAATATTTTTAAGCAGCTCATTTTTTAATCATCATAAGTCATCAAATTGTCTTTTACAAAATGCAATGTCACTTGACTTCGTCTGTAAAATGTCGTAGGTACTATAAAATATCAGTAAAAGAAAAAATCTCAAAATGTCAAATAAAATATTAGTAAAAATATTAAGCAAAAAATTGAAATCGAGCCATTTGTACCTAAATACCTACCCCTTATAGCAGCAGTAACAGACTTCGCATCTCGTGTTCGGAATCGGAAGCGGTCGAACGAGCGCTTCCAGGCGTATCAAAATTCGCGTGAAAGGAACATGACTAGCGGGTGAGGTTATTAAACCCTGACCAATTTTTGAACGAGACAAATGCATGACAAGCAGCGATTTTGAGATGCGCTTCCGTCAGGACCGGACTGAATCGTTGAATTGTGTGCTTATTTGAGACCGTTCGTATGCGATCAATTTTTAATAATGTTTCAATGCCTATTAGTTACATAATAGATTACTTAGATTAGTGAAACATTGTTGATAATTAAATACTAATTAACAATATATGTATTTTCTTATATAGAAGTATAGGGAAGCGGTGCTTCCACCGCTTCCATGGACCGCACGCCTCTGATATGGAGTAATCCTACGCCATCCCTTTTAGAAGGTTTTTTGTTAAAATAAAAGTTTTTTGCTTTCTCTTTGTGTGCTTTGCTAAACCACGCTTGGAATTTGCTATACTATGTTGTCGGTTACGTAAAAAAATTTCTACAAAGGAGGAAGATTATATGACGTTTTTGAATTAAAAGCGTTTGCTTGATTTATAAAACTGTTAGATAAAATTAACGCACCAATTTATAAAACGTATAAAGTTACATAGAGATAAATAAAGCTAAACTAAATGATAAAGAGATACTTTTAATTAACAATTATTCTTTATAAAAGGTATATTTATTTAAAAACCCTTAAAAGAGCCACAAGTGTCACAAAATAATAAAAAAATTAAACAAAACAAATTAAAAAAAAATGATTAAATTGAAAAAATCTGCTATCTAAAATAATCTAGTAACTAACAAAAATACAAAAAAAATATAAAAAAAATTTAAAGAAAAAAAATCACTAAGAGGATTTAAACCACCGAGGGGTTGAATCGGGTTGACATCTTATCGTAGTGACAAAAAAAACAAACCAAAAAAAAAAACAAAACAAAAAACAAAACAAAAAAAAAACAAAAAATGTAACTGATGATGCTCTTTTGAAGCGAAAACCTTCTGTGGTATTTGTGGCCCTTTTAAGGTTTTTTAAGTAAATATACCTTTTATAAAGAAACAGTTTTCATTTTTTACTTGTATCAGTAGTTCTTCTATTATTTCTTGGTCTTTGTTGTTGAACGAAGTGATGTTCCATGTTGCTAATCCGATTTTGGGCTTCCCTTTTCCTTCTCGTTTTCCTTTTCTTTGCGCCTCATCTTAGGTTCCGTCGAGCTCCAAGGCTTTATATCGGTTCTTTGAGCCTTGTTTTCATTTACAATGGGTAGGATGCTAACCTGGCCCATCAACCCTCCTCTTTTATCCGGGCTTGGGACCGGCTGTGAGTGTAAACGCGGTTTTTGAGCTACTCAATCCACTCAGTCTTTGCGCTCATAACCCCCAGGCAGAGTGAAGAGGTGCGATAACTTTAACAATTTAGGTACCGATACAACTTGCGTTTAAGGGGAAAGTCGCAAAATGTCGCCTGTCAACATTTTCAATGTCTTTAAATGTATTTATTTTTTCGAGTCCTAAGAAAACTAATAAGTCCCTTAAAATAAATAAAAAGTTTTTTTTTATTAAAATATTTGCAATTGAAAATCACACTAAATTTTCTCTTTTATATTCACCCCTCTAACTGGTAAAAATAAACACTATAGAAGTTTTCAGGGACTCTCGGCCCTCGGTGGTAGTGGTCTTTTATTCTGAAATTTTTCAAAAATATTTATTAGTTTTCTCAGGATTCGAAAAAAATTAATACATTTAAAACACATTGAACATTTTGATAAGCGGCATTTGACGGTATCTACCAGCAGGGCATAAACGCACCATTTATTTTTCTACATAAAAAAATAAAAAAATATGGGTTGTTACAAACTCTAAATATTACCTACATAAATTTTAAATGTCCAAAATATGATAAAACAACTTACAAGTTCGCACAGCCTTCCATAAATAATTTCTTTGACAATTAAATCTCTATATACTTATCTCTCCAGCTCATTGTGTCCGAATGCGAACATTTATTAAAACCTAATCCCGTGACAATGTCAAGAAAAATCCTTGGGAATGTTCTCTGTCCTTATTTATATTTTATTTCGTTTGGGCGTTTTTACAAAGACGTTAGGTCTTTTCATTTCATATTCGTACTTCGCTGTTTTAAAAATATCTTGGAAAAGGAAAGTAGACTATTTGCTTCTCTATATAGCGTCAACAAGGTTGCACTTTATATTGTTCGCTTTATTTAGACTAACTTTTTAAGCTGCTTGTTAAGAATTTTAATTATTGTGATCGATAAGATAACATATAGGTTATATTTATAAAAATGTGAAGATAATTTTGTTTTCACCCTTTAGTCAAGTATATTCAAATGGGAAATAAGCCACAATTTTACCTAAAAATGATTTTATTAACGTTTCGACGCCCAAGTCGGGTGTCGTTGTCAAAATACAAAATAATACTAAATAAACAAAAATGTTGTTGCTTAGTAAAAAATTCTTCTAATAATTTATTTAATTTGACTCATTTATATCGGCAATTCAGATACATAATATGATACATTTTAAAGTAGAAGACTTTAAAATGATATTGCCAATATTGATGAGTTGCGTTCCTGGGACGACTTTACTAAAAGATAGTTCATTCGATTACATGAAATCAATCCCAACTCAAGAATATCCGCCACAAAAAATCATAGCATGTGATCTGTCTTTAAAAAGACAACCAAATGCAACGGTGGCACTGAAATTCTCGCGTTAGAGATTCCATAGTAAATCACGAGGGAAAACCAGGAAAAACCTCGTGATACTATCCCGACATCGTAAGTATTTGGGTTTACATTTAGTTTATTCCCAAAATAATACCAAATTCTGACTTGATATTTTAAATTTTAAATAATACTAAAATACTAAATATGTACTAACTCGATATGTTACTGATTTACTAATTGTGGTATTTTCTTTCTATTGACTTCCTCCTTTAATATGGGTAACCACATCCTACTGCATTCTACCGAGGAATTTGCGACACAATTGGTTTCATTTAGCATAATTAGAGCCGCTTCTTTGATTTTTCTCTTTTTACTATCTGCTTCTTTCAGGACTATACTTGAATCTCTCCACTGAACTCTATGTTCATTATCCCATGCGTGTTGACATATTTGAGATCTATCAAATTCTCTATTTTTTATATAGGACTGATGTTCATTTACTCTAACGTCTAATGGTCTTGACGTTTCACCTATATAAAATTGTTCGCATTCACAAGGTATTTTATAAATACAATTCTTTGTTCTTTCTTGTTCACTGTTAGGTTTAGTTTTAGATAGAATAGATCTCAATGTGTTTGTTGTTTTGAATGTTGTTGATATGTTGAATTTATTTCCTATTGTTTTAAGTTTCTCGGATAGTCCTTTTATATATGGTATTGATATTTTCCTCGTATTATTTCTTGTGAATGTTGTAGGATCCCGTTCTAAGTTGTTCTGTTCCATTCGATCCAATCTTGATAATTCCTTATTTATAAACGATATGGGATAATCATTTTTTAATAAAACAGACGTTAACAATTGTTTTTCTTCTAAAAATGAATTTTCGTTAGAACAAGTAATTTTGGCTCTATCATATAAGGATTTAATGATTCCCTTTTTAACGTTGATGTTATGATTTGATTTGTAATTGAGATATCTGTTGGTGTGTGTTGGTTTTCTATACATTTGAGTCTCATATCCAGTATCCTTCTTTGAGACCAAAACATCGAGGAAAGGTAGGGTGTTATTGTATTCCTTTTCCATTGTAAACTTTATTGTCTCTTCTTGATCGTTTATAATATTCAGGAACGTATCCAACAATTCCAATCTATGAGGCCATATGGAAAACACATCATCTACATATCTCCACCATACTGTGGGTTTTAAATTTTGTTTAGAAATGATATTAGTTTCGAAATCCTCCATAAATATATTAGCCAATAATGGAGATAAAGAAGAGCCTATTGCGAGACCAAAATTTTGTTTATAGAATTCATTATTTAGTTGAAAATAGGTATTATTTGTACATAATGTCAATAACTCCATTATAGCTGATACATTTAGTCTTGTCCTAGTTGTTAATGTATTATCATTTTCTAATTTCGTTTTGATTATGTTTAAAGTTTTATCTAATGGCACATTTGTAAATAAACTCTTTATGTCAAAACTTACTAAAATATTATTTGGATTAAATTCAATATTTGATAATTTGTTTAAAAAATGTTGTGTATTTTTTATAAATGTGTCATTATTATTTGCAAATGGTTTTATAATATTTAATAAAAATTTTGATAGTTCACTACAAGGAGAATTGATGGTACTACAAATAGGTCTAAGTGGAATATTTGCTCTGTGAATTTTCGGTACTCCATAAAAATGTGGTGTCTTACTGTAATGAGGTGTCATTAATTTTCTTTGATAGTACGTTAGGTCATTTTTAAATTTGAATAAAGTTCTATAGATATACAACGACACCCGACTTGGGCGTCGAAACGTTAATAAAATCATTTTTAGGTAAAATTGTGGCTTATTCCCATTTGAATATACTTGATTATAAAAATGCCACAAGAAAATAGCTTCAGAACAACACCGTTTTGTCCATTCATTAACGGTAAAATATTGCAAAACCTTTAAATTTTAAAGAACCGCTTGGATTGACATGAAATTTGGCATACACACAGCTAACAAGTCAAAGAAAAAAAGTGATATTTTGCCGATATGTGCTTTTGCCCTGGGGGTGGTTTTCACCCCCTCTTGGGGGTTAAAAATATTCGTCCAAACAAAGTCAGGAAATGGATAAACTGGCTAATGTAAAGTAACTTTTGTTCTATAGAGTTTTTTCACTAAGTCAATACTTTTCGAGTTATTTGGCAGTGAATATGTTCATTTTTTCAACAAAATAACCACCCTTTTAGACGGTTTTTCGCAAATAACTCAAATTGTAAGTATTTTGTCGAAAAAGCATTCTTAGCAAAAATATAACCTATAAAAAATTTAAAAAAATAGTGAATATATCACGTTTTTTTATTTAGTAGAAGCAGAGTTATAGCTAATGAAATATAGGTTCATATTCGTCAAATTCCAAGTGGAATACTTTAACGTGAAATAACCAAAAATGAAGCACATTTCGGGGAAAACTCATTTAAACTTATTTAAAGTGTTTAAAAAAAGCTTCATTTTTGTTTTATAAAAAAAATTTCTAGCATCAAAATTAAACAAGTCACGCTCAAAATAAAGTTAGTCCCTTTTGGTTTTGGTAAAAAAATCGAGAAAATCACCCCCTAATTAGTATCTTAAATGAACTTAATCCTAACGACTTCACAAGTTTCTTGACTCGTGTATATATTGTTTATATGATCTGTAAGTTTCATCGGTTCAAAGTCCTTATTATTGAAACGGCTGTAGTTAAAAGGGGTTGAAGGAGTCACTGATCACGAATGTATGCAAATTTAGAAACACCAAATCTTGATCAATTTGTGTCTAACAGAAAAACAAAAAATACATGATATCTAGAAAAGCAAATCTGACTTTTTTTGTATTTCGAGACTTTTGGTATCTCTAACAATTTTTAAGTTATTTTGAAAAAAATATCTTTTTCAAAATTTAAGTTTTTAAAAATTTTACTTTGAAACCAAATTTTTTCAAAAAACAACACTTTGAATCGATGAAACTTACAGATCATATAAACACAATATCAGTAAAATAATTTATGGAGCTGCAACGATTAATTTCATTTAAGTTGCTAATTAGGGGGTGGTCTTCCCGATTTTTTTTTGCATAAACAAAAGGGACCAACTTTATTTTGAGCGTAACTTGCTTAAAATAAAGCTTTAATTAAACAGAAATAAAGCTTTTTTTAAACACTTTAAAAAAGTTAAAATGGGTTTTCCCCAAAAATTGCTTAATTTTTTGGATATTTCACGTCGAAATATTCTATTTGAAATTTGGTGAATATGAATCTATATTTCATTGGCTATAACTCTGGTTCTACGAGATCCAAAGACTTAACGCGTACACCATTTTTTTTTTACTTTTTTATAGGCTATATTTTTGCTAAGAACGATTTTTTCGACAAAATACTTACTTTTTGAGTTATTTGCGAAAAACCGTCTAAAAATGTGGTTATTTTGTTGAAAAATGAACATATTCACTCGCAAATAACTCGAAAAGTGTTGACTTGGCGAAAAAGCTCTATAGAACAAAAGTTACTTAAAATTAGTCAGTTTACCCATTTCCGGAGTTGATTTGGACATATATTTTTTCACCCCCAAGAGGGGGTGAAAGTCACCCCCAGGGCAAAAGCACACTTCGGCACAATATCACTTTTTTCTTTGACATGTAAGCTATGCGTTTGCCAAATTTCATGTCAATCCAAGCGGTTCTTTAAAATTTAGAGCAAAAACCGTGAAAGAATGGACTACTTTTTGAAAAAATGTGAAAGCTTTGAATGATTTTATCCATGTCTGTCTGTACCAGAGACTTTGTAAACACAACTACTCAATCATTATACCAGGTAAATGACAAAATGAGGTATCTCATCTTCTTCTTCTTCTTCTTTTTATCTAGACATGGCTCTGTCTGTTTTTAAATTTGCCTCCAGTAAGTTGCCATTCCACCTTTTTCGTGGTTTTCCCAATGATTGTCTTCCTATTGGGGAACTGTCTCTCGCCGTCCTTATATGTGCTGTTTCACATTATATTAATTTAAACGTGCGAGGGTTAGAACGCACGAGGACATTTCAATGGTGGCGCATGTAATCATAATATGGAGCCTTTCTCACTAGACGGTGGTTGGAACGTTCGGTAAAGTCGCCGTGTTTATGCCGTCCCTCGCTTAAAACAACAGATGGCCGTCTTTACGCACCCAGTAGCATAGGGGACTTATGTATTAGGGTGGGTCGAAAATATTGTTTTGCGAATTTCGATTTGTAATAGTCCGGAAAACATGACCTGAGTAGAGACTTAAAAACGTGCATATTTATTTTTTATTTATATTAACATTAATTACCCGCGCATGACGTTTGAAAATTCGGAAAAATTGTTAAAATTACATTTATTTTATCAGAGTTTATTGTATAAATTACATGGCATAAAATGATATTACATTCTTATATTCAGAGATACACGTAATACAAAATAATAATCAATCCAAAATATGAGAATAATCGTGCGCATACTGCGGAGGAAGGAGTGGGGAAAGAGGGCGTAAGCTGTCGATCACGCGTCTTTGCCTCAGTGCACCTAATGAGTTCCGGGCGAAAGGTCGCGCGCATTTATCTAATGTTTGCGCGATTTTCAGTAGTTTTTGTTAGCTTTGTGACTTTGTGCATCATGGAGATTTCAAATAATACCCGAAAATCCACAAGTTGTCCCATATTTGGTGCTCCGGAAGAAATTAACGAAAATCAACTACCCACTTACAAACAAGTTATAAAATATTACAATTTAGTAAGACATCAGCTTAAACTGGAGAACAATTCAAAAAAAGGGCCATCCATTAATGAAGTATATGAAATAGTGTCATCTAAAGTTGAATATTTATGGAGAAAAGCGTCTATTCCTACTGTGTCTCATAATCGTGTGATGCAATTGATAAAAAGTTACCACGCGAAGTGTAAAAATTTAATAAAATCTTTGAAGCTTTTATCAGAAGAAAAAATTTAAGATTTTCATAGAAATTTGGAAAAACTGTTTGATTTGATTTCATGTTAAGTGTAAAGATTTAAAGTTATGCAAATGTTCCAAAGACCAAAAGATTCCTAAGGAAGAACGAGCTTTTTTAATAGATCAGAGAACAGAGAGAAATGATTATGGGAACTGTTGATTTATTAAAAATAAGAGGAAAAGAAAACTGAGTGATAGAAAAATTAAGAAAAAGATAAAAAAGGGTTCAAGGCAGGTTTTGTTTATATTCGATTCAGAGTTGGACCACCATCTCCATATAGTAACTATTTCAGCATCCTTATGCAAGAAAAATTAAGCTTAAATCATATTACGATTCTAGCGTTTGTGAACCAGACCCTTCTCACGAAAATCCTAATACCTCAATAACGTCTGGAAGTAGCGATGAAGAACAAACTTTGCCCTCAAGTTCTCACGAAAATCCTAATACTACAATAACGTCTGAAAATAGCGATGAAGAACAAACTTTGCCCTCAAGTTCATCAAAACCAGCATCAAAAAAACGTGAAATAACATCTCTCAAGAATTTATCAACTATCTGTGACCGATACGGGATATCCGATAGAGCAGCTGCTGCTGTCGCTTCTGCTGTTTTGCAAGATGTGAAAATCAACAACGAAGTAATCGATAAGTCGAAATTGCGACGAGCTAGACAAAAATTACGAAAAGAAACCTTATCTCAAAGCCAACTAGATACTATTCCTGCCTTATTTTTTGATGGACGAAAAGATAAGACCCTGAAAATTGTTATGAAAGGGGGAAAAATACCGCTCAACATCTGTGGAAGAACATATTTCAATAATTAAAGAACCAGGATCAGTTTTTGTCGGATATGCCGTTCCAAGCCATGGAACTGCAAAAGGATTGGAGTCTGCCATCTTTCAAACAGTAACAGGTTAACTGCATATGTCTCTAGAGGATACTCTTGCCATACGTTGTGATGGGACGGTAACTAATACGGGCAAATACCGCGGAGTCATACGGCTCTTAGAAAAGCGTTTACACCGACCACTTCAATGGATCATATGCCTTTTACACTTAAATGAACTGCCCTTAAGACATTTATTTGCAAAACTTGATGGCACCACAACAGGACCTAATACTTATTCAGGTGCTATCGGAAAGTTATTAGATGGTTGCGAGAAGCGCTCTGTTGTCGTGTTTGAAAATATAGAAGATATGTTACCAAATATTTCAAATATAAAAGACCTCAGTTCTGATCAACGTTACCTTTATCATATCACATCTGCCGTCATAAGT
The DNA here is from genome assembly GCF_917563875.1 of Diabrotica virgifera virgifera. Taxonomy (NCBI): domain Eukaryota; kingdom Metazoa; phylum Arthropoda; class Insecta; order Coleoptera; family Chrysomelidae; genus Diabrotica; species Diabrotica virgifera. The sequence goes on along the minus strand of NC_065444.1, from coordinate 203,011,909 downwards.
GGTAAGTGCCCTTCTGATTTGTCTAATCGCTCTCCGCGAAAAATGTCGCATGCCAGGTGGTTAACAAAGGCCAATAGGATTTTGCGCTTATATGTTTCCACTGAGATACCTACAAACGAACTCAAACAACTCGCTACTTTTGTAGTTAAAGTATATGCTCCTATTTGGTTCGAAATCAAATTAAATCCGACATGTAAAGATGGAGCAAGGCACTTTTGGAAGTTGGTATTTTATTCTCGATATCTTCCGCAAGAATTGAAGAGTGTCGTTGATCCTGTAATAAAGCGAAATGCTTAGTTTGCGCACCCAGAGAACTTGCTCTTATCTATGTTATCTGACGAACAAAAACATGTGAGAGAACTTGCTGCTAGACGCATTATAAAGGCAAGGAAACCATCTGAATCCCTTCAGCTTCGAGTTTTTGAAGTGCCTAAGATAGATTTAAACGCTTCGTCTTACATCGATTTGATAGACTGGCAGCAATCTTACTCGCAACCACCTATATTGATCAATGTTCTGGATGAGACTCTTCATTCCCTAGTTGAGTCAGGTGGTGATGATGAAGTCCTTTTTCTGAGGCTACCATGTCATACTCAAGCTGTGGAGCGGGCTGTAAAAACAGTAACAGAGGCATCTATGTAGCTTTGCCACAAAACAGCAAGAGAAGCTTTAATTAAGAATAAAATTATTTCACGAAACTTATGCCTAAGTTCGAAAGTAAGAAAGATTTTAACGTGATTTGAAGATATTTTATTTTTATTTTGTCATATTATTTGTTTATTTTTCTTTCTTTATAATAAAATTTAGTCCAAAAGCACTTTATTTTATTAGTTTACGTTGTTGTTATTCCTATGAGCCACGATAAATCGATTTTCAAACAATTCACAAAAAAACAAAAATTTCAGTTTTTCAAACTCAATGCGCGGGTAGAAGGGGTTAAACTAGAAAAATTCTTTTTTCATTGTTTTTCATGAATGGATGTGGGTCACGTTTTTTTTTACTATTACAAAACTTATTGGACAATTTTATTTTTTTCCATACAAAAGTGACTCACCCTATTATGTATCCTTTCATATGATACTGTCGTTCAGTCGCACTAAGGTAGTTTCTTTGGTTGTTTGGTACATTATTTTCATTTACACTTTGTGGCTGTTTAAAGTAGGTGGATATATTTTATATTATGATGTCTTAGATTGATAGTGAAATATTAATAACATTAATTGAAGCGAGACCTGTTCATTGGGACAAAACAATAGAAATATATAAAGATAGAAACTTGACGAGAGATGCTTGGAATGGTGTATGCCGTGCACTTAACAGTGCACGAATTAATTTGAATTAATTAATTTGACGAATTAGGTGATAAAGAAAAAAAAAACACATTTTATAAGTACAGCAAAATTAATTATATGTTACTGATAACAACAGTAAATAAAACTGCTAAGTACATTATAATAAACTTTTTCTATTCTCATACTATAATATATCAATTATGATGTCACTACCTGTATCATAATGAACTTCATTATAATATAAATTTTCATTAAGATACAGAATTTTAACCAATAGAATCGCGATATGGCATTCGCGATAAAGGTGGTACACGCGCAGTGACCAATGGCGAGTCAAATACATACGCTTTGACAGTTCTCAATATGTAAACAAACCGTCAAACTGACAAACTACTGAATTTATTTGTGTTACAAAATTAATAAATTTGAATATATTTTTTGTTGCGAATGATCATAGAAAAAATAGTGTATATAACTTGCATTTAATTATCATTATGAAGCTCGTACTATATACGAAACTCGCCGGATAGGGCTCGTTTCGTAACCCTCATACTCGCTTCATAATGACCATCAATAAATGCTCGTTGCATAATATACTATTATTTTACATAGTTGCAATTAACGTTGAGTATAGAGGGTGTTCCATCAATATGTGTGAATATAAAAATATATAAATCGTATCTTTTTGTGTTAATAGGATGGACCTAATGAATTCGGTTCCTCTTATTTCTCTGTCTTCGACGATAAAGTAAACACAACGCTATAATTTGATTTCGCTCCATATAAAATATACCTTTTATTCTACGAAATTATATCTAGTTTTATAGGGTAAACAACTCGGTGAAAACTGGAGTAGGGCGGCGGTCACATCTTTTGTGAAATTATCTAAAAACAACATTTAAAACGAGGGGAACAGTATTTAAAACTGCATGGATGACAGAGGGCCTTTTAAATTCTCTACATGAAAAATATAGATTGGAATGTTGTTCTCAGGCTGTTTCCTTGTGGAATATTTATAATAAACTAATCTAAAAGAAAAATAAGCCGAAATTTAACAAAAAACAATTTTATTAACGTTTCGACGTCCAAATCGGATGTCGAAACGTTAATAAAATTATTTTTTTAAGTTTAATTGTGGCTTATTTCCCATTTAGAATAGTTTATTACATATATTGTATGAGCTAATTAGATGAGCTAATCCAAGATCTCACAAATAACATAGTAGAACAACGATTATAAAAACAAATTAAGGCTTTTAATTAAAAATATAAGAAATAATGACTGACAAAATAGAAATTGCAAATGAAATAAATACGCATTACAGTACATTAGGACAAAAGTATGGACAAAAATACCCATTTGTGATGATACATCGTAATGATACATATCCGACATCGTATCATGTACCTACCTCAGCCACGAAGTGTAAATAAATATAATATACCAAACAACACAGCAAAATATTTTCGTGCGACTCAATTCTTATTGTGTGAAAAGGAGAGGTGCGTCAAAACTATCGCACGAGAAAACTCTCGCCCCTTCAATTTGTTTTGTTTTGTTGTCATTCGGCTTATGTGGGTCGCGCCATTCTGCTCTTCTGTTTTTCACCCAGTTATGTTGCCCACTTTGCATCACCGTCGTATATCTGCACTTCTAGCTCTATCCCACAGCATCTTGCCCTCGATTATTCGCAGGGTTTCGCAGAGGTATCTCATGAAAGCTATAATTCCTGGATGGTATTTAAGGTGAGAAATATGGCCTCGTAATTTCGGTTTTAGAGTTACAACCGGAAAAACTGTTTTAAAATCACAGAAATAATACAAGCGTTGGATTATTCAACGCGCCTTGGCAAGACGAGAACAAATATATACTTTTGGTTTCACGTCTGCGTCTGTCTGTTCGCGAATACAACTCTATCGTTATTAGAACTAATATAATGATAAATAAGACATCGAGTGAGAGCTTATAATTAAAATAGATACTTATAGTATTATAGGAGCGAAATTTAACCTCGGACTCCCGAGTTGCAACCAGAAGTATTGTTTAAAAGTCGCCGAAATAGCTCAAAAGATACATAACTCTACTCGCCTTATCAAGACGAATATAAATATATACTTCCGGTTAAAAAAGTGTAACCGGATTTCATCGGATAATTTAGTTCGGGGTCTAATATAATTTAAGGTTAAAAAGTTATGTCGGAAATTTGGCAAAAATGACAAAAACTTATGTATCAGTAGCAGTTTAGTAGAAATCGTAGGTATTACAATCAACGCAAAGTTTCACTAAGGGCCGGTTGTTCGAACGCTAATCAAGAATTTGATTATAATCAAGTCCCATTAACACCCAGCAAATAACAAAATCCGTTGTCCTTACGCCAATCAGTTGATTGGAATCAATTATGTTAATTATCATTATGATAACTAACATAATGGGTTGATTAATTAGTTATTAATTATTAATTAATATAACAATTATTAACATAACTAATCAATTAATCTCATAACTGTAACCAATTATGTTTTTAGCAACCCAATCAAAGTTGAAATTGACAGTTAAGTTGGTGACAGTAATTAAAGATTTGATAAAGATCAGTCGATTCCAGTTTTAATTGGCGTTCAAACAACCGGCCCTTAGAGCTTAAATATCGACTTTCAGTTCTACTTCCAGCCCCGTTGGGTGAAAACTCAGAACTGTTTGTAATAACTATTAAAATTTAATGGTAAAATGTTATCATCATCATCAGGGCTTTTCATTCCAGGTGGAATGTTTGCCGCTCTTACTTAGAGCTCTCAGATTCGCTTATTGCGGTGAATCACTCCGCATTCCACTTGTATGTTGTCAAAGTTTGTTGTATGACTTGGCTTTCGTTACTATTTTCTTCCACTCATTTCGATATGTGCATAGTTCCCTCCAGTTTCTCACTTCCAGAATTTTGATATCTCTCATGACCTGGTCCTCCCATCTCTCTCTGGGTCTTCCTCTTGGTCTTTCAGTTGCCGGTTTCCATTTGGTGATCTTCTTAATCAGTCGGTCGTTTTTCCTTCTTTCTATGTGTCCCAGCCATCTCAGCCTCTGTGATTTAATAAATCTAACTATATCTTCTCCCTTCATTATGTCTCTTAGTTCATGGTTCATTCTTCTTCTCATTTCTCCGTTGTCCATTCTTATCGGGCCCATAATGCGTCTGAGGATTTTCCTTTCGAATATTCTCAATTTTTCTTCATCTTTTTCCGTGAGGCACATTGTCTCAGCTGCGTACGTAACTACTGGTCTGATTTCAACTCTGTATATTTTCAGTTTTGTATTTCTGGATAAGTTCTTGTCCTTCATAAGCCTATGATATCTCCAGTATGTTTTGTTGCCTGTTAGTATTCGTTCCGTTACTTCTTCACTTCTCTTGTTTTGGCCATTCATTATTACTCCCAAATATTTAAATTGTTGGACTCTTTCAAAAGTCTATTTTTCTATTTTGATTTCTCTCATCCTGTTATCTTCTCTTCTAGAGCAGAGTAGATATTTTATTTTTCCTTCGTTAATTTCTAGACCTCTTTTCCGTGCTTCTTTTGCCAGGATTTTTACTGCTACTTTTAATATTTCCTTGTCTCTTCCCATAAGAACTAAATCATCTGCATATGCAACTATTTGTGTTGAGGAGTGGGCTATAGTTCCTTTAATTTTGCTGGCCTTGACTGTTCCTTCTAGTGCTATGTTGAATAATGTGGTTGACAGGGAGTCGCCTTGTCGCACTCCTGTTTCTATTGCAATTGATTCTGTGCTACCTTCCTCTGTTGTTACTTTGGCTCGAGCTCCATCCATGGTCATTTTTGTTAATCTGATTAATTTTGCTGGTATATCTTGAATTTTCATTTCAATAAATAATTTGTTTCTTCCAATACAGTCAAAGGCTTGTCTGAAGTCTACGAAGAGGATGTGGAGTTCTATGTTGTGTTCGTGGCATTTTTCGATTGTTGGTGTAACTATGTGGATCGCATCTGTAGTGGATCTGCCTTCTCTGAATCCTTGCTGGTAGTCCCCAATTTTTTTCTCTGTGAATTGATTAAGTTTTTGTTTGATGAGGGCTGTTAGAATTTTATATGTTGTACTCAGTAGAGATATTGCTCTATAATTGTTACAGTTTGTTACTTCTCCTTTCTTAAATATTGGTATAATTCTGCCTTCTTTCCAATCCTCGGGCATTTCTTCTGCTTCCCATATTCTAACTATTAGGTTATAGATGCTTGTTAACAACTTTTCCCCTCCGTTTTTAATTAGTTCATTGGGAATTCCATCTGGGACTGGTGTTCTTTTCTGTTTCATTTTTTGAATGATGGCTAAATATTCATCATGTGTTGGCATCCCTATTTCATTATCTCTAATGTCTTCCATTGCGCCTACCTCCTCTTCCGGGCTTTCTTTGCATCTATATAGTTCTGTGAAGTGTGTTTCCCATGATCTATTGTCAATTTTAACTACTGGTCTGCCTTTTCTTTGTTGAGCTTTTAGGTATCCAAAAAGTTTGGCGCTGTCTTTACTATTCATTTCTAGTTCCTTTAACAGCTCTTCGATCCATAGTTTTTTTTGTTCTTGCAACAATTATCGGCTGCTTTCTTTTTTTCTTCATATTCGTTTCGATGATGCACTTCTTTAGTTGATATCCATTTATCTCTTGCTTGGTTTTTCTGTTTGATTTTGTTTTCGCATTCTGCATCAAACCACTCTTTCCTTCTTTTTATTTCCCTGTGTCCTAGCACCTCTTCAGCTGAATTCAAAATGGATTCTTTTATATTTTTCCATATGTCCTCTGTGTTATTTGCTTGTGTTAGGTTTTCCTTTAGGGTTGTCTCATATTGTTCTCTTAGTTCCTGTACTTTTAACTTCTCCAGATTCCATCTTCTTTTGTTTTGTCTTGTTCTCTCTGCTTTAATTATCTTCATTTTGATTTCTCCTATTACTTGAAAATGGTCTGTGTCCGCGTTTGCTTCTCTATATGATCTGACATCGTGCATTATTGCTTTCCATTTTTTGGATATTAGTATGTGATCTATCTGATTGCCATCTGTTGTGCCAGGTATCAACCATGTTACTTTATGCTCTCTTCTGTGCATGAAGTTTGTACTTATAATGTAACTGTTTGTTATTGCTGCTAGTTGGCATAATTTTCTTCCGTTATCGTTTGTCTCGTCATGAGTAGTCTTCCAGCCCCGTTGGGTGAAAACTCAGAACTGTTTGTAATAACTATTAAAATTTAATGGTAAAATGTTATAGTATAATTAATAAAATGTCGTTTATCCTACAGAAAAGGTCAGCATTATCAATTAGCCTACATTTGTCCATTGTTGTGTCTATTTGTGATAGTGCGCTTGATATCATCCGTCCATCTAGTCGATGGTCATCCTGTGCTTCGATATGTCTATTGTCTTTATTCGTCATTCCTGAATCTTTCTGATCCATCTATGAACCGTCAGTCTGGCAACATGTACGGCCCAAGACCATTTAGCATTTAGCCAGGGCTATTCTTTTTACTGCATCCATGGCCCCTGTTCTTCTTATTTCTACGTTTGGTACTTTATCTCTGATGGTAATACCAAACATTGATCTTTCCATAATGTCTTAAGTAACTCTTATTTTAGTGTGTAAGAGTTAGTGTTTCTGCAAATCATGTAAGAACCGGTAAAACACATTTTTTGTAGAAGCCATATTTTTTCAACAAACTGAAACATTAGGCTTGAAAATGTTGTTAAATTTATTTTTGGATTAAAGACTGCAATAAGCAAAATAACAAGTTATCTTGTATGATAAGTACGTAAATATATAAGCTATTAAACAGTATGAAATTTCAACCTTCTATTTTATTTTTAATTATACCACAAATCAAACCAATAAGAAATACCAAGCATCTAACCACAAACTTATGTAAGCGTTTATCCTTGTTAAAAAAAGTCTTCAACTAATGAATTTTTAAACATGATATTCCAGTGATTAATTTTCCAACCTTCGTTTTTCCTAATCTACGTACGATGTAAATTTAGAACTGACTTTGCGGCTGAGAGTCGAATTCGGATATCAAATTTTCCCAATTTTAGTCCCAATTAATGACCCGAAGAATATTACGACTTCGAGATGCGTGGGTTTTACAACATTTTATTGCCCATTGTGGATAATTTCAACTGTTAAGCAATTAAGCAGTACTAAAAGATATATAGGAATAATGAATAGCATTGCGTACATAATGAATATTTTTTTATTTCAATTATGTTTCCTAGTACCTATTCACAAGAAGTGAGACAAACAAATATGTCGGATCTATAGAGGAATATCGTTAATTAATACCACATACAAGATAATATCCATAATACTATTTAGAAGACTAACTCCATACGCAGAGGAATAATAGGCGACTACCTATATAATCCGCTAATAAGCGGATTCAGACCGGTAAGGTCGACCATAGACCAGATCTTCGTCCTACGCCAAGTGTTGGAAAACAATTGGGAATTCAACCGCGATGTATACCAAACCTTCGTGGACTTCAAACAAGCTTACGATTCTGTTAGCAGAGAAGCATTGTGGGAGACTATGGTAGAAATCGGAGTACCTGGAAAGCTGGTACGATTAGCGAAGGTGAGCACGGAGAACGCTTCCGCACGAATCAGAATTGGCAGCACCACGTCAGAGGAATTCCTCATTGACACCGGGCTTAGACAAGGAGATCCTCTCGCCCCCCTGCTGTTTAACTTCGCACTGGAACATGCAGTAAGGAAAGCTCAGCCACAACTGACAAGCGGATTTGCCGTCCAACGATCAAAAATACTATTGGCCTTTGCGGATGACGTGGACACAATTGCAAAATCCACCAGAGATGCAAAAGAAGTTTTCACCCTATTCGAGAACGGAGCCAAGAAAGTTGGTTTTAAGGTCAACGAGGACAAGACCAAGTACATGGTGGTTACGAAGAACCCAAGACCAAGGGTTAGACAAAACGTAACAATTAATGAATACAATTTTTAAGTCGTCAAAGAATTTAAGTACCTGGGAGCTATCATCACATCTAAAAATAAATATGAAAAGGACTTGGCAGCCAGGATCATTGCAGGAAACAATATATAAGAGTATATAAGAGTATATAAGACAATAATTCGTCCCACAATAACATACGGAAGCGAAACATGGACTCTGAACCAGCGGGAAACGACAAAATTACTGGTACTTGAAAGAAAGATACTACGGACTATCTTTGGGCCTTGCAGAGAAGAGACAACAGGAGAATGGAGAAGAAGACACAACGATGAACTCCAGACAATATATGGAGACGAAAACATAGTACGCTACACTAAAGCAAACAGAATACGATGGGCGGGTCACGTGCTAAAATCAAGTGACGAAAGACTTCTGAACGCCACATTCTGGGAAAGGCCCGATGGAAAAAGGTCAGTTGGTCGCCCAAGAAAGAGATGGAAGGACGCAGTAGCTAGTGATATAGGCAAAATGGGAGTACAACAATGGGAAATAGCTGCTCAGGACCGACAACAATGGAGGGAAATAGTGAACTAGGCCAAGACTCACATAGAGTTGTAGATCCAAATGATGATGATGATGATAATTATGTTTCCCTCCTTTTTTTGATGCCTTCTCCTCAATTATTGACCAGTATTGTAATTTGAACAATGTATATTTTTCATTTTAAAAGTCTTCTTACATCCTGTGGAGGTTGTTGATCAACTATTGCTATACTGTTCCTATTTGCACCTTCGAAACAATTGAACGTAATAATTCGACCGACGCGACGTGACGTTATTCTAAACCATTTACGAAGGTCTCGCAGTGAAGAAATCAGCTTCATCATCCAACGATTCTCCTTGCATTTTCTTTTCCAGTATTGTCTTATTATTTGTAACACAACCCATCCAGGACTCTATGAAAACGCGCATGTAGATCCACATTTCAAAGGCTTCTGTCGTTTTAAGAAACTCCTTATTAATTTATTTGGCGTTTTTCTTAAGGTTTTTAGGGTTAGGGGTTCTGTATTAAGTTAAATTTTCCAATGGTTGACCGCAGTTAAAGCATGATCTCCATCGGAGTAGAGCAGAAAATTCACCGGTGATACATCAGCTTCAGTCGCTGTTATACCGGCATAAAGCAGAGACTTCTTTCTGGCACCAAGCACACTGCGGTTATTAATTTATTCTCCGATTGAGAGGTGTCGCCATGGGCGACTTAAATTTCATACCATAAAAATTATTAGGCGGGATTTTCTTGTGATCACTGCTGAGTCACATGTTATATGAATGAAATAAAAAAAAGTCTACTTTTCGTATTGTTCGCCTGGTACCCTTTTGATTTGGTTAAATAGGACATTTTTGAACAGGAATCCGCTAATAAACCGAATCAGAAAATTTTTCATATCAGGGCGGCCTCACAGCATGGCCTAAATTGTTGCCCAAATGTTCCTGGGTTATGTTTGAAATGTTTTCAAAAAAGACACTAAGATATTGTTTTTTATCTGTTAAAATAATACATATCTTTTCTTCTGTAACTTTTTCTAATAAAATATTCAGCAAACAATAAGTGAATATTTTAAATAATAGTCGTCAAATCTTGCTATTTTCTTATTACTTTTGCAACTTGACTAAGATGAATCACCCCTGATGCGCACTTGTCCGATATACTATTAGGCTCACTTACATCCCATCGGCACATTCTCTTTGTCCGATTTTATATACCAACGATATTAATGGTCGTTTAAACTATACACTGCATGGTATCACCGGTGATACACATGGTCCAGAAATAAACCAAGAAGGTTGATCACCGGTGATACATTGGTACCACAACGCAGAATCATCACAGTATCATTGGTAACCAAAGTGTTAAAAACCCACTGTGGTGATAGTTTGAAAATTTTTACTGAAAAATTCAATTGTGGTAAGGTATAAAAGTTATATATTCACAAATATATACAGGGTGTCCAGAAACTCAACCGACAAACGAAGACAGGATATTCCTCAGATAATTTTAAGACAATTTAACCCAATTCATCTAGTCCGAAAATGCTTCCTAAAGGAGCTAGAGCTAAATTTGAAGATAGATCTGATAATTACTTTTTCTTAAATATCTCCAGAACGCTTTTATATAGAAAAACGAAAATTGGTACACGTGTTTATCTTCCAGAGATAAATCGATTACATCCATTTCTAAATTCTAGTAAAGGTCATAAGGGCCGTTTTGGGTAGGGCAACTGTTATATTATCACATAACCTTTTTGTTTTTAAGACTAAGTTTTCAGTAGTAATTGCACAAGAGCTCTGAAATTATTGAATTTTTCCCGAGTGACATTTTGACAGTTTTAATTTCACGAGCCGAAGGCCAGTGAAATCATGTCAAAGTGTCACGAGAGCAAAAATTCTATATTGATTTCAGAGATCGAGTGCAATTTGTTGCGTTTATTTCATGAATAAAACTGTTAAAAACCAAAATTTTATTGTAATTTATGTATGTAAGTCCAAATTAGTACCATTAAACACACATATTTTATAAATATTTGACGATTGAAAGTCATCACTTTTATAATTTTTAGAACATTAATTGTCATTAATGTCACTGAATGTATTTTTTCGTAGCAACGAAGGGCATCTGACGTAATATACTTAATGACGGCATATTATCAAAAATTATCACCTTAATTTGCATTTCTGTAGCTTTCTATTGGTCAGAGTCTCCTATGAATGAAATAATCTGTAGTAATTGCACAAGAGGTCTGAAATTATTGAATTTTTCCCGAGTGACACTTTGACAGTTTTCATTTCACGTGCCGAAGGCGAGTGAAATTATGTCAAAGTGTCACGAGAGCAAAAATTTTATATTAATTTCAGAGGTCGAGTGCAATTTGTTGCGATTATTTCATGAATAAAACTGTTCAAAACCAAAATTTTATTGTAATTTATTTATGTAAGTACCATTAAACACACAGTTTTTATAAATATTTGACGATTGAAAGTCATCACTTTTATAATTTTTAAAACATTAATTGTCATTAATGTCACTGAATGTATTTTTTCGTAGCAACGAAGGGCATCTGACGTAATATACTTAACGACGGGAGATTATCAAAAATTATCGATTTAATTCAGATTTTTGTAGCTATCTATTGATCAAACAACATAATGCTATTCTACATCCCACCAGAATGAAAACAATGGAAACCTCTGGAAATTGAAAATGGTTATTCATTTTTTTTTGTTTTTAATTTTTAAGCATTTTTGAGTCTGGATTATTAAAATGTAAAGTATTCTAGTACTAAAGGGTACTCTTAGTTTAAGTCGATAGGATACACCGTTTTCTAGAAAAATCGATTTGAAAAGTTTTCGTTTTTTAAATATCAAAAAAAAATAAAAAAAAAACTATTTAGAAAAACGAAAACTAGTACGTGTGTTTATATTTCAGAGATGAATCGATTTCATTAATTGCAAATTTCTAGTACCGGTCACATTATGCGTCCGTTTTGGGTAGGTCAACGGTTATTTTATCGCATAACTTTTTGTCTTTAATTTTTAAGAATTTTTGACACTAGATTATTAAATTATGAGGTATTGTAGTACTAAAAGTTACTCCTGCTTTACCTTAATAATCCAGTGTCAAAAAAGCTAAAAAGTTAAAGATAAAAACTATGCGATAAAATAACAGTTGCCCCACCCAAAGCGGACGCCTATGACTGGTACTAAAAATTTGTAATGGATGGAGTCGATTTATCACTGGAAGATAAATATGTGTACCTACCAATTTTCGTTTTTCTAACTAGAAGCGTTCTGGAGGTACTTAAGAAATACTAATCACAAGACGCCATAAAAGGTACCTAAACTAGAAGAAAATTTAAAAAATACATCCTAGTGAGACACTTATCAGGTCCAAAAATATTTTATCACTAGTAGCATTATAGCAGGTGAAAATAGAAGAATTAATGTAATAGACGAAAATATATAGTTACAAAAATATAACTAACACACTAAATGGTATCGATCTTGAATGGTGTATCGTTGATAAAATATTAGTTTATTTAATCTTTACCAAAGGTTTTTATTTAAAAACCTATATTTCATATTTAAGTACTACTAAAAAACATAATTCTAAAAAATACTATTTATGGGGAATCTTTCTTGTAGATACCATTTTTACGGACAAAATATATTTTACCTATTATAGTAACGATGAAATTGATTTTTATTCCAAAAGTAAGATACTAGAAAATTTTAAATATATATTTATATTACAGAAAAACTTCTACTTACATAAGTAGTAGCCCACACCGGTGCACCAACACGAATATGTAAACTGTTAACCACTTACCTAAAAACAAAAAAATATAAGTTAAAATTTTATTTTTAGACATTTTGATTTATATAAACACAGTGTGGGCCAAGAAAACAGTCCACCTCGTACATGCATCTACAAACAGTACATGTCATTTGTCAACCCCCTACCTTCCACTTTCCCACCACTTATTTTTAAATAGGGAATAGGGGTCGTGGGCTAGCTCATTTGAAAACTTATTTAATTCTCTATTCAGTATTATAAACATTAACATAATTATTTATAGAGGGTGTCCAAGAAAAAAATATTTTAATTAAATTAATTGACAAAAATAATTATGTATGTAATTTATTTAATTCAAAATACATTCTACTGCTATCACAAAACAGAAAAAAATGTTTATTGATAAATAAACATTGCTTTTCGCTTAATTTGATTGTTCAAGCTGCCATCCATCTGCCTCTTGGTAGGTTGACTATTGAATTTAAGCAACAAACAATGTATATTTATCAAATAAACATTTTTTTATGTTTTCCGTCAGCAGTAGAATTTCTTGGACGCCCTGTATAAATATTTATGTCAATGTTAGTATTACTGAAAAGAGAATTGAAGAAGCTTTCAAATGAACTAGCACACGACTCCTATTCCCCATTTAAAAATAAGGAGTGATGTATTTGGGAATAAGTAGGTCATGACGTACCTAAGTAAAATCTCTAGGAGCGCAACGCTGCGTGACCGACAAAGGGGTGGGGCTAGGGGTGAATATAAAAATATAGGTAGATCATGACATTACTAAGTAAAATCTCCAGGGGCAGCACGCTGCGTGGGGGACAAACGTTGTGATGCATCACAAAAAAATAATACAAACTGCGACTTGACCCCTTAAAACTACCCTCATCCCCAACTGTGGTTTCCACCCCTGGAGACTTTGCTTAGTCACGTCATGATCTACTTACTTTTTGGTTTTTGGTTCACTACCTCGATTACCAACGTCACAAAAAATCCCTTATAATTTTTATATTAACTCCTGTCCCCACACCTTTGACGGCCACGCAGCGTTCCGCCCCTGGTGATTTTACTTAGGTACGTCATAACCTACTTATTCTCAAATTTTGGAGCACTATCTCGATCATGAGCGTTACAAAAAAAAATAATAAAAACCGCGATTTTGACCCCTTTAACTACTCGTCCGCCAGTCTGGTTTCCGGCTCTAGGGATTTTACTTACTTATGTCATGGTGTACTTATTCCCAAATTTTGGTGCACTATCTCTATCACGAACGTCGCAAAAAACTCCTTATATTTTTTATATTCAACCCTGCCCCACTCCTTTGTCGGCCACGCAGCCTGCCACCCCTGAAGATTTTACTTACGGCCGTTGGTGAAAGTCATGTACACAATTAGTTCAACATACACCCGTATAGTTTTTCTATATTACTTCATATAGCTTTTCCGTATTACTATCACGCACAAAATCCGCTTCTATCTCTCCGACTATAAGGACATTTAGCTTACGTAAGCGGACAAGTATCGGATATCGGAATATAAAAACTCTATGCTCACAAGCTTGCACAGGAGGTTCAGGACTTCTTCAAATTTTTAAAGAAATAAAAGAATATGAAGGACTTGAGGATACGTCAATATGAAAGCCGACCTGGTGACATACTCTGCTAAAACGGATGGAAAATGACCTGAAGCTGTAATACAAATCCTATTTAGTCAAGCAACAAAAAAAAAAGAGCCGATACAAAAGTAGTTATGGAAGACCTCAATGCCAAGGTTGGAACTGAGAACACCACTAGTACACGTTATGGGAGAGCGTGGCATTTTTCGGAGAAATAATAACGGTGAGCCATTCATTAAACTGCGTGCTAGCCATCACCTAATTATTGGAGAGGTTTGTTCCCACGTAAAATAATTCTCAAAGTGTCATGTAAATCACTAGACAACATCCCTTGTAATCATTTATAGACAAGGCGAAAACGGCGGGTTCGTTAGAAAAAATATCCCCATGAGATTTTTTTGCATAATCACATTGGTGATACATCCCAGAATAAGGTTCAAGAAGTCACCCACGTGAAAAGTGGTCCAATTTTTTTTAATATTTTTTAAATCAAATTGCAAAAATCAATATTTTGGTCTGCACAAATTTTTGTTAGGTTTTTTGGACCATTCTGGACAAAAAAGGTCTGTTGTAATTTTGCTCTAAAGTTGATCGTTTTCGAGATATAAACAATTTGAAATTGAAAAAAACGAAAAATGGCGATTTTCAAGGCTTAATAAATTGGTTAAAAGTTATTATTATGAAAGTCGGTAAGTGACTAAATCAAAGTTTAAAGCCCCCCTATAAGATCCTGAAGAAATTTTTGTCATTACTTTATTGCTAAGCTGTTATTTTTAAGTAAAACTAATGAGCGCCTGCACGTATTGGGCATTTGTCTATGGTGAGTGCGAGAGACATGCCATTCCGGCAGTCCAATGAGGCATGTTACTCGCACTCACATTTACAGCCGCGTCAATACGATCTTACGGCTTTTTGTTAATAATTAAAAATGACAGCTTAGTAATAAATTGATGACACAAATTTATTCAGGATCATGTAGGGAGGTCTTTAAACTTTGATTTAATCACTTTCTGACTTTCATAATAATAAGTTTTAACCGAGTTATTAAGTCTTAAAAATGGCCATTTTCGCGTTTTTCAAATTTTAAATTGCTTATAACTCAAAAACCATCAACTTTTCATCAAAAACCTTTTTTGTCCAGAATGGTCTAAACCTTAAAAAAATTTGTCCGGGACAAAAATAATAATTTTTGCAATTTGATTAAAAAAAATTGTTAAAAAAAATTTGGAGCACTTTTCGCGTGGGCGACTTCTTGAACCTTATTCTGGGGTGTATTACAAATGTCATTATGCAAAAAAATCTCATGGGAATATTTTTTCAACGAACCCGCCGTTTTTGCCTTGTCTATTACGAGCACATCGCAATAAATAAGCAATTTCAGATATCAGACTATAAAGCGGCGTAAATGCGGTCTGTGATAAGTACCTGATGACAACCAAAATTAAGTTCAAGATAGCTAGAAATAGGAAAGAACTAAAGAGACCTATACAAAAGTAGGTCAATGTTGAGAAACTACAAAGCAATGAGACGCAAAGAGATGCAAAGGGTTAGCAATGCCTTTGTGGAAACAAGTGAAAATATTTGTATGTAAAGAAATACGCGAAGAAAGAGTTGATCACCAGTGAAACGTGTAATAAAATAGATCGCAGCAAACACATTAATCTAGACCTCCTTAACTCCATAACAGAAGCGGAGAATGATTGACATGGAGACAGTTATAGAGAAGAAAAAAAAGGATAAAGTTGACAAGAAGGCAGAAAAGCAAGACTAACAAAGCGGGCATAAGGAGAAGCGCGGGTTGCTGATGAACATCAAAACATGAGAAATATCATTAAACGACTAGCCAACAAAAGGTACGCCATGAACCAACTAATTGTAAAAAGCAGTACAAGAGAAAATATATTATCGCCACGGCAACAAGTCAGAAGATGGCATAAAAATGGTTCAGTAAGTCTCTCAAGTGCAGTCACAACAGTACCAAAAGGCGCAAAAAATATAAATCCCAATGCCAACAAACAAAGGATTAACACCAATGAACCAGCAATGGAAGAAATAGAAATATATAAAAGCTGAAAGGTCACAAAGCTGTTGCCACAGAAAATATTTCACCAGTGTTAAAAGCCTGGCTAAGCGCAAGCTGAGCTAATTAAACCACTCTTATAGTACGTTCTTTAACAGTAAAATACTGCAAAACCTCTAAATTTCAAAGAACCGCTTGGATTGACATGAAATTTGGCATACACATAGCTAACAAGTCAAAGAAAAAAAGTGATATTGTGTCGATATGTGCTTTTGCCCCGGTGGTGGTTTTCACCCCCTCTTGGGGGCGAAAAAATATTCGTCCAAAGTAAGTCCTGAAATGGATACACTGACTAATTTTAAGTAACTTTTGTTTTATAGATTTTTTCACTAAGTCAATACCTTTCGAGTTATTTGCCAGTGAATATGTTCATTTTTTCAACAAAATAACCACGCTTTTAGACGGTTTTTCTCAAATAACTCAAATAATAAGTATTTTGTCAAAGAAATATTTGTAGCAAAAATATAGCCTGTAAAAAATTTAAAAAATGGTGTAAATGTCACGTCTCTGTATCTAGCAGAACCAGAGTTGTAGCTAATTAAAAATTGGTTCATATTCGTCAAATTCCAAATGGAACACTTTAACGTGAAATAACCAAAAATGAAGCACGTTTCGGGGAAAACCCATTACAACTTAAATAAAGTGTTTAAAAAAAGCTTCATTTTTGTTTTATAAAAAAAAAATTATAGCATCAAAAGTAAACAAGTTACGCTCAAAATAAAGTTAGTCCTTTTTTTTTTGGGAAAAAAATCCGTAAAATCACCCCTTATTAGTATCTCAAATGAACTTAATCGTTACGACTTCACAAGTTTCTTGACTCGTGTATGTATTGTTTATAGGATCTGTAAGTTTCATAGGTTCAAAGTCCTTATTTTTGAAAGGGCTGTAGTTAAAAGGGGTTGAACGAGTCACTGATTACGAATGTATGCAAATTTAGAAACACCAAATCTTAATCAATTTTTGTCACAACAGAAAAACAAAAAAATACATGATATTCAGAAAAGCAATGCTGACTTTTTTTGTTTTTCGAGATTTTTGGTATGTCTGACAATTTTTAAGTTATTTTGAAGAAAAAAGCATATTTTTCAAAATTAAAATTTTTGAAAATTTTACTTTAAAACCATTTTTTTTAAATAAGCACTTTGAACCGATGAAACTTACAGATCATATAAACACAACATAAGTAAAATAATTTGTGGATTCATTTAAGTTGCTAATTAGGGGGTGGTCTTCCCGATGTTTTTTGCCAAAACAAAAGGGACCAACTTTATTTTGAGCGTAACTTGCTTAACCCGCCGTTACACGCGTCTTCTATTGTGACGTGGTTGCACGCGTATGAGCGTCGCCCTCACCTACATCAATTCGACTTATTTCGAGAAAGAATGAATGTCAACATGTATAAATATAAAATGGGTCGTACTCACATATTATAGAAAGACTCGTAAACCAATTTTTTTTATTAATTTAACAAAACAAAAGTAAAAATAATATAGATCAAAAACAAGTTTTCTTAATTTTCAATTTCAGCAAGCCACTGAAGAAATTAACGTTCTTTACGCGAATTGATTTTACTAAAAATACAAATTAAAATTAACAACTGTTCTGAAGCTATTTCTTTGTGGCATTTATGTAATTAACTATTAATATTTTGTATTTTAATAACGACGTCCGAGGTGGAATTCGAAACGTCAATAAAATTAATTTTTCAAGTTAAATTGTGGCTTATTTCCCAATTAGAATAGGTAAATTTAAAAATGGGTTCTTAACCAGTGGCGCACCTAGAATTTTCCTTTGGGGGGAGGGGGGTTTGCTTGGGCACCGAAAGTTTTTTGTATTATTTGTGAAAGACAAGTTACATTTTCCTACCTTCTTTTATATATATTTCTATATGCTCTGGGTGGGATCCCCCCCCTCGGTGTGCCACTGTTCCTAACCTAATCCAAACAATAATATTTTAATTAAACCTACCTAAATATTAAATAAAAACCTAAAAGTTTCTTTGAGATAACAGAAACGTGATTTCACCGTGATTGCACGCGCAGTGAGGAATTCCCTCACCTGAAGAGGGATGTCTCTTCTTTCAACTATCACACAGCACACTCACCGCTTGAAATATTCTATAACTTTTTCATACCCTCTCATGAACCATGCTAAAGGCATTCCTGGGTGCTTAAGGATATCGTATTAGTTTACACAATTTCATTGCTTATAAACAAATATGGTGAGGGATTCCCTCATAGCGCGTGTAATGGCGGGTTAAATTTGATGCTAGAAACTTTTTATAAAAACAAAAATAAAGCTTTTTTTAAACACTTTAAAAAAGTTATAATGGAGTTTCCCCAAAAATTGCTTAATTTTGTGGATATGTCACTTCGAAATATGCTATTTGAAATTTGGTGAATATGAATCTATTTTTCATTGGCTATAACTCTGGTTCTACGAGGTCCAGAAACCTAACGCGTACACCATGTTTTTTACTTTTTTACATGCTATAATTTTGCTAAGAACATTTTTTTCGATAACATACTTACTTTTTGAGTTATTTGCGAAAAACCGTCTAAATATGTAGTTATTTTGTTGAAAAATGAACATATTTACTCGCAAATAACTCGAAAAGTGTTGACTTGGCGAAAAAGCTCTCTAGAACAAAAGTTACTTAAAATTAGTCAGTTTGTCCATGTCCGGACTTATTTTGGACATATATTTTTTCACCCCCAAAAGGGGGTGAAAGTCACCCCAGGGGAAAAGCACACATCGGCACAATATCACTTTTTTGTTTGACATGTAAGCTATGCGTATGCCAAAGGCTATAGCGGGATAAGATGGTCAAAATTGCACCAGGCTCGATTCAGTTTTGGGTTTAGCCATTCGAAAATATATAATTGAAAACTCACTCAGCCAAATTTTCAAGTCCCTAGGTGCTCCGGGGGGTCCGCTATGGAAAAAAACGTGTTTTTTTGAAAACATTTTTTTCCAGACGCTCTATTGCTGCAAAAAATCTGAAAAAATTAAACAATGCGTATCTTAACAACACAAAGCTGCCTGATTTTTTCAGATTTTTAGCTTTAAAATTGAGAGCTGGAAAATTTTTTGAAATTTTCAAAAAAATTTTAGGTTATGTTGTAAATTTTTCGCCAACTTTAAAATATTGCTGTTTTGTGTATTTTTTTTCATTATTTCGAATCATTTCCATCATTATCATTTTCGACGTGGAAAATACCTAAAAATCGAAAAAACTGTTTTTTTTTTGGCATTTTCTGAAGTTTTTGACTCGTAAACTCAACAACATACAGCTAAATTAATCATCATTTACATTTTTATATGTATTGTTACATTTACAATCAAAATCAGCTATTAGAACTTATTTTTTTCCTACACCATGCTCAAAAACCCCGTTTTTCGGCGTTTTTACTAAATAGCCTCAGAAATCAGTAAAAAAAAAATAATTCTTTTAACGTTTAAAAAATTAAAATTTTGTTGTTCTCGATAGAATGTAATACAATTAATACTTAAATAAATTATTTTTTTGTTTTGCACGATTATTTGAATTTCATATATAATAATATCGTCCCATTAAAGGTATCCTGCCATAGGCTTCTATAAATTAATTTTTTTAACGTTTAAAAAATAAAATTTTTGTAGTGTTCGATACAAAAAAAAACCACTCCTCAAGTACTGCCGTCGAAGTCACTAACTACTTACGTAATAAAAATCGTGTTATTAAACGTTAATGAGGAATTATTATATAAATAAATTACTAAATTATTTGAATTATTTAATTGCTTAAATAGTGCAACCTAAAGAGTTGCAGTGTTTAAAGGGATTAATAAATTAATTATTAAAAAGTTACTACGTACTCATGAAATTACAAAATTCAAATTCAAATTAATATACAGTATGATGCAAAGGAAAAGTAAATTCGTTATTTATTAAACTGTCGACTCTAAGGAAAAATCCCGAAAGAGGTCGATTTTTTAATTGTGATTTTTTGGCATATATATATCATACTAGTAGTGACGTCATCCATCTGGGCGCGATGACGTAATCGATGAATTTTTTTAATGAGAATTACGGTTATTTGAAAAACCATAGTAGTAAAGAACTTTGGTTTGTATAATGCTATAAAATTTTATTAAAAAACTTTTAAAAATGTCATCCAAGAACATCCAGAATGTTTTCAATCTAGTCAAGTCATCTTCAGTGACATTCTGTGTAGTAACTGAAACTAGCCCACTAGTTGATATATAGTCTTTAAAATTACATAATTTTATTAAAATAAAAATTTTATTAAAATTATACTTTTGGAATGACAAGTCAAGATGAGTGACAGACCGAATTCCGTCTTGACCTCGAACTCGTTGTGACAAGTACCCCTTCAGTTTTTCGAGCAGGGAAGCCATGCTGCTTTTGAGCTTTAGTAAAATCCATTTATATCGACATTGTGTCGCATTTCAAAAGTATAATTTTAATATTGTTCTGAAGCTATTTCCTTTGGCATTTTTAAGATTAACTATTCATATGGGAAATTTTAATAAATAATTATGTAATTTTGAAGACTACATAATAATCTATCAACTAGCGGACTATAGTTTCAGTAATTAAACAGAATGTCACTGAAGATGATCTGACTAGATAGAAAATGTTCTGATGTTTTTCTATAATCTATTTGGATGACTTTTTTAAAAGTTTTTTAATAGAATTTTATACCATTATACAAACCGAAGTTTTTTATTTCTGTGTAAGTTTTTTAACTATGGTACACAGCCAATCACTGGGACTTTACTATAATTTGGTTATTCGAAAGGTTATTCAATTCTCTATTCAGTAGTATAAACATTATCATTATTAGAAAGGACTAAGTTTTCAATCTAATAGCACATAAAATAACATCAAAAATATTACTCTACATCCCACCAGATTGAAAACAATGGAAACTTTACCCTTATTATTTATACAGAGTGACCAAATTTCTTTTTAAATAAATTAATATCAAAAAAAAATAATGTATGTAATTTATTTAATTCAAAATATATTTTACTTTCAGAAAACGGAAAAAACGTTTATTCGAAAAATAAACATTGCTTTTCGCTTAAATAACAAGATTCGGGTGGCTGGCAGGAGCTGGCTTGAACATTGAATTTAAGTGAAAAGCAATGTTTATATCTCAAACATTTTCTTCTGTTTTCTAACAGCAGTAAAATACATTTTGAAGTAAATACATTACTTAAAATCTTCTTTTTATGTAAATTAATTTAATTCAATTTTTTTTTGGTCACCCTGTATAAATAATTGTGTTAGTGTTTATATTAATGAATAGAGAACTGAATATCCTTTGAAATGAGTTGCCACACGACCCATATTCTCATTTAAAAAAAATCATCGATTACGTCATCACACCCAGATGGATGACGTCACTCGTATCACACTCGACCCGTTTCGGTATTTTTCCGAAAGTCGCCAGTTTACGAAATAACGAATTTATTCCTTTCTTTACACCATGCTGTATATTAATTTGAATTTTGTAATTTCATCATTGTGTAGTAACTTTTTAATAATTAATTTATTAATCCCTTTAAACACTCTGCACTCTTTAGGTTGCACTATTTAATCAATTAAGTAATTCAAATAATTTAATAATTATTTATTTAAATAATAATTCCTCATTAAAGTTTAATAAAAATATTTTTTTATTTATTATTTTTTTATTTTTTAATCAAAACGAAACCGTCGGTTTTCTTATTTTATTATTTTAAAAATATTTTTATTACGTAAGTAGTTAGTGGCTTCAACGGCGGGTACTTGAGGACTGGTTTATCCTGAGTTTTTTCCAAAAACGTGGCTAGAAGCGCTTCCTTGCGTACGGCACCAAAGTGCCAAGCTTTTTTAACCTTAGCGCGCTTTGAAAATCACAACCGCAACAAGCATTTTTATAAAGGGGCAACATTTTCTATCGAATACTACAATAATTTAATTTTTTAAACGTTAAAAAAATTAATTTATTGATTTTTTTTATAAGCCTATGGCAGGGTGCCCTTAGTGGGACGATATTATTATATATGAAATTCAAACAATCGTGCAAAACAAAAAAAAAAAACAGTTTATTTAAGTATTAATTGTATTACCTTCTATCGAGAACAACAAAATTTTAATTTTTTAAACGTTAAAAGAATTATTTTTTTTTACTGATTTCTGAGGCTATTTAGTAAAAACGCCGAAAAACGGGGTTTTTGAGCATGGTGTAGGAAAAAAATAGGTTCTAATAGCTGATTTTGATTGTAAATGTAACAATACATATAAAAATGTAAATTATGATTAATTTAGCTATATGTTGTTGAGTTTATGAGTCAAAAACTTCAGAAAATCCTAAAAAAAACAGTTTTTTCGATTTTTAGGTATTTCCCACGTCGAAAATGATAATGATGCTTATACCATTCGAAAGAATGGAAAAAAATACACAAAATAACAATATTTTAAAGTTGGCGAAAAATTTACAACATAACCTAAAAAAAATTTGAAAATTTCAAAAATTTTTCCTGCGCTCAATTTTGAAGCTAAAAATCTGAAAAAAGTCAGGTAGCTTTGTGTTGTTAAGATACGCATTCATTAATTTTTTCAGATTTTTTGCAGCAATATAGCGTCTGAAAAAAAAATGTTTTCAAAAAACACGTTTTTTTCTATAGCGGACCCCCCGGTGCACCTAGGGACTTGAAAATTTGGCTGAGTGAGTTTTCAACTATATATTTTCGAATCGCTAAACCCAAAACTGAATCGAGCCTGGTGCAATTTTGACCATCTTATCCCGCTCTAGCCTTTCATGTCAATCCAAGCGGTTCTTTAAAATTTAGAGCAAAAACCGTGAAAGAATGGACTATTAAAAAGAACCCTGAGAGAAGAAAAGTTGAAGAAGAAAAGAATGAAAAAAGTGGATTTTAATAAAGATACCAAATGAGGTTGATAAATTGCGAAAACTGGAAAGTAATCACACTGCTACATATATCAATCTATCTATAAGCGAGGTTTCTACAGCCTCTGCCGCTTCTCGCATTTTGGCCGCCATCCTTTTCTGTCCATCCATTCGTCTTCTTTGTTGTGCTCTATCTCTCATGATGTGCAGTATATTTTCTTCCCAGGCAACTGAAGGCATTTCCCTTCTTCTTATTTGTTGTGGTATGTAATTTAAAGCTTTCTTTGGCCACCTATCTTCATTCATTCGTTTCGCGTGACCATACTACACTGGTTGTTTCGTTTCAGTTCTATCGACACTGGAATATACAGTATTTGTCCTTCTTCTAATATCTTCATTCCTGTTGTGATCTTTTTTGGATATACCACACGCTCTCCTTAGATAATCTATTTCTAGCACTTCTATCCCTTTTCTATCTTTTTTCGTGATCTGCCAGACTTTTGCCCAATATGTTCTAATAGGCTCTACCAAGGTACAAGAGACTGTTAATTTCGTTTTTTGTGTTACATCCTTAGACAATAGTAGAGATCTTAGAATATTTACCGTTTTTTGCCCTGTTGCATTCTGTTTTCGATGTTTCTTTTGGTATTGCCTTCTTTAGATATTGTAGATCCGAAATATTTATATAATTTACATGTTTTTGTGGTTCTAATTTCTATATCTGAATCTTCTTCATCATCCCCTATTTTAAGAAACTCTGTCTTTGACATATTCAAATTGAGGCCCCATTTTTCATATTCTTTCTTTAGTTTTCTGAACATGTAGTCCATGTCTTCCTCATCATTCCTCATCCTAAAAACAAAGTTGTTAGGTTAGATATTTACCACCGCCTATATCTATTCCCATTCCGGATACTTGTTTCCTCCACTGCTCTAACGATGATTGAATATTATATTTTAAATAAAGTAGGAGACAGACAGCATCCTTATGTAGTTCTATATTCCAAAAATAATAAATGAATAGTAATAATTAAAGCTCGGATTTATAGGCAACAAAAATTGAAGAAAAAGGCGCCTATATAGGCAAAGATATTTATTAAAAAGGGCAGGAATATTAACATTTAGGCAAAATATAGGCAATAAAGGAATATACCTTATTATTTATTGTACAAAGTGAATTAACGTAATATTAACTTAAGGCAGGTATATTTACACATCATAATCATAACATTAGTATAAATACACTAGTAATTCAATAACTGTTAATTAATAATTAAACATTGTAACCACTTAAAATTTTATCATTAATAGAAACAACTAAATATTTTTCAATATTTTCGGTCTTAAAACTATGTCTTCGATCACTTAAAATTAAATTGTACATTGAAAACGAACGTTCGACATCGACAGATGTAATTGGAGCATATTTTAGAGCGGATAATAAATCTGGCATAATTTGTAATTCCTCGGAAAATGTCCCATTCAAAACTTTAGCAACATTACATAAAAACCAAAAACCTTCATTCTTGTCGAAAACATATTTCATTTTTTTTTTTAAATTAATTGACCGTTACTTCCAGGTGCCGATTTAATTTTCGTCTTTAAATTATCTATTAATTTTACTGTCTCACATAAATATATCTCTTGTTTTTCTAATAAGGTAATTGTGGTAACTCTTAATTTATAATTGTGATTGATATAAGCGAGTTCCTGTTTCAATTTGGGATTTTTTAATATTTTTTTTGCTTCTCGAATAGTTTCGGAAATATCATCATCAAATTCTGACTTAACTAATTCTATTTCATTGCAGTGTTCAAAGTAAAAAAAACTGCTTCGAGCCAGGTTCCCCACATTGTAATTACTGGTTTAGGTGGCAAAGGGACACCGGGAAGTCTTTCTTTATATATTTGCACCCTCACCGGAGCCTTTACAAAAACTTTTTTCATAAAATTTATAAAATTATTTACCAACGGAAACAGATTTCTTATTTCTTCAGCAATTCTATTTACCCCTTGGGCTACACAAGTGCAATGAATTCAATTAGGATAAAAAATCTTTAAATTAACAGCAGCTTTTAACATATATACCGCAGCATCTGAAAGCATTAAAACTATTTTATTCACTGGTATAGGGTTGGGTAAAAAGGGGTTTGTTAAACTACCTTGTATAAATCGACTTATTGTTAAACTCTTTGTTTTTTCCAATTCTTTAACGGCAACTAAATAAGGTTTTCTCGCAAAATTCGTTTCGAAAAAATAAAGTTTTCGTTCAAAATTCCAATCATTAAATTAGCTATATACCTGCCGCATACATCTGTCGTTTCATCCACGATAATATACAAAAAATTGCCCTCTAACTACGGCTTAATTTTTGAAATACATTCCATATAACATTTTTCCACAGTATGTTTTCTCAATGTACTCTCGTCCGGTAAGGATTTATTAAGATATTTTTCGAAAAAGCATTTAAAACTAGGGTTCTTAATTTTATATAGAGGAATGTTGGACGCAATCATCATCTGGCATAAATCAAATTTAAATGCGGCTTCCTCCTTTTTTTTTGAACTGCTTAAACTATCCCGCAGAGATATTTGGGCTAACTTTAGGAACTGAGGAATTTAATTTTTCCAAATTACGTTTATGAAGTGGGGTTCCACAATGCTGGTCAATAAAGTACTTTTTTCTAATTGAAATCTGAGAATTTAAAAAAATAATTAGAATTCTAAAACCGCTTTAGAATTTAGTTATGTTGTGGGACGAGAAAAAAAAAAGAGAAAAAATAAAACTTACCGATTTGCCGCATGGTTTACAAAATGCTCCATCTCCTTCTAGAGAAAGTTCCGAATAAGGTGCGATCCATAGCCTTAATTTAGATGTCATCTTTTGTCACACAAATGTCTAAAACGTTTTAAAACGTGTTCTTTGCTTTTCGGTATACGCAACAAAACTAAACTAGGATATAGCAATTTGTGACTAAACTCTGATACAGTAACCGACTGTACAACTGATAGTAAACTAATAGAGCTTAGGGATTTCCCAATAGTTAACCCTCAAGTCTCGATCAGGTACATTTTCCTAGAAATCTGTTATATAAACAAACCATTGATATTTTATTATTGACCCAAAATTTTATTATAGAATGGTTTAGTAATAGAATAATATCATGGGTAGAACCATGACATTTTAAAAAAGGCACAAATAGGCGGAATTTACGAAAAAAGGCAAAAAGTGCAAAAAAAAATTATAATAGGCAAAATAGGCAAAAAAAGGCATTTTGCCAGTAATCCGAGCTTTAGTAAAAATATAATTAAGAATAATTACAATCAATCATCATTTAAAGTACGTTTTCTTTTTTATTTATGAGGAATATAGTCGAAAACAATTTTTTTTTCTTGTGGACTGCTGAAAATATAAACAAATACTGGCTTGCACGAAATATTTTTATGTTTATACACAAAATTTAGAATCTAAAATTTGTTATAGTTTGAAGTTTGCATGATATATGTTATTATTTAGATTTACAGGGAAAACCTTGCTTTCGCTATCCTGGAAAATTTTGCAAAATGAACTAACATGGTATTCTCCCTGAGTCCCCAGCTCTTCAAAGTTAATATATGATAAAGTAATTAGCTGCCTCCGGTAGGACCCTGCTAGTTAAAATAAGGGCCACGCATCGCTATTTGAAATATTTCTATTTCGAATCGTCTGTCCTACTGCAAATTGTTCTAGTTTTTATAATAATCGAATTGTTCAGTTACTCGCAATATACATAGTATCGCTGAATAAAATGTGCCTTGTTTCAAGAACCGACTTTTATTCGTCATATTCCTTTATTCCTGCACGGTTTTCTCGATCTTTGCAAGATCTGGTTTTCACGACAAGTTTAGATGATAGCAGTCATACAAATTTAAGTTAAACTAAATTTATAAAATTTATTCTTTTTCTGGGGGGGTAGAGGGGGCTCCTTAGCTGTGGTGAAAGCAACCTCTCTAAGAGAAGGAACTCTGAAATCAAACCCTGGTCCTCCAAGGTGGGGGTTAAGGCATCGGGCTAACTCCTCGGTACTTGTAAAAAAAATGACTGAAGTGGGGTAGAGAGGACTCCTTAGCTGTGGAGAAAGCAACCGCTCTAAGAGAAGGAACTCTGAAATCAAACCCTGGTCCTCCAAGTTGGGGGTTAAGGCATCGGGCTAACTCCTCGATACTTGTAAAAACAAGCAAATGTTAAACGACCCAATAATCAGACTCGGATGAATGGACGGATCATTTGGCAACGAAAAAAGCGACGAAAAAGGACTATGAATTTTGGAACATGGAACGTTCAAAGCCTCTCAAATAAAATGGATGAAGTTATATTAGAGCTAAAATACATGAAAATGGACATCGCAGTGGTGACAGAAACTAAGAGGAAAGGCCAAGGATCACAGAAATTGGGCTACTATGATCATTTTTATAGTGGAGTTCCAAAACACATAAGAGCTCAACAAGGAATATCGATCTTCATACGCAGAACATTAAGAAAGCACATAACATCGTGGGAAGGAATAAATGAAAGAATGATAAAGGTCAACATGAACATATATGGCTATAGAATAACTATTTTGGGAGTATATGGTGTAAACGAGGACGCACTGGTAGCTAACAAAGATGAGTTCTATGAACAGCTCAACGATGAAATCGTCAAAATAGGAAATGCCAGAGAAATTATATTATTAGGAGACCTAAATGGCAGAACAGGCAATAAAAAACAGGATGACGTAGTAGGCAGATAC
Organism: Diabrotica virgifera virgifera; assembly: GCF_917563875.1. NCBI lineage: Eukaryota > Metazoa > Arthropoda > Insecta > Coleoptera > Chrysomelidae > Diabrotica > Diabrotica virgifera. The sequence goes on along the minus strand of NC_065444.1, from coordinate 202,983,937 downwards.
GGCGAGGAAGTACTCAACAATAATGGAACAAGAATAATTAACATCTGTAAACAGAACAATTTAAGAATTATGAACGGCTTCTTCCAGCATAGATGCATTCATAAATATACTCGGACCCAACCTACTATGAACCAGAAAAGTATAATTGATTATCTTTTGATAAAACAACGGAGTCGAATGAAAATTAACGATGTAAGGGTTTATAGAGGAGCAACATGCGGCAGTGACCATCATCTTCTAAAAGCGGAAGTACTGTTCCCCGGAATGAAATCTCAAAAAAATCTAAATCCACGAGAACAAGGAGGAAACAAATTGGAACCAAAAAAGAAATACAACCTAGAAAGCTTACAACAAACAAGCATAAGAACGTTATACGAAAATATGCTCAGAACAACTGAAATGGACTTCTGGAGAAGATCTGCTGGTATAACAAGAATACAAAAAATCAGAAATACAAGAATATTGGAGATAATGGACGTAAAGCATACAATAATGGACGATATAAAAACAAAGCAACTAAGATGGTTTGGCCACGTAAAACGTATGGAAGAAGACAGATTACCCAAGCAAGTGCTACGATGGGCACCAAAAGGACGGCGGAAGAGAGGAAGACCTAGGAAAAGCTGGATAGAAGGAATCGATAGGGAAATCGGAGAAAGAGGCTTGAACGAAGACATGTGCTACGATCGAGAGCAATGGCGATTGGGAATCGGAAGACGTCGTAGAACGTTATGAACCGATTATATATATTTATATATATATATATATATATATATATATATATATATATATATATATATATATATATATATATATATATATATATATATATATATATATATATATATTCTTTTTCTGTCATATTACTCATATGCGCGCCAATGGTGAACATAAAATTCGAAACTGTACGTCAAAAATGCGCAATAACTACATCTTAAAATCCACCAAATATTATTTGTATATCCCAACCGATTGTAGAGCAATAAATAAATCGTCAGTTTGTAAGAAAAATGTCACCCCCTATCTCGGCCACAAATCATTTGCGGACATAAGTTTATAAAGCAAACTTTAATTATTTTTTCATACAGAGTTACCCCTTAAAATTTGCCACACTTTAAAAACACCCTGGATTGATGAAAAACGTGACTAGTTCTTATAGTACCTAACTTTTTTTATGGTTCAACATAAGCGAATGAACAAAAAACAGAATGTTGAGAAAATATGAGAGTATAGATGGGTTTTAATTTCACTATTTTACAAATGCTAGCATATTCCTCATACGGTGATGCGAACTTTGGGAAAAAAACACAGTTTGATTGGTACACCCGGTATTCAATAAAAATTTATCTGTTTAGTAAAAATATTATCACAGCAATATTGTTAAAGAATAAGGGAGCAGTGCATATCTCGGCCCAAAAGACAGGTAGGTCTTATAAAAATGTCCCAAGTCGGCGCAAAGATTAAAACTGCCCGATATAAAATATACCAGCTCGGCTCATGGGATATTAATGTGATTAACTTTGCAATTCTCCTTTACACATCTACACTTTGTTTCAGCTGAAGCTAATTTTCGTTTTTGTTCTTTAAATTTATAACGTTCACACACTAATAACAATTTTATTCTTTGACTTAACATTTTACTTATACTGGGCTTTAAAGATGTCACTATACTCTATTTTGCCTCGATACTGAACTAGTAGTCAACTGAAAGATAAATTGATTCCAATACGAGGTATCGAGCGAGTAACATCGCCCTGTATTTTGTCCTGCTTTGTAAAACATAGTGCAAAACAGTGACATTAGTATACCTTAAACTAGGAATAGATGTATTTATATAAATCACTCATTATTAGTTAAGGTTTATTTTTTGTTTCGACTATTAAAAACACAATAGAAAATTTTAAACAAGATTGCCTTACAATCGGCAAACTAGTTTTATTTTAAAAAGTATACAAAGCTGAACTTTTACCATAATACGTAAAAGCTAAATTAGGTATAATTTCAAGATGGAATCGTAATTTCTTTTGACTACATGAGCAGTGGCGTAGGAGATACCCAAACAGTCAATTTGTCTAAAACATCTAACCAAGCTTTATCCTATGTATCAATAGCGAACTCGATTCCACGGCCAACATTTCCACCAAGAGAAACTGTTTCTTAGGATACTAATACACCTGTTAATCTTTGAGCCCACCCCTGGGGTCTCATAAAAGACTACATGATTATAGTGAGCCGAGATGGGATACCCCGAGTAAGGATATAACATATTAAATTGAACAGCAGGTATAGGAAATTTGAGACATCAAAAACGACCCATTTTTAGGGTGGGCGGTTAATTTTGCCGGTGAGTGTAATACAACTACTTCCATCTAGCGACTTGTTCGCTTAAAAACTATTTTTCAACTGGTTGTTTTTTATATACGACTTACATTATATTGTACGACAAGAGGAAAACTTACAGATTAATCTACATAGATTGATTCCCTGAAAACCCGAAAATTAACGACATCCATAGTAATAAGTTAGTGAAGATTATAAATTTTAAGATATTTTATACCATCCGAGATGTCATGTTACAGACGCAGTTTAAGAATTTCGTGGGTGCGACTAATGTTGAGGCCCAACTAATTCAAGGAATGTGAGATTATTAATGCCATCAAAGAGCGCAAACTAGAATATAATGGCCATGTTATGAGGAAAGAACATAGATATGGCTTGTTGCAACTCATTTTTCCAGGCAAGATATTTGGGAAGAGACGACCAGAGAGAAAAATATCTTGGCTTCAAAACCTGACAAAGTGGTTTAATACATCGACAGTCGAAATATTCCGAATAGCAGTAAAAAAAGTTAGGATAGCTATGTTGATCGCCAACAAACGGATAGGCGCCGTAAGAAGAAGATGTAGTTTACGAAGTTAAAATTCTTAGAGTATGGAAGCTTTAAACCGTCCAGAATTATTTAATTAGAATTTAAGTCAGTTTTGATAACTTACAAATTTTCAACAATAGATGATTTAGAAGGGAAGATTTTTTTTTATTACTTTAGCAATATTTTTAAGAGGCCATTAGGATATTGAGGGCACTATATTTCTAAACGTTCTACTGGGTTGGGTTAAAGTATAGAACCAAGCAAATATCTTTGAAACAAAAAGAAAAATATTTATGAAACTTGGCATGCAAGTACAGTGACGCAAAAGGCATCTGGTGCCACATTTTTTGTTACTACTTCACTTCCGGTTTCACCAGAAATACCCTTAACTTAGTTTATTTAAATGTGACACTCTGTATATTTGTTCGGATTTTAAAAGAACTTGTCATTTTTAATTCATACATATCAAATTTGGTAGAAAAAAATTGTTAAAAATGTCTGTAGATAATTTTTTTATTAATACAACATAGTAGGTAATAAACGAGTAGCATCGATACTCTATCTATACTGTAGACTAAAATTTTTGTTTACATGCACTGCATTACTTATTTGAATTTAGTATAGTAGGCAAAACTGTTACTGAACTAATTGACAGAAATAAGTTATAATGGTTCATTTAAGTGAAAAAGAACGTATTGAAATATTAATGATAATCGGTTATGGTGGATTTTTATTTTTTGGAAGTGAATTTTCCAAATCGATGGATTGGACGTAGAGGATTCATAGAGTGACCCGCTCATTCTCCGGACCTCAACCCGTTAGATTTTTTTTCTTTGGGGTTATCTAATATCACGTGTTTACGTTAGGCGACCAACATTGTTGCAGGATTTGAGACAATGAATAATTGATGAATGTGAACTAATTCGTAAAGAAACCTTGCAAGAAGTGACTCACGAATTTATTTATAGGTTTGCACGTTGTCAGAAGGTGAACAGCAAATATTTTCAGCATTTGAAATTATTTTTTTTTATTTTTAATATCATTGGTCTAACATAAATAAATTAACCTATTTTTTTAATTTTAAAGAGATTTGTTTCGTGTTTTAATAGTTTTTTCTTCCAAACTTGGTATGTATGAATTAAGAATAACAAGTTCTTTTAAAATCTGCAAAAATATACAGGGTGTCCCATTTAAAGTAAATAAGTTAAGGGTATTTCCAGTGAAACCGGAAGTATAGTAGTAACAAAAAATATGGCATCAGATGCCTTTTGCGTCACTGTACTTGCCTGCACAGTTTCATAAATATTCTTCTTTTCGTTTCAAAGATATTTGCTTGGTTCCATACTTTATCCCAACTCTGTATATTTATTTATATGTATACACCTAATACCATAGATTTACTTGAGACATGTTAGTTCGATTCCGTAAATTTTTGATTATATACAAATGCCAACAAAAGAGTAGGTACATCGAATGCAATTTATGTTGTAGTGTATCACTCAAGCTAGAAAATGGGAATAGAAGTACATACATATCCTGAGAACTTCTAGCGAAACTTTTCAATAAATTTTGATATTCCATACAAGATTCTTTCTTTTTACAAATGACGTTGAGCATTATATTTTCTGAAGTTGTCGGAGAAAAGTTGTAGCCAGTCGCCCACGTTTTATCGAACTGAAGAGTTCGCAATATGTATACTGCACTTCCGGTTCCGCTTCCTATGATCATTATTTATATAGGACATATTTATGTACATATTTCACATTTTGTGCAGAGTACTTTTTGACGGATGTTATTGAAATTTATTACAAATAATAAGAACAAAAAATAAGGGTGACAAATAAATAAATGTTACGAACAAATTTGATGAAAAATATACATTAAGTAAAGCTACCGCAATAAAAAAATACATATCTAAAAATGATGATAAAGCATGTAATTTTTATGACTATGGTATACAGCCAACCACTTAGACTTTCCCGTTAATTTGAGATATCATCTTCTGTTTCTAAATTATTCGCATCTATATTAACCTTCCGATGACCAACCTTTTTTTGTTACACGGATGACCAAAGGGGGGGGGTCAAAAATGACAATTAACAAAAAAATGAAATATTTTTTAAAAAATAAAAAATAAAAAATAAAAAATAAAAAATAAAAAATGAATAACCATTTTCAATTATTTTTTGTTTCTTAATTTTTTTTATGGCATGGACTTTATGTCATTCAGCCAGTCACAACATGAGTATTAGTGTCATGTGTAGTGTGTATGTTGAGTAAGTGTCTTGTTACTTTGCAAAGTCGACGTCATTAGCGTAAAACTACAGTGGAACCTCGATAACTCGGATTAATCGGGACCGCGGCCGATCCGGGATATCGAAAATTCGGGTTAGCCGGAGAGTATGGTAAAAATTAATAAAATACGGTATACTTATATAGGGTGTCCCAAAAGTAGTGGAACGGTCGAATATTTCGCGAACTAAACATCGGATCGAAAAACTGAAAAATACGTGTTCAATCATTTTCAAAAATCTATCCAATGATACTAAACACCAACCCCCACTACACTCCCTGGAGGTGGGGTGGGGGGTAACTTTAAAAGCTCAAATGGAAACCCCTAGTTTTTCTTGCAGATTTGGATTCGTTACGTAAAAGTAAGCAACTTTTATTCAAGACATTTTTTCGAACTGTGGATAGATGGCGCTATAATTGGGAAAAACGATTTATCCTGATACCATAGGTAAATTATAAAGACGGTCTAATATCTCGAGAAATACACTCCAAATGAGAAACCACAAAACAGGTTTTTAATATTTTTCAAAAACCTATCGACAAACACCAAAAATGACCCTCCAACCCACCCCCTGGAGACGGGGTGGGGGGTAAATTTTGAATCTTAAATAGCAACCCCCACTTTTTATTGCAGATTCGAATTCGTCATGAAAAATTAAGTAACATTTATTCGAAACATTTTTTAAAATTGCTGATAGATGGCGCTAATAAATCGTATTTTTCCAATTAAAGCGCCATCTATCAACAATTCTAAAAAATGTTTCGAATAAATGTTGCTTAAATTTTCATGACGAATCCGAATCTGTAATAAAAAGTGGGGGTTGCTATTTATGATTTTAAAGTTATCCCCCATCCCACCTCCAGGGGGAGGGTTGGAGGGTCATGTTTAGTGTTATTCGATGGGTTTTCGAAAAGTATTAAAAACCTTTTTTTAGTTTCTCATTTGGAAATGTATTTCTCGAGATATTAGACCGTTTCTCTAATCTACCTATGGTATCAGGATAAATCGTTTTTCTCAATTATAGCGCCATCTATCCACAGTTCGAAAAAATGTCTTGAATAAAAGTTGCTTACTTTTACGTAACGAATCCAAATCTGCAAGAAAAACTAGGGGTTTCCATTTGAGATTTTAAAGTTACCCTCCACCCCACCTCCAGGGGGTGTAGTGGGGGTTGGTGTTTGGTGTTATTGGATAGATTTTTGAAAATTATTGAACACGTATTTTTCAGTTTTTCGATCCGATGTTTAGTTCGCGAAATATTCGACCTTTCCACTACTTTTGGGACACCCTGTAGATAAAGTCCGTTATAATTAAAATAACATGAAATAATATGCACAGTACACATCTAACTTACCTATAGTTGTAGAGTATAGTACAGATAGTGTAGAGTATTGTTCATTTCTAGGTAAAAAAAACTCAGTCAGTTTCGGTTGTGCCAATCGAAACGATGTTATGTTATTTAAGAACGGTGGCTCTTTCATTGTTTAAAAGACCATTACAGAATAACAGGTACCTGTTGTTTGCGATAGCCCGAGATAATGAAGGTCGCTCTGCCGCCGCAGCCGTGTGCCATGAGCCATTTTTACTATCGTATAGTTCAAATTACACAAATACCCATTATCTCTCAAATATTATATTCTGGTCAAAGCGAAGTTATATCAATGAAACTCGATATTTTTAAGACATTCCAGAAGAGGCTACAGATAAAATGTTTTAACCTTCCGATGACCAACCTTTTTTTGTTACACGGATGACCAAGGGGGAAAAATGACCCCAGGTCAAAAATGTCCAAAAATGACAATTAACAAAAAAATGAAGTTTTTTTTATTTTTTTTATGGCATGGACTTTATGTCATTCAGCCAGTCACAACATGAGTATTAGTGTCATGTGTAGTGTGTATGTTGAGTAAGTGTCTTGTTGCTTTGCAAAGTCGACGTCATTAGCGTAAAACTACTTGGAACTTTACATAATAGACGGTATTTTACTAAACATCAACTTCAGAATATAGGTAAAAACGGTAAAATATAGGGAATTTTTTTTTATTTCAAAATATGAGGATATCTAGAATGATATTTTAAAGTCAAATAAAAAATAATGAGTTAAAAATTAAAAATACTTTTGAATTTATTAAAGAAAAACTGGGGTCACAATTTCCCCCGCTTGGTCATCCGAAGGTTAACATAATACATACATTTTTATTATTGAAATGTTTGTCTGATGAAAATCGGTCCGGGTTAGCCGGACTTCCGGGTTATCGGGGACCGACTTATCGAGGTTCCACTGTACTTGGAATTACACATAATAGACGGTATTTTACTAAGCATCAACTTCAGAATATATTTTTTATTCGTAAAATATAGGGAATTTTTTTTATTTCAAAATATGAGGATATTTAGAATATTATTAAAGTCAAATAAAAAAATAATGAGTTAAAAATTGAAAATACTTTTGAATTTATTAAAGAAAAACATACGCTGGGGTCACAATTTCCCCCGCTTGGTCATCCGAAGGTTAAAAGCAAAGTACAAAAAACCACTGTACACCGAGAGAAAAAAATTCTTAAAAAATAAAGAACATAAAAAAACTTTATTAATATTTAAGAAAGATCGACCTGGCATATTGCCGAAAAAATATATCTTTGTATGTAAGATATAATTTTCTAAAATATTTCAAATAAATTTTAATATACCCAAAGAAATATATCTTAAACATGATTGAACTATCACTTTCTTGAAAACTGCAAACCCATTTGTCAGACAGAAATTATATTTGTCATAAAAATATATTTTCTTGGCATTACAAAACTCTTCTTTCTGAGCAATAATATTTCTTAGTGAGGAATATTGTTATCTCACCATTATTAATTAATGTATTTAATGTTGGGAAATATATTTCGCAGATATAATTGTATATTTAAAATTAATTTACGTTGCTTAAAAATAAAGTGATATTACATACGGCGGAATAAATCATTCTGTTAAGGTAAAATTATTATTTATTAGATAATAAAAACAGGATATAAAACGTTAGTTATTAATACATACAAATAATTTCTCCACTCTTAAAGTACTGGTTCCTATACAATAATAAAAGGATGGAGAGGCAAATCCAACTTCCTTAATTTTTCCTTCTTTTTGTTAATAGCACTTTGTATATCAGCAATTACCTAAAACAAAACCGTTATGGAGAAAGAGTAAACTTATTTTAATAAAAAATTTTTTATAAGGATACATTAGGTACATACTTATTTTGACAAAAGGAACTACAAAAAAAAAACAAATATACAGGCGCACATAAAAACTATTAATTTTTTGGTATAAGAACGGTTGGTACCTATCAGTAAAACAGTCTACAATCCAGAAACATTTCTTGGCATTTCAACAAATAATTATCAATCATATTTAGTTCAAACATGGCTTTATTTATCCTACCATCTATGTTAATTTTTTTCTTTTTGTATATGAAATATTAATTATTTATCTGTATAATATCACACAATAGACATTGTTTAGCTAAAATAAGAAGAAAAATACAACCAGTGTAAAACTTTGAAGCAGACATATATTGTAATTTTATTTATTTATACCTATAATCTAAAAGAGACAGCAAACCTAATCATTAGGAAATTTTATTACAGGAAAGTATTATTAGTTTACATCTTAAGTTATTTTATACCTATTAACTTATTCAGTTTTGGCAATAAAAGTTCTTAATCGTTGAGATGTTTCTTGTAGACTAACTAATATTTGTTTATTACAAATAATGCACACGCTATGTTTAATATAACGTTGAATAATTGTAGGATTGTATATATAAGACGACACATTCAAGAAACACGTTATAGTTTATACATAAATATACAGATTTTTATAAAGGAACTTACCTGTACACAGTTCTACCATTTATGGACCCTAATTGGTTAATAGCTCCTTTCAATATTGTTCTGCAGCTTTATATTAGATATATTATTCTCTCCAAGGTAGAAGTCGAAGCGTCAATAAAATCATTTTTTAAGTTAAATTGTGGCTTATTTCCCAGTAGAATAAGATCCTTTCTTGCAGAGTTGTCCATCAATATAGATATCTAAAATGCATATAAATATATTATTATGTTTCTTTTGGAACTACATATTCGGATATGCAACAATATTATTATTACATCTTAAATTAATCAATTTACTTTTATTTACTACCTATGTACATGTACGTACCTTCAAACTATCCCTTAGATTTAAACGAATACCAACAAATCCAAAATCCATCTATGAAAATGAACTAATGCTACGCCATCTTGTCAAACCCTCCTCCAATTAAATCACAAATAGTGAATAATGGTTACTGCGCAATTCTTTTGTGGAAGAAAATCTCTTTGCAAGTAACATTTCCGCATTAATGATAAAGGTTTTATTTAATAACCACAGTTACTACAGAAGGTATTTCTGAAGAATTATTTCTTGTGGTTTAAAATATTTATTTGATTGCAAGAAAATTTCTTGTTCACAAATATAAATATGGATTAACTTAACATATATTTCTTATACTGCAAAATATTTGTAGTTTTCAATTTAAGAAACAAAAACTTTAGGATAAGAAAATTAAAATGTAAGCATTAATAGTCCATTCTTTCACGGTTTTTGCTCTAAATTTTAAAGAACTGCTTGGATTGACATGAAATTTGGCATACATATAGCTTACATGTCAAAGACAAAAAGTGATATTGTGCCGATGTGTGCTTTTGCCCTGGGGGTGACTTTCACCCCTTCTTAGGGGTGAAAAATATATGTCCAAAATAAGTCCGGAACTGGGTAAACTGACTAATTTTAAGTAACTTTTGTTCTATAGAGCTTTTTCGCCAAGTTAACACTTTTTGAGTTATTTGCAAGTGAATATGTTCAAAAAAATTAGAATAAATCCTTTGTAAAAGGTATAAAATTTATTAAAATCCCTAAAGGGCTACATCAGAACAAAACGTTTTCGATTTTATTACAAAATCATCATCAGTGTAAGGCAGTCTGGATGCTAGCTGAGCCACCAAAGAAATATATGGGTAATAACCCTTCAAATATAAAATGTATGCTTTACAGATGCATATTTACTTAAAATGCCTTGTGATGGGCAAAAGGCAACAGGAATAATGCCCTAAGGTAAGGTATTTAAATTCCCAACATGTGGGATGCAAAAAAATTTTGAGTTTTCAGATCAGAACGTTTTGTTCTGATGTAGCCCTTTAGGGATTTTAATAAATTTTATACCTTTTACAAAGGATTTATTCCAATTTTTGTGATTGATGGTATACAGCCAACTACAGGAAAACTTTTCTTTCCTTGTGAATATGTTCATTTTTCAACAAAATAACCACATTTTTAGACGGTTTTTCGCAAATAACTCAAAAATTAAGTATTTTGTAAAAAAAATGTTCTTAGCACAATTATAGCCTATAAAAAGGTAAAAAAATGGTGTACGCGTTAGGTCTCTGGATCTCATAGAACCAGAGTTATAGCCAATGAAAAATTCAAAGTGCTTATTTTTGGAAAAATTTGGTTTTAAAATAAAATTTTTAAAAATTTAAATTTTGAAAAATATGCTTTCTTTCAAAATAACTTAAAAATTGTTAGAGATACCAAAAATCTCGAAAAACAAAAAAAAGTTAGATTTGCTTTTCTGAATATCATGTATTTTTTTGTTTTTCTGTTGGACAAAAATTGATTAAGATTTGGTGTTTCTAAATTTGCATACATTCGTGATCAGTGACTCGTTTAAACCCTTTTAACTACAGCCCTTTCAATAATGAGGACTTTGAACCGATGAAACTTACAGATCATATAAACAATATATACAGAAGTCAAGAAACTTATGAAGTCTTAACGATTAAGTTCATTTAAGATACTAATTAGGGGGTGATTTTCTCGATTTTTTTACCAAAACCCAAAGGGACTAACTTTATTTTGAACGCAACTTGTTTAATTTTGATGCTAGAAATTTTTTTTATAAAACAAAAATGAAGCTTTTTTTAAACACTTTAAATAAGTTTAAATGAGTTTTAAAAAACGTGATATATTCACTATTTTTTTAAATTTTTTACAGGCTATATTTTTGCTAAGAATGTCTTTTCGACAAAATACTTACTATTTGAGTTATTTGCGAAAAACTGTCTAAAAGCGTGGTTATTTTGTTGAAAAAATGAACATATTCACTGCCAAATAACTCGAAAAGTATTGACTTAGTGAAAAAACTCTATAGAACTAAAGTTACTTAAAATTAGCCAGTTTATCCATTTCCTGACTTTGTTTGGACGAAAATTTTTTCACCCCCAAGAGGGGGGTGAAAACCACCCCCAGGGCAAAAGCACATATCGGCACAAAATCACTTTTTTTCTTTGACTTGTTAGCTATGTGAATGCCAAATTTCATGTCAATCCAAGCGGTTCCTTACAATTTAGAGGTTTTGCAATATTTTACCGTTAAAGAACGGACTATAATGCATTTCTAGGTATTGAAGAAATTATCTGTAAAAAATTAATAAAAAATTGTGTTTAAAAAACTCGTTTCTTTATATGCGAAGCGGTATGTTTAAGTTAATATGATTTGGTAACTTTTAAGAAAGATAGCTCAAAAAAATCAGTGTTTTAGGAGAAACGAAATTGTTCTCTCGGTGTAACCAATAGTACAGCGTAGTAGGTAGGGTAACTTCTTTCTCTACTTCTTGTATAGAACAACCACTGTCTATACAAGTTAAAGGCCTCTTAATTAAGTAGCTTCTATATCATTTTTAAATTCAAAATAATCCCTTAGCGCAAAGGCTGGCAATATAACACAGTATTGAATAGAACAAAATTAAGCTTAACATTATTCAGTACAATCTTAGAGTGAGATAAATCCAGAGACAGTATCACTTTTATTTCTGCTTTATTTTATCTTCGTGTTAAACTTCGATGTAAATTGTAGGCCCAGATATTGGTATGTTCACGTTTCGAGCCTTACAAAACCAATTTTAAGTCCCTGGGTTTAAGGAAATGTTTTTTGGCTAGCGTTACTACCTTCTTGGAAGAAATTTTGGCCTCTTCTTTATTTTGTAGCAATACACATGTCTTACCTACTTTAAATTTTTGGGCCAGGTTCGTGGTACTTATACCACTTATACCACTTATACCACTTTCACTTTCGTTCAATATATCCATTATTTTCTTTTATAGAGAGGCTTTTTCTTTTCCCGCTCTACTCGTTAGTTCCAAAACAGCACCGATGTAAAAATTGTCGACTATAACGCAGAGATGTTTTTACAGAAGTTTTACTGTGGACTAGCCTTTTATTCAATTTATCCTTTTTGTTTTATCCCTATGCAGGGTCGGCGATACTAACTATATTAGTACATTTTTCCGTTTTTCCAAGTTTTTATCTGGGGTCATAATAATATCAACCCCCTCCACAGACATGGACTACGTAAGAGTCTCTCACCAGGGCTTCATTAGCCTCTCTCTCCTACTGCTAGAAATTTGGAATTCAGCAACTTTTTGAATTCATCAAAAACCTTGTTCCCCGGCGCAGACCCATTATACCTTTGCTCTGATTGGATGTTCAAATGACATGACAATAATACTTGTTCAATATGGAGGTTATGATAAACAAATATTGTATATTAGTTTTTATTGTTGTGAGGACACAGGCAAAAGCAAGTTTATAATTGTAGTAACTTTTTAAATAGTTTGTAAAAGCAACAGGTACGTACTTAATTGTGAATGTTTCAGTATTGTAATAAAAAATTACATAGGTACTTATCTATTTGGAAAATGTATGTACCTACTAGTAGGTAATGTTTTGATTTACATAATTTGATTATCAACAAAATTTCTACCACTCTTCATATAATATAGTTATTGTTTTCTTACTCTATGTTTTGTTGAATTTTAATATTTTAATTCTCTCTTTGTGAACACACATACAAAAATCAAACTAATTTGATTAAATTCATAACTGTCAAACAGTAAAACATTCAATTAGCTTACCTTCCCACGTGTAAGTGGTCAAGTCGGGTGACGGGTGTGTGTAAGTGGATTTCAAGTCTATATATTGATGTGATCTTGATTATTGATATGAGATAATATTCTTATGTCATTTAATTTAATCAATGCATTAATAATAATTTAATTAATTAACCAGATCACATATCAATATGTTTTCAATCTCAGGGCGAATTATAAAATTAATTACTTACTTACGTGGCTTCTAAGTATTTCTCAATGGTTCCTAATCGGGATAGGAAAGAAAAGAGTAAAATAATACACACATATGGGTTACAATTATAATCAAAATATTGTTTATTTTATTTAAATGGCAATCACTGCTTAATATTTGCTAGATCTTATTTTTCTTAAACATAACATTTACAAATGGGAATCTTATTTCCTTTTGGTTTCCAATTGAAAGTTTTTTATTAACATTTAACTATTAGGATTTATTAGCAACAATTCTATTTAAGTTTGATGAAGCTTTTCTGATATTATTTATTATGTTCTTCAATTTATAATGTGGTATTTAATACGAAAAACCCATACATTCATGTCCAAACAAATGAGACTGACCTTTTCCTGGTGAACTGAGAATGTCTTCACACAAGACCCGTTTCCTGCTATCCTTGGCTGCGATCAAAACCTCGTCCTGGCTTTCAGTAATGTTCTCCTTTGAAAACTAGCTCGTATAGCTCTCGTTCCTGCTTCTGTCGTGATGCTGTATTCTACCTTTTTCGAAACAGCAATCAGCTACCGGGACACTCTTGGCTCAAGGAGGTTTTTTTACTCTCAACCTGGCCTACCTCTCGTTCCACGATAGATACTCCACACTCACGGAACTACACCGGCTTTCTCACTCTCCGTACACTACCGTCTACTACTGGACTTCACTTCTCGACAGCTCAAAACATTCTGATCTCTATTTTCAGTCATTCACCTACTTTCTAAATATCCCTTCCAGATTCACAAATCAACCTTCCACCACCAACTCTCATTCGCAGTCTTCCTCAAAACCAATTTTTAATCTTTCTAAATATGCTTAATGGAATTCCAAAAAAAATAGTTAATTCCCATTCTAAAATTACTTTCTACTATTTACAAAATTTAATGACCTATTATCTGCTTCAACTGAGTCTTATTTAGCATAGGCTAATGATCGAACCTTCCGCGAACAACGATAATGACCTATTATCGATTTCACTTGAGTCTTATTTAGCATAGGCTAATGATCGAACCTTCCGCGAACAACGATAATGGTACGCGCCATTCACTTTGTTTATTCTAAGCGCATTGTCCCGAGTTTCGTAAGCTTCTTCTAATCACTTCTTAAAATTAAATATAACAATTTGTTGTATACAGGTTGTTCTAAATTTATATGCCCGTGGTTGAGAAAATTGAAAATATTTTATATTAAATTGAATCCTTTTTATAATTATCAAAATTTATTTTTCATATCAAATAGAAATATAACAAATCCCCGCCTTGTATTCGATAAAATTTATCTGCATTTTTAAATAAATTTTCTCGAGGCAAAACCAACTCCCTGTATATTTCCTTACTTTAATCTACGTCTTATACCCCTTCTTCTTGTATTACTTTAATTAGTCCCACCTCTAGAGTAATTGTTTCCTTATTTTCAGTGTCCTCATCCTGTGTTAGAGTGTCGGCTGTTATGTTGTCTTTCCCTTTTTCCCATATCAATCTTCTGTCTTTGTCCTCAGAGTTTTCATATACTTTTACCGTGCATTCTGCATTCTCGTTTTCATATGCCTCCTCTTCAAATGCCACTGTTTCGATTATATCTTTTTCGCTTTCATTTGTTAGCTTTATTTCTTCTTCTCCTGAGCTCATCTCTTCTTTTGAGGAATCCCAGTTTTCTTTTGCTTTTGATACTCTCAATTTTTCTTCTTCTGGGCTCAACTCTTCTTTTGAGGAGCCACAGGTTTCATTTTCTTTTGTCTTTTTCTGACTTTTTCTCCCTTTTCTTCTTTGTCCTTGCTTCGTTGCCAAATTCATTTCCACTGTTTGTTCTTTACCTGATTTGTCCGTATTTTGTTTCTCCTGTTCCTTGTCCTGTTCTTCTTCTTTTTCTTCTGTTAGATTCATCGTATTATTTTTCAAATCTATCACTACATGTTTTTCTGCCAATTCGTCAACTCCTACTATCATGTCATGTGACATGTTTGGCATTATTACACATTGTAGTGCATACATCTTCTTACCAAGTCGTACCATTACTCGTATGCCTTCATTTATAGTTGCCAATGTCCGTTTGTTTGCGCCCACTAAATTTACCCTAGGTATTTTGTAAATTAAATTTGTTAAGTTAACTTCTTCTATTAGTTTTCTGTTGACCAATGTTATTTCAGATCCAGTGTCTATCATAATTTTAATTGGTTTCTCGTTGATATATCCATCCACAAATTTTAAATTAACTCCATTTTTCTTTTCGTTGTTTCCTGCCAATTTAATAAACTCCTTGGGGTTACAAAAGATTCCTGTTTGATTTTTGGTTTTTAGTGAGCGCCGTCGTGAAAAGACGCCGGTTGCTCATCGTTGTTTATATTTTCGTCATAATGTCTCTCTCCGTCATATTCATCTGTCTGGGTATTATTTACTTCTCTTCCATTTTCTCTTGGTCTGTCGGATCTGTTTCGGTTTTCTCGATATCCCTGTTCGTTTTGTCTACCATTATTTCTGTTTTCTTGATTTGAGCGTGTGGTGTTTCTATTCTGGTATTCTCGATTTCTGTCCTCATTCCATTGCCTATTTCTTTGTTCATAATTTCCTCTTCCGTTGTCTCTATTTTCGTTTTCCCTTCTGGGATTAAAATCTCGTCTTGTATAGTCCCTCCTATCTTGATTTCTATCTCTGTAATCTTGTGTTTCTCGGGGCCTGTAATCTTCTCGTGACCTTCTTGATTTTCTTTCTCTTAGAATTGATTCTCTTATTTGTAGGAATTGGCATAAACTATCTATGTCTTTGTAGTTTTGCAATGTGATATGGTCTTCCAGCGTTTCTTCGAAATGTCTTGCAATCAGTTCGACTAATTGTTCCGATGAGTAATTATATTGTAAATGTTTTGCGTTATAGTAAATTTGTAATGCATATGTCCTTTCTGATATACCCATCCTATCATTGTATTTCCCATTTTGCAATTCCTTGTTAATTTCCAATTGTTGGACTTTTCCCCAGAAATAATTCAAAAATTTTTGTTCAAATTGTTGCCAACTGTCAAATTCTTCTTCTTTGCAATCGAACCATAGGCTTGCTTCATATTTTAGATGGTTTCTGATAGTTTCTTTTGCTGTTTCGAAATTTCGATGTGCTGTATTTTCTTTTTTAGGCTATTTATGAACGGCACTGGGTGTAATCTTCTTACATCCCCGCCAAACCTTATCTTCACGTCATCTGTGCTATGTATAACCATTTCTCTTCTTTCTCCGACATTCTGTTGCGTCCTGTTTTCGGTGACTTGTTTTTCTATTTCTGTGATTCTTTTTTCCACTTCTTCTCTGTCTACTTGAATAGCATTTTCCAACTTGTTTTCCAAACTTTCCATTTCTTTTTTCTGGCAATTCGTTAACTCCTTCATTTTATTTTGAATTTTCATTTCTTGTTCTTTCATCTCGTTTTTCATTGTTGTTAAACATCCTTTTACTTCCTTTTCATACTTTCCTATGCGTTCCTCCATTTTCTTGTTGTTCTCTTCTATTGCTTGTTTCATTTTTTGTTGTGTTTCATCCATTTTTTGATCCAATTTTTGTTGTGTTTCATCCATTTTTTGTTGTGTTTCATCCATTTTCTTTGATGTTTCTTCCTGATTTTTTTCCATTGTCCTTTTTGCTTCATCCATTGCTAGTTTTGTTTCCTCCTGATTTTTATCCATTGTCCTTTTTGCTTCATCCATTGCTTGTTTTGTTTCTCTTTGATTGTCATCCAGTTTTTGTGACTGGAGTTGCATCAGTTGTAATAGTTTATCTATTCCTGTTTCCATGATTGTTGTGTCTAAAATATCTTCTTGGTCTGAATTTTCCTCTTGATCTGAATGTTATTTTTGTTTTTTGTTGTCCTTGCTTTGGCTTCTTGTCACAGACATTTGTTTTCAAGAAGTACTATCCCCGCCAAATATGAAATTTTACTAGTATGTTACCAAGACGACTTTTTCTCACCCAAATATTATAAATTGTCAATAAATATATCAAATGTAAATATCGTAAAAATAAAATATTAAATCAGTTATGTAAATTTGTACCTAAAGAGATCTAAAATTTTATGTTATCAAATGTAAGTATCTCACTTTTTACCACAGGCATATAAATTTTCAAATACCGGCTTTACTCTTTCTATCCTTCAAATTTGCCACTAGAAATACTTTTCCATGCTTTCCACGTTGGACAACAGTTGATGTGATCTTGATTATTGATATGAGATAATATTCTTATGTCATTTAATTTAATCAATGCATTAATAATAATTTAATTAATTAACCAGATCACATATCAATATGTTTTCAATCTCAGGGCGAATTATAAAATTAATTACTTACTTACGTGGCTTCTAAGTATTTCTCAATGGTTCCTAATCGGGATAGGAAAGAAAAGAGTAAAATAATACACACATATGGGTTACAATTATAATCAAAATATTGTTTATTTTATTTAAATGGCAATCACTGCTTAATATTTGCTAGATCTTATTTTTCTTAAACATAACATTTACAAATGGGAATCTTATTTCCTTTTGGTTTCCAATTGAAAGTTTTTTATTAACATTTAACTATTAGGATTTATTAGCAACAATTCTATTTAAGTTTGATGAAGCTTTTCTGATATTATTTATTATGTTCTTCAATTTATAATGTGGTATTTAATACGAAAAACCCATACATTCATGTCCAAACAAATGAGACTGACCTTTTTCTGGTGAACTGAGAATGTCTTCACTCAAGACCCGTTTCCTGCTATCCTTGGCTGCGATCAAAACCTCGTCCTGGCTTTCAGTAATGTTCTCCTTTGAAAACTAGCTCGTATAGCTCTCGTTCCTGCTTCTGTCGTGATGCTGTATTCTACCTTTTTCGAAACTGCAATCAGCTACCGGGACACTCTTGGCTCAAGGAGGTTCTTTTACTCTCAACCTGGCCTACCTCTCGTTCCACGATAGATACTCCACACTCACGGAACTACACCGGCTTTCTCACTCTCCGTACACTACCGTCTACTACTGGACTTCACTTCTCGACAGCTCAAAACATTCTGATCTCTATTTTCAGTCATTCACCTACTTTCTAAATATCCCTTCCAGATTCACAAATCAACCTTCCACCACCAACTCTCATTCGCAGTCTTCCTCAAAACCAATTTTTAATCTTTCTAAATATGCTTAATGGATTTCCAAAAAAAATAGTTAATTCCCATTCTAAAATTACTTTCTACTATTTACAAAATTTAATGACCTATTATCTACTTCAACTGAGTCTTATTTAGCATAGGCTAATGATCGAACCTTCCGCGAACAACGATAATGACCTATTATCGATTTCACTTGAGTCTTATTTAGCATAGGCTAATGATCGAACCTTCCGCGAACAACGATAATGGTACGCGCCATTCACTTTGTTTATTCTAAGCGCATTGTCCCGAGTTTCGTAAGATTCTTCTAATCACTTCTTAAAATTAAATATAACAATTTGTTGTATACAGGTTGTTCTAAATTTATATGCCCGTGGTTGAGAAAATTGAAAATATTTTATATTAAATTGAATCCTTTTTATAATTATCAAAATTTAATTTTCATATCAAATAGAAATATAACAATATATTTGTGAATTGTGAATATATTTGGTATAATATAATTTTTTTTCAGAAAATGCGTATTTAGTTAAAATTTTTGCCAACAATTATTGTTCAGAAATCATGTTTTTGTGCATTTTTGAATATGTTTGTGTGTGTTTAATTCTTTTATTTTTTTAATTTTTGGTATTGTTTTAATAAAAATGTTTGGAAGGTATTAAGTATTAAAATTAGTTTAATATTTAAATAAAATATAAATACACTGTTTAAAGTAGATATATTAATTTCGTTGGAATCATATAATAGAAGTATAACTTCTTACGTGCGTACAAAGTAAGCACACATTCTTTTTTATATTAAGGCATTAGTATTTGGAGACTGAAGATGCCCTGACCAGCTGAGCCCATGCTCTTTAATTTTGACAATTGGTGCCACCCCTAACCTTTCCTGAATATTATTAAACCTCAATTTCTTTCTGCCACACCACTCATCTACCAAAGGATTCTCATTTTTTCAACATGCATTTGTTCTTCGACTTTAATAATTAAATTATTTTAACTGCCCCTCATTCAGTTCGGTACATCTTAGTTTGTCTTACTGCAGTTTTATGGACATTTTTTTTTATAATCTTTTCCTTGTCTTATTTTTCTTACAAATTATTATGCTAACCTCCATAGATAACATGAGTGTATCGAATGATAATGACATAATGATCATAGAGTTATAGGCTTTGCGCCAGAAAGACAAATGGTAATAAAAATCACACAACTACACAGAAAAGATGTATATAAAAGATTGAGGATTTTCCTTAATAAAATGACAATAAATCAAATACACCACAATTTAGTAGAGAGGAAATATGCGCCAGATATAATATGCGTAGTATAATACTCGTTTGAAGTGATATGCGTTTATAGAGCAGAAAAAAACTCTGAAAGAAAAAGTGCAGTTTTATTTTCTTATTTCTTAATAGTCTGATACATTATTAGTTGATAAAACCATATACTTTAATAGACTATGTATTCTCTTTTGTCTTGTATATTAAGGTATAAGCAACTAACCGCTTGTTTATACTATACAAGTTTCTATTGAGTAAGCTTTTACATAATATTAGTTTTGGATTAAATCTACTGTTTACCATTTGCTTATAAGAATAAATACATAGTACCTAATACTCATATTTTGGGTAATATATTATTAATACGGCAATTTTCTGTTTAACTGGATAGAAAAACTGATGTAACTGGATATCCAGATATGATCGTTTTGAAATGTATAAAATTTATGTTTTTTATTATTTTTTTACGTGTATAATACTTGCTCAAACCCAAACACGATCAAGGGGATTTGTCCAAATGTATTTTTGCCAACTTGTTATACTGTACAGTGACCATGTCTATTGATCAAAACAAATCTTTTTTCTGATCTATAGACAACTCGTGTCAAAGGCCATTGTGTTTGTAAAATAATCGCCATCAGGCATAAAATCTATTTAATGCCCGACTGGTAGTTTTTTTGACAAATAATAACATGATTGATGGATTCAACCGTTACTTGAAAATCATTAAGCAAATAGCAGCAAACAATGGCTATAACGAACAAACAATTAACAAAATTTTAAACCAAAAACTCCATAAAAAAGCCCTGAAATTAGTCTATCCACCACCACAGGAAGATCCCAGTACCTTCTGCTCTATCACATACACAGGCAAGATAACAACAAAAATAGCCAGATACACAAACAAGAAAGGAATAACACCAGCTTCCAGAACTAACAACAACTTTATATACATATAACAAGCAAATATATTAAAAACAATAAGAGCCGAAAGAGAAAGCAACTACAGAGTGGTGTTTACAAATTAACTTGTGGTGACTCCGAAAACTTACATTGGTTTACAACTGGCAGAACCTTTGACAAACGGATAGCAGATTACAAAAGGGCTTTCAACAACAAAAAACAGATTCTACATACGCACTTCACCTTCTAGACTCTAGACCATAATCATTCTTTTAATGAACAGTTTCAAATCCTTCATATTCAAAATAAAGGCCTTAGGCTATCTTTATTAGAATCTATGGAAATTAATAAATTGAAAACTACAGATATAATTATTCTGAATGACCAACTCGAGACAAACAGCTCCCCACTCCTCAACCTCTTCAGTTAAAACTTTAAAATGCAAACACATAGCAAACTATATCAATTGAGAGAGGCATTCTGCCGAAACAGTTGTAGTCATATAGTTATAATAAATGTTGTGGAAGTATAGAAAACAAAGGTTTTCAGTGTTTTATTGTTAAATAATAACATGATTTCAAGGTCAGTTAAATATGATATATTTCCCTACGGCGTTATTTTTCAAAATAACACCCTAGGGTATTAAATTTAAATAACTAGTTAAATACTGTCAAGTTGATAAATAATACCAACCTAAGTAAAATTATGTTTACCACAATTACGTTACGGCTATTGTTGGTAAATGTTCTTATTTAAAAACTAATTAATTCAAAATTCGTTCAAATTTTTTGCATATATAAATAATAATTAGTCGAACATTAAACGTTGATGGCATCACGGGTATTATGGATAATAACGCTTTCGGTCAACATATTAATATCCTTCAGGCCAAAGGCCCTCGAGATACATACCATTGATATCAAGCCATATTATCCTTATAATACCCTTGATACATTAATAACTATAATGGCCTTGGTACAAAAATAATTATTATTGCTCAATTTAATATTTGGGTATATATAATATTAGATGTTTGAGTCTTTACAATACAATATAACATCGTCTATCTATGTATATGAATAAAGAAGGTTTTTTGATTTTGTGTTATTATAAATTTTACATTAAAATAATTTTTAATTAATAATTAAATTTTTCTTGAATATTTCTGGCAATTAAGCATACAAGTAATTTAAAATATGCTTGTAGATTATTATTTAATTTCTTGTATATTAAAATCCATAATTAAAATTTTAAAGTGTAGAAAATATAAAAATAAGCCGTAATAGATACAACAGCAAAATTTTCCACCAAAACTTCACAAAGACCCTCAAATGTTCATTAGATGTTAATAATACGCGAATGAACTCTCAAGACTGCTTCATCCCTAATCTCTCTTAATAATGTTCCATGACGTAAGCCCATTAATACACTGTCATAATTTGGTGGTTAGCAGGATATTGTGACAAAATGTCGAACTAAAGAGCCTCATCTTTAACGCTCTGGAATTATTTTGATGGATTTCATTAACTAATAATGCGAAAATATAATTAAAAGATACGACTAACATAATATATTATATTTTATCTACTCTATGTCATATTATGTATAAGTTTTAATTTGTGAAAACTGTCATTATAGACAGCAGTGCGTGAAGGGTTTAAAGTGTTCGTGAAGTAACAATGTATTTTAAATGGTATTTACTTTTTCGCACTGTTTTTTGCACACTTTCATATAATCAAATATCCTTAACTTTCGCGTTGTCATGGTGATGACATAATGAGCAATAAATTACAACAAAAGTTTTGACAGTTTTGTGGTTCGAAAGAAGTTTTGACAGTTTTGTGCTCCGCTGTCGCTCGTGTTCTAAACATCGCGTGCGTTCTAGGTCTGGATCCCGCGTATGAAAAAAAAGTTGATTAATAGCAAGCTGAAAATTTGTTAATAGCTTAAGGGTGTCTAGTCGAATAAACTTTGATATATGGGAACACTGAAACAGGGGCAGTTTTAACTGTGGAACAGGTTAAAAATTTGGAACGGACACAGCACAAAAACGGCACATTTATTTTGTCCGACAGAACAGACTTAAACTCTCCGAACAGAGATTAAACTCTCATGAAAAAATCAGACTGCTATTTAATACCTGTCATAATTCCTGTCATTTGACATATTCTACATGTTCCAATCATTAAAACGCCCATTTGGTGATAAATAGCAGTCTGATTTTTGCATGAGAGTTTAATCTCTGTTCGAAGAGTTTAAGTCTGTTCTGTCGGATAAAATAAATGTGCCGTTTTCGTGCTGTGACCGTTCCAAATTTTTAACCTGTTCCACAATTAAAACTGCCCCTGTTCCAGTGTTCACACATATCAAAGTTTATTCGACTAGACACCCTTAAGCTATTGACAAATTTTCAGCTTGCTATTAATCAACTTTTTTTTTTCATACGCGGGATCCAGACCTATTCGCAAGAAGCATACTTCACGAACTGTTTCATAGATAACTATTTTTATTTTCATACTATAATATATTATATCAATTATGATGTCACTACCTGTATCATAATGAACTTCATTATGATACAGATTTTCATTACGATACAGATTTTTAACCAATATAATCGCGATATGGCATTTGCGATAAAGGTTGCACACGCGCAGTGACCAATGGTGAGTCAAATACATACGCTTTGACAGTCCTTAATATATAAACAAACTGTCAACCTAACAAAGTACTTAATTTGTTTGCGTTACAAAATTAATAAATTTTAATATATTTTTTGTTGTGAATTATCATAGAAAAAATCGTGTATACAACTTGCATTTAATTATCATTATGAAGCTCGTACTCGCCGCTAGGCGGCTCGTTTCTTATCCCTCATACTCGCTTCATAATGACCATCATTAAATGCTCGTTGCATAATATACTATTATTGATTATTCAATACACCTCAGCTTTATTAAACTTTCATTTCTATTGATATCTCTAAGCTTTTACGGGACGACAGGGATATCACCGTTTTGTTAAATTATACGTGTATAATGATAGTAACGCGAACAGTGCAATTAGAATGCAACGATTCTTAAATTCCTCTTATCGGCCAGTAAATGAGAGTTTTGGAATGTGATTTTCCTTGTCACGAAGGATTTGCTTGAAAATTTGAATTTTCACTTTAAGAGGGCAAATGGGAACAATAATGAATTTCATCACCGCTCTTGTCTCAAATAGGTTATAATGGTCCAAATACTAAAAAGAGCATTATGCAATGCAAACGGATTAAACCAGCATACCATGAACTGAAAAGTTTCATAACCAACAATGAAATAGATGTCATGCTAGTTACTGAAAGGCAATTCACAAATAAAAGTCCCCTAATCCTATTAAACTACAAAATTTACTTCACCAACCATCCAGATGGGACTGCACATTGAGGCACAGCAATATGTACTAATAATAAACTCAATAAAACATGACGAACTGGAGAGATATACAAAATCATCTACAAGCCACTACAATTGCAATAAAAGAAGTTACTGGAATCACCAAAATATATGCTGTATACTGCCTTCCCACGCACAACAATAAGAAAGACAACTATGAGATTTTCTTCAAAACGCTTGGAAACAATTTTATAGCTGGTGGAGATTAAAACGCTAAAAACACAGTATGGGATGCGAGAATTACATACAACCAGTAAGGCTAAGACTCCACGGGCGACAAATTTACGATAGCAGTAGCCGTAAAACGAACTTAAGGTTCCGCGGAACGGGATAGGAATAGCCGAACTGTACTGACTACGCACAAGTCTTGTAGTCGGTTCAGTTGGGCTATTCCTATTCCGTTCCGTGGAACCTTAAGTTCGTTTTACGGCTACTGCCAGCGTAAATTTGTCGCCCGTGGAGCCTTAGCCTAAGGGTCGTGAGCTACTAACTGCAATAATATAAACTAGCTCTCAATAGGCGAGCGTCACACCCCTAATTTGAGGCTTAGGCCGTCCGCACATGGCTCGACTCGATTCCAGTCACGTAGGTCTCTCCCCACCAGTAAAGTTCCTCCATTGTGGCATTGAGCTCCTTACACGGAGCGTTTAGAATTGCAAATCTCCTCGTCTTGTACGACTCTTGTCGCTTGCGATCCTTTAGTGCACGAGAAAGTTGGAGTGAGACGCACGTTTCCAGTCATATAGGTAGTTTATTTTATTTGTTTCCTTCGATTTTTGTTGTTTTTTGCGCTGAATGAAATTAAACTTATATTTAAAGATCGGTGCATGTTATGTTCGTTGATTGTAGTACTACCTACTAACTTTGTGGAAATATATTGTTTGTAATATAAAATTTTGAAAACATTGAACTTCTGTTTCTAGGTGTTTAATATAAAATTGGTTGGGGAAGTAGAAAAATGTCCTCAGTATAATGCTCATTGTATTCAAATTATAATAAAAATGTAACAATACCGTACTTTTCATAGATCGAAATAGTCATTTTGGTTGATATATAAAAAATGCATTCTTCCAAGTTGGAAGATGCGAGAAAACTGAATCGACAAGTGTGCGGAGAGCATTCCCTTGTGCCGCAGCCGCAGCCGCAGGGTTCGTACAAGACGAGCAGGACGCGCGAACTTCGAGACGTGTCTTCCATCGACTCATGTGCGGACGGCCTTAGAAATCGAAAAAGCGACCATGATAGGTGAATGGCAAATTTTGGTCATTATTTTTATTCTCAAGGTCGCTGAATCCGAATATGAAGTTTATTTTTATCTAGATTTGGTGGAACATTTTAAAAAATCAAATTTTATGCAGAAATACAAAAAATCTATTTCGATGATTTTTCATATTTAACTCGCTGTATCATTGGTTACGGTAAATATTTCCCTTTGAAAATTTTACTGTGTTATCTTTAAAGTATTTAGATAACAACGAGCTTTGTTCAAAATGTTGAAACAATTTAAAAGAGGTACTTAAGAAAGTTAAGTGACAAACTTTTAGTTTATAATTTTAACCAACACAGCAATATAATATAGTTCACGAAGAAGATTTATGGCAAATTTCAAGTCAAAATCTGAAATAGAAAAAAAGTTATGTGACTTTATAGACGAGTGGCACTCCCCCAAAAAAAGCTTATTTCTCGAGATACTGACCACGGTGTGGTAAATAGCTAATTTTGGTCTTATTTTATGTTTTTAATGGTGCTGAAAACGAAAATTTACTAAGTTTACTTTGAACTTTAACTGGGGACATACCGTCAAAATCACAATTTTACCTTAAAAATAAAAAAAAATGAAATCACGTTTTTCTTAAAATTAAAAGTTGCGCTATTTGTTTTTCTATAAAACATTTTATTATTTGTACCCTATATTCTAACATAAAGTTATAGGTCTGGATCCCGCGTATGAAAAAAGTTGATTAATAGCAAGTTGAAAATTTGTTAATAGCTTAAGGGTGTCTAGTCGGATAAACTTTGATATATGGGAACACTGGAACAGGGGCAGTTTTAATTGTGGAACAGGTTAAAAATTTGGAACGGTCAGACCACGAAAACGGCACATTTATTTTGTCCGACAAAACAGACTTAAACTCTCCGATCAGAGATTAAACTCTAATGCAAAAATCAGACTGCTATTTATCACCTGTCATAATTCCTGTCATTTGACATATTCTATATGTTCCACTCATTAAAACGCCCACTTGGTGATAAATAACAGTCTGATGTTTGCATGAGAGTTTAATCTCTGTTCGGAGAGTTTAAGTCTGTTTTGTCGGACAAAATACATGTGTCGTTTTCGTGGTCTGACCGTGCCAAATTTTTAAACTGTTCCACAATTAAAACTTCTCCTGTTCCAGTGTTCCCATATATCAAAGTTTGTCAGACTAGACACCCTTAAGCTATTAACAAATTTTCAGCTTGCTATTAATCAACTTTATAAGGGGATGAGGGTTTAGGGTGTGAGAGTCAGGATATATTATAGGGGTTTTTCTCGTACTCTAACTTCAGCTGTAAATAATGGGAAGCACCTTACACATTGGGGTTAAATAATAATAAGCACAAACTTTACTGTGAGCGGTATAATCACCGAAAGAAATAGAAACAAACTACATTATTAAAACTAATAGTTCAATGGCTTGGAGTACAATCAGGCACTCTTGAAGCAGTCTCCGCCATGTCAGCTGTCAACCGTCGGGAGAACCTACGTCACCTGGTCGGCAGGGTTGCCAAGTATAATTCTTGTTACAACTTTTTTTTATACGCGGGATCCAGACCTATTACTTAACAAGCTACATTTCAAATTTTGTCAATAAACTTTTGTTATTGAACTTTTCAATTCAGGAATCTGCACCTTTTACTTTAATCAATTTATAAATTCATAAAATAAACTTTTATTACAATAAGACAGAATGGTTGAAGCAGGTATCATTTTCTTCAGAAAGATAGGAAATACTCGTATATACTATAAAAATTTCAGAAAAAAATATAAAATGAAACAGTATTGTAGCGAGTTAAACGCAGAAAAATGTGGTTTCATTTTTTTTTATTTTTATGGCAAAATTGCGATTTTGCCAATGTTCCCCCACGTAAAATTCAAAATAAACCTAATTTTGTCATTTAACTTTTTTAAGTAAACAGGAAATTCACTAAATCTGTCGACAAAATGTTTAAAAATTAACAACTCCTTTTTTTATGTGTTTAAATATTTTGAACAAAGCTCGTTGTTATCTAAATACTTCAAACATGACACAGTCTAATTTTCAAAAGGAAGTATTTACAGCAACCAAAGATACAGCGAGGTAAATATGAAAAATCATCAACATTGATTTTTCGCATTTTTGCATAAAATTTGATTTTTGGACTTGTTCCACCAACTCTAGATAAAAATAAACTTTATATTCAGATTTAGCCATCTCGAAAACATAAAGAATCACGAAAACTGGTCATTCACCTTAAAGTTGATTTTCGTGGTCGGTATAATGTAATTTTAGGGGTTGCTGCAGCTCGCCTTCAACAGGAGAACCCACATAATATTGGCCTTCGGACTTTAATAAAATACCCAGGGCCGGCGATAAAAGGCCTGCAAGGGATGCACTGCAGGCGGGCGCCCCTGTTTGAGGGGCACCAGAATGAGCTTTTTTCTATTGGTGTTATGCAAAATACTAAAATAGAAAAATGTAATTTTTTAAATGTGGTTTAAATTCGTCTTAATGCCCTAATCTGTGTTTGTCAGTTTTGCATATCACACAATTGTTAAATATACAAAAATATGCAATGACCCATAGAATTCTTACCATGTAGTAATATAATATCATATTTCAACCAAACAACTTTGCTCTTCATGAGAATGCTTTGTTTATTTTCTTCAAATTTCTTGGAAGTTGTTAGTTTTGTATCAGCAGTTATGAGAGGAAAGGAATTATTTCTAGTAAAATAAACAAGACTGTGATACTGTTGTCTTGCCGCCTGTCTAATTTAAGTATTATATTAATATTTATAGGTAACTTAAGTATTAATCCTATAAAAACATAATATTTAAAATAAACATTTTACATAACTTTTAATTTAGATCTCTTTAGATTTAGTATTATTCCATGTGATTATAATACAGAATAGATTGTTAGTTGCACTCTGCAGTTAAACAATCTAGTGTTGTATTCAATTAATATAAAATTATATTATTTATTAACTGCTCAGTACTATTATTAAAAATTACAATTGCACATTACTGCAGAAGCATAATCGTGATGTTTAAAGTTATTATCTTTATTTAGTTAAATAAAAATCGATTAAAAAATGATCAGGGGTACAAATCCAAAAAGAAAAGCAGAAAAAAAAAAGAAATGACACAAAAAACAATTTCTTCTTAAAAAAGTTAAAATGAAGTCGTTTTTTTCGGGTGATGGGTCCAATAAAACTGTAACCGAACTTTATTTACCGGGAACATTTGCGGATAGCGGGACACCGAGTTAAGTCGGTTCCTCTCTGCCCGGAACACACGTTTTTAGGACGCAAGTCCAAAATCAAGTCATTAATAGGGAGAACAGCTCTTCTAGCTGTCCCTAAAATCAGGTGGTTTAACCACATAAAGTAATACAGAGGATGTCCCATTACCCAGGGCATCCAAGGTAACTTTCAGTACAAAGTCTCCTCATTCGTTATGTACTGCGATAGGGAGGGGTGGTGGTATAGCTTGTACTTGGGGGTCAGATAGATACCACTCCAGGTTATGGGCGGTCAGATAGGTACCTACCCCTCCAGGTTACGCACACGCAGTGTGACCGGTTTGATCTTCGGACATTGTGGGTCTCACTATTCCATCAGAACAGACATAATATCCTCGAGGCGAGGCTGGTGTTGTACGAGTATCTGTGTGTATGTGTGTGTGGGTGGGGGCGACTGTGTCAGTTTTGCAGACGGGCACCTTATACCGGCACCGGCACTGAAAATACCAGACCTCCTTAAATATAAAAATATCACAAAAGGAATTGACAACAAATTAGTCACAGCAACATCCAGCCTAGACTTGTCATCGTATCACACTCCAATCCTTATGAACATGTACTCTGATATAACTCAAAATTCAAATTCACCCACTTTGTGCAATAAAAAGACCAATTGGTATAATAAAATCCGCAAGGAAAAATTTCCTGTATAATCAATTGGTATAATTTTCAAGAAGTATTCGATGAAGCAGTAGATTTAAAAATACCATTAAAAACACCTGCAGATGTTGAATGGTCTATAACTAACTTCATAAATGACATACAGAAAGCTTAATGAGCATTAACTCGAAACTATAAACAGTCAATAACAAAATTATCCTGCCCTCCAAATATAAAAGAAAAAATTTCAGGCGAAAGAAGGCTAAGAATAAATTAACAACAAAACAAAAGAGTGAGCAATAAAAATAAAATTAATAAAGCAGCAAGGGAACTAAAAATAGTAATACTTGAAATAAAACATGATTCTCTACAAAGATACTTAGAAGAGCTTACACAAACAGAAGCCACCGACTACGAAAAATTCCGTCCGGCACCCTTCAGATTTGTTTAAAGGGGACATTTTTGAATATGAATCCGCAGAGAAACCGAGTTAGAAATGTTTTTCAGACGGGAGCGGTCTCATCACATGGACTATTACTTATGCAAGGAATTTAGATTAATTCATTATCGATAGACAGATATGCAATCTTGGGAATGGTGCAGTTGTAATAAACTGCTACGCTTAGTATTTTGAATTAATCAAACTTAACTCTGAATAATCAATTCTCAGAGATTCTGAGATAACAATGATATTGCATTTAAGTAATGGGGCAAAACTATAAGGATTTAGTACAACATCGACAAGTTTAGAAATAATTTGCAGTCATTTGTGACCAGTGATTTTAGTAGATTTTAATATTTTGTACTAATGGACAAAAATATTGCGTATTTTGACATTATCATGTACAGTGAATTTATTTTTGTGCTTTAATCCTTAGCCCCCAGTGTTATAATAATATGATTTCTTTTTCAAATACGAGAAATATTTTTAATTGTCATACAAATTCTTGATCGTATTTAAATCTGATATTGTAACAAAATACTCCTTTGGCAGTAGTATTTGTATGGGGAAAATGATAAGATGAAAGGAGTGAAGAAAGTGGGATGAATTGATAATGAAAGTATGAATAGACAGATGTAAACTGAATCGAGTTAGGCTAGCTAGATATGCAAGTGAACGACAACTTGACACTCAATGATGGATACGGCCAATTTTCATGCCTGTCGAAGACAGTAGATCAAAATAAATAGGGATGATGACTAGAAAAGGCAATATGAAGAGAGGAGTAGATGCTCAGAAAATAGATAGAATAAATAATAATAAAATAAAATAATTGCTACTTCTCAGTAAAACCTTTTATCCGAAGTTAAACACAGAATGGTGCTACACAGCTAACAGTGACACGACAATGCTTGAAGATGCAGGATGATGAATTAAAAAAAATACATAGGTTTTAGAGCTTGTCCCCTAGTTGACTTGTTCGGAAAGCGGTCCCTCTTAGGTGGTATGGGTAGTTTAAGATTATCCCAAGTGGCTAAAAACAGAATCCCGGTTTTACTTCATTGAAATAATGCAGAGAGAAGTCAGAAAAGGAAAAACAAAAATCCGGAAGTTTTTATTTAGAATAAAAAAGAATGAGAAAAAGCTACCTCATTACTAAGAAAAAGCAATCTTCCAGTAGACGGTTTGGTGACCTTGTTATAATATGGGTCATATATAATGGCCTTGACTCGATAATATGTAGACAGTCTAAAATTTAAATGCTGAATATATTTATTTCCGGAAATAACTTTTCCATAAAGGAAGGATAGTATAATTATTAAATGATATGGAATAATGCAAGAAGTATTGGAAAAATTTATGAAAATACTAGATATCGGAACAAAATTTAAGGTGGATCGAATGCACAGAATTTACTAGGCTTTAGAAATTAATGATTATAATATACAAAAATTGGAATTTGATAATATGAGATGTAACATAATCCACCTGGGGTGGCGATTAGGCGATGCTGGTTTATTACGAAATCAAATTTAAAGCGGACTGTAGGGAGATATTAACAAAACAAATTCTTACCTTATTTTAACTGGTAGGTCGAGAAGTCTTCAGTTATTAGTAAGGTGAAGGAAGAAGGGAGAAAGGGTTAATTTATTTTTTACTATAACTGAAACCGGCGTTTTTTGGCGGCACTTGTTACTATACAAAACGACGACTTAACAATCGAATTTGTTCTTACTTACTGAGGACCACGACTAGTTAGTACTAACGAAAGGTAATTAAAGAGAGAACAAAAAATTGATCGCATATAAATCCGCGAGTTTTTATTATAAATGACACTTTAAAACATCGCATTCGGAAAATTAATCCTAATAGAGCAGTCAATGAGGGTATTTGGCTCCGAATTCTATCCTACTACATCGATTTACTTGATATTTCCACAGTAACTGGGGAATAGCTCTAGAAACAAAGACTACCCTATGCCGATGTGTGCTTTTATCTTGGGGGTGGTCCCCACTCCTTCTCGGGGTGAATTTTTTTTTAAGTAGCCACGGAAGTGGTTAGAGAACCTAATTCTAAGCAAAAATTATTCCATAATTTGTTTTTGAAAACTCAGTTCTGTGTGAGTTATCCGTGGTTGAAAATTGGCCATTTTTATTGAAAAATACACCTTTGCGGATGGTTTTTTGCGAATACCTTAAAAACTGTGCATCTAACGAAAAAACTATATAAAATAATTTGTAGATTATAACAAAATCAAAAAGATTCGTTCCTTTAAAAATCTTTAGTCCTGTCGCCAAGGGGGGTACAACGGCCTCCTGTATTCAGATGGACTTACCCAAGTTTTTTTTATGTATTTTGACCCGTAGAATACGAATTTTTTGGGTAACAGTTGATCCGGATGTCGATAAGATTGTTATAAACAAAGAAGTTGAGGAATTACATAACAGCGATTTCTCGCAAAACAAAACATTTTTTTGTATTTTTTGGGCCATTCTAACCAAAAAATGTTCCTACAAATTTTTTCGTAGGATGCACAGTTTTCGAGATAAACGCTGTTAAACTTTTAAAAAATCGAAAAATTGAAATTTTTGAACCCGAATAACTTTTGATTAAAAAAGAAAATAGCAATTCTGCTTACCGCATTTGAAAGTGTAATTTAAATTATATCGGTTTTGAATATTTGCATTGCTAAAAATTTATTTTTTTATTGTTAAAAAAAGCTATAAACATATAGTGTTTCCCGTGCCTATTACATGCGTTTTAATGCATGCTACATAGAAATAGCCTAGCTTGCACTTTTACCTACTCTACCTACTCGTTCGATTTTAAATGAAAAATCATTGAAAACATCACCCAAGCACTAGGTGTTTATAGCTTTTTTTAACAATAAAATAATAAATTTTAAGCAATGCAAATAATTAAAACCGATATAATTTGACTTGAACTTTCAAATGCGGTAAGCAGAATTGCTATTTTCTTTTTTAATCAAAAGTTATTCGGGTTCAAAAATTGCAATTTTTCGATTTTTTAAAAGTTCAACAGCATTTATCTCGAAAACTGTGCATCCTACGAAAAAATTTGTAGGAACATTTTTTGGTTAGAATGGCCCAAAAAATACAAAAAAATGTTTTGTTTTGCAAAAAATCGCTGTTATGTAATTCCTCAACTTCTTTGTTTATAACAATCTTATCGACATCCGGATCAACTGTTACCCAAAAAATTCGTGGTCTACGGGTCAAAATACATAAAAAAACTTGGGTAAGTCCATCTGAATACAGGAGGCCGTTGTACCCCCCCTGGCGACAGGACTACTTCTAGTTATAATACAAAAAAAATATGTGAGGTGAGAAGAGTTTATTTTTTTGGTCCATGCTTAAATCGGTGTATTCAACTTGAAATAACATAGAAACGGTCGATTTTAGGTTTACAATAATACCTTTTGTAGTGCTTGAAAAGACCTTTAAAATGAGCAATATTAAATGTCGCTTAGATTCAAAATAAGCAAGATATGCTGCAAAAAATTGATAACTCATGTATTTTAAGCAAAAATTAGAAGTATATTTAACCCCTCATCCATAAGAATTTAAACGCATCGTTTTTCTTCTACAATACTTTTCACTATGGTGTTATTTCTATGTTTAAAAAGTTGGACGGGTTTAAAATAAATGGTTTTTGAAAAAGATAAGATCAAATTAAAATTTTCTTAAAAATAAAACACTGAAAACGTTTGTTTTCTATACTTCCACAAAATTTATTATATCTAAGTGACTACAGCTGTTTCGGCGGAGTGCCTTTCTCACTTGAGAAAGGCACTTTCGGACTTGAGAAAGGCACTCCGCCGAAACAGCTGTAGTCACTTAGATATAATAAATTTTGTGGAAGTATAGAAAACAAACGTTTTCAGTGTTTTATTGTTAGATAAAATGAACTTTCATCAAGTAACGGTCGAATCCATCAATTTCTTAAAAATCTTCCTCTTTCTCCATGTAACTCGAAAATGATAAGAGGTACGAAAAAACATGCCACAAAAAAATGTAGAATTTTTTAGATAAAAATTTTGTTTTTATTTTTCATTACTATATCTCTTATAATTTTCAAGTTACGTGGAGAAAAAGAAGATTTTTAAGAAAATTTTAAAATACTTTCTATAATTTGATCTTATTTTTTTCAAAAAGCATTCACTTTAACCTTCCGATGACCAACCCTTTTTTGTTACACGGATGAACAACGGGGGGAAAAATGACCCCAGGTCAAAAATGTCAAAAATTACAATTGACAAAAAAATAAAGTTTTTTTTTTAATTTTTAAATTTTTTTTGGCATGGACTTTATGTCATTTAGCCAGTCACAACATGAGTATTAGTGTCATGTGTAGTGTGTATGTTGAGTAAGTGTCTTGTTACTTTGCAAAGCCAACGTCATTAGCGTAAAACTACTTGTAATTACACATAATAGACGCTATTTTACTAAACATCAACTTTAGAATATATTTTTTATTCGTAAAATATAGGGAATTTTTTTTATTTCAAAATATGAGGATATCTAGAATGATATTAAAGTCAAATAAAAAAAATAAAAAATAAAAAAATGAGTTAAAAATTAAAAATACTTTTGAATTTATTAAAGAAAAACATACGCTGGGGTCACAATTTCCCCCGCTTGGTCATCCGAAGGTTAAACCCGTCCAACTTTTTGAACAT
The DNA here is from genome assembly GCF_917563875.1 of Diabrotica virgifera virgifera. NCBI lineage: Eukaryota > Metazoa > Arthropoda > Insecta > Coleoptera > Chrysomelidae > Diabrotica > Diabrotica virgifera. Next base: position 202,949,512 of record NC_065444.1, on the reverse strand, counting down.
AGCAATATTACTGGAATGAAAAGTATTGTAGAAGGAAAACGATACATTTAAATTCTGATGTATGGGAGGTTAAATCTACTTCAAATTTTATCTTCAAATACATTAGTCATCAAAATTTTTGGCTGCATATCTCGCTTATTTTGAACTTAATAGACATTTAATATTGCTCATTTTAAAGGCCTTTTCAAGCACTACAGAAAGTATTAGTATCATTCTACATCTAAAATTGACCGTTTCCATGTTATTTCAAGTTGAATACTAGTCCAGTCGGGTTAGACGAATAACAGGCCTAACCTTGCATTAGGAGCTGCCCCAAATTTTATTTTCTAATTTTTAGGGAGGGTCAGTATTAGTATAAATTTAAAATCTCGACTAAATTCCACCGTTGCGTTAGCCGCTATCTTGATTTTAAACGAGAACCGTTTTTGCTCAATATCTCCGCCATTTTCAATTTTTTGACAAAAAGTGTAGAAACTGAAATTGTTTAAAATACGATTTTCCATAATTTCATTTATTATAATTTTTTTCGTGCGGTCGATATTTTCCGAGTTATGAGGGGAAAATAGTGACAGTTGGAGCATAATTATTGAATTATTGAATTATCTCGTTTATTATTATTTCTACAACAAATATGTACCTGTCCAAAAATGAAGAGAATTAAATTATACACAATTTTGATCTCCTTCATTTTTTTGCTAAAAGTAATATTTAAGGTAGTACGTATGCGGTAATGGCGCGAGCGTAAGACCGGATTGATTTTATAGCAATTGTTTTTGTTCAATATCTACGCCATTTTCAACTAAAATTGTTCAACATATAATTTCCTACAATTTCTTTTAAACAATTTTTTTCATGCGGTTGATATTTTCCGAGTTACATGGAAAAATATTAAAAAGTGGTGGGGGGAGCATAATTATTGAATTGAATTTTGTATCCGATTTGCCCCAAATTTTATAATTATATCCTTTAGGAGAGATAAATAGTAGTGTAAATTTAAAATCTCGACTGAATTCGGCGGTTGCATTAGCCGCCATATTGATTTTAAATGAGAACTGTTGTTGCTTAATATCTCCGCCATTTTCAACTTTTCGACATAAATGGTGGGAAAGAAAATTGTTGGAAATGCAATTTCCTACAATTTCTTTGGCACAATTTTTTTATACGATCAATATTCTCCAAGTTAAGGGCGAAAATAATGGAAGCGGAGGGGAAGCATAATTATTGAATTGTCTCATTTATTATTAACTTTACGACATAATTGTACATAAACAAAAATAAAGAGAATTATATTTTATACAACTTTTGAAACTTCCAATGAAACATCAACCAAACTAAGTATATAAAAGACATAAAAAGACATTATGTACATTAAGTTCATTTAATTTTATTAACTAGCGGGTTTTATTGGTTGAATTTGTCTGTCGATATTTTAAGTTTTATGTCAGCTAATAAATCGTGATGTTCCAACAATTTTTTTTAAATTTTGGACCCTGTTGGGGTGAATTTTCCCATTCTGCCCTTGTAGACCCGCCACTGGTTCTCTCGAAAAATTGTAGTAAATCGGAATTGCAACAATTTCAGTTCTTACACTTTTTGTCGAAAAGTTCGAAAAAAAAGTTCGAAACGGCATCAAAATTGTACAATATTTAATTCTCTTCATTTTTGTATAGGCAAATATTTGTTGTAAAACTAATAATAAACGAGATAATTCAATAATTTAATAATTATGCTACAACTGTCACTATTTTCCCCTCATAACTCGGAAAATATCGACCGCACGAAAAAAATTATAATAAATGAAATTATATATAATCGTATTATAAACAATTTCAGTTTCTACACTTTTTGTCAAAAAATTGAAAATGGCGGAGATATTGAGCAAAAACAGCATAGGGATTACGAACACTCGATACGAATCGTATTCGCCATGTTTTTTCATAAGGCACTACGGTAAAACATGGCGGATACGATTCGTATCGAGTGTACGTAATCCCACGCCTGTTCTCGTTTAAAATCAAGATGGCGGCTAACGCAACGGTGGAATTCAGTCGAGATTTTAAATTTATACTAATATTGACCCTCCCTAAATATTAGAAAAATAAAATTTGGGGCAGCTCCTAATGCAAGGTCAAATGCTATCCCGACTGGGCTATACACCGATTTGAGTATACACCAAATAGAAAAACTTTTCTAACCTCACATATCTCTTTTGTATTATAACTATAAGATTTGTGAGGGAACTAACCTCTTTGTTTTTTTATGAGCTACAAAATATTTTATATAGTTTTTTTGTTAGATGCATAGTTTTTAAGGTATAAGGTATATTTAAGGCATAAGGTATAAATGGCCAATTTTCAACCACGCATAACTCAAAAACTATTAAGTTTAAAAAAAATATATACAGTTGAGTCCGCGAGTCTTTACCCGTGCGTCATTAATACCTGGTGAAATAAAACACATACTTTTTATTTAGCATCATTCTCTTCCACGCATGAAATTAATGACAAACCAGCTGCCGTCTGTTATTTTGTTACAAAGAAAGACGATTGGGGATGTCTTCACATATTTTAAGTACAATTTCTGACGTTTTGGTTTGTTTACTTTTGTGGCTGTCAGTTTGTTGAATTTTTTGCTGTTATTTTGTCGAATTTTTGCATTTTGAAGTTTTTTATAGTATACAAACAGTTGTTGTCACAACTAATTTTATATTGGAGTTAGAAATCTTGTAATAAGTTTATGTTATTTTACGATAAATTTTGAGAACGTACAAAGCTAACCTCATTGTTGACACAGTTGAATGCTTGTGTCTAAGGTTCCGCCAAAGTGAATAAAATAACAAAAAGAAAATATTTTATTGAATTTTTTTATAAATTGTTTATTTATTTATTAATCAGTGATAATAAAATAATTTATTAAGCTACTTCAAAAAATGTAGCTGTAATTACGAACCAAAATTTTAAAGAAAAACTTAAATTTGGCATTCTATTTATTTGATAACGTCAAATTTTATAATAACCCGTGATCGGAATAATATCCATTTGCTGTTGCGTTAAGTAAATTTCCGACTTATTTCGCATGCTTTATATGATGACGCACGGGCAAAGACTCGCGGACTCAACTGTAGAATAGTTTTTGCTTAGAATTAGGTTCTTTAGCCAGTTCCGTGGCTATTATAACCAAAAAATTTTCCACCCACGAGAAGGGGTAGGAACCACCCCCCAAGATAAAAGCACACAACGACATAGGGTAGACTTTGAATTAGGAGAAAAGTAAAGGCTATTTCCAAAATTGCATTAAAATCCATGCAGTAGGATAAAATTCGGAGGTAATAACCTATTCTTGCTCCCATTGATTGGCGTATAAGCGTGTGAAAAGCGAAGGGCTAAGAATTACAGCACAAAAAATTTTACTTCACATGATAATTTCAAAACATGCAATTTTTTGTGTATAAGTGTATAATAATAATATAACTTCAACATTTTCCAGAATAATTGCTGCATCTAAGAGATTCTTTAATACGTAGATAATTCTGGTAAATGCTAATAATTTTGCACATTTCTAGTTAAAGTAAACAAATTTGTAAGCTATAATATTGCCACCCTCATGATTGATGCTAAATAATAATTTGTTGATTCTGTTCAAAATGAGGGTGAATTTATATTAGGGATAAATATAGAACGTGATATAAGGGACAGGCACGATTGATTTTTTGTTTACGATGATTTTAATTTGGTAAATTCAAAATTAATATACCGAAGATATAATAATGATTATGAAAGCGAATCTATAGGCCTGGATTCCGTGTACCAAAAAAAAGTTGATTAATAGCAAGCTTAAAATTTGTTAATAGCTTCACGGTGTCTAGTCGGACAAACTTTGATGTGCGGGAACACTGGAACAGGGAAGTTTTAATTGAGGGACAGTTTAAAAATTTGGAACGTCAAATTACGAAAACGTCCCATGTATTTTGTCAGACAGAACATCCAATTGATTTGTTACCCTTTCATTAAACTCCCATGCAAAAATCAGACGGCTATTACTAACCAACATGATTACTGTCATTTGACATGTTCTTCGTGTTCCACTCCTTAAAATGCCCAGTTGGTGATAAACACCAGTCTGATTTTTGCATGAGAGTTTAATGAAATGGTAACAAATCAATTGGAAGTTCTGTCCGACAAAATACATGGAATATTGTCTTAGTCTGACGTTCCAAATTTTTAACCTGTTCCACAATTAAAACTTCCCCTGTTCCAGTGTTCCCATTCATCAAAGTTTGTCCGACTAGACACCGTTAAGCTATTAATAAATTTTCAGCTTGCTATTAATCAACTTTTTTTTGGTACGCGGGATCCAGGTCTATAGTTCATACGCTTACCGCTAAACAAAAAAAAAAGAATGTGTGTGTACTTTGTACGCACGTAAGAAGTTATACTTCTATTATTAGTGTAGGAAACAGAGGATGAACCTTGCAAAATGGACACAAGTCCGGTTTTATTTTTTTTTCTGGCATATCAAGGGGTGCTTATTATAGGACTAACTTTTTCTGAAAAAATTTCGCCCCGGAACCCCCCTTTTCACCCCTTTAAAGGGGGTAATTTGTGGTTTTTGCGGAACGTAGCCCTTCCTGTACCTCTTATAAAAAATTTCTTTTATAGAAATATGAAAAGAACTATATTTTCTACGATTTGTTTCCAACAGCATCTGTCTATCATGCACCGTTTAGCGGGGGTGGCGCCCCAAAGTTGACAAGTTTTTGAAAAAGATGTTTTTAAAAATATATATTTTTCCCTAACTGTAACGGAAATTGAGAAGAAATCCTACTGCAATTATTCACAAATAATTGACTAATTTTTTGGTATACGTTTCACTTAAGGGTAATTGCCCTGTTTTTAATTACAGGGTGTTACATTTTAAAAAACCCCTTTTTATACTATCTGAACCGTTTATGCTAGAGTAAAAAGACTTTTAGCGATTACCCATGTACTGGTGCTATTTACAAATTTGTATAACGCACCCCCATTTTTTCTCCGGAACCACCCCAAAAAAAAGAAGAATTAATAAATAAAGTGATTTTCTTGGAATCCTTCACACACAATGCCCTTTATTAATATGCTTCATATATTATTTTGTGCACGTTATTATTACCCATGTATGGACACCAAAATCGATTTCCTAGTGCAACCCTTGTAGCCAAAAAAAATAAATAAATTGGGGGGTTGAAAATTTTTTTTGTTTTTTGCTTTTTGATCCATATGGGCATATGCTTCATCAATAGTGCTTTTCAAAAATATATATGGTTATTGCAACATCCATGCGGAAACCACCCCTACACTTGAAAATATACTGCAGAAACTGCCCCTATCCCTTGGCGAGCAGGTTTTTACGATTTTCTCATTACCCATTTATTTTTTTTAAACAAAACTTATACAAGGTTAAAGACCACTATTTACTCTAAAAATTAGGTCCCATTCATTTTTTTCGTTTAAGCAACCGTTACGGCACAGTGGCGCCGTAAACCTCATATATGCTTTGGCGGGCTCCAGTTTTTGTTTTTTTATTCGTCATCTGTTCGTTTTATTGATAAAGTACTTAGGTAAAATAAAACAACACAGTGTAATCTACAAATTATGACCTATACACATTTTACATTCTTTGCTCCCCAAAGCCACAGTGGTGGCCCAAAATAATTTTTTTCTTATTTTCGCCACCTACACGCATTTTATTGCGTTAATGCTACCTTAATAGCACAATATTCACCCCTAAGTGGTCGCTAAGCAGTGGCGGATCCAGGTAGGGGTGATGGGGGCGATCACCCCCACCCCTCTCAAACCAAGTGATATTACATTTGAAGATTATAAAAATATTCATTTATTTTTATAGAAATACTTATATTATATTAATATTATTTTTATAAGAATGACTTTTTATGCTTTAGCGACAGTGGCCGATCCAGCATCGTTAAGAGGGGGGTGCCAATTGCTTAAATTTCTATAAAAAATAGATGAATATTTTTATAATCTTTGAATATAATATCACTTGGTTTGAGAGGGGGGGAGGTGATCACCCCCATCACCCCTCCCTGGATCCGCCACTGCTTTGCGACCACCTAAGGGTAAATATTGTGCTATTAAGGTAGTATTAATGCAATAAAATGCGTGTAGGTGGCGAAAATATGCAAAAATTTATTTTGGGCCACCACTGTGGCTTTGGGGAGCAAAGAATGTAAAATGTGCATAAGTCATAATTTGTAGGTTACACTATGTTGTTTTATTTTACATAAGTACTTTATCAATAAAACGAACAGATGACGAAAAAAAAAAACAAAAACTGGAGCCCGCCAAAGCATATATGAGGTTTACGGCGTCACTGTGCCGTAACGGTTGCTTATACGAAAAAAATGAATAGGACCTTATTTTTAGAGTAAATAGTGGTCTTTAACCTTGTATAAGTTTTGTTTAAATAGAATGCATAGGTAATGAGAAAATCGTAAAAACTTGCTCTCCAAGGGATAGGGGTAGTTTCTGCAGTATATTTTCAAGGATAGGGGTGGTTTCCGCAGAGATGTTGCAATAACCATATATATTTTTGAAAAGCACTATTGATGAAGCATATGCCCATATGGATCAAAAAGCAAAAAACAAAAAAAATTTCAACCCCCCATTTTATTTATTTTTTTTGCTACAGGGGTTGCACTAGGAAATCGCTTTTGGTGTCCATACATGGGTAATAATAACGTGCACAAAATGATATATGAAGCATACTAATAAAGGGCATTGTGTGTGAAGGATTCCAAGAAAATCACTTTATTTATTAATTCTTCTTTTTTTGGGGTGGTTCTGGAGAAAAAATGGGGGTGCATTATACAAATTTGTAAATAGTACCAGTACATGAGTAACCGATGAAAGTCTTTTTACTCTAGCATAAACGGTTCAGATGGAATAAAAAGAGGTTTTTTAAAATGTAACACTCTGTAATTAAAAAAAGGGCAATTACCCTTAAGTGAAACCTATACCAAAAAATCAGTCATTTATTTATGAATAATTGCCGCAGGATTTCTTCTTAATTTCCTTTACAGTTAGGGAAAAATATATATTTTTTAAAAACATCTTTTTTAAAAACTTGTCAACTTTAGGGCGCCACCCCCGCTAAACAGTGGATGATCGAGAGATGCTGTTGGAAATAAATCGTAGAAAATATAGTCCTCTTCATATTTCTAAAAAAGAAATTTTTTGTAAAAGGTACAGGAAGGGCTACGTTCCGCAAAAACCACAAATTACCCCCTTTAAAGGGGTGATAAGGGGGGTTCCGGGGCGAAATTTTTTCAGAAAAAGTTAGTCTTATAATGAGCACCCCTTGATATACCAGAAAAAAAATAAAACCGGACTTGTGTCCATTTTGCAAGGTTCAACCTTTGTTTCCTACACTATATATGATTATATGATTATAAACGAAATTAATATATTTTTTATTTATATTTTATTTAAATATTAAACTAATTTATACTTACTACTTCTCAAACATTTTTACTAAAACAGTGCCAAAAATTAAAATAATAAAAGAATAAAACACACACAAACACATTAAAAATGCCACAAATGATTTCTGAACATAAATAATTGTCGGAAAATTTTTTAGCTAAATACGTATTTTCTGAAAATAAAATTATATAATAAATATACTTACAATCATAAAATGTATAAAAAAATAAAAGTTTCTATTGGGATTCGAACCAACTTATCAGCGCGGTTGGTATTGGTGTTGTATTGGGTTCATTCGCATTAAACGCTTCGCCACGGAGACAACGTGTCATTATGTGGGAAGATCGACTAACTAAACGGATTAAACTTTTGATATTTTTGAATTACATAAATCAAATTATTTTGATTTTGAATTGAAATGATTTAGAATTGAAAAAATACAACAAAACATAGAGTAAGAAAACAATATATTAGGTGAATATTGATAGAAATTATGATGGTAGTCAAATTATGTAAATAAAAGTATTATATACTATATATTTTGGTAGGTTCAAATAGGTAGGTACCTATGATACATTTACAATTATTACGTACCTGTTGCTTTAAAAACTATTTAAAAATCACTACAGTTATAAACTTTTTTGCGTCTGTCCTCACAACAATAAAACTAATATATTATACATTTGTTTACCTTCATATTGAACAATTATTTATTATTAACAGATCATTTCAACACCCAATCAGAGCCCGTATAACGACTAATAGCATACTGTCGGTGTGCGCATGCGTGCAGATCAATATAAATTCACCCTCAATCTCAATCACGCCTAAAGAAGTATAACTTCAAAAATGGAGTTAAGAAGAAACATATTTACAACTTTTTTATAACTTTTACTTGTACTGCGCCCCCGGACGTCAAAAAATTATACAAATACAAATTTATACAAAACTATTGTACAAATTATAATATTATATCAGCGGTCATATTTTTAGATATTATAGTAGTTTTAGATAGTATAATTTTGAAGCCATTTTTACCAATAACAATGATTAGTACAAATAATTTTAAAAACCATAAAAGAAGAATTAGAAATATTTATAAAGGAATAATCGGAGAAGACCAGGCAGGGTTCACAGCGAAAAGAGCGTGCTTGGATCACATTACATTTACACGGTCAACCAACTAATAGAAAAAAGAGTGGTCGAAGATACGAGTAGATCTGTTCATCTTGGTTTAATAGATCTTAAGAAGGAATATGATTCGATACCTAGAACCAATAAATAAACCAATAAATACCTAGAACCAATAAATAATAGTATAGAATATCTACTAAGTTGTCATAAAATGGAAATATTTAAATTACTCATAAACTACTTGAAAGAAACAAATATAATAATTTAAGTGAAATACGTATAAATATAACAAAACTAATAAATTGAGGTAAAAATAAAATAAAAATCTGTGGCTAACGGACTCGCATCCAAGCCATTTTTTCACACACACACTCACATACCTAGAACCAAGCTATGGGAAGCAATGGAAGATATCAAAGTTCCATGAATATTAATAAAAGCAGTAAAAGCATGTGCCTAGGCCAAACTAGTTTATCCTATCGCGCGTAGGCCGAACTAGTTTATCCTAGGCCAAACTAGTTTATCCTGCTATAATAAAGATTCACACTTCAGGATAAACTAGTACGGCCTTCTTCTTCTTCTTGTAGTGCCTATCCGTTTCGTATGTTGGCGGCCATCATGGCAATCTCTACTTTTCACACTGCTGCTCTGAAAGACTTGTAGTGGTTGTGTTGAACCACGTACGTAAATTTTTCTAGATCTTTTTTAGATGCGTCTGTAAATACGATATGATGATTTTTAAAATAATTTTCTATGTCTGAATTAAACATCATATTTCTCGCGCGCAAAACGCGCGCATAAGTCGCGCAAAACGCGCGCATAAAGTGCAAAACGCGCGCTTAAATCTCGCAAAACGCGCGCGGCCTAGGCCAAACTAGTTTGTCTTGAAATCGGGTTTGGCCGGTAACTAGGGAAAAATTACTCTTGGCGAAAATAATAGTTTAAATTCTTAAAAAAACTCCAATATTAAACTATAATCTAATGTTACGTGGGAACAGAGAAAATTACGGGAGAGGAAATTTAAAAAATTAAGAAAAAGCTAAATATTATATTTGGAAATATATATTATGGGAAATAAATTAATATAAAATAAAATTGGAAAGAAATGGTAAACCATAAAGGCAGAGTTAAATAATTTTTGTAGAGGGTAGAACTATTAACTAAGTTTACTGTGTGGAAAGAAAACTTTTAAAAAGTTGGCTTATAATCGAGAACTATTCTACTTATCTATCTACTATCTACTTATTCCCAAATTTTGATGCACATCTCGATCATGAGCGTCACAATAAATCCTTGAAATTTTTATATTCACCCCTGCCCGCCAGCCCTTTGTCACCAAGCAGCGTTTCGCCCCTGGATATTTTGATTAGTTATATCATGGCCTACTTATTCCAAAATTTTGGTGCCCTATCTCGATCATTAGCGGTACAAAAAAATAATAAGAACCGCGACTTTGACCCCTTCAAACTACCCTCGTCCCCCACTACGCCCCTTAGGGGAAAGTCATGTACACAATTGATTCAATATATCTCCATATAGTTTTTTCATATTACTTATCACGAGCAAAATCCGCTTCTATCTCTCAGACTACAGTGACAAAAAATAGTTCGATAAAGAAATAGTCATTAGTGCTTGGCAAAATAAGTGGAACTTGTCGGAATCTAAATTAAAATAAATTTATTCGACAGTGAAAACGTGGCGTCTATTAAATCTAAAAAGACCCCATCTATCAATCTTCGCTTGTCCACTGGTGGACATAGATCTCCCTCATAATTTTCCATCTATTGGGATCTTGTGCCTCAGATAAGCTCGATAACCTAACAGCTAAAATTGATCGCCTTAAGATCAATATATTCGGTATCACCGACGTTCAATGGCCCGATTCAGGGTAACTATCCACAAACAACGGCATGATGTATTATGTTGGTAACAATGATCCAAGACATCGATATGGATAAATAAATCTGTCGTTGGTTTTACCCCCTACTCAGAAAGATTGATGATGATTCAGTTACAAACATTCTCTAAAAAGATAAACGTTGTCCAAATATATGCACCTACTGCCGACAAAGATGAGGCCGAGATAGAAAGCTTCTACATGCAAATGAACGAAATCATAAGATCCACAAAAAAATATGACATATTGTTGGTGATTGGAGATTTCAACGCCAAGATTGGAAAAGGAAAAGTGAATGGATGTGTGGGAGAATTTGGCTTGGGAGAAAGAAATAAAAGGGGAGACAGACTTGTCGAATTCTGCTAAAGCGAGGAGCTGGTAGTAATGAATACCTTATTTAAATTACCTAAAAGAAAACTTTATACCTGGATATCTCCGGCGGATTTGGAAGATCACATTGTAAGAAACCAGATAGATTACATTTTAATCAAATCCAGGTATAAAAACACTATAAAGTCTGTGAGAACATACCCCGGATCTGACATAAATTCAGATCATTATTCAGATCATAGCTAAAAGAAGAAATAAATGATAACTTAAAGAAAATCAAACAAGACGTGATAAAAACAACAGATGTTAATGGCAAATGGAACATGATACAAGAAACGTTAGTAGAGGCAGAAAAGAAGATATTACCCACAAAAATAATAAAAAAACAGAGATGGATTACTACAGAAATCCTAGAGCTAATGGAAGAAAGAAGAAAACATAAAGGCAGGAGTAAGGCAAAATTAAAGGAAATCTAGAGATTAATTGAAAAGAGAATAAAAGATACCAAATCCACCTGGCTGGCAAATCAATGTAGTGAAATAGAAGAATATTCTAAAAAGTATGATAGCTTTAACATGCACAAGAAATAAAGGAAATCACAAATACACAGCGAAAAAAGAAAGATGGCCTTCTTAAAGGCATAAATGGAAAAATTATTATAGAAGTCAAAGAGAAATTAAAAAAGTGGAAGGCATACATAACAGATTTGTTTGAGGATAATAAACAAGAACCAGAATAAATCGACAGCGAAACAGGACCAGTGATCATAATGGAGGAAATCGAACAAGCAATACGAAACGCAAAAAACGGAAAAACTGTGGGTCCAGACGAAATACCTGCGGAATTACTGAAATGTCTAGACTCTAGATGATGAAACTCTACCGGTCCTACTGGATCTGTTTAATGAAGTATATAAAACCGGAAAAATCCCTTAGGAATGGTTGGTGTCCAGTGTCCACCTTTGTAACAATACCAAAAACAATATATGCCAAAGATTGTTCGGATTATAGGACAATATCACTAATAACCCATACCCTCAAAATATTTCTAAAGGCGATTCATGGAAGATTATACAGAAAGCTAGAATATGATATGGATGATACCCTATTTGGGTTCCGCAAAGGACTTAGAACAAGAGAGGCATTGTTTGCGTTTAATGTCCTCTCTCAAAGATGATTTGATATGAACCTGAATATTTATTCCCGTTTCATCGACTTCGAGAAAGCGTTCGACAGGGTCCGACATGAAAAACTAATAGAATTGTTAAAAAAATATAAAGATAGAAGAACAAGAATCCGAGAATATTGATATAAAGAGAGGAGTAAGACAGGGTTGTGTTCTGTCGCCGCTACTGTTTAACCTGTACAGTGAAGTCATATTTCAGGAAGCGATAGCGAAGCTAAGTGATGGAATCTCAATAAACGGAAGAATAGTAAACAACATAAGATTCGCTGATGACACCGTTATAATGGCAGACACCCTCGAATCTCTACAGGAATTTCTAAATAGAATTACCGATTATTTCATTCGATACGGACTAAAAATAAACAGGAAAAAACTAAATTTATGATTGTCTCAAAAACGGAACATGGAAATGAAAGATTAATGGTAGAGCAAACCCAAATAGAAAAAGTTAAGACATAAAAATATCTGGGAACCTGGGTTGATGACAAAAATTACCAAAGCAAAGAACTTAAAGTCCGAATTGAAACTGCAAGGCAAGCATTTATAAAAATGAAGACACTGCTTACAAACAAAGATATTCAGTTGCCTCTCCGATTAAGATAAGATGGTACATATTTTCTCTAATGCTATATTCTATATTATATTTTTTGGACATTGAAGAAACAACACATAAGAAGAATAGAAGCGTTCGAAATGTGGTGTTACAGAAGAATATTGAAAATTCAGTGGGTTCAAAGGATTACCAATGTTGAAGTGCTACGACGTTTAAATAAGGAGTTAGAATATATGAAAAGTATATAAACTAGAAAACTGGAATATTTGGGTCACATTACCAGAGGAGAAAAATATGAGTTACTGAGAATTATTATGCAAGGAAGGATCCAAGGAAGAGGAAGCATAGGAAGAAGACGCATCTCCTGGCTGAGGAACCTTAGAGACTGGTTTAACTGTAGTTCATTACAACTATTCAGAGCAGCCAACAAAGTGACCATAGCCATTATGATATCCAACCTCCGATAGGAGAGGTAACTTTAAGAAGAAAAGCCTCTTTTATCCAATTCCTGTGACAACGTTTTAGATCATCAGTCCAACGTGTTGGTGGACGACCTCTGCTTTGGTAGGCCTCATCTCTTGGTCTCCATTCCAGTATCCGCTTTGCACATCTATTACCTGTCATTCAAGACACGTTGCGCCAAAAAGAGCTCATTAAATCCAGAGAGAAAATCTAACTCATTCTGACGCAAACATCATCTTAGACAAACAGAGTAAAATTAGAACGTGGAAAGAATATCTAGAAAAACTATTTGAAGGCAAAAGAGATAACACCTTTGAGTTAGAAGAAGAGGTAAATGATGGACCAAGCAGGAAGTTTATTCTGCCATAACACAGCTAAAGGATGGCAAAGCAGCAGGTCCCGATAATATACAAGCAGAACTTCTTAAACTAATGGACAACGAATCAATAGAAATAATCACAAAATATTCAACAACATATACAACTCTGGAGAAATACCAACAGAATGGCTGAAGTCTGAGTTTATTGCACTTCCAAAAAAACCAGAAGCCAAAAAATGCGAAGAGTACCGTACAATAAGCCTGATGAGTGATCTCCTAAAATTGTTCCTAAAGGTAATCCGTACAAGAATTTACAAGCTATGTGAAAGTCAAATTTCGCCCAACCAGTTCGGGTTCATAAATGCTGTTGGTACGAGAGAGGCTTTGTTTTCAATACAAGTCTTATTCCAGAGATGCAGAGACGTATACGCAATTGCGACGTATACGCATGTCTGGTTGATTGCGATAAGGCGTTTGATCGAGTGCAACACGCCAAGATGATGCAAATACTAAAAGAAGTAGGAATTAACAAGCAAGATCTGAAAATAATTAGAAACCTCTACTGGAATCAGACTGCAAACCTTAGAGTTGACAGTGAACCATGCGTGGAGTGAGGCAGGGCTGCATTTTGCCCCCTCCCCTAATTTTCAATCATCACTCTGAAAGAATATTTGCACGAAACTGAAAAAGGTATTCTACTAAACGGGTACCGGCTAAATAACATCAGGTATGCAGATGACAAAATAGTATTTGCGGACAACCTAGAATTCCTCATGAACAAAGTCACGTATTATAGTCAACAATATGGACTCGATATAAACGTAAAGAAAACAAAGCTTATGATCGTCAGCAAGAAAAAGATAACAGAAGGTCAACTCTATAACAACCAAACCCCTGTAGAAAGAGTGAGGCACTACAACTACCTCGGCACCATAATAAATGAAGAATGGACCAACAACCAAGAGATAACAGTGCGCATCGGAAAAGCTAGATCAATCTTCAACCGTATGGGCGCGTTTTTCAAGAGCCACAACCATTCTCTTGGTATAAAAGTAAGAATACTGAGATGCTAGGTCTTAACTGTTCTTTTTTATGGTGTTGAATCATGGACCTTGAACGAGAATATCTGCCGAAAGTTGGAAGCATTTGAGATGTGGCTATATCGGAGAAATCTTAAAATTCCATGGACTGATCGGGTTACAAATGGGAAGGTTCTTAGAAGAATTGGGAAGAACCGTGACCACCAACAAATCTCGAAAGTTGGAATACTTTGGACACATTATGCGAAATGAATCCAGATATGCCCTCCTAAAAGTCATCCTGCAAGGAAAAATATTTGGAAAGCGAGGTCCGGGAAGAAGAAGAACATCCTGGTTAAAGAACCTCAGAACCTGGTTCAACACAACATCTGTGCAGCTTTTCCGCGTTGCTGCAGATAAGGTGGACATTGTCATGATGATCGCCAACATTCGTCACGGATAGGCACATCAAGAAAAAGAAGTCCATATTATCACCCCCTCTGTGGCTCAGTGGTAATACAGTCTACTTTTGGATTCGGGGGTCCTGAATTCGACTGAAAGCTTGGTGGAAAATTTTCATGTATTAAAAATTAATAAATAAAATAGTCTCTATCTTTGCGAGATCGGTATTAACTGGAGGGACCGCAGACGTTCGTATATAATTAGCGTTTCTTTATGAGGACAATAAGTCGACTTCTCAAAGTAACATACACTTACTCAACAGAGATACTACACACTACACTAGATATATGATTGCAAAATCAACTACTGTACCATGCCAGTGGCCATTAGTTGCGGAAGCATTAAGCTAAATAAAGAAACTACCAAAACCTAATTAGCTTCCTAAATGATAATTATTTATATAATTTAACATAAAGTAATAGGTCTGGATCCCGCGTATGAAAAAAAAGTTGATTAATAGCAAGCTGAAAATTTGTTAATAGCTTAAGCGTGTCTAGTCAAATAAACTTTGATATATGGGAACACTGGAACAGGGGTAGTTTTAATTGTGGAACAGGTTAAAAATTTGGAACGGTCAGACCACGAAAACGGCACATTTATTTTGTCCGACAGAATAGACTTAAACTCTCCGAACAGAGATTAAACTCTCATGCAAAAATCAGACTGCTATTTGTCACCTGTCATAATTCCTGTCATGTGAAATATTCCACATGTTCCACTCATTAAAACGACCATTTTGTGATAAATAGCCGTCTGATTTTTGCACGAGAGTTTAATCTCTGTTCGGAGAGTTTAAGTCTATTCTGTCGGACAAAATAAACGTGCCATTTTCGTGGTCTGACCGTTCCAAATTTTTAACCTGTTCCACAATTAAAACTGCCCCTGTTCCAATGTTCCCATATATCAAAGTTTATCCGACTAGACACCCTTAAGCTATTAACAAATTTTCAGCTTGCTATTAATCAACTTTTTTTCCATACGCGGGATCCAGACCTATAATAACTATTTTTGCTAATAACCTACGCGGTTAAAATGACTATTGTAGCAGTAGCAGGGAGATGGTTAGAACCGGCATATAGACATGTGAAAGATATCAATGTAGGTAATACCAAGATAATAGTTTGTAAAAATATGAGCACGGAAGAATATAAGAATTAAACGTGTAGTAGAACTATTCATGAAACAAGATAAATACATTAAATTGTCAAATTTAGGTTATGGTGAACTTTATGATAATAAACTTATTAATGTCTCGCCATATAACTATACTCAAATGGATAAAGTTCAATATTTACCATTTACAAATAAACAACTTATTCATGAAGTAATTAAAATGATCACTTAAATTATAAAAGTGAAAACTATTATATTGTAACTATTTGTGTACTCACCCTAGTTCTTCCTAATAATAGTGCATCCATTTCTCCTTCTGGGTTAGCGTTTATGGTAGCAACAGCAATCACAGGTTTACCGGCTTGTGGTATCGAACTGGCCATACCAAATTAACCGATTAAAAAAAAATTTCGCAAACACGAAAAACAATCTAAAACTTGGGCGCGAAGGGACACATACTAAACATTGAGGAACATCGAGACCAATCTTTTTTTTTTAACTTTTGAGGACCAATTTAAAAAGTTAGATTAGGTTCTGTATAGGTACTTAAATGGAAAAATATATTTTCTGATATATTTACTTGTGCTGTAGGTTCAAGTAACTTGTTTTGGCCCCGAAAGGATACAACATTCAATAAAATATATATAGATATATTATAGACACTTAATCATCTAATTGAGCACATACAACTAACAACTAGATACAAAAGTTAACATCAACAATCTAAAGATATACTTAGCTATGGTTTCTAAAAATAACTGTATTTTTGTATAATGGCCCCAAATAACTTTATCAAAAATACTACGGTTTTCTTGTCTAGAACTATTCAGTTGGATAATTTCATAATTTTTTTCGCTTTGTGAGTGATATGCTTCAAAGAATCAGTTATCTTGTTTACATGATAAATATTATTTTTAGTAAATTTTAACTGTTAAATTTTGTTTAATTTTGTTCTTTTTGAAATCCATTTTTAACGTTTGTTTTTAAAATTTTTAGGTTATTTGACACTTTCGATGTTTTATGACAGATTTAAGAGGAACATGAAGTGGATTCGCCACGAGCAAAGGAACGAATGTTTTGAAACGGTTATCCAGATGAATGTACACACCATCCTCCCTTACAGTAGCGAACCTAGCGGAAAAGTGAAAAACTAGGTATTGATTATCCAGCCTCAGGAAGGGACCATATGGTAGATGAAAATGTTAAGATTGGACTTAAACAAATTTATTTACACATATTTTTATAACAAAAATTAAGGAAATATCTATATTTAGAAATAATTTGTAGAAATTTTGGAGTAAGCTTGAATTAGAAGCTTTTTTGTATTAATCAATATTGTACGTTACAGAAAACTGTAGCGTTGGGAGCGAAGTATGGTTTTGTTTTATTTTAGAGGGCTCTAACGTAACAGTTTCAGAATATTCACTAACTAAATGCTTCTTGTTCTTTTGTATCTCTTTTTTATGATATGATATATTTTTTTTATGTACTGTTTTACATTAAAAGGAGACTGTTTTAAGTTGAAAATTTCCAATACGCATGGCGTATGAGATTTTATTTTTATTATTTTATCTTGTTTCTTATTTATTTCCTTAGTACATAAAATTATTACTTTTTTCTGAACCTATTTTATTTACTATTGTAATTGGGAAACAAGCCACAATTAGTCCTGTCGCCAAGGGGGGTACAACGGCCTCCTGTATTCAGATGGACTTACCCAAGTTTTTTTTATGTATTTTGACCTGTAGAACACGAATTTTTTGGGTAACAGTTGATCCGGATGTCGATAAGATTGTTATAAACCAAGAAGTTGAGGAATCACATAACAGCGTTTTCTCGCAAAACAAAACATTTTTTTGTATTTTTTGGGCCATTCTAACCAAAAAATGTTCCTACAAATTTTTTCTTAGGATGCATAGTTTTCGAGATAAACGCGGTTGAACTTTCAAAAAATCGAAAAATTGCAATTTTTGAACCCGAATAACTTTTGATTAAAAAATAAAATAGCAATTCTGCTTACCGCCTTTAAAAGTTTAAGTAAAATTTTATCTGTTTTGAATATTTGCATTGCTAAAAATTTATTTATTGATTGTTAAAAAAAGCTATAAACACATAGTGTTTCCCGTGCCTAATACATGCGTTTTAATGCATGCTACGTAGAAATAGCGCCGCTTGCACTTTTACCTCCTCTACCTACTCATTCGATTTTAAATGAGAAATCGTTGAAAACATCACTCAAGCACTAGGTGTTTATAGCTTTGTTTTAACAATAAAATAATAAATTTTTAGCAATACAAATAACTAAAACCGATATAATTTGACTTGAACTTTCAAATGCGGTAAGCAGAATTGCTATTTTATTTTTTAATCAAAAGTTATTCGGGTTCAAAAATTGCAATTTTTCGATTTTTTGAAAGTTTAACCGCGTTTATCTCGAAAACTATGCATCCTACGAAAAAATTTGTAAAAACATTTTTTGGTTAGAAAGGCCCAAAAAATACAAAAAAATGTTTTCTTTTGCAAGAAATCGCTGTTATGTGATTCCTCAACTTCTTGGTTTATAACAATCTTCTCGACATCCGGATCAACTGTTACCCAAAAATTTCGTGTTCTACAGGTCAAAATACATAAAAAAATCTTGGGTAAGTCCATCTGAATACAGGAGGCCGTTGTACCCCCCCTGGCGACAGGACTAAGTTTAACTTGATGATTTTTAACTTGAAAAATGATTTTATTGACGTTACGACTTCTACCTCGAACGTTTACTATTTACTAGTTTTACTGGGGATAAGAAATTATTTTGCTTTAAAATATGTTTATTTTGGCGTTTTTATAACCACTTCGGAAATGTTCACAAAATACAAATTAAACATATATTGTTTTTATAACTTGGTACTAAAAACGAGAATGGTGTAAGCGATAGTGTAAAAATTCTTCCGAGACTGATCCTATGCAAAGTGAGAGTTTACATGTTATCTCTGTCCAACCGAATTTGTCCTAAGTACTGATCAATATTTCTTCTATCAACAACAATATTACGACTTAGCACCAGTTGGTCAGTATTTGTAACTTTTAATGGTATCAAATGGCACAATTAAAAGTAGACAATTCTATATCCAAACCCATACATTATATAAGAAGGGGTGTTCGAGAGGAATGTGTGCTTTCCCGTCTTTTATTTAACATTTATTCGGAAGCCATATTTCAAGAGGTTTTGGAAGATGCAGGGATGGGAATCAAAGTAAATGGGGTATTGATCAATAACATACGGTATGTTGATGATGGCGTCTTAATTTGCGGCAACATAGTCGATCTTCAATAACTTATCACTATAATCGAAGAATACAGTAAGAGAATGGGATTAAATATTAATACCAAAAAGAACAAAATGATCATCTCCAGCAATTCCGATGCACTTGAAAACTCCAATATAACACTGAATATCAAGTCCATTGAAAGAGTGAGCAAATTTAAATTTCTGGGAACGTGGCTTTTTAAAGACTGGACATCAAATAGGGAAATAAAATGACACATTGAGCAAGCTCGACAATTTTTCATAAAATTCAGGAAGGTGCTGATCTGTTCACAGCTCGATCTTCAACTAAGGCCAAGGTTTATTAAGGGCTACGTATGGTCGGTGCTGCTATATAGCGTAGAAGACTGGCCACTCAAAACGAGGGATATAAACAGATTAGAAGCGTTTAAAGTGTGTCTTTATCGTCGTATCCTAAAGATACCATGGACGGCGAAAGTCACAAATGAAGATGTCATTAAAAGAATCAAGCACGAACCATTATTTTTCATTTCTAAAAATGTGTTCTTGGCTTCGTATATTATTATTTTTGGCATTCATTTTGATCCCCACCTTATGATTTTGGGCAGAGGCCGATGATATCTTACGTTGGTGCTTTTATACATTTTGCGATAAAAGTATTAGACAACCTTAAGGATTTTGGCAAACCCATTCGCTCTTTGGAATTTTTGGAATAGCTTTTCATTATGGCTCACGTCGGCGTCGGTCGGGCAGCACTCAGTTTCCGTTTTTTTACAGTCATCATTATGAGATTATTTGCTTGTTCAATATATTTTAGGTATTTAGTTTTCTAAGTCTTGTATTTTGTCTCGATAGTGTATCTGCGTAGAGGTCAACGTTTTCTGGGGAAATCCATTTCTGTTTTCATGTTTTTAAAACAAAATACATATGTAAAATTAGAGTTTGATATTAATATTGAGATTAAACCAAATGTCCAAATACTTACTATGTAAAGATAGTATCACGAAGTCTAGATTTTTCCTCATCAGTTACCCTGAAATCAGTAAATGTAAATTTTTACACTTATCATTGCATGTGATTGTATGTTTAAAGACAAATCACATGCTTTGATTTTTTAGACGGGAATTCTTAAGCCAAAGTTGATTTAATGTAATAGAATGAAATATATTTCAATAAAATCGTCCCAGGACGGCAATATTGACAATAATATTTTAAAAATCATCTACTTTAAAGTAGTTTTAGAGTGAGGACGTTTGAGTTGATATAAATTCAATTTCTCTAGAATGGGCCAATTTGGAAAGAAATCGTGAGACAGATAGATTTTTATTTTTAAATTATGACTTTTTGACATATATTATATCAAAATAGTGACGTCATCCGTCTGCGCATGATGACGTAATCGATGATTTTTTTTAAAATAATATTAGGCGTTGTGTGATAGCTCATTTGAAAGGTTATTTAATTCTCTATTTAGTAATACAAACGTTAACATAATTATTTATACAGGGTGTACAAAAAATTTGTTTTTGTTAAATTAATTTACACAAAAAAAATGCAGGTATTTATTTAATTCAAAATACATTATACTACTGTCAGAAAACGAGGTAATAATGATTATTTCACAAGTAAACATTATTTTCAATTCAATGTTCAAACTGCTAAGAGACAGGTGGATGGTAGTTTTACCATTAAATTGAAGCGAAACACAATGAGTACGGCTGGTATGTGAAACAATTGGGCATTTAATAATAAAAGCATATAATTTGTACCAAATATACTACACATATAATCAACGTTATGGTCCAAGAGCTGTGAGACATTTTTGAGTAGGTATTTTAGGCAACCTGAAAATTTTTCGGGTGACTCTTCCATGATAGCCTAATACAAAAATGCCGGTCTGGCTGGAGGGCAGCGGTTATTTTCCCCAAAAATCCCCCCAAATTTAAACAAAAGGGTAAAAATTGTTATTACAAAAAATATCATTGACGTGACTTTAAAGTAAATTTAAATATTCAAATATAAAGAAAATAAACACACCAGGCGATTTGAGGGCGATTTTAACTCTGAAAGATACTGGCATGGGCGCCCCAGAATTATTTTCAGGGGATGCATCTGAACTTCAGAAGATTTCATCTGAATCTGTACATACTATTAACGAATTTAAAATACACAACTATACATGCATAACTATGTACATTCCTTCCGGACAGGGAGGTGCAATTGTTATTTTCACAGGGTATTTTTTAATATTAAAAATAAACATTCTAAAAAAGACAGTTTTTTTTGGTGAAATTTTTCAACTGCCAGGTGATCAAACAAATTACGCGTGCATATAAATGAAATGCGCTATAGGTAAGCAGCAGTGTGAGAAAGAGCGTATACCGATTGCTGTTTGCGTCCTCTGTTGTAGCCGAGAGAGTCAGTTCGCTCGAAAAAAAAATCACGTGACCTGGCGATATCCATGTTGTTGTTCCTCTAAACGTTAGAGTATTTATTGTAATATATTATGGTTTTTTAAGTAACTTTTTCTTAATTAAAGAAAAATAATACGTACTATACAATAGATTTTGCAAATATGATAGAAAAAGACAAGTTTATTATTATAAATATATAGGTAGAAAAGTATAAAACTATAAACTAAATTAATTCTGTGTCCGAATCTTGTACTTCTTCTTCAAACTCCTCAGCTGAGCTTAAATATTCATTCTCTTCTTCCTCGTCAGACTCCCCTCGAGACTCAGATTCCTCTTCTACATGATCTGTAAATAGTTGTAATATGTATTTAGAAATAATTAAAAATTAATTAGTGATTAACTAATTGAGTTGCTACGTATTCTCCGTCCTCTTATACGGAGTCGAAGCCTGGACAATCACGGGCGCATCTGAAGAAAGACTTGCCGTTGTTGAGATGTGGAGTTATCGAATAATATTAAATATATCATGGACACACGTAACAAACACGGAAACATTAATAAAGATGAAAAAGGCAAAAGAAATACTCAACACTATGAAGGAAAGAAACACTTAACAGTATAAAAGGACAGAGAATACGTAGCTCAATTATAACTCAATTAATAACTCAATTAATTAATCACTGATTAATTTTTAATTAATTCTAAACACATATTACAACTATTTACAGATCATGTAGAAGAGGAATCTGAGTCTCGAGAGGAGTCTATCGAAGAAGAACATAATGAACATTTAAGCTCAGATAAGGAGTTTGAAGAAGCAGTACAAGATTCGGACACCGAATTAATTTAGTTTATAGTTTTATATTTTCTACCTATATTATATATTTATAATAATAAATTTGTCATTTTCTATCATATTTGCAAAATCTATTGTATAGTACGTATTATTTTACTTTAATTAAGAAAAAATTACTTAAAAAATTATAATATATAATAATTACTCTAACGTTTCGAGGCACAACAACATGGATATCGCCAGGTCACGTGATTTTCTCGACCGAACGGACTCACTCAACTACAACAGAGGACGCAAATAGCTATCGGTATACGCTCTTTCTCACACTGCTGCTTACTTCTAGCGGTTTTCATTTATATGCACGCGTAATTTGTTTGATCACATGGCAATTGGAAAATGTCACCAAAAAAAAACCTGTCTTTCGTAGAATATTTATTTTTAAAATTAAAAAAATACCCTGTCAAAATAACAATTGCACCTCCCTGTCCGGAAGGAATGTACATAGCTATGCGTATATAGTTGTATATTGTATACTCGTTAATAGTATGTACAGATTCAGATGAAATCTTCTGAAGTTCAGATGCACCCCCTGAAAATAATCCTGGGGCGCCCATGCAAGTATCTTGCAGAGTTAAAATCGCCCTCAAATCGCCTGGCCTGTTTATTCTCTTTATATTTGAATACTTAAATTTACTTTCAAGTCATATCAATGATATTTTTTGTAATAACAATTTTTACCCTTTTTTAACTTTGGGGGTGATTTTTGGGGAAAATAACCGCTACCCTCCAGCCAGACCGGAATTTTTGTATTAGGCTATCATAGAAGAGTCACCTGAAAAATTTTCAGGTTGCCTAAAATACCTACTCAAAAATGTCTCACAGCTCTTATACTATTAACTGTAAATTGTCAATATGTTTTGAGGTTAGTTCCTTGCACACAGGAAATAGCCGACACTAGATGCTGTGCAGTAAGGATATACCAAAGCTAAAATTCGCACTTTAGACACAGATGTTTTAGTTATTTTTATTAGGACGTATTTATCAGGGTGTGATACCGTATCGTTCTTTGGAGGGTGATTGCATGGAATACCTGGAATATATATCCAGACATTACTAAAACGTTTTGTGCATTGGCTGACAGACCCAATCAGCAAACTTGACAAGATCTGCTGAAACAATTGGAGAGGTTTTTAGTATTGTTATATGACCGTACTAGAAGTTACGAGTTGGTTAATGATACAGATACACAAAAACCCCTGTTTAGACAGAAATTTAGGGCAATCTACAATCTTCCTCTGACACAAGATGCTCTCATTCAGCAGATAAAGAGAGCAATTTACTGCTGGGCCCAAATGATGGTCGAAGTCTCATTGCTCCCGTCACCAGTGAATTGGGACTGGAAGAAAAAAGTTGAAGGTGGATAGGAAATATGTTGGACCACATTACCAGCGGCTTCCCAAGTATGCAGAGAACTAATTCGGTGTGGCTGCAAGAAAGGCTGCACACGACAGTGTCGGCGCAATAAGGCTTCCTTGCAGTGTAACGCACATTGTGCTTTTGGCGATATTTGTTTTCAATAATATATTACTTTGAAGTTTGTCTGTATACATTGCACAGCTGGTTCCAAAAAAAACTGACACGACTCTTAAAGCGTATTTTGTACAAAATTGAGCAGTGTATTTTGAAGGATAAACATTTATTATTTACATGCTGTCACTGTCACTGCCAAATCTTAAAATTTTTCAGATAACTTATTTTGTTCAACCTTCAAAAAAGGTTCCACATGCTAGCAAAGAACTAAAAGCAAGAATTGTAACGAAATTAGAAGATGGTTGGTCATTATCAGCCGTAGCGAACCATTTTAACGTAAGCAAAACAACAGTTTTTAATAATAATAAAAGATGAAGAGAACAAGAAACTCTCGAAAGAAAGCAAAGTTCTGGAAAACCAAAAATATCTACCGCTCATGAAGATCGGACGCTTTTTGAAGGATTAGAAGGGAATCCTTTTAATATATTATGTTATAATCCTCTTATGAAATTTATATTATTTAAATAAATGAATTAGCATTATGTAATCAGTTGTTTATGGTTTGTTTGTTTAATTCATTATTTTTCTGTCATAGTAAATATAATATAATGTCAGACCAATCAAATACACTGCTCGAAATAATTAAATCTTACTAAGAGTCGTATTATTTTTTTTGGAACCAGCTGTACCTTTTAGTCCACTTTGTTATAATTAGAGTATTATGATGAATGTATGTATTATAACTACTACCTCTAAACTAGTAGTAAACTACCTCTTTTAATAACCCTGTCGCAAAAACCTGTGGCTTGAACCTTGACACTAAAACTCCTACTTTGAGCATTTTACGTCTGAGAAAGACGCCCTACCGACCCCCAACCCCCTAATAATTATTATGGGACCATCGATCCATAATAATTTATAGTTTCCCAAATGCAAATAGGTTTGTTCTAGCAAACAGTCAAACTAGTCAGAAACCGTCAGCAAACAGTTGGTCAGTGAGAGAACATGATACAGTCACCAGTGCTATCCCCTCTACTCGTGCTGGTGCACTATTCGCTGACGGTTTCAAACCGTTTAAACTGATGCTAGAACAAACCTATTATTTTCCCAATTTAGACTTGCTTTAAAATGTGTAGTTTTACAGAAAAATATGCTCATAAGAATACATGTAAAGATACCTTATACATTTATTAAATGGTAATTAACACATTGAACGACATGTGAGTTGTATTTAACTTACACCTTGTTTGGCCCATGCGCTCAGTGAGTTAAATATAATTCACATTAACATTGAGATTCTGAACATGGAGCCTGAAGGCAAAAACAAAAAATTTTAATGTGGCGGTTAATGTGTTAACATAACTAAAAAGCTGAAAATATTTCCTGGAAAATATTTCTACGCTCTTTTCAATGACGGTATTACGTTTTTGAAAAATCAATACACAGGGTGGCCAGAAACTCCCCTGACAAATACAGACCGGAGATTCCTTAGATAATTTGAAGATAATTTAACCCAATTCACCTAGTCATAAATGCTTCTTATGGGAGCTAGAGCTCTTTAAATATGGCGTTTTTGTAAATAGTTTTTTAAAATAGCTCCAGAACGCTTTTATTTAGAAAAACAAAAACTCGTACGCCTAGTTATCTTCTAAAGATAAATCGATTCCATCAATTGCGAATTTCTATTACCGGTCATCGGCCTTTGTTTTGGGTAAGAAAACGGTTATTTTATCACATAACTTTTTTTATTTAACTTTTAAGCATTTCTGACATTGGATTATTAAATTGTGATGCACTAGAGTACTAAAACGTACTCTCGTTTTAAGTCGGTAGGATGCACCGTTTTCTGAAAAAATCGATTTAAAAATTTTTCGTTTGTTGAATTTAAAAAAAATTCACAAAAAAACTATTGAGAAAAACAAAAACTGGTACGTTTATTTATCTTCCAGAGATAAATCGATTTATAAGGGAAAATGAAAATGTAGTATGTCAAAGTGTGTAAATAATTTATTTCCTTAGCTGAGCGCTTTCGACATAAACGTCATCATCGGAGCTAATGGTCAAATACTAAAAAAGTACCGCTACATAGAGGTGTAAACAAGTGCATCTTAGGAATGTAAATTTGATTTGATGGACGGGTGATATCGACACCCGGACCATGAAAAAAGTTTATATGTTTTTGTGCAACGTGTATGTGGCCGTTTCTTTCTGTTTTTTTGCTGTTTGCTGTTGTACGGAGGACTAAGTTAGCATTCACAATTTAAAAATCACATTTACATTCCTAAGCGGTACTAAGTACTAGCGGTACTTTTTTAGTATTTGACCATTAGCTCCGATGATGACGTTTATGTCGAAAGCGCTCAGCTAAGGAAATAAATTATTTACACACTTTGACATACTACATTTTCATTTTCCCTTATTCATTCAAGTGTGTACAAACTTATCAGTCTTTCAACTATAAATCGATTTCCTTAATTGCGAAATTCTATTACCGGTCATATGCGTCCGTTTTGGGTAGGCTAACGGTTATTTTTTTTTATCGCATAACTTTTTTTTCTTTAATTTTTAAGCATTTTTGACACTTGATGATTAAGTTATGAGGTATTCTAGTACTAAAAGTTAGTCTTGGTTTAAGTCGGTAAAATACACCGTTTTTATTTGAAATTGTTTTCAAATTTTTTTAAAATCGAAAAAACCAAAAATTTTCAAATCTATGTATCTAGAAAACGGTGCATTCTACTGACTCAGAGCAAGAGTACCTTTTAGTACTAGAATACCTTACGATTTAATAATCCAGTATCTAAAATGCTTAAAGGATAAAAACAAAAAAGGTATGCGATAAAATAACCGTTACCCTACCTAAAACGGGCGCCTATGACCGGTACTAGAAATTAGTAATTATTAATGGAATCGACTTATCTCTAAAAGAAAAATAAGCGTACCAGTTCTTGTTT
Organism: Diabrotica virgifera virgifera; assembly: GCF_917563875.1. Lineage (NCBI taxonomy): Eukaryota > Metazoa > Arthropoda > Insecta > Coleoptera > Chrysomelidae > Diabrotica > Diabrotica virgifera. The sequence goes on along the minus strand of NC_065444.1, from coordinate 202,922,589 downwards.
TTCTAAATAGAAGCGTTCTGGAGATATTTAAGAAAAACTAATTCCAAGACGCCATCTTCAAAGAGATCTAGCTCCCTTAGGAAGCATTTTCGGACTAGGTGAATTGGGTTAAATTGTCTTAAAATTATCTGAGGAATCCCTTATTTTCGTTTGTCGGTTGAGTTTTTGGACACCATGTAGGGTGAAAAAATTGAAATAAACAAAATTTTTACATAAAAAACCAGGAAAAACACAACTTCTGGTAAACCGATTCTGTCAGTTCACGACATCGATCTTATAAGTCACAAAAAGAAGCTACATATCAAATTTGGTTGCTATCGGACTTTTCGTTCAAAAGATATCGTGGTAATAAACACATATGTATGGTCGCCAATTTGAATGCCCGCTATTTTTGTAAAAGGCAAAATCTGAGATGGCCTCATATCTAAATTTGAACCTTTGTACGTGTAGTATATATGGTCCAAATTATGCTTATATAATTATATGCGCAATTCTTATAATATTTGCACGAATCTGTCCCACTAAGGGCCAATTTCTCATATCGAGTTCAACTCCAGTTTAACCTGAACTTCTAGTAAACGTCAGTTTAAAGTCAAAATCGTCTTTCTCAATTCCCGTTCAACCGATGGCAGTTTAAACTTGAACGATGCTTGAACGGTGGAATTCGGCCGTTCAAAGATTTCAGAACTCAGTTCAGATGATTTCATGGACTACGCATGCGTTGTATTAACACGAAACGCTGTCATAATATAAATATATCCTATTTTATTATATTAAGCCTAACGATAAACGATAACATTATTTGTGTTTTTATAATATTTATTTATAATTATTAAAATGACTATTTGACTATAAATACTTAAATTTAACTTTATTCAAAAACAGCATAAAAAAGGTAGTTCAAAATGGCGACAGTTTTTACCTTTTGCCATCTATTGGCATTTCTCGAAAGCTGTAGAACGAGCACTGACATGAACGCGCAATGAGAAATGCATTCCAAACAGAACCGGAGATCACCCGTGAACCCAGATTAACGCAGGTATGAGAAATCGACCCTTAAGGTTTATTGGTCAAATAAACACTTCTTTCTGTTTTCTGGCAGTACTCAAATGTATTTTGAAATAAATGAATTACATACATTCTTCTTTTTGTCTTAATTAATTTAATAAATAATATTTTGGACACCCTGTATAAATAATTGCGTTAACGTTTATATTACTGAATAGAGAATTAAATAACCTTTCAAATGAACGACCCGTACTCTCATTTAAAAAATCATCGATAACCTCATCACGCCCAGATAGATGACGTAAATAGTATGATATGTATGCCATAGAGTCACAATTTAAAAATAAAAATCGACGTGTCTCAGGATTTTTCTCCAAATTTGACCCTTATTGAGATAATTACCTAATTTATTCCAACTCAAACGTTCTCACTGTATAATAATTGTCAGATATAATTTAATTATTAAAAGAAATTTATTACAAAATAATAAACACAAAATATAAATTTCTTTAATTTGCATTTTGAGAACGATTTACGAGGACGAAATCGAAACACCAAAATAAACTTATTATAAAATGACAATGTGGCTTATTCCTAGTAAACGAAGTAAATTGAAGTATATTTTATTTAAACTATTTTTTGTGGAACAATGTGAATATCTTGATTGGCCGGTTTCAATACATAGAAGTAATATTCGTTAGTAATGGACCGTGATAATGTGACGTCAAAACGTCAAAAAGTTTCCAAACAAAGCAAAAGTTTGACGTCTGTGAATTGTTTATACACGTGATTTGTGTAATCATTTTTAATTTTATTTGGTTTTAACAATCATCTGCACATTTTGTCTAAAGACAAAATCCTTGTTAGTCATATCAATCATATTACTTTTAATTCTATAAATGTCCTTATACAAAATCAAGGATTTACACACCACATAGTCCTTACTGCGTTTCTTCAGGTTCTTAACCAGTCCTATTTGGAAATATGGTGGGAAATATACTATGAGCATTGATTACAATCACGGATACCCAACACATTACCATTTTGTAAAAATTAAGCATATCTTACAAGCAATATATTCCAATTATAAAAACCAAAACAAACACCACGTGTGAATTTTTGCTTTGTTTTGAAACTTTTCCAGAGTAGCCAACATTGATTTGACGTCAAGACTATCACGGTCCATTGTTGTGTTTGATCTTCTTCTTCTTCATGTGCCTTATCATTTAAGGACATTGGCGATACCAACGTATTGGGTCATATTTACTTAACAGAATAAAAAATAAAAGCTTAAAATTTTAAATGAAGTCAGATGATTGCGGTTATTTTTTCATGATCTATAAAGTTATGTTAGTTTAACCTGTCTACCTTTTTATACCTCTTCAGGTTATAACCAAATAAATGCATGGAAATTCTAAAAAAAAGCAATTTTTGCAGATTAGTCCTGTCGCCAGGGGGGGTACAACGGCCTCGTTAATTCAGATGGACTTACTCAAGTTTTTTTTATGTATTTTGACCCGTAGAACACGAATTTTTTGGGTAACAGTTGATCCGGATGTCGATAAGATTGTTATAGACCAAAAACTTGAGGAATCAAATAACAGCGATTTTTGGCAAAACAAAACACTATTTTGTATTTTTGGGCCATTTTAAGTAAAAAATATTTCTACAAGTTTTTTCGTAGGATGCACAGTTTTCGAGATAAACGCGGTTGAACTTTAAAAAAATCGAAAAATTGCAATTTTTGAACCCGAATAACTTTTGATTAAAAAATAAAATAGCAAGTCTGCTTACCGCATTTAAAAGTTTAAGTCAAATTATATCGGTTTTGATTATTTCCATTGGTAAAAATTTATTTTTTTATTGTTTAACAAAGCTATAAACACGTAGGGTTTCCCGTGCTTTTACATGTGTTTTAACGCATGTAACGTAGAAATAGTCTTGATTGCACTAGTACCTATTCTACCTACTCGTTCGATTTTAAATGAGAAATCATAGAAACATCACTCACGCACTAGTTGTTTGTAGCTTTGTTTAACAATAACACAATAAATTTTTAGCAATGCAAATAATCAAAACCGACATAATTTGACTTGAACTTTCAAAGGCGCTAAGCAGAATTGCTATTTTATTTTTTAATCAAAAGTTATTCGGGTTTAAAAATTGCAGTTTTTCGATTTTTTGAAAGTTCAACCGCGTTTATCTCGAAAACTGTGCATCCTACTAAAAAACTTGTAGAAATATTTTTTGCTTAAAATGACCCAAAAAATACAAAATATTGTTTTGTTTTGCCAAAAATCGCTGTTATTTGATTCCTCAAGTTCTTGGTCTATAACAATCTTATCGACATCCGGATCAACTGTTACCCAAAAAATTCGTGTTCTACGGGTCAAAATACATAAAAAAAACTTGGGTAAGTCCATCTGAATTAACGAGGCCGTTGTACCCCCCCTGGCGACAGGACTAGATCAGGAGAGTTTATTTTTTTGATTTACGAAATCCTATTTACAATAAAAATAAAGGGATTTCTGTAGGCCCGAAAACGATTCTAAATACGCTGACTTCATTTCACTTATATGTATATTTTATGCAGGTAATCTGCCCGAAAACTTAAAATGTAAACACGAAGAGTTTATAACTAAATTGCTCACAAAACTCACGTACGAAAGCTTAAAGTTTTAAAAAAGCTCACACGATTGCGGCCATTTTTTTATGATATATAAAGTCATTTTAGTTTCACCTGTTTTCTCTTTTAAATCCCTTAGGCTCATAACAAAACAAATTGAAGGAAATTCTGAGAAAAAAAAAGCAATTTTTGCAGATCAGGTCAGCTTATATTTTTTATTTACGAAATCTTATTTACAATAAAAATAAAGGGATTTCTGAGGGCCTTAAAACCAGCACAGATACGCTGACTTCACTTCACTAATATTTATATTTTACGTAATCTGCCAGACAACTCAAAGTATAAAGACGAGGAGTATAACTGAATTGCTCAGAAAACGCATGAAAGCTTGAGAAATAGCTTTATTTAAAAACAATTATTGTAGTTAGCTAAAAATGTATAGTAAGAAAATTGATCAGGATAAACAAACCAAAATTAGCATTTAAAAAGCATTAAAATATAACTACTTCTTTAATGTCGTGTATTTCCTCGTGACCCGTCAAAGTGGCCCGGTCAAAATAGACCGGATACAAAATAGCCTAGTCAAAACAGATCGCACACAAAAGAGCCCCGGTCAAGACAGCCCCGGCTAAAACAGCCCCGACGAAAACACTCCCAATAAAAAACTTTACCTTTTAACGGAGTACCATTTATTTTAAATCACTATTGTTTTCACCCAATTTTGAAAAAATGTGAAAATTTTGAATTATCCACGTCCGTCTGTCCGTCTGTCTGTCTGTCTGTCTGTCTGTGATCACAACTCCTCCGTCAATATACCAGCTAGAATGACAAATGAGGTGTCAAATTAAAGCTTATAATTTAAGGATGGTACTAAAGGTGAGAAATTTTACCTAGGTTGTCTGACCGTCGGTCTGTCTGACCGCGAATATAACTCCTCCATCTTTATACCAGGTAGATTGACAAATGGGGTGTCAAATGAAAGCTTATAATCCAAGGCTGGTACTAAAGGTGAGAAATTTTACTTAAGCTGTCTGTCCGTCTGTCTGTCCTACCGCGAATATAACTCCTACGTCATTGTACCAGGTAGAATGACAAGTGAGGGGTGAAATCAAAGATTATAATCCAAGCATAGTAATAAAGTGAGAAATTTTACCTAGGCTGTCTGGCCGTCGGTATGTCTGACCGCGAATATAACTCCTTCGTCCTTATACCAGGTATAATGACAAATGGGGTGTCAAATGAAAGCTTATAATCCAAGGATGATAATAAAGATGAGAAATTTGACCTAGGCTGTTTGTGCGTCTGTCCGTCCGTATTGAGAATATAACTCCTCCGTCATTTTACCAGGTATAATGAAAAATGAGGTGTCAAATGAAAGCTTATAATCCAAGGATGGTAATAAAGGTAAGAAACTTTACCTAGGCTGTCTGTCCGTCCGACCGCGAATATAACTCCTTCGTCATTTTACCAGGTAGAATGACAACTCAGGAATAACTCCTCCATCTTTATACCAGGTAGAATGACAAATGAGGTGTCAAATGAAAGCTTATAATCCAAGGATGGTACTAAAGGTGAAAAATTTGATCTAGGCTGTCTGTCCGTCTGTCTGTCCGACCGCGAATATAACTCCTACGTCATTGTACCAGGTAGAATGACAAATGAGAGGTCAAATGGGTGAGAAAGGTGACCTAGGCTGTCTGTCCGTCTGCCCGTTCAATTGCGAAGTCCTCCACTATAACAAGAAAGTTAAGAAACTTGACATAGGACTTCCGGTTTTAGAAATGCGACCAGAAGTACTGTTTTAGAGTCACCGGAATAATACAAGTGATATATTATTTGACGCAATTTCGCAAGAAGAGAACAAATATAAACTTGCGGTTTCATGTCTGTCTGCCCGTATGTCTATCTCCTCCGCTATTAATACAGATAGAATGACAAATGAGGTGTCGAATAAAAGCATCCCAAGGATGGTATTAAATATGAGAAATTTTACATCGGACTTCTGGTTTTAGAGCTGCAACCGTATGAACTATTTTTAAGTCACCGAAATAGTATAAGCGATATATTATTCGACGTGCCTTAGCCAGATGAGAACAAATGTAAAATTTTGGTTTTTATATCATTCCCGTTTAAAAAGTTCTAACCAGAAGTGCTGAAATATTACATGTAACACATCAATCGAAGCGTATAAAAAAGTTGAGTTTGAATCTTTAGTTTCGGTTTTGAAGTCATTTTTGTTTAAACAATGATGACTTAAAATTTAGTAAAAATGACTTAAAATTAGTAAAATCGTATATCAATCGGCGCAAAGTTACACGAAGCGTTCAAATATCGACTTCCAGTTCTACTTTCGATTACTTTGGGTGAAAACCTAGGACTTACGAAGTCCAATTACTTGTTCTAATAGGGATGTTCACAAAAAATTAAAAAGTCATTTCAAACATGTAAAACGATTAAGAAACACCCTAGGAATAATTGTCCAAAATTTCAACAAAATTGAAAAAGCCTTTCTATAAAAAATCTTTATTATAAATCTAGCATTATTTTAAATTTCAAGAACGCTTCTCTATTGGCCTGACGTCACTAGTTGCATACCCCAAGCGCGCTCCATTCTCATAGTGTTACTGTTTACCTGTTTGACGTTTCAGGTCATTTTATTTTGTTCTCTTCTTGTTTTATCATGGTTAAAGTGAAGTTTTATAGTGAATTTGCTTAGTTTAAAGTGGATAGACTGTTTGTAAGGACATATTTTGGGTTTTACAAAAATAAACAAATAAAATGGAAGAAGGTTTTCAGAACGCCGATTCGTATAAACTACCGACTGTAGTGTAGATGTAACAATGGTGTATGATTTACTGGCATCTTGTAAAAAAATAAATCTACCACAGCTTTACTGAGTGTATATTCCATATAATTTTCCATGTCTTCTTTAAGCTAAACAAATAAATGCTTAATACTCCACAAAAAAAAATAGAGAAAGTTGTATGCATGCATTGTACGCATGCATATTGTATACATACATCGGCTGGTTATTACTTTACCTTGGTTAGGTGTATTAAAAATATTTTTATTCTTCTTCATGTGCCTTGTCCGTTGTGGACGTTGGCTATCATCATGGCAATTTTAATTTCATTTGAGGCGTTTCTGAATAACTCGATCGATTTTTGTCCAAATCATTGGCGTTTTAAGTCATGAGTGTCTTTTTTTCCGGGTCCGCGTTTGCTCCCTATTTTACCTTGCGTTATCAGTTGGAGTATACGATATTTATCATGCCTCATGATATGACCGAAATATTTAAGATTTCGTTTCTTAATTGTAAAAGAGATTTCTTTTTGTTTTCCCATTCGACGCAATACCTGTACGTTGGTGTGGGTCGCCCAGGATATTTTGAGGATACGTGGGTACACCCACATCTCGAATGCCTCTAGCTTTTTCATTAATGTTTCCATTATTGTCCAGGCCTCTGCGCCATATAGCAAGACCGGAAATAATAACATTTTAGCAGCCGCATTTTTAGTGGGAGAGATATTATGTCGCAATGGGTGAAAATATTTCTCATGCATGTTGTTAAATGTTGCTATGTCCTTTTCAACTCTAGATCTTATTTCGGTTGTTTCGTATTTTGAGTTGACAACTGTTCCAAGGTAAAAAATATTTTTGAACTTTGGTATTATACATTTTCATTTCAACCAATCTTTTCACTAAATTATTAATGATTTTAATATAATATAAAGTCATACCTACATCCACATGTAGTTCTTTCAAGGTTTACTTTTACTGTATGTATTATTAAAATCCTGTTTTTAGGAATATCCCAGTTTAAGGAATACAAATTTGAGGTCCCGAAACTTTTTCATTTACTCTTTAAGGGGGTAGGTGCAAAATCTTGGTCCAATGCTATTTAAATTCATTTATTTTTTTCGAATCCTGAGAAAACTAATAAGTATTTTTGAAAAATGTAAATGCAGAAAGAACAATTACATTATTACCAAGGGCCGAAAGTCTCTGGAAAACTTCTATAATGTTTATTTTATTAAGTTAGTTCTTTAAGTTAGTTATTTTAAGTTCTAGCTGCAACAAAGCATTTCTTTTTCTGTTTTAAATTGGCTGGAACGGTAATAAAAATCTTGTCAGAACTGTTTTTTGATGTATTTACACACCCAGGAACAAAACACCATTTATTTGGCTTTATTTTTAATAATTAAATACGTAAACAACTGCGCACATTCAAATACACTGAGTAAATAAGTATACAAAACTAGTCGTCGATCAAAGACGTTACGACTGCTGACGTCACAGACCGTAGTCTCGCTGCAGGGTACCGTTTATCTAGCCTCCAAGAAAATCAACATTATGAACTCATTTATTTTAAAAAATATACATTTTTAAACAGTTTTATGATTGTTACGTTTTTATATACCTTGTAATCTATTGAATTTAACTATATTTAAAAATTAGTGAACATCCCTATTGGGAAATAAGCCACAGTTTGACTTAAAAAATGATTTTATTAACGTTTCGACTTTCACTTCGCGGTTGTCGTTGTCAAAATACAAAATATTAATAAATTAAACAAAAATTTTGTTGCTCAGTAAAAAAATTCTTTTAATAATTTAATTTAATGTGACTCATTCATATCGGCAATTCAGATATAAAGTTTACAATGTATGTAATGTTATGTAAATTGCATTCTTTTTGCATAAAATCAAGCTTTATTGCATTTATTTTGTTTTCTATTTTTGTTTTCTATTATATTCTATATTTTTATGATTATATTTTCGTTTCGTAAGCGCCACGCTACTAGAGACACGGATACCTAATTTCTAGGCGTTGGCTAATCCCACTCTACTTAGACATTTACAAAGGTTACCTACTCCGATTAACCATTGAACATTATGCCCGCGATTACGTCACTAGAGTACAGTAATTTGAATCGTTATATGATTCATCGGTATTTCTATGTCTTTTATGTATGCAAAATAGTATAGATAGTCCTGAAATAAAGATGCTTAGTGGTTTTATTCTTTAAGTGATTACAATACCTAATTATGGAACACTGTTGATATTTGGGTGGTTTGGTACTTCAAATTAATCAGGACCGGTTACATTTATTCAACGGTTTTATGCAAGATTAACAGGAATCTATTACTTTAATTTCCATTCTACCTGAAAAATTGAATATATATGAAATTGAATCAATACTGGATTAACTATTAAACCGGGAGCAGTCGCGCTCATTTCTGTAGCGTAAGTAGTCGCGCAAAAAAATCTGACAACATAGAGTTACATACGAATTTAAATCAAATTTCTATTTTATAATATTCTTAATAACTAAAAATGTATACCATTTTTATCCAGTTGCAATGCGAATGCAAAACAATCTTATTTTTCATTTAGAATACGGAGCGCAGTCCAGCACTCTGAATCGGTGATTTTCGACTCTTGTTGGAGTCATCCTCGGAGAGGCGTAGGAATGCTGCTCCATACTCGAAGTGACCAACCATGAAAGCTTACCCCCACATTGCAACTGACGTGTATGCTTTAGGTGACTAGCGTCATCTGGCAGTTGAAAGGTAAAGTTTTCAATCCTAATAGCAACATTAATAATCTTGAAAGTATTAAAAAATATTACTAAAAGATTATTAAATTTAAAATTTATTGGTCCATTTCCCTGGTGACACCTCCAAGGCTTCTACAATATGCAAGCCAAATGGATGCTGCAGTGAAGACAAAAGGGAAGGAATTCTACACTATGCAATTCACAACCCCCGTCTGCAGCTTGGTAAAGTTCCAACGGAAAATGGACCTAGTTATTCTGTAGGAGTTATACCAGTGATTCTCAACCTGTGGGGCGCGCCCTAGGGGGCGCGCTTTTAGTAATGGGGGGGGGGGGGGCGTGAGCATATATAAATACACACCAATAACATTACCTAATTTACTAAACTCAAAGCAAAACAAAATTCTGACAAAATAAAAAATAAAATACAAATGAACACTAATGAGGAGTTATACAGTTAATGAGGAGTTATCACAAAGAGCGCACTCAATACTATAAAGTAAGATTTTACTGTTTTTTGTCAAAATACTCAAGGTACAATATTATTGCATAGATATATTTTTATTGTACACTTCGCGTCAAAAAAAACTGGTACACTTTTTTTTCCCAATGTAAACCTGTGTTCAGACTGGACACAATGGCTCGTGAATCACGGCGTTGTTGCCAGCACAGATAATGGAATTGCACTAAATCTAAATACAAAAAATAACGTTCAAAAATCATGGTGGTGAATCGTAAAACGGGCCATAGGTAACTCAATGTAAAATTCTAAACTGTTAAATTCCTGCTTCCCTAATCATTTTACAACAAAAATCATGAGAAACTATTTGTATGGGATTAAAATCTGTATTAAAAACAAAAGCTAAAATTGTTCTACGATTTAAACACATTCCAACATTTTGAAAAATACCTACATTTGCCACAGTAGGCATGTGTGTAAAAGTTAGGCCCATGTTAATATTTACCTTATTGTTCGCACACTATTGACTGAATAAAACATCTTTATTATTATTACTTTCTCCTCAACTGAGGCTATCTTATCAATTTTATTATTATTTTAAACAAGAAATGATAAAATAAAAATTTCGACAGTTCAAATTGTCAATATTTATAATAAATTCACTGTGACGGAACGCAACCGATACACATTATGGTAATGTGTGTGGCCTAACTTTGGCGTATTTCTGTGAAAAATTCTTATTATATTTCTCATGATTCGAAAAAAAAATGAATACATTTAATAAAACACATTGAACATTTTGACAGGCGACATTTTCCACCTATGTGCTTAATATTTCAGCAGTTTCGAATTTTATTGTAATACATAATATTTAAGTTTCACAAGTGTTTACTGTAAGCCAAGCCGCACACCAAAGAAACATGAAACGAAAAACATGAAACATGAAACGTAAAACATGTTTCATGAAAAGAAAACACTGCTAAAAACATCTCAAAGTCCGCCTACTAATGAAACGAGTGTGATTCATGCTCATGACACATTTTTATTTTCGGAGAGTCTCATAAATGGCCGGATATATATTTGTTTAGCAGTGGTTTATTTCCATGAAACGTAATTTACGTTTCATGTTTCTTTGATGTGCGGCCGGGCTAAAAGGTATTCATTTTGTATTAATTTCAAATTTTAATTTTTCCAGTGTGTTTTATTTATTAGTATCCCACAACTCTACGAGAAACCCTTCACATTTCTCGATTTTAAATTAAACATAATAATTTAATGTCATGTCTAGAGTTATTATGTGTCATTCATATCACGGAATGGGACGTTTCGATGCCGGCGGTTCATCGCCGGCCGTTTCGATGCCGCCGGTTCATCGCCAGTCCATTTCATCGCCGTCATATCTCGCATTTCCTAGAATTCCTTATTAATACCAAAAATAACTAATAATTGTAACTGTCGAAAATTCGGAAATATACCAGATAGCGATTAATTGACTGGCGATGAATCGGCCGGCATCGGCATCGAACTGGCGGCATCGAAACGGCGGCGATGAAACGTCCTAGACCCTTCATATCATATCTGTCATAAATTATATTAGAACACGAATTAATTTATGGGTACTTAATTGAGATGATGGAACATTAAAAAATTAATAAGAGAATTTTTTAGGATGCATGTTTAAATAAATGTGACTGACTAATCGAGAATGCTCGATGTTGTTTTAATTTTTAGTAAACCTACTAAAAACTTGCGGTCTGCCGCACAGCCCTGCTTTTACCTGGTTTGTTATAATATTTTAGTTGAAATGGCAACGTTGCCTAGAAATAAGAATGACATATGTGACAAGACCAATTTACACAACTAGAAAAACACGATTTTCGGTTATAAGACTTGTACCAGTTTCTTTTGACGCGAAGTGTACGAGGGGGGCGCGGTGAAAATAATTATGGAAAATGGGGTGGCAAAGGGTAAAAGGTTGAGAAACGCTGAGTTACACTAATATGAAATAAACAAAAATGTATACCATTTTTATTCAGTTGCAATGCGAAGGCAAAACAATTTTATTTTTCACTTAGAATACGGAGCGTATTCCATCACTCTGAATCGACGATTTTCGACTCTTATTAGAGTCATCCTCGGTGAGGTGTAGGCCTTCTGCTCCATACTCGAAGTGACGAACCATGAAAGCTTACCCCTTGGAATACCTTCCTTACCTTACTCTTGTAATATTTTTATTTACTTGTTATGTTAAAAATATCGATTTCTAACCATTTTAAAGCTAATTAGTTGTCACCAAAGCCATAAATTCCACAAAAAAAATAAAAAATAAAAAAATTAAAAAAGATGAAAAAAAAATTCCACGCATTACTACAACCTCGAGGCACTTACGAGTGGAAAGCACTGTTAAAAAAATTTTCATCAAGTTATCAGGGAAAAGGATAAAATGTGAAATTTTTTCTCACGGCACGACTGCTACCGGGTTAAATACCGTCATAGTAGTACATACCGTCCTTAGAGGTCAGCTAGGATTGTGTGAATTAAAATTACTTGTATAATTTATTGTAAAAATTTTAATAATAGGTAATAAATTTGGCTACACTACAGCCTGTACCTCGCATTATATATTGATGAGATATATTGTATGAGACAGACTGTGGGAAAGAAGCTCAAAAAAAAACCCAATCTTGGGACCAAAAAAAGGGGGAACGGGGAAAATTAAGGGCCTCCTTGCTTACAGTCTGTGGATAAATGAAGGTAAAGTGCTTCGGAAGCGATGTCGACCTTGCAGCGGCCATTCCGTTTTCGGAGCGCTGGATGACAGAGGAGGGTCTGGTTTAGCAGGTAGGCATTCGGCGTAGCCTCGGCGACGAGAGAGCGTTTTAAAGCACCTCGGGAACTATCGCTGGTACTACGAAGAATGAATCCTACACTAAGGTCAGTCAGGCGGCGTTCTGGACTGAGGTGTCTTTTGAAGATTCCAGACCCCCCTCTTTAAAGACGAAAAAAAAAAAAGTACAGTAAATATTTAATTTATATTTATGACAAATTGTATTTGTGCTTTTGCACAAAATTTAAACGTAACAAAGTTTACTTAGTATTTCGTTTTGAAGAGGGTAGGCGCAAAATTTCGGGACAATGCTTTTTAAATGCATTTATTTCTTTCGAATTATAAGAAAGCTAGTAAGTATTTTTGAAAAATTTAAACGCAGAATAAAAAATTACATAATTACCGAGTGCTGAAAGTCCCTGAAAACTTCTATAATGTGTATTTTAATAAGTTACAGCGGTAAAAAGAAGAGAAAATTGAGTGTGATATTTAATTTCAAATATCTCATTCAAATGGCACTTTTTTTATTATAATGGACTTTCGGCCCTCTGTGGTATTATAATATCACCCTGTACAAAATATGTTTAAAACTCATTCAAAGTCATTAATCCATGTAGTATCTGTTCTTGTATCAATAACCGCAAGTAACATTGAATTGTCATGTTTTGTTATTATTTAAATGTGTATATAAACATTAACTCGGTGGAGAAAGATTATTGTACTCAGTATTTAATTATTGTACTAGGTCGTTACTGTTATATGTAAACACGTTGTTATAGTTAGTCATTGATGGACTTGAATGTAAATATAATGTATCTGAACCAAGAAAGAGAGTTTTAATTAGTTTGGACCTAAAAGGCATTATACATCACACTATTTAATACATGGCTGATCCTGCAGACAAGAGGAGGTCTTCTGAAGGAGCAGAGATGGCGGTAACAACGTGGAAACGGAGACGGCGAAGATGGACCAGGACGAAGATGGACAGGAAACCCAGTAAAAAACAAAGTGATAAATGTAAGTAAGAATGTCTATCTTTATTAAAAATGCTTCCCTCGTTTTTATATACATATTTTATTATTAAACATTGAATATTTATCTTTGCTGATTTTTGAATAATTTATGAAGTATCGATTTTTTTTAAGAATATCTATGAATTTTGAAACATGAAGTGATTTTTGAATTGAATATTTTTATCGAAGTTTATTATATATGCTATTCTTGAATTTTTATTGAATTTTGAATTTTTATTGAATTTATTTGAAAAATCTATTCGATTTCGATTTTTAGTACGGTTATTTTTGAATATATTATGGAATATCGAATTTTTTTTTTTTTTTCAAAAATTTCTATCGAAGTTTGAGATATAAACTTATTTTGAATATTTTTTTCTAACTTTTGCATATGCTATTTTTTTTATTGACGAATATGTATACTATTATTGAATTTTTATTAGCCAGTTGTTTTTATTATTGATATTTATTGATTCTATAGATACATTTTCATCGATTTTGTGTTAAATTTTGTATGATATGAACCTGAATTAATATTTTTTTTGAGTGATAAATGATATTTTTTTAATGAATCATGATTAGTGATGACATACGTTAATATAAGAGCTTAAGACAAACATTGCTATAAGCAAGAGATTTATTTTTAACGAACCGACCTGATGCGTCGAGATAAGGAATTTGGAGAAGAACTATATAGATAAGAAGAAGAACTAACAATAGTATAAGCTAAATATTATGAGACAACTTGAGACAATAAGAAACCCACTGCTCTTGTCAAATTGGGAAGGTACTAAGTGATTTATAGAAGCTTGAACGCTTATTAGAGACCCACTCTGTGTTTTGAAGGGTACCTATTTTATTCATGATTATTCGTGAATAAACAACGGCCTCAAAGCAAGGGATTGAGGTTGTGAAATTTGTAAAAGAATTTGATCTAGCCAACGACGTTATACCCGCTTCTGTTAAGGTAGATTGTAGAGGTTTCGTGGCTAGTATTGAGTATTATGATTGTTATATGGAATATGTAGAAGAATTGGAACTTTTCTCTCGAGTAAAGCCACTTTGATTAGTCGAACGTAGGCATTGAGGGATAAGTAAAGGAAGTGATTATTATGATGTTATATTATGAAATGATATATTGATGATTAAATGACAAATGATTGTTATATGAAGATGAATTATGTACACTGTAGAAGTGTTATTATGTGGAGAAAAATGAAGAAATATAGTTATAGTACCAGACAAGAAGAAGAGAGAGAGAAAAAAAAATAATTTTATTAAAATATGTGGGAAAAATGAAAGAAGAAACATAAAAAATGCCAAAATAAACAAGCAAAATTAAGAAGATACTAAGCAAATAAATAGCTAATCATTGAATTTTTTGTCTAAGAATTAAAGTTGTAATTTTTTTCTCTAAAGTAACGTAAACTATAAATAACTTATTTTTAAATGTATATAATGAATTCAGGTTAAATTTTCGTGGAAAATGGAAGTGTTTGAATTAAGGATAGACAATATCTTACAATAGTGTTAGTAGATAGTAAGCAAAGGGACACAAAAAGTGAAGTTCTTAGAGAGATTAAATCTTTATTATAGGTACAAGAGAGTTATTAGAAGTTTTTTAGAGACACATATTAAAAGTTTTTTAGAGAGATTACATTTTTATTATAGGTACAATATTTTAAAGTTAGTAAGGCGTATATAAATAAATCAAAATAAGACTGAAATAATAAGATGAAATAGTAAAGTAACGTTAAATTCTTTTTTTATATACCATTTAATAGAAGTTTAGGTAATATTTAGCTTAGCTTAGGAAGTATTAAAGTCGAGATTTTATTACAATTAGATTAGTTACGGCTTATAAGCACTAAAAGACTATTTAAAAGTTAGGATCAATTTCATTCACTGTGGACACTGTTTTGATGAAGTGAATTAGTGAACGAAAAAAAAAGGACGAAAAGACACGACGTGAAAGTACGTGAACTAGTAATAGGTTATAAAATACCAGTTTTAGTATAGGGAAAATAAGAACTTTTGTGTAAAATAGGAAAAAGAATATACATGTTTAGGGAAAAATCGATTGATCTGAAACGTACCATGTTATAGTTAGTTAGGATAGTTAGGAAATTTAATTTTTGAAAATAGTATTAGGTAATCATAAACACTCTGTGAAAGGGAAAGAGGGATATACACTCAGATATTCTTCTTCTCTTCTTAGGACTTTCTTTTTTTTTAAAAACGGCGATGATAGACAATCAATCTTATTTTAAAAATATGTAATTTTAACAAAACGGGGAGGTGTGGTATTATAATATCACCCTGTACAAAATATGTTTAAAACTCATTCAAAGTCATTAATCCATGTAGTATCTGTTCTTGTATCAATAACCGCAAGTAACATTGAATTGTCATGTTTTGTTATTATTTAAATGTGTATATAAACATTAACTCGGTGGAGAAAGATTATTGTACTCAGTATTTAATTATTGTACTAGGTCGTTACTGTTATATGTAAACACGTTGTTATAGTTAGTCATTGATGGACTTGAATGTAAATATAATGTATCTGAACCAAGAAAGAGAGTTTTAATTAGTTTGGACCTAAAAGGCATTATACATCACACTATTTAATACTGTAGTGATAATAATGTAGTCTTTCATTCCGCGTTTATATTTTTCAAAAATACTTATTATTTTCTTAAAATTCGAAAAAAATGAATGCATTGAGAAAGCATTGGCCCGAAATTTGGCGCCTATGCTCTTGTTAGATTTTCTAATAACAATTAAGACAATGAAAAAACATCAAATTATTTATTAATGCAATATTATTTTCATTACAAAAACTACTTTTTGAATACGATTATTTCTCATTCTAACAGACCTAATTTTATAATCATGACCTAGACAAAATAATAACACCTGTTGAATTTGTTTGAACATTTTTAATTAGGAGTTTAAAATACGACTATTTTGTTGCTCTGTTAAATCACAATCACAGATAAAAATTACGATCGGTTACATGATTGCAAATACTTCTAGCCCACCTCTAGGTCAGAATCAGGTATTAGGACCGGTTCCTATTTAAGGGTCCGCATCGCGATCGCGCCAAGGAATAGAACCGAACCGACGTGACTACATGCAGAAGGCGATTGCAGAATTTGCAGATCCTTCTAGCTTTTTGTGCATACGCGGTACGAATAGATTATTTTATTTTTATAAGTTTATGGATACGTACCTATTTAAAACATATTTTTTCACCTAAAATATTGCCTGAAACTATTTCTATGTGGCGTTTATGTAATTTATTATTATTCTAAATACGAAATTAGCAACAATTTACCTTAAAAAATTGTTTTATTAACTTTTATTTCGAACGTCGTTGTCAAAATACAAAATATTAATAAATTAAACAAAAATGTTGTTGCTTAGTGAAAAAAATCGTCTAATAATTGCCGATATAAATGAGTTAGAATAAATTATATTTAAAATTTTTTTACTAAGCAACAACATTTTTGTTTAATTTATTAATACTGTGTATTTTAACAACGACGTCCGAAGTGGAGGTC
This sequence comes from Diabrotica virgifera virgifera, assembly GCF_917563875.1. NCBI lineage: Eukaryota > Metazoa > Arthropoda > Insecta > Coleoptera > Chrysomelidae > Diabrotica > Diabrotica virgifera. Next base: position 202,905,532 of record NC_065444.1, on the reverse strand, counting down.
GAAACGTCAACAAAATCATTTTTTAAGTTAAATTGTGGCTTATTTCCCATTTAGAATAATAAATTACACAAATGCCACAAAAAATAGCTTTAGAACAATATACATAATATTATGTATAATGCCAATCATCATTATCCATAAATAGATACACATGAAATATTTAGCACTATAAATATTAAAATAAATATTTTAGGTTAAATTATATGTTTTAAATACATATCCAAAAACTTATAAAAATAATAACCCATTCGTACCGCGTATCTGCAATCGCCTTGTCTGTGCATGTAGGTAGTGGGTTCGGTTCGGTTCTATTCCTTGGCGCGGTGCGGATCCTTAAGTCCGATTATCTACTTTCGGCTCATTCGGCTGGGCTCGCTATTTTAGTAAACTCCTAAAAAGAGAGATAGAAGTAGGAGGTTCTAGTTCAAAGATATTTTTTACATGCCAATGTTATGTTGCTATGATTTCTGGTTTTAATGTCTGGAACTTTTATATTGGTCCACTATCTCAAATGCAGTTCAAACACTGTGTCTTAAAAAGCTATGTTCCATATTTCTTTAATTTATACTGTACATACTGTATACTATTGTTGTTTTACATTTGCAATACCACCATTTTATTATAGTATTTTTGTATTGATAGGTATTTTATCCGTACGCAGTTTTGAGACTTTACTTAGTCTTATTTATTTTTCTTATTTCTCTTTTACTTTTTGCCCAATTAAGAGTGGACGTGAAACACACTGGCAGACTTTCTGGCTAACGAGATTTTTTTTCTATTACTGCAAACCTCCTAAAGTGGCAATCTTATTAGTTTGTCCTATTTTCAGAGTAACATTCGAAATGAGTTTTTCCCAAAAAAGCTTTTTTGCGACCTCAAACATACGTTTTTTAATAGTACTCAAACGTATACACTTTACTACAGAAATACACTTGAATGAATATTGTATATAGTATATCGGGTTCATTCAGATTCATTTTGAGTTATTTTTTTCGCAAAGAAAAAACCATAAAAAAAATTAATTTTATTTGAAGATCTTTATTACCTATCATACAAAAGAACCATTTTTTACTTCTTAGAGATAATTTCTTAGAAATAATGACGGCGATTGCGGTTAACATTGTCCATTCTGAAGTTCCAATTCTTGGTGATTGGTTCGAGAATTTTAATTGGTATTTGTCCAATGACTTGTAATATTGTCCTTCAATGCATGAACCATAGCTGATTTTAAGTAAACCAAAAGGAAAAAATCTAGTGGTTTGATGTCACAGGATACAGGCGGTCATTTTACTGATCTGAAGCGTGAAATAAACTGCTCACCGAATTTTGCTGTCGCAGTAAAGCCATTCTTTCACGGGCTGTATGCCAAGTGGTACCATCTTGTTGGAACAAACTATTGTAGAGATGAGGGTCTCCATTCACAGGAACATTCTGGCCTGGAACATTCTGTTTAAAAGAAACATGAACTAACGAATTCACCTGCCCATAAACAATAACAAACAGTTATTTTTTCTGGATGTAATGTTAACTCTTAAACCTCTTCGGGTTGCTCATCACCCCAAATAAGGACATTTTTTTATTCACGTCCTTATTAAGACTCATCGGAAAACATTTTTTTTTCGAAGACAGTATATCAAGAGCACATCGACTGAGACGGTGACAACTCGTAAGGTCGATTGGCTTTAAACCTTGCACTAGTTGAATTTTGTAAGCTTTTAAACCAAGATACTTACGTAAAATACGCCAAGTTGTTGCTTACGAAAAGTGAAAACTTTGGAAATGGCGACAAATCGATTCCTCATTACTTTCGCGTACACCATTCGCTACCCGCTACCGCCTCTACATTTTCTTAAGTACGGGCTAAATATGCTTTATTTGGTCACGTGTTATCCAATAATGAAAACTGGATTTAAAACTTACTGATCGTATAGCGAATTGTGTCTTCAGTAGCCCAATTATATGCACCATAAATTACACTAAGCGCACGAAACACATTCCTCATAGAACGCCTGTTTTCGTAATACAGATGAATCATTTCTAGACGCTGTGCTAGCCAGGATGAAATACTAAACCATACTGAATAAAAACGCCACGTCAGGTGATACGATCCATGGTACAATAAAGTTTCATGGTACAATTTTGCGCATGACATTTGACAGCTGAGGTCAAGCGTGTGACGTAGCAAAGATCCCTGTGAGCCATTATTTGCAATGGTAGTTAATACTATATAGTGGATTATTTTAAAAAACTTTTATAATTAATTTGTTTTTGTGACATCGATTGAATGACAAACCCTGTAGAAGGTCTTCGTTTTTGCTCTGAAGATGGCGTAACATCATGGTTTTGTTAAATGAATTAATCATAATTCATAAAAAGACACTAACCATAAATCATATTTTAGATAGATTTCGGTCATTTTACAGTAAAATTTTTGAAATCGAGCATGTTTTTTTTTCAGAGTAAATTAAAATGAAAATATAAGTTGCGCTCTGATTCTACATTAGCTCTAGTGCTTATGTTTGTTAAAACAATGAACTATTTATATTTTTTCATCTTCGTTACATTCTACTAAAAAACAAATTCACTTAGTTTAAAACCTATACTTTAAAATTTTATGGTAGGGGAGCCTAAGCGGGGATTTTTACATACTCAAGCACAATGTTTTGCAGTTACTTAAATGTATCCCTACCATATATTGGTTCGTTAAGGGGATCCAAAAAAAATATATCTTTAGAAATACTCGAAATCGTTAGATTAAGATAAGATAAGTACATGCAGAACAGTGTTGAACAGAACCACACAATCTCACAAAACAGAGCAAATATTTCGCGAAATGAACTTCAGATACAAAAAGGTAAAAAATACGTGCTCAATAGTTTTTTAAAATCCATCGATTTACACCAAATACGAGAGGTGGGTGTATATTTTAAATTTTAATTAGGAACTTCGAAATATTTCGCCAAATGAACATCAGATGTTATAAATACACGCATTGAATAACTGATAAATACACGCATTCAATATTTTGTAATTAACTATTCTAATACTAAATTACAAAAATGCCTCAAAAAATAGCTTCAGAATAATTTCAATATTTTGAAAAGTCTATCGAATGACACCAAACATGACCCCCCCCCCCCCCCCACAAAGGTGGGGTGACCCTTTAACACGGGAGCACTCGAGCCGTTAGAAAAAATCTAACCTTTTATCCTTTTCCGGGATAACTTGATGAAAAATTTTGCAACATAACTTTCCACTTGTAAGTGCCTCGAGAAAGATTCTAGTAGTGCCTAGGTATTTTTTTTATTTTTTTAATATTTTTTATTTTTTATTCTTTTTGTGAAATTCGTGGTTTTGGTGAGAACCAATAATTAGCTTTAAAATTGTTAGGAATAGTTATTTTTAACATACATAACAAGTAAATAAAAATAATATAAAATTAAAATTTGTCTTTAATTTGGATTTAAATTCGTATTGTTAGATAAAATCTAACGCGCGACTTCTCCCGAGGTAAAATCTTAAATACGACCCCCTATGTTTTATTGCAGATTTGGATCTCTTACGTAAAAATAAGTAACTATTATTTGGGACATTTTTTCGAATTATGGATAGATCACGCTATAATCGGAAAAACCATTATTGTAAATCGAAAATTAAATATTTAAAAAATGGAAAGTGCCCACTAAAATATAAAACTTAACTTTTTTGGTTTTAGGACCTAACCTTCACAACCCAATAGTTTCCCATAACGCTTTCTTCTCCTTCTTTTGGTGACTATTCGTTACGAATATTGGCAATCATTCTGGCAATGATAATCTTATTAGCTGCTGCCTTGAAAAGCCCTGTAGTTGATGTCGCAAACCAGGTCCTTAATTTCCTGAGCCATAGTTATTCTTCTTCTTCCGACGCCTCTTTTACCATTCACCTATCCCTGCAAAATGCATTTTAACAGGTTATATTTTGCTTCGTTTCTTATAATGTGGAGGAAATATTCCAATTTTATTCTTTTCACCGTACACATTATTTCCTTCTCTTTGTAAAGTTTTTGGAGTATTTTGGCATTTGATATTTTATCCATCCTTAATATCTTAAGAATTCTTCTACAAATGTCCACATTTGGAACGCTTTCAGTCTCTTTGTTGTTGATTCCGTTAGAGTCCAGGACTCTGCTCCACATAATAAGATGGAGGATATAGATATACCATCGGTGGAGTCTGAGTTTCAGTCCTAAATTCAAACTGTTTAGTTTGAATATCTTGGACATTTGGATGAACGCTGCTCTTGCTTTTTCTATCCGAGCTTATATTTCTTGGGAGTGGTCCCACGGATCATTTAATGTAGTTCCAAGGTACGTGTATTTTGGCACATGTTCTACTGCTTTTTGGTTGATAGTAAACTGTACCCTCTCAATTCTTTCTTTGCTGGTTATCATGACTTTAGTTTTAGAAAAGTTAATTTTTAGTCCATATTTGCTACTAACCTCTGCTACTTTGTTCGTTAAAAAATGTAACCCTTGTGCAGTGTCGGCAAAGATAACGGTATCATCGGCATATCCAACAATTGTTTAATATGAATAACCATTTTCAATTTCGTTGCAAAACGAAAATACAGCCGAACCATATTCCAGTCCAATCAGAGAGTGCCGCAAGCACCTCTACCGATTTCGAAACTTATTAGTCTCTCATCAGGAGGCACATATGCTGCTCTCCCTGATCCAACCAAAACAAACCCCAGCGTGCAGTCCCGAATTGCAACGAACGAAATGGCATAGATGCCCTAGCGGCAACTGCTAGCAAAAGACTAAGTTTTCACTCTAATGGCATATAACATATCCCACCAGAATGAAAACAATGGGAACCTTCTCTGGTTACACCTCCGAGGCTTCTACAATTTGCAAGCCATACGGATGCTGAGACTAAGGAAGATGAGGGAATTCCACAATTTACAATTCACGTCACATCTGCTCAGCGCGGTAAAATTCCAACGAGACTGGTTCCCTTCATACTCCACACAGAGTAAATATAAATCAAAAATGAATAACCATTTTCAATTTCGTTGCAAAACGAAAATACAGCCGAACCATATTCCAGTCCAATCAGAGAGTGCCGCAAGCACCTCTACCGGATTCGAAACTTATTAGTCTCTCATCAGGAGGCACATATGCTGCTCTCCCTGATCCAACCAAAACAAACCCCAGCGTGCAGTCCCGAATTGCAACGAACGAAATGGCATAGATGCCCTAGCGGCAACTGCTAGCAAAAGACTAAGTTTTCACTCTAATGGCATATAACATATCCCACCAGAATGAAAACAATGGGAACCTTCTCTGGTTACACCTCCGAGGCTTCTACAATTTGCAAGCCATACGGATGCTGAGACTAAGGAAGATGAGGGAATTCTACAATTTACAATTCACGTCACATCTGCTCAGCGCGGTAAAATTCCAACGAGACTGGTTCCCTTCATACTCCACACAGAGTAAATGTAAATCAAAAATCAAAAATCAAAAATGAATAACCATTTTCATTTTCGTTGCAAAACGAAAATACAGCCGAACCATATTCCAGTCCAATCAGAGAGTGCCGCAAGCACCTCTACCGGTTTCGAAACTTATTAGTCTCTCATCAGGAGAGACACTCTCTGATTGGACTGGAATATGGTTCGGCTGTATTTTCGTTTTGCAACGAAATTGAAAATGGTTATTCATTTTTGATTTTTGATTTTTGATTTACATTTACTCTGTGTGGAGTATGAAGGGAACCAGTCTCGTTGGAATTTTACCGCGCTGAGCAGATGTGACGTGAATTGTAAATTGTAGAATTCCCTCATCTTCCTTAGTCTCAGCATCCGTATGGCTTGCAAATTGTAGAAGCCTCGGAGGTGTAACCAGAGAAGGTTCCCATTGTTTTCATTCTGGTGGGATATGTTATATGCCATTAGAGTGAAAACTTAGTCTTTTGCTAGCAGTTGCCGCTAGGGCATCTATGCCATTTCGTTCGTTGCAATTCGGGACTGCACGCTGGGGTTTGTTTTGGTTGGATCAGGGAGAGCAGCATATGTGCCTCCTGATGAGAGACTAATAAGTTTCGAAACCGGTAGAGGTGCTTGCGGCACTCTCTGATTGGACTGGAATATGGTTCGGCTGTATTTTCGTTTTGCAACGAAATTGAAAATGGTTATTCATTTTTGATTTACATTTACTCTGTGTGGAGTATGAAGGGAACCAGTCTGGTTGGAATTTTACCGCGCTGAGCAGATGTGACGTGAATTGTAAATTGTAGAATTCCCTCATCTTCCTTAGTCTCAGCATCCGTATGGCTTGCAAATTGTAGAAGCCTCGGAGGTGTAACCAGAGAAGGTTCCCATTGTTTTCATTCTGGTGGGATATGTTATATGCCATTAGAGTGAAAACTTAGTCAATTGTTTAATAGTTCGTCGTTTAGGATTCCTGCTTCCATGTGTTCTAGGGCGTCTTGGAAAATTGCATCTGAATAAAGATTAAAATATAAGGGGTGACATTATCCATCCTTGTCGGACTCCTCGAAGTATTGTTAAATCATCTGTTACTTCATTATTAACTTTAACGAAAGCTGACTGATTCCAATATAAGTTCATGATTATACGTAAACCTTTGCTGCCAATTCCCGCATGTAAAACATCCATCAGTTTGTTGTGTTGTATTGTGTCAAACGCCTTTTGTTAATTGATGAAACAAGCGTATACACTACAGTAGTTCATGTTCCAACAACGCTAAAAGAGAACTTGTGTACTGAACTTAGCTTCTCTTGTTCCTAAACCTTTGATAAATCCTCTGGCCTAATTAGCAAAATACAAGGAAAAGTTATTTACCAGCAGTTTTATTGCTGGACTCGAATCTTATAATTCTATGTATTAATAATATAGGTATGCAGAGTCCTTAAATAGCGTGCTACTTTATTTTTGTAAGCAAAATGGCGCCCCCAAATCGTGTTTTTTCAATTATTGCTGTATAACTCCAAAGATTTTAACTTTATACCAAGAACACCCAAATAAAAATTCACCGTAATTAAATTCTACATAGAGACGTGTTTTTCTCGATATACTTTGATGAAAATTTTCCTCGGAAAATATGGGTTTTTCCAACAAAATCTTTAATTTTCAACTAAAATTTTAGGTACGTAATTATTTATCAATAATTTGGTAACGTCAAAACCCTGTTGGAATAGATTATATTTCCAGAAGCCAATGGAAATTGAATGAACAGTTTAGCAACAATTAAATTGGTAGTTAAAAATTTACGGTCGCCATGATAACCACAATAATTACGATACATAAGAATAACCATGATTTTTGTATAAAAAGGCACTATCCAGGGGAGGGCAAACTTTTTTTAATAAGGGCCACAAAATGTTTTTGGTCTATTATCGAGGGCCGCAATATTTGTTACCTTAAAATGTTCGAATTTTTTATTAATTTTGTTTGGGGTAGGGGGGGCTATGGTATGAAATCAACATTTTAAGGATACTTTTGTGAATTTTCTTCACAGAAAATTATTATTGGTGTTTTTTTTTATGACGATTTTTGAGTTTTTGATATCACTCAGAAGACAAAATAACAAATTTTTTTGTAAAAAAGTGTGCAAATCAACATATTTAGTATTGTTAATCAAAAAATAAGCATAAAACAAAAAATATCTCGACAGGTTTACCTCGCGAAATGTCTAAAGAAAATATATTATAAAAGGTGGATCTGTCAAGTAGCTTTTCAGTTAGATTTTTAATTGAATTGGTTTTAGTGCGGAAAGCAGTTTTGAGAAAAACTGGAATTTTTTTGTCTGTCAAATCGTAAAGTGATGCACACCGGAAAATGTTTTTGAATCGCGGAATAATTTACAAATGAGAAGGGAACAACTGTTGAATGTTTCTCACTACGCTCAAGCTGCTGCAAAGCGAGTCGAAGGTGGGGATATTAAGAATGCAGTACTTCCGGTAATTTCACTCCGGCACAACTGAAATTTTTAGACAGTAGTCTTGGAGTTGTGTACTTTCAAAATTAATAGTTTTGTTGTAAAACGAAAACTAGAAACGTCTTATATTTAAATTTAATCAGAGAGTGTCATAAACACCCTATCCGGTTTCAAGCTCCTAAGCTATCATCAGAGAGCGTATAAATGACTTTATCTGAATGAACTAAAACAAATACGACTGCTAGTACCGATTCACAACAAAATAACACGAAACGGGTGCCGTGGCGGTACCCGTATCGTGCAGCATTGGTCCGAAATTTGGCTTAATGGCTTGCATTGCAAAAATATACAAACTAATCTATAATTTCTAGTTCAATGTAGACTGGTACGGAATCAATTTGAACTAAAAATGATTTCTTAGAAGTGATAAGGAAAATTATATATGTATCTTCACAATCTTTGAAACGATTTTCAAATTCTGTCAGCAAATTACAAAGCTTTTCTTTATAAATTTTAAACTTATTTTCTGGTACATCATTTAATGATTTTAATGAGGGAAATTATTGAACTAATTTTTTTTTATATGATCAATGAATAGTTTTGAATAGTTTGTGTTTCATTTTAAAAGTTTCATTTTGCGTTCAAAACTTATAAATTTAGCAATTTTCTCGTATTTTTTTATATCTAAAAATATAGCAATTTCCTTCCCTAACTCACAGCACCTTTTAAGAACCTTTTTGTACTTAATATGACTGTAAGGTCTATAAGTCATCAGTATGTTTTGTCTCTAACTCTTCCAAATAGGCTATGAATGCACGATGATTTAATCCTCTTGAACGAATAAAATTAAAAATATTAGTTGTAATTGAAATGACGTTGTCTACTTGCAAAACATTTTTGAACACAGAACAATACCTGCAGGTGGATTATGCAATGAAAAAGTAATAAATCATGTTCAGGAAGTTGTTCATGGACGTAATCTTTAAGTTTTCTCAACATTACAATATTTTCTCCTCTTAAATTTGGTGCTTCGTCAATTGTTACACTTACTAGGTAGTTACGGGTTAATTACGGGAAAATTTGCGGAAAAATCACCCGCTGCGAAAGTGTTAATAGCTGCATTATCTATATAATTATTAATATTAGCAATAATTAAAAAAAATCTTTAAATGAAAATAATTCACTTTTTTCCGAGGGTCGCAAAAAATGTCTAAAGGGCCGCATGCGGCCCGCGGGCCGCACTTTGCCCACCCCTGCACTATACCTATCTAATGTATTTTACAGAATTGGAATTGGACTATTTAAGCGGCCTCAGGAATATTTTAAAGTAATAGACAATTTTTTGGCTTATAAACAAATAGATATCTTGGCAAATATTTTAAATTATGAAAACAGTATTGGAAAGAACATGGCAGGACGCTTCTTTTAAAAGAAAAAAACGTTTAATTGCGGTAAGTGGTTCCCAAATTAATTTAATAGTTGAAGAGATATTCTAATTGTTAATAAGCCAAAAAGTTGTCTTTGCTTTTAAAATATTCCCGAGGCCGCTTTAATATTTCAATTTCAATTCTGTAAAATACGTTAGATAGATATAGTGCCTTTTTGTACAAAGATCATAGTTATTCTTATGTACCGTAATTATTGCGGTTATTATGGCCGAGGTAAGGTTATGGTAAGGGCCGGCGTAACCGAGTGGTAGTGTGCTAGGATAGCGTGCCGGTGGTCCGGAGTTCAAATCCTACCGCCGGCAAGAACAACTAGACATTTTTAAAATGTTTATAGGCCCCAGGTCGACTCAGCCTGAATAAAATGAGTACCTTGGGTAAAACCAGAGGTAATAATAGGCGGTTGAAGCGTAGCACTGGCCCTGTTACCTTCCTTGTATACCGTAGGCCCTAGATATAGCAGACTACCCTGCTATACTCCCAAAGCCACGTGAGCGGTATAAAACGGGAGACTATTATTATTATGGCGACCGTAAATTTTTAATTAACAATTTATTGTTGCTAAACTGTTCATTCAATTTCCATTGGCTTCTGGAAATATGATCTATTCCAACAGGGTTTTGATGTCACCAAGCTATTTAATTATTGATAAATAATTACATGCCTAAAATTTTATTGGGAAATTTAGGATTTTGTTGGAAAACCCGCATTTTCCGAGGGAAATTTTCATCGAAGTATATCGGGAAAAACATGTGTCTATGCAAAATTTAATTACAGTGAATTTTTTTTTGGGTGTTTTTGGTGTAAAAATAAAATCTTTGGAGTTATAGAGCAATAAATGGAAAAAACACGATTTGGGAGCGCCATTAGGTTTATAAAAAAAGTAGCGCACTATCTGCGAACTTTGCATACCTATATTCTTAATATATAGAATCATAAGATTTGAGTTCAGTAATAAAATTGCTGGTAAATAACTTTTACCAAAAATGGCCTATTCTCCGATAATCTGTCCAGACTAAAAACCAAAATGCGTTGGGATACTTGTTCTTCGCAGATTTTGTGAAGCCTCCGATGTAATATTTTTAAAAATAATTTCAACAAGTGGTTCATTAACCTGATCGTTCGGTAGTCACTACACCTTTTGGCACTTTGCTCTTTTGGCACAACCATAAATTCTTATCGCAGCCATTCTCTAGGTATTTTGCCACTGTTATATGGATGCTACAGAAGTCAAACGGTGTGTGAACATCAACGACAGTGAAGAAAATACACCAACGACAAATAGCTAGTGCTTGTTTGTATTTATGAGTACAATAGTTATAATATTATTATATTACGATCAATAAAGACGGTTTATTTATTTTTAATGGCTCCTCATTTTTCTGCAACAAGTTTCAAAAATATTTCATTATCTCATTTCAAACATTTATTGACTTACACCGATTGGCTTCTGAGGCATCGATATATCTCCTTGAATATTATAATTATTTCTTTTTTTTTAATTCCTCATCGAACACTTTAAAGATCTCAGCCTGAACTTCATCTGGGTCGGGAGCCTTTCGGTCTTTCACGCATGTTATGGCTGCCTCGACTTCATCTAAAAGGATGGATGGACCCGTTTCGGTGTTCGCTATCTCTTGTTCTACTCTTTGATCTGAGTAAAGTTGTTCGACGTAATTTTTTCATATTGATTTTATCTGTTTTATCTCGACAATTATTTCTCCTTGGTCATTTTGCATTCTTCCTATTGAGCTATTCTTGAACTCGCCTGGTATTTCTTTGTCTTTTTTGTGCACACTAAATGTGTCATGTTTTGCCTGTAATATTTCAATCTCTTTGCATTTGTCTTTAAGTTTTCATTCTTTTTTTTAATGGCCTTGGCATAGCCAATTGACCAGACCATTTTGCAATTTGTATTCACAGATCTACAATCAGAGTTAGTTAGTAGTGAGTGTAAATTAATAGTATCTAACTGAGTTGTTTTGACTGTTATTGTTTTTTCTTTTGTTTTTCTTTTGTTTTTCTTTTTTTTTATCTATTTTTAGTTGATTATTTTTTTATAAGTTTTGTTTTTTATTGCATTATATTTTTTTTGATGGAGTATAATATGTATATTTTTTATTACTATTATTTTTTTAATTGTGTATCTTTTTCTACTTTTTTTCTTTTTTCGCATTATATGGCTTATTACAATATTGGTGTGTTCGCAGATTGCTTACAAGTTTCGTCTTAATTCTATGGTTAGTACATATGGTTTAAAGTTTATATTTACATTTCCTGATTAAGCTATAAATACAATTAAATATTTCCACGTTTTCAGTGAAAAATAATTCATTTAAGTGCATTGGAAAACAGACATTTAGTTTTCGTAAGTCTTCATAAAAACTTGCAATATTTCCCTGTTGGTTATCACATTCTAATATGATATGTGTCAAGTCTCCATATTTACCGCAGTTTTCATTCTTTTGCATCTCTGATTTTTCTTCGTATTTTGTTGTTTGTGAATCTATAACGCTTTAGTAACTGCAAATTTAGCAACCTTGCCTTCCCTACTATTACTTTTTCAAACTCATCATACGGACTTACCCATAAAATAATTGTATGTGTACTGGTACATTCATATATGAAAGTAAAATGCGCTGAAAGCTTTTTGTTGTATATGATAAAATTGTTTCCGTTTCCATTTTCAACGCTACATACCTGCCATTATGTGTGTTACATATTTTTGTTCGCTACTTTTTTAATTTCAGCAGCTTTGTAGCGAAATCCATATGCTGCATGTCAAATATTTTTGTCAACGTACACTGGTTTCGAGTATTTCGTTTTTAATAGTAGTAAAGGCAAAGAATTTGGACACGTGTATTTCTCGTAAGTTTTTATCTGAATAATTAGGTTTTAAATAACAGCAGAATTATCAGCAGCAACAGCTGCAATTCATTTCTCGTATAAATTATCCAGTATCACTCTGGGAGTTCCAATTAGATGTTTTAAAAAAATTTGACATAATTAACTCAAATTATTTAGAGACTACTAGCGCTTTAGATTATTCTGGAAGTTCATTGAATCTTTGTTATTTCTTCTTTATGTATCTCATCCTATAGAGATATTGGCGACCGCCATGGCCCATTTAACTCTGTCTGCAGCGGTTCTGAAGAGATTTATTGTTGTTTTTCCACTCCACTGCTTTAAATTTTTTAACCAGGTCGTGCGTCATCACCCCGGTCCTCTCTTTCCTTCCACTTTCCCTTGTGTAACTACCCAAGTAGCACAATAAAAACATTTTAGTTTTATTTAAGGTTTATAAAGGTTTTAATATGGTAAATAAGAAGATAATGGTTTTAAAGATACCTTGTAGATATACTGCCAAAACTTTAAAACTGTTAAGCATTTGTCACTAGTTTTAAAGTATCTAATAAGAGTATCAAATAAAAAAACTAATCAGTTTTATGAAGAACTTCCGTACTCTTTGGTTTTATTAGATTCTTGTTTGTTACCTTTTAGTTTTATTGTAGTTTTAAAGATTCTCCTAATATGACTAATAAGACCTATTATTAAAACTACTTGATCTCAAGACTATTATGTCAGTAAAACATATGACTTAAAACTATTTTTTTAGTTTTCTTAAAAGTTGCTTTCTTAAAAGCGATTAGTAGGCTATATTAAATCCAAACACTCTTAACTGAATCAATTTGGTTATCGCAAAGCCTAAACTATGGTTCTTGTTAGAAACAATAAAACTAAACTCATCCCTATTCTTTCATGTCCAAAATGGTATGCCATTTGTTATAGAGCGAAACAGTAGTGTAGTGTGTTTTAAAAAGTGGAAGTACAGTTAGTATGGAAGAAATAAGTCGCAAGTACTTAAAATATAAACGAACTGGTCATTTAAAAAAAATACAACACACACAGCACTACGACGCCTCGATTTTAGGTTAGATTCATATTAAAACCGAGTGGCATTATCGACAGCAGCATTAAAACTAAACGGTTTTAATTCCAAGGCAACCTTGCTTTTATGTAGGATATATGCTCTTGGAAAGGTATAAAATAAAACCATTTGATCTTAACAATTCTCTGTCGATAGACCAAATAGTTTTATTTGGATTTAAGCCATATTGCTTTCTGGAGATGCTGAAAGCCATGATAGATTACAATATAAGGCTTACATAAAAATTATAAATAAGCGACTTAAATACATAAATTCGATTTATTATAACATTAATACATTAAAATTGTAGATTGAATTATTTTTCTTTGAAATTAATATTTTTCGGATTTAAATTTTTTAATTATTTTTATTTTTTAATCACAGAAAATCAGAAATTTTAGGACACGTGAGTTATTTAGATCTATTTTTGTTAACATTATCAATAAAGTTGGGTGCCCAAGTGATTTTCTACCTTGACAGTCCGAAATAGCCAAGTACTTTTTATTATTTTATGGTTACAAATACGTATCTACCTATTATAGCAAATGTAAAAATTTGTTGGCCTATATGGAGTATATGGATTTAAAGAATCATTTAATATGGTAAAGTGTCTTTGAAATTCTCCATTTAAGAAACCTTTTTAAGTTTGCTATAAAACTGTCTGCACTTAAAGTGTCTTTTAACATGGTTTTAAAAGCACCTTCACAGCAGCTTTAAAACCAGTTGCTTAAGAAAACAAAGTTTTAAGAAGGTTTTTATTTTTGGTTTTAATGACCTCTTTCAGAGTTGGCCCTTTTATGCTGAAAGCGGTTTTATTGCAACCTTAAGATTTACTTAAAAACCAAATGGTTTTAATTTTAGTTTTATTCTACAGTTTTAAAGCATCCTTAAAAGACTTAATAAACCCGTTCGGTGCTACTTGGGTAATCGCTTCAACTCAAATTTTTCGTTTCTTAGTATGTTTCCAAAGTAGCTAATTTTTTTCCTTCATAATGTTGAGTAGGTATTTCTATTTCATTTCTTATCTTTTTTAATTATCTTAATTTTGCGGCATCTGATTGTATCCCATAGTTTGCTAAATTAATTATTAGCTAAATAAATTATTGTAACCCGTAGTTTTATAATATTGTGCTTAGTTGCCGTTTCTTTTTGCATATAGGTTTTTTTAAATTTGCCCACTGATTGGTTCATTTTAATTAATATTCTTTAAGGTGTTTTGGGTCTTCGCTTATGAATTATATGTACATACCACAATTTACAACAAATTTGAAAGCGAAACATCACATAGACAGTTCAGAATACGCAATGGTTTGCCAAACCGGAGAAGCCCTGTTTGTTTTTAATCAGAAAGATGCATAGATGTCAACCAAAAAAAGTATATAAATATGCTTCATTAACAATTTTATTTTAAGACCTTTAACAATGTTAAGACCGAGAGGCTACGATGAGAAAAGGTCAAACAGTTTTAAAGTACTGGGTAAAAATCATCATCACACAGCCAAATTTGTCCAGTGTCGGACATAGGCCTTCTCAAGATGTCTCCACCCTTCTCTGTCCTGGGCAGCTGCAATCCATTTTGTCGCTATTCTCTTAATATCGTCGGTCCATCAGGTAGGAGGTCTTCCACGGCTTCATTTGTCCGCTCTTGGCCGCCATTCTAAGATCTTCCGTGTCCATCTGTTGTCTCTCTGTCTTGCGACGTGTCCTGACCATTTCCACTTCAACTTCGTAATGCGCTTTATGATGTCTTCCAATCCAGTTCTTCGCCGTAACTCATCATTTCGTATTCTGTCTCTCAAAGTTAGGCCAAGCATGGCCTGGGTAAAAATAGTTTTAAAATATTATTAAATAAAACACCCTGTAACTCAGTAAGGAGCCACATTTTGTATAAGTGATTTTTGTTAAGTCTTAATAATTTGAGGTCTAAAATCTACAACTCAGAGATTTGACATTCTTAATGTTAGTGTGACCAACTCGAATTCGGGACAAGGCTGAAAAAAATATCTGAAATCCGGGACTTTTCAATGAAAGTTGGGCCATTTTTTTTAAATATATAAATTTAATATCATCATTTTATCGATTATTTAACATTTTTATGTCGACAACAATTTTTTTGATGGGATGAGTTGTAATGATAATCACATTTTTGTTAGTTTTTGACGATTCGACTTCCAATCCGGAAATCGTTCTCAAAAAAGGAAAAATTAGAAAATAAACTGATGTTGGAATTCCATGTAAATAGAACCTTATAAAAATATAATTATCATTACTACATATTCATGTTTTTAAATCGTCTTTTCAGAAGACGACAATTAAAATACAGAAACGGGAAAAAGTCCAGAATTTGAGTTTTCGTAGAACTATAATACCACGATGTAAAATGCATCCGTTTTGGATGTGGTATTGTATTACTCTCTAAAAATTGTCGACTTTTTTTCGTCCCATCAATTCAATTTGATGTGAATTCTTAAAAGCAAAACATATTCAGAATTTGAAAATAGAATTTTCCAAAACGTTGAAAATTCGGATGGCCCGGAAGCCTTGTCCGGGACGCCGGGACACGACTTCGTAATTCGGGACATGTCCCGGATTTTTCGGGCTAGTTGGTCACACTATTAATGATACACCCTGAATAGTTAGTCGTGAAACACTTTGTACTTCCTATATAGTCCAGAAAGCCACTGCGCATCCGCTAGGAAAAATATTCTCATTCGGATTTTTCGCACAATCTTACTCAACAAGGACTCCTTTTAACAAATTTGCATGTTGTCAGGACCAAAAAGCGGTCAAAAATTTTTTAAACGTTTTTTTTTCTAAAATTATTTTTTTTGCATACAAAAAAGTTTTTTAGGTTTTTTGGATCATTCCAAACAGAAAATGTCTTTAGTGACTTTTCTCTAAAAATGATAGTTTTTGACATATAAGCGATTAAAAATTAAAAAATTGCGAAATCGGCCATTTTTAACCCTCAAAAACTATGTAAAAAACTGAAAACTTGAGTGTTGCCAAAGTAGTTAGATATTAAAAATAAATAACCATTTTCAATTTCGTTGCAAAACGAAAATACAGCCGAACCATATTCCAGTCCAATCAGAGAGTGCTGCAAGCACCTCTACCGGTTTCGAAACTTATTAGTCTCTCATCAGGAGGCACATATGCTGCTCTCCCCGATCCAACCAAAACAAACCCCAGCGTGCAGTAACGAATTGCAACGAACCAGAGAAGGTTCCCATTGTTTTCATTCTGGTGGGATATGCTATATGCCATTAGAGTGAAAACTTAGTCTTTAGTTAGATATTCTTTAAACATCGATTGATGAAATCCCGAAAAGTTTTTTGCAATACAATATTCAAAACTCCTTTGTATTTAATTGCTAATCAAGCGTGCGCGACACTATTTTCCACCGACAGTATGGTGCAAATTAAAGGAATAAATTCGTTATTTCGTAAACCGGCGACTTTAAGGAAAAGTCCCGAAACAGGTCGATTTTTATTTTTAAGTTATGATATTGTGGCATATATGGTATACTAGTGACGTCCGGTTTTCGGTTTTTTAATACAATAGGTTACAATGTTACTTTACAATGCACTTTAGTTTGCGATACTCCACTCGACTCGATACTCGATGTCAATATGATCAAAATTAGTACTATCGAAAGAACATCAATATCAATATAAATAAAACATAATTTTTAATAAAACCATTTTATTCTATTAATTATTATCTAACAATAAAACACTGAAAACGTTTGTTTTCTATGCTTCCACAAAATTTATTATAACTAAGTAACTACAGCTGTTTCGGCGGAGTGCCTTTCTCAAGTGATACAGTTTACAATGTGTTTGTCTTTTTAAGTCTTCAACTGAAGAGGTTGAGGAGTTGGGAGCTGTTTGTCTCGAGTTGGTCATTCAGAATTATATCTGTATTTTTCAGTTTATTAATTTCCATAGATTCTAAAAAAGGTTTTATTGTTAGATAAAATGAACTTCCATCAAGTAACGGTCGAATCCATCAATTATTAATTATTATATTTATTTATTATTTTATTCTTCTTCTTCTTCTTCTTCTTCTTTTTGTATAGACATAACTCTCTCTGTTTTTTCAATGTGCCCCTAGTAAGTTGTCGTTCCATCGTTTTCGTGGTCTTCCCACTGATCGTCTTCCTATTGGGGACCGTCTTTCGCTGTCCTGACTACCCTATTTGTTGTCATTCGGCTTATGTGGTCATTCCATTCTATTCTTCTGTTTCTTACCCAGTTATTAATGTTATCCACCTTGCATCTCCGTCGTATATCTGTACTTCTAGCTCTGTCCCATAGAGTCTTACCATCGATTTTTGGAAGGGTTTTCATCTCCGCTGTTTCGAGCAATCTTTTTGTCCTCTCTGTGTCGGGTCGTGTTTCTGCCGCGTATGTGATTATTGGTCTGATGACTGTTTTGTAAATTCTGCCTTTCATTTCTTTTCCGATATTTTTATTTCTCCATATTGTGTCATTTAGGCAACCTGCGGCTCTGTTTGCTCTATTCGCTTGATCTTCCACTTCTGTTTCGAGCCTTCCGTAGCTGCATAGTGTGATGCCTAGATATTTAAACTCCATCACTTGTTCTATTATCTGACCTTCCAGATCCAATTTACATCTTATTGGATCTGCTGTTATAGTCATGCATTTTGTCTTTTTTGAGGAAATTTACATGTTAAATTTTCTGGCGATTATGTTGAATTGGTGCAGCATACGTTGTAAATCATCTTCACTTTGAGAGATTAGTATTGCATCGTCCGCATAGCAGATTATTCTAAGTTGTTTTCTATTATTTTATTATTATTATATATTTATTGAATATTATTAAATATAATATAGCATAAGATTCATATATACATATTGCAATAATATACAATTTAACCCAACCATTTCAATTTAATAAAATTTCAACATAAATATTTAAATTCCAACATAAAGACTCTTTAAAATGGGATTAAAAAAAATAATATCAACATAAATATTTTACTTAAAAAGAAATTGGATAATGCAATTAATCTTTTATTTTTACTTCCGTCAAAAAAAATGTATCATGTATTTCTTGTAACACGTTTGTATATTTGTATAATAGCAACATTTTAACTCATTTAATATTTCCTGTATGGGTGTATCGTTTTGAAAACGTAGGGAAATCCTAGGAGTTTCGTATTCGTAATCGGTAATACTATATTCCTAGTCAGAACATTATTTTTGGTTATCAGAAAAAGTCATTCTTTCATTTCATGTTTGAGTCTACTTCAACCAGATCATTTCTTAAGTAAATAATATGATTACAAATACCTTTTCAACGAAATATTATAATAAAACTTAATTGTTTCTGGCTGATGTAAGTTTGCATTTTCAGTTTGCTTCTGTATTTATAAAATAAAATTTGAATTATGGTTTTGTTTGGGATAATTACTTGAGAATAATAATTATGATTGGGATTCAAAATAATACCTAACCTAATCCTAATCACCGTAAAAACCTAATAAACGGTTTTTACTTTAAAGAGATAAAACCGGTTATAACAGGGACAAAAAAACAACCGGTAGAACCGGTTATTGCGAAGAAACAAACCGGCTTTAGGTTAAAACCGGTAGGTTTTTCCCATCCCTAGTGACAAACTTTGAAATCTTTTGTCATAGAAACAAAATGGTGCAACCATAAGTTTAAGAAAAACGCGATTTCACCTTTTTTATTTTTAGGGTATAATTGCGATTTTAACAATATACCCCACCTAAAATTCAAAATAGACTTTATGTTCGTCACCATCAAAATCATACAGTAAGACCAAAACCGGTTTTAGGTTAAAACCGGTAGGTTTTTCCCATCCCTAGTGACAAACTTTGAAATCTTTTGTCATAGAAAAAAATGGTGCATCTTTAATGTTAAGAAAACGCGATTTCATTTTTTTTTATTTTTAGGGTATAGTTGCGATTTTAAAAATGTACCCCACCTAAAATTCAAAATAGACTTAATGTTCGTCACCATCGAAAACATACAGTAAGACCAAAATTAGCCAGTCACCACCCATGGTCAATATCTCGAAAAATAAGTTTTATGGGGATTTATAACATCGATATTAAAAGTTGCACAATTTTTATACTACAAAATATTTTGATCTAAAACTCTCCAGAAAAATAGTTTTCAGATTAATAAAAAAACAATGAAATGTTAACATTTTACCTATTTAGATTAAATAATGTTATTAATTAAAATTAAGTCACATTTTAAATTGTTTTTCTTTGAGCTCTCGCAATTCACATAATTTCAGAATTAAAATTCAAAATTTTACCAGAAAATCATTTTGCCGAAAATTCAATGTATACCGCTAAAGTTAGTTTTTCATCCTCTTTTGAAATGCAAAATCAATTTAAAAAAAATTAATGAACAGGGTGTTTTTTGAGTCGGAACATGTTTCCAATATTTTTTAATCCGGCCCTGGATTTTTTATGATTGTAAAGAAATTAATTGATTGGATCCTTTAAAGAATATGGTGTTACATATAGAATAAATATACAGTGTGTTTAACAAGTTGGAAGTAGTACTTTAATTTTTTTCACTTTGAGCTCTCGCAATCCTTTCAGAATTCAAATTCAAAATTTTACCAGAAAAATCATCTTGCTAAAAATTCAAAGTATACCACTAAATGTAATCAAGTATATTCAAATGGGAAATAAGCCACAATTTTACCTAAAAATAATTTCCAATTTTAAATTCTCTATTTTTTATATAGGACTGATGTTCATTTACTCTAACGTCTAATGGTCTTGACGTTTCACCTATATAAAATTGTTCGCATTCACAAGGTATTTTATAAATACAATTCTTTGTTCTTTCTTGTTCACTGTTAGGTTTAGTTTTAGATAGAATAGATCTCAATGTGTTTGTTGTTTTGAATGTTGTTGATATGTTGAATTTATTTCCTATTGTTTCAAGTTTCTCGGATAGTCCTTTTATATATGGTATTGATATTTTCCTCGTATTATTTCTTGTGAATGTTGTAGTATCCCGTTCTAAGTTGTTCTGTTCCATTCGATCCAATCTTGATAATTCCTTATTTATAAACGATATGGGATAATCATTTTTTAATAAAACAGATGTTAACAATTATCCTTATATGATAGAGCCAAAATTACTTGTTCTAACGAAAATTCATTTTTAGAAGAAAAACAATTGTTAACATCTGTTTTATTAAAAAATGATTATCCCATATCGTTTATAAATAAGGAATTATCAAGATTGGATCGAATGGAACAGAACAACTTAGAACGGGATCCTACAACATTCACAAGAAATAATACGAGGAAAGTATCAATACCATATATAAAAGGACTATCCGAGAAACTTAAAACAATAAGAAATAAATTCAACATATCAACAACATTCAAAACAACAAACACATTGAGATCTATTCTATCTAAAACTAAACCTAACAGTGAACAAGAAAGAACAAAGAATTGTATTTATAAAATACCTTATGAATGCGAACAATTTTATATAGTTGAAACGTCAAGACCATTAGACGTTAGAGTAAATGAACATCAGTCCTATATAAAAAATAGAGAATTTGATAGATCTCAAATATCTCAACACGCATGGGATAATGAACATAGAGTTTAGTGGAGAGATTCAAATATGGTCCTGAAAGAAGCAGATAGTAAAAAGAGAAAAATCAAAGAAGCGGCTCTAATTATGCTGAATGAAACCAATTGTGTCGCAAATTCCTCGGTAGAATGCAGTAGGACGTGGTTACCCATATTGAAGGAGGAAGTCAATAGAAAGAAAATACCACAATTAGTAAATCAGTAACATATCGAGTTAGTACATATTTAGTATTTTAATATTATTTAAAATTTAAAATATCAAGTCAGAATTTGGTATTATTTTTGAGAATAAACTAATTGTAAACCCAAATACTTACGATGTCGGGATAGTATCACGAGGTTTTTCCTGGTTTTCCCTCGTGATTTACTATGAAATCTCTAACGCGAGAATTTCGGTGCCACCGTTGCATTTGGTTGTCTTTTTAAAGACAGATCACGTGCTATGATTTTTTGTGGCGGATATTCTTGAGTTGGGATTGATTTCATGTAATCGAATGAAATATCTTTTAGTAAAGTCGTCCCAGGAACGCAACTCATCAATATTGGCAATATCATTTTAAAGTCGTCTACTTTAAAATGTATAATACGTGTCTGAATTGCCGATATAAATGAGTCAGATTAAATAAATTATTAGAAGAATTTTTTACTAAGCAACACCATTTTTGTTTATTTAGTATTATTTTGTATTTTGACAACGACACCCGACTTGGGCGTCGAAACGTTAATAAAATCATTTTTAGGTAAAATTGTGGCTTATTTCCCATTTGAATATACTTGATTATAAAAATGCCACAAGAATATAGCTTCAGAACAACACCATTAAATGTAGTTTTTCATCGTCTTTTCAAGTGCAAAATATATTAAAAAAAATTAATGTACAGGGTGTTGTTTTTGGGTCGGAAAATTTTTCAAATATTTTTTAATCCGCACCTGGATTTTTCAAAATCGTAAATAAATTAATTGATTGTACACCTTAAAGAATATTTGCGTGCCAAATATCAAATAAATATAGGGTGTAGTTAAAAAGTTATGAACCAAATAAAAAAATGTCAAAATAGATACATAACCCAGTATGTTAATGAAGTAAAACCCATTAAGTATGGTATTTTTGAGACCACCTAAGTGTCCTCTTTCCACAGCTAACGTATGTTACTTTTCCAATGAAACACCATGTATAACTGAAATCGCAATGGTAAATCACTAGGTGTATTTCGTCTAAGTCTTCGTATGACTGGTTGTCTCATCAGGTTTCTGGCTAGTACATTTGGATGTTGTGTCAGTCTTTCTTCGAATTTCTGTGCGTAAAAGTTAGTAATTTCTTCTTTTGCTGTTGCAATTTCTACGTCGTGTCTGATAATATTATTTGCAACATATAGACGGAGAGCTAGAGCCGAAAACTCATCGTTATAAGTAATATGGAGTTTTTTCTGTGAAATGTGTCAATTGTATATTGACAATTATGACCCCTTTCAGGCTGACACCTCAGTGGATAAAGGAAGTAGCAATAAGGGATGAAAGGAGAAAGTTAGTGCAGTCATTAAAAGTTTTCACCTCCTATTATGTTAACCTTTATCGATTTGCATGAAAATTGGTGACTAGTTAGAGCATACCTCAAGAAATAAAACTGATTTGGTGCCAAGTTTCACTTTTACCCTGGTGGTGAGTACCACTCCTTCCCGCGGGCGAAAACGATTTTATTAAAAATAACCCCACAAATCGATAGAGGTACAAATTTTAAGCAACATTTGTTATGTCATGTTAGTAAAATAAATCAATACTTTTTGAGTTATTAAAGATCAAAGATTTGTCTATTTAAGAGCATATTCGTAAAGTTACGGATGATAAAAAGAACATATTAATTAATTGTGTGTTAGTAAAATATTATTTTTATATTATTTAGGTATTTAATTGAATTTTTTCTATCAATATAACTGAATATGTCCAGAAACTGGGGGTGTCGAATAATGGGTACATTTGACATATTCGAATACACTTTTGCTAAATTTATAATATCGAAATAATATAAAAATAATATTTTAGTAACATACAATTAATTAATATATTCTTTTTATCATCCGTAACTTCACGTATGTGCTCTTAAACAGACAAATATTTGATCTTTAATAACTCAAAAGTTATTGATTTATTTTAATAACATGATATAACAAATTTTACTTATAATTTGTCCCTCTATCGATTTGCGGGGTTATTTTTAATAAAAGTAATTTTCGCCCCCGAGAAAGGGTGGTATCCACCCCCAGGGTTAAAGTGCAAGTTGGCACCAAATCATTTTTATTTATTGCGGTTTGTTCTAACTAGTCACCAATTTTCATGCAAATCGGTGGAGGTTTAACAAAATAGGAGGTGAAAACCTTTAAAGACAACACTAACTTTCCCCTTTCATCCCTTATTGCTACTTCCTGTATCCACTGAGGTGTCAGCATGAAAGGGGTCATAATTATCAATATACAATAGACACATTTCACATGCCAAACTCCATATTTCTTATGACGATGGTTTTTCGGCTCTAGCTCTTAGACTAATACCATGGGGCTTTTGTGATTATTCAAAGAACTTTCGACTAAAATATTATAAATGAATTTCTAGATTTTATGATCCAATTTATAGATGGCATATACAGAGAAGGTGTAAAAAATTATAACCCGTTAAAGAGATTGTACTTCTCAAATACTGCCACGTTAAAGTTTAAGTGTTAAAGTGTTTAAGTTTAAGTAAAAGTTTAATGGGTTTTCTTTAAGTTACTCTTTTTCTTCTTCTCGGCATTACCATCTAAAAATACATCAGAAAAGTTAGATCTTCATTTATAATCTCTTTATTTTTCAGCTCTTAATGTCAAGAACCAGTGAAAATATGATTTTAAGAAAAAAGTTGTCATTTTTGTTCCTATTGGTTATAGAAAGTTCTTTTTGTAGATTTTGTAGATTGTAATTTTTAACCATATTTTCTCTGAGCCTACCTACAACCGCGTGAAATATTAAATACAAAATTATTATAAGTTATTATAAACAAAAATCCCTTGTTCAAACGGTTTTTTAATAACAATTTTGATAAAATATGGATTTTTTAATGTGTCTTAAAATATAAGCCTCAAAAGATAAATTACGATCTGGATCTAAATATCTCTGAAGTTACTGTTTGGTCAAGTAAAACTGTTAAATTATCGCACGCCGCACAGTGGTGAATTTCGCCGAAAACCTGGCCAAAATGTAAAAATCTAAGTTTATAGGTATATCCTGAGAAATTTTATATGAATCTTGCTCTGTAGATTTTTGAGAATCATAAACAGCCGTTAAGGGCAGAACAATATAAGCAGATCATGCATGGGCGTCCATCTAAAAATTTTTTAGAGGAGGGACCAGACGTGAATATGTTGCACATTACATTTTGTATACTTTGTATGACAATATCTTATAGTTTAAAGCAACAAAAAAGCGAGGGGGCCGCTGCCATGCCCATGGGCATGGGCTCCTATGAGATCATATATTTATATTAGTGTAAAGTTGTGACTGAACGACAGCGGACCAAATAAAAATTTAGGGCCGGTTGTTCGAACGCTAATCAAAACAATGATCACTATCAAATATTTAATTACTGTCACAACTGTCAATGTCAACTTTGGTTGGGTTGCTCAAAACATAATTGATTATGATTATGAGATTAGTTAATCAATTAACATAACAATTATTAACATAATTGAATAAGTAATTTCATAATTGTAATCAATAATTATGTTTTCAGCAACAAAATCAAAGTTGACATTGACAGTTGTGACAGTAATTAAATATATGATAATGATAATTTTTGATTAGCGTTCGAACAACCGGCCCTAAGTGTGTTTAACAATAATATTGGGGCATTGTTTGGTTTTCATTTAGAACTATAGACGTGTATTATTTTGTTAGTCTATAGTGGATGCTATGTCTGGAGGTAAGTGGAGTATTTTAATATACTTTTTAGACTTTTTTTTTCGTAAAATAGACTTTATTTACAACATGTTTGCAAATTGGCAAGAATTTTCAATCGTTTTAAGTTTTCCACGTTTTAAAAAGGGAAAAGTAAAAAAGTCTACTCTGCTCAGCAAAGATATTTTGCTTAATAAATAGTTAAAAATGTATATAAATATTCCTCAAGAAATCATCTGCAGCCAACGTATACTTAGCGGAATTTTTCATTTTAAAAAAATATACCATGCTGGAGAATTTTTACATGAAAAACTTTAATGTTATATGGTCAGTTAATAAAGTAAGAATAAAATATGAAGCATATGATCCAGTAAATTTACAGTTTTTTTACACAAGAGCCGCCGTTTTTTGTTATTTTTTTGCCTTCTTCTTCTTTTTCTTAATCTTTAAGTCCTTTTACTCTTATGTATAATCCTATGTTTTTGCTTCCTTACTTTTATATTTTTAATAATTTTGGTCGAGGGAGCCAAAAATTTTAATTTTTTAAAAATGAAATGCATAAACGAAACTTTGTGTTAAGAAGCCACACATTGGTAGGTAATAATTATAATTAATCGGATCCATTAAGAGTTCACCTACCTGAGTTTTTGGCTTCTTAATATAAAGTATCGTTTATGCATTTTATTAAAAAAAAAGGCAAAATTTTTGGACTCACACGACCAAAATTATAAAAAAATATAAAAATAAGAAAGCAAGAAGATAGACCTATTATACAAAAAGGTAAATGACTTAAAGATTAAAAAAAAAGAAGAAGGAAGCAAGAAAATAACAAAAAACTGCGGTTCTAGTGTAAAAAAAAAACTGTAAATTTACTGGATCAGCTGCTTCATATTTTGTTCTTACTTTATTAACTGACCATAACATTAAAGTCTCTTAATGTAGAAATTCTCCAGCATGTTACAGTTTTTTTTAAATGAAGAATTTCGCTAAGTTTGCAACTTGTTGCAGATGAATTCTTGAGGAATATTTATATGCATATTGAATTATTTATTAAGTAAAAAAACTCCGCTGACCAAAGCTGACATTTTTATTTTTCCCATTTTAAAACTTGGTAAACAGAAAACGATTGAAGATTCTTGACATCATTTTGTAAATCTGTTGTAAATAAAGTTTATGTTAGGAAAAAGAATCTAAAAAGCATATTGAAATACTCCACTTACCTCAAGAAATAGCATCCACTATAAAATAACAAAATAATACACGTATATAGTTTTAAACGAAAACCTTACAATGACTCAATTGTAATTTTATTATTTTATTAATTACATTTTAATTTTATTCGGTCCGCTTTCGTTCAATCCCAACTTTACACTAATATAAATATGTGATATGCTTGTATTGTTCTACCCTCAACGGCCGTTTATGATCCTCCGAAACCTACAAAGCAAGATTCATATAAAATTTCTCGGAATATATTAACATAAATTTTTGCATTTTGGCCAGGTTTTCGGCAAAAATCACCACTGTGCGCCGCAATAAACAAATTGAATAACTTACAAATTATTTGATCAACCTAGCTGAGATTTAGTACAATTCAATAATTTATTAATTGCCATAATTTGAAGTAGTTCTATTACATGACATTACACAAAAATCAAAGATTAATATTTAAAAATTACTACAAAAATAATGTGTGTTTGCAATTGTTTCCGTCAGATATTTATATACAGAGTGGGCCTAAGAAAATAGTCCACATCGATATTTGGCAGTATTTATTACAGTTGATTCTACAAGACAATATTGACGGCAGGAGAGGCCTTGGACCTAGACGAATATCCTGGCTGGCCAATCTTAGAAAGTGGACTGGTCTAACTTCAACTGATCTATTTCGAGCTGCTGTAAATATAATAAGATGGGTCAATGTTGTCGCCAACATCTCCAGAAAATGGGCACTTTAGAAGAAGATTTATTAGATTTTAAGGAAATAGCGTAACAGGTCGATTTGTGATCTAAGGGTGACACAATTTTACGGTACATACATCTGTCATTTGTCAACCCCCTCCCTTCCACCTCACCCACCCCTTATTTTTAAATAGGTAGTAGGGGTCGTGTGCTAGCTCATTTAAAAAGCTATTCAATTTTCTATTTAGTAATATTAACATTGACGTAATTATTTATACAGGGTGTCCAAGAAAAATTATTTTGAATTCAATTAATTGACGCATAAGGAAGAATGTATGTAATTTATTTAACTCAAAATACATTCCACTGCTAACAGAAAAGAGAAAAAAATGTTTATTTGAAAAATAAACATTGTTTGTTGTTTAAATTCAATATTAAACCTACCAAGAAGCAGATGGATGGCAGCTTGAACTTTTTTCTGTTTTGTGACAGCAGTCAAATTAATGTATTTTGAATTAAACAAATTACATACATTCTTCTTTTTGTGTCAATTAATTTAATTAAAACATTTTTTATTGGACACCCTTTATAAATAATTATGTTAATGTTTATATTACTGAATAGAGAATTGTGAGCTAGCACACAATCCCTACTCCCTATTTAAAAATATGGGTTGGGGGAAGTGGAAAGGAGGAGGTTGACAAACTACAGATATATGTACCGTAAAAATGTGTCCCCCTTAGATAAAATATCGACTTGTTTCGCCATTTCTTTAAAATTTAATAAATACTGCCAAATTTCGAGGTGGACTGTTTTATTTGGGCCACACTGTTAAATTAGAAACTAGCAAATTAATCAACTTTTTAAGATCTACAACTTTTATTTGACAAATTTTTCTTTAAAGTATATACAAGAAATGTTTTATGCGCAACAAAATGTAATAGTCCTTCCACTCAAAAAAAAATAAATAAAAATTAGCAGTATATCTTCAAGAATTTTTCATTAGCTATCCCTCATATAATCTTTAGAACCTATTATAAAAACCTGTGCAAAATATTTTGCGCTGTTTTCTTTTCTTTTTACTGGCTTTTACACTCATTTATTATCGTCAGAATAAATCAAAATCGGATTTCAAATTGATGAATGAGGACTTGCCACAGCAAAACACATATTCAAACATGAGCTTTATAAGAATTTTTTAATATTCAGTTTACCATATCTAAATGTGCTTTTGTCAGTCTCGAGCACGTAATGCTTATAAACTTTTATCATTAATATACACCGCACTATTGTTGACTTTTCAACTTTAACCTTATCCCACGCTCTGCGATTCTCGATTATTGCGTCGGAAGTTGTTCTTGAACTTCCGCAAGCAAAAAACAAAATGATGTATGCCTCAGAAAATTTGCGGAGACCTACAAAATAAAATTTCGAAACTCATTCGACTGATAAAATTGTTTTGTTGTAAGCATGGATAAGTTTTGTAAATATATTGTAGATGATATGTTCACATCACCTTCAAAAGTATATTGGCATGTATAACAATATAAGGGATAGTCGGACGAAAATGAACCAGAGGAATTATCAAGAACTGTGACAGCAGTTTTGAAAAGTCAATTTTTGGTTAAAGAGGGATACATTTTTCTGGCTTTTTTCCGATTTTTAAATGATTGTACTTTGTCAAATTTTGTCGCCTTTTAAAATATGGCGGTATGATAACATCTTTTATTAATTCTGATTCTGATGGCTGATTCTTACACTGGCTTATAGGTCAAAGTAAAATAATTGAAAGTAACAAAAATGTGTCATCCTTTCATTAAAAATTGACTTTTAGATAATGCTTATACTTCGTTTTCTTGTAGGTATCCTGTATATTGTTATACATGCCCAATGCCCATATACCTTTGAACTTGGTGTGATCCTGCATATTTATTATCTACAAGATATTCACAAAAATTATGCATGATAACAATAAAACAATTTTATAGGTCGAGTAAGTTTTGAAATTTTATTTTGTTGATCTTTGTAAATTTTCTGAAGTAGGTTTCCTATACATTATTTTTATACGCAAGTTAGTGCACTCACTGAAGGTTTTCACCTCCGATTTCGTTGAACCTCCATCGATTTTCATGAAAATTGGTGAGTAATTAGACGATACCTCATGGAACAAAGGTGACATGATGCCAACTTGCGCTTTTACCCTGAGGGTGGATGCCACCCCTTCTCGGGGGTGAAAATTATTTTATTAGCAATAATACAATAAGTCGATAGAGGGACAAATTATAAGCAAAATTGGTTATTTAAAGTTATTAAAATAAATCAACACTTTTTGAGTTATTAAATACCAAAAATTTTATTTTTTCGTAAAAAATGCATGTTTTAAATCGGTTTTTCACGTATAAATAAAAAACTATGAGCTTTTGCAAAAAAGTTATTATTACTGACATTGAAGATAATAAAAAATTCAATACAGTCCTCACATAAAGAACTAAATTAATGTTAGTTCAAAGTGAGTTATTGGCAATTGAATGTGTATTTTTTTCGACAAGTACTAAAATCTAAATATTCAAGCTTAAATAACGGGAAAACGATGCAATGTATAAAATATTTCTGCCAAACATTTGCCAAAGTACTTCGAAATACCTATCAAATGAACTTCAGAACAAGGTAATAGCGACAAAATTTCGAAAACCGTTTCGAATTTTTTAGGAAAAAGTGAAAAATAAAACATACGCCATTTCCACAAAAATTAAAATTTATAGTAATCCTTACAAGAACTTCCTTATATTAGCATAAGTAATGTTTTAGATAATTTTGACCGGTTTAGAAGGCATATTTTTGAAAAAAAGGTATAATTAAAAAATCATAATTTTTAAAATTATTTTAATTCTCATATTCTTCTGATAATAACTCCAAAAATACTCAATATACGTAAAAAATTATAAATAACCAAAGTTTAGTTTTTCCTGTGCCAAATATTTTACCTGTTTTGCTATTTCTGTAGGGTAAAAAATAACCGAGATAGATACGTTTAAATCTTAAATTTTGCTGTGGGAGCCATGCAACCAGGGTCATTTAACCTTTTATTTTTAAAAAAGTAACGGGTTTAAAATATTAGGTTTAACGTGCTTAAATAGCACTTGGAATTACCTTTCAAACAGTTTTTCGATGAACCTGATACCGTAAACACGAACGGAGTTATTAAAAAAAAAACAATAACATTTTTTGGAAGAAATTTTAAAAGATAAATTTTGAAAAAATTTTGGAGCATAAATTTTTACGCTATTAACATGTTTGGGGGCTCGTTTAATAGATATTTTTAAGTACTTTGACAAACGTTTAATAAGTTTATGTTATAAAATACATCAAGTTCTCGTTATTCAAGCTTGAATACTTACGAGTCTTTTACTCGCCGAAAAAATGTACATTCAATTACCTATAACTCACTTTTAGTTAACACTAAAAGGTTTTTGTAGTAAGTGGTTTATTTCATTGTTTATTAGCTTCAATTTTGATAATGATAACTTTTTTGCAAAAACTTACACTTTTTGAGTTATGGATGAAAAATTGGTTAAAAACATGCATTTTTCTCAAGAAAAATTAAAATTTTTGATCTTTAATAACTCAAAAAATTTTGATTTATTTTAGTAACAACTTTAAATAACAAATTTTGATTGAAATTTGTCCCTCTATTGAATTGTGGGGTTATTTTTGATAAAATAATTGTTACCCTCGAGGAGGGCTCGCATCCACCCCCAGGGTAAAAGCGTAAGTTGGCACTATGTCACCTTTGTTCCTTGAGATATCCTCTAACCGCTCACCAATTTTCATGCAAATCGATGGAGGTTCAACGAAATCGGAGGTAATAGTTCATATCCACTTTCAGTGACTCCACTAAGTCACTGAGAGCAAGAAAAGGATACTACCTCCTAATTTTGAGAATAGCCTCTACCTATCCCCTAATTCAAAGTCTACCCTACATACTATGGTGCTTTTATCGTGGTTTTCTTTTTATCTTTGGTTCCCACCCCTTGAAGTGGGGAGGAGTATGACGTACATTTTTCTTTACGTGGAAAACTTCTCAATAAAAAAAAAATGTTTAAAAAATTTTTGACCCTGGCACCATGCAAATTTGTTAATAGGGAACCTTTTCAAGCAAGAAAGAGGAAAAAATTGAATCAGAATATTTTTCCGCACATATATTTACGAATCTTACCTATAGTATGATCTAATTGACAGTTATCCTCCAACACCAAATTGTTCTATATGTTCCACATAATGTTCAGAAAAAAGTCACACCATTTTGAGCGTCGAGTTTGGGGTGAGAGGGGGGAGAAATCGGTAAATTCGTAGTTTTTTAGGTTTTTCATCAATACCGCTAAAACTATGCGGTTTACCACGAACAACCTTCTATACAAAAATGTTCAACATTAAATTTTCAATAAAAAAGGTCCTATGCATAATCCTTCTAAAATGAACGGTTCCAAAGTTACGGAGGTAGTATAGTATAATTGGTCCAAAAAAGGTCTAACCCAGACAACTGAAGTAAAAGTTTTCCTCCAACGCTAAACTGTCCTATATGGTCCACTTATTGTTCAGTAAAAAGTTACACCATTTTGAGTGTCAGGTTTGGGGGGGAGATGGGGGAGAAGTCGGTAAATTAGCAGTTTTTTTTACGTTTTTCGTCAATATTTCTAAAACTATGCTTTAGCGTAAACAATGGTCTACATGAAATTAAAAAAAAAGGGTCCTATACATAATTGTTATAAAATCAACGGTTCCAGAGTTACGGAGGGTGAAAAGTGGAGGTTTTCGATACTTTTTATATTATCTGGGCAATTGATGATGGTTTTGGGAGGTGGGGTTGAGGTTGCTTTAAGCTCTTATCACTAACATATCATCGGCCACTGAAATAGCAAATTTTATTTACAAAACACAATCCTGTTAAAGACAATTTCTATAAATTGTCCAAAGAATATAAAAAGTATCGAAAACCTCCACTTTTTACCCTCCGTAACTCTGGAACCGTCGATTTTATAACATTTATGTATAGGACCTTTTTTGTTTTAAATTTTATGTAGAATATTTTTGTATAGACCATTGTTTACGCTAAAGCATAGTTTTATGAATATTGACGAAAAACTTAAAAAACTACTAATTTACCGACTTTTCCCCCATCTCCCCCACCAAACCAGGCGCTCAAAATGGTTTAACTTTTTACTGAACAATATGTGAACCATATAGAACAATTTGGTGTTGAAGGAAAACTTTTACTCTGGATGTCTGGGTTAGGCCTTTTTTTGGACCAATTATACTATACTACCTCCGTAACTTTTGTACCGTTTATTTTAGAAGGATTATGCATAGGACCTTTTTTATTTCACATTTAATGTAGAATATTTTTGTATAGAAGTTTGCTCATGTTAAAGCGCATAGTTTTAGAAATATTGACGAAAAACGTAAAAAACTACGATTTTACCGATTTCTCCCCCCCCTCTCCCCCCCCAAACCCGACGCTCAAAATGGTGTGACTTTTTCCTGAACATTATGTGGACCATATAGAACAATTTGGTGTTGGAGGATAACTTTCACTTTGGATGTCTGGGTTTGGGTCTAGTTATACCATACTACTACATATTCATGCAACTCCAACGGTTCAAAATAGTGTCATGTCCGCTTGATTAGAAATTACAAAACAAGGGGGTTTTCAATATTGTATTGCAAAACCCTCTTCGGAATTTCATCAATCGATGTTCAAAGAATATCTAGCTATATTGGCAATATTAAAATTTTCAGTTTTTCACATAGTTTTTGGGGGTTAAAAATGGCCGATTTTTTAATGAATGAATTTTTATATTAATTTTTAATCGCTTATATGTCAAAGACTATCAACATTAGAGAAAATTAGCTAAAGATCTTTTTTGTTTTGAATGATCCAAAAAACCTAAAAAACTTTATTTGGCGCAACAAAACAAAACTCTAATCCTTCCCCTGGTCTGTCAAGCTCTTATGCTGTTCATAACCGCCTGTCATTGTATATATATTATCTTCTAAATTACTTACTCAAACACATACTTTTAAATTAAACTTTTAAACTTTACAGGAGAAAGTTTATTTTACCCCCTAAAATATGCACCTTTCAATTCACCTGGCAGATACTTTTGCTTACCCTAACCGCCTGTCAATTTTTTTCCATAATTATCAATAAATAATTTAAATATTAGATTTTGAAGCTTACAGCTTTTAACTTATTTATTTTACATTTTAAAAAATAAAAGGACTGATAAAGTGCATGCAGACGCCTGCCAGGTCATTGTTTTTAGCCTTGGTGTGCTATGACTATTACCCTAGAAATTTCTACCTTACAAGAAGACCGTTACTGGGAGGGTTCACTAGCTTTCCTACTATTCACTGCGGTTTCTTTAATTCAAAGTTTTAAAACGAAAACAATTAATTTTATGATTTGTGCTCTTTTCCCAAAAGGATGTTAAAAACACTGCAATAATGTAAAGGCCTTAATTTCAACTTCTGAAAATAGTTATTTATATACCAAGTCAGTAAAGTTACTTTTTATCCAACGAGTCTGATATTATGAGCAGATACGTGGTGCATACAAAATTTTATCGTCAATCATAAAAAACATTAACACTTATTTAACACTTACTTCAGTGTTTCCCAAACTTATTTTTCCGTGGCCCGGTTATTTTTGTGCTTATCCTTCGTGACCTACTATTTTTTTTGCATACTCCTTTTACTTTTGAGAAGTATGCAGTTATTTATGGTTAACTATGGTTTGGAGAAAAAGATGTTAATTTTATCCTCAGGTCCGGTTCCACTTCCAAACGGTTCCTATATTTATTTTTGAGGAAAACTAGTGTTGAAAACCATTCCTCACCCTTGTAGTAGTCCAAGTAATGAAGCTTAAAATAGGACAAAACCTCGCAATTTTTACAGAATGGGCCGATTTGCTTGAAAAATTGAGAATAAGTAGTGGATAGTCCAAGGATTAAAATCTATATCATGCCGAAAGGCACTTTTACCATGGGGGTGGTTGCCACCCCATCTCATGGGTGGAAATTTTTTATTATATTTTAATCACAAAAGTTGGTAAAAACGTTCATTCTTAGCAAAAAACTTTCTATACATTTTTTTAGTAAAATTGATAATTTTCGATTTATTCGCTATCGAAAGTGTTAGTTTTATATCGAAAATATCAATGTTTTTAATGAGTTTTCTGCTAATAACCCCAAAAGTTTTCGTTTTTTCAAAACAACTTTATGTAACAAAAATGTACCTTTATAAAAAATAAACAAAACCGTTTTTTTAATTTTTCTTAAAGACCAATAGTAATCGAGCTATACTTTATTATATGTTGGCTCTTCTTCGTCAAATGCTAAATATTCTAGTTTCAAAGTCAAAAGACGGGAAAACTATGCATTTTTCGAGGATAACTTAATAGAACTAATATAAAGTACTTAAAAATATCTATCCTGAAATTAAAAAGAAGTCTCTAGCTCAAAAATTAAGTGACTTATAATGAAAAGAACGTCAGTCCCCATTTTTTTCAGCGAAAAAGTGATCACAAGCAACCCCCTAATCACCACTCTAATTAAAATTAGTCATTAACCTTATTTGGTCTTTTTTATTCATACATTTTTAACAGGTTCTAGAAGTTTCACCGGCTTAGAATGACTAGTTTTAAAAAAAAATGGAGTTAAAAATGAATAACGAATTTTTGTAGTTTGGAAAAATGCCTTTTTTTTCAGAATAGCAAGATTAGCATCAGAGATACGAAAAAGTGTTTAAATATGAAATTGTAGCTTGTTTAATTCCCAATAACACAGTTTACAAAAATATTTTCTACGGTAAAAATTTAGTGAGCTATTGACAATTAAAGCTTGTAATAACATGCAAAAACCACCTTTACCATCCCTCTAAAAGTCACCTCTTTTTGCGACTGAGGATTACAGGAAGATTTAGTATTAATTGACTTATAAATCTTGTAAAAGCCTACAAAATTATTTTTTACAAAACTTTCTAAGATAAAAAATAAAAAAGTTACGGTTAAAAAATCAATATATATTTTTGAAAAAAAAAAAGGAGAAGTCCAATTGGATGCATAATAATGTAAGTTAACGTTATTTTTAGTCATTGGGCTTATTCATTTTTATTTATTTATGTATTATTGATACATTCTAGAAGTTTGACTGGCTTAGAATGATTAGTTTTAAAAAAACTGGAGTTAAAAGCAATTAAGGAATTTTTGTAGTTTGGTAAAAAATGCCATTTTCTTCAGAATAGAAAGATTAGCATCAGAGATACGAAAAAATGTTTCCATATAAAATTGTAGGTTATTTAATTCCCAAGAACTTGGTTTGAAAAAAATTTTTCAACGCCAAAAACTGAGTGTATTGTAAATTAGTAGATATCGAAAAACATTGACTTTTTCTAAACAAAACTAACACTATCGTTAGCGAATAAATCGAAAACTATTAATTTTATCAAAAAAATGTATAGAACATTTTTTGCTTAGAATGAACGTTTTTATCAAATTTTCCGGTCAAAATATAATTAAAAATTCCACCCCCGAGATGGGGTGGCAACCGCCCCCATGATAAAAGCGCCTTTCGGCATCATATAGATTTTGATCCTTGGACTATCCACTACTTATTCTAAAATTTTCAAGCAAATCGATCCATTCTGTAAAAATTGCGAGGTGAAAAGCTTGAGTTCCTGGCCTATAGGTCGTAACAAAAGAAATTAGAAACTTTATCGCTTTTAAAAATGTATATTTTATAAATACAGCCAAAAACCTATCAGTGGTATGTTGTCAAATATGTCTTTGAGTGCCCTAATCACACGATAGTTCAATCCTAAATCCGGAATAACTAAATCCGGAAGTCCTGTCTCGGATTCTACGTCCATTATAAATGTATTTCTTATTCATGCTTTGTTGCTGTGGATGGGAGGAAAATATTTCTTTAGATTTGCCTCCAGTCCTAGCAGGTGTTCCTTGAAAGCCGCTGGAATATCACTCGGCAATGAATTCACTTATGTTCTTTTTGTAGCTTTGTAATTTTCTGCTTCCGCGCGGCGTGTCCACAAATTAAGTTTTTTTTGTTACAGCTTCCACCTTCTCTTTTACTGTAAATTCTGTTACATTGCTACCTAATAAGATCATATTTAAATTGTTCAAGAGGTCAAAAATATCACAAAGATAGGCTGCCTTGATTAACTAATTGACATCATGAAAACTGTTTTTAAATTGAAATATTGCATCACTAGCCGTTGGTGGATGTTTTTCTAAGAACATTGAAATATCTTCATTCAATTCAATAAGTCTTTTAAAAATATTTCCTTTTTATAGTCAACGCACTTCGCAGTGTAAAAGATATTTATGTTTACTTCCCATTTTTTTTCACAAAGCAGAGAATACTCTTGAGTTCAGTGGGCAAGATTTTATAAAAATAAGTTTTACACACTCTTGCATAGATTTGGTTAAAACAGTGGCATATTTTTTGACAGCTAATGCTTCTGTGGGTACCCAAACACATTCTAGTGCTACAGCTTTGATCCTCGGAAAAGCAAGATGTGAAACGGCGAGGCGACCCGGCATTTTGCGTCCGTGGCCCGGTACCGGGTCGCGGCCACCATTTGGGAAACGCTGACTTACTTAATTACATCCTAATGAAAAAAGAGTGTGTGTACTTGGTACGCACCTAAGACGTTATACTTCTATTATTATAATTTCAACGAAATAGATATATTTTAAACAGTTTAATCGTATTTTTATTTAAATATTACACCAATTTTAACACTTAAAATAAAATACCAAAAATTAAAAATACCGTTAATAGTTACGATATTGTTTATGAAGTGTAGTAGCCTTCCGCAGACCTCAGCGCAGTTGCTTTTCCCTTGTAGCCCTATCAGGGAACACAACATTTTACGAAAACCTCCAAAAAGTAAAGGAAGGATAAAAATTTGGGAATGGGTAGTTGAAATTTTCTATTATTATATAAGAAAAAGTTTACAATTCTATTCCATTTTACAAAAATTGGAAAATACGGGGAGAAAAATATTTTCTTGGGGTGAAAAAATATATGTTCAAAAATAGTCTAGAATTGGATAAAATGACTAATTCTAAGCAACTTTTATTCTATAGGGTTTTTTACTCAGTCAATACTTTTCGAGTTATTTGCGAGTGAATATGTTCATTTTTAACAAAAAAAAAACATGTTTTTGGACGGTTTTTCGGAGAAAACTCAAAAAGTAAGTATTTTATCGAGCAAAAATATAGCCTATAAAAAATTGAAAAAAATGGTTTATGCGTGAGGTCTGCAGACACAGCAAAAGCAGAGTTGTAGCTAATGAAAGGTAGGTTTTTCTTCGTCAAATTTCAAATCAAATATTTCAATGTGAAATAACCAAAAAACGGAGCACTTTTCGGGGAAAGTTCATTACAACTTTTTTAAAGCATTTAAACAAATGTTTATTGATGTTTTTTTAAAAAAACTTTTAACATTAAAAGTAAGTGAGTTACACTTAAAAAATTGTTGGCCCCTTTTATTTTTTGGAAAAAAATGGCGAAAATCACCCCTAATTAGCTTCTCAAATAAAATTAATCGTCACCGCTTTACAAGTTACTTTACTTATGTATTGTATAATATGTCATCTATAAGTTTTATTGGTTCAATGCGCTCAGTTTTGAAAAAAAGTGTTTTTAAAATAAAAATTTTTTTTATTTTAAAAAATAATGGAATTGTTAATGAAATTAACTTAAAAATTATTAGTAATACAAAAAATCTCAAACAGTAAAAAAATATACGTTTTGCTTTTCTGAATATTTTTGATTTTTTGTTTTCTTGTCAGACAAAAATTGGTTATGCTATGGCTGTTCAAAATTTGCATAAACTCGTGATTAGTTACTCGATCAAGCCATTTTAACTACAGCTTTTTCAAAAATAAGCACTTTGAACCGATGAAACTTACAGATCATATAAATAATACATAAGCAAAGTAACTTGTGAAATGGTAATGATAAAATTTATTTGTAATGCTAATTAGGAGGTGATTTTCGCGATTTTTTTATCAAAAATAAAAGGCACTTACTTTTAAATAAATAAATAGGAAAAGACTGTTTGACTTGAACACACCTCTATATAAATCTAAACGGGAACTGGTGTATGTTTTCAAAAGACTGATAGTGTGTAAATAAATTTAATAAATCAGCTAAGTACTTTCAGCATATTAATGCCATCATCAGAGCTATCCTATAAAAAGACTAAGTTGGAAAATCTTATTCATAAAAAATTATAAAGTGAAACTTACGTCTTATAGGTGCCTTTTGACTTACTTTTAATGTTGTTTAAGTTTTTTAAAAAACAAAAATAAACGTTTTTTAAACATTTTAAAAAACTTAAAATAAATTTTCCCCGAAAATTGCTTGGTTTTTGGGTTATTTCACATTGAAATATTCGATTTGGAACTTGACGAAGAAGAACCTACTTTTCATTAGCTGCAACTCTGCTTCTACTGGGTCTACAGACCTCATGTATAAACGATTTTTTTTATTTTTTTATGAGCTATATTTTTGGTAAGAATAATTTTGAAGTTATACTTCTTTAGGCGCCATTGAGAGTAAAATTTTTCATAAATCTGCGCGCATGCGCACACAGTATGACGTTTAGTTGCTAATCTTTCAAATTATGTATCAGCGCAAATAAGCCATTAAAATAATATATTAATGTTTTTTTAGTCAATATATTATTTATTATAATTTTGTGTCTTTGGATTTGTCTTCCTTGGGTGTAAAATAAAAAAACATCTATTTTTATATTTCACTTGTCACCGTGATGTGTAATTATGTATATCTGAAACGTCAGTAACATGCGCCTTGATGGCCTGGTTGGTAGAGCATTGGACCAGAGATCGAGAAATCGCGAGATTGCGGGTTCAAATCCCGGACGATTCATACTTTTTCTTTTTTTTTAATATTTGGCATTGTTAAGTTTTGGTTAATTTTTGGTTATTATTGTTAATTTCTTGTATTGTAACTGCTAAGTATATTTATTTCGTTGAAATTATAATATAATAGAAGTATAACTTCTTACGTGCGTACAAAGTACACACACATTCTTTTTTTTTTTCACTAAAGTAATTACTTTTTGAGTCATATCCGAAAAACCGTATACAACATGTTTTATTTTGTTAAACATGAACATAGTCATTCACAAATAACTCGAAAAGTATTGACTTAGTGAAAAAACTCTATAGAACAAAAGTTGTTTAAAATCAGTCATTTTATCCAATTCCGGTCTTATTTTGAATGTATATTTTTCGCCTTCGAGAGGGGGGTATTCCCCTCCATTTTTGTAAAATGAAGGGGATGTAGAATTGTATTTTTTTTTTATATAATAATAGACAATTTTAACTATTCATTCCCAAATTTTCATCTTTCCTTTATGTTTTTTGGGGGTCAGATTGTTCTTTGATCGGGCTATTGATGAATAGTAGAAAATCTAAATAAATATATTTGCTAACAAATTATCAGTAGTAATTGCACAAGAGCTCTAAAATTATTGAATTTTTCCCGAGTGACACTTTGACAGTTTTAATTTGACAGTGAAATTATGTCAAAGTGTCATGAGGACAAAAATTCTATATTAATTTTAGAGATCGAGTGCAATTTGTTGCGATTATTTCATGAATAAAACTGTTCAAAACCAAAATTATATTGCAATTTATTTATGTAAGTACAAATTAGTACAATTAAACACACAGTTGTTATAAATATTTGACGATTGAGGGTCATCACTTTTATAATTTTTAAAACATTAATTGTCATTAATGTCACTGAATGTATTTTTTCGTAGCAACGAACGGCATCTGACGTAATATACTTGACGACGGGAAATTATCAAAAATTATCAGTTTAATTTAGATTTCTGTAGCTTTCGATTGGTCAAAATCTCCTATGAATGAAATAATCATTAATATCTGTCACCGTCCTATACAGGGTGTCCCAGACTAAGTTACCCACGCTATATCTCTTAAACGAATAGAGATTTTCGAATGGGACAAAAGGTGATATATTCTACTTGTAATACACTTTAATATGGCGTACAAAAAATCATCCCCTAAATAATCATCCCTTAGTTACAATCCCTAACTTTAATTTTTTTAATAGCACCCTGTATATTTTTGTATAGTTTTGGATGTGGTCTTTTATCGTCTATTCAACACATTTTTTGAAAATAAAATCGGTTCGTATATAACCTAGAAACTATCAGTTTATTTTTGTTAAATTGTGTGTCCCAGACTAATTTATCCAGGCTATATTTCTTAAACGAATAGAGATTTTCGAATGGCACAAAAACTGATCTATTCCATTTGTAATACACTTTCATATGGCGTAGAAAAAATTCATCCCCTAAATATTCATCCCTAACTTACAGGGTGCTATTAAAAAAAATAAAGTAAAGGGTTGTAACTAAGGGATGAATATTTAGGTGATATTTTTTTTCTAGGCCATATTAAAGTGTATTACAAATGTAATAGATTATTTTTGTCCCATTCGAAAATCTCTATTCGTTTATGAAATATAGCCTTGATAAATTAGTCTGGGACACACAATTAACAAAACTAAACTGATATTTTCTTGGTTATTTACGAACCGATTTTATTTTCAAAAAATGTGTTGAATGGACGATAAAATACCACATCCAAAACTATAAAAAAATATATAGGGTGCTATTAAAAAAATTAAAGTTAGGGGTTGTAACTAAGGGATGATTATTTAGGGGATGATTTTTTTGGACGTTATAATAAAGTGTATTACAAGTAGAATATATCACCTTTTGTCCCATTCGAAAATCTCTATTCCTTTAAGAAATATAGCGTGGGTAAGTTAGTCTGGGACACCCTGTATATAATCGAATTA
The DNA here is from genome assembly GCF_917563875.1 of Diabrotica virgifera virgifera. Taxonomy (NCBI): domain Eukaryota; kingdom Metazoa; phylum Arthropoda; class Insecta; order Coleoptera; family Chrysomelidae; genus Diabrotica; species Diabrotica virgifera. Next base: position 202,864,820 of record NC_065444.1, on the reverse strand, counting down.
ACAAAAACACCCTTTCATAATATATTTGCATTAATACAAAACTTAAAAGATAGAATTTTATTAAAGACGAAATTAAAAATTCGTATGACAGTAATGACGATGACAGAATGCTTTTGCATGATGGCCGATTGCGATGTTTAATCGATAGTTGTTCAAGTAATTAATATTGAATAAGTATCTAAGTAATTACTGAATCTTCAAAGTTTCGATTTATCTTTTATGAATATAATTGCAAAATACTACAGAATTTCAATTCTGCAATACTTGCAGAAGTAAATAAATTTTAAGTTCACTCAAATAAATAATCGATTACTGCCATCGACCGCGTACATTCAATCTCAGTTAATTTGATTAATCGCGGCAGGTAAATTAAAATTATTCTTTCAGTACAATAAAGTGTTACTTTACTGCGGCAAATGGCGTCAAATGAGTACAATAATGAATGACTTTAGTGACGGTTGGCGATAAAAATCTTTATCCCGTTTACAAGGAAATTTTTCACCAGTGTAGAATAAATTATATATATATTAGCGCTGCAGGCCTCAGGGGCCCATGGCTTGAAATTTTTCAACTGTCTTTCTCCACTTTACTCTGTCCAGGGCAGCTGTCTTCCAGTTTACAACGCCTGCTCTTTGTAGATCCTCTTTGGCTGCTTCCAGCCACTTTTTCCGCGGTCGACCCCTCCTTCTTCTTCCCTCACCTCTTAACAATATACTCTTCGCCCATCGGTCCCTTGACATCCTTTCCACATGTCCTAGCCAGCGAAGTCTTCTAGTTTTTACCATATGGCTGATTACTGTCTTCCCAAACAGTTCTTGAACTTCCGCATTCGTCCGTCTTCTCCATTCGGTCTCTCCCACTTTCACACCACCGAAAATCTTTCTCAGCACACTCCTTTCCCATCTTTCCAATGCATTTTCTTCTCTCTTATTCAGAACCCAACATTCACTACTATACAGTACTGTAGGTTGTATCACCGTACTATATAACCGCAATTCTGCTGCTCTTGAGATAAGACTACTTTTTAAAAGTATGCTCAATGGTCCAACTGCTCGTCTTCCCTTCGCAATTCCTTTTTCAATTTCTGGAACTTCATCTCCTTTCTCTGTTACAGTGAGCCCTAGGTATTCAAGTTCTTTTACTTTCTCGAAACAATATTCTTTTCCATCGTTATCTATTCTAATTTTCAAAACCTGTTCTTCATTTAGTGTATATCCCATTTCCATAAATTTTGTTTTGTGTTCGTTAATTTTCAGACCGTACTGCTCAGCTTTTCTTTCGAAAAGGTTAAATACTCTTAGCAGTTCTCTTCTTGTTCTTGTTATCAATACTATGTCGTCTGCATATGCAAGTACCTGAGTTCTTCTATCATGGATCGTACCTTGCGTTCTGATCCCGCTCTCTCTGAATATTGCCTCTAATACACAATTGAAAAGGACAGTTGATAGAGGGTCTCCCTGCTTCAAACCCCTTCGTACTTTAAATTTTCTGAGAGGCTACCCTCCAGTGCTACTCGATTAAATAAATACAGTAGAATAAATTAGATTTTCTTTTATTGTCGCCTGTCATCGTCTGGAATATAGTACAAAGCGCTTAACGACTACGAACTTATAAATTTTGAAACCAAGCCAAATCCGCCGCATCGGTGGTCTTAATACTTTCTGAAAGAATTTTTAATTTGAATAAGATATCTATTATTAATTTCGGCTTATTGAAATATTGATAAAGGCATGATGGCTTTTATAACTAATATTATTCTAAAGGAAATCAATTTATTAACTCCTGGATATGTAATTTGGAAATATCTTGAAACAATTTTAGTGTATTAGTTACTATTTGGATAGGTACACTCTAAAAAATTTAGTTCGTAATATTGATTAACAGTGATTACTGAATAGTATTTCGTTGTCACAACAATTTAATTTGTTGTTTCAACGAACTTTTAGACATTGACGAATGTATTTGGTTATTGTCACAATGACTGAATAATAATTGTGAGAATAACTAGAGAACATTAATCAATAACACTCAATTTATTCAGCCAATAACTTAGTTTCGTATATTTAATAAATACTGTTAATTCTGACAGCAACTCACGTTCTTGATTTCGTAGATGACAAGCAATTACCTTGGTTTATTGTGACAACGTACAGATTTCATTAAAACAATGTACAAATGTTGTTAATATAGAGTAATATATGATTATTGAATAGATGCAAATTGATTGTTGTGACAACGAATGCATTAATCAATCTACTACTGCATTTAATTCCCACAATCAATGCGTTTATTGTGACAATAATCGTAGTTGTTGAGACAATAAATGTTTTGCTTGACCATTTGAAAGTTAACGGCTTTTCCTTATCGTGATACCCCTAGCTTCTCTGTGTTACCAAAGTACCGAATAATAATTGCATTTCGTTTTTAAGTGTAGTCCGTAGTAGAAGGAAGTTTTTGTGTGTCTATTATCGTGAAATTTCGGTCGAATTCTTTTTAAATGTATTCATTTTTTTCCAATCCTGAGAAAACTAATTGTTATTTTTAAAAATTTACATGCAAAATAAAATATTTCAATGTTATCGAGGGTCTGAAGTCCCTGAGAACCTCTATAATGATTATTTTAATAAGTCACAGGGGTGAAAAAGAGAAAATTTAGTATGATTTTTAATTTCAATTAGGCATACCATTCAACAGAAACTTTTTGTTTATTTTAAGGGACTTTCTGCCCTCGGTAATAATGTAATATTTTATTCTGCGTTTAAATTTTTAAAAAATACTTATTAGTTTTCTCAGAATTCAAAAAAAAATGAATGCACTTAAAAAGAATTCGATCGAAATTTTGCACCTGCGCTCTCCAAAAGGATTAAAGTGTTATACATTTTTGGAATCACTATTTCAAACGCTTTTAAATAAGCTGTCACATGACGTACTTTTCCATTAAAAAAATCAAAGTTACGCCGCGCCTGTCACCTGAAGAGGGATCGTGTAAAGTTCGAAACATTGATGTTATAATATACTTTGATTATTTTAAAAATCGACCTGTCCGAGCGTTTTGCTTATGTGTTAAAAATAAATAAGTTAATAAGGGGGTGGGGGAGTGTAACACTTATTCTAGTACACTGTATAAGTGAAATCATATGAACAATCGCACAGTGTAAAGTCCTTTAGCTTTAGGAGAAAAAAGGGGGATTTAAAAAATTATTAATAATCAATTAATATCATACATTGGGCTATTGCATTCAGTAATTATTAATATAAAATACGTTCATAGTAGGAATGAACGGAATTAATTGTAACAATAAACGGAAATAATTGTAGAAATAAACGAAATACGTTAGGAGAAATAACACTGTTATTGACACAACGAATAGTCTTCGTCGGTCAATTAACGACGTTGTTGTTTCAATAAACAGTGTTCGTTCACTCAGTGAACAGATTTCGTAATATCAATAAATAATGTTCGTTGACTCAGTGAACAGAGTTCGTAATACTAATAAAGTGATAATATGGTATACATAATGAATGTTCATCCATTCAATAAACGTAATACATTGGCTCAACGAATGAAAATATTGAATTGATGAACATCGTTTTGTTGTCCCAATAAAACCAAGAATTGGACAAATTTTAAGGATTGCGTTTGTTGTCTGAATTAACATTTTTATTGATATTACGTACCTTTTTCGTTGAGTGTACATTGTGTTTACTTAAATATATTAAATATTATGTTTTATTATTCTTGATATTATTAGCATAGATGCAGTCTTATTTTAAGCTAATACTATAATACCTTTATATTTGGTTGGAACGTTAAAACTGGCTATGGTAGGGGAGCCCAAGCGGAAATTTTTGCGGTTACTCGAGCGCGTCAGATTATTACATGGGGAGAAACTTTAAATAACAAACATTTATTATAGAAAAAGACAGCAAATACAAAATAAGTGATTGATGTGATCGTTCATGGGTATTCTTTCATTTTTTCAACTGTAAGTACATGCAAAACAGTGTATAATTTAAAAATCTGATATCAGGTCGAAAAAATGAAAAATACACTTATTCAATATTTTTGAAAAACCTATTAGGCTATTGATTATGTATTATATAAAGGAACTACAACGTTAACGGGGTTTTATTATTTCATATGGTCAATGAATCTCTATACGAAAAAACCGCGGAGTGCTACCATTTAAAGGGGTGCTTTTTTGGGAAATAAGTGAATTAGTCCCTGGGCACAGGTAACATTAGGGTGAGTTCTATGCACTTTTGGTACAAACCGGTCTACATAAAAACTGTTCCTGGTTTAATTTTCTATCTAAATATAACTTTTTAAAGTCAAAGATACTTTTTTTTACAAAAATATATTCAAAAGAAAACGCACAAAGAAATCCAAAAGAAAGAAATTTTGTTTTTTGTCCCATAACTTTTGTTCACGGGGATATAGGTATAGACATTGCTTCACAGAAAAAAAACTTACATATTTTCTCTTTAAAATGATGTTTGGTAGAGGTCATCAGGATTTACAGTTTTCGAAATATGATTTTTCAAATTTCGCTACTCAGCAATTTTGGGCAATTTTCCTTGTTATTTCGCAAATATTGTTTGTAATAATATTGTGTAACTTGTTTCTACGTAACTTTAGGTATATGCAATGGTACACGTAATAGGAATAGAAATCAATTACCTTTAAAATGGTCTACTGTATAATGTTGTACGACTTCTTTTAAAGAGGTTACCTTTTTCAACGAATTTTTATATTTTTTACGATTATTTTTTAAATTTCCCATTATAACTTTTTTTCTATATGGTATATATTATATAATAAAAAAGAAAGTTTATTTTGTTTACTTTAAAATGGTGTATTATAAAAAATTCTAGGGTTATTTTTGAATAAGATATGCCTTTTCAAATTGTAATAAGTACTTGCAAGGATTTTTGATTTTAGGATTATTTTTTAAATTCCTCATTATAACTTTTTTATGTGATTGTGTGTTATGATTGAATGCTATTTTTTATAGGTACCTAATACTTTGGATCCACTTGACTCGGCCGGGCAAACTTAAAAATATGGATTAATTCAAATATTTACTGTCAAAGCTCCTGCACCACAAGCTTTGCTTGAAAAAATAGCATGTAAATGTACCAAAGGATGTACAAAAAACTGCGCTGCGGTTGTAGGAAGACAAAAATTAGTTGTTCAATATTCTGCAAAGAGTGCATGTGCATGGGTACTAATTGTGGGAACTCTAAGATAACTGAGGTGTCACAGGAAGATATTGAAGCTAATGCTAACGAAGAGATGGAGTTTGAATTTGAAAATTATTTAAATGTCAACGTTTAAATAATTTTAACTAAAGTGATGTTTTTTAAGACTAATGTTTATGTAATTTTTATAAAAGAAATAATTTTAAATAATACAGGTAAAAAATATCAAAGAATCACTCGGTTTCCATTGTGTTTAAATATAGATGATACACCATTTTAAAGAACAGAAAGTAAGCCCTCTTTGTTGCGCAATATATAGATAGTATAAGAAAAAAAAGTTATAATGAGAAATTTCAAAATAATCATAAAAAATGTAAAAAATAATATTTTTTTATATTAGGTATTATATAAAGTATATAATAGGTATATTATATAATAATTTTATTTTATTCTTATATTATATTATAAAAAAATCGCTAAAGGTATAAAACCTTGAAAAACCATAAACTCTTTAAAACAAGTCGTACAACGTTATACAGTAGACCATTTTAAAGGTAATTGATTTCTATTCCTATTACGTGTACCATTGCATATATAGTATTTTTACTACAAAAACGTTATTACGTAGGTCAAAATTTTTGACGTAAGAGAACTGTCAAAACATTAGAATGTGACTTTTCATTATTGCCATGTTTTTATAAACATGACAATAATGAAAAGTCACATTCTAATGTTTTGACAGTTCTCTTACGTCAAAAATTTTGACCTACGTAATAACGTTTTTGTAGTAAAAATACTATACCTAAAGTTACGTAGAAAAAAGTTACAGAACAATATTTGCGAAATAACAAGGAAAATTGCCCAAAATTGCTGTGAGTGGCGAACTTTGAAAAATCATATTTCGAAAACTGTAAATCCTAATGACCTCTACCAAACATCATTTTAAAGAGAAAATATGTAAGTATTTTTTCTGTAAAGCAATATCTATACCTATATCCCCGTGGACAAAAGTTATGGGACATCAAACAAAATTTCTTTCTGTTGGGTTTCTTTGTGCTTTTTCTTTTGAATATATTTTTGTAAAAAAAAGTATCTTTGACTTTAAAAAGTTTTATTTAGATAGGAAATTTAACCAGGAACAATTTTTATGTAGACGTATTTGTACAAAAAGTGCATAGAACTCACCCTAATGTAACCTGTGCCCAGGGACTAATTCACCCTTTCTCAAAAACGCACAACTTTAAATGGTAGCACTCCGCGGTTTTTTCATATATAGATGTCCACTGACCATATCAAATAATAAAATCCTGTTAACGTTGTAGTTCCTTTTAGCTATCTTAATTTGAATATAATCAATAGCCTATATCGAATGGCACCAAATACGATCCCTCACGGAGCTGGGGTAAGGGGTTACTTTAAAATCTTAAATGCAGACTTGGATTCCTTACGTAAAAATAAGTAAATTTTATTCGAGACATTTTTTCGAATTATGGATAAATGGCGCTATGATCTAAAAAAAAAAGATTGTTGGAAATGAAAAATTTTACTTAATTTTTTTGGTTTTAGGACCTACTTTTCACAATCCAGTAGGTCCCAAAAGCTCTCGAGTGACTACAGATTTAGCATACTTTGCTCCCCTACCACTGATTCACATGTTTATCGCGTCTGCGAACAGCTTGTCATGAATTGTCCGAAATATTTGAGATACGGGTTCTTAAAGATAAACTTTTTGATCCTTTATCTAATATATTGCATTTTCAAAAATGGGGATGCACACGAAAATTTTGTATAAAAGTTTGAGATAACAACTTTATTTTAAAATAAAAGTGTTTAACATTTTTATCCAGTTGCAATGCGAAGTCAAAACTGTATTAATTTTCACTTAGTTCAGAGAGCGTAAACCAGCACTCTAATCTAATTATTTTATATTAGCATTACTCCTTCGAGTAACATAGGCCCGTTTTCCGTTGTAATTTACCACGCTGAACAGACAGGGCCGTGAATTGCAAGTTTTAGAATTCCCTCTTGCCTTCTTCTCTTTAGCATCAATCTGCCTTCCAATTTTTAGAAGCCATAGAGGTGTTACCAGGAAAACGGTCCAATAAGCTTTTAATTAAATATCTTTTAAAAATATTTTTTAATATTTTTATTGGGATGAAAACTTTGACTTTTATGTAGTATATGCCGCTAAGAACCTATTGCCATCACGTTAGTGGCAATGCAGGGACTAGCTGGCTGAAAAATTTCACTTGGATCAGAGATAGCAAACCTATGCCTCTCTGATGATGTCTCTAATAAAAGGCGAAATCTTCGATTAGAGTGCTGGTTTGCGCTCTCTGAACTAAGTAAAAATTAAGTCAGTTTTGGCTTCGCATTGCAACTGAATAAAAATGGTATACATTTTTATTTTATATTAGTATTACTCCTTTCAGTAACATAGGACCATTTTCCGTTGGAATTAACCACACTGAACAGACGGAGTCGTGAATTGCAAGTTTTAGAATTCCCTCTTGCCTTCTTAGCCTCAGCATCCATCTGGCTTGCAATTTTTAGAAGCCATGGAGGTGTTACCAGGAAAATGGCGCAATAAGTTTTCAATAAACTATCTTTTAAAAAAATATTTAAATATTTTTTTAGGATGAAAATTTTGACTTTTAACTTTACCTTAGTTATTTATTATGTATTGTAAACACTTGACGTGCGAAACTATTCCCGAAATTTTTCATCTCCACATCAACTCCAAGTGAAAATAGGTTTTTCTTCGTACGAAGGGCAGAACCAAACAGGAGAACTAATCAAGATTTTACAGCCAGCGAACCTTCAGTTTAGCGTCGAAGACTTGTTCGCGTCAAGATGCGCAAGGAGCACTTCGACAGGCCCGCCGTAAGCGGGCGTGCAAGGGGTGCACCGCAAACAAACAGAACAAGTAAGGACGGAGAGCAATTACTGTTTTTCTTTTATACGAAATATAGCGTCAGCTGAATCACCAACCGGAAATGTAAAAGTTTATTTTTTTATAAAAGTCTGTCAATGTATCTGATTTCATTACAGCTGAATATGTACGTTTGAAAAGATAACTATATTCAGAACCTGCGATATAAACAAAATAGCACTTAACTTATCCACTCGCATTTGTTTAGGTAATAAATTTCAAAAGCATTATAATTTGCCTGTGTTTTAGTTACTATTAAAAACTTTTTTATCGACTTATTAATGTATGCTAGGCTGAATGGGCTATAGACCAGGGCGGCAGAATTCAGGGGGCGTAAAATTTTGGTAAAGTAAAAAATGCCGGTAGGGGAAGCGACAAATTGTGGATAGCCCAGTGGTGGTGTTAAAGCGACTGAAGCTTACCTAATTCTTCAATCAAACTGAGGCATCTTTACTGTGGTAAGTGTGTTATGAAAGCATTATTGTAGTTTTAAAATTTTTTATTACAAAATCTAATACCTTACATTCCTCAATTATATTAACCGAAATAAAATACATTTTGATATAGGTAGCAAATTATTTGCGTTAAACCTAATAGCCCAGTAATTGACTTCCAAGTTGGACTGGCACCGTAGGTGTTGGCGTTGGTTGCTTTTAGTTGGGAGGTGAAAGTCACCTCGTCTCGGGGGTGAAAATGCCAACATTTAAAATAAGCCCGGAAATGGATAAATTGACTAATTCATTTAGCTTTTGCAAAACTGCCCTATATTCATTATTTTTTGTCTTATGTTATTGCAAAATAAAGGTCTCTGGAATAAACAAATTTAATAACTTTTAAACTAATTAATGGATCTGTCTCAAGTTTTGAGGATTTGTTAAGTACCAAAATACCCAACTTAGGGTGGAACCCTAAAATTCTATGTTTAATTTACTAAAAGATATTAAAAAATATGGATTTTTATTTATTTTGCACTTTGCGAAGCAACAAATTGTCATTTAACATTCAAAAATAAATATTTTGAAGTTTTTTAAGAGTTCTAAAAAATTAAATTTTTTAATGTTATATCAGCTCTTTAGCATCTTAATGGGGTGGGTACAAAAATTCGAAAAAATCGCGTTTCTTGTACTAAATTGTTAATAAGTAAAAAATGGACGCGAACTCTAGGCAGGAAACAGGTAGGTTTTCTTCCTATAGGTCTACAATAACTAAAAAAGTAATCAGCTACGTAAATATTTGAGTGTCCTGAGAGAATCCTTATTTCTCTGGGCTAATCGCCGTATTTCACGTTCACTTATTGGAACTTTATTAAATTTTAAAGCCGTATTTCTTTTTATCCTTTAAATTATTTTGCTTAAAACCATTCTTTAACTATAAAATAATTATATATTGAGTTATTTTTTTTTAATTGTAATGATTATAAAAATTTGTACTTTTTTAATGCATTTTTAAAACAAGCCATCATTTAAATAATTTTGTAGCAATTTGTATTATTTAAGAATACAATAATTACATTTTTGTTTCGTAGTAAGTGTTTTTTAAGAATATTAATGTATAGTTTTAAAATATTGTATTGCAAATCATCATTATTAAGTGGTTATTATTTGCGAAGTCCTTTTCCTTTTCCTTTTTGTCACACCCATATATATGTAAGAAAACTAAAGGACTTTCTGAAAGACCAATCTATATAGTTATAACTAAAGAAGGGGCGGCATAATTGGAATAGCACGCGGGCGGCCCAACTGTTAGCAGCGGCTCTGCGGTTCGATGCTGATTTCCTACCCGCCAACTTCACCATTTCACAGTATTTAGCCTCTACTCTTACAAGTGAGATACTCAAAGAAGATCTTACTCCTACCATGCCAGAATACTTCATTAAATCGTCGCCTTAGAATCAAACTATTCTAAGTCCACTTTTGAAAATTTTACAGGAGAGGATTTTTAAAGTTTTGAAGTTTAAGTATCTTAATAGTAAACTAAATGAGAATAAATTTATTTATTTTAGTAACCATAATGATATGTACTTTAGAACAACTGCAGTTTGCATTAGATATTACCAACAGTTTTTGAGAAAAAAAATATTATAAACAACAATGTTTGGACATAGAATAATTTGGACCCGTAATTGAGGTAGTAATTAATATGGAATATTACTTTATCAACATCTATAATAATTAAAGAAAGAACGAAGCAAGTTTAATGGTATAATATGCTTATGTTTTTTTTTATTTCAATTAACGTGTCTCGGCTGCTGCGGCCATTGACACAAGGAACATTACAATAACAATAAATAATTAAGTTAAATTTACAGTAGGTGGTATACTTTACAATATTTAAGGAACTCTATCACATTACACAATTTGTTTTTAGAGTTTAAAATAGTACACAAATTTCCGTGGATGCCATATTTGGTCCGTCCTGCTGCGTAGTGGTTGCACTCCACAAGTAAGTGCAGTACACTTAGTCGAGTGTTGCAGTGTTGGCAGTTTGGAGGTTCTTCGGGAACCATCAAGTATGTGTGCCCAATTCTGAGCCTTCTGATGATGGTCTTCGGTTTCCTTTCCATTTTTACCAGTCTAGGTCCTAAAATGCTTGGTTGGATGGACTTTAATTGGGTAGTGCACTTGCTCCACTGATTTTGCCACATTGAGGTAGATAACTTTTTGATTTCAGTTGTTATGTCTTGAAACAACTGAATATTTTCATCTGTAAGATCATAGCGACGTGCTTCCTTTGCTGCGTGGTCAGCATTCTCGTTTCCTTTGATACCAACATGTGACGGATTCCATATAATCGAAACTGAAGTACTTGATTTAGCAAGTGCTGTACATTTTTCATGGATTTTAATAACTATTGGATTTGTTGTATAAATTTTTCTAATTGAATGTATGGATGATAATGAGTCTGTGCAGATTGCTAAATTTTTGGTACCCTGCATTGGAACCTCTAGAGCTTTGAGTATGGCGTAGAGTTCAGCTGTGAAAATACTAGTCATCTTGGGTAGTCTACACATGGCTAGTATATTATTTGTGGAAGTAACAGCACATCCTACACTTTCTTCATCTTTAGATGCATCTGTGTACATTATGTTATCAAACTTGCCTCTATTAATTATATCGTTAAAAGTTTGTCTCATGAGTATCGTGGAGGTTTCCATTTTCTTATATCTGCACAAATTTACGTTAAAGGCAGGTAATATTTTTAGCCAAGGTGGAGTATTGGGCTGAATAATAGGGTGGTGAGATTAAGGTCAATATTTTCTAAGAGTGGCAATAGGAACTGTAGAGATCAATTGGAAATAGCTGAACTGTGTGTTCCCGTTAACTGAATATTTTTAATGAGTTGGCAAGATATATTATTAGGATTTGCAGAGACCTTGGCAAAATTGGAGTTTAATAGACGTTGTCTTCTAATATTTAAAGGGGGTTTACACGATTCGACATATACATTTTCTGTAGGACTAGATCTAAAGGCTCCGAGGCATATTCTTAATGAAGTGTTTTGAATTGTATCTAGTGACTTTAAATAAGTTTTAGGGGCAGTCATATATAATATAGACCCATAGTCTAACTTAGATCTTATTAGGGCTCTGTATACTCTTAACAGTATTTCTTCTTCGGCTCCCCATTGGCGATTGGCTAATGATTTTAAAAGATTTATACTTTTTGCAGCATTGGCTTTGGTTTTTTCTATATGCCTCTTCCATGTTAATTTTTTGTCAAAAATTACCCCTAGAAATTTGTGATTTTCAACTACTTGTAGTGGATGCCCTTTTAATGTTATGTGTGGAAGAGTTTGCTTATATTTTTTGCTAAAGTTAATTACTTTAGTCTTTGTTGGTGAGAAGCTAAAACCAACTTTATTAGACCAGTGACATATGTTACCAATGGTATTTTGCAAAAGTGTACTAATGGAGCTTGTTACTTTACCCGAGCAGTAAATGATTAGATCATCCGCATAGATATTATGTTTGACAGAAGCTTGTATTAAGGAACTAACGTCGTTAAGAAGCAGTAAAAATAAGGTTGTGCTAAGGACTGATCCCTGAGGCACTCCTGTCTCCAGGATATATGAGGGAGACATTTTATCATTAGCTGAGACTTTGAAACTTCTGTTAGTTAAAAAATTCTCAACAAACAGATATATGTTTCCAGATAAATTAGACTCTTGCAGTTTTTCTAGAATTGCCGGCCTTGATGCTGTGTCGAAAGCACTTTCTATATCGAGAGAGAGTTACAAGATTATTTCTATTAAAGAATGCCTCTATGATGTCGAATTGAAGAGTGATAAGATTATCCATTGTGCAACGATTCGGACGAAATCCTGATTGGGCAGAACTGATAATGTTACGTGTTTCAAGATACCAAAGTAAGCGTTTGTTGACAATTTTCTCCAGGAGTTTGCAAAGTGTGCACGTTAATGAGATGGGTCTAAATGACGTAGTTGTATTGGTAGAATTATCGTTTTTTTTTAGTGGAATAGTTATAACTTGTCGCCAAAATGATGGAAATTGGTTACCTAGCCATATGTTGTTGTAGAATTCTAGTAACTTTATTAGGGAATCTTCATGAAGATGTTTTAGAAATATCGATGGAATGTCATCTGGCCCTGCGGCACTATGTTTTAGGGAATTAACAGCTTCGAGTAATTCGTCGATCGTTAGTGGGAGATTGACAGGATTATCATTGGAATAATTTGGATTCTTATGTGCAAAACATTTATTTGATATATTTATAGTTCCACATGCGCTGGTATTATGTTTTGTTTTACTTGAGAAGTATTTGGCAAGTGTATTTACAATCTGCTGATCATCAGTTATGACATTATTATCTTCTATAACGGCTGGAATTTTATGTGTTGTATATCTACCTTTCATCTGTTTTATTTTAGTCCATATTTGACTAGGAGGTGTGTCAGAAGTTATGCTACTGATGTATTTGTTCCATGAGTCCTTTTTGCTTTCTTTTACAATTCGCTTAGATTTAGCTCTTAGTTTTCTAAAATGTATTAGATCCGCTTGGTTTCTAGTTTTACGGAATCGGTTTAATGCTATTTTACAATCTTTTACAGCTAGTTTACACGATTCATTCCACCACGGAACACATTTTTTAGAGGGATCGATATGGTATTTGTCGATACATTTTTCAGCAGAAGTTATAATGCAATCAATCAGCATATTAAGATCTTCATCAGCAGAGTTCATAAAAGACATTTGATCTGTCTGTTCCTTGACAGTTAAACTAAATAAATCCCAATCAGCGTGAGCAATTTTCCACTTAATTTTGCTTTGTCTTTGTGAGTTATCATTGTTAGAAATTAAAATGGGAAAATGGTTGCTGTCATAGAGACTTTCCAGTGTTTTCCATGTAAGATGTGTAGATCATTCTGGATTACAGATGCTCAAATCAATGGAAGAGAGTGTACCCGTTTGGATATGAAAGTATGTGCTGCTTCCAGTGTTTAGAAAATTAAGGTTGGAATTGATTATGATATTTTCGATCATTTTACCTCTACCGAAAGTATTACCGGAGCCCCACATAGTGCTATGTGCATTAAAATCTCCAACTAGGATAAAAGGTTCAGGAAGTTGGTTAATTAGGCTTGTAATTTCCAGAGCAGTTAGGGTGTGATGTGGAGGAATATATACGTTACATATTACAATTTTATTTGGACACCAGGCAGTTACGGCGACGGCTTCTAGAGTTGTTGTTAAGTGGAATTCTTGGTGGAATATATCTGTAGAAATAAATATAGAGCTACCACCACTAGCTCGTGCATGTGATGTTCGTATAAAGTGATAGGAAGCATAATTTTTAAGGTATGGGTTATGGTTACTAGTAAAATTGGTTTCTTGCAAACAAATGATATCTGGAAAAGTATCAGAAACAAGTAGTTGAAGATTTTCTAGATGAGGGTAAAACCCATCACAATTCCATTGAATTAAACTGAATGGGATGTATTAAAATGGGAGATTTGTGAGTGCTGCGACCTTTGAGATCGATCGGAAAGGTACTCATCGTCAGATTGTTCGCATGATGAACTTAAGTTTGCTAAACTTGCGGTTTCAAAGCTATCCAGTTCTAGTTGCTTTTTGATCTTTTTACTTAAACGGGTAAATCGGTTTTTTACGGTTCTATCTGAAAGAGTTGGGTATATAGCATGTAGGTTTAAAAGTATACTTTTTACATCATCCGTGAGCTTTTTCGCTTCCGAGTAAGGATCAGGATATCCGAAAGTATTTTCAAGGAAGAAAATGAAGTTATCTATGGGTATTTTAAGAAAAGATAAAGAGGTTTTAAATACAATTAAAGTCAGAAAACTGCAATATCTGGGACATGTTATGAGGGGTGAGCGTTATAACTTGTTACAATTGATAATGCAAGGAAGAATACAGGGTAGAAGGAGTCGCGGAAGAAGACGCATCTCCTGGTTAAACAATTTGAGAGCTTGGTTTAATTGCACTTCTGCTGATCTCTTTAGAGCAGCGGTATCGAAAGTGCGAATTGCCGTGATGGTTGCCAACCTTCTTAGAGGAGATGGCACATGAAGAAGAATAAGATGGGTATTTTAAAAGTTTGTGGATTTTGTTTTTATGCTTCTTGGATTTTTCTCTTGGTGGTTTCGGTTAATACTGATTCTGTTTGAATATCAGCTTTGTGCTTTTTTTTCTTTGCTTTGTGTACTTTTTCGGAGGAAGCTGATACAGGGGGAGGCATCACTAACGATGGTTGAGCTTCTTTCTCAGAAATTTCAGGGCTTGCTTGTTCACTATGAGTTTCTATTTCAGAGTGGCCTCGTTTTTGAGACCCTTGTGTTATAGAGATTTGGTCTGATTGTGTAGTGTCAGTGTTGGAGTCCATATTCTCGGTTTGTGGATCTTTGACATTATGTGTAGAGGGACATGAAATTTCTAAAGATGAATTAGGGTTTGCTGGAATATATACGGTTGGAACTGTATTGTCAGTTGAAGGATTTGGGCAGTTGGAGGCTATATGTCCGGTTTGTTTACAGATAAAGCAATGTACTTTATCTGTAGAAAAGAAGATTCTGTGTTCATAATCTTCAAAGGAAATAAGTACTGATGTTTGTAATTCAAAATTTTCGGAGGCATGGTAAACATAGACTTGGCGTCTGAAACTTAATACATGTGAATATTCGTCCCCAGGAATGCCTGCTCTTAAATAGGATAAAGGAGATGCGATGCGAAGTCCAAGATGTTTAATGCTATTTTCAACTAAGTCATGTGGTATGAACGGTGGAACGTTAGACATAATTATTTTTTTAGCAGGGGAAATTAGTCTTCGAATATTTAAAGAAACATTTCCTATCTGTACTAAGGGATGTGAATCTATAAGCTGGTCGACAAGGTTAGAGCTAGAAAGATAGATACAAATACGATTGTTTGATATCCTAGATGCAAAAGAGACGTGCTTAGGGCCTATAATATCACCTATAACTTTAACATAATCATGCAATTTCAGGTTGTCTTCGTGTTACGGGAAAAGTTCCGTTTTCATCCATTTTAAAATAAAAATAGATTGCCGTCTGTAAGGCAATCCTATTTAAATTTTTCTGTTATGTTTTTAACAGTAAAAACAAGAAATAAACCTCAACTAATAATAAATGAATTATACATACATCAATTTGTAGAAAAGGTTCACTAATGACACTGTTTTTTGTACTACGTTTTTAAAAGCACGATAAACTACACAACCTGCTCGTTCAACTACTCGTTGTGGAATGTCATGCTTATGTTAATATAACAAAACAACTTAAACTTAAATTATTAATGAAAAGTAGTTAAATATTTTAATAATACTAATCGTTTTTATTGTATTAGGTACACTCGCAAATAAACAACATTGACAACATAAAAGTTAAACAATTTAAAAGTCTTTAATAATACATTTCCAGAATTTTAAATCAATTGCTGAGAAATGATTTGCTAGGCACCTAATATTTGCAACTTTGTCTTCTGGAAGGTCTGCAGGGGGGACTGAATTTTAGGATCTGGAACACCTTCTAGAAACGCCTTGGCAGAATTTAGCCTGCAACTGCCTTTTAAAAACGCCACTGAGTGCATTTCTGGTTCATTAAACTTTAGTTTATATTTTACGCTATTTGCGTTATTTTCGTAAGAAATCTGGACAACGTGTTTATATGGGACCTTAGAGAGACTTAAACAATTTGAAAAAGTTTTAAACTCCAAAAAATTATGTTTTTGCACCTGAATAAGTTTATATGGCTTCTTTGTTCTTGCATTCTTAATATCTTTAATAATAGCGAGAGGACTATGCAATTCCAGTTTACTCAGATGTCTGTCCAAAATACTATGCATAGCATCCACTTCCTGAACACAGCTGTGACCAGGTACTTGAAATTTCTGCGTAATGCATTTTACAGTAGGATGATTCTTAAGAAAATGTAATAAGGCTGCAGACATGTGGGAATTCTTATTTTGTGGCACACATGAATCTGACCACAAAGTTATGGTTCTAACATTAGGTCTTGTGTCTATAAGTTTTTTGAGTAAAAGATACAATGCACTTGCAATGGCTACACCTTTTCTTCCACCAAGTAGTTCATGCCATAACACACAATATCCTTGCTTTTGTATTACAGCACAACCTGTCAAATTATAAACAGAAAATTTTTTTTGTAATACGCTTTAGAAATCTGTGTTTGGGGGCAGGTTAAAACGATTTTCATATAAAAGCAAATAATGGCAGCAGATTCATCTGATTTAGTGGAATTCGCATCTTTTAACTTCTCTTCTCGGGCTGAAGATTTGGCTTCTGTGTGGATTCTGTATTTTTCCTCTAGTTCATCACTTAACCTTTTTTTCTTCCTTTTTTAAATCATACTGTGAACAAATCTCACAAAGATCTTTTTTTGGCTTATGGAAGCCTATATTAAATTCCCCATTGAAAATGTTTAATAAAACCATTTTTTTTCTGGAGTTAAATTATTTTCGTTACAATATTCTATGTACAGGTCATACATTTTACTTAAAGATAGTGATCTGTTTAAATATTCTTTTGAGGGACTGTTTCTGCAGTAACGAGAAGGAACGCGGGGAAACATGTTTATGTCATCTCTAATTACTTTTCTCTTATCATCTTTAATTCTTATGCTTGTTCGTGAGACCCTCGAAATCTCGATTAGGTGTTGTTGTGATCCCCGTATGTTTATAAGAATAAAAATATGCTATTCTGATCTGACTCACTGGAATATATTCCAAATCAGTTAAAAGTGTTGAGTCTTGAAAAGGTTCCTCTTCTGAATTACTCATGTTTGTTACTCTATTTTCACGCGATAAACTACTAAACAAACCGGCGGTTGCGATCAAAACAAACTTCGGAGACGTACTAATACTAAAAATGTAACCGAAATAATATTTGGGCCAATTTATTCTATGTCCTCACGTGATACGAATTCCTCAATTCTTATTGGGCCAGAGGACATAGTATATTTTGGTCCGCATATTTGCAAGGTTTAGTGGACATAGAATAAAATAACCACGCCATAT
Source organism: Diabrotica virgifera virgifera (assembly GCF_917563875.1). Lineage (NCBI taxonomy): Eukaryota > Metazoa > Arthropoda > Insecta > Coleoptera > Chrysomelidae > Diabrotica > Diabrotica virgifera. The sequence continues at coordinate 202,847,160 of NC_065444.1, read as the reverse complement.
TTACAATATTATATGGGATAATCGCACTTGGAATATTATTGACCGAAAGGTTGTAGCAACACTATAGTGTCGATTCATAGAATGGTGAGATTTCACTCAAATAAAATGATAAAAAAAATGAGAAACACACTGGAGGAAGCTAACACATATAAATACCACGGTAGCTCTAGTCTCTGGAGATTATAGGGATGGATTCTTATGGATGTTATTAGAGATGTGATGCTGTTTATCAGATCAAATTATGAAAATCAAATAAAAAAAAAATATTTTAGTACAACGATCGGTGTCAGGTCTTATTTTCCAATCTTCAGCGGGCGCCACCATATCTTTCAGCTAACCTAGGAGAAACATGGAAACAACACAAAACAAACATGGTATACATAGTCAGATTACACAAAAAAAAATATATGAAATATTTATTAGGAGGTTAACTACCTTTACTATATCATCTAGATACACCTCATCATCTGGAATAGAATTAAGTATAAAAAAAACTAGGAATAGTGAACAACGGTAATAACGTTAGAGTATGGTATATTTATCGTTCAATTAAATAACAAAAAAAAATTATAATTTTATCAAACCGAAAAAGAAGATATTATTATTATTTACTATGTAATTAACTTATTTTTGGACGCCGGAAAGCTTTCTTAGTCTTCACAAATAAGAAATAATATAATATTATGTAGCAGAGTATTCTAACAAAATTCTTTAGAAACTAAATATTCAATTTTCAAAAAAAAACAGGAAATAAGCTGGATTCTGTCGTCACATTCCGAATCGATGAGAAATATTAATAAAATTTATTACTTTAGTTTTCCAAATGGGTATGTAGTGGAAATTCAGCAACAGGATAAGCAATTGTAAAACAATCAAAATATGGTTGACTTTATTCGTACAGGCCTCAAACTAGACGGTCTTAAATTGAATTGGTCTCAAATTAACGGCATATCAAAACGAGAGCGTCCTAACAATATACGCTACCTCGCAAAATCTGGCCAAAAAGTCAGGACTTTTTGTGACTTTTTCACATTCCAAAACCTGTAACAATTTATACCGTAAGACAAACGTTTTCTTTTATCGATGGACAGCCATTATTAAACCGAAAGGAAAGGAAATATTTAATGAACACTTACCAAAATTATTGTGTGAAACCAGATTGTATGCACAAGTAAATTTTAAAATGATTTATTAGACAGTGACAGTTAGTCGGTGGATTATCAGAAAAATGACTTTCGTTATGGAATTTGTTGCGTTTGAAAATTGAATTTAAAAAGTTTTCTCGCGGTGACCACTTATTATTATGATTACGTCATGCAAGTAATCGGTGTGAATTAAAAGAGAAATAAATATTATTAAATTAAAGGTATACTTATTTCGGATCGTTACACAACCTCCTTCACGAACTAAAGCTCGCTAGCGCGATTTAGATCGGACTATGGGTGTGGAAACACACGTAACGAAACGACCAAGACAAATTCATACATCCAAAGAAAATTTAGATAAAATTTATTCAAACGACCATACTATTACACTAAAATGGAAGGAGAATTGTAGCCTTTGTGGCTTGACATATAGAGATTTTCATTATATCTCTCGACTTGAGGTATACGTATTTATCCTCACGTCTATAAGCGGACTTAATCACATATTTTCACATTTCTACGTTCACTCACAGCGTAAATGTTATATGAGTAAACTAAAAAAAAAACAAAAAGTAGGAACATGGCCATAAAAGAAACATACCATGAAATTCAGACATAGAGGTACGTTACTAGTTTTTCGAAAACAAAAGAATTGGGTTATACTGGAGAAAAGTTAGACATTAGAAATACGGGATGACATACTTGCATATGAGATAGATGGTAATAGTTATTGTTTCCTTAGGACTGGTGATAACTAACGCGTATCAAACGCCTGTAATAGGGACATTTTTGGTGAGGGTCAAATTCGGTAAGCTCAAAATCGGTGAGGGTCTAAAATCCTAGGTTACATAACTTAAAGTTAATCAGGATACTCAAAAATTATTATTGGTACGGTATATCTGAAAAACTTATTATTCCGACAAGTAGCTGGCGGAAATCTGCTAACATTTTTCCTAGCCCTTCTCTGTGCCTGGCTATCCAAGACATCCGTTGAACGCTAGTAACAAAATGAGAAAGAATGAGAAAAATATTGAATGCAAGGAGTCAAAATTCCTAGTCTATAGGGTAAAGTACAACTACAATATTCGAACTAGTACTCATATGATAGAATACATATCAGAACAGTAGGTACTGTTTACTACAATTCAGGATATAAACGATTCCCATAAAAAAATAAAAAAAAATACTATATTTACTACTACTACTATATTTACTATTAACTACATTATGTACTAATACATCATTTTGTTTTTGTGACCCCATGAGTATATCAAATCTCTCTATATAGGGAAAGAGAAATCACAAAACACACATGTTGACTATTTAGATGTATTATCTAAAAAACGTAATGTCGGCCAAAAATTTACCATTTACCAATATTCATGAAATCGACACTAACATCCATCATCAACCAGAACTAAAAGGTAGTGTGTTAACAATACACACCAAGATTAAAACAAACTGCACAACAGATATATGATATATAACCTACATATCATTAACATTGTGATACACAGTAGAGGCATAAACCAAAAACGACCAGCATGCGTATAGTATACACATCTGACAGCTTTATGTATGGTTGCCGAACTCAAAGCAAAAACAACACAATTATAAAATTTTTCTCTCGCAATTACCAGATAAGGCAGATCATGGATGTCTGGATTTATTTGGCAAAAGAAAAACAAAATCGTTACAAAACAAAAATGGTCACAAAGGACACACTGGCCATAAGTAATTTAAACAGGAGAAGTTTATACATACACTCGATACAGTATTAAATAAAGAAAAACTTTCTTTTATTCTGTATCTGACGAGTTCGGTTCGTCGTCTGAGTCATTATCAGGATAATATGTTTTCAAATCCTTTATGTGCCATTTGCCAGCATTAGATCCATCAGGATTTTTCAAACCATATATTAGAGGAGAAAATTTCTTCACAATTGTACATAACACATATTTAGGCGCAAGTTTTGCCATATATTTTTTGGGTGCACTGGAGAGAGCCATATTCTTTCTCCATACTTTATCTCCAACACTAAATTGGACATCACGCTTGCGCAGGTTGTACGTCTTGGCATTGCGCTCATAAGCTTTGGTGATATTCTTGCGTACAAAAGAGAAAACTTCAGACAAACCTTTAACTTCAGAGGCATATGATTTACGGTCACCTGGGACAATTTCCAAATCAACAAGATCATTTGGTATTCGACCGTAATAATTTCCGGAGATAGGTACATGCCGAGCAAAATTTAAAAAAGCTGGAGTGAATTGAGTCACTTCATGCTTGGCGGTGTTTATTGCCTGACGAATCTTATGGATTTCTTTATCCCAGTCACAGTGATTTTCTACGTAACAACGAATAGCAGTTCCGATGACACGGTTGCTTCTCTCGACAAAATTAACCTGAGGGGAATAGACTGCGGAAAACCATATTTTTTGAACGTTGTAACGATCACACAGATCTTTCATGATCTTACAATTAAGATTAGGGGCATTATCACAAAGAAGATGCTGAGGAACTCCAAACATGAGAAAAACTTGATTTTCAAGAAAATTGCAAATATTCGAAGCAGTAGCTTTCCTCAAAGGATGTAATAGAGTAAATTTAGAAAACCAATCAGCTACTACAAGTAACCAGGAGTGGCCACTTTTACTACGAGTCAAAGGACCTATTAAATCTACAGCAATGATTTGCCAAGGAAAATCGGCTTGTTTTTGACGACCCATTTTTCCAATTTTAGCAGTATTAGGGGCTTTTTGAGCTCCACAAGTCTTACAAGATCTAACATACTTTACAACGTCTTGGCGCATCTTCGGCCAATAATAACGTTCTCGGATACGTGCAAGAGTTTTGTAAGCACCGAGGTGTGCACATGTTGGTGGTTCATGGCATGAATTGATGACATCACGACGTTGAGGTTTGGGCACTAATATTTTCCACTCAAACATATTCGAATTAAACGGTAAACAAGACGGTATGAATTTATAGACAAGATCGTTTTCGACTTTCCATTGGGGAAATTCATCTGGATGATTAAGGATCTTAGAACGCAGATTATCGAACCAGGGATCGATACGATCGGTATCTACCTCAAGATAGGAAATTTCAGAATGTTCATGAGTTCTGCTAAATGCATCCGGTACATTGTGGGAAGTTCCTTTTCGATGTATAATTCTAAAACCAAACTGTTTTAAACGCATAGCCCAACGAGATAAACGTCCAGTCGGATTCTTAAGATTCGTTAGCCACAAAAGAGAGTAATGATCAGTTATGATAGTAAACTCGACTCCATCAATATAAGGACGAAATTTTTCAACCGAAAACAACACGGCTAAGCACTCTTTCTCAGTCGTGGAAAAGTTACGTTCCTGCTTAGTTAAAGAACGACTTGCATAAGCGATTACCTTTTCTCCGCCATCAATTTCTTGGGTTAAAACAGCACCAAGACCAGTATTCCTAGCATCACATTGAACAGTAAACGGACAGGAGAAATCAGGCTGTACTAAAACAGGAGAAGATATTAAAGCTTCTTTAACAGAGAGAAAGGCTTTTTCAGCTTCGGGATTCCAAGATATAAGTTCCTTTTTCTTCTTACCTTTAAGTAAGTCATTAATGGGAGAGACAAGTGTCGAAAAATCTTTGATAAAACGTCGGTACCAAGAACACAAGCCAATGAAACGTTTTATTTCCGTGGTGTTAGTCGGACGAGGATAATTGACCATAGCAGTTATCTTATCAGGATCAGATCTCAATGAATTATTGCCAACGATGTAACCTAAATATTTAAGAGATGTTTTAAAAAATTCACATTTTTCCACATTGATGGTAAGATTTGCTTCTTTGAGTTTATCTTTCACTTTTTGAAGGAGGGCTATATGCTCTTCGGCTGTAGCTGAACAAACTATTATATCGTCGATGTAAGTAAAGATATATGGTTCGAATTCGGGACCAAAAATTTGATCGACTAGTCTTTGTTGTGTCTGTGCAGAATTGCATAAGCCAAAAGGCATGACTGTAAATTGGAAAAGTCCACGACCTACTACAGCGAAAGCGGTTTTTTCACGTGAAGCATTATCAAGGGGAATTTGCCAGAAAGCTTTTTTAAGATCGATGGAACTGATATATCTAGCATTTCTTAAAAGAGACAAAATACGATCGATGTTTGGCAAAGGATAAGTGTCATGACGGGTGACCTCGTTCAAATTTCTGCCATCAAAGCAAAATCTATACTCGCCTGTCTTCTTCTTGACCAGTAACACAGGGGAACACCATGGACTATTAGAAGGTTCTATGACGTTAAGTTTTAACATTTCGTCCAATTCATCATTTAGAATTTTGGCCATATATGGGGACATTGGGAAAGGACGTTTCCGAAATGGTTTGGCATCACCAGTGTCAATAGTGAGCTTGATCTTATTAGTTAAACCTATCCCATTTTTATTGTCTACTTCTTGGAAACTTTGTATAGCTTTTTCTGCACGATTTTTCGATTCTGGATCTAACGATTCAATAGAACTCAAATAATCAAAAGACTCATTCATTTCTGATTCATCACATGATGTTAAACATACTCGATTTTTTACATTCCAAGTGTTTTGAGTAAAATTCAACGAAAGAGAGAATTTCGAAATAAAATTGCTACCAAGAATAAATGTAAGAGGTAAGGATGGAACAATAAGACAGTTTATGACGTGACATACGCCATTAGCAACTATCGGCAAATCTACAATTCCAGTTACCTTTTGACTAGAACCATCGGCAAGCGATACACTCTTATGATTGGGTATTGCAATCTGAACGTCATGTTTTAGAAGAAATTCAATTCCCTGGGATCCTACGACAGTGGTAGTACATCCTGTATCTAACAGAAGAGTAAAAGTCTGAGAAAATATTTGTACCTTTAGATATGGTCGGTTGTCACATGGTTTGGAATATATAACTGGAGTTATTTGTGGCTTTGGTTGGTTTAAAAAAATTTTAACGTTATTGAGCCATTTGGACCACTCATTTGAATCGAAATTTTTGTTAGTCGAAATAGAAAGACATTTTCGTTCGGATTCTTTACTCCTACGAAAGACACACCTACCGAACACAGTAGTGTCATTCTTTAGTTTTTTGAACAATTATTGGGGCATGTTGAAATGGTGACATCTTTTTTACCACAGCGATAACAGTAACGCTGATGTTTTCGTCTACACTCACTGGAAAAGTGCCCCGGTTTTTGACAATTAAAACATATAACATTTTTGGGACTTCCACTTGAAAGGTTTTCAGAAGACTGATTCGATTCAGCATGATTTTGAGAAGATTTTTTATTCCTAAAATTAGAATGTTTAGTCTGACGGTGGTGACTAACCAAAGCAACATTAGAAGATGATTCTTTCTTAACATTTGAAATCTGAGCGTTATTTTCTAATTTTCTGATAACTATTGAAAGTTCCTCGATGGTGTTAGTATCGGTTAAAGCAATTAAGGGAATATACTCTGGAAGAATATTCTGTCTCATATATTTAACTAGAGTTTTTTCAATAGGAAGGGTAGTCAGACGTTTTGACAAGGACAGAATTTGAGCTTGATACAAAGCAAAAGATTCATTCCTCTTTTGTTTCCTAGTTTTGATCTGACTCCATAATTCCTCGTCATAGTCATGCGGTAGAAATGTAGTTTTTAATAAAACAGTAAGGTCGAGCCAATTCGTGATGGTATGACGAACGCTTCTAAACCATGTAGCAGCACTGCCAGAAAATAATTCTACAGCTGAACGAAAAAGTAGTTCTTGTGAAACATTCCTAGATTCTGAGATGTCTTTAACTTTTTCAAGGAAAGAGAATACACTTTTTGGATCACCATTGAATTTGATGTTCCAATCAGCAAGATTGATCGGATGAGAAACTTGTACAACTGGAGTTGGGATAACGACATTGTTCTGATTAATCGGAGTACCTAAGGTAGTGGATGGTTGACTAGAGACAATCTTATCATCAAGTTGACCTTCATATAATAAGCAATTTGCAGTAGCTTCATTTTTGTATTCTACTTCATCAGCTGAAACACTAGGAAGACGAGCAATTCTATAAGCGAGATGGGTCAACCTAGCCTTAGCTCTACGGTAGACAGAATCATTATCATCACCTTCAAATTCATCAACAAGGTTGGTAATATCAGCTAAAGTGTTATCAATGCTTGTCTTTTCATCGTCAAAGTGAAGAACATTGATTTCAATGTCTATTGGAGAATTCTTTAACAGAAGTTTACGAAGAATAGTCTTTTTGTCACTAACACTCCTTGTAGTTTTAACTCCCCGTATAAAAAGTTCATAATCTAACTCATCAACTTTTAAATATGGTACAATAGAGGACTCCATATTATCGTTAAAAGAATTAACAAAATCTCAATAGAAAAGAAAAAAATTTTCTTAACCAAATCAATATATTTAAGTCGTCGAAAAAACGATAGTGTGCACTTCAGCAAACAAAAAAAAAACTAAGTCACATTTGGGGAAATAAATTTGTAGTAACTTGACTCAAAGACACAAGATAAATATTTTCGTAATCTCCTTGGTATGTTTGAAATTTTCTTTCTAAACTGGAAATTCACACAAAAAGAACTTTCAGAACTTTCCGAAAGACAAAAGACTTGAGTCAACTACAAACACACGACGACTTCGTTATTACCTGCCAAAAACAAAATATTTGATATGCGACCAGACACGACACTGTTGTCCAGAAAAAAAAAACATACACTAAAAAGGCAAAATCACTCAATCATTAGGACACAATCCACAGTTTACCCTTGGAGGTATTCTGTTGACAGATTCAAACAAACACTAACAATCGGAAAAAACTGGAATTATTTATTCCTATCATTCAGTTTACATAAACAATGCAACCAAAATTTTTATCATTAACAAGATATCTATTTTTTCTAAATTTGAATAGATTGTTCTTTGTTGCTGTTCCTGGTACTTACTAAGGTGTTATGTTATCGAAAAAAAATAAAAGGTGAAAGAAAAAAAATTTAGTTCCTTTTTTATTTCTATGTATGCCTGTTCTTATACTTAAAAAAACACTATCACAAACCTCTACAGAATAAGTCCCACGTTGGGCGCCAAATTATGTGTAGCAACACTATAGTGTCGATTCATAGAATGGTGAGATTTCACTCAAATAAAATGATAAAAAAAATGAGAAACACACTGGAGGAAGCTAACACATATAAATACCACGGTAGCTCTAGTCTCTAGAGATTATAGGGATGGATTCTTATGGATGTTATTAGAGATGTGATGCTGTTTATCAGATCAAATTATGAAAATCAAATAAAAAAAAAATATTTTAGTACAACGATCGGTGTCAGGTCTTATTTTCCAATCTTCAGCGAGCGCCACCATATCTTTCAGCTAACCTAGGAGAAACATGGAAACCACACAAAACAAACATGGTATACATAGTCAGATTACACAAAAAAAAAATATATGAAATATTTATTAGGAGGTTAACTACCTTTACTATATCATCTAGATACACCTCATCATCTGGAATAGAATTAAGTATAAAAAAAACTAGGAATAGTGAACAACGGTAATAACGTTAGAGTATGGTATATTTATCGTTCAATTAAATAACAAAAAAAAATTATAATTTTATCAAACCGAAAAAGAAGATATTATTATTATTTACTATGTAATTAACTTATTTTTGGACGCCGGAAAGCTTTCTTAGTCTTCACAAATAAGAAATAATATAATATTATGTAGCAGAGTATTCTAACAAAATTCTTTAGAAACTAAATATTCAATTTTCAAAAAAAAACAGGAAATAAGCTGGATTCTGTCGTCACATTCCGAATCGATGAGAAATATTAATAAAATTTATTACTTTAGTTTTCCAAATGGGTATGTAGTGGAAATTCAGCAACAGGATAAGCAATTGTAAAACAATCAAAATATGGTTGACTTTATTCGTACAGGCCTCAAACTAGACGGTCTTAAATTGAATTGGTCTCAAATTAACGGCATATCAAAACGAGAGCGTCCTAACAATATACGCTACCTCGCAAAATCTGGCCAAAAAGTCAGGACTTTTTGTGACTTTTTCACATTCCAAAACCTGTAACAATTTATACCGTAAGACAAACGTTTTCTTTTATCGATGGACAGCCATTATTAAACCGAAAGGAAAGGAAATATTTAATGAACACTTACCAAAATTATTGTGTGAAACCAGATTGTATGCACAAGTAAATTTTAAAATGATTTATTAGACAGTGACAGTTAGTCGGTGGATTATCAGAAAAATGACTTTCGTTATGGAATTTGTTGCGTTTGAAAATTGAATTTAAAAAGTTTTCTCGCGGTGACCACTTATTATTATGATTACGTCATGCAAGTAATCGGTGTGAATTAAAAGAGAAATAAATATTATTAAATTAAAGGTATACTTATTTCGGATCGTTACAAGGTCTTTGGACATAGACCAAATTAGAAGTACAACCTTAACTTCGAAAAATAGTGGACATAGAATAGTTTGGTTCTAAGGCGACGAAATGTCAACAATGCCAGAAAGGGTGCCAGATCTTCCAAGCGCTCAAAGAAGATATATAATGTGCCCATATGGACCTTTTTAGTATATCTGAAGCTAGCGATATGACCGTTCTAAACGCCGTATCTACAATTCCGTCGTTGGCAAGTACTATAGGTCGTTTTCTATATACGACAACCTGTAATTCGAAGAACCAGTTAGAGAAGTAGGAATTAATGTATTCGTCAAATGCACAAGAATCCCGCAAAGTATGTAACAACATCTTTATTACCAATCGTGTGAGAGATATAAAAGAACTAATACGATTAGTGGAGTCACTAAAGGTGGACATTAGCTATTACCTCCGATTTCGTTCAACCTCCATCGATTTGCATGAAAATTGGTGAGTGGTTAGAGGATACCTCAAGGAACAAAGGTGACATGGTGCCTACTTGCGCTTATACCCTGGGGTGGATGCCACCCCTTCTCGTGGTTAAAATTATTTTATTAAAAATAACCCCATAATTAGATAAGGGGACAAATTCTAAGCAAAATTTGTAATATAAAGTTATTAAAATAAATCAAAACTGTTTGAGTTATTAAAGATCAAAAATGTTTACTTTTCATAAGAAAAATGCATGTTTTTAACCGATTTTTCATAGATAACTCAAAAACTAAATTTTTACAAAAAAAGTTATTATTACCAAATTTGAAGCTAATAAAAAATTAAATAAACCCCTTACTAAAAAAACCTTTTAATATTAACTAAAAGTGAGTTATAGGTAATTGAAGGCATATTTTTTTTTTCGGCGAGTAACCAAATCTAAGTATTCAAGTTTAAATTACGGGAAAATGATGCATTTTATAACATAAACTTATTAAACATTTGTGAAAGTACTTTAAAATATCTATCAAATGAGATCCCGAACAAGTTAATAGCGTTAAAATTTATGCTCAAAAAATTTTTCAAACTTTATCTTTTAAAAAATTTTCCAAAAAATGTAACCGTTTTTTTTTAATAACTCCGTTAATTTTTGCGACATCAGGTTCACCTAAAAATAGTTTGAAAGCTAATTATAAAGGCTATTAAAGCGCGTTAAATTTAATGTCTTAAACCTCTTACTTTTTTAAAAATCAAAGATTAAATGGCCACGGTTACATGGTTCTCGCAGCAAAATGTAAGTTTTAAGCGTTTCTATCTCGGTTATTTTTCACCCTACAGAAATAGTAAAATAGGTAAAATATTTGATAAAGAAAAAACTAAAATTTGGTTATTTACCATTTTTTACATATATTGAGCATTTTTATAGTTATTATCAAAAGAAAATGAAAATGACGATAATTTTAAAAATTCTGATTTTTTAAATAGATTCCTTTTTTTTCAAAAATATGCATTCTAAACCGGTGAAAATTATTAAAATCATTACTTATGCTAATACAAAGAAATTTTTGTAAGGATTACTATAAATTTTAATTGTTGTAGATATGGAGTATATTTTATTTTTCACTTTTTCCTAAAAAATTCGAAAGGGTTCTCTTAGTTTCATAATAACTTGCTTAATTTTGATGCTATTAACTTTTTCTGGAGCTTATTTATTTGTTAGGTATTCTTAAGTATTTTGATAAGTATTCTACACATATATTTTATAAAATGCATCGTTTTCCAGTTATTTAAGCTTGAATACTTAGATTTGAGTACTCGTCGAAAAAAATATACATTCAATTACCCATAACCTTCTTTGAATTAACATTAGTTTACTACTTTGAGTAAACAGTGTATTCTATTTTTTATTGTCTTCAATTTTGGTAATAATAACTTTTTTTGTAAATGCCAATAGTTTTTGTGTTATACGTGAAAAACAGCTTTAAACCATGCATTTTTTTACGAAAAAAAAAATAAAAATTTTGATCTTTAATAACTCAAAAAGTATTGAATTATGTTAATAACTTAATATAACAAGTTTTGCTTAGAATTTGACCCTTTATCGATTAATGGTATTATTTTTAATAAAATAATTTTCACCAAAAAATGGGTGGCATCCACCGCCAGGGTAAAAGCGCAAGTTGGCATCATGTCACCTTTATTCCTTGAGGTATCGACTAATTACTCACCAATTTTTATGAAAATCGGTAAAGGTTCAACGAAATCGGAGGTGAAAACCTTCAGTGACTGCACTACATGTTCATCTTAGCATTATGTGCCATCTAATTAAAACCGTACAGATTGTGCTAGTTGTGGTTTGACACCAACACAATTTTCACTCAAACTTAAAACCAAACTAACACTGTTAACTTCTAAAAATCTAAAAATTGCGAAAATATGCATTTTGGAGGCTTAAAACCTTATATGTTAATTATTATTTTGAGGTGGCGAAGTGTCTGAATCAAAGTTTAAACATTCAACTTTAAGATGCTGATGAGTAATCAGGGCTTGTTTCGATTTGGACAGTTGGTTTTTAATTTTTAATTATGCACTCCCACTCGATATTGTTACACTATATGATTGGCGTATTTGATTAGCAAATTGGCGATTATTAATTGAGTAAATAAATAAATTATTAAAAAAATATGTTAATATTAAGTCATAAAATTTTACTAAATATCAAGTATTTGTTGGTAACTATAATCAATAATTAATAATTACCAGTCATTATCATTCTCTTTGCCTTATCCCTATGCGGGGTCGGCTTCCCTAATTGCATTTCTCCATACAATCATATCTTGAGTCATATCAATATTAATCCCTTTTACCAACATGTCCTGCCTTATCGTCTCCCCCCAAGTCTTTTTTGGTCTTCCTCTCCTACTCCTTCCAGGAATCTGCACTTCAGCAATTCTTCGTATTGGGTGATTAGCGTCTCGACGTTAAACCTGACCAAACCATCTAAACCTATGCTCTCTCATTTTGGCATCAATTGGTGCCACACCTAGACTTCCCCTAATGTACTCATTTTCAATTTTATACTTTTTTGTCACTTCACTCATCCATCTAAGCATTCTCATGTCCGCCACATGCATTCGTTGTTCCTCCTTCTTTTTCATTGCCCAACATTCAGTTCTGTACATGATAGCCGGTCTTATGGCTGTTTTATAGAATTTTCCCTTTAACTTTATTGGAACTTTCCTGTCACACAGCACACCACTCGCTTCCTTCCACTTCACCCATCCAGCCCTAATTCTACTGCATGCATCTCCATCTATTTCTCCATTGCTCTGTAATACCGATTCCAGGTAATTAAAACTATTTCTTTTGACAATAAGTTCACCATCCAAAGATACCATTTTATCTGTAGTACCTTCATCTTTAAATGAAGATTGCAAATACTCTGTCTTTGCCCTACTAAATGTTAAACCTTTTTCCTCCAGAGCTTGTCTCAACTGTTCCAGTTTTGTTCTAAGTCTCTTTCACTATTTCCTACTAACACGACATCATCAGAATATAGTAAGCACCATGGAATGTTACCCTGTAGTTTCGTTGTTATCTGGTCCAAAACTAATGAGAATAAATACGGACTAAGCACCGAGCCTTGGTGAAATCCTACTTTCACATGAAATTTATCAGTCTTTCCCACACCTGTCCTAACACTAGTCCTTACTCACTCATACATATCCGTTACAATCTTTACATATTCACCAGGGACTCCTTTCTTATTAAGTGCCCGTGCCCACCCCAGAATCTCTCGAGGAACTATATGATATGCTTTCTCAAGATCAATGAATATTATATGAGCGTTTGTTTCTTTACTCCTGTATTTTTCCATCAACTGCCTTATAATTGAAATAGCATCTGTTGTTGATCTGACTGCAGAAAGCCAAATTGATTCTCGGATATTTCGGTCTCTTCACGTATCCGTCTATCAATTATTACTCTTTCCCATATTTTCATGGTGTGGCTAAGCAGTTTTATAGCCCTGTAGTTTGTACATTGTTGTTGTACAATAATTAATAATTGCCAATGTGCTAATTAATTACGCCAATCATATAGTGCGGCAGAGACGCGCCAAATGGTTTATCTTGAAATAAACCCCGATTGATCGTGTCTAATTTGGGTAGATACCACCTAGCAGTATTTATGAATATTCGCGTAGTCAAACAGACTACATATTCTTAACTATTTTTTTTTAATTGAAATAAATTTCTTAAATCGATAATATTGTTCACGTTTCGTGTAATGCAATAATCAACCCGATCCATTAAGTTACAAGTAGTTTAAAAAGACATTAAAATATATCTTACCAGCGTATAATTCCTTTACGATGTGTCCCTTTAACTCCATTAAAATATTGCACGTTATTTCCCCAGACAATAAAAGCGTCTCCATGTTTCAATTGGCACTTCTCGAGTTAAAATCTCACGTACTTACAATGTTCATAACCTTCACCTGTTCTTGAGCTTTGTATTGTCGTTTTCCCCAAGGTAACTTAATTCAATATGGACTACGCATTGTTAAACTGAGGAAGTCTTATTGAAATAGTAGAAGGGCCATCAATGGAATTTCAATCAGACTCTAATTCACACTGAGGGGTATCCGCGAAATATCTTTATTATATAGGACTTTTAATGGATTTAGACACGTTCTGTACTGTGTGATGATAAATTAAATTTATTAAAATGCTTAAGATACAAAAACATCTCGTACAGCAGTTAAATATACTGGGCGACATAAGTTAGGGATATTGTCAATAAACAGAAACAGCTTGTAAATTAAATTATTGTTATTTTTGTAATTAAATATATTTTAGATGTATTTATAAAACACTATTATTTTCTGCAACATAAATATATAATAAAAAAAATATAAAAAAAATATAAAAAAAATTTAAAGAAACGCTTTTTTTTAGTTACTAGTGACTAAAATTAAAAATATTATAAAAAATCAACCAAAAAGCAAAAAATAAAAAAAAATGAAAAAATCTAACACATCCGTCAAAGAAAAGCGTGGCGCGTGTTCATCTAATAAACGGTTTTCGCCCCACGCTTTTCTTTAACGAATGTGTCAGATCTTTTCATTTTTTTTTTATTTTTTGCTTTTTATTTGATTTTTTTATAACATTTTTAATTTTAGTCACTCGTAACTAAAGAAAAGCGTTTCTTAAAATTTTTTTTTCATATTTTTTTATTTAGTCTTACACTTTTCAAACATTAAAACATATCGTCATGTTTATTAAAATATGTATAAAACATGTATAAAAGAGATGATGTACTAACATAAAAAGTAGTTGGAATCGGCAAAAATTTGAAACTTTATTGTTTATTAATGAAGTATAACGTAACAATTAACGTAAAAAGTGAAATTATGTATTGTTCATATCATTAGCTATACAATCCGTAGAAGTTTCAAGTTTTTACATTGTAAAAAACAAGAGAATTTAAGCGTTTTCCATTAAAATTGTTTTTTTCTATTTAAACAATTAATAAACATGAAAAGGTTTTTTTATTGGCTATTCGTGTATTGTTCTCGCGAATGCATTTATGTCTGCAAATTTTCATACATTTGCATTGAAGAAAAGGCAGTCAAATTAACGTCTAAAGATTTGACGCAAACTATTGAACTAAATAAAACGTTTAAAAAAGAATAATTATCCACAAAAGAGAAAAATTAAATTTTGCATTAATAAACATTTTACCCCAATCAGTATGTATAAATGTTACAGTTCAAGTTGATTATCCAGTTGGAGTTGACTCCAACTAGTTGGAGTCAACTCTAACGGCTGGTTTCAGTAAAAGTTGATTATAAATATAAAATGAAGATTTATAGTCAACATTTACTAGTAAAAGTAGACTCCAACTAGGAAAAGTATACTCTTCCCAATGCCATTTAGTAAAAGTTGATTCTGATTCACACAAACAGCCGATTCTAGAAATTAAATGTTACTCAATATGTTCAAATTAGTCTAGGCTGTATCGTCGCCCCCGTTAGGTAAATTACTCCGATTCGAATTTTTTGCACAAACTTACTCAAAAAGAGGTCCTTATAACAAATCTACTGAGTGCCAGGCAGTACCTTGATCGATAAATTGTTTAAACAATTTTTTTTAGATAAATTCACAAAAAAATTTTTTGACTTCGAACAATTTTTTTTAGATCATTTGGGTTATTCTGAGCAAAAAAAAAGGTATTTTGTGATTTTTCTCTAAAATTGATTGTTATCGAGTTATACGCGATTTAAGATTTGAAAAATGCGAAAATAGCCATTTTCAAGGCTTAACAACTCGGTTAAAATCCATTATTATGAAAGTCAGAAAGTGACCAAATCAAAGTTTTTGGCCCCCTCTACAAGATCCAGCAGAAATTTTTGTCACTATTTTATTACTAAGCTTTATCTTTAATTATTAACAATGAGCGCTAAGTGCGTATTAGGCGGCCGTCAATGGTGAGTGCTAAAGAGATGCACCATTCCAGCCGTACAATGGTGACTCTCACTCGTACTCACATTGACGGCCGCCTTAATACACGGTTACATTGTTGATAATTAAAAATAACATCTTATTAATGAAATAATGACAAAAATTTCTTCAGGATCTTATACAGGCAGCTTTACTCTTTGATTTTTTTTTAGTTTCTGACTTTCATTATATATAATATCGTATGGCATTTTTGCTTTTTGGACAGTTCCGGCGCCAATTACATCTTTAACCCTGTTTAAAGTAACTAGTGTCGATGTACACTAGCCCAGGGGGACCGACGGCTTAACGTACTTTCCGAGGCACGGTGAGACGACTCGTGTCATTATTGGAAATGAAAATGGTTTGTCTTTAGCAGGGCTCGAACCCACGTGCACTGGCGTATGAGGCCAGCGATTATGCCGTTACTCCACGGCCGCTCGCTCGACTTTCACAATAATTATCTTTAAGCGAGTTATTAAACTTTGAAAATGGTTATTTTGGCGTTTTTCAAATTTTAAGTCGCTAATAACTCGACAACAGTCAATTCTAGAGAAAAAAGGCACAACGGATCTAAAAAAAATTTGTACGAAATGAAAAAATTACACACACCGGCAAAATTAGCCGAACACCTTAAAAATGGGACATGTTTGATGTCTCGAATTTCCTAAACCTGTTGTCCGATTTGAGTGATTCTTTTAGTAAGTTATAGCCTTATTAGTTAAGAATATCGGTGCAATAATATTGTTGCTAGACAGGTACATGTCATTTTAAACCGGGTGTTAAAATCATACTGTGTTTCTTTCTTAAAGTTCGGAACACCCTGTGGAATATTATAGTATATATAATATGTTAAAATTAAAACTCGATTGTAGAATTAGGCTTTCTTAACATTTTCTTTTTTGAAATAAAAAAGTGCTTATGTTGGAAAATAAAAAAGTTATGTGCTTTAACAACTAGCCATGTTTTTTATCAATAAATCCTCATAGTAGGGGAGGAAGGTATGCTAAATTTGCAGTTTGTAAAGATGTCTCCTATTTAAGATTTTAAAGTAAACCTCCAGCCCACCTCCGTCGGGGTCGTGTTTGGTGCCATTCGGTAGATTTTTGAAAACTATTGAATAGGTGTATTTTGCAGTTTTACGATCTGATGTTCATTTCGCGAAATATTGCAGGGTTCGTATTTAAAATTTTTAATTTACCCCACTCCCCACTCCGTGGGGTGTCACGAACCTCCATGGTGGTGGGGTGGGGGGATTTAATTTAAAATCCTAAATAGGAGCACCCAGTTTTTATTGCAGATTTGGATTCTTTACGTAAAAATAAGCAACTTTTATTCGACACATTTTTTCTAATTATGGATAGATAGCGCTATAATCGGAGAAAAAAGATTGTTTCAAATTGAAAATTAAATTAAAAAATGAAAAGTCCCCCACTTTATGGAAAATTTAACTTAACCTTTTTCTGGTTTTAGCACATACTCTTCACAATCCAATAGGTTCCCATAAAGCTCGAGTAACTGCAAATTTAGTATACTTTCCTCCCCTACTATGAGGATATATTGATGAAAAACATGGATAGTTGTTAACGCACATAACTTTTTTATTATCCCACATAAGTAAGTGAATCAAAAACAAAAATGTTAGGTAAGCCTAAATCTACAATCGAGTATTAATTTTAATATTTTACATGTGCTAGAATATTCCACAGGGTGTTCCAAACTTTAAGAAAAAAACACAGCATGATTTGTACACCCGGTATAAAATGATATTTACCTATCTAGAAACAATATTATTACAACGATATTCTTAAATAAAAAGTCTATAACATACTAAAAGAATCACTCAAATCGGATCAGTGGTTTAGGAAACTAGAGACATCAAACATGTCCCATTTTTAAGGTGTTCGGCTAATTTTGCCGGTGTGTGTATTTTTGCGAATTTGTTTAAAATCATTGTTTATCGCCAAACGTCACTAAAATCATTCATTTGCCCTCATTTTCGGCAGTAAAGTAACACTTTGTAGTATTGAAAGAAGAATGCTACTTTACCTGCCGTGATAAATAATCAAATTAACCGAGATTGAATGTAAGTGGTCAATGGCAGCAATCGATTATTTGTTTGAGTGAAATTAAAATTTATTTACTTTAGTTATTAAAAATATTGTACAAAATTTATCTTATTATTAATAAAATTTTTGTCAAAAAGTAAAATTCTGTAGTGTTTCGCAATTATATTCATACAAAATAAATCAAAACTTTAAATAATATTTAGTAATTAGGTAGGTATACAATATTGATACCTATCGATTAAACATCAAAACCGGCCATTATGCAAAAGTCATCTGTCATTACTGTCATTACTGTCATACGAATTTTTTATTTCGTCTAAAATTAAAAAAAATTCCTCAACGTTGTAAGTAAGTGTTAATGTTTTTTATGATTGACGATACAATTTTGTACGCACCACCTCAATACTCTTTATCGAACGAGTCTGTTCCTCTGCTCGTAATATCAAACTCATTCGATAAAGAGTCACTTTACTGACTGACTTTACTGAAATTGGTTAAACAATTTTTCGACCGCGGTACCGCGTGACACCCTGTGTATTTGTTATAGGGATTGTTATACGGATGTATTTCTTTGAGTAAGTTTGTGCAAAAAATCGAATCAGAATAATTTACCTAACGGGGGCGACGTTACAGACTATACTAATAAGTAGTTGAAACGGTCAAATCAAAGAAACGCACACTCATCAAAAATGCACTTGAGATTCTCGTATAATCAACATTTACTGAATCGATCCAGGAAGAGTCAACTCCAACTAGTAAAAGTTGATTTAAATTTTTAAAATCAACTTCTACTGCTCGTTTCAGTTGGAGTTGACTCCAACTAGTTGGAGTCAACTCTAACTGAGAATCAACTTAAACTGTAACATATACACCATTGGCATCAATTATTGCTTGACTTCTACGTAGCAGTGTGTCTATTAAATTATCATGACATTCTTGAGTAATATCCCCCTAGCATTGGTGACAGTTCTCAAAGTTTCTGACGGTTCTGCGGATGGGGTACGTGATTTGTAACAAGAAATAATTTTTGAATTAAATAATTGACGCAAAAAAAAGAATGTATGTATGTAATTTATTTAACTTAAAATACATTCTATTTCTGTCAGAAAATAGAAAAAAATGTTTAATTGGCAAATAAGTATTGATTTTCGTTTAAATTAAATGTTTATACTACCAAGAGGTAGGTGGGAGACTGTTTGTGATTTAATTTAAGCGAAAAAATGTTTATTTGTGAAATAAACATTTTTTCTATCCTCTGACAGCAGCACAATGTATTTTGAGTTAAATAAGTTACACACGTTCTTCTTTTTGCGTCAATTAACTTAATTAAAAAATTATTTTTTTGGTCATCCTGTTTAAATTATGATATTAATGGTTATATTACTAAATAGAGAATTAAACACCCTTTCAAATGAGCTTCCATACGACCCCTATTCTTATTAAAAAAAATCGTCAATTACGTCATCACGCTCAGATGGATGACGGTACTAGTATGAAATGTAAGCCAAAAAATTGTAATTTAAAAATAAAATCGACTAGTTTCAGAAATTTTCTCCAAAATTTTCCGTTTTAGAGAAGATGAATTTATTCCATAATTTACCCCTCTCTATATATACCGTCCGTACCTATCACAATTCCTATAGCCCTATATCGCTAGTAGAAGTACCCTACTTGCAAAAATCATCCGAAATAGATTGAGAAAAGAGGTAAGCAAGATCATTGAAGGATATCAAGGATGTTTTAGACAAGGAAGATCAACAACAGATCAAATATGATTATTAAAACAAATACAGAAAGACATCTACGAACAAAATTTGGGACTGCACGTGCACATGTTGTTCGTTGACTTTAAACAGGCTTACGACCCAATAGACCGAGATATGCTATATAAAGAAATGAACTCCTTGGGTGTTTCAGGAAAGGTGGTTAAATTAGTGAGAATGACGCTCAAAAATACAAAAAACAGGATAACAATGGAGGGAAACTGTTCAAAACAAAACAATTCACAGTAAATAATAAAGGAAGAAACAAGGTGACTCTTTATCCACAGACTTATTTAACCTAACACTATACACCATAGTAATGAAGATAAAATTAATTAAAGCGGTACCATCTTTCATAACAGAGAGCAGTTTATAGCTTACGCTAATGATCCAGTCATCCTAATAACTACAAACGAATACCTCCAAAAAATCTTCCCAAAGTTCGAAGCGGAAGCAAAAAGGTTTGGATTAAGAATCAAAAAAGGAAAAACTCAATACATGGTAATGAAATAAGATATAAAGAAAGAGGGTAACTATATAAAAATGAAAGAAGAAGAGTATGAATGCAAATTTAAGGAAGTATCAGAATTCCAACACGTGGGAGTGACTGTAACTAATACTGCAAGGGAAGAACTGCAAAATACTGCAAAGTATTAGTGAAGGAGGTCGAGTTGTGTGTTCCTTACACGGTATTGAAATCTCAAAATGTATCAAGAAATGCGAAAATCGGAACACATGAAACCATAATACGACCTACAGTGTTTTATGCGAGCGAAACTTGCTTACGAGCTCGTAGTTTACGAGATAAAGCCTTATAAATAATTGATAAACAATGAAATTTTTTATAATAAAGTAAGCTATCAATCGAAGTAGCACAGTAAATGACAATAAATATTGTTCCCATACCACCCAATTGACAACAGGTGGAATAATTTCTTTGGTTGCACCTTCTGAGATTTTCAAAATTTATAGATCATACAGGATGCCGAGGAAATTAAGATGAGAGAATTTTAAATAATTCAAAAATGAATTCAAAATGTATAAACATTTTCAATTTCTTTGCAACACGAAATGCAGCAGCTGCATAATGCTCTGGTTAAATCGGAGACTGCAAGAAGAGTCTATACCGGTTTCGGAGGTCTTTTTCCCCTTCTCGGTAGCCTCATATCCTCTTCTTTCCAATTTCCCCAGGCATAATACTTTGGGCCTTTTCGCATTGCAAAGAAAACAATATCACGGATGAACTAAAGCCATCTACCGAAAAACAAATTAAGTTGTCAATCGAAGTAGCACAGAAAACGACAATAAATATGGATATAGGATATCCTATGGGATATGGGACTCCTGATGAGGGGAAAAAACCTCTGAAACCGGTATAGACTCTTCCTGCACTCTCCGATTTAACCAGAGCATTATGCAGCTGCCCATCCTTGCATTTTCTGAACACTTCGAATGGATGGATAATACTACAAGGATGGGCAGCATACGGAGCTCTTAGGAACATTTTTAAGAGTGACATTCCAACTAACCTGAAGAAAAAAGTTTTCGACCAATGCGTGCTACCGGTGATGACCTATGGTGCAGAAACATTATCGGTCACAAAGAAAAACGCACAAAAACTAAGACTAGCGTAGAGAAGAATGGAGCGATAGCGGCCACTCTGCGAGACAGGATTAGAAACGAAGATTTACGAGCTAAGACCAAAGTCATAGACGTCAATTGAAAGAAGCTGTAACTTAAAGTGTAAATGGGCTGGACACGTTGCCAGAATGAAGGACGGAAGATGGACTTGCAAACTAGTTGAATGGAGACCAAGAGCCGATTAACCACCAACACGATGGCAAGACGACTTACGAAACACAACCAAAAACTGGATGCAGAAATCACAAGATAGAACACTTTGGAGACAAACAGGGGAAGCCTATGTCCAGCAGTAGATTGAGAGAGGCTGATGATGATGATGAGTATGCAGCTGCGGCATTTCGTGTTGCAAAGAAGTTGAAAATGTTTTTTCATTTTGAATTCATTTACTCTTTTGTAGGAGTATTAAGGAATCTTTCTTGTTGGAACTTTTACCACGCTGAGTAGATGAGTTGTAAATTATTTAAATTTCTCTCATTTTAATTTCCTCGGCATCCTGTATGATTTATAAATTTTTGAAAATTTCAGGAGGTGTAACCAAAGAAAGTATTCCACCAGTTGTCAATCTAATGGTATGGAAACGATATTTATTGTCGTTTCCTGTGCTACTTCGATTGATAACTTACTTTGTTTTTCGATAGATGGCTCTAGTTCATCCGTGACATTTCTTTCTTTGCAGTACGGAAAGGCCCAAAGTGATTGGCTGCTGATGAGTGACTACTGATGAGGGGAAAAGACCTCTGAAACCGATATAGACTCTTCCTGCATTCTCCGGATAAGCCAGAGCAATATGCAGCTGCTGCATTTTGTGTTGTAAAGAAATTGAAAATGTTTAAACATTGTTTATAACAATTTATTGACCACTCGCATAGAAATCCACCCTGGATATTCGTAGTCAGCAGCAAAAGATACATAAGAAATACTTGAGTTGGCCCATTAGAATTGAAAAGTCCACGGTGACTTAGCTGGCGCCTGGACTACAATAAACAATTATGTATTTTACAGTGTAGCACAAACTCAGAGAATAGTAAATATCGAGCTGTCCCATAGATTAATTTTTATATAACTTAATTCAATTTTGCTGCAAAATATGTCATCTAGCTCACAGCAGTGCAATCTCTGGATATCTCATAAAGTAATTAGTCTTAAGATAAAAGTATATTAAAAGGGCAGATATGAGAATAAAGGACAAGAGAATGCTCAAAACTGGGAATAATGCACACGCAGCTATCAGAAAATTGCTGATCCTCCAAAAGTCCCACACCACAAAATACGAGGGAATTTCTAGGAATAAAATATGCAAAGAAGACTGGATTTTCTGGATTCATTATTAAGCTGTAGGATAAAACTCTAATACGAAGGGACCTCTTTCGAAATTAACTACTTTTTGAAGCACAATATAAAGTAATTACGTTTTTAACATACAGTTCACGAGAACAGTCTAGTATAATGAACAAAATCACGAGGAACATCAGAATTTTCAAGTATTTAGGTACTTATTAGTTAAAAAACACACTTATTTCGAATAGGGAACTTGCACATTCTTTTATTACATAATAATGTTCAATTTTCTTTAAAAATGAGATTTCCAAAATTTTACGTTTCAAAAACTCATAACTTAAAAGTACAAATTTAAAATCTTCTGTTTATTTAAAATAGTTCAAACGACCCGTGAGGTTACCTAATTATATTTTATTTACGTTTATGTTTATGGTGATATTTATATTTTAATGACATTCATTGTATGTAATT
This sequence comes from Diabrotica virgifera virgifera, assembly GCF_917563875.1. Lineage (NCBI taxonomy): Eukaryota > Metazoa > Arthropoda > Insecta > Coleoptera > Chrysomelidae > Diabrotica > Diabrotica virgifera. The sequence continues at coordinate 202,823,885 of NC_065444.1, read as the reverse complement.
ATTGTAATAATTCACTCAGGTGCAAAAAAAATCGATCCACTGAAAATTGGTCATTTTTGATGTCTAGAATTTCCTAAACCTGTTGACCGGTTAAAGTGATTTTTTTAACATGCCTTATTCACTAACAATATCGCTGTAATAATATTGTTGCTAGACAGGTAAACTGTCATTTTATACCGGTTGTACGAATCAAACTGTGTTTTTTTCTCAAAGTTCACATCACTCTGTGGACTATTCTAGGATTTATCAAATACTGAAATTAAAACCCAACTATAGCCTCTGGTTTTCTTAACATTCTGTTTTTAGATTCATTGGCTTATGTTGAATAATCAAAAATTTAGGTACTTTAACAACTGGCTATGTTCGTCATCAGTACTGGGTGTTTCTAAATAAGTGCGACAAATTTTAAGGGGTAATTTTACATGAGAAAATAATGACGTTAGCTTCATAATCATATGTCCGCAAACGCTTCGTTGCCGAGATACGGGATGTTCAATTTTTTTTACAAACTGACGATTTATTTATTGCTTTAAAACCACTTAAAATATGAAAATAAAATTTGGTGGTTTTTAAGACGTAGTTACTGCACATTTTTTGACATAATTAATAATTTTATATTCACCATTGGCGTGCGTACGGCTAATATGATCTGTCATAATACCCCTTTGCGCGCTAATGGTGAATATTAAATTCTTAATTGTATGTCAAAAATGTGCAATAACTACTTCTTAAAACCCACCGAATTTGATTTGCATATCTCAACTGGTCAAAGCAACATATAAATCGTCAGTTTGTAAAAAAATTGAACATCCCGTATCTCGGAAACAAAGCGTTTGCGGACATATGATTATAAAGCAAACTGTCATTATTTTCATGTGTAAAATTACCCTTTAAAATTTGCCGCACTTATTTCGAAACACCCTGTACTGATGACGAACATGGCCAATTATCAAAGTACCTAATTTTTTGATTATCCAACATAAGCGAATGAATCTAAAAAAAATGTTAAGAAAACCTGAGGCTATAGTTGGTTTTTAACTTCAGTATTTTATAAACGCTAAAATAGTCCAAAGGGTGATGCGAACTTTGAGAAAAAGCACAGTTTGATTCGTACACCTGGTATACAATGACAGTTTATCTGTCTAACAACAAAATTATTACAGCGATATTGTTAATGAGTAAGGCTAAAACATGTTAAAAAAAAACACTTAAATCAGACAACAGGTTTAGGAAATTCGAGACATCAAAAATGACCAAATTTTCAGTGGATCGATTTTTTTGCATCCGAGTATATTATACCAGTTTTTTAAGATTAGAAAATCTATCAAAATATTTATAAAACTGAGTGTCAGTGTCAAAACGAATGCCAAACCTACTAAATTAATGGCGATGATACCCAATACTATAATTAATATGACGTCACGACCAATGAGTGAGCATTCTTGGGCTGCCTGCTTTAATTTGAATTTTTAATCGTCTTTAGAGGACAAACGAAAGACAAAAAAAACTTTTTTCTATTCTAAATTATGTTTTAAATTATGGTCTGTTGTGATTTATAGCATCTTTTTCGAATTTAAAATTTTATGCAAGTATATAATATATTGAAATAGGCCCTTAGTGAAACTAATATAACAAACAAAATGTCCGCTAAAAAAACGACTTTTTAAGAACTATAAGACTATGGCTCTTAGTACAAAAAATCTCTAGGAAAACACGTGTTTAATCTGAAGACACCTTTTACTTGGTAATTAAAGATGATAGAAAAAAATGTAACTAAAGACTAGTGACAGTTCTCAACACGTATTAAAAGACAGTAAAAGGATTTTTTGTTTACTATTGAAGTGACTACTCCTTATCGCTTGGAATGCCTACATATTATGTTTTCACGGACCCGAATCAATCTCACCTGTCACGAGATGTTTGCAGTATACTATGCATACACTGGTGGACAAAAGAAATTTTTAGACAAATGAAAAAGTAGTTTATGACCTTTGGATGCTTCGGAAATGCTCGAATTGGCGCTAGCAACAAAGTACCTGATAAAGTATTTATTACCTGTCAGACCCTAACAAACCACACATAATTTAAATTTTTAGGAAATTGTACAAAGAAAATTCTTTCGCTTCAAAAATATTATATTAATCGGTATTATTCTATTAAAACGTATGCCTATAAACGGATTTTATTCTTATGGGACATTCTATTCGTTAAACTAAGATATTCTTACAACCGGTATTCTAATATTCGGGTTCGACTGTACAAGTAGCAATAAAAGAATCATTTGCTCACAATCCTGGACATTATCTATCAAAATTTTAATAAGATGAGAAGTCTGCACAAGAAATTTAAGATTGGAGCTAAGAGCTGGTTAGCTAGTTGCTACTTTTTGTCTACTTTCTTTTATGGAATGAAAACTTGGACCTTAAATTTAGCAGCAACAAAAAACTGGAGTCAATTGAGCTGTGCGTGTATAGAAGAATTACATATTCTGAAAATATCGTGGACAGAACACGTCATAAACAAAGTTGTTCTGAAAAAGATGAATAAAGAAATGGAAATTTAAAATAAAATCCAAACAAGAAAATTGGAATACCTGGGACATATTACACGTGGACAGAAATTTAACTTGCTCCAAATAATTTAATGACGGGAAGAATTCAAGGAAAAAAAGTATAGGAATACGTAGTATATTTTATCGTGGCTGCGCAACCTGAAAAAGTGGCACGGATGTATATCAAATGAACTTTTCTTATGATATTCTAATAGCTATGATGATTGCCGACCTCCGTAGCGTAGATGGCACTTCAAGAAGAAGAATTAATTATCCAACCAATTTTTTAACAAAGTCTTTTTAATTACGTATTTTCATTTCTTAAAAGAAAATTCTAAAATAAATTAAAATTTCGATATAGAAAATATTTTAAAGATGTATTCATGAAACGACACTGATAGAAAGTAAAGAATTGAGTATGCGAATAATTTTTGCGGACCAAATTTTAATTTACTACAACGCATCGTGAATACATTGTTACTGATATCCCACTGTAAAGGACAGCATAAAAATAGTACATTCTTTCACGGTTTTTGCTGTAAATTTTAAAGAACCGCTTGGATTGACATGAAATTTGGCGTACGCATAGCTAACACGTCATAGAAAAAAAGGGATATGGTGCCGATGTGTGCTTTTGCCCTGGAGGTGAGTTTCACCCCATCTCGGGGGTGAAAAAATATATGTTCAAGTTAAGTCCCGAAATGGATAAATTGACTAATTTTAAGCAACTTTTCTTTTATAGAGTTTTTTCACCAACTCAATACTTTTCGAGTTATTTGCAAGTAGGTCTGGATCCCGCGTATGAAAAAAAGTTGATTAATAGGGTTTTTCATTAACATTCATTTGTTTCGAGCTTCTATCATGTGTCACATAATTTTAATATATCTACGTCATACGTTATTGCTATATAACAATGATACAAGCCAAAGACATATGGCATAGATATATTAATATTATGTGACACATGACAGAAGCTCGAAACAAATGACAATCGATAAAAAGCCCTATAGCAAGCTGAAAATTCGTTAATAGCTTAAGGGTGTCTATTAGGACAAACTGTGATATATGGGAACACTGGAACAGGGGAAGTTTTAATTGTGGAAGAGGTTAAAAATTTGGAACATCAGACCACGAAAACCTCCCCAGTATTTTGTCGGACCGAACTTACAATTGACTTGTTACCCTTTCATTAAACTCTCATGCAAAAATCAGACTGCTATTTGTCACCTGTGATAATTCCTGTCATTTGAATTGTTCTACGTGTTCCACGTGTTCCACTCATTAAAATGCCCAGTTGTTGATAAATAGCAGTCCGATTTTTGCACGAAAATTTAATAAAAGGGTAACGAATTAATTAGAAGTTCTGTCCGACAAAATACATGGGACGTTTTCGTAATATGACGTTCCAACTTTTTAACCTGTTCCACCATTAAAAATTTCCCCTGTCCCAGTGTTCCCATACATCAAATTTTGTCCGACTAGACACCCTTAAGTTACTAAAAATGTTCAGCTTGCTATTAATCAACTTTTTTTCATGCGCGGGATCCAGGCCTAAAGTGAATATGTTAATTTTTCAACAAAATAACCAAGTTTTTAGACGGTTTTTCGCAAATAACTCAAAACCTAGGCATTTTGTCGAAAAAAATATTCTTAGCAAAACTATAGCTAATAAAAAAGTAAAAAAAAAAAACGGTGTATATATAAGGTCTCTATACTTAGCAAAAGCAGAGTTATAGCTAATGAAAAATCGGTTCATATTCGAAAAATTTCAAATAGAATAATCCAATGTGAAATATTCAAACAATGAAGCATTCTTGTGGAAAACACATTACAACTTTTTTAAAGTGTTTAAAAAAAACTTTATTTCTGTTTTTATAAAAAAAAATTTCTAGCATCAAATGTAAGCAAGTTACGCTCAAAATTAACCCTCGTAAGGCGGTGCTTATATTCTTACGTAAACAACGGTGCGGGGTGCATTTGCACCCCATCTGTATATCAATTTTTTTATATGTGAAAGTTGGGGAAGTTGATTTAAAAGATAATTAGGACTTATTTATATATGACTATGGACTATGAAACATAATTTTACAAAGTATTCATTCCTTCTTTAAAAAAATTATTATCGTTGCAAGGCAAACACATAAAATTTTTCACAGAGAAAGCAACACAAAATTTTTAAACATAATACAGTTATGCCGGGACTTTCGGTCTTTTTTCTCTGACATAAGTAACACCGACCTTGTGCCGTAGTTCTGTTAGCTCCAGGTGAAACATCAGAAATGTCCAATTAAGGATATGAAATTTTCATCATTTGCACCCTACAGTCGTTTTTTCAAAATGGCACGTAAACGCAAAGTGTTTTAAATGCTGTAATGGGTGGAATGCGTTTATAATTGAATTTAATGCGAATAAAAAATCGACAAAAATCAAAAAAATTTATTAAAAAAGATAGGTGAGAAAAACGAGGTCTGGGGTGCAGCTGCACCCCGCACCGCCTTACGAGGGTTAAGTTGGTCCCTTTTGTTTTGGCAAAAAAAAATCAGGAAGATCACCCCCCAATTAGCAACTTAAATCAAATTAATCGTTACCGCTTCACAAGTTACTTTACTTATGTTGTGTTTATATGATCTGTAAGTTTAATCGATTCAAAGTGCTTATTTTTGAAAAAATTTGGTTCTAAAGTAAAATTTTTAAAAACTTAAATTTTGAGAAAAATGCTTTTTTTCCAAAATAACTTAAACATTGTTAGAGATACCAAAAGTCTTAAGCAATAAGAAAAGTCGGCTTTATTTTTCTGAATGATTTGTATTTTTTTGTTTTTCTGTAAGACAAAAATTGGTCAAGATTCGGTGTTTCTAAATTTGCATACACTCGTGATAAGTGACTCGTTCAAGCCCTTTTAACTACAGCTCTATCAAAAATAAGGACTTTGAACCGATGAAACTTACAGATACCCCAGTTAATAGGGAAAAAAACATGAAAAAATGTTAAACAGGGTTTTGAAGGTGCTAAACGGTAGATGAGATATAACTGATGATAATTCCTTGAAGACGTACAGCTAATTTTTCTTCTTCTTTTTTTTAAACAGGTACAAAGAATGAAAAACTCAGTTTTTTTACTATAAAACGTTTCTTGTTAATTTTAGAGAAAAATGTTTTAAATAAGTGTTGTAGATCTTAAAAAGTTCTTTAATTTGATAGTACTCGTAATAATATACATAAACAATTGACCTAGATAATTGCAAGCAACTCTCATTTTTGCACTAATTTTTAAATAGTAATAACTTTACTTTTTACATAATGATATATAATTTAACTACTTTAAATTATGCCATTTAATGGTTTATTTAAGTGCACTAAATTTCAACCAGATTGACCAAATAGTTTGTAAGTTATTCAATTTGTTTATCCCAGAGAGCAATTATTTATAAAACTGTTCTTGCCCTAACAGTGAATCTAGAGATATTTAGCAAATCGCAATCAATTATTCGAGAGTCTACTTTTAAGATGCATTAAGAAAAAATTAACATTTTATTAAAATTGTTATTAAAAAACTCGTTTGAAAAAGACCCTACTTTCTAGGTTATAAACAATTTGAATAACTTTGACAGTTTTTATGTCACACGCTTGCATGTAGGCTCACTGAAAAGCTGGTGAAAAAATACATATTAAAAAAGAAAAAATAATTTTATATGACAAATAGGAATCAAGTTAGTATTTTTTTTATAAATCAAATTTTGCATTGTTTATAAACATTAAGAGCTGAAAATTTATATATGGAAATCTATATTTTACGATCCAGTTTATAGATTGCATATGCAGTGAAATAATAAAAACTTATGACCTGTTAAACTGATGGTACTCGTGAAACACCACCAACGAAAGTGAAGGTGGGAACTGTTCAAGCTTCGCTTCCTTTTTTGGAAAAAAACTGCAATATATTATCACCTTCCATAGCACGCACAACCTTCTTTTTTAACTGGAGTAGCTCAAAAAAATACTAAAAATTGTGCAAATTTCACCTTGCACAATTGGAAAATTGGAAAATCCCGTGAAAATCAATTGATTCAATTTTACTATAAAAGTTATTGAATTTTACAAGTATTTCTTAAAAATTCTTTAAATCATTAATAAAGTAAAGTATATTTTTTATATAAATATATAATAATTATAAATTAGTACAATACATTTTTTTTTTATTTGAAATAATTAAAAAGTATTTAAAAGTCCTTAATAATTTTTAAAAAATTGTTTGTTTTATTTTGTTTCTGAATTGTTATGAAATGTTATTTAATTTAATGAAACTATTAATATTTGTTTAGGTAGGCATCTAATAAGTAGAAATATGTAATATGTTTGCACTATTTAATGATGTATGTTTAAGTTCAATAATTAGAATAAAAGTCATATATTTGTTTTGATAGTAATATATATATTTTAATAAATTCATATAATTAATTATAAAAATAAAAAAGTAAAACATTGTTTATGAATTTTAATTTGATTGTTCTAGTGAACGTCTATAACTTCTAAATCGCTTCTCGGCAAGTTACAGTTCATCCTCTACAAAGTCTGACTCGACATCGTCAAGAACCACTGCAGCGCGATTACAACATTTTTTCTCTTCTTCCACTGCACAGTTTGTACAAAGATCCGTACAGTTTATACCATATTTTTTACAACCATATCTTGTACTTTTGCAACCCGTTGAACATTTAGATGTAATTTGTTTTAATATCTCTTCAGGGATCAAACAATCTAAGGTGTAAATAGGTTCAAAACCCGTATCAGCTTTTTGCCATCCATATTGGATAGCATCCAGTTTTTTACCTAACCAGTGTTGTAATTGATGATAAACGCGAAGTACATGCTGATAACCTGCACCTTCTGTTGGGGGCAAATTTTTCCAATCTAAAAGATTTTTTCCCTGTATTTCTTATAAATTGTAAAAAACGTAACTCATTTAATAACAATATGTTATTATGTTTTTTTATATGTAACATCAATTGCAGCAGAATACAAAGCAACAATGATATCACATCCGTTTTTCATGATGTCCTCCTTGTTAGTATTCTTGTCGTAAAAAATATTTATCAGATCTACAATTTCTGACGATGCAGTTAATAATTTGAATTTTCCTTGATTAAAAAAAGAGGAAGTTGTATAACACCCAGGAAAAATATATAAGAACCCAACGTATTTTCTTAGATGAGAATGTTTAAAACTATTACAACTATAATAGATAGATTTTCCTTTTTCGCCTTTTTTTTTCAAAATACATATATGTTATTGTCCGGAGCAGAGAGTTGCGTCAATATTATGAGTATATCAGTATCATTACCAATTATTACAATGGTCTTGCTAGTTTCATATGTATGTTCGATGTTCGTGAAGAGCTGTCTGCACTATTAATACGTCCCCATCTTCATCTGCTACTTTAGTTCGGTACCCAGATTTGTTGAGCTCTGCACATAAAAGTTGAATCAATTGCTTTTTATTTTTACTAACTGCTAAAAATATTTTTTGTTTTATGGATAAGATCGTGTTTTCAACCAATTTAATTTCTGGGCCTGAGCTAATTATTATTGTATATTTATATAAATAATATACTTTAATTAGTAAAATATAAGTAATTCTTACGAGAAATTATTGTAAAATTAAAGCAAGTAATAGCAATTAAACTGCAAATTTTTTCAACATGTTTCAAATTGGGATTCCATTCTAAAAAATAAAACGAAGCTATTTTCACCTTTACATTTGTTGGCGGTGTTTCACGAGTACCATCATTTTAACGAGTCATGATTTTTATTTTTTTTACTGCATATGCAATCTATGAAGTGGGTCAGAAAATATAGACTTTCTTAAACAACTTATTCAATTTTCAGCTCTTAATGTTTATAAACAATGAAAACATGATTTATTGAAAAAAAAATTCTAACTTGATTTCTATTAGTCATATCAAATCCATTATATTATTTTAATGTGTATTTTTTCACCAGCTTTTCATGAGCCTACATACGAGCGTGTAAGATAAAAACTGTCAAAGTTATTCTAATTGTTTATATCCTAAAATGTAGGGTCTTTTTCAGACGGTTTTATTAACAACAATTTTAATAAAATCTTAAAACATTTTCAATACATCTTAAAATTAAAGTCTTAAATAATCGATTGCGATTTGTAAAATATCTCTAGAGTCACTGTTAGGGCAAGAACAGTTGTTTAAACAATTGCTGTCTGGGATAAACAAATTGAATAACTTATAAGCTATTTGGTAGATCTAGTTGAAATTTGGCACACTGAAATAACCCATTAATTGGCATAATTTGAAGTAGTTAAATTAAATATCGTTGTGCAAAAAATACAGTTATTAATATTTAAAAATTAGTGCAAAAATGAGAGTTTTTTACAATTATCTCGGTCAATTGTTTATATATTTCAATATGTGTCCCACCAAATTGAAGAACTTTTTAAGGTCTACAATATTTATTTGAAACATTTTTCTCTAAAATGGATAAGAAACGTTTTATAATCAAAAAACTTAGTTTTTCATTCTTTGTAACTGTTTTAAAAAAAGAAGAAGAAAAATTAGCTGTACGTCTTCACGGAATTATCATCATTTATACATCATCTATCGTTTAAAACCTTCAAAACCCTGCTTAACATTTTTACATGAAATCGACGATTTTTTTCCCTATTAACTGGTGTAAGATTGTATGAATAATACATACGCGAGTAAAAAACTTGTGAAGTGATAAAAATTAAGTTCATTTGAAATGCTGATTAGGGGCTGATTTTCCCGATTTCTTACCAAAAAAGGGACCAACTTTATTTTGACCGTAACTTGTTTACTTTGGATGCTAAAAAAATTTTTTATAAAACAAAAATAGTTTTCCCCAAAAATGTGCTTTATTTTTTGGTTATGTCACGTTAAAATATACGATTTGGAATTTGACGAATATGAACCTATTTTTCATTAGGTATAACTCTGCTTCTACTAAGTACAGTGACCTAATATATATACCAAGTTTTTCACTTTTTTACGTGCTATATTTTTGATAAGAATTTTTTTCCACCAAATACTTACTGTTTGAGTTATTTGCGAAAAACCGTCTGAAAACGTGGTTATTTTGTAGAAAAATTAACATATTCACTCGCAAATAACTCGAAAAGTGTTAACTTGGTGAAAAAACTTTATAGAGCAAAAGTTGCTTAAAATTAGTCATTTTATCCATTTCCAGACTTATTTCGAACACATATTTTTCACCCTCAAAAGGGGGTGAAACTCACCCCTAGGGTAAAAGCACACATCGGCACAATATCACTTATTTTCTTAGACTTGTTAGCTATGCGTATGCCAAATTTAATGTCAATTCAAGCAGTTCTGTAAAATTTAGAGGTTTTGAAATATTTTACCTTTAAAGAACGTACTATAATTACTTACTAAAATGCAAGTAGAGCTAGCTGTTAAAATGATATTAAGGGAGGTACGGTTTGAAATCAACATTTTTGTGATTATGGTAGAATTATTTTATTTTTAAATTAGGTAAACATTCTTGTGCAATCTATAAAATATAAAAACAATTTCAGGGCAAAATATTTAAAAATAAGCTAACGGTTGCAAACTTTTAGAAACACCTAAAAAATGGATTTTGCGGTGGACATCAGAACTCGTCAATGGATCACGTGAAACAGAAAATTCAATAAGACTCCTTTTTGTCTGTCAAATCTAAAGTGATGCGCACTGGAATATGTTTTTGAACCGCGAAGTAATTTACGAAAGAGAAGGGGAACATCTCTTGAACATTTTTCACTACGCTCAAGGGCGCTAGTGTGCAGCTGCTGCAAAGTAAGTAGAAGGCAGGGATATTAAACATGCTGTATTTTCAGTAATTTTTGCTCCTATGAGTCTAAAAGTTTCAGAGATTATTCTTGACGTTATTTACTTTCATTTAAATAATAAAAAATAATAAAAGAAAATGGAAAATTTCAAAGTTTTCAAACTCCCTCACCCCATATATTTTGATTTTCTTATTAGTAAACGACGTATTTGATTTGCACCTCGTAGGATTAGTACATTGTATTATGCGCCAACCTCCTTAATTTCTTGTTGAAATCTAATTCAAAATCATCAAAGTCTTTTATATGTATATTCCTGTGTCAAGTGAGGATGCTACTTGCAAGCTACGTAAAACGTTTTATAATTGCTCTCCCCCGAAAAAATAAGGCATGTTTATGAAGCGCAAATTTATACATGATGTGAAATAAATGTAATAAAATTGATAATGTGAAGACCCCATATTATAAAGAATTGAAAAATGGAATGTGTGTAGCTCACCGAACTCAAGTAAATTGCTATTTATTTTATCATTACCAATACAAAGCATGTTCTGCTGACTCATGTGAACATCAAGGTCATTAAAGCAAATTGCCTGTGACTGATATGCTCTACTGAATAAGTTATTTTCACAATAAGTTAGAATTAAGTATAATGTAAAATATCTGTCAATATTCCAATATTAGCTTCTACAGTTTATACGCATAAGCAATGCACTTGGCGTAAACATTAGTTAACAGCGATGTTGTGGTCAGCAACGAACGAGGTGGCTATTTGGTTCAGGTTTTGAATACCTTGAATAATTTTTTTTATAATCGCGTAAATTATTTATTAATTTAACTAATTGGATTTTTTTTTCATTATCTACGTGTTTAATCTGAAATATTCAATTTCTTATATCCGATATTAAACAATGGTTTTATCACTCTGTATACCATATTAAAGCAATTTGTTATTATCACGGGAACAGTCGCGCTCTATTCTGTCACGTAATCGGTCGCTCGTAATATTTTGTCTAATAATACGAATTTAGACTTGAATTTACAACAAATCTTTATGTTATAGTATTTTTATTGACTTGTAAGGTTAGAAATATTATTTCTAACAATTATTAAAGCTAATTTTTTCTCACCAAATCCATAAATTCCAAAGAAGAAGAAGAAGAAGAAGAAGAAGAAAAAAATAAAAAAAATAAACCTACGCATTATATAAAAACATGTGCGGCCTACTAATTTAGTTAAATATTGCGAATCATAAACAATATTTTCGGACATCGCACATTAATTTTGATGACCTAATACAATTTCTTTGTTCTCTTAATATTTGGTAATAAAATAATACGCGTGGGCCTGACTCAGAAAAATACTGCAACAAGAAAAGCACACATTAATTATCATTTGCTCTAATCACTTCATACTGCCAAGATGTGACTTCAGGTTATTCATTCATTCATTATCAATAATAGTAAGAGCTAGTTATTATCGTATTTAAACTTCGTAATTCTCCCGAGTCACAAGTGTCGATTTAAATAAAGTACTATCATCTTAAATTTCATGTTTCACTATCGGCTATAGAAAATAAGCTGGGCCGATTTTATTCATGGTCCTATTCGAGCAAAAGAAAACATCAATGTGGCAGTATATCTAGCAGGAAGAGACAAACCACATATCCACCTACGACTACAGTCCACACCTAACAACACCATCAACAACCATACGACACTTGGATCGGGAGACACGCTTGCGAAGACAACGATCCAGATCGACCATAGAGAGCCACTTATACAATTCTTCTTATAGAACTCCAGAATTTATAAACTAACACTTCAATAATTGAACCATAATTATTATGGTCACCCAAAAGGACAATACAAAGGGGTGACGACAAAATAATTAATACATAATAATAAAATTCGGTATCAATAATAATGTAAATACAATGATTAACACACTGAAACATCTATACCACTCAATACGTTTTCCTTTGCCTTTACCTGACTGAACTTTAGTTTTGATTTAAATTCTCATTCAGATATTATTACCTAAAGTCGGGCACTTTAAGGATTGATGAGTTGTTTAAAGACTATTTTCTTCACATCACATACTACATTTTGTACTCTATATTTATAACTTATATTATTATCTCCAACACATTTCATTTTATTTTCTCTTTCGTGTGGCAATATGTTTAATCTCAAATATTTAATTTTTCATATCCGATATTAAACAATGGTTTTATCACTCTGTATATCATATTAAAGCAATTTTTTATACATGGAAAGCCACTCATACAATTCTTCTTATAGAACTCCAGAATTTATAAAGTAACACTTCAATAATTGAACCATAATTATTATGATCATCCAAAAGGACAATACAAAGGGGATACCGCAAAATAATTAATACATAATAATACAATTCGATAATAATAATAATGGAAATACAATGATCAACACACTGAAACATCTATCCCACTCAATAACTTTTCCTTTGCCTTTACCTAACTGAACTTTAATTTTGATTAAAATTCTGATTAAGATATTATTACCTAAAGTGGGGCATTTTGATGATTGATGAGTTGCTCAAAGACTATTGTCTTCACATCACATACTACATTTTGTACTGTACATTTATAACTTATATTATGATCTCCAATATATTTCATTCTACTTTCTTTTTCGGGTGGTAATATGTTTAATCTCAAATATTTAATTTTTCATATCCGATATTAAACAATGTTTTTTTCACTCTGTATATCATATTAAAGCAATTTGTTATTATATTAAAACATGGGCGGGCTAATTTAGTTAACTATTGCGAATCATAAACAATAATTTCGGACATCGCACATTAATTTTAATGACTTAATATAATTTCTTTTTTCTCTTATTTTTGGTAATAAACTAATACGCGTGGGATGCCACAAGAAAAGCATATATTAATAATCATTCACTCGAATCACTTCATACTGTCAAGATGTGACTTCACATTATTCGTTTATTCATTATCATTAACTGTAAGATTATCATATTTTAAACTTTGTAATTCTCCCGGGTCACAAGTGTCGATTTAAAAAAAGTATGATTATCTTAAATTTAGTGTTTTACTATCGGCGATAGAAGTTAAGCTGAGCCGATCTTATTCACTATGTATTCAATGATTACAATAATTTATATAATATACAATAAAAACTAATAATCGAGAAAAGAGAAAAAATGATGTTAATAACATACTGTTACTATGGAACGAGTAGATAAATTTTGAACACCTTGACACCATTAACAATTAAACTCGTTATTTACATGCCCTGTATAAACATTGCCCTAAAATAAGTAACATTTTAATAAAACATATTTTGTGAAATGCACTTTTAACAGAAAATATTTGTCCCTTTTTGTGGGCTATTGTGCTTAGTAAAATTTTAATAACACGTATTTTTGTGCGTTAAAAATTTATGTTGAAATAGGTCTTTATCGAAAACATTACGATGAATTAAGCATAAAAAATTATTGTTCACGATATCTGTTACGCTTAAAATTTGAGTGTAATAATTTTATCAAATAAAATTTCCAGTCCTCAGTTTCGTCAGCCTCAGTAAAAGATAAATTGTACATTTTTATAGTCGATTGCCAAAACTCGCCAGTTTATGGAACCAATAAAACTCAAAATGAGTAAAATGCTGAGAGATAAGAACACTTTTAATGAAAATAACGAAAGAAGGTAGAGATAGAGAAGTTCGTTTAGTGTAATTACTCCAACCTTGATTCGGTTAGGGTTTACTAATTATCTCCTGAGCACTTAATTCATTACGCAGGGCCTTATTTTAATTTTCATTTTTTGGCTAAAAATGTAAGATAGAGCTTTTTTTATTAAACTGCTAAATTATTATTTTTAGCAAACTGAATTATAAAACTAATAAAATATAATTACAGTGTCCATTGCCGCTAAATATTACAGCTCTCCTTTCTTCCTCAGATAAATCGGTACTAGATTCCATCATTAATTTTATCAGAAATTCAAAAATAGCGGTATAGTTTAGAAATACAGTAACATATAAAACACGCTGTATTTTCCTGTCAAGGTGTCACACAAAAAATTGGCCAGCGCAAGTACATGTAATAATAATTATTGTTACATGTACTTGCACTGGACAATTTTCTTTGTGACACAGTGACAGGAAAATACAGCGTGTTTTATATGTTCGTTCATGGGTATTCTTTCGTTTATCCGACTGTAGACAACATTAAAACATTTAATATAATTAAGAATTTACATGTTTTGTGGCAAATAGATTTTGTCTGATGCCAGGATCTCTCTCTCTCTCTCTCTCTCTCTCTCTCTCTCTCTCTCTCTCTCTCTGCGTACACATCGCGTAAGTGCGCAAAAAGTACTTCACGCACAGATTCATACAATATTTTATCTACGATAAACAAATAAAAAATTTCAACTTTTCGTCACTGGAATGGCTAGATACATTTCTATTCTATAATTTTTAGAACTTTGACATTTAAAAATTCAAACTTCTTACAAACCACAACACTGTCAAAACTTTTGTTATAATTTATTGCTCACACGTCATCACCATGACAAGGCGAAAGTTAAGGATATTTGATTCTATGAAAGTGTGCCAAAAAACAGTGCGAAAAAGTAAATCCTATTTAAAATACATTGTTACTTCACGCACACTTTAAACCCTTCACGCACTGCTATCTAAAATAGTATGGGAGCCCAAGCGGGGGTTTGTGCAGTTACTCGAGCGCGTCATATTATCATATGGGAAGAAACCTGGTACCCTGCAGATGTATATCTACCATATATTGGCTCTTAACACAGGGAAGTTCGTTAAGGGGGACCCGAAAAAAAAATATATCCTTAAAATTACTTGAAATTGTCAAATTAAGGTAAGGTAAGTGAAGTGCATGCAAAAGAGTGTATATTTCAAAAATCTGACGATTTGAGCGGGGCGTTAGCAAATGAGTGAGTCACAAATTTCACAAAAAAAGCGATTTTTCAAATCCGATAGATTTTTCAAAAATCTATCGAACAATACTAAACATGATCCCCCACGGAGAGGGGTGGGGCGTAAATTTAAAATTTTAAATTCAAACCCCGCGATATTTCGCAAACTGAACACCAGATCGATAAACTGCAAAATATACTTTCAAAATATTTTTGAAAAATCTATCAAATGGTGCCAAACACGACCCCCAACGGAGGTGGGGTGGGGGGTTACTTTAAAAGCTTAAATGGGACCCCATATTTTATAGCATATTTGGATTCTTCACGTAAAAATAAGCAACTTTTATTCGAGACATTTTTTTGAATTATGGATAAATGGCGCTATAATCGGAAAAAACGATTGTTGAAAATTGAAAATTAAATTAAAAAATGGAAAGTTCCTACTAAAATATAAAATTTTGCTTAACTTTTTTTTTGTTTTAGGACCAAATAATCACAACCCAATAGGTCCCCACAGCGCACGAGTGACTGCAAATTTAGCATACTTTGCTCACCTACCATAATGACAGTTTCCACAAACTAAAAACTTATACATTCATACAGTACATTATACATCATATAATATGAGATAGAGTAGATAAAATACAACTTGTATTGTTTCACAACATAGCAGAATTGTGTTCTTAAAGTAGAATAAATGCATTATTCTCTAAAGTTCTAAAGTATGAATATTATGAAGAAAAGCTGAAACACGTGAATCATACAAGATTGTACACAGATGATACTTTTTACACTCAAGGGTTCATCATAACGATTTAATTATAAACACAAACATAAAGTAGGGTTAGATAGATGGGCAACATAAAAAGTATCCATACAGAGAGAGGCAAAAATTATGGAATAAATTCATTTTCTCTAAAATGGACGATTTTGGAGAAAAAACCCCGAAAAAGGTCGATTTTTATTTTTAACCCACCGTTACACGCGTCTTCTATTGTGACGTGGTTGCACGCGTATGAGCGTCGCCCACACCTACATCAATTCGACTTATTTCGAGAAAGAATGAATGTCAACATGTATAAATATAAAATGGGTTGTACTCACATATTATAGAAAGACTCGTAAACTAATTTTTTTATTAATTTAACAAAACAAAAGTAAAAATAATATAGATCAAAAACAAGTTTTCTTAATTTTCAATTTCAGCAAGCCACTGAAGAAATTAACGTTCTTTACGCGAATTGATTTTACTAAAAATACAAATTAAAATTAACAACTGTTCTGAAGCTATTTATTTGTGGCATTTATGTAATTAACTATTAATATTTTGTATTTTGATAACGACGTCCGAGGTGGAATTCGAAACGTCAATAAAATTAATTTTTCAAGTTAAATTGTGGCTTACTTCCCAATTAGAATAGGTAAATTTAAAAATGGGTTCTTAACCAGTGGCGCACCTAGAATTTTCCTTTGGGGGGAAGGGGGGTTTGCTTGGACACCGAAAGTTTTTTGTATTATTTGTGAAAGACAAGTTACATTTTCCTACCTTCTTTTATATATATTTATATATATGCTCTGGGTGAGATTTTAACCCCCAAACCTCCCCCCCCCTCGGTGTGCCACTGTTCCTAACCTAATCCAAACAATATTATTTTAATTAAACCTACCTAAATATTAAATAAAAACCTAAAAGTTTCTTTGAGATAACAGAAACGTGATTTCACCGTGATTGCACGCGCAGTGAGGAATTCCCTCACCTGAAGAGGGATGTCTCTTATTTCAACTATCACACAGCACACTCACCGCCTGAAATATTCTATAACTTTTTCATACCCTCTCATGAACCATGCTAAAGGCATTCCTGGGTGCTTAAGGTTATCGTATTAGTTTACACAATTTCATTGCTTATAAACAAATATGGTGAGGGATTACCTCATAGCGCGTGTAATGGCGGGTTAAATTACAATTTTTTGGCATATATTCCATACTAGTGACGTCATCCATCCGAGCATGATCACGTAATAGATGTTTTTTTAGATAAGGATTGAGGCGTGTGGTAGCTTTGAATTATCTGTTCAGTAATATAATCATTCACATGATTATATTACTGGACTAAACTTCACGCTAAAGGAAGAATACAATATATTACATATTATACATATTACAATGCATTATTACGTAATTTATTTAACTCAAAATACATTGTACTGTTGTTAAAAAATGGAAAAAAATGTTTATTTCACAAATAAACATTCCTTTTTTCGCTTAAATTAAATCTCAGACAGCCTCCCACATGCCTCTTGGCAGTTTGAATATTTAATTTATGCCATGTTTACTTAACAAATAAACATTTTTTTCTATTTTCTAATACCAATATAATGTATTTTGAGTTAAATAAATTACATACATTCTTCTTTTTGCGTCAATTAATTTAATTCAAAAAATATTATTTTGGCCACCCTGTAAAAATAATGATGTTATTGTTTATATTACTGAATAGAGAATTGAACACCCTTTCAAATGAGCTGCGACACGATCCCTATTCCCATTAAAAAAATCATCAATTACGTCATCACGCCCAGATAGATAAAGTCACTAGTATCAAATATATGCCAAAAAATTGTAATTTAAAAATAAAAATGGACAGGTTTCGGGATGTTTCTCCAAAATCGTCCATTTTAGAGAAAATTAAATTATTCCATAATTTTGCCCCTTGCTGTATAAACGAAAATACACATTCAAATCATCAATTTTTAATTTACACAAATTTAATCTTTTGCAGAAATATCATGATTAGTGTAAAATCTTGTGTATTATTTTAATACGTTGACGGACAGAACGGCTACAGACGTCTAATTTCCATTGATGGAGTGTGACACAACGTCTACAGACGTTGCATTACTATTCTACTATGAAAAATACATATAGTGTCACAACACTACTTGCTTATACAGTTGACACACTGTCCGTCAACCTGTTAACTTAATAGTATACTTAAGTTTGAGAGTATTGAAACCTACATGTAATTTCAACAATTCTTGTAGCAACCACGTGATACTATTGAGATGTCAGGGACGTAGTAGATGATAGTGATAGTAGATGATCCGATATACGATCGATTGGGACCAAGCTGTTTAATGGATACAAATTATTGGATATGTAATTTAGTATGTTAACAATTACAAAAAACAAGCAGTATTACTTATTTTTTATAAATTTTTAATTTTTTCTCGACCCGGGCAGATATTATTTCAGATATTTTTTGGATAATTCGAAACAAAAAGGTCGTTTGTAATTTTTCTATTAAGGGGAAAGGCGCAGATTGTCATCTCCCAAAATTTTCTTAAATGTATTTATCTTTTTCGAATCCTGAGAAAACTAACAGTATTTTTGAAACATTTAAACGCAGAATGAAAGATTACGTTATTAACGAGTGACAAAAGTCCCTGAGAATAAATTAAAAGTTTCTTTTGAATGAAATGTTTATAATTCAAAATCACACCAAATTTTTCCTTTTATTTTCACCCCTGTAACTTATTAAAGTAAACATTATAGAAGTTTTCAGGGACTTTCGGCTCTCAGCAATAATGTAATATTTCAATTTGCGTTTAAAGTTTTCAAAACAATTAATCAGTTTTCTAAGGATTTTAAGAAAAATCAATATATTTAAAACACATTGAACGTTTTGACAGGCGACATTTTATGCCTGTGCCCTTAATAGTAGCGGAGGAAGATATGCTAAATTTGCAGTCACTCGATCGTTATGGGGACCTATTGGGTTGTGATTAATAGGTACTAAAACCAAAGAAGTTAAGTATACTAATCCATTTTAGTGAATACTTCCATTTTTTAATTTGAGGCGCTTAGTGCAAGAGTGGCCTAACTCGTAAAAACTGATATTGAGAAAAAGACGATTTAGTTTTTATTAAATATGACCACTCTCTTTTCTGTAAGGATTATTATCCTTAGTTTTAAATTTCAACATCTTAAATTAAGTTAATAAATTTCATTTTACATTAATATCACAAAAAAGAAAAATTTTCAAACCATTTGTGGAAAAAAAATTGTAGGCCACTTTTGCACTAACATTATATAAATAAAAAAAATAAAGTGCGTTTTTGCATAAAATATATTTTTACAATACTTGTATACAAAAAATGAACAAAAGTCAAAACAATGCCCTTAACAAATTTTTTTTATAAAAATGTATTCCACTATTTGTTCGGAATCTTCTATAGCGTAAAACACATTATCTTCATCATTATTTTGTATACGTTGACCTGAGTTTTTAACATTTAGGTTGTTATAAAAGTTATGTAAATAGGGTGGTACATACACCAACAAATGTTGTAAATTGCTAAATTTAGCTGCTTCAACGTCTCTGCCCTTTGGGTATAAAAGTGGAAGTTTTCCAATAAACGTAGATATATTGCGCTTTGTAATATCTATATGTTTAAAAATTACATCCGGATTGTTAGATTTTTTATAATGTAATTGTAATGGTTCAGTTAAAGAGTATCGCAACCATTGCATTTTTAACCAGTTGACCGATTCACCCTCGACAGTCTTTTTACGATTAGTAATGGTTTTCTCTAATGGAACACTACTCACAAAATCGTTGCTGGTCATTTCTACAACTGTGAATGGATTTTGTTTTTTGGCTGTCCTAATCACTCTGGTCCAATCTCCAGGTACATAGATATCATTGAAAGTTTTTTGTTCTTCTCTATGATCCCAAAGTCACGGTCACAGGCTAGATATGAATGCCCCGACACCAAAAATTTATGGTCAATTTGCTGGACTTTTGATATCTTGTTTTGTCTGATATAATTACAGAATAGAGACATTTTGATATTCCCATTCTGCCCTCCGCATTGGTCACTATACATAATTAATTTTGACGTGTTAACATAGTTTTTAATATAATGCTGTATGCAAGATTCAATCTCTTGAGGTCCTCTAGATGCTACGGCTTCATGCCAAACGTACATGTGGGCCTGATTGCTTGACAAGTTGTGGATACCTAAACAGTATGTCCACAACTGTCTTTTGTAGTAACATACCCCAGTTGAAAGATGAGGAGTAGGTAATGTAGACATGAGATTAAACGCTATTATAGTGACATCGTTTTCAGCTATTTTACCCAACTCCGAATCCAATGCCATCCCAGCACGTGCGCTTTCTGCCTTTCGAAGATACAATTCTTTCTCTAACTTTAAACTTGCTAAAGTAACTTAAGAAGTTTCTGTTTTTATTTTTTGTTCAAATTCGTCACATCTTCTACAACTGTCAGATATAGGTGCATGCAAAGTTAGATTAAATTTTTTTCTGAAAACATCTCTAAAAACAAATTGTGACGCAGGATCATTTGTTTCTTGTTTGTATAAGGAATACATAGTTGACAGATTTAAAGTGGGAGCCAAATAACAAAGATTGGGATTTTTTGTGCTAGAATAGTGTGACTGATATTTTAGGAATCTCGAAATAAAATTAAAAATATTGTCAAGTTTCTCCTGACTTGTTTTATTATGTGGCTCCTTTTTTCCTCGTTTATCCTCAGAAGGTGTACCACCTCGCTCCTTATTGTTCAAAGCACGTGTAAGTCGACCATCTGAAACTCTCAGGACTTTTTTAAAAAAACTCCTTGCAAACTGGAATCTCTATGCCTCTTTCTCTTGTCAAATAATATCGTCTTGTGTATTTTCTGGAGTCACTTTGAGCAGTATTGGCTAATTTTGAAGTAAGTTTGATTTGGCCACATAAGTAAGACGTCTGTAAATCATAATTGGTGAGTTTATAGAAATCTTTAAAAATAGTTTCACGCTGTTGAAGAGTAATAAGTTTATGGCATTCTTTAAAGCAGCGGCAGTCGGATGAATCAAATTGTTTGGCAGCAACTACCTTACCCTTAATGGTTGTATACTCACGTCCACTGTTTCGTAATTTTTTTCTTATATTACGTTGCCATTGACTTTTATCTGCAAATTTGCGCCGAGGACCACGTTTCTTACTTCTTGGAATTTCTCCAGGATTTACAATATCGTTAGACTGAAAATTGCTTTGTAAATTCTCATCAGCCACCAGCACCTTTTCATTTTCAGCTAAAACAAAGTTTATTAGTTTCTCGCAAACGATTATAATAATAATAAAATACCTGTAATTTTTTCACTTGACGATTCTTCTATATCAGAAGGATTGTAGCTGGAACCTGAATCTAAAAATGGATCATCAATACTAGAGATATCACTGTCATCAAAGATATTATTGCTTTTGCCTGAAAGAGATAAGTTACAGTAATTCAGCCGTGTATTAAAATATACTTTTTAACGCCTTATTCCAAAATGTCTGCTTTTACTTTTAATAATATTACTACTTAAGAAAATGATCTGGATAATATATTTACCTGATGTGGATGGAATATCCATAACGAAACTTCCAAATAACTAAAGTTAAACAATTAAAGTATACACGAGCTGTTAAAAAACAAATAATAATTTTAAGGTTAAAAGATAGGCCACTAGTGCACACGAGAAATTGAAACACATAGATAATAGCCAGGGAGGTAGTGTCAAATTTGACCGGAGCATTTTAGCATGGCTGGTTTCTTTTTATTTAGGTAGGTGTTCCAAAGCTTATTACCAAATGATGTGTCAGCTGGCCAAAAACCGGGGATTTTAGTCATGAAAACATGAAAGTTGATGGAACAACGTTACAGCTTAAATGTCAAATATTTATATATGTTACTCAGAACATTTAATGGACTTGCTTAATTGGCTCCTACGTTTCACTCAGGAGATCGGGGTTCAAATCCTGGCGCGGAAAATTCTTTTTGTTTTTTAAATTGACATTTTATTTTGAAAAATATTTATTTTTATAATACCACGTTTTTATTATTTATACGAAACAATATAAAAAAATCTGTATGTCTTTTATAGAATCGCAAACTATGCATTTTTGGTCATAATATTATGATTGATCTTAATAAGCAAATTTGTTGTACATGAACCCCTGAAGGTTCCTTAGTGGGTAAGACCAACAATCTAAGTGAAAAGGGAGATATTATTTGTTATTTTTTTGGACAAACTGTTTTTTCTTAATTTTATATGTTGTAGAACCGAAAGATACAACCCTAAATTTTCACTTTTCTATCACCAACTCCCATGTTTTAATAGCAATCTAAATATTTCCCTATTCTCTATAATATATAAAAATGAATGTTTGTCTGTACCTATGTCCCTTATAGAATCGTAAACTATGCATTTGGGAGAAAAAAGTATAGGTACGCAATATTTTTTAGTATTTTTTGGGTTTCTGGTAATTTTAGGTATTAAACATTCAAACATTATTTAGTTTTAAGTCGGTACGGAGTTTGCCGGGTCAGCTAGTTAATAATAAAAAAGTATTAACTCTTTTAACTCTATTAATTATTAAGTATATTAAGTATATATATTATTAAGTATTAACTCCTTCCTGGGTTCATGTAAGTACAAAAACTTTGCTGAGGTCATCATATGATTAAATGCATAGTTTACGATTCTATAAGGGACATACAGACAAAAATTCATTTTTATATGTTATAGAGAACAGGGAAATAATTATATTGCTATTAAAAAAATGGGGGTTGGTGATAGAAAAGTGAAAAATTAGGGTTGTATGTATCTTTTGGTTTTACATCACATAAAATTATGCAAAAAACAGTTTGTCTAAAAAGATAAAAAAAAAATGTCGGGAGGGGGGTGGGGAGGCCAACCCCCTTTTTCACTTAGATTGGTCGTACTAACTCAGGAAGCTTCAGGGGTTCATGTACAACAATTTTGCTTATTAAGGTCAATCATAATATTTATGATCAAATGTATATATGCTATTTCATAAGTTCTATGCCTAATTCTATAAAAGACATATAGATTTTTTTATATTGTCTCGTATAAATAGTAAAAACGTGGTATTATAAAAATAAATATTTTTCAAAATAAAATGTCAATTTAAAAAAACAAAAAGAATTTTCCGCGCCAGGATTTGAACCCGGATCTCCTGAGTGAAAGGTAGGTGCCAAGTAAGCAAGTCCATTAAATGTTCTGAGTAACGTATATAAATATTTGACATTTAAGCTCTAGCGTTGGTCCATCAACTTTCATGTTTCACCTTTTCTTGACTAAAATCCCCGGTTTTGGGCCAGCTGACACATCATTTGTTAATAAGCTTTGGAACACCTACCTAAATAAAAAGAAACCAGCCATGCTAAAATGCTCCGGTCAAATTTGACACTACCTCCCTGGCTATAAGCACGAACGTTGGGCTATTACTGCACAACCCTTTGTCAACAAAAAATCGTAATACGTCAAAGTGACCTTGACCATTCCTCTACCGTCATTTTAATCAAATCGATGTGGGCCACTATTGCACACGATAGATTAATAAAAATACTAACGCTCGGTGTTATTAACTCAAATATCATTTTTTTTTTTTTGAGTTAGGCCACTTTTGCACTATGCGCCTCATTTAATTTCCCATTTCCAACAATCGTTTTTTACGATTATAGCGCCATCTGTAACGTGGCCAACGTGGTCTATCGTAAATGAACTGAGAGATAAGACTTCTTCTCCCACCACAATCCCGACTTCTACTGAGACCCTGAACAATTACTTTGTAAATGTGGCAAAAAATTTAACAAATACTATACCTCCTTCTCAGGATCCGATTTCATATCTTTCTCATAGGAATGTAAATAGTTTCTTTTTTACACCCATAGTATTAGGTGAACTACGCTCTACAATAAATGCTATTAAAAATAAATCGTCATCTGGGACTGATGGCCTCACTCTTAAAATGTTTTCTGCTCTACCTGATTGCACTTTAAACCATCTTACTACCTTAATAAACAGGTCATTCGAAACTGGAGTTTTTCCAAGCTGCCTTAAGACAGCGATAATTATTCCTATACATAAAGGAGGCGATAAAGATCTTGCTTCGAATTATCGCCCTATTGCACTCCTGCCCACGTTGTCGAAGATAATTGAAAGTCTGGTAAAAAAAAGAATCTTATCTTTTCTGTTGAAATACAAATTGCTTACTCCACATCAATTTGGATTCCTGAGTGACAAATGCACGAATGATGCTATGGTCTTCCTTTTCGATCATGTTTACTCCAGTCTAAACAACCATCACTCTACAGCAACAATTTTCTGTGATTTCTCTAAAGCATTCGATTGTGTAAACCATAACATCTTGACTGACAAATTACAGCACTATGGATTTAGGGGAAATGCTCTTAAATGGCTTAAATCATATCTTAATAAAAGAAGTCAGTTTGTAAGGGTTGACACGAAGACGTCTTCTTGCATGCCATTAGAATGTGGGGTACCTCAGGGTTCAGTTCTAGGCCCTATATTGTTTCTGATATACATAAATGACATCTCTAGTCTTAACATTAAAGGTAAAATATGTCTCTTTGCAGATGATACTAGTATTACTTGGAGTAACACGGATATTATGGACCTTCGCAATACCATAGCTACAGACCTAGTCACCATTAAATCGTGGTGCGATTCGAATCTCCTGTTATTTAACGTTTCTAAAACCAAAGTCCTACCTTACAACAGTATGATGCAACCTTTAGTACTTAATAACAACAGTCTAGAGGTAGTTGAATCGGTGAAGTTCTTAGGGATTATTGTGGATAAGTCTCTAAAATGGAACTTGCACATTGATGCCTTACACAAAAAATTAAGTTCTGCTTGTTTTGCCCTAAGATCAGTTGCTACGGAAATGAATTTGTCAACATCTAGGACCGTTTATTATGCCCTTTTTGAGTCTCATCTTCATAACGCCCTTCCATTCTGGGGTACATGTTGTGCGACTCAATTTGAGCGTATTTTTAAACTAAAAAAGAGAGCTCTTCGTTACTCCCTGAGACTCAATAGTAGAGTTCACTGCCAAGAATTCTTTAAAAAATTTAAAATATTAACTCTTCCTTCTTTGTTTGTTTTTGAATCCGTTTGTTTAATCCGCAAACATACATCAGAAGGTCCAGAGAGACCCACTCATAACTATCCCCTTAGAAACATGGATCATAATCTTTATCTGCCAACCCCACGGTCTGAGCTGGTTAAGTGCTCTATACTATACAATTCGAGAAAAATGTACAATCACCTGCCATCTAACATCAAATCTATTGCAGCATTTCCCGCTTTTCGCAAGGCCTTGAAAGCTTATTTGCTGGAGAAAGCTTTTTATACAGTGAATGACTTTTTTATAAACGATTTGAATTCAGCAAATTGACTTGTAGGATTATTACTTTCGAGTACTTGTGTACATATTTGCAGCGGCATAGAACTTTTGATTTACTTTCCCTTTCCCTTTTCCTCGTTTGCCTTCTTTTTGCTCTGACGTTGTATACTTATTGTTTGCAAAATTTTTAATTTTTTAATGTGTACTTAATAACTGTAAAATTATATTAAGTAGTATAACTCACGCCATTTACTTGGTGTCTGTTTCTGTTTTTGTTTTGTTTGTAGTTTTTTACTATTTTTTGTTTTTTATTGTATTTTTTATTTTGTATAAGCTTTGTCCACAAATTGTTAAAATTTTTTGACAATAAAGCATACCTTACTTACTTACTTACTTACTTACTTATCTATCCATAATTCGAAAAAATGTCTCGAATAAAAGTTGCTTATTTTTACGTAGAGAATCCAAATCTGCAGTAATAATTTGGGGCTCATATTTAAATTTTAAAGTAACCCCCCATCCCACCTCCGTGGGGACCCGTGTTTAGTACCATTCGATAGATTTTTCAAAAATATTGAATAAGTGTATTTTGCAGATTTTTGATCTGATGTTTATTTCGCAAAATATCGCGGGGTTCGTATGTATCATTCAATAGATTTTCAAAAAATATTGAACACGTATTTTTTAGTTGTTCCATCCGATAGTTTTTTCTCGAAATATTTGTTTTTTCTTGTAAAATTTTGTGACTCCCCCATATCTGTCTCAAATCGTCAGATTTTTTAAATATACACATTTTTTGCATGTACTTAACTTTTAACTTACCTTATCTTAATCTGACAATTTCGAGTTTTTCTAAGGATATATTTTTTTTGGTCCCCCTTAACGATCTCCCCTGTGTTAACAGCCGGTACATATTAGAGGTACATCTGCAGGGTAACAGGTTTCTCCCCATATGATAATCTGACGCGCTCGAGTAACTGCAAAAATCCCCGCTTGGGCTCCCCTAACATAAGGTAATCGTTTTCGAGTTATAAACAATTTAAAACTAAAAAAAAAGAAAAATAGACGACGATTTTCAAGGCTTAAGTAAAAAATATTATTTTTTTAATCATCAAGTACCTCAAATCAAGTTCAAAACTTCTTCTATCAGGTCCCGATAAGAATTTTTACCATATTTGATTCTAAAATATATTTTTTAATTGTTAATGAGGAAGGTATCTTATGGGAACACAACTAAAAAATGTTTCAAAATAAAATACGTCAAAAATACTTATCAGGAACTGTTAGAATAAGGTTTGCACTTGAATATAGGTACTTCGTCACTTGTAAAATGATACTTTTTACCTTTTTAGTCTTGAAAATCGTTCTTTTATCAGTTTTAAATTGTTTAAAAAAGTCTAAAACTATCAACTTGAGAAAAATTACATTAGACGTTTTTTGTTAAGAATGATTTAAAAAATCTGAAATAATATCTGCCTAGGTCGAATTTTTATTATCAATAAAAAAAGTAATTTTTTAATTATTATTTAATTATAGTCAGAACAAAATTAGATCGGGCACCCCTTGTTTTTTGTAATTGTTAACATACTAAGTTAGCTTTGAGAGTAAACTGAATGTAATACGAAATACTTACAATATCGGGATAGTATCATGAGGTTTTTTCCTGGTTTTTCCTTGTGATTTACTAGGGAACTACGAACACGAGGATTTTACTGTCACCATTGCATGTGGTTGTCTTTTTAAAGACAGATCACATGCTATGATTTTTTTGTGACGGACATTCTTGAGTTAAAGTCTATTTCATGTAATCGAAAGAACTATATTTCAATAAAGTCGTCCCAGGAACGCAACTCATAAATATTGGCAATATAATTTTAATTTGTCTACTTTAAAATGTATAATTATGTCTGAATTGCCGATATGAATGTATGAATGAGTCAGATTAAATTAAATTATTACAATAATTTTTTGTTAATCAACAACATTTTTGTTTAATTTATTAATATTTTATACTAAATTACATATCAAATAATTTTTATCCATTAAACAGCTCGGTCCTGATCGACCTTATGTCGTATCTTAGGTTTTACCCCAGGCTGTGGGTGAAAAAACGTGATATAATTCAGGAATTTTTGAAACCTATCAGGTGTTGTAAAGGACGATGCCAGGAATAACTTCTACTAAAATGTGACCAAAAATATTGTGAGCTTTTTTTTAATTGCGATTTTCATTTGTTAAATTTGCAATTTTAAAAGATTTTTAATTTTGCAACTTAGGATATTGATTTTAGAGAAAAACTTTTTAATAAAAAGTTGTAGTAAATTAAAAAACCTACAATTTGAGCTATGGTAAGTTTAATTTCGTTTATTGGTTATTGCAAAACAGCATGCGAAAAATCCAAAATGGCCGTTTGTTACAATTGCGTTATTTATTGTACAAATAATTTTTTAAATTTTTTAAAGCTTTAAAATGAAGATCTTTCAATTTCAAACATAAAAAAAATTGCAAGGCCGGATTAACCAATTTGTTGCTTAGATATTGTAAATTGTTTATCCCAAGAGGTCAAATGTCGAAAGCTATAACTTTTTGAAAACAAGTCGTAGAGAGTTGTTGTAACATCCAATCTCCTTCTAAAGAGTTATGTTTATATATTCTGATATAAATAAATGCGTAAAACATTTTTAAACCTCTACTTTTTGGGTTTGAAAATAAGGGGGCAAATTTCGTTATATTCATTTAGAGCTGAAGCGGCCCTGTACATCCTATGAGCTTCTAACATACATATTATTGTTGCTAAAGACGAAACGAAGATACATAAAAAAATAAAATAAATTTACAACCAACTGAAGCCGAGATAATTGTTTATTTTTTCTTAAATCGTAGTGCCTTTATTTATAACAATTAAGAAATTATTTTACAGTCATTGAACAAAGAAAGACTTATGTTATCTTAAAATAAAAATTATTATAAACTGTAATTACATTTAATGATTAAAAATTATTTTTAAAGTCGGTGCTTTTGCGAGCGGCCGAATTTTGCAAATCGCCCGGCTCGCTTCAAATCCGCGCGCTCGGAAAATTTTTACGTAACTTGCATTAAATTTTGACCGAAAACAATTTAATAATATTACCATTATAATAATATACAGTGTATTTACCACTGTATTTGTTTTTCTTGATAAACTTTTATATGTAAAATCTCATTTCTGAAGAAATAATATTACAAAAATGATACATATATTTTTAATTTTTGCATTGTTATATAAATATAATATTAATAATGGTACTTCTTATTATACAATATAAAACTTTTTCTTCTTGTAGTGACTATCCGTTTTGGATGATGGCGACCATCATGGCAATTTGGCAAACCCCATTTGGAAACTGAGAACCAGGAAGGCGAAGGATTACCTTGCTAGAAAATTTACGTACGTCGTTCAACACAACAACTACAAATCTTTTTAGAACAGCAGTACCGATTTAGTGTGCAAGTACAGATTGCCATGATGGTCGCCAACATCCAAAACGGATAGTCACTATAAGAATAAAAAGTTTTATATTGTATAATAAGAAGTAACATTATTATCTATTATTATATTTATATAACAATGAAAAAATTTAAAATATAGTTATATATTTCATATATATGTATCATTTTTGTAATATTATTTCTTCAGAAATGAGATTTCACATATCAAAGTTTATCAAGAAAAACAAATACAGTGGTAAGTAGACTGTATATTATAATGGTAATATTATTAAATTGTTTTCAGTCAAAATTTAATACAAGTTACGTAAAAATTTTCCGAGAGCGCGGATTTGAAGCGAGCCGGGCGATTTGCAAAATTCGGACGCTCGCAAAAGCACCGATTTTAAAAATAATTTTTAATAATTAAATGTAACTACATTTTATAATTATTTTTAATTTAAGATAATATAAGTCTTTCTTTAGTCAATGACTGTAAAATAATTTCTTAATTGTTGTAAATAAAGGCACTACGATTTAAGAAAAAAGAAACAATTATCTCGGCTTCAGTTGGTTGTAAATTTTTTTTATTTTTTTATAAATCTTCGTTTCGTCTTCAGCAACAATAATCTGTAAGTTAGAAACTCATAGGCTGTACAGGGCCGCTTCAGCTCTAAATGTTTATAACGAAAATTGCCCCCTTATTTTCAAGCCCAACATTTAGCTCGGCTTCAGTTGGTCGTAGAAATTTTTTATTTTTTTATAAATCTTCGTTTCGTTTTTAGCAACAATAATCTCTAAGTTAAAAACTCATAGGGTGTACAGGGCCGCTTCAGCTCTAAATGTTTATAACGAAAACCCAAAAATTAGAAGTTAAAAAATATTTTACGCATTTATTTACATCAGAATATGAAAACATAACTCTTTAGAAGGAGATTGGATGTTTCACCAGCTCTCTGCGATTTTTTTTTCAAAAAGTTATAGCCTTCGACATTTGACCTCTTGGGATAAACAATTTATAATATCTAAGCAACAAATTCGTTAATCCGGCCTTACAATTTTTTTTATGTTTGAAATTGAAAGATCTTCATTTTAAAGCTTTAAAAAATAAAAAAAATTATTTGTACAATAAATAACGCAATTGTAAAAACGGCCATTTTGGACTTTTCGCAGGCTGTGTTGCAATATCCAATAAATGAAATTAAATTTACCATAGCTCAAATTGTAGGTTTTTTAATTTACTACAACTTTCTATTTCAAAGTTTTTCCCTAGAATCAATATCCTAATCTGAAAAATTAAAAATCTTTAAAAATTGCAAATTTAACAAATGAAAATCGCAATAGCAAAAAAAGCTCGCAATATTTTTGGTCACATTTTAGTAGAAGTTATTCCTGGCATCGTCCTTTAAAACACCTGATAGGTTTCAAAAATTCCTGAATTATATCCTGAAATCGACCTATTTTTCACCCACAGCCTGGAGTATTTAGACTATAAAGAATGTGATTTAGATCAACTATGCTGGTTCCATACTCATACACCTACTAACTCGCAGCCGTTTTGTTCTAATAAAGTTTCTGATTATATAAAAATAATTTATATTACCTTAGGAAGACGATCAACCAAGAGCAGTATGACTTACCTAAAAAAAAATTCAAACATCAATAATTGGTTTAATAACAAATCATAACAGTTTTAAAAATCAAATAAAAATGGACGGTTTCGTTTTGATTCAATTCAAGTCTCTTGTCATCCCCTGATACATGTTTCTATGTTTACCTCTTATCAGGGAGGCTTTTCAAGAAGACTGAATTGAATCCAAACGAGCCGACTGGTTGGTATGTACAGTGGAGTCCCGGTAATCCGAAATAATTGGGACCGAACCCATTTCGGATTACCGAATTTTATGAATTAAACAAATTTTCTTTCAAACACACTTTTAATAAAGAATAACATACATACATACGCCAATTATTAAGTACAGCTGTTTTCCTGCTACCAACTGTTACCCTGCTAATACAACCAATGGATCAGCACGTTTTGCAGCATGTGAAACTGATATACAGAAAGCAGCTCTTAAGGCGACTAATCAGTGGTGAAGATAAATTACTGCTACTATTAGAAAAACTTAAGAAAATAAATATAAAAGACATCTTTTACTGGGTAGCAGAAGTTTGGGAATCTGTGAATGAGGAAGTCATAAGAAACTCCTAATAAAAAAATTGACTAAGCCTTACTTACGAAGAAATGCCAGATCTAGAGGCTGAAGAAACCAATTTTTTAGTGTTAGGGGACCTCGTGCAAAACATTCCTGGCTATGAAGAGGCGAACAATGATATAGAAGGTTGGGTGCGAGCTGATGATGATGGCCACGAGATATATGATGATCAGCAAATCATTGAAATGGTTACAGAAGAACCTTCAAAACCCATAGCGTGTTGCTCTACGTAGCGCTACGCTACGTAGCAGTGGATATCACGTTTTTTGAGGCGCTGGTGTAATTTAGCTTCGAGGGAGAGGAATTCTTCACTAAAGCAAAGAAATTTAACTGTTTTTTTTTAAGAGGTTTATTACAGTTAAATACCTGAAATAATATTTTATTGTCATTTCTAGATATATAAAATAGTGGCTCTTGGAGTAGAGGCACATTTATTTTCCTCAAATCTACTGCCAAATTCTGATTCGGATTAAGCGGATTTTCGTATTGCCGAAGTTCGGATTAGCGGGACTCTACTGTAATTATATTTAAATATTCTACCAACGTATTCCTTTAGCAACCTCTACACTAAGGCCAGAGAAGCGATAATTTACGGCGCCGTAAGAGCCGTAAAATGAATAGCGAAAATGAGTTCCAGCGAAAATAGTGGATGCCCAGACTGAACTGTAAAATATCGCGCAGCAACATCCAACAGGCCCATCTTTGGCGTGTGTCGCAAACGAATGGACCTGAGTGCATATTTGTAGCTCATCTAGCCACAACAACGACCAAAATACTGTATTTTCATCTCGCGACACGCGCCGTAATTAACATCCCCGTCTGGCCATACGTTTTTCTGCAGCTATTGCCGCTTCATTTTATAGTGCTTACTGATATTACTGTGCCGTAAATTATCGCCTGTCTGGTTACGACGAAAATGAAGTGAGTGTCGATACCAATTATTAAAGTAAACTGTTAACCTGACACATATACATGTACATGCCATCGGGCGATGCTAGGAATCTGTTCCACTAAAGCATCATAAGCTTATCCATACAGGGTAATTGATTAGTACAGTGCCGGCAAAAAAAATCTTTACATTGACAAATAAATCACCAAATTTGAAGACAATTTGCATGCGTTCTGTCTGCGTTTGGAGGGGAGAGTAGGGGAGGGGGGACAGCGTACTTGCGACGGCAATTATCTGTAGTTTACGGACCACTTGGCTTATTTAGGGTATTCTGCGCGTTTTCACTGTAAACAGTTGGCTTTGTGCGGGTAGTCAGTGTTAAACTTATTCTCATTTACCGCGTAAAGTTTGAGATCGTCAAATTCTAAATTGAACTGAGAAATATGGGTCGAAAGAAACTCACAAAAGAGGAGAAGGTTCGTGATTTAACATTACTGGAGAAAGGAGACTCTGTAATTACCGTAGCACGTGATATTGATGCTTCAAGAGGGGCTATTTATCAACTGAAACGTTGCAGCTGAACGTTTCACTTGATAAATAGCCCCTCTTGAAGCACCAATGTCACGTGCTACGGTAATTACAGAGTCTCCTTTCTCCACTAATGTTAAATCATGAACCTTTTCCTCTTTTGTGAGTTTCTTTTGACCCATATTTGTCAGTTCAATTTAGAATTTGACGATCTCAAACTTTACGCGGTAAATGAGAATAAGTTTAACACTGACTACCCGCACAAAGCCAACTGTTTACAGTGAAAACGCGCAGAATACCCTAAATAAGCCAAGTGGTCCGTAAACTACAGATAATTGCCGTCGCAAGTACGCTGTCCCCCTTCCCTACTCTCTCCTCCAAACGCAGACAGAACGCATGCAAATTTTCTTCAAATTTGGTGATTTATTTGTCAATGTAAAGATTTTTTTTGCCGGCACTGTAAGGTAAAGCTCAATAGATCCGCCTTAGTAATAGATAACAATAAAAGTTAATAACAAGAATTGTAGATATCTTTGAGATTCATATTACAAAATTAGTTAGAATGTTACAGGGTGTTCGATAACCTAGTATCAGACCAAACTTATTTTTTTATTAAATGGAACTCATGGAATTTTATCTCATTAACTCATTTTATCAAATGGAAGTTAATAACAAAAATTGTAGATATCTTTGAGATTCATATTACAAAATTAGTTAGAATGTTACAGGGTGTTCGATAACCTAGTATCAGACCAAACTTATTTTTTTATTAAATGGAACCACCTACATTTTATTTTATATTCGAAATCCTGTTAACTTCTCCATCAAAAAACAGCAATCGTTTATTAATGCCATATTTTTATTTATTGTCGTAATTTTCAAGAAATATTGTCATTGCTAATTTTCTTTATATCAAATACAGGGTGAGCCAAAACGCAAGTACATGACTTTCACAGTAATATTAAATAGAACACCCTGTATTTTATATCGTTATTGAAAAGTAACATTACCGCACTTTAATTTTTGTATAACAGTCCCTATATTCAAATTTATTAGTTTTCGAGATATTTTCATTTTTCAGAGAAAATTATTTTAGGTGTCCAAATTTATCTAAATTTTAAGTAAACCATGACTGAATTGACAATAATTGATGATTACTGATTATCAATCCGGTAATCAATATAACAATGTAGCAAATAAAGAAATAAAAATAATTTATTAGTAATACATTTTACAAAAAAAAAAACATAACCATAACATACAACATTTTTGAAAAAAGAATGTGTGTGTACTTTGTACGCACGTAAGAAGTTATACTTCTATTATATGATTATATGATTATAAACGAAATTAATATACTTTTTATTTATATTTTATTTAAATATTAAATTAATTTATACTTACTACTTCTCAAACATTTTTATTAAAACAGTGCCAAAAATTAAAATAATAAAAAAATAAAACACACACAAACACAATAAAAATGCCACAAATGATTTCTGAACATTAATTGTCGGAAATTTTTTTAACTAAATACGTATTTTCTGAAAATAAAATTATATAATAAATATACTTACAATCATAAAATGTATAAAAAAAAATAAAAAAATAAAAGTTTCTATTGGGATTCGAACCAACTTACCACGCGGCTGGTATTTGCGTTGTATTGGGATTCTCTCGCATTAAAACTGCGCCACAGAGACAGCTTGTCATTATGTGCGAAGATCGTCTAACTAAACAGATTAACCTTTTGACATTTTTAACTTATGTAAATTAAATTATTTTGATTTTGAATTGAAATGATTTAGAATTGAAAAAATACAACAAAACATAGAGTAAGAAGACAATATATTATGTAAATATAAATATAAATTATGTAAATAAAAGTATTACATACTACTTATGTATTTTGGTAGGTTCAAGGTAGGTATCGGAGCCCGTATAACGACTAATAAATTTCGCAATCACTTGCGTCGTGCAAAGTGGCTATGTTCAAATATCATAACAAAATTTGATCAACTATTTATAAAACACTTACCAGTGAAAGATTCTTTAGCTTTGAATAAGCGAGATCTGCGGCACTCATACTAGGCACAGTTTGATGAGCTTTCACATTGGCATGAAACAATCATCTCTTCTATGTAAAAAGTCCAAAAATATAATATGAAAACTATTTAAAAAGGCAGTATAACCATTAACTAACTTTTTGTTTGTTGTTTCTCTTCCTACAAATTTTAAAACGCAACAAGCATACATTATAACCAAACGCAGTCCCACAGCTGTGCCACAGCTGCCATATTGGATAATTTTTGTTATGTCATTTGAACATCCAATCAGAACAAAGTTATAATGCGCATGCGCCCGGTCGCTAGGTTTTCCCATATAAAATTTCACCGTCATTACGCCCGTAAAGAAGTATAACTTCAACAATTAAAAACTACTTTTTTATGTAAATTTAAAAAATAGAGAAAGAACATTAGTAATACATTTTACAAAAAAACCACAAAATACAACATTTTGTGAAGACAATTAAACACTACTTTTGTATGTAAATGTAACAAATACCGAACAAAAAATAATTTATCAGTAATAAATTTTGCAAAAAAACATGTTTGAACAAATTAGAAGCTACTTTTAATAAAATATTTTTAATATATAATTACATAAGGTGTTAAAATTACCTCTTAACACATTTATGCACGCCTAAAAACGATCATTGAATGAGCTACTTACTCTACGAAGCATTAATTTGTAAGTTAACACATCGAAATACACTTTGTATTCTATTTTTCATCTCATCCCTTATTGTTGGAGATATTTTATAAACTTCATTATTAACGTAACCCCAAAAAAATCAGTCCAGTTTATTAAATTCTGGTGATTTGGGTGGCCACGCTACTGGTCCATTGAAAAATGAAAATATCTCGAAAACTAATAAATTTAGACATAGGGAATGTTATCCAAAAATTAAAGTACGATAATGGTACTTTTCAATAGTGATGTAAAATACAGGGTGTTCCATTTAAAAAACTGAGAAAATAATGTACTTGCGTTTTGACTCTCACTGTATTTGATATAATGAAAATTATCAATATCAATCATTTTTGAAAATTTTGACCATACGTAAAAAAATATGGCATTAATAAACCATTGCTCTTTTGCTTATTTTTATTTATACAGTGTTGAACTTGTTACGATTTTCATATAAAATTGGTTATAACTTTGTAAATACCCTGTATAACATAACAAACCTTTATATTTTTGTGATGGAGAAGTTAACAGTATTTCGAATATAAAATAAAATATAGGGTGTTCCATTTAAAAAAATGATGTTTAATCTGCCACTGTGTTATCGAACACGCTGTAACATTCTAACTTTTTTGTAATGTGAAGCTCAAAGGTGGCTAAAGTTTTTGTTATTAACTTTTTGTTGCTATCTATTACTATAGCGGATCTTTTGAGCTTTACCCCACTAATCAATCACCCTGTATAAGCCGCTATCATTAAAAAAATAATTTTTACTTTATTATCAATATTATTTTTTTATGATCCGCAAAGGTATAAAAATTAAAAGGACTTACAGAAAAAAAAGTCGGCAAAATTTTTAATAATTTGTTATTTCTACATATAAATATCTTAGAGGAATGAATTATATCCAAGTATGTTTTTTTGTATGTGTTAAAGCGATATGGTCTTAAATTGACTTCCATGAGTGTTATAGTTAGGATAATAGTGATTTTAAGAAATGTATAAGAAAACAACTTTTGCTTCGTAGCAAACATAAAGGAAAAATTCGGTTAACTGTTTTCCACAGGTTTTAATAAACAAAATATAAGCGACTTTCGGTTTCTATTATGTCTCATACCTATATAGGGTGTCCAGAAACTCTACCGACAAACGAAGACAGAAGATTCTTCAGATAATTTTAAGATAATTTAGCTCAATTCGCCTAGTCCGAAAATGCTTCCTATAAGGGAGCTAGAGCTCTTTGAAGATGGCTTCTTGTAATTAGTTTTTCTTAAATACCTCCAGAACGCTTCAATGTAGAAAAACGAAAATCGGTACGTATATTTATCTTCTAGAGATAAATCGATTCTATTCATTGTCAATTTCTAGTACCGATCATAGGCGTCCGTTTTGGGTAGGAAAATAGTTATTTTATAACATAACTTTTTTCTCTTTGACTTTTAAGCATGTTTGACACTGGATTATTAAATTGTGAAGTATTATAGTACTAAAAGGTACTCTTGGTTTAAGTCCGTAGGACACACGGTTTTCTAGAAAAATCGAATTGAAAATTTTTCGTTTTGGAATTTGAACAAATTTTAAAAAATTTCAAAAAAAAACGGTATATTTTATCAACTTAAAGCAGGAGTAACTTTTAGTACTAGAATACCTCATAACTTGATAATCTAGAGTCAAAAATGCTTAAAAATTAAAGACAAAAATATTATGCGATAATATAACCGTTGATCTACCCAAAACGGACGCATATGACCAGTACTAGAAATTCGCAGTTAATGAAATCGATTCATCTCTGAAATATAAATAAACGTACCAGTTTTCAGATTTTCTAAATAGTTTTTTGGAAATTCAAAAAAAAAAAATATTTTCAAATCGATTTTTCTAGAAAATGGTGTATCCAATCGACCTAAAACAAGAGTACCTTTTAGTTGTAAAGTATCTCACAATTTAATAATCCATAGTCAAAAATGCTTAAAAATTAAAGATAAAAAAGTTATGCGATAAAATAACTGTTTCCCTGCCCAAAACTGACGCCTATGACCAGTACTAGAAATTCGCAATGCATGGAGTCGATTTATCTCTGGAAGATAAATATGTGTACGAATTTGTGTTTTCCTCAACAGAAGCGTTCTGGAGTTATTTAAGAAAAACTACTTAGAAGACGCCATCTTCAAAGAGCTCTAGCTCCTTTAGGAAGCATTTTCTGACTAGGTGAATTGGGTTAAAATATCTTAAAATTATCTGAGGAATCTCTTGTCATCGTTTGTCGGTAGAGTTTCTGGACACCCTGTATATTTTCAGAAATCAAGGAAATTATAGAAACTTAATTTATGCAATGCAATTGTTAGCTTTGTTTATCGAACATAAATTTGGTAGAAATTTGAAAGTAATTTCTTAAGAACTAGGAATATTAGGTGTTTTTTGAAGGACTAAAAATGATTGGTCGAAAAAAAGAGGGTGGAAGAAAAATTGGACCGCATTATGTAATAACGGATTAACCGCCAAAAGTCAAAAATCGAGATAATAGTGCCATATTGCAGCTAGGGTGCAAATCTATGTATAAAAATATGTTTTTTGTAAAAAAATTAAAAAAAAAGCTGTTTTTAAATGACTGTATTAAGCGACATTTTTTATTTTATTAAAAAAAATCTCACACTAGGATTTGTAATATCGAACTAAACGCCAATAATGCTACATAATCCATTGTCATAAACAAAAATCCGCATCTTTGTAAGTGTAATAACGAATCAAGCGCCATGAATAGTCGGTTAATTCTTTATTACAAAACATAACATATTTACTAACGTTTAAGATATCCAATTAAAAGACATCATTTGTCAGGTAACATCAGATTAAGCGCCAACTATGTCTCTTAATCCGGTATTCGGATCTTAACTCATGCATATCTTAAAAAATCATTAACGAATTAAGCGACATTTGATCGAATAACTTTTAAAATATAAATTATTTTTAAAAAATTTTAAACACAGGTACAAGTCTATTTACATTTGCATTAATATATTAAATATGAAACATGTCAGTACTATATTTTAGAAATAGTACCAAAAACAAATTTAAAATTTTTAAACCGATTTATCTCAAAACTACATTTTGGCGCTTAATCCGCTATTACATAACGCGGTCCAATTTTGGTTTAAATGGATTTTTGAAAGTAGAAAGAGTTATTTATGAAACAGTTCGTGAAGTATGCTTTTTGCGAACGCACGCGATTTTTAGAGCACGAGCGACAACGGTGCGAGTGCTATACCTATATCGCGTAAGTTCGCAAAAAGTACTTCACGCACAGTTTCATACAATATTTTATCTACGATAAACAAATAAGAAAACTGTAACTCTTCGTCACTGGAATTCATTTCTATTCTACAATTTTTAGAACTTTGACATTTAAAAATCCTAACTACTTTCAAACCACAAAACTGTCAAAAATTTTGTTGTAAGTCATTGCTTATATTGTCATCACCATGACAACGCGAAAGTTAAGGATATTTTTTGATTATATGAAAGTGTGCCAAAAAACCCATTGAAAGTGTGCAAAAAAGTAAATCCCATTTAAAATACTTTTTTGCTTCACGCACACTTTAAACCCTTCACGCACTGCTATCTATAATGACAGTTTTCACAAACTAAAAATTTATACATAATAGGACATATATACCCCATTCCACGAATATACGACACCCTTGGATTATCACGATAACGAATATTTTACTGTGCAAAATATGAAGAACGAAAGTAAATTGCAAATTACATTGTTGTTTATTGGAGTAATTATTAGAGCAAAATACTTTCGTACTTCTTATGTTGCACACTAGAATATTCGTTGTCGCGATAATCCAAAACAGTCGTATATTCGTGGAATATACCATAGCGAGCATCAATATGAAGAAGAAGGCATACAGATCTAAGATTACAAAAATAACAATAGAGGTATTATAAGTATATAATATAAAAGATGCTTTAAAAAATTTCCATATTTTTAACGTTGGTCATTGATAATCTCATCAAATAAATGGTAGGGGAGCCCAAGCGCGTCAGAAAATCACATGGGGAGAAACCTTGTATCCTCTAAATGTACCCCTACCATATATTGGATCTTAATACAGGGAAGTTTGTTAAGGGTGGTCCGAAAAAAACTTATCCTTAGAAAAACACGAAATCGTCAGATTAAGATAAGGTAAGTTAAGTACATGCAGCACAGTGTATATTTCAAAATGTTGACGGTTTGTTCGGGGCCTAAAGAAATGGACGAAGCACAAAGTTTCACAAGGAAAAGCGAATATTTACAGAAATAAACGTCAGATCAAAAACACGACCCCACGCGACGAGGGGTGCACAAATGAACATCAGATCGAAAAACTTCAAAATGCACGTATTCAATATTTTGAAAAATCTATCGAATGACACCGAACACGAGCCCCCACGGATGTGGGGTGGTGGGTTACTTTAAAATCTTAAATAAGGGCCCTCATTTTTTATTGCAGATTTGGATTCCCTACATAAAAATAAGTAACCTTTCTTTGAGACATTTTTTCGAATTATGGATAGATGACGCTATAATCGGAAAAACGATTATTGGAAATGGAAAATTAAATTAAAAAATGGAAAGTCCTCACATGCAAAACTTTACTTTATTTTTTTTTTGGTTTTAGGACCCAATTTTCACAACCAAATAGGTCCCCAGAACGCTCGAGTAACTGCAAGCATACTTTCCTCCCATACTAAAAAGTTTAATACAAAATCATGCCATATTGGGATTTCTAATTCATATGAAAATATTACATGAAAATCAACCACTGTATACTGAAATTCATTTGCCTAAATTTTTCTAAATTAATTTTTAAATGATTAGTTAAATATGTTTCTTCAGACCTTCACCTTTTTTAATTTATCATATTATGTACTATTCACAAGCTCCTGATTTATACGTAATTTTGTGAACAATTAACCAGTAATGTGTTGTAAAGCATGTGAAGCTGTTCAGGTGACATGATATCTAACGTGCATTCACATTGCACAAGGAAATTGATTGCAAACCACTTGTTTCTCGGTTAATTGGAAGTATGTAATGACGGAACAACAAGGAGATTCAAGCAGCATTATTATTACATTCCTCTGTACCTTATAACTATAGTGTACAATTCGATTAACAGACTCAGTCTCACAGTGTGCCCATAATAGCTGAAGGTTAAATTTCATTGTTATTTTTATTTTTTCCACTTTTTGTATATGATAGTAAGTAATGAGTATTAGTTAAACACAATGTTTTTAAAACTTTTTTGCCTCTTAATACTTTTTAGATACGCCAGTTTTTATCGGTTTTTTTACATATGGTCAGATATTCCAATTTTTTGAAGTTATACTCCTTTAGGCGCGAAGACTAGGTGACAGAATCTGCATAGATCATCATTTGCCAATCCCAACAGCCTCAACTGCCTATTCAGCTTATAGTGCCCTGTTAACAGAAATACTATGGCTTTGACTGTTTTTCTGTCTGCTTATCAGATCTGCTGTAAATTTTGGCGAATGCTCTATAATGAACTGTTTGGTGTCTGTTCTGTCCTGATTAATTCCTCCACCATTCCAGATATTTGTGTGCTACCCACTTTCCTGCAGCTGTTCCTGTTACTGCCTCTGCAACGCCACAGAAGGGATCCTGTCCAATAAATGGCATTAATGAGTCTTGTTTGGGCATTTCAACTACTTTTTAAAATACGTTCAGTGCTATTATATATTAGTCATATTGCTGCCGGCCTGATACATAAGTTTTTGCTCTGCATTGGTGTTAATGTATCTTATCATAAGAGTTAAATGTTAAAATTAAACAAAAAATTGAGTAATTTTTGTGTGAAGCACCGATGCGTCATGAACACGACATACGTAATATTGATCTAGTGTGCGCATGATGCACCAGTGCGTCATAGATAATATTAGTTTATTATTGCATATAAAGTTGTCCGTAATATAGAAACCTAATATGATTAAATAAAATTTATAAACATCGAAGGGTAAAAAGTTAAAACAACCAATAAAAAAACATAAGTTTGGTTTGGATTCAAAAATTGGAAGAGAAAATAAAACGTACATACGTACTATATAAAAAAAAAACATAATTTTAACACAACACTTATTTATTTTTACGAAAATTAATTCTTATGATAACCTACGAAGAATTTCCCAGTACACAAACTTGACT
The DNA here is from genome assembly GCF_917563875.1 of Diabrotica virgifera virgifera. Lineage (NCBI taxonomy): Eukaryota > Metazoa > Arthropoda > Insecta > Coleoptera > Chrysomelidae > Diabrotica > Diabrotica virgifera. The sequence continues at coordinate 202,782,259 of NC_065444.1, read as the reverse complement.
GATCAGCACATTGAGAACAATGATAAGAAGAGTATGTTCTTCTTTTTTGCTCCAACAAATTTTGAATCGTTTTCGTATAATTCTTATATAATTCTGAACACACAACGTGTTAATTTCCCTTATTACCCTTATGCCTTGGTACCCAGGTTACCGTAACATCGCTGTGGTCTTAGAACGCGTCCATAGTGCACGCTGGCACAGTTAGTCCAGTCGGGTTAGACGAATAACAGGCCTAACCTTGCATTAGAAGCTGCCCCAAATTTTATTTTTTTAATCTTTAAGTGGGGTCAATAGTAGTGTAAATTTAAAATCTCGACTGAATTCCGAAATTGCGTTAGCCGCCATCTTGGTTTTAAACGAGAACCGTTTTTGCTCAATATCTCCGCCATTTTCAACTTTTCGACAAAAAGTATAACAACCGAAATTGTTGAAAATATAATTTTCTATCATTTCTATTTTAACAATTTTTTCGTGCCATCGATATTTTCCGAGTTATAGCGGAAAATAGTGACAGTTATATATAACTAGAGCATAATTATTGAATTATCTCGTTTATTGTTAGTTTTACGACAAAAATATTCCTATACAAAAATAGAGAGAATTGAATTCTACACAATTTTAGTTTCTTTAATTTTTTTGCTGAATTTAATATTTAAGGTAGTATGTATGCGATAATGGCGCGAGCGTAAGACCTGATTGATTTTGTAGCAATTTTTTTTGTTCAATATCTACGCCATTTTCAACTTAAATTGTTCCAAATATGATTTGCTACAATTTCTTTCTAACAATTTTTTTCATGCAGTTGATATTTTCCGAGTTAAGTGGAAAAATAGTAAAAAGTGGTGGGGAGAGCATAATTACTGAATTGAATCTTTTTTCGAGCTGCCCCAAATTTTATAATTCGATCCTTTAGTGGAGATTAATAGTAGTGTAAATTTAAAATCTCGACTGAATTCCGCGGTTGCATTAGCCGCCATATTGATTTTAAAGGAGAACCGTTGTTGCTTAATATCTCCGTCATTTTCAACTTTTCGACAAAAATGGTAGGAACTAAAATTGTTTGAAACGCAATTTCCTACAATCCTTTTTTCACAATTTTTTTATGCGATCAATATTCTCCAAGTTAAGGAGGAAAATAGTGGAAGCGGAGGGGAAGTATAATTATTGAATTGTCTCATTTATTATTAAATTTATGACATAATTGTACATAAACAGAAATAAAGAGAATTATATTTTATACAATTTTTGAAACTTCCAATGAAACACCAACCAAACTAAGTACATAAAAGACATCAATAATAGCTTATATGCATTAAGTTCACTTAATTTTATTAACTGGCGGGTTTTATTGTTGAATTTGTCTGTCGATAATTAAGTTTCATGTCAGCTAACATATTTTAATATTTCAACAATTTTTTTAAATTTTGGAACCCGTTGGGGGGAATTTTCCCATTCCCCCCTCTTAGACCCGCCACTGGTTCTCTCGAAAATTGTAGTAAATCGTAATTGCAACAATTTCAGTCCTTACTTTTTTTGTCGAAAAGTTTAAAGTGGGGAAGATATTGAACAAAAACAATTGCTTTAAAATCAATCATGTCGTACGCTCGCGCATTTACGGCATACGTACTACCTTAAATATTGGTTTCATCAAAAAAATTAAAGAGATCAAAATTGTACAAAATTTAATTCTCTTCATTTTTGTATAGGTTTAAATTTGTTGTAAAAGTAATAATAAACGAGATAATTCAATAAATCAATAATTATGCTTTAACTGTCACTGTTTTTCCCCATAACTCGGTAAATATGTACCGCTTGAAAAAATTATACTAAACGAAATTATAGAAAATCGTATTTTCAACAATTTCAGTTTCTACATTTTTTGTCTAAAAGTTGAAAATGACGGAGATATTGAGCAAAAACGGTCTCGTTTAAACTCAAGATGGCGGCTAACGCAACGGTCAAATTCAGTCGAGATTTTAAATTTACACTACTATTGACCCCCCTTAATATTAGAAGAATAAAATTTGGGGCAGCTCCTAATGCAAGGTCAAATGCTATCCCGACTTTGCTAAGTATATGTATAGAGGTTCCACAGTAAAACCTTTGTCGACGCTTTGATCTCAAGAAGTAATACCAGCAATTGGTAATTCACCAGTGGTGGGTGCGGGTTTTCATTGTTAAAATCCGTACGTTTCTATGCGACTAGCAATGCGAGAGTGGGGCAAAAGCGACTAAGAACATTGCGCGGCCGCCATGCGCGACTAGAAATTTTACTTCCAATTTTTCGGAGAGTGGTTCTACTGTCCCTCTTTATACTGTGACGCTGGTTTCAGAGTCAGAAAGACGAGTCCACGTAGGAATAATCGTAATAGTCTGGGCTGATTAATTATCGACGAATAGGCCATTTTGGGAAAAGATATTTACCAGCAATGTTATTGCTGGAATCGAGGCTTATGATTATAAATATATATTAATAATATAGGTATGCAAAGTCCGCAGATAGTGTGCTACTTTTTTATTAAAAAATGGCGCCACCAAATCGCGTTTTTTTTAAATTTTTGCTCCATAACTCCAAACACTTTAACTTTACACCAAAAACACCCTAATAAAAATTCACCGAAATTAAATTCTTCATAAAGACATATTTTCCCGATCTGCTCTGACGAAAATTTTCCCAACAAAATCTTTAAATTTCAAATAAAGTTTTAGATAAGCAGTTATCTACCAATAATTAAATAACTCGGTGACATAAAAGCTTTCTTGGTTTTGTATATAGTTTTAGAAGCCGGTGAAAATTAAACGAATATTTTAGCAACAATGCAATTGTTAATTAATAATTTACGGTCGCAATTATAACCAAAATAATTATGATACACTGATCACACTTTGAAATCTTATAAAGATGAGATGCCTGTTTAATATTTTGTCGACTAAATATTAATTTTTAATTCTTTTGAATAATCTTTAAATTAAAAAAAAAAGTTATAAACAAATTAGCGTTTCTCAGAAAGGTTTTATTATATTCTAATTTAAAAAATAGGTAAAATGCCTATTTCAAAGATCTTGAAAATGAATGCTTTAAAACTTTTTGCAACCATTTGTAAAAAAATTATGAAACAGCAAAATAAACATACGATTTTACGTTGTTTATAACTGTTTTTTAATTATTTCAAAGCGTAAAAGTGAGTTTAAAGTACAATCTAATTACTTACAAAAAATATGGATTATTTGTTTAATGGTTATGTTTTAATTAAAGTTTATAGATATTTCTTTTACACGCGCGAAAATGGACTAATACAATACCGTAGCTAAAATTTTCACTCGAAGCGACGACCGCCGCACCACGTAGAGTAGTTAATAAAAAAAATTATATATTATAACCCGTCCACATACTCAACTCGCGCGAGTTTAAAGCGTGTAAGTCCCTCCGAGTGAACATTTTAGCTCCGGCTCTGTATCAAGCCTACTTTCACGCTAAAAATTACAAAAAAAAAACATTTTTAATCTTTGATTAAAATATAACCATTAAACTAATGTTTGATATTTTTTTGGAGTAATTAGGTTCTACCACAAACTAAATTTTAAGCTTTGAAACAATTAAAACAAATTACAAACAACGGAGTAATCGTATGTTTATTTTGCTCTTTCATAAATTTTTTGCAAATGGTTGGAAAAAATTGTTCAAGCATTCATTTTCAAGACCTTTGAAATACGCGTTTTAAGTATTTTTAAATTGTAATATAATAAGCAATTTCTGAGAAATGTTAATTTGTTTATAACTATTTTTTTAAACATTTAAAAATTATGCAAAAAAATGAAAAATTTATATTTTGTCGACAAAATATTAAATAGGCATCACATCTTTATAATCTATCCAAGTTTAAACAATGTCTCATAATTATTTTGGTTGTTATTGCGACTGCAAATTGTTAATTAACAATTGAATTGTTGCTAAAATATTCGTCTAATTTTTACCGGCTTCTGCAGTTATAATCTATACCAAGAAAGCTTTTATTTTACTAAGTTATTTAATTATTAATAAATAACTACTTGCCTAAAAAATTTATTTGAAAATTCCAGATTTTGTTGGGAAAACCCACATTTCCGAGAAAAATTTTCGTCGGAGCAAATCGGGAAGAATATGTAGAATTAAATTGGGGTGAATTTTTATATGAGTGTTTTTGGTATAAAGTTAAAAATCTTTGGAGTTATAGACCAATAATTGAAATAACACGATTTGGGGCGCCATTTTGTTAATAAAAAAAGTAGCACACTATTATATTATTAATTAATAATTCGATTCCAGCAATAAAATTGCTGGTAAATAACTTTTCCATGAATTTTGCTAATTAGCCCAGAGTATAATAACAGCGCGCAGGTGCACTTTAGATAGGCCCATTTAAATACGAAGGATTATTTGCAGACGGACTTAGCGCTGACTTCGGAATCCAGCGTGAACTATGGATACTATGCCCTTAAAGCATAGTAGAATAAGCAAGAATTGATTTTTTGAAACTTCAGAAATTTATGACTGATCTCAAGTTGGATTTAATCCTGAGATACAAGATGTTACCATGTTACATTTGATCTGGTCTCGTGTACGGAATAAAAGCATAGAATAATGTGCAACTTTTTGATTATGTTCAGAGTAAGAACACCGCGTATTAGTCCAGGAACCGAAGCTTTTCACCTCGCAATTTTTACAGAATGGATCGATTTGCTTGAAAATTTGAGGATAAATAGTGGATAGTCCAAGCATCAAAACTTATAATATGATGCTGAAAGGCGCTATTACTATGGAGTTGGTTGCCATCCCATTTCGGGGTTGGATTTTATTATATATTGACCGCAAAAATTTATAAAAACCTTGAGTCTAAGCAAAAAATGTTCTATACATTTTTTTTTGATAAAATTAACAGATTTCGATTTATTCCCTATGGAAAGTGTTAGTTTTATATCGAAAAAATCAATGTTTTTCAATATACTCATTGACAGTTCATTCAATTCTTACCGTAGAATAATTTTTTTCAAATCATGTTCTTGGGAATTAAATAACCTACAATTTCTTATTAAAAAATTTTTTCGTATCTCTGATGCTAATAGGTCTGGATCCCGCGTATGAAAAAAAAGTTGATTAATAGCAAGCTGAAAATTTGTTAATAGCTTAAGGGTGTCTAGTCGGACAAACTTTGATATATGGGAACACTGGAACAGGGGGAGTTTTAATTGTGGAACAGGTTAAAAATTTGGAACGGTCAGACCACCAAAAAGGCACATCTATTTTGTCCGACAGAACCGACTTACACTCTCCGAACAGAGATTAAACTCTCATGCAAAAATCAGACTGCTATTTATCACCAAATGGGCGTTTTAATGAGTGGAACATGTAGAATATGTCAAATGACAGGAATTATGACAGGTGATACATATCAGTCTGATTTTTGCGTGAGAGTTTAATCTCTGTTCGGAGAGTTTAAGTCTGTTCTGTCGGACAAAATAAATGTGCCGTTTTCGTGGTCTGACCGTTCCAAATTTTTAACCTGTTCCACAATTAAAACTGCCCCTGTTCCAGTGTTCCCATATATCAAAATTTATCCGACTAGATACCCTTAAGCTATTAACAAATTTTCAGCTTGCTATTAATCAACTTTTTTTTCATACGCGGGATCCAGACCTATAATCTTTCTATTCTGAAGAAATGGCATTTTTTACCAAACTGCATACAGAAATTTGTCATTTGATTTTAACCCCAGCTTTTTAAAAACTAATCATTCTAAATCAGTCAAGCCACTTTTAGAATCTATTAATAATACATATATAAAGAAGAATGAATAAGGCCAATGACTGAAAACACCGCTAACTTACATTTTATACTTCGAATTGGATTTCTCCATTTTTTTCAAACAAATATATTGATTTTTTAACCGTAACTTTTTTATTCTCTAAAGGTGGTTTTTGCATGTTATTACAAGTTTTAATTGTCAATAGCTCACTCAAATTTTGCCGTAGAAAAAATGTGTGCAAACCAGTTTCTTGAGAATTAAATAAACTACAAGTTCATGTTTAAACATTTTTTCGTATAACTGATGCTATTTCTATTCTGAAGAAACATGTATTTTTTACCAAACTACAAAAATTCTTTATTCTCTTTTAACTCCATTTTTTTTAAACTACGCATTTTAACCGGTCAAACTTCTTGGACCTTTTAATATTACATAAATAAAGAAGATCAAATAAGGTTAATGAATCATTTTAATTAGGGTGGTGATTAGGGGGTGGTTTTCGATTTTCGCTGAAAAAATTGGGACTAACACTCTTTTCATTATAAGCCACTTAATTTTTGAGCTAGAGACTTTTTTTTTTATTTCCGAAGATATATATTTTTAAATACTTTAAATTAGTTTGAAAAAGTTTTCCTCGAAAAATGCATAGTTTCCCGTCTTTTGACTTTGAAACTACAATATTTAGCATTCGACGAAGAAGAGCTAACATATAATAACGTACAACTCGATTACTATTGGCCTTAAAGAGAATTAAAAAAAAAAAGGTTTTTTGTTTATTTTTTCAAAAGGTACATTTTTCTTTATAGATTTTGATCCTTGGACTATCCGCTACTTATTCTCGAATTTTCAAGCAAATCGATCCAGTCTGTAAAACTTTCGAGGTTTTGTCCCATTTTAAGCTTCATTACTTGGACTATAATATTATGTAGGGCAGATATATTACGAGGAGTAGTGAAAAATTATCAGCAACTATACCCTGCTTTTAAACAAGGAAGAATAAACTTAAAAAAGACAGATGCACAACCAATAATGTCACTAGAAGAATTAACAAATACATCTTCTTTTGGTTGATCATGTGGGCCTTCGACGGTAATCCATAAATATTAACAAAATCAATGGGAAAATCCTAGTAGCTGGCGGTATACCATATTTAAAAATTCATACAGAAGTAAAAACTTCGTTTGTATAATGGTATAAAAAAGTTTTATTAAAAAACACTAAAAGTCATCCAAAAGGATTTGCAAAACCTTTTCAATCTGGATCAGATCATCCTCAGTGCCTAGAATGAAGTATTTCCACGTTAGAATGAATGCAAAAGGTTAAAATTGTGACTAGTTAAAGAAAAATGTGGTAATACTTACGTTCTGCCTAGTACATGAAACTAGCGACTTTTGAAATTGGTTACATCGAGAATTATGGTTTACATAATAATTGTATGATATTTATAGCGACTCCAAGTCGATGTTAGAAGTTTAAATGTGTTAGGAGTGTTCAAAGGGCAACATGGTTCCCTTCTCGATAAGAATCCAAATTTTAAACAACACTAATAAATTGAAATTCATAATCAAAAATTGACTACCTGTCTTGTCATGTCACTTCGGTCTGATAATTAGATTGTCATCTCCTTCACTTTTGTTAGTCTGTGTCTGAACCACAAGTTCTTATCGAGCAGGGAACCATGTTGCCCTTTGAGCACTCCTAATATATTTAATCTTTTAACATCGACTTGGAGTCGCTATAAATATCATGTAATTATTATGTAAACCATAATTCTCGATGTAACCAATTTCAAAAAGTTGCGTTTCATATACTAGGCAGATGGTAAGTATTACCACATTTTTCTTTAACTAGTCACAATTTTAAACTTTTGCATTCATTCTAACGTGGAAATACTTCATTCTAGGCACTGAGGTTGATCTGATCCAGATTGAAAACGTTTTGCAAATCCTTGTGGATGACTTTTAATGTTTTTTAATAAAACTTTTTTATACCACTATACAAACGAAGTTTATTTCTTTATGAGTCCATAAATATTAATTAAATTTTAATACTAAGTCCCTAAAGAATTCTAAATACAACTGTTTGTTATAAAACGCGGACTAAAAATCTAAAACCTAAGGGAATAACGCAGTAAACACAAAGAATCGCCAATATTACTTAATTAGGTACCTTATGAAATGTCAATAGTACCAAATTTGATAACACTACAGTAAACTTGCCTGAGTTTAGACCAATTACAACAAAGCATTATGACGCGGTAAACATGAATTATTCCTCCTAGTTTAAAATCAGGATATAGTAGTAAAGGGAAAAATAAAGGGTAAGGGAGATAATTTCCAGAACGTAAAAAGATGTCATGGCTGCGCAAGTGTGCAATATTCGCCAATGAACAGGAATCCACAATTATAAAATATATTTCGCATTATTGCTGAAAATAACATATCTATCTAGACTATCTAACATCCCACCAGACAAGACAATGTACAGTGGACGTCTATGGAGTAATAGACGACACCTTAATAAGAACAAGAATTGCTCTTTATTTAATATATTATTAACAACTAAATTCTTCAGTAATTATTGTTAGAGCACTGGTTTCCTTTATAAATTACATATAAGTGTTTACATTATATTATTACTTCTAAAGCTAGACGTTGTTAGAATGTACACTGCTATTATAATTAAACCAAAATCAATTGTTTAACAATTATTTAACACACCTCTTAATTAAATTTCCACGGTAAATGAGCACAGTTGTATACACTAAACTTCAACGACTCCATTTAATTACTTGGATGATGTTGTTGCCATTTATAATTAAAATAGTTAACATCATTATAATCAATGTTATGTTTGTTTAATATTGACATTTAACATCTCGTTTAAATCAAAATAACAGTAACAAAGGGTTAAATAAATATGTTAATATAATTTGACAGTCTTACTTTAAACCACTAAACAAATATTATGCAAATTATTAAGAGGCCTGGATCCCGCGTACCAAAGTTGATTAATAGCTTAACGGTGTCTAGTTGGACAAAACTTTGATGTACGGGAACACTGGAACAGGGCAAGTTTTAATTGTGGAACAGGTTAAAAATTTGGAACGTCATATCACTATTTATCACCTGTCAAAATTCCTTCATTTGACATATTCTACATGTCGGACTTATTAAAATACACAGTTGGTGATAAATACCAGTCTGATTTTTCCATGAAAGTTTAATGAAAGTGTAAGAAATCAATTGGAAGTTCTGTCCGACAAAATACATAGGACGTTTTCGAAGTCTGGCGTTCCAAATGTTTAACCTGCTCCACATTTAAAACTTCCTGTTCGAAAGTTTTCGTAGTCTGACGATCGAAACCTGTAACCTGATCCACAATTAACTCCTCCACTGTTCCAGTGTTACCATACATCAAAGTTTGTCCACCTAGACACCCTTAAGCTATTAACAAATTTTCAGCTTGTTATTAATCAACTTTTTTGGTACGCGTAATCCAGGCCTATAGTATCTCGAAATTTTTCAAATAATTGCTTTTATAATGACTAGTCTTAGGCAAATATGCAAATAAAAAAGTGTGAAATATGCCCATAAATATGCAGTATTTTATGCAAAAATATGCAGTATTTTATGCAAAATATGCAGTATTTTATGCAAAATATGCAAAATATGCATGTAATAAAAAATATTTACAATATTTTTTTATTTACAAAAATACTTACAATATTTTAAATAGATATACAATTATTTTAACATATAAATATTATTTTGAATTGTGGTAACAATAGATTATCAAATGATGTTCAAAATTTTCTAATAAAAACTTATGGTTTCTATCTGAATACATATATTTGTAAATAGAAAAACTTCTTTCGACTACAACTGATGAAACTGGGGCATTTTCAAATTTACTATAATAGATGGTTCTAAATTAAGTGTTTCGGAAAATGTCCCAGCTAGTACTTGAACCACTTCAGAAAGAACCTGGTAACCACTATTTTTTCCATGGTTATGGTTACTCTAAATTTTTGAAAAATTTCCTTTCCAATAGTACCTTTAACCTTTTGACACAATGACTCAAATTCTTTTATTAAAACTGTACTCTCTGACAGTGATAATTTGGAGGATTTTAATTGAGCTATAGTTTTCTGGACAAAACTATAATTTGATTTTATGAATGACAGTTGCTGTTGGAGGATGTTATTTTGGAAGGCTTGCTTAGCTTCCAATAAAGATTGGCAACTATCATCCGTTAAAAGATTAATTATTTTTTTTTAATCAACAAAATGATCAGCATAGAAATTAGCTTCTTCCAACCATATTCCCCAACGTGTTAACATGGGTTGCGGTGGTAGTGGAAAATCAGGAAGCATATCTCTGTAAGATTTTATTCTTACAGGTGATTTCAGGAATACCTTTTTGAGGCTCGGTATTAAACTTTTAACTAGTGGAATTTTTTTTACATCCTCCGCAACTCTGTTTATTCCATGCGCTAAACAAGTGATATAAATTAAGTTTGGAAAAAATATTTTTAAATTTTGTTTTGCATTCACCATATATGGTGCGGCATCAGATAAATTAAGCAATAATTTATCTCTAGGCACAGCAGCAGGAAGAAAAAAATTTGCTATTGCTTCTTGTAGAAACCGTGATAATGTTAGAGCGTTGGTTTTTTCCACTTGCTTACAGGAAATTAAATGCGATTTTGGAAAAGTTTCATCGCTAGGTACATCAACCAATAAGTGCACAATGTATCTTCCTGACGAGTCAGTGGTCTCGTCCACACATATGTAAAAGTAATTATTACCTATTTCGGCTTTTATGTTGTGGTTAACTGATGAGTGTAACAAATTGACATTATTTCTCTTTGGAATTCGTTCACTGGGAATGTTTTGTTTGCAATATTTTTTAAAAAAGAACTAAAGTTTTCATTAGATAATTTTGAAAGCGGTATATTAGAAGATACTAATGCACGACCCAAGTCTTCGTTAAAAGTTTCTTGTTCGGTTTATTTTTTGGAACTTGACTGAAAGCACTTGGACACTGAAGGTTGATATTTTTCACCGGATGTGGTTTTTACTTTTTTAGCTAAATGTTTCGCGGTTCAGACATGTTGATCTATTTGAAACTTTTTTTCAGATGAAATCTAAAAAAGAATATAAATATTCTATATTTGTACTTATTTTTGAAATCTAAGATTGTAGAAATAAACTAAAAAGGAACCGTTTTTGCATAACAAATAAAATATTTAAATTAAATCAAATAAAAATCGGTGTAGTAATCTTGAAAATGTCAAGAAATTACTGTGCAAGAAGGAAGAACCCCAAGTATTTACAAAAGGCTCTTGGTCTTTTCTGTTTACATTTAAAGAAAAAATACTGTGAGCATAAATTAAAAGCACTTAATTAAATAAGTCCAATATAATATGATATATTTTTGTTTTTAGCAAAATTAAAGCAAACTATGCCATTGTTAGACAAAAATGTTAGCGACCTTTCAGTAGACTATTGAATGATTTGAATTTTAATTAGGTATACTATTTTTTATCTCAAGGAGTTGGTGTTGAAAAATGCTTGAAAAAAGAAAAAATACATCGATTTATTGCGAACTAGCCTTGTGTCGGTACTTTTCTGAAACATAATCTCCAATTTTAAAGTCTTTGTTTTTACCACCGTGTAAATTTTTAAAATAAAATAAAAAATAATACGTATGTACTTACAATTTTGCCACAACACGAGCAATAAATTTTATATCCATAGATAGGTTTGTAAGGTTTTATCCAAGTTGAAACATTGCTTATTTTCGGCATTTTCACAGCACAATAATTCTTCACCATTAGAAATGCACGTTGTTTACGCCTCCAATTTTACAACAAAAGTGAAACCAAGGGAAACTGACCGTCAAAATAAAAAAAAATTACCTAGAGACATAAACTGGCAAACACAAACCCTTAATTCCAGGACAAAACGTGACAAATATTTTGAATACCAAGTGATTATAGAACAAAATTAAATATTGGCTTTTTCATGCTATCTGTAAGTTTGAATATAAAAATATAGAGTTAACACCAAATTTTCAAATTATATGCACTTTATGCTCACTTTTATAAAAATATGCAAAATTTGACATTTTTGCATTTTTTATGCATTATATGCAAAATATGCAATTTGCATATTTGCCTAAGTCTAATATGCATGTTTGCTTCCTCTATTCGGCTTCAACTAAAAGTGCTCCTATTGTTTCAGGATAGCATTTAATAAAATAGCAATTAAAAGTGCTAATGACTTATTGGTTAATGACTGGTTCCTTTGTCGGTAGGTGGCGAATGTTTTTTTTGCATCAGTGCTTATTTTTATCTGTTTGTTCATCTTGAAAGTTGTAAAAAGTTATCTGTATAGCCCAAGCAGATACAATTCATATTAACAGGAAATCAATAGAAGAGTATAAAGTTCTAAAAGGAGTCAGGCAAGGTTTCGTGCGGTTCTCGCTGTTGTTTAATTTATAATCAGGTAAAATCTTCTAAACTTGCAGTTGAAACAAAACAACTTATTCCTTGGTCTCCCAGCACGTTTAGATTTTTTTGACAGTTACTTCACAACGGTCTTTTTATGTCCGCCTTATTTTTTAGGTCATAACTTTTTAAAACAAGCTAAAGCGTTGTTTTTTCCCAACGATCCTTTAGAGTACTTACAATAATATTATTCGGCATTTAAAATGAATGAGATTTGAAGTATTTTTTTTTTCGCCTAATGCCTCGACAACTAATGGCGATTGGCATGGTACAGTGATTTTTCCAATCAGGTACCTAGCGTAACCTGTAGTGTGTGTGTTGAGTAATTATTGTCTTGTTACGTAGCAAACTCGACGACATTTTCTTTTGCAAAGATACGCTAATTGTATCCGAACGTCTGCAGTACCTCCGTTGAGTACCGATCCCACAAGGATAGAAACTATTTTTATTTATTAAAACAAGTATTAAACATCAGCTGATAAATTGTAATAAATGATATTTACAGAACATCAATACTGATCTACTTCAATACCTGGTATTTAAGGGTACTTATAAAAATTTGGTGGTACTTTGTACTTTCCAAGTACCGTGGAGAGACTAAGGATTAAAATAGAGTGTAAAAGTTATTGGAAGACTTTTACATCATAAGATACGCAGATTATATTGTTATATTGAGCAATGACTTAAATGGATTGCAATTTAAAGCCATAAACGATTTGTTTACCCACATCTTTCGTATCATTATTATTTTCAATTGTTCTTTTATTAGTTATCGTTTTTAGAATATGATCTTTTTTATCAAATCGTTCTAAACTTAGTTTGAATCAAAACTACTGGGTCATAACATAACTACTTTGAATCTGAGTCATAACATAACTACTTTCAGTTCCATAATCCTTAACAAAGCTGTAATACTCAGAATTTTTTTTTATTTAAATTTATGTGTCTTGCCTGCAATGGCCATTGACACAAACAATATTGGTTAATACAATGAGGACTTAAAACTAATTATTATAACAGCAAATTTCTAATTAATAGTTATTTATGATATAAGTGTTAAAAGTACACGTTTAAGGCACGCATGTGAAAGTTTGCAGAATGAGCGAAAGCGAGTTCTGCAATTCATATGAGTGCCCTAAAAATGTACTTTTTAACACGCATATCATACAATATTTTTTCTACAAACGTAATTACAAAACAATATCTACAAAAACTTTTACTTGAACACTGACATTCCAATTTTATATTTTTTTGACATTACATCAAAATTGCATATACGGTCAATACGAACTGCAGCGCCTTAAAATTTTTTTAAAGCACTAGTGCCTTAAAGTAGCGTTTTTAACGCTCCTATGGAGTGCTAAAAATTGCATTTTTCTACAACCACTATTCAAAGTGCACTTTTCTGCACGGTTTTATGTTAGCAAACTTGATATTTTCTCACAGTATAAGATATTTGACATTAGTGTGCAGAAAAGTGACGTTTCTGTGCCGCAAAGTAACGTTTCTGTGCCGCAATAGTATATTGTGCAACAAGTGCAGAAAGGTACTAATTTCTCACGAGTTTGAAAAGTTGCGGTACGAGCGCAAGCGAGTGCCGCAATTCAAACGAGTGAGAAATTACCTTTCTGCACGTGTTTCACACTATACTTTTTCTACAAGCACAGTTTTTCCTAAAAATAAAAATCACAATTTCCAAACGACGATTAATTATAATAGGTACCTATGTGATAATTTTTAAACTGTATTTAATTAATACCTACTAATCAATTTAAATTCCTTATACCTAAATAAATTGCACAGAAATCAGTTAAAAAATTAATGCACTGCCTTAATTTGTTTAAATTTAAACAATTATTACACATTATTGACATTATATTTATGCAGTCACGGATTTACACAAAACCTACTTCATTCGACGTCTCTTGCACAGGTTGCTAAATCCTTATTGGTTATTTGATAATTATAAAATGTTTAATAAGAATAAAATTGTAAAATAAAACAGTTGTAACATCCATAATTTAGTTTCTATGCTATAGTTAAATATAATAATTGTCTTATAGGTTATATATTTGTCTAAAGTTTAACCACGGATGTAAACAGAATATAACGTTACTCAGAATGCGGTAGTCCACGGATGTAAACAGAATATAACGTTACTCAGAATGAGGTAGTCAACTGTGCGGAAAAGAACTTTGCGGCACAGAAACGTCACTTTGCGGCACAGAAACGTCACTTTTCTGCACACTAATGTCAAATATCTTATACTTTGAGAAAATATCAAGTTTGCTAACATAAAACCGTGCAGAAAAGTGCACTTTGAATAGTGGTTGTAGAAAAAGTTCTTTTCTGCACAGTTGACTACTAGTTCAGAGAAATAAGGAAAAAAAATATCGTGTTGGTGACACATCCCCCTCCAGGCTGAAACCAAATTTTTCGAGTAATATGGTCATCTATAATAATAACCTATATGTTTCCTGCAGCCGATTTTGATGATATACATAGTTATAAACAAATGAATATCAAAAAACGGTAAATTTTTGCTTTTTTCGTCTCTTACTAAAAAATTGGGCATTTTAAACAAATTTGAGAGTAATAAACTCATAAACCGTATAAAAAATTTCAATATGGCGTTCGCTGAATATGTCTATCCTTATTGGTTACTAAGAAAATTGCCAAATAAATAATAAATTTTGAGTTTTTATAAATATTCATAACTTATGTAAAAATTAACTTAGAACCTTCTTATTATATGGAATGCTGAGACTTATGGTGCTTAAATTACACCCTAAATTTCAAAGCAATTGGTCAAATAGTTTAAAAGTTATTTAATTTGTTTATCCAAAATTAATTTTTTTTGCAACACTGTAAGTCAGAAAATGATGAAGTTACAGTAATATTTTGGATAGTTTATGAAAGAAGAAAATTTACAGTATTAATTTAATTTAAAAAAAATGACAAAAAATAATTATAGATATTGCAAAATAATTTTGCAAAAACATGTGAATTAAAAAAATGGGGGGGCTAACTTTGTCCCTAAATGTCCTAGAACAGTTGTTTTTCTTTCTAAATGTGTATAAAAATTCAGTCTTTCTAAATATGAAAAAATAATTTTTCTACGGGTAACGGTTAAAAAGTTATTCTAATTGTTTTTAAGTAAGCAAAAAATGGACATGTTTTTGCAAAATAATTTTACACTGTTTAAAATTATTTTTTGTCATTTATTTTTAATTAAGGTAATAGTATAAATGTTCTTCTTTCATAAACTGTCCGAAGTATTATTGTAACCTCATAATTTTCTGCCTTATAGTGTTGCAAAAAAAATGAATTTGGGAAAAATAAATTAAATAACTTTTAAACTATTTGACCAATTGCTTTGAAATTTAAAATATAATTTAAGTACAAAAAGTTTCGGCATTCCGCGTAATAAGAAGATTCTAAGTTAATTTTTACCTAAGTTACGAATATTTATAAAAACTCAATATTTATGATTTATTCTGCAATTTTCTAAGCAACCAATAAGGTTGGACATATTCAGCGAATGCCATATTGAAGTTTTTTATACGATTTATGAGTTTCTTACTCTCAAATTTGTTTAAAGTGCTTAACTTTTTGGTAATAGACGAAAAAAGCGATAATTTACCGTTTTTCGATCTTCATTTGTTTATAACTATGTATATCATCAGAATCGGCTGCAGGAAACATATAGGTTAATAATATAGATGTCCATACTACTCAAAAAATTTGGTTTCGGCCTGGAGGGGGATGTGTCACGAGAAAAACCTTATTTCTCTGGACTATACCTCATTCTGAGTAACGTTATATTCTGTTTACATCCGTGGACTACCTAATTCTGAGTAACGTTATATTCTCTTTACATCCGTGGTTAAACTTTAGACAAATATATAACCTATAAGACAATTATTATATTTAACTATAGCATAGAAACTAAATTATGGATGTTTGTTTTATTTTACAATTTTATTCTTATTAAACATTTTATAATTATCAAATAACCAATAAGGATTTAGCAACCTATGCAAGAGACGTCGAATGAAGTAGGTTCTGTGTAAATCCGTGACTGCATAAATATAATGTCAATAATGTGTAATAATTGTTTAAATTTAAACAAATTAAGGCAGTGCATTAATTTTTTAACTGATTTCTGTGCAATTTATTTAGGTATAAGCAATTTAAATTGATTAGTAGGTATTAATTAAATACAGTTTAAAATTTATCACATAGGTACCTATTATAATTAATCGTCGTTTGGAAATTGTGATTTTTATTTTTAGGAAAAACGGTGCTTGTAGAAAAAGTATAGTGTGAAACACGTGCAGAAAGGTAATTTCTCACTCGTTTGAATTGCGGCACTCGCTTGCGCTCGTACCGCAACTTTTCAAACTCGTGAGAAATTAGTACCTTTCTGCACTTGTTGCACAATATACTATTTTAACACGGTTGTAGAAAAATAACATTAGGAAAAATTATGACAAATATTGGGTATACAATCATTAGATACTATAGAGACGTACAAATAATTATTACAATAATTATTAATTATTAATTATAATGATTATGAAATATCACTACTTTTGTATGAGTTCAATGCGTTATTTTCTTGAGTACAGCTGAGTTGAAAATTTCTTTTGAACTTAAATTTTTTTTCCGTAATAGACCATTCATCAGCGGTAAAAAAACTGTAAAACCGTGAAATTTTGAGAATCAACGCCGATTTTAATAAAAATTTGGGTATAAGCTCTGTCTGTTGACATTCTTCTGTCAAATCTACCCTATGCCGAACTGCGTTTTTGCCCCGAGAGTGAAAACAAACCCACTAAGGGGATGAAAATTTTTTAATCGAAATAATTATGGAAATCGATAGAACGACCAATTCTTAGTAAATTTTGTATTATAAAATTTTTTTGCAAAATTGACACTTTTTAGGTTATTTTCGATTGAAACTATGCATTTTTCATTGAAAAAAATCACGTTTTACAACTGTTTTCCATGAATAACTTAGAAAAAATCGTTAATAACGAATTTGCGGCTAATACAAAAACAAAGAGATTCGTGTTGGAAAAACCAAGGTAAACCCAATAACGACTGAGTTATTGCTCTTTAAAGGATGGTTATTTCGAAGAACGAAGAATTATTTCCCCCCTTAACTCGGAAAATTATCGACCTCACGAAAAAACTGTTAAAAAGGTAATTGTAGCAAATCACATTTGGAACAATATCAGTTCCTACTATTCTACTAAACAAAAACAATTTCCATAAAACCAATGAGGTCATACTCTCGTGCTTTTACCGCATACGTACTACCTTACATATTTATTTTAGCAAAAAAATGAAAGATATCAAAATTGTATAAAATTTTATTCTCTTCATTTTTGTGTAGGTAAATGTTTGTTGTAAACTAATAATAAACGAGATAATTCAATACTTATGCTTTAGCTATCACTATTTCCCCCATAATAAAAATATAAAATCAAGATGGAGGCTCACGCAACGGCAGAATTCAGTCGCGATTTTAAATTTACACTAGTATCGACCCCCCTAAAGATCAGAAAAATTAAATTTGGAGTAGCTCGGCATGCAAGGTAAAATGCTATCGCGACTGGGCTAATTTTCATCATTTATTTGGGGGCGAGTTTTGAGCTAGGGGATAACGGGGTAGTTTTTGGGAACTGGTCAATGTAAAAATCAATAGCTTTTGCAGAGATATAGATAGCTATGGCATTGCTAGATTTGCCAAAAAGTGAGAAATAATGTAATAATAAAAATAATAATCTTTCCGTAATAAATTAGCAATAAATTGTAGTCTTGGTCTGAATTGAGCATTATAAAATGATGCTGCTAACTTTGCCGACATGACTTGATTTGCATGCGAATGAAAATAGTTTAAATTTTTTGCAAGAGATACTGCAACGATAGGAGTAACAACAAAAATTAAAAATAAAAAACGCGAAACAGAACCAGAGTTACAGATGTTGTGAGAGTTTTTAGATTAAAGTGGAGATTAGCTGGTCAGGTGATAAAAATGGAAAATGAACACACAAGTTAACCGAAGGGAGACACGATGGCAGATAATCTGCTAAAGATGATTGGATGATGATGGAAAGAGAATTGGATATATACTGCAAAAGACCATACACTCAGGATACAAAAAGTAAAGGGAAGGTAGTAAATAATAAAGGATTAGGGTAATAGGTGCTGACCAAATTTCTTTAATTTGCTAAAACCCATTCTGAATATCCCTGCCTGTTGTTACAGTATGCACTGTCAATGGTCGTATATTACGTATTAAGATGTACACAGCACAATTATTAAAGTGTTGCTAACCGATATTATAGTGAATATTATAGAAAACGACATAGGTACATTTGATTTGCACTTTGTACAATTAGTAAGATTCTGTTACATGTTTTCGTCATCCTCCTTCTTTCTTCTTGTACTATAATCTGTATTATCCATAATAATTATAATACTCGACCTTATATAAATTACCCAGGCTTTCCTACTTGTATTAGCTCAATCACCATCATCACTACACAGACAATTATTAACGAATTGTTTTATTTCAGAAAAACTCATTTGCATTTCAACAATCTCTTAAATATACGGCCGTGATACCGATTGGATTAAAACTGTTAATTGCATAAAAGAACAAAACAATGAGCAATGATTACCGATAAGAGATTAGCAACTTGAAAAGCGCTTTTTAGTTTCAAATTAATGTTTTAAAGGGATCTAAAGAAGTCCTTGATGTTTTATCGATTAGAAAAGTTTTTTGATAATTTATTTATTATTAAGAATCTGAATTAATAAAAGGCTTTCTTGTGAATAAGAGAGATATTTCAAGACAATTTCTTTAGTAACATCGGTATCTAGTGTGTATACAGTGATGAGCGCGCTAATAATATGCAAGATAACACAAATGATGGAAAACATAATTAAGTTGTGAGAAAAAAAAAGAATGTGTGTGTACTTTGTACGCACGTAAGAAGTTATACTTCTATTATATGATTTAAAGCGAATTTTAATACTTACTGCTTTCCAAAAAATTTTATCAAAACAATACCAAAAAGAAAAATCTTCAAAGAATATAACACACAAAAACACATTTAAAAATGTCACAAAGAAATGATTTCTGAACAATAATTGTTGCCAAAAATTTTAACTAAATACGTATTTTCTGAAAAAAAATTTATAATAATATACTTACAATCATAAAATGTATAAAAAAATAAAAAAATAGTAACTTGCATTGGGATTCGAACCCGCTACGCGTCGATCCCGCCGATCGAAAATCGAAGTGCTTTCTCATTGCACCAGCATCGCGTATCTGTTATGTGGGAATATACACCAACTGACCGTTTACACCATAAACTTTTGACAGTTGTTTATTATTTATATTAAATTAAATCAAATTAGTGTGATTTTTGGGGAATTAAAGGAATATTTTGTGGAATATTAATATATTAGGTGAATATTGGTAGAAATTTTGATGGTAATCAAATTATGTAAATCAAAGCATTACATACTATTTTGTTATTAGGTTCATTTTAAATTTTCCAAATAAGTAGGTATCTATGTAATTTTTTATTAGGATACTGAAACATTTACAATTATTACGTACCTGTCGCTTTTAAAAACTATTTAAAAAGTCACTACAATAATTATAAACCTGCTTTTTCCTCTGCCATCACAACAATAAAAACTAATATATACAACATTTTTGTATCCATAATCTCCATATTGAACAATTATTGACAGATGATTTTAACACCCAGTCGGATCCCGTATAACGTTTGAACGACTAATACCATACTGTCGGTGTGAGCATGCGCCAGGCAATGTAAAAATTCACCATCGTGCCTAAAGCAGTGTAACTTCAGAAAGAGATGAAACTAGTAGATTAGATTAG
This sequence comes from Diabrotica virgifera virgifera, assembly GCF_917563875.1. Classification (NCBI taxonomy): domain Eukaryota; kingdom Metazoa; phylum Arthropoda; class Insecta; order Coleoptera; family Chrysomelidae; genus Diabrotica; species Diabrotica virgifera. The sequence continues at coordinate 202,762,033 of NC_065444.1, read as the reverse complement.
TATTATATTGATTGTTTTCCATCTTTATATGTATCAGAGGAATATGTCAACTAAAACTGTCACTGTTACAGTGGCAGTTGCCAATCTCCTCTGATACGTCTTAAGTTGAGAAATAATTAATGCAATGTAAATTTATAGGTTTCTATCGCTAAATTTCCTGCCTCTACTAGTTTAAGATCTTTTTATTTCAAGACTTAATACGTTTTCCGTCTTTTACGATATTTTACCGGTTATTAGCGTACTCATCACTGTATACATTATACATTGACTATTTAGATGGGACATAAGCCACAATTAAATTGAGAAAAAAATTATATAATATTATACAGTTTTATTTTTTTTCACTTTATTTAATAACTAGTTGTGATGTCCACCGCAAATTATTTTTTTATATGTCTGTAAAAATTTTCCACCGTTTTTTCGCTTAAATTAAATGTTCAAATCAGCTCCCGCCAACCACCTGCCCCTTGGAAGTTTGAACATTTAATTTAAGCAAAGAGCAATGCTTATTAGTCAAAAAAACATTTTTTTTCTGTTTTTTGACAGTAGTAAACTGTATTTTGAGTTAAATAAATTAAATACATTCTTCTTTTTTTGTCAATTATTTTAATAAAATTTTTTTTTGACACTGTGTATAAACAATTATGTTAAATTGATATTACTGAATGCTTACATACATAATTGAGAACCCTTTCAAATGAGCTATCACACGACTCCTAATCTCATTTAAAAAATCATCGATTACGTCATCACGCCCATACGGATGACGTCAAGCGTATGAAATATATGCCAAAATATCGTAATTAAAAAAATAAAATCGACTTGTTTCGGGGTTTTTCCTTAAAGTCACCAGTTTACGCAATATCGAATTTATTCCAGACATTTGCACCATACTGTATACATATTTATGTAAACAATATCTATATTAGCCATAAATTAATAGTTTACAGTTTATAAATTAATAGCGGAATTACATAGTCCTGTCGCCAGGGGGGGTACAACGGCCTCGTTAATTCAGATGGACTTACTCAAGTTTTTTTTATGTATTTTGACCCGTAGAACACGAATTTTTTGGGTAACAGTTGATCCGGATGTCGATAAGGTTGTTATAGACCAAGAACTTGAGGAATCAAATAACAGCGATTTTTGGCAAAACAAAACAATATTTTGTATTTTTTGGGCCATTTTAAGTAAAAAATATTTCTACAAGTTTTTTCGTAGGATGCACAGTTTTCGAGATAAACGCGGTTGAACTTTAAAAAAATCGAAAAATTGCAATTTTTGAACTCGAATAACTTTTGATTAAAAAATAAAATAGCAAGTCTGCTTACCGCATTTGAAAGTTTAAGTCAAATTATATCGGTTTTGATTATTTGCATTGGTAAAAATTTATTTTTTTATTGTTTAACAAAGCTATAAACACGTAGGGTTTCCCGTGCTTTTACATGCGTTTTAACGCATGTAACGTAGAAATAGTCTTGATTGCACTAGTACCTATTCTACCTACTCGTTCGATTTTAAATGAGAAATCATAGAAACATCACTCACGCACTAGTTGTTTGTAGCTTTGTTTAACAATAACACAATAAATTTTTAGCAATGCAAATAATCAAAACCGACATAATTTGACTTGAACTTTCAAAGGCGCTAAGCAGAATTGCTATTTTATTTTTTAATCAAAAATTATTCGGGTTTAAAAATTGCAGTTTTTCGATTTTTTGAAAGTTCAACCGCATTTATCTCGAAAACTGTGCATCCTACTAAAAAACTTGTAGAAATATTTTTTGCTTAAAATGACCCAAAAAATACAAAATATTGTTTTGTTTTGCCAAAAATCGCTGTTATTTGATTCCTCAAGTTCTTGGTCTATAACAATCTTATCGACATCCGGATCAACTGTTACCCAAAAAATTCGTGTTCTACGGGTCAAAATACATAACAAAAACTTGGGTAAGTCCATCTGAATTAACGAGGCCGTTGTACCCCCCCTGGCGACAGGACTAACATAAATATCATGTACTGTGGTTTAATTATTTGTTTATTGAAATCTGTTTTAAATACGTATTGTTAGATAAAATCTAACGCGTGACCGACTACGTGACAGAAAAGAGTGCTCCAGTGTTAAAATTGAAACCCTTTAACTTCTAGTTACTGTCATAATAATTATTATTATATTTTTTTTACTTTTTTTATGTAATTTAAGGGGATGGGTACAAAGTTTCGGCTCCAATACTATTTAAATGGGATTAATTTTTTTCGAATCCTGAGAATACCAATTAAATTCAAATTTAATTTCAAAAGTCACACTCAAAAGAAACTTTTTATTAATTCTAAAGGACTTTCGGCCCTTCAGAATAATTTAGTCTTTCAATCTGCGTTTAAATTTTTTAAAAATATTTATTGGTTTTTTCAGGATTCGAAAAAAAATGGATATGTCCGTGGTGATATTTTCGAAATCGAACATTCGCAACTTTTGTCATACAACGCAGTGAGTCGAATAGAATATGGTGACAAGACAGTGACAATTTTGAATATTTGACATGGCATCCGGAATATTTTGTACCTTTACTCTTAATGGTCATCTGAACTCATCATGTGGCTTGTTTCAATTACTGTAGACGTATTTACCACATGTTTAATTATATAACTGTCAAAATTGTACCCATTTGATTTAATTTCTAACGTGGTAATACTTACTTTTAGGTTTTTCACTGAAGATGGTCCGATAGAACTGAAAACTTTCTGAAATTTTATAAATCAATTTTGAATAAACATACTTTAAAAATTTTTAATAAATTTTTACTAGATTAGGTACACACACAAGAAGTTTTTTACTCCATAGGAAGTTTTTTAAAACTGGTATGCAACCAACCACTGGTATATTCCCTTTTAAATTTTAATAAACAAGTCTCTATGACAAATTTTAGTTTTATGGTACTTTAAATAAACGAAATTTGTATTTAAACAGATTTATTAAACATTTTTTTGCTTTACAGATAATTAAAATTAGGATCGTGCTTAATAATAAATGTTCCTCTTTACTTTACAAACTGTGATTAAGTGAACAGTCACATTATTAATTTATTCCAATTTGTTAACGTCCAGCTATATAGTAAAACAAATTATATTTATTTTAGCCTTTTAATAAGGCGGCTGAGATTAGGTTTATTAACTTTAAATTGTATTTTGGTGTTTTTATTATTAATTGTTTTCCATAAATTCGTTTCGTTGACCTCTTTCTCACGTTGGTCGTTGTAATAAAATCATTTCTATTCTTAAGCATAATCCTGTTTCTAAGTGCTGTATGGTTTTAAAGTATATCAGTAGAGTGCAAACCTGGGTTAGATCCCCTCCTCCTTTATCCGGACTTAAGGCCGGCGATAGTTCTGTCGAACCCTCGTCTACTCGATATACCCAACAAAACTGCAAGCGGAACTGGCACTATATCTTAACACTATATGGCGAAACCGACATTTTAACTCTTATTTGAAGTCAAGAATTCATAAAGCCAGTGTAAGACCAATAATGACATATGCATCAGAAACAAGGCCCGATACAGCCACGACACAAAAACTACTGGAAACGCTGAGAGATAGAAAGAGTAATGAAGACATTTAAAGACAATGTAACAACATACAGTGTGAATGGACACTAAATAGAAAAAAGAATGGAATAACCACATAAGCAGAATGAGGGAGCCACGTGTTGTAAAAATAGCAAGAGATAAATCACCCATCGGTAGAAGTATCGGCAGACTGCGCAAAGGTGGAGTAACAACCTTCCGCCAATGGACAAGCTCAATTGCTGATAAAGAGGAAGAATAAGAATTATTAATTGGGGCTGATTTATAATAAATAACTGTTAAGAAGTGAACCCATAACAATCCTAAACTCCTAAGTAACCAACAAACAGTGCAACACACAATTAATTAAGTTAAGTGAACTAAACTTACTGTTTAGATTGTGAGCAGGGCCGGTTCTAGAGTTTTGAGCGCCCAGGTAAAACACACAACTTGACAGAACTAACAGATGTATGACCATCGCCATCAACTATTTGACCATATTACAAAATACCACAAATAAAAATGACCAACAAAAATACTTCATAAATACTTCTGCGAGCTGCTCAACTTGACTGGTAATGACGGATAACAGTGAATAAAATAATGGCTGTACAAGTGATAGCAGGAGTTATACCAATCCAGTTACGGACAGAGGCTATGGTTTTAAAATGATGAAATTTTAGATTTCTTTATTATATTCAATGAAAGTGTATACAGTTGAGTCCCTGAATTTTTACCCGTGCATCGTGCATCATTATTTAAAGCATACGAAATAAGTCGATGATAAGTCGGAAATTGAAATTTACTAAACGCAACAGCAAGTGACAGTAAGTGGCCTGCTCTTGCGTTTAGTAAATTTTAATTTTCGACTTAACATCGACTTATTTCGTATACTTTAAATGATGACACAAGGGTAAAGATTCAGGGACTCAACTGTAACTTGAAGACTAGATACTCTCCTAAAGTTTCAGATTTATCGAAGCAAATTTACCAGAGTTTCAGCATGTTTAACCTACCTTTGACCCTTTTCGTTCAACCTACCCTTTACTGTTGTAAAGCGAGTATAATTTTTGTATAGAATTTGGTGTTAGTTTTGAGAGTAAACTGAATGTAAGACCAAATATTTAGCATATCGGGATAGTATCATGAGTTTTTTTCCTGGTTTTTCTTCGTGATTTTCTATGGAATCACTAACACGAGACTTTTACTGCCACCATTGCATGTGTTTGTGTTTTTAAAGACAAATCATATGCTATGATTTTTGAGACGGATGATTAAAGTTGATATCATGTAATCGAATGAACTATCTTCCAATAAACTCGTCTCAGGAGCGTAACTCATCAATATTGGCAAAGTCTTCTACTTTAAAAAAATGTATAATAATATGTCTGAATATCTAATATAAATTAGTTAGATTAACAGTTATTATTTATGTACCAAGTCAGTAAAGTGACTCTTTATCGAACGAGTCCTATATTATGAAGAAGGAGAGAAGCGAGCGAGGCTAGTAACAGACGAGTTCGAATAGAGCCTTCACTGACGTGGTGCATAAAAATTTTTACCACCAATCATAAAGAACATTAACACTTACATCCTTTTAATGAAAAAAGGATGTGTAAAAAAGGTAAAATAAAACCAAAAATTAAAAATAACGTTAATATTTACGTAATTTTTGTATGAACTGTAAGCCTTTCCGCAGTTACTTTTCCCTTGATGACTCGTAGAAAATCTAAAATATACTTACTAACAAATTATCAGTAAATATCTATCACCGTCCTATACATAATCGAATTAACAAAAACACCAGTTTCTCACTTTACTTGCATTAATACCTAACTTAAAAGAGATTTTTTTTAGAATTTTTTTAATTTCAGAAAAAAATAAAAAATTTGTATGACAGTAATGACAGAATGCTTTTGCATGGTGGCCGGTTTCAATGTTTAATCGATAGTTGTTTATCAATATTGAATGCCTAATTAATAAATCTGTAAAATTTTGATTTATTTTTTATGAATATAATTGCAAAATACTACAAAATTTCACTTTTTGACATAAATTTAATTTATAATAACTTAAATTTTGTGCAATATTTCTAATAATAAAAAGGGTAAATAAATTTATGTTCACCCAAATAAATAATCCGTTACTGTCATCGACCACTTACATTCAATCTCGGTTAATCTGATTAATAATCGCGGCAGGTAAAGTAAAATTCTTCTTTTATTACAATAAAGTGTTACTTTATTGCCCCAAATGAGTACAATAATGAATTATTTAGTGCCGGTTGACGATAAATTAAATTATTAGAATAATTTTTTTCCAAGCACTAAAATGTGTTTAATTTATAAATATTTTGTATTTCGATAACGACATTCGAATTGGAAGTCGAAATGTCAATAAAATCATGTTTAAACTTAAAGTGTGGCTTATTTCTTAATTAGAATACTAAGTGACACTGTAGCGTTTGAAAAACTCCAACATTAATTTAATATCCCAATTCCCAAAAAGAATGTCTATTTTTTTAATTTATTTTGTGAAGTTCAATATCATTATAAGATCCCAAGCCGTCCCTGTATACAGCCATGAAGTATTGCACAACATTTCAAATGTGTTACAATTTGTAAGAAGTGCTGACAAAAGTACAGTTCTGATGCGTACAAGAACTTTCTAGAAGAAATGTTGAACTGAAAGTTGAGTTCTTGTCAACTAAGCATCCCTAAGGATCAAAATCGCTCGGTACTTCCGTCGTACTTTTCCCCTGTAGTAGCTTCAGAGCGAAGCGCAAATTAGTCCAGCTTTATGTCCCGAGGTGATAGCGTCTTCTCCTCGGCTGGTACTCACTTGAAAAAGGGCGTATCCCCTTTTGTTCCTCGCCGGTAATAAGCATAGAATGGTCGTTTTAGAAGTTAAGAAGATCTAGTGTGAGTGCACGATGATTTTTCTGCCCCATAGTGGATTTGTATGGTAGAATTTTGTGCTCTCATACTCTGGTTGAGTTGTGACGCAGTTCTATAAGCCGGCATTGTGTAGAAGTCTTTGTTTGTTCCTGTCCCTATGCAAGTTCCAGTTGATTGCCCTGAAAAGTTTCAATTTCCCAGAAGAGCCCCCTTTGTGATTTGTGTATGGAATGTCTACCCCACACCCCACCCTCCAGTGATTGCCCTGAAATTGAAGAAAGAAGCCATGTCCTCCCCCTGCCCCCTGCCTCAGTTCGATGACCCTGTTTGTTGATGAACCCCTCCCCTGTAGTTTGTGACTGTGACGAAGAGTTTTTTTTGTTTTTAAGTTATGATACGTTTTTTTAATTTTACTAAATTTCAAGTGGATAAATTGCTGGTAAATAATTGTATAAAGAAATTTGCTTTCATAATGGTAAAAAAAGGCAGTGACTTATGACATTTGACAGCTACGTCAAATCTTGTGTTGAAATAAATAGGTCAAATTTTATTTGACGTATACTGCCCAACAAGTTCAATTGTAATTGTTTTGTTTGTAATCATTGTAATCATTGTTTTTGTAGTAAAATTTTGAATAAACCTGGTAAGAGTTTAAAGTTTTGAATAAACGTTTTGTAAGTGTATCTACCATTTTATTTCTGTAACCTTGTTTTGGAAAAATTTTAACTAAATTCTAATGCAACTGTGTGTAAGTTTTAGAGTAGAAGAAAAAGAATGTGGCATAGAAGCCAGTATTGAGATAAAGTTACCTAGTATAACCCCAAACGAGGAATCTGAGAGGAATGTCTCCCCATTTGGTACCCCATAAGAGAAGAAAATGTCTTAGTAAGTACCCAAATATGAACCAGAGGATTTGTTTCGAACGGCGTCCTGTTTTTTAAATAGTAGAAAGATCCTCTAGTCTGAGTAAGTACCCTTTGTATTTGGTTATGGTAGTTTAGTCATCTTAACACCCCTTCACCCTCCCTAACGAATCTACGACCTAGCTCCCGCACAACAAATGAGCTGCCGTCCCGCAACGAGGCTTTATGTGTCTGCTTCTTCTTCTTTAGCCCCATTCTTACCCCCCAGTATCTCTATAGATAGTCTTTCCTTGTTCCCATATGAGCAGACATGTTAAACGCTTCAACACTAATATGAGGCCGTCGTTGGTTGGAGCTGAAAGTGCTGCACTCAACTAGGACATGCTTTATGGAAAGCCGTGTGTTGTTGCAAGCGTTCGCACACTGGTATATTTCAAGAACTAATGAGGTAACCGTGCGTGAGTCAAGTGTTACCTATCGGGCTTTTCATTCACAGTCATTTGTTTAGAGCTTCTGTCATGTGTCACATAATATTAATATATCTACGTCATACGTTATAGATATATATACCATTAATACAAACCAAAGACGTATGACCTAGATATATTAATATTATGTGACACACGACAGAAGCTCAAAACAAATGACAATCGATGAAAAGCCCTATTCATATTCGTCTGATTCTGGCTTTGTCACTTCTTTTTGGTATGGGGATCTGCGGTGGTCGAATTATTGGTTTTATTTGATGTAATTTTGATGTGCTTTTACTCCATTGATCTAGCTATGTAATTTTCCAAAGCCGATTGCTTGAAGAGATATTTTAGATTATGATGTAGCTTTATTCTTTTAACTAAATTATTAGGACAACTAGCTTTTTTCGCTGCTTGGTCCGCTTTCTCATTACCAGTAACACCTACGTGTAAAGGAACCCAGATTATGGAGATTGAGGTGCCCTTGAACACAATGTAACATATTATAGTAAATGCTTTTGTAAACAGTAGATTTGTTGCTTTAACTTCCTTTTCCTTTGTATGCACAATTTGTATGAATTTTGGGGATATGACGTATTTTAAATCTCTGACGTGATTGACAAAGACTGCGGTTATTGCTGGATTCAAAGGACTATTTGTTAGTTGAAAACACGAGACAGATTTATGACACCGAATGTGCTGTTCCTCTGTGCTAACGGTAAAGGAAATGTTAGATCTTTACTAGTAGTTTCGCATTAGGTCACATAATTAGAAGGGAAAAGTACTTCCTTCTAAGACTGATAGTCCAAGGAAAAATCTCGGGAAAGAAAAATGTGGGACGTAGGAGGATTTCCTTGTTGCGAAATTTAAGGGAGTGGTACGGGTGCAGTTCAATACAATTGTTCAGAGCTGCAGCCAACAAAGTTAAGATGGCTGTGATAATAGCCAACTTCCGATAGGAGACGGTACTGCAAGAAGAAGAAGTAGTTACGCAAACTAAGGATCAAACTACAATTTATTCAATAATTTAAATTTATAATTTTCGTTTACTACAATTTTACTTTATAAAACAAAAGAACTATAATTAAGAAATTATAAAGAATATTCACACCAGCACTACAATTTTCAATTATATAGTGCGTCCATAAAGTAACGCATAAATTCATTATTTCGTAAACCGGCGACTTTAAAGAAAAATCCCGAAACAGGTCGATTTTTGTTTTTAATTTCGGATTTTTTGGCATATACATCATACTAGTGACGTCATCCATCTGGGCGTGATGACGTAATAGCTGATTTTTTTAAATGAGAATAGGGGTCACGTGATAGCTCATTTGAAAGGGTATTCAATTCTCCATTCCCTAATATAAACATTAGCATAATTATTTATACAAGGTGTTCAAAAAAACATTTTTTTAATTAAAATAATTGAGACAAAAAGAAGAATATATTATGTAATTTATCTAATTCAAAATAAGTTTAAATGTTGTCAGAAAACAGGAAAAAAGGTTTATTTGACCAATAAATATTGTTTTTCGCTTAAATTCAATGTTAAAGCTGCCACCCACCTGCCTCTTGCCAGTTTGAACATTTCGTTCAAGCGAAAATCAATGTTTATTTGTCAAATATTTTTTTTTCTGTTTACTGAAAGTAGGAAAACGCATTTTGAATTAATTAAATTACATACATTCTTCTTTTTGTCTTAATTATTTTAATTAAAAAAATATTTTGTTAAACACCCTCTATAAATAATTATGTTAATGTTTACATTAGTGAATAGAGAATTGAATACCCTTTCAAATGAACTATCACATGACCCCTATTCTCATTAAAAAAAATCATCGATTACGTCATCACGCCTAGACGGATGACGTCACTATTATAATATATATGCCAAAAAATCGGAAATTAAAAATAAAAATCGACCTGTTTTGGGATTTTCCTTTAAAGTCGCCGGTTTAGGAAATAATGAATTTATGCGTTACTTTATGGACGCACTGTATAAACATTATTTCAGTAAACTTTGCAAGTATACTGAAATACATAAGTATTGTAATATTTGTTCAGAAAATAACTTTACTTACATAAAACATACTACATTAAAAGTTAAACACTCCAAACAGGTTGTTAACTTTATACAAGAGAAAGTTTTAGTTTATTTTAAGTCAGCTCCTCAGCTTGTTACTGTTTAGTAAGGTTGAAGTTGAGAAGTTAAGAGTTTCATATATTGTGTTCACGACAGCTTTAAAATGATACAATATTATTATGGTCTACGACTGTTTTGAACTATTTTTTTTTTCATTTTATTAGACTCGCAAAGGTAAAGTTCATACCAAACCCTTCTTTCAGTGCATCATAGTTTATCGAATTCTCTCCGTCGTGAGTGAGGACGTTTGAGTTTGAATAAATTCATTACCTCAAGAAGGGGCGATTTTTGAGAGAAATCCTGAGACAGGTCGATTTTTATATTTAAATAATGACTTTTGGTATTATATCATACTAGTAATCGATCATTTTTTAAAATAAGTGTAGAGGTCGTGTGTTAGCTCATTTATGAGGTTATTTATTTATTCATTCAGTAGTATAAACGTTAAAATAATTATTTATACAGGGTGTCTAAAATTTTTTTAATTAAATTAATTGAGACAAAAAGAAGAATGTATGTAATTCATTTATTTCAAAATACGTTTTATCAGAAAACAGAAAGATATGTTTATTTGCCAAATAAATTTAATGTTAAAACTGTCACCAACCTGTCTCATAGCAGATCGAACATTGAATTTAAGCGACAAGCAATGTTTATTTGTGAAATACACAATATTACCTGTTTTTCTGACAGCAGTAAAATGTATTTTGAATTAAATATATATTGCTTACGTTCTTCTTTTTGTGTAAATTAGTTCAATAAAAAAAATGTTTTTGTACACGCTGTGTAAATATTTATATTATTGTATATATTACTGAATATAAAATTAAATAACCTTCTAAAGAACTATCCTATCACACGACCCCTATGCTCATTTAAAAAAATCATCGATTACGTCACCACGCCCAGATAGATGGCGTTACTACTATGACATATATGCCAAAAAATCATAATTTAAAATCAAAAATCCACCTGTCTCAGAATTTCTCTACAAATTTGCCAATTCTCGAGTTAATGAATTTATTCCGACTCAAACGTCCTCACTGTATGTTCAATATCAATTTATTTAAATTATTTATTAGTATTCCTACGGAAATATTGTTTGGTGTTTAGAAATTTTTATGTCAATTATTTATCATTATGTCACATAATATCTTTTCAAATATTTTGAAGAATTAATATTAAATTACATACAAAAGCACAACACAATTGGCGACGAGGATAAAAACTCACGATGGAAGCAGTACTTGAAATAGCAAATACATTAAAAAATGCACAACCAAGAAAAGAGCAAAATAGAAAAACAATAGAATAACGATATAAGCAAAATGTGGAAGACACGTGTGGTCAAAATAGCAAGAGATAAATCACCAATCGATAGAAGAAATATCGCCCGACTGCTCAAAAGACGGAGTGGCAACCATCCATCTAGAGGTATCAATCCGCCAATGAACAAGCAAAGTAATTGCTTATACAGAGGAAGAAGAAGAAGAATATCTTTGTTGAAAATATAAAACTAAATTTCCATATCTAAGAGAAATAAACTAAATTTAAATCCGGCATAGTAACATTCAGGCTTTCTTTTAACACTTTTTTTAATTGCAGTCGAAAAATTAATAGGTCTGGATATATGGGAACACTGGAACAGGGGCAGTTTTAATTGTGGAACAGGTTAAAAATTTGGGACGGTCAGACTACGAAAACGGCACATTTATTTTGTCCGACAGAATAGACTTAAACTCTCCAAACAGAGATTAAACTCTCATGCAAAAATTAGACTGCTATTTATCACCTGTCATAATTCTTGTCATTTGACATATTCTACATGTTTCACTCATTAAAACGCCCATTTGGTGATAAATAGCAGTCTGATTTTTGCATGAGAATTTAATCTCTGTTCGGAGAGTTTAATTCTGTTCTGTCGGAAAAAATACATGTGCCGTTTTCGTGGTCTGACCGTTCCAAATTTTTAACCTGTTCCACAATTAAAGCTTCCCCTGTTTCAGTGTTCTCATATATCAAAGTTTGTCCGACTAGACACCCTTAAGCTATTAATAAAGTTCAGCTTGCTATTAATCAACTTTTTTTTCATACGCGGGATCCAGACCTATAAATCATGTTTTGGAATTATGTTCCAAAGATGAAACTGGAATATTAATACTGATGGTACTTTTTAGCTATTGAGATTCCTCCCTCGTAATATTTGCGACAAAACGACAAAACGAACAAATTAGCTGCTATCGGGTTTATTTACACACGTTTGGTCACAAATTGCCAAGATAATTAGATAGGTATAGTGCAGGAGAAGAACCAGAAGTCCCAAGAAGTTAATTTCGGCAGAGTTTCCTCAGAATCTGCAGAATGTCAATTTTGTAAATTGTTTTACTGCTTTTTTGATAATGTCGAAGACAATGCCCACTGTTTCGGCCTCAGTTGATATTTTGGTTAGTGATGTTATATGTTGATATTCATATCAATCTGAAGCTATTTTCTTGTGGCATTTTTACAATTTTAACTATTATAAATAGTTAAAATTCCCATTATAAATAGTTAAAATTCATATCAATTTTCTACAAGGAATATATAGATATTGTAGTTATCAATCCCATTTGCATCTTGAATGGGTGAATTTTCCCCTGAAGCTCATTTAATTATAGAGTACTTAATGTTTGAGTTTTAGGCAAAATATTCTATAAATTACTATGATAATTGAAATACCTATTTACAAAGTTTAATATTATTCTAAAGCTATTTCTTTGTGGCATTTACGTAACTAACTATTCTAATTGGGAAATAAGCCACAATTTAACTTGAAAAAATGATTTTGTTGACGTTTCGACTTCCACCTCGAATGATATTACCAAAATACAAAATATTAATAAATTAAACAAATATGTTGTTGCTTAGTAAAGACATTCTTCTAATAACTTAATTTGATCTGCCTCATTCATATCGGATGTGTTTACCCATACCAAGAGACGAAGTCAATAGAAGGAAAATATCCCGATTAGTAACTCAATAACATATCGAGGATTAGTACATAATTTTTATTTTAGTATTATTTATATAAATGTACAGTCGGAAAATGAAAGAATACCCATGAACGATCACATCAATCACTTATTTTGTATTTGCTGTCTTTTTCTATAAATAATAAACATGTTTTATAGAAAATGACAGCAAATACAAAATAAGCGATTAATGTGATCGTTCATGCGTATTCCTTCATTTTTCCGACTGTGTGTAGTATTAATATTATTTGTAATAGTAAACTGAAGTAAGACCAAATATTTACAATATCAGGATAGTATCATGAGGTTTCCGTAGCCTGGTTTTTCCTCGTGATTTACTATGGCATCTGTAACACGAGAACTTTACTGTCACCATTGCATGTGGTTGTCTTTTAAAACAGGTAACACGCTATATTTTTTTGTGATGGATATTCTTGAGTTAAAGTTGTTTTCATATAATAGAATGAACTATATTTTCAATAAAGTTGCCCCAGGAACGCAACTCATAATATTGGTAATATCATTTTAAAAAGTCTTTTACTTTTATCTGAATTAACGATATAAATGAGTCAGATTAAATTAAATTATTAGAAGAATTTTTTACTAAACAAAAGTTTACTCTATTAATATTTGGTATTTTGACAACGACGTCCGAAGTGGAAACCAAAACGTTAATAAAATTATTTTTTCAAGTTGAACTGTGGCCCATTTCTCAATTAGAATACCGTAGAGAATCCGAACTAATTGGGGGGAGGGGTGTTCGGAAAATCGATTTTTTCGGATAATCGAACTGTATTGATATAGCAATACTATTTACCCATAGGCGAATTAAAACCTTATTTACATACATCTTTACATACTTACATACATACATACATGTATATCTTTAGTGACAAATAGGACAGAAATTAAACAAAACAGTGCTGTATTTGCAACAAAATGAAGATTTTTTAGAATGAAGCATTAAGAAATCGTCCATTTCCTTCTGCCGAAGCAATCCTACCCGTTTACGAGTGGCTGTGTTACGTGTTTTAACCATGTGTCTGGCAAAGTATTTCAGAATGGATTAAAAAATATGAAATTTGATTTTCGGTGTCAGTTTGGCTTCACAAATTATATGCAACAAAGCTAAAACTCCCTGGGATCTAAGGAGGAGGACTAGGTTCTCCACGGGATCTTTTTTAAATAAACCGCTTATATACAGCATCATCTAAATCCGTGTTTAAGACAAGTTTTATCGTATTACGATTTGTGGATCCGTCAGAAGAATTAAGCCGGATCATAAAGTTACGTATGTCCGTCTTTTGTTTTTTATCCGTCTTACTAGCCTACCAACTTTGTATTCATTGGATAAATTTGTTTCAGATTCACATCTCCCTAACCGTTTGTTAATCTCGTGTTTATTTTTCATAGAAAGACTTACATTTAGGCATTTTTAATCGAATTTTTACACGAAAATTCAGGGGTTCGGATAAGCGGTCGTTCGGTTAGCTAATGAACAACGTTTAAGTTTATATTACGTTCCGTATATACGTTCCTAAATATCATATTTATCAAAATACTTTGCAATTATGGTTCTGCAAAATAAGACTATAGTTCTTTAGTAGATGTTAATTGCTATTGTTGTATATACGCAATAAGAGAAATATTTTAAAGAGAAATACAAATACTTATTTAAAATTTCAATCTCGATGGCTGAGGAAAATGGAACAAAAAATTCCGAGTATTTGCTAGAAAACTGGATGACGTTCAAGCACGCAGACATTTATAATAGCTTCTTTAATTTTCCAAATGAAAATTTATCGTCTGGGTAGTTGCTTCGTACATTTATTTTTGATATTTAAGGTACTTATACAAAGATTAACCTATTTCCTTTTGTATGAGATCTACTGCACTTAAAATTAATTTTTATAAAATATTTATTTTCCATATAAACAGAATATTTAACTCAAATATGCCAAAAGTCAACAGTGTTAGAATCCTTTTTAATTGGTAAGAAATAATGGGCCTTAACCCGGCACCTGCCACGTGGGGTGCTACCAGCACCCCATAACATATTTTCATCAAATATTTGGTATTTCAAATTTGTTAACCGTCCTGTGCGTCATAGTAGCTTTCAATAATATTATATAGCATAGATCTGTTTGTGTTTGAAGTGGTTATTTAGTGTCATTCTGAAATTGTAGCTCTAAATTCGAATTGGGGTGTCATCATCTGGCAGTAAAATTTTTTTATGTTTTTGATAAACAGGTCAGATTTACATTTTTTTATTGTAATAACTGATCTAAATTATTAATATATTCTCTATACTCAATAAATTTTAATTTTTTTAGATATTTTACATCACTTCATTTATTACGGGTTGGTACTTGCTAATTTACTTATAACACCTTTTTAATTTTATTTTTTAACTTTTATAATATATTAGTAGCTAATAAGTTAATAAAACATGTTTTTTTTATATTCTTGTGAAACTCAACACATTATTTTGTTTATAAACAAGTAGATCACAGAAAATTTTTAAGGGGTGCTGTGAGCACCCCACGTGGCAGTTGATGCCTTGCAAAGCCACGTGGCAGGTGCCGGGTTAATCACGCGTACCAAACAAAAGTTTATTAATAGCAAGCTGAAAATTTGTTAATAGCTTAACGGTGTCTAGTTGGACAAATTTTGATGTACGGAAACACTGGAACAGGGGAAGTTTTAATTGTGGAACTTGATTTTAAATGTGGAATTTGTCATCCTGACAAGTTAATGATTGTGAAAACTAGCTGGTTGCTTTTAAGTTTATTTAATAGTAAACTTTATATAATATATGAAAAAATAATTGTCCGACAAATATTTTGGGCATTTTAATAAGTCCGACACGTAGAACATGTCAGATGACAGGAATTATGTTGATTATAAATAGCAGTCTGATTTTTGGCATGAGAGTTTAATGAAAGAATAACAAATCAACTGGAAGTTCTATCCGACAAAATACATGGGAAGTTTTGGTAGCCTGACGATCGAAACCTGTAACCTGTTCCACAATTAAATCCTCCCCTCTTTCAGTGTTCCCGTACATCAAAGTTTGTCCGACCAGACACCGTTAAGCTACTAACAAATTTTCAGCTTGCTATTATTAAACTTTTTTTGGTACGCGGGGTCCAGGCCTATAATAAAACTATTTATAAAAGACTATAATACACATAATCTGCTATAAAAATATTCAAAAATATTGAAACTTTACTCTGGTTGTATATTAGACAAGACGAAAACGGCGGGATCGTTGGGAAAAATATCCCCATGAGATTTTTTTGCATAATCACATTCGTGAGACACTCCAGAATAAGGTTCAAAAATTCGCCCACGCGAAAAGTGGTCCAAATTTTTTTAACAATATTTTTTATTCAAATTGCAAAAATCAATATTTTTGGCCTCCACAACTTTTTTTAGATTTTCTGGACCATTCTGGACAAAAAAGGTCTGTTATATTTTTTCTCTAAATTAGATCGTTTTCGAGTTATAAGCAATTTAAATTTGAAAAACGCGAAAATTGCCATTTTCAAGGCTTAATAACTCGGTTAAAAATTACTACTATGAAAGTCAGAAAGTGACTAAATCAAAGTTTAAAGCCCCCCTTACATGATCCTGAAGAAATCTGTGTCATTAATTTATTACTTAGCTGTTATTTTTAATTAATAAAAATGAGCGGTTAGATCGTATTGACGCGGCTGTAAATGTGAGTGCGAGTAAGATGCACAAGTGGACTGCCGGAATGGCATCTCTCTCGCACTAAGCATTTACGGCCGCCTAACACGTGTATGGCGCTCATTATTATTACTTAAAAATAACAGCTTAGTAATAAAATAATGACAAATATTTCTTCAGGATCTTGTAATGGGGTTTTATTTTAGGCTTTAAACTTTGATTTAGTTACTTTCTGACTTTCATAATAATAACTTTTAACCGAGTTATTAAGGCTTGAAAATGGCCATTCTCGCGTTTTTCACATTTTAAATTGCTTATAACTCGAAAACGATCTACTTTAGAAAAAAAACATAACCGACCTTTTTTTGTCCAGAATGGTCCAGAAAATCTAAAAAAAAAATTGTGTGGGCCAAAAATATTGATTTTTGCAATTTGATTAAAAAAATTGTTAAAAAAAATTTGGACCATTTTTTGCGTGGGCGACTTCTTGAACCTTATTCTGGGGTGTCTCACTAATGTGATTATGCAAAAAAATCTCAAGGGAATATTTTTCCCAACGAACCCGCCGTTTTCGCCTTGTCCTTATTGTTAAACCACAAATTTATTTTCCATGATAAAAATCGTTTTGCAATCAATTGTTTATTTTAATTTTAATATCAATAATTGTAGTATCAGTTATTGTAAAGATTGAAATGGTTTTGTATCACTTATGACTATTTAATGAAAGGGAGAGAAGCGTATATTGAAGTGTGTAAATAATTTAATCCCTAGCTGAGCGGTTTCGGCTTATGAAGCAATTTTCAGAGCTATAGTCAGTAATTCCAAATTACCACTATGAAGAGAGAGGGGATGATCCCGTGTAAGATTGAAAAACAACTTTTTATTATGCAGTTTTTAATTGATAGATTTTTTCTTTCATTCCATACAGTATTCTATTTTATATAAAAATTAATTTTATTAGTAATAAATAAATTTAAATTATTTACTTATTAATAATTATTTATTTATATTTTTTGTTTTTAATTTTAAATATATATTTAATTGTTAATATTAGAATTATATACTATAAAAATTTTTAATAGAGAATATAACAATTTTATCCTACTAACTTAAAAAATATAATTAATAATTAATTAATTACTGACGTTTGGAAAAAAAAACAATAATGTTATCGGTTGTGAAATTGTGGTTGATTTATCGAAAACATCTAATACGGCACAAAGGACTCTCACAAAAAACATATTACAAAAATTTGATCATGGTAAGTTAAAAAAAAAACGTTACCACCGGAAATATCATTCTGCATGCTGCCAACGTACGCTTCAGATTGTAAAGTTTTTTTGACCTTACCATGATCAAATTTTTGTAATGTGTTTTTTGTGAGGGTCCTTTGTGCCTGTATTAGATGTTTTCAATGTATCAACCACAATTTCACACCCGACAGATTATTACTTTTTCCAAACGTCGGACAAGTTTTTTCTTTCAATAAAAAACTGCATAAGAAAAAGTTTTTTTCAATCTTACATGGGATCCCTCTCTCTTATAAGTGGTATTTTTAATTTATTGAACATAGCTCTGAAGATGGCTTTCTAAGCTCAAAAAGTTTAGCTAGGAATTAAATATTTTACATACTTCAAAAGTACGCTTCTCTTCTTGTCATGCAGTAGTATCAATTATGTTTTATTGAATTTTTCAAAAAAAAATTGATTCAAATAATAGCCTAACGAAACTCTACATTGACATCAAAACATAAATATCACGTCATTCAGCATAGGGACTGTGGTACTACCATAGACATAATACGAATAGACAAGGCGTACTGAGCAAAATAGTGTAACGTTCGGGCAGTCTATCGGTGGTCTGTCTACCTCCTTTTATTAAGCAATCCGGCTCATGTCTGTGACAGACAAAGATGGCGAGACCATGCAAAATGAATATTGGCCAATGACTTCCCAGATAATAGAAAGATATCGCAAAGGCAATAGAGAGATTTTAGGCCATCTACTTTTTGACGTACGTTAAATAAGGGAAAACGTGTTTGCTTAAAATAGTTTTTGAAACATTTCAGAAAATACACACATCACTCACACAGATTAACGTTAATTGACATTTGGCAAAAGTAACCTGAAAAACGGCAGTTGTGTGCTGTAACTTATTTTATTGAATTATTTGCCATAATGGAAGAAAATGTATTAAGACCTTCACCAAAGACAATTTACTACTTTCGGAACACAAAACATCCATCCTAAGTTTAACAAGACAATTCAATCCAGTGTCAGATTTGTCAAGAAATGGTGTAATTTAGAATTATTCTACCAGGGTTGCCAAGCAGATTATATTCAATTATATAATATGTTTATTACCTGATAGTTTCTCAGAAAAACAAATTTTTATTACAATTTTATACAACGTTACTATATTTTTTATTCTAGTTGTCTTTGGTTCAGCTCATATATTTTTTTTTTGATTTTTTTATGATTTAGATAAATGACATTTGGCAATCTTACAAATAGGTAATCGCTTAATAACGTGAACCTGATTTCTACCTAAATAAGGGGATACCTTATCCGCTAATAAAGTAATAGGTTATTTTTCAGTTAATGGGCATGAGCAGAATAGCGTATAACGTTTTGAAATAAGGAGCCTAACAACTATCTATTTTTACCGGACTCTAATAGCGCACTACGCTATTTTGACATACGCAAGCGCAGAGTGAATATTACGCTAATACCGAATAATGTGTCCCGCTATTTAGGTCAAAATAAGGGACGGTAATAACGTTAACGCTAATTTGACATTTGGGATGAAACATAAAAATAATTTGTAGAATACAAATTTTATAAACTAAAAATTGTAAATCATCTTGTTTCCTGTGTTGAGAAATGTTTGTTAGGTTACATTTAATTCCAAACGTCGGTTGTCATAATAACGTTAAGCCCCGCCCCAAAGCATTTGCGATAACTCTCTTAATGCCTGTGTTGAAATAGAAAGTTACCGGCGTTACACCTCAATGCACACAGCGGCCCATACCTTAACTTGTCTATTCTGATTATGTCTATGATGGGTACTACCGACTCGTAGATAAATATAACCGATTCAAGGGGTCCTTGCATTACGTTTTTTTTTTTTGATGCCTCTATATTTTATTACGTTTTCTCAAAGTTTTGTGTAACTTACTTTGGACCAGTTTCGTGCGAAAGTTCAATAAAAAACTAAGTTTTGTAAGGTTACTCATCCACTTGATCAGTTGCGATAACCGTAAACATGCCAGGAAATAAAAAGAAAAAAAACAAGCGTTCTAACCACGAACTTCGTTAATCCAAACGAATAATTTACTGTGTAGTTGGGGTTACCATAAATCAAGCAGATTACTTCCAGATTTAGTCGCTCAGTTCCTGACTCTGTCCGAAACGCACTGATTTGGGGTCAGGAAATTCATGTTGACAGTTTTTTATTTTTTTTTACGACCAATTAATCAATAATAACACGATGCGACGTTTCGATAATAAACAATACAAGCCACAAAGAATAACAGAATTAAGGAATTAAAAGGAGATGGATTATGCTGCATTTACAGTGTGCGCCGATAAAAATACGATGGGAAACAAATATTTAAAAATTGTTTTAGGGGGATAGGCGTAAAATTTCAGTTCTAATGCTATTTGGACAGAAGGTCCCTGAAAACTTATATAATGTTTATTTTAACACTTTGGCTACTGTGTGTACCATTTCTGGTACACAGTTGATGTTTACCAGAAACTGCGTGTACCAAATTTGATCACATGAAATGGTAATGTTTCAAGCTGTGTGTACATTTGGTGAACACAGTTCTGATGGTTTTAAATGCGTATCTAGGTTCCTACAGTTTACTTCTAAATTCTGGCGAAGCAGTTTGGGACTTAATCAACAGATGGCTGTACTATGACCGATTTTTAAAATTATGGCGGAGCAGTTTGAGACTCCTTCAGCAGATGGCATATTATGGCCATTTTCTGACTTGCAGAAACTTGTTGTTTGTGCAATATTATTCTTGTGTGTTTACGGTTCTAAAATTAGTACTTAAAATGTCAAATAAAAAATTAAGTGATGCTGAACTACGTGAAATAGCCGAGAATATGAGTGAAATGGAGTATGAGTTTATTAGTGAAGATGATGATGATGATGCTATGGATATAGATGATCCAAATGATCAAGATTCGTGTTCTTCTTCCTCTAATTTAGAAATTAACAGTGATGGGCAAGAGTTAGAATTCGAATCTGATCTAGAATCTCTCAACAACGATTCTGAACCTGATAATTCTTTACATAATCCTAATCCTAATATCATTTGGAATAATTATGCAGGTAATATATAAATTAGTATTCACTTTTATAGTTTTGAGTTTATAATTTTGTAGGTAATTTGAACACATTTACTTTCACGGAAGATTCAGGATTCTCCCAAAGTTTTTTTGCACAAAGGGAAGGCGATCATCCAATTCATTTTTATAAATTATTTATTGACAACGATATCTTATCACTTATTGCCGAGGAAACCAACAGATATGCTGAACAGAAAATAGTATCAGGAATTACAAATGAAACATTAACAAAAACAGCATTATTGGGACAATGGAGAAACACAAATCAATCCGAAATTTTTGTTTTCTTAGGTCTTCTAATATGGATGGGTTTGGATCGTAAACCCACTTTGAAAGATTATTTTAGCACCAATATGCTGTACAAAAATGAAATTGGAAAATTTGTTCACATGTCCAGGATAAGGTTTGAGCTCCTTTTGTCCAATTTGCACTTCTCAAACAACGAAATTGCCTCAGATGATAGGCTCAAAAAATTCCTTCCCTTGCAAAATTTGTTAATCAAGAAGTTCCAATCAGCATATTATACTCCTGACAAGAATGTGTGT
This sequence comes from Diabrotica virgifera virgifera, assembly GCF_917563875.1. Classification (NCBI taxonomy): domain Eukaryota; kingdom Metazoa; phylum Arthropoda; class Insecta; order Coleoptera; family Chrysomelidae; genus Diabrotica; species Diabrotica virgifera. The sequence goes on along the minus strand of NC_065444.1, from coordinate 202,740,485 downwards.
ATAGATGAGACGATGATTCCTTTTCGAGGACGACTGAGCTTTCGCCAATATATACCGGGGAAGCGTCACAAATACGGTGCGTAATTATTTAAACTATGTGGAGTGAAAGGTTACACATACAATTTTAAAATTTATACAGGAAAAGAGCAAACACCTAATGAAAAGCCAATTGGTACAAAAGTGGTGCTACAGCTTATGGAACCACTTTTACATTCAGGTCGCGTTTTGTGCACAGATAATTATTACACTAGCGTGAATTTAGCACACGAACTTCTGTACAAAGGTACACATTTAATAGGCACACTGAGAAAACACAGGAAGCATAATCCAAAAGTAGTAAGTGAGGCTAAATTAAAAAGGGGTGAATTAGTCATGAGACAGAGTAACAGTAAAATCATAATTGGAAAATGGAAAGACAAAAGAGATGTCATGTTTCTCACTACGGAGTCTGTGCCTGAAATAGTGGACGTGCCAACAAAAAGGGATGTCGTGAGAAAGCCTTCCACAATCGTGCAGTATAATAATGTGAAATCATTTATAGACGTCTCTGATCAAAAAGCATCATATTCATCAGCAGTGCGTAGGGGTATTAAGTGGTATAGGAAAGTTTCAATTGAACTTTTGGTTAACACATCTATTATAATAATAATAATAATAATAATGTTTATTAATTTCACAGTACAAGAATTAAATACATACATTTTAACTTTATATTCTACGTTTTACATTATTACATTCTACTTTTTAATTTTACATGTTAATCCTGGAAAATAAAGAAACATTTACTCACTACCCGTTAAAACCTATTGGTCGAACACGGGGATAGTGTGTGACAATGTTTAGTTATTGAATATAGTATGTGTATACTAAATGCCAAGGTACAAACATTCTATTATCTTACATGTATTTATTTATTTTCTTTTATTTTTTTATATTATAAATAAAGGAACTGGGCAAATTTAACAAACCACTGTATTGCAAACATTCTTTTTTTTATCATTTTTTTTTAATTTTTTTTTTAATTTCATTCACTTGTTAAGTCAATCAAACAACTTATGTACAATATTACGATCAAGGTTCAATACATACTTTTTGAATATAGATTTTACCATACTTATTGAATTAAGAGTATTAATATATATCTTGTATATATTCGGCAAGTGATTAAATACTTTTGGAGCAAGATACATGGCAGATCTCTGTCCTATTGATTTTTTAATATTTCCCAATTGTACGTGTTGGTTGGTTTTAGTGCGAGTCTCATAGTGATGAGGTAATGTATGCAGGATATGTTTATGGTTGTATGTGTATAATACCAGGGAATACATATAAAGTTGGCTCGTATCCATTACGTTAGTATCACAGAATAATAAATGAGACGGGTATGTCATTTTTTTTGTTAATTATTATTTTCAATATTTTTTTTTGTAAAATGTCGACTTTCTTTAAATAAGTTTTTTGTACACCGCCCCACCCAAGTATTCCATATCTAATTCTAGATTCAACTAGTGCATAATATAATATTTTTAAATATTTTACATCTATTTTAGATTTGAGAAATTTGAACTTTGGAACCAAGGCTCTCAAACACTTTGTTATTTGATCTATGTGGGCATCCCACCTTAAATGAGAGTCGATTTTTACTCCAAGATATTTTATATTGTTACTTGATTTTATAATTATATTTCCTTTCGTGTTTTTAATTGTTATAGCACTATAAGAAGGTAGTGATACTTTGTAACTGCAAAACGGAACAAAAAAGGTTTTTTCATAATTAATTGTTAAACCTTTATAATTAAACCATTTTATTAGTTTGTGCATATCTATATTAATTTTATCCCTTAAATGTTCCCAACTGTCTGCGCTATATAAAATTGCAGTGTCATCTGCAAAACTGATTATCTTTCCCTCAGTATTAAGGTTATATAAATCGTTGACGTGGATATTGAATAATAGTGGCCCTAATACTGTACCTTGAGGCACCCCGCATCTTACGTGAAGTTTGTTACTATTGATATTATTTATCCTAACAATTTGTTGTCTATTGTCCAAGTAAGATTTCAGTAGATTATAAGCAGTGCCGCGTATTCCACTATTTTCTAGTGCCTCTAGTAGTTTTGGATGGCTTACAGTATCGAAAGCTTTTGCGAGATCTAGAAACACACAAGCAGTAGGTTGGCTATTGTCAATTCGATTATATATTTCATTGGTGAGTTCTATAATTGCGCCGTTTGTTGAAAAACCTTCACGGAATCCAAACTGAGAAGGCGATAATATGTTGTGTTTATCAAGAAAAGATGTTAATCTGATTTTAAGACATTTTTCAAAGATTTTTGTTAAAGTAGTAATTAATGAAAATGGTCTGTAGTTTGACAAACTTAGTTTATCTCCTTTCTTGTGTATAGGAATTACTACCGTTTCTTTAAATTTTTCTGGGCATTCACCAGTTTTAAATATTAAATTTATTAGATCCATCAACGGTTTGGTGATTTGTTTATCTATAGTTCTTATTGTTTCTGTTCTAATGTTGTCAATACCGGGTGATTTGTTCGTTTTAAGTGTTTTAATAATTCCCTCAATTTCGCTTTCTGAGACCGGTCTTAAATACATAGAATGCATCACGTTGTTATATTTAGGGAGATACGATGTCGGTGGTATTATTTTTTTCGCATAAGATTCTCCAATTTCTGTAAAATAACGAGCAAAAGAATTAGAGATAGCTCCACCATCTGTTACAGTAGTTCCTTCTTGTGTAATTATTTCTGTAATATTTTTTTCAGTTTCTTTACCTGTCAAAGTTTTAACAATATTCCACAAGGTTTTGGAAACATTCTTGTTTTTTTCAATTTCATTTCTAAAGTAATTTTTCTTAGCATTTTTATTAATATATTCAGGTGTTTTCTATAATTTAAATACTCATTTTTTTTGTTAACGTTGTCAAGATCTCTGACATGTTTACGATACAAAAGATTTTTTGTGTTTATGGATTTAACCAGTCCTGCAGTTATCCAACTTTGACGCTTCATTTCCCGTCTTTTGTGTTTTTTTATATAACTGTTTTTTTCTATAAGTTTATTTAGAATTTCACATAATAGATTGCATTTAATATTAAAATTTTTAGAGGCATTATATTCGCACCAATCATAACTTTCTAAGTCTTTTTTTAGTTCTTTGTGATTGATTACGTGTTGTTCCCTGATTAGTTTTTTATAACTATTTTTTAGGTTAAGTGGTAAACAAATAACAGTCGCTTTATGATCAGTAACGTAAGTTTCCACTACTGCTGACTTAGATTGTCCATGAGTTCCCTGTGCTTTTAAAAAAATATGATCAATGCAACTTTTAGATTTTCCTTGTATTCTTGTATATTTGTTGACCATAGATTCAAATTGGTATTCATACATCAAGTTAAGATATTCGTAAGCATGTTCGTTATTTGTATCCTTAATATTAATATTAATGTCCCCGAGTAGTATATGATTCGTTACCCGTTCTTGTTTTTGTTGTTCTAAATATTGTTTTAAGTATTGAAGGAATTCTTCCACATCACCAGATGGTGAACGATAAAGACAAGTAACTAGGATTTTGTTATTATTTTCTAATTGAATAAGTAATTCGATTGCTTGAGAATGCCCAATCATTACCTTTTTATGCGAAAATGTAATGGTTTTCTTTATATATACTGCCACCCCGTCATTCCTATTGAATTTTGAATCACTATACAAGAATATGTATTCATTATTATCGTAATATTGTACATCACATAGTTTAAAAGTTTCAGTTAGTACTACCAAATCAAAGTCTGAATTTAGTTGACTTAACACTGTGTTAAACTCATCAATGTTTTTTGTTATGCTTCTAATATTTTGGTGAATAATTTTTAAGTTATTTTGATTATTTTCCGGTTTGATAAATTCATTTAGTTGCACTATTTCATTTATTTCTTGAGTATCAAAAGGCTCAAAATCTACATCTCTTATAAATTGATCCATTATAATGGATTACCAGCTATTAAATATAATATAAGATAATAATATATAAAAAAATATTAAAATTAACAATATGTAATCTATAGATACGAGGCACATACTGCATACGAGGCTATAACAAGCAAAAAGATCTTCTTCTTCTTAAGGTGCCTATCCGTTCCGGATGTTGGCGACCAGCATGGCTATCCTAACTTTGCTTGCTGCTATTCTGAATAGTCCGGTTGTCGATGTATTAAACCACTTTCTCAGGTTTTGAAGCCAAGATATTCTTCTTCTCCCTGGTCCTCTCTTTCCAAATACCTTGCCTTGAAGAATGAGTTGCAACAAGCCATATCTCTGTTCATTCCTCATAACATGGCGAAGATATTCTAGTTTGCGCTCTTTGATTATGTTAATAATCTCGCATTCCTTGCCTATTCTACGTAGAACCTCAATATTAGTCACACGATCCACCCACGAAATTCTCAAAATGCGCCTGTAACACCACATCTCAAATGCCTCGAGTTTTCTCAAAGAAGCCTCGGAAAGTGTCCAGGCCTCTACTCCGTATAATAACGTAGAAAATACATAGCATCTGATGATAGAGATTTTGGTAGCAAGAGGTAAATCGTGGCTTCTGAAAAGAGACTTCATCATTATGAACGCTGATCTCGCTTTTCCTATGCGTTGTTTTATTTCACTTGAGTGGTCCCACTGGCTGTTTATGTTGGTACCAAGGTATGCGTAGCTGTCGACCCTGTCAATTAGTTGTTGGTTAACCAAAAGCTGTGTATTTAATATTTCGCGCTTACTGACTACCATATACTTTGTTTTTTTCGTATTGAGATCAAGTCCGTATTCTCTACTTATATCTGATATGCGCGACATTATTCTTTGCAAACCATCTAGACTGTCTGCAAAAACTACAGCGTCGTCGGCATATCTAATGTTGTTCAGACGCACTCCGTTGACTAATACGCCTTCCTGTAGTTCTCCCAGCGCTTGCTCGAAGATACATTCAGAGTATATATTAAACAGCACCGGGGACAGGATGCATCCTTGCCTCACTCCTCTATCTATGGAGACTGCCTCTGTTAATTGGTCTTCTACTTTAATATTGGCAGTTTGGTTGTAATACAAATTATATATGATTCTCAAGTCTCTATCATCTACTCCCGCTTCTTTCAAGATGTTTATGAGTTTATCATGTTTTACTCTATCAAACGCCTTTTTGTAGTCGATAAAACAAATACACACTTCACAGTCAACATCCCTGCATCTTTGCATAAGCACTTGGACAGCGAATAGAGCCTCTCGGGTGCCTAAGGCATCGCGGAATCCAAACTGCGTCCATGATATCTGTTGTTCGCATTTTTTATATATTCTGCCATGTATCACCTTCAGAAACGTTTTGAGTAAGTGGCTCATTAGGCTAATTGTTCTGTAGTCTTCACATGTTTTGGCATTTACTTTTTTGGGTAAAGTTACGAAGGTCGACTTTAACCAGCTTTGGGGTATTTTTCCAGTTACGTATATTTTGTTGAATACGGTTGTTATCCATTTTATTCCTTGTTCATCCATAAGTTTTAGGAATTCTACATAAAACTGGTCAGGCCCTACAGCTTTACCATCTTTAGTTGTTTTAATAGCTGACGTGACTTCTTCAATGGTAATCGGGGGTCCTGTTTGGCATTCAATGTCTTCAATGGTATTCTGCCTTTCATCTGCAAAAATTACTTCCACATATTTCTTCCACGTGTCTAGTTTTTCTTCCACACTTAACAGTGGTTTGCCTTGGTTATCTGCCAAACACCCAACTCTTCTAGGTTTGTATAAGCCTGCAGCTTCTTTAACTTTTTTGTGCATATTGAATGAATCGTGTTTATGTTGCAATTGCTGGATTTCCGCACACTGTTCTCTTAGTCGTGTATCCTTAGCTATTCTAATTGCTTTTTTGATATCTTTATCTATTCTTTTGTATAATGACATGTCCTGATCTTTGGACTTTCGCCTCTCTTCCATCATATCTAAAATCTCGTTTGTCATCCACGATTTCTTCTTTATTTTTGGTGGTTTGAGGAATTTCTCACGTATGTTTTGTGAAACTGTATGCAACTTTTCTATCTCCTGGTCCATTACATCCGATTGAATAACGGTATTCAAGTTGTTCTGTATATACCGTTTTACACTCTGTTCTGTGTTTTGGTCTTTTAATAGCCTTATGTCGAATTTTGGATTGACACTACGTCTAACCTTCTTTAGCCTGAGCTTAATTTTGCCAATCAGTGGGTTATGGTCTGACTTGATATCAGCTCCTGGGTATGTCTTGACTGATGTTATGCTGTTACGGAATCTTTTATTAATCATGATGTAATCTATTTGATTTCTCACTATGCGGCCTGGAGTGTCTTGAGGTGATTTCCATGTATATAATCTTCTGTAAGGGAGTTTGAAGTAAGTGTTAGTAGTCACAAACTCTTCTTCTGCCACAAATTCACCCAGTCGGTCTCCTCGCTCATTTATTTCTCCAAGTCCAAATTGCCCTATGAATTCTCCCGATTGTCCCCTACCAATCTTAGCATTTAGATCACCCATAATCAAAGTTAAATCCTTTTTGGGGAGGCATTTTAAGGTGTTGGATAGTTCATTATAAAATGCTTCAATTATCTCGTCCGGTTTGTCAGCTGTAGGGGCATATACCTGGATAATGTTAGTTGTAATTGGGTAGGTATTAAGTTGAAGGAGGAGTATTCTTTCCGATATAGGTACAAAATTTTTAACATGTCTGGCAGTTTCTTGATTTAAGATTATACCTACCCCATTTTCGTGTCTTCCATTAGGGTTACCTGAATAATATATGTGATGATCATTAATTTTACATTGCCCAGAGTTCGTCCATCTCATTTCACTTATTCCCATTATGTCTACTGATAGTCTATCCATCTCCTTGATTGCATTATGAGTCTTACCTGCCTCGTATAATGTTTTAACGTTCCATGTGCAGATCGTGAGGTTTATCTTTACACTATATTGGCAAGGATTTCTTCTGCTGGCGACCGAGAAGGCCTTGCCGTCTTGTGATTGTCCTTCTCTGCCGGATCTTGGTATCCGAGTTCCATGATCAGTAATATCGTTTCTATGATTTGTCGTAGTCATGCTAATTGTACTAGGGGTACTCTCCGAGTCTTTAATGCAGTGGTTCCCCGTTGCCTTCTGCATCTTTATGCCGTTGACCGTTACGTTGTTATTAGGTTCATCCGCCTTCGAGACCGATTTATCAATCTCAGGACAAAAAGGTGCCCTTCCACTTATCAGCTCATCCGCCCGAAGCCGTTGGCCAGTAAGTGGGGGGATTGCTTATACCGGCAATCGCTCGGACGTCAGAGCCTCGTTTGTTATCTGGCGGGATGCACCGAAAGGTCAGTATCAAGACCATTACACGGGCAGGTGAAGTTGACATTTGGATAGGAGAGGCTATACGTTGCGCATCACTATCCCTTACATCCCTAAGCAAAAAGATAAGTATCACTAAATTTAGAGAAGAAATCGCCTCAGAAATTTTTCGTAATCAAATTATTCAGATGAAAAATTTGGATGATCTTGGTTAACCAAGAAAGAAATCACAAACTTTCCGAAGTGGAACAGAGAGGTCGTTGTACAAGATGTTATAAAAATAATAGTGCTAGAAATGGACGTAACTTTTCTATAAAAGAAACAAAACGTGTTAAAACATCTTGTCTAGCATGCAGTGATAAGTTTTTGTGTACCAACTGCTTTTTTGACACTCATTACTGTCAAGCAAAAAAATGAACATTGTGTCCAAAAATGGTACACATAGTTTCTAAGAAGATAATTACGCATTTATTTCGGCCACAAACTGTGTGTACCATTTTTTGACACGGCCCTTACACATGATTTTTTTTTCAAAAAAATACCTAAATGTTGATATTTACATGTTTTTAGTATTAAATATTGTGAATTTTACCAAAATATAGTTTCAGTTTCTGACAAAAAACTTCAAATTTATAGCCAGTAGCCAAAATGTTAATAAGTTACAGGAGTAAAAAAAGAGAAAATATGGTATGATTTTTAATTTCGAATATCTCATTCAAAAGAAACTTTTTATTTGTTCTAAGGTACTTTCAGCCCTCGGTAATAACGAATTCTTTCATTCTGCGTTTAATTTTTTTTTAAATCGCTGTCTCGGTGGAACAATGACGCAACTACAAAAGTGTAACTTTTCAGGAGAGCCAAAAATATAAAATTATTTTACTTAATACCTCATACAATGAAGCATAATGGAGATACTGGATTAGTATCGCAGTTATACTTGGCCACCGTGATATACTGTAACTCTACTACATATTCGAAATGAGTTCTTAATTTTTCATCCCTAAATTTGATCCCCAATTGCAATGTTGTCACAGTCATTTTGTGGCAACAATGACGTAATTGTAATTGGGGATCAAAAGGGATGAAAAATTAAGAATTTAGTTTTAAAAAGAAAAATTTAGAATTTAGTTTTAAAGATAATATCTTTAAAACTAAATTCTCAATTTTCATATAATATTCTAAATAATTTCCACAGACATACGCATTTTGTAATATTTTTGGTTATCTAGCTAGTTCTGAAAGGTGGCGTGGAAATAAGGTCAAAAAGTCATTGAAAAAGTTTATTAGACAAATTGAAAATTGTAGTAAAAGCAAATATTTCTAATAAAAAGGAACTTAAAAATAAAACTGAAATTACAAAAAAAGTATCAACGAAAAATTGAATCGTAAAAGGCTTTACAAAATCCAGGAATTATATTTATGTTTTGAAAGCAATTGTTTCAAATCTTTTAGTTTGTTATCACCTAAAGGAATTTTTAAAGAATAAGCCCTACGCAGCTGGAATTTTCTTGAAAACTATTCGGACGAACTCCGACACTTTCTTTTTTGGCAAACATCAACTGTCGTCCACGTTGGTTGTTTATAACTTTCTTTATACAGGAAGTAATCTTTGCCTTTTAAGATTTAAAGTAACATTACGTCAGTTATCATTAAGTTAACATCCAGTCCATTTCATTGTACAGGGCTTTTACATCGTAAAACTCGGCGAAATCCATTTCTTTAACTGTTAAAGGAGCTCCTGTTTTTTTAGCATTCCTAATTAATTCCTTCTTGACCAAGAGGCATTACCAAATATTGATGTTTGGGGATCTTGGCGTATATTTATGTCAATTTCTTCTTCTTCTGATGATACCTCAGTAGTGTTTACTGGAACATTTATCATGCATTTAAATCTAATAATATCATAAAATAGTACTTACATAAAATGCACTTACGTCAATGTTGCCCCCCAATAAGGAGACATCCAGATGAAAGATGACACAGAATAGAGTTACATCAAGGTTTCAATAAAATAAAATACAATTGCGTCAATGTAGCACCGTAGGTACAAGCACACACTTGACTTATCAAAGTACAACTGTACATTATGTCATTGTTTCTCCGAGGTCGGCTGATTTTTCAACTATGACGCATCTGCTCCCTGGTGGCTAAAAGCCGAAAAACACGTCTGAGAGTAATCTGCCGAATGGGGTAACCAAGTTTGGACTCAGTGACGACATAAACTAATTTTCTATAAATTTGCAGTTACGTCAATGTTCCACCAGGACAGCGAAATGTTTATTATTTTTTTCAAGATCCTTAAAAAATAAACACCACGTCCCTGGTGACATTTTCCTAATCGAACATTCGCTATCTTTGTCATACAACGCACTCAGTCGAATAGAATGTGGTAACAAGACAGTGACAAAAAAGGCTACTAAATATTTGACACGCCTTCAAGAATATTATTAGTTGTTTATTAAATAATATTGATAACAGTAGGGGAGCAAAGTATGCTAAATGTGCAGTCACTCGAGTGTTATGGGGACCTATTGGGTTGTGAGTAGTAGGTCCTAAAACCAAAAAAAGTTAAGTAAAGTTTTCCACTTTAGTGGGCGCTTGCCATTTTTTAATTTAATATTCCATTTCCAACAAACGTTTTTTCCGAATATAACGCCATCTATCCATAATTCGAAAATATGTTTCGAATAAAAGTTACTTATTTTTACGTAAGGAAAATCCAAATCTGCAATAAAAAATGGGAGCTCCTATTTAGGATTTTAAAGTAACCCCCCACCCCACCTCCGTGGGGGTCGTGTTTGGTGCCATTCGATAGGTTTTTCAAAAATACTGAATAAGTGTATTTTACAGTTTTTCGATCTGTTGTTCATTTCGCGAAATATCGCGGGATTCGTATTTAAAATATTAAATTTACCCCCACCCCTCTCCGTGTGAAGTCGTGTTTGGTACCATTCGATGGATTTTTAATAAATATTGAGCACATATTTTTTAGTTTTTCGATCTGTCATTCATTTCGCGAAATATTCGCTTTTTTCTTGTGAAACCGACTCAAAACGTCAGATTTTTGAAATACGCAGTCTTTTGCATGTATTTAAATTACCTTATCTTAATCTAACAATTTCGAGATTTTTTGAGGATGGATTTTTTAAATTACCTTATCTTAATCTGACAATTTCGAGTTTTTTTAAGGATAGATTTTTCGGACCCCTCTTAACGAACTCCCCTGTGTTAAAGACCCAATATATGGTATAGGTACACCTACATGGTACCAGGTTTCTCCCCATATGATAATCTGACGCGCTCGAGTAACTGCAAAAATCCCCGCTTAAGCTCCCCTACCATAATTTATTTGATAAATAATTGATTTAAGAGGTGAAATTAATAAAAAGTTATTTAGTGTTTATTATTTGTGGAAGATCCAAGCAGAGAAGGGGAGAAGCTTGTACCTTGGGCAAGCTTGTACCATGGGCCACCTCATTTCTCTTTTATTTTTCGCGCAAACTGTCTGTGTTTCTTATCTCAAGTTCTTCTAATATCGTCGTTTGTCTGTGGTTAGTTACTACTGCTTTGCTGAATGGAATGGCTTGATTGTTTTATTTCAATTATTTCACTGGCTGTGTAGACAGAGTTGTGTATAAACAAAGAACTTAAGAAATTACATAACTAAGCAAAATCATTCAAAGCAAAAAGTGTTCTAACCAGTTTTTTCGTAGGATGCATAGTTTTCGAGATAAACGCGGTTGATTTTTCAAAAAATCGAAAAATTGCAATTTTTGAACCCGAATAACTTTTGACTAAAAAATAAAATAGCAATTCTGCTTACCGCATTTGAAAGTTCAAGTCAATTATATCGATTTTGATTATTTGCATTGCTAAAAATTTATTTTTTTTATTTTTTTTTATTGTTAAACAAAGCCATAAATACATAGTGTTTCCCGTTCCCAATATATGCGTTTTAATGCATCCGCCCCGCTTGCAATTGCACCTACTCTACCTACTCGTTCGATTTTAAATAAGAGATCATTGACAACATCAGTTAAGCACTATGTGTTTATAGCTTTGTTTAACAATACAAAAATAAATTTTTAGCCAGGCAAATAATCAAAACCGATATAATTTGACTTGAACTTTCAAAAGCGGTAAGCATGTTTTATTTTGGCTGAATTGATGTTTTATTTTTTAATCAAAAGTTATTCGGGTTCAAAAATTGCAATTTTTCAATTTTTTGAAAGTTCAACCGCGTTTATCTCGAAAACTATGCATCCTGCGAAAAAACTTGTCAGAACATTTTTTGCTTAGAATGACCCAAAAAGTACAAAGAAATGTCTTTTTTTGGCGAGAAATCGCTGTTAGGTAATTCCTCAAGTTCTCTGTTTATAGCAATCTTATCGACATCCGGATCAACTGTTACCCAAAAAATTCGTGTTCTACGGGTCAAAATACATAAAAAAACTTAAGTAAGTCCATCTGAATAAAGGAGGCCGTTGTACCTCCCTGGCGACAGGACTATTCTCACGGAGAAGGGTGGTGGGTAAATTTAAAATTTTAAATACGAATCCCGCGATATTTCTCGAAATGAATATCGGATGGAAAAACTGAAAAATACACTTATTCAATATTTTTGAAAAATCTATCCAGTGGCACCGAACACGACCCTCCACGAAGGTGGGGTGGGGGTTACTTTGAAATCTTAAATAGGAGCCCCATTTTTTATTGCAAATTTGGATACCTTACATAAAAATAAGTAACTTTTATTCGAGACATTTTTTCGAATTATGAATAGATAGTGCTATAATCTAAAAAAAAACTATTGTTGGAAATGGAAAATTAAATTAAAAGTGGAAAGTTTCCACTAAAATGTAAAACTTTTCTTAACTTTTTTGGTTTTAGGACCTACTATTCACGACCCAATAGGTCCCCATAACGCTCGAGTGACTGCAGATTTAGCATACTTTACTCCCCTACCATAACGTTTTTTTAATTTTTATGTATGTACTGTTGTTTTTTAAACTGGAAGGAACCACCATGTTTTAATTTTATCAAAAAGTAGATGTTTCAACAAATAAAAAGTTTTTTGATCTGTAACTTTGTTTTTATTTACTACTCTAGTTAGAAGTAATATGCCTTTTCTAGAATATTTTTATGTGTCATAAACGAAATTTCAGGATAGGCTTTTAACTAACACACGATCCGTTATTTTCCAACAATGTACAATTAAAGGGGTGTATATGGTTTGTAATAAAATGGCATTAATGGAGCACTTTCAGAGTATACACCGATTTATACCGAGTAATAAAGATAAACCTAGATTTTAGTGCTGCCTCTGTTAATTATAAAGCAAGGTAATGTGTTTTTGAAATAAATATTGTATTATTTTTAATTTTTTTTTTCAATAAAGAAATACAAAAAGATAATAACCCACGTGATGTTTTAAATCTATATAAAAAGTACAAAAAAAAACGCCGAAAAAGTTTGTTTTCAACACTCTTACAAGATTTATTAATTTATTGTCACTACAGAATCCAGTGGTGCTTTCCTCCAGTGATATACATATATTTTACTATGAGTCTTGTGTTATTTAACATTGAACCTCTCAAAATCTAAGTCAAACACATGTACTCCTTTTTGCCTTTCAGACAACCCAGCCTGACTCGGTGGTATAAGTTTGAGCAAGACATCTTCAATGTCAATGTCAAATTGTTGATCACTTAAGCGAAAAAAATTATTGCTGTTCAGAATTCTCCTCAGATACTGGACCATTAAAATAAAGACTTACAGCAGTTACTTGTGCAACATGTAAATGTGTCTTCTTTTTCCCATTAATTTTGTACGGCCCAACGTACAAGACGTGATAGCGGTCCAAGGTACAAGACTCGGCCGAAAAGAAAACAAATGTGAATTTAACCTAATAAAACGGTTTTGTTATATTTCTCACTATGTTGTTTAACTACCTGTTAGTATAGGCATACACACCCTGTGATTTAATTTACGATATCTGTTAACACAAAAATAAAAAAGAAAATTATCTATCCTATAAATAGGTATTTTTCACAAAATAAAACACTATATTTTTACGATAGCCGCAAATTATTTCTAATCACGTTCAACAAATGTAGTGATCCAGCAACTCCGAGTTCAAACCAAATAGACGAACAACCCAAAACAATAACTCAGCCACAACTAGACACTTTAATAAAATCGAACCACATAACCAACATTCCTATCAAAAGAAAGCCACAAGGAGTCCCAGCACCCCTACAAAAAAATACGAGATCCCGCGCTGGTTCAAGTAACATCGATAAATAAGTTGTCTATTTGTTTGATGGATCCATATATACGTGATATAGACTATATCCCTGTAGTTACGCATAAACCTACAAATTTAGAAGCGTTTAATCATCTGACCGAGGATTTTTATAAAGGTACAGATGATAAAAATGTTTCAATTTTGCATCAAAATATCAGATGCCTAAATAGAAATCTGGATCAGTTGAAATTAAAGGGTACCCCCGTTAAGATAGGCAAAATGCCCTCACTCCCAGAATTCAATTTTATTATTTTTTTAAGTTCTATGCAACTAAAAAATAAGATAACGCGGATTTTTAGCTCGCCACCCACCTTACCCCTCCCCCCACAGCCAAAAACGTAGATTTTTAGATTTCATTTTTTTTAGTTGGATTTAAATTGATTTAAAAATTCCAAAAAATTCACACGTATAGCTGAGGCTTTTGCAAAACATGTCTATTTTTTATGGACCGTACATAACAAATGTTTTTCTAACTTTTTAAAACCTATAACTTTTTTTTGAGGGGGCTGCAGGTCCAGTTTTTTATTGCATTTTGTATATTTTATCAAAAGCTATCTCTCTGATTTTTTTCAGATTTTTCTTTCAGGTGTGCCATCTTGAAAAACCAGGAAAACCGTATTTTTAGGGGATTTTTAGGAATTTTCTCCATTTTATAGACTGCAACATAGATCAACTGAAGGTTTTTTTAATAGATTATGTATAATTTGAAATAACTGAGTATTTTAGGATTATCAAAAATTGGGCAAAACACCTTTAAACCCCCCAAAAACCATGTTTTTTTTTAAGTTATGTAAGGGTTTTTGCGGGCTTAATGATATTTTTTGAGATCGATACAGCCTGAATATTTTTATTTCATTTTTTTAAGTTATATGTGATTAAAAAATGAGACTAATCGCATTTTTAGCCCACCACCCCCTCCCCTGCCCCCACAAAACGTCAATTTTGCTATTTTTTTTTTTTTTGTTTAGTTAAGTTGCAATTAATTTAAAAATTTTATGAGGCTTCTACAAAACATATCTATTTTTTTTATAGACCCGTAGGTTAAGTATACAATACATATAACCTTTTATAACCAATACATATAAACTTTGAGTTGGTCACTTTATGACTTTCATAATAATAATTTTTAATCGAGTTATTAAGCCTTGAAAATGGCCATTTTTGCGTTTTTCAAATTTTAAATTGCATGTAACTCGACAACAGTCAGTTTTATAGAAAAATCACAAGAGGCCTTTTTTGCTCAGGTTGATCCAGAGAATCTAAAACAAATTTGTCCTAAGTGAAAAAATTTATTTTTTGAATTCGTTTAAAAAATTGTTTAAACAATTTTCCGACCGCGGTACTGCCTGGCACCTTGTGGATTTGTTATAAGGACCTGTTTTTGAGTAAGTTTGTGCAAAAAAATAAATCAGAATAATTTACCTAATGGGGACAAGCATACAGCATGGACTATTTGCATTATGAGCCAAACGAAGATGGTTTGGAAAACATTAAACGATAGATACTGTTGTAGATGTGAGTTACGGTAACGGCAACATAACCATAGGCTGTTGTTATAATATGAAGCTGCCATGTAGCTGCCATAATATGATATTTATCGCATGGAAGATATTTTACAAAAATCATCAAGCCAGCAGGATATCTTAAAAAACTCTTTGACAATACAGATGTTATACCTGTAATAGACGAAGACAGCGATGAAGACTTCAGAACTGTAAAGTGTAATACCAATGAATATACTCTCCGAATACTCTAAGAGTATATGCGGAGCTATATATTCTTTGGTAATACTTTCTTTATTCTTTTTACGGTGTTTTACGTGGCAATAAACGTGAAGCAAAATGACATTTTAATAGGCAGAGCAGAGATATAGGTTATGTAGATGGTACAAGCACATGTTTGAATAATTAGAATATATATAATGTAAGGTAATATTAGGGTACCTACTAAATACAAACTAATGAACAAAGAACAAAATGTTTTGATTCACAAAACCACAAGACGTATGATATATTAAAATATGTATTTTTCTTAAATTGATTATTCTGTTTTATTTTTTTTTTGTATACTACCTAAACGATATCACAATGGCATATTTACTTTATACAAAAATATTGCAAAAATTTGAAATTATTTTGTTAAATGTAGTTTACTTGAGGACAAACTGAGCAACAGATATACCGAGAAAAAAAAATGAAAACCAAAAATGATGATTTATTGGGCAGGTTGAGAGAGAGGAGGGCTAAAATTGAGCTAAGGCTTATTTTTAAACACATCAAACGTAAAAAAATGAAAAAAATATTCAGGCTGTATTGATCTCAAAAAATATTAGGCCTGGATCCCGCGTACCAAAAAAAGTTGATTAATAGCAAGCTGAAAATATGTTAACAGTTTAACGGTGTCTAGTCGGACAAACTTTGATGTAGGTATGGAAACAGGGGAAGTTTTAATTGTGAAACGTAATTTTAATTGTGGAACGTGTCATCCTGGCAAGTTTATGATTGTGAAAACTAGCAGGTTGTTTTTGAGTTTATTCAATAGAGAATTATATAAAATATCCCTAAAAACTCAGTTATTTCAAATTATACCTACATAACCTATAAAAAAACCTTGAGTTAATCTATTTTGAAGTAAATAAAATGGAGAAAATCCCTAAAAACCACTGAACAAATCAGTTCTGCGGATTTTTGAAGATAGCGCACCTTACGGAAAAATCTGAAAAAAGTCAGAAATATAGTTTTTGATAAAATACACAAAACACAAAAAAAATAGACATGCAGCCATCACCAAAAAAAAATATACGTACCTATTAAAAAACAAAAAAGAGGTTACCTATAATAGTATAGGCGCCAGAGGGGTCACCGTGTCATATTCAATTCTGATGGACAAACTCAACGGTTTCTTATGGATTTTTGGCTGCTGATTACGAATTTCGAGGGGGGATTTCGATCCGAGCGGTCAAAAATTGTTATAAACAATTTAGTTGTTTATAAATTGTTTATAAGGCTCTGGCTCATAAACTAAAAGAGAAAAAAAATGTTTCAAATAAAATTTGTTCCCTAATAAAAAATGAAGAAAAAACCGTTCACTAAACTTAAATCTAACAATTAGAACTCAAGATATTGTAAAATTAGTGCACAATGCAAATTGCAAATTGCAAAATAAGTCTTTTTCGAAGCTTTATCGATCGTAACTCGGCTTTTACGCATGCAAATAAGTCTTAGAAGGTGTCGTTTTAAAGCTTAGTTAACAGGCTTCCAAACAAAGTTTCTTAAATTACTTGATATTCATTTATTTTAAAGTTATACCCGTTTGAAGCTACAATTTTCTTAAAAATATTGTACATTCATATGTTTATAAGGGTTTCAAGCAAATTTGAGCTATAAACATTTATACTTTAATGAACAATAATGATAGAAAAACTCAAAAGGAACAATTTGAGGTTATGAAAATGTTCATAAGTTTACTTTTGGCCAAGATGTCGATATTTTAATGGCGCGCGCTATGAGGCGCAAGATCGGCTCACCGCGTAAAGGTTCACGCGCTAACTTCTCGATGCAAATTATAATTTCTATGTATACATACGTTATCTCCATTTTCCATTTTTGAAGATCCTAATAAAATTTTATCATATAATTCTTATAATTAAATCATCATACTGTACCTCGTATCACCTTTCATTCTATTTACATTGTCTTCTATTTTTTGCACTAAATGAGAAAAAAACATTAAAAACTAATATCTCAGAAGTATAACTAAAAAGTAAGTTGATATTAGTTATTAATACTATTTTTACCAACTTTCTTTTCATGCATCTGCAAATCTGCATAAGTTCTTAGCGAAATTTTAACGGTTACATGGTGGTACAAGTCTGTTCTTGTAGGCAGTAAAACTAAAACTTTTTGAGGCTTCAGAGTATAATTATCTAATATGATATCCATATAAAGTGGATCTAGTTCTTTTGCAGCATCATCAAGGCCCGTCAATTGTGTGTATGCCGCCACATCATAAATGCTCGTTTTATATGCAATGATGATGCTGAAAAAGAACTCGATCCATTTTTATATGGATATCACATATTGGCTCATTTTCATGCGTAGAAGCCGAGTTACGATCGATAAAGCGTCGAAGAATACATACTTACTTGACTGTGAGCCAATCTTGCGCCTCATAGAGCGCCATTAAAATATCGATATCGTAGCCAAAAATAAACTTACGAACATTTTCGTAAGCTCAAATTGTCCCTTTTGAGTTGTTTTATCATTATTTTTAATTAAAGTAAAAAGGTTTATAGCTCAAGTTTGCTTGAAACCTTTATAAACAAATTAATGTACAATTTTTTAAGAAAATTATAACTTCAAACGGGTATAACTTTAAAACAGACGAAGATCAAATAATTTAACAAACTTTGTTTGGAAGCTTCTTAATTAAGCTTTAAAAGGACACCTTATAAGGCTCATTTGCATGCGTAGAAGCCGAGTTATGATGGGTTAAGCTTCGAAAAATACTTATTTTGCAATTTGCAATTTGCATTGTGCACTAATTTTACAATATCTTGTGTTCTAATTGTCGGATTTAAGTTTAGTAAACGGTTATTTCCTCGTTTTTTATTAGGGAACAAATTTTATTTGAAACATTTTTTTATCTCTTTTAGTTTATGAGCCAGAGCTTTATAAACAATTTATAAACAATTAAATTGTTTATAACAATTTTTTGACCACGCCGATCGAAATCCCCCTCGAAATTCGTAATCAGCAGCCCAAAATCCGTAAGAAACCGTTGAGTTTGTCCATCAGAATTGAAAATGACACGGTGACCTCTATTTGGCGCCTAGACTATGTACACTCGACCTTCGGGTCCATAAAAATAGATGATCTGTAAAAGCCTCAGCTTGTGCGTGTGAATTTTTTGTAATTTATAATTTAATAATTATTAATTATTCTAAATAGGAAATAAGCCCCAATTTAACTAAAAAATGACCATTTAGAATAATTAATTACAAAAATGCCACAAAGAAATAGCTTCAGAATAACATTTGTAATTGCAAACCAAATTAAAAAAAATAAAATCGAAAAATTGACATTTTTGGCTGTGGGGGAGGGGGAATAGGGGAAGTGGGCTAAAATTACGGTGACTCCTAATTTTTTAAAATCACATAGAACGTAAAAAAATAAAAAAATATTCAGGCTGTATCGACCACGAAAAATATAATTAGACCCGCAAAAATCCTTGCAAAACTTTCAAAAAAACATGGATTTTGGGGGGTTTAAAAGCGTTTCGCCAAATTTTTGAATATCCTAATATACTCAGTTATTTTAAACATAATCTATTAATAAAACCTTGAGCTGATCTATGTTGCAGTCTATAAAATGGAGAAAATCACCAAAAACCCCCTAAAAAAACAGTTTTCTTGATTTTTCAAGATGGCGCACCTGACAGAAAAATCTGAAAAAATCACAGAGATAGCTTTTGATAAAATACATAAAATTCAAAAAAATTGGACCTGCAGTCCCCTCAAAAAAAAAGTTATAGGTTTTAAAAAGTTAAAAAAAATTTAAGGTTATGTACACTCGACCTATGGGTCCATAAAAAATTGACGTGTTTTTTAAAAGCCTCAGCTACACGTGTGAATTTTTTGAGATTTTTAAATCAATTGCAACCCAACTAAAAAAAATAAATCTAACAATCTACGTTTTTGACTGTGGGGGGAGGGGTAAGGAGGGTGGCGAGCTAAAAACCCGCGTTATCTCATTTTTTAGTTGCATAGAACGTAAAAAAATTAATAAAATTAAATTCTGGGAGTGAGGGCATTTTGCCTATCACGGGGGGGTACCCTTCAGAACAGATGACACTGCATTTTGATTGTATATGTCTAACTGAAACATTGGTGATTCCTAATGTATCCTTATTTAACCCTCGTAAGGCGGTGCTTAGAGTATTATGTAAACAACGGTGCGGAGTGCATTTGCACCCCATCTGTTTATCCATTTTTTCATATGTGAACGCCGGGAAATTAATTTGAAAGATAATTAGGACTTATTTATTATAGTATGAAACATAATTTTACAAAAAAAATACTTATTTCTTCTTAAAACAAATTATTATCGTCGCAAGACAAATACATGCAATTTTTCAGAGAATGAGCAACACAAAGTTTTTACACACAATACAGTTATGCTGGGACTTTCGGTCTTTTTTCCCTGACATATATGTAACACCGACCTTGTCCCGTAGCTCTATTAGCTCCAGGTGGAACATCAGAAACGTCCAATTCAGGATACGAAATTTTCATCATTTGCACCCAAAAACCATTTTTTTTTTCAAAAAAGCACGTAAAAAGAGTTTAAATGCTGTAATGGGTGGAATACGTTTAGAATTGAATTTAACACGAAAAAAAATGGACAAAAATCAAAAAAATGTATTAAAAAAATAGGTGAGAAAAACGAGGTCTGGGGTGCAGCTGCACCCCGCACCGCCTTACGAGGGTTAATATAGAAAATTTCAATATCTTATATAATGAAGGAGACATAAATCAAAATGACGGTGTCATCGTATATTTGAGAAATAATTTAAGATATACCTCTAGAATTGTAAGTGTTTCTGTATGTAAGGCGTTAGAGATAACTGTAATTGGTCAAAATAATAAAAACACAATAATAACTGTAATCTATAGACCACCATCAACTAATGAAAATGACTTTTGTGATTGTCTGAATGATTATTTAAATAATACTAAAAGTTTTGCCTGTAAATACCATGTACTTTTGGGAGATATTAACATTAACATTAAAAACATGTCTCCTGAGTCTTCTGAATATTTAAGTATGCTAAGTGAATATAATTTTATACCTGTGATAAATAAAAATACTAGAATTCAAGGAGATTCTCATAGCTGTATTGATCATATTTTTGTAAAAAGTAACTCACAAATGGTAAATAATACTTTATCAGCTGTTTTGGATCTTCTAATAACTGATCATAAGGCTACCTTTATCAGTATTGATTTTTAGACGACCAAAATGGGTTTTAAGAAAAATGTCATCAAAATAATAAATTATGATAATGTGAAAAAAGATCTCAATTTGGATAATGTTGATGATATAGTGAATAATTTTACCAATACGCTAATTTCAGTAATTAATAAAAATACTAAGGAAGTAAAGAAAAAAAGATGTGAAGTTAAAAGGAATAGTTGGATAACGGACGGTTTAACAAAATCAGTTAATAAAAAAATCAACTTTACAGAAAACATATAACTAATCCAGATAATCAAATATTTAAAAAGGAATACACAGTATACAAAAATAAATAAATTAAATTAATTATTGAAACGAAACAAACGTATTTTCGCTCGGAAATTAGAAAATATGGAAATAGTTCCAAAGGTCTGTGGAATACAATCAAAAAATAAGATAATAATATTTCAAAAACAAATGAAATGAAAAGTATCTTAAATAGAAAAAATAAGTTAGTTACTGATAGATCTAACATTAGCAACATTTTAATGAATATTTTTCCAATGTAGGAAATGAGCTCGACGAAATGGTTAAAATACAACAATCTCCTCTTTCTCCAAAATTTACATGCAATCGTACATTCTTCTTAGAACCTGTAACTAACGCAGAAATCCATAATATTATTCATTTCTTTAAACCTAATAAATCTCCTGGCATAGATAATATTTCTGCAAATATACTAAAAATAGTTGCAAATATCATTGTAGATCCTATAACTGTATTAATAAATAAAATTTTCGAACAAGCTATATGTCCTAAACTTTTTAAACTTAGTACAAAATTATCGGCCTATATCGCTTATTAACAGCCTTGCTAAGATATTTGAAAAAGCCTTGTCAGAGCGATTAAGTAAATATCTCATAAAATTTAATCTGCTATCAGCAAACCAATATGGTTTTAGGAAGGGATATTCTACTACCGATGCGATTACGTCTCTTACTGATTATTTATATAAAATGCTTGATAAAAGTTCTCCTACTTTAGCTATTTTTCTGGATTTAGCCAAGGCATTTGACACTATCAGTCATCAACAGCTATTGGAAAGTTTGGAGGATCTTGGAATCAGAGGTGTACCACACATACTATTACAAAGTTATATAAATAATAGAACAAAGTTGGTCAAAACTAATGACAAACTAAGCGCTGAAAAAAATGTACAGTATGGTGTACCTCAGGGTACTATATTAGGTCCCTTACTCTTTACTATTTATATAAATACCTTGGCAGGAATGGAAATAAATGGCAAGATTATTTGTTTTGCTGACGATACAGTTATTCTCTACACCAGTAATTCTTGGGACGAACTAAAAATTTTAGCAGAAAGAGAAACTGTTAGGGTACTAGAACGGCTGAATGGAAGATTACTTACTGGTAATTTTGACAAAAATTATTTTATACCGTTTTCAATTTATAAAAATAATTTAACTGCTTTCACGGAATTAGATATCAGAAATAATAATACACATATACAAATAAATAATAAAAAGCAACATAAAATATTTAGGTGTGTATATTGACTGTCACTTAAGATGAGATGTCCCTTTTGTCCATGTCCACATAGATGTGGTGTGCAGAACTTTAAGAATGTTATTATATAAATTTCGTTATCTCAGCAATATTCTAAATTTGTCTTACTTAAAAACTCTTTATTATTCATTGATTACATCTCGTATTAGATATGCCATTTTGGCATGGGGTGGTACACATGATTCACATTTAACGAAACTTGAAATACTGCAACGGAGTTTTCTGAAAATAATGATAAATAAGTGAAACCTATACCCGTCAGAACTACTTTATCGAGAAGCCAGCGTATTTAGTATTAGAAAATTGTATCAATTAAACATAATTTTATTTACATACAGGAATAAACATATATTAAAATCCTTGGATCATTCTTATAACACTAGAAGGAAACATCACGACTATGTTAAAATTTCAAATGCACAAAAATCTATTGGGAAACATAATTATACATACTTCGTACCCAAAATATTTAATTGTTTACCAGACATGTATAAAACCTATATCAGAAAAATAATAGTAGATTATACCACGAGTCAATAATGATGGCTATTATTCCCGAGGAATATTTACGAACCGAGCCGCGTTAGCGGCGAGGGAGTAACATTCCGAGGGAATGAGAGCCATTATTGCGAGTAGTATACTCTACTTTATCTACGACAAATTAATTAATTTAAGATTTTTAATGAACATTTATTTAATGAAATAAGCCAGCAGAACATTTTCGGAAAATGATTTCGCGTTGTTTCGAACACGCCATTCGTTGAAGGTTGCGTACGCTTTATTATAAATGGATTTCGATGTTTCAGGTATTAAGGTAGATGCTGTTGCTGTAGCTAGTTCTACAATTTCTGGTGGTGTACAACTAAAAGGTTCTTCATTTTCGTCCATCTCAACACAAACTGTCAAATATACTATTCGTTTGACAGTGACACTTTTTGAGGTTGATTATTCTGTTTCCGTGGTGAATTTTGTGATTGTTGTGCCAGAGGGATTAATAGCTATTAATCCCACATTATTAATCCCTAAGGGATTATTATATGGCATTATATTGCAAACGCCACAAGTATAATACATATATTATGTATCAGTCGTAGATAAATTCAATTAGTTTTGTCAAAATAATTTTTAGCAGATTTCTTAAGTATGAGGAAACTGAAACTCTGGATGCAATATTTTTATAATTATTATAATTATTCACATCAAGCAAAACTTTTTCTGGGTTTTTATTTTTATTTTGTTGATTGGTCTATCTATGTCATAAAGTATTGTCAACATATAATTTGAGCTAAATAAATGTGAATAATCCCTGTGCACAACCTTTGGTTCTTCCGGGAATTTATTTTGTTTATTTAATTGCTTATAACTTGTACAGTATGTTCATGATAAATTCATATATATTTATATTTTACTCATATTATTTATACTTATATCTATATTTATATTTTTGAGGTAAAAACTTCTTTAGGGACGTTGTGCAATTTTTGGATAGGGGAAAAAGCATTGAATTCGCGACCGTCATTGCGACCGTCATCGCGACCGTCATTGCGACCGTCATCGCTTATGCTATATATTATTTGTATGTATATACAGCGTGTCTACTTAAGTTGGAAACATATGGGAAACCTTTTTGTTATGCATTTTACGAAAAAAAGTTATTCTTTATAAAAAGTTCTGAATGCTCTAAAACCTAAGATTCAATCATCAGATATCAAATTTTGTCAATATTATACGAGGTATGTCAAAATATATGAACTTCGTTCAAGAGTAAAGTACCGTTATTTCTCTCAATATCGAAAATTCTTATTATGAAAAGTTGTTTGGAAATATAAACTAAGATCAAATATGCAATTACATGCTTCTAATTGGAAAAAGGTATTTTCCAAATTTTTCTCAAATTTATTGATACTAACTTCGTTTTTATTTATTACACATACGATAACTCTTTTATTATTACTTTTACGAAAAAAAGGTGTTCTTTATAAAAAGCTCTGTATGTCCTAAGGCCGAAGATGCAACCATCAGATATCACATTTTATTAATTTTATACGAGGTATGTCAAAAAATATGAATTTCACTCAAGAGTAAAGTACCTTTATTTTTCACAATATTGAAAACGGTTATTAAAAAAGTTGTTTAGGATTAAAAACTATGTTTCAGTATGAAATAACATCCTTCTAATTGAAATATTGTGAAATATAAAGGTACTACAATCTTGAGCGAATTTCATATCTTTTGACACACCTCGTATAAAATTAATAAAACTTGATATTTCATGGTTGTGTCTTAGATTTTAGACCATGCAAAGCTTTTTATGAAGAATAACTTTTTTTCATAAAATGAATAATAAACGAGTTATCATATTTGTAATAATTAAAAACGATGTTGGGTATCCCTAAATTTGAGAAATTTTTTTTTCCAATTGGAAGCATGTAATTGCATATTTAATCTTAGTTTTTAATTCCAAACAACTTTTTATCATAAGAATTTTCGATATTGAGAGAAATAAAGGTACTTTATCCTTGACCGAAATTCATATTTTTTGACATACCTCGTATAATATTAAGAAAATTTGATATCTGATGACTGAATCTTAGGTCTTGGGGCATGCAGAACTTTTTATAAAGAATAACTTTTTTCCGTAAAATTAATAATAAAAAAGTTTCCCATGTGTTTCCAACTTAAGTAGACACGCTGTATAAATTGTATAGAAGTATTTAAGTTTAAAATAAATGTAAAACCTATTTTAGGATGGGAAAAAAGATTTATTTCGCGACCGTCATAGCGACCGTCATCTCTTCGACGAAATAAATTTTGTACGTATCTATATTATGAACATGAATTGATGAACATAAATTGTATAGAAGTATTTAAATTTAAAATAAATGTTAAACCTATTTTTCGATAGGGAAAAAAAATTTATTTCGCGACCGTCATCGCGACCGTCATCTCTTCGACGAAATAAATTTTGTACGTATATATATTGAAGTGAAAACTTCTTTAGGGACGTTGCGCACTTTTTGGATGGGAAAAAGTATTAAATTGGCGACCGTCATTGCGACCGTCATCGCTTCGAAGAAATAAATTTTCGAAATAAAAACTTCTTGAGGGTCGTTGCGCACTTTTTGGATTGGGAAAAATTATTAAATTAGCGGCCGTCATCGTTTTGACGAAATAAATTTTTGAATTGAAAATTTCTTTAGGGACGTTGTGCACGTTTTAGATAGGGAAAAAGTATTGAATTAGCGAACGTCATCGCGACCGTCATCGCTTCGGCAAAATAAATTTTTGAAGTGAAAACTTCTTTTAGGGACGTTGTGCACTTTTTAGATGGGGAAGAAGTATTGAACGCTTCGGCCGAAATAAATTTTTGAAATGAAAACTTCTTTAGGGACGTTGTGCACTTTTTGGATGGGGCAAAATTATTAAATTTGGATGGGGAGAAAGTAATAAATAAGCGACCGTCATCGCTTCGACGAAATAAACATTTGAAGTAAAAACTTCTTTAGGGACGTTGTGCTCTTTTTGGATGGAAAAAAGTATTAAATTATCGACCGTCATCGCGACCGTCATCGCTTCGATGAAATAAATCCGTGACATGAAAACTTCTTGAGGGACGTTGTGCACTTTTGGATGGGGGAAAATATCGAATTATGGACCGTCATCGCTTCGACGAAATAAATATTTGAAGTGAAACTTCTTTAGGGACGTTGTGCACTTTTTCTATGGAAAAAAGCATTAAATTAGCGACCGTCATCGCTTCGATGAAATCAATTTTTGAAGTGGAAACTTCTTGAGGGACGTTGTGCACTTTTTGGATGGGGGAAAATATTGAATTATGGACCGTCATCGCTTCGACGAAATAAATATTTGAAGTGAAACTTCTTTAGGGACGTTGTGCACTTTTTAGATGGAAAAAAGCATTAAATTAGCGACCGTCATCGCTTCGATGAAATCAATTTTTGAAGTGGAAACTTCTTGAGGGACGTTGTGCACTTTTTGGATGGGGAAAATATAAATTAGTGACCTTTATCGCTTCGACGAAATAAATTTTTGAAGTGAAAACTTCTTTAGGGACGTTGTGCACTTTTTGGATGGGGAAAAATTATTAAGTTAGCGACCGTCATTGCTTCTACGAAATACATTTTTAAAGTGGAAACTTCTTTAAGAACGTTGTGCACTTTTTGGATGGGGGAAAAGTATTGAATTAGGGACTGTCATCGCTTCGACGAAATAAATATTTGAAGTGAAACTTATTTATCGACGTTGTGCACTTTTTCGGTCTAAAAAAGTATTAAAGTAGCATAAAGTAGCAACCGTCATCGCTTCGATGAAATCAATTTTTGAAGTGGAAATTTCTTGAGGGACGTTGTGCACTTTTTGGATGGGGAAAATAATATATTAGCGAACCTTCATCGCTTTGATGAAATAAATTTTTGAAGTAAAAACTTCTTGAGGGACGTTGTGCACTTTTTGTATGGAGGAGAAGTATTGAATTGGGGCCGTAATCGCTTCGACGAAATAAATATTTGAAGTGAAACTTATTTAGGGACGTTGTGCACTTTTTCGATGTAAAAAAGTATTAAATTAGCGATCATCATCGCTTCGACGAAATAAATATTTGGAGTGAAAACTTCTTGAGGGACGATGTGCACTTTTTTGATGGGGAAAAAGTAGTAAATTAGCGACCGTTATCGCTTCGACGAAATAACTTTTTGAATTGAAAATTTCTTTAGGGATGCTGTGCACTTCTTGTAATTTTTTTCCTTATAGAAATGTACTGTACTTTTCATTTGCAATTTGCAAAATTAAAATCGATTAATTACCACGGCGTCAGGAATTTTTTTAAATAAACATTAATTTTTGGTGCTACGCGCAGGACAGCGATGTTCGATTCACACAAGTTGATTTCCACCAAAATTTCTTTCAATCTTTATCTAATATATTATTTTTTACTCAATATTTTGTTGTATTTTAATATTTTAATTCCACAAAAATCAAACTAATTTTAGTATTGTTTGTGAAATATTGTTTAAACAATTGCATATGTTTAAAAATATTAAACTTTTATTCTCTAAGTTAAAATATATGAACAAAGAAAGTTTTTGCTAAAAAAAGTGTTATTTCAAAGGATAGAGTATGTGTTTTTATTTTGCAATAAACAAATTTATTTATTTATATCGAAATGCAATAAAAATTAAAATGTATCAATCATTATCAAAGGTCATTGGAATGCCCAATCAGAGCAAACTATCTGCTGTCCTGCGCGTAGCACCAATAATTAATGTTTATTTAAAAAAATTCCTGACGCCGTGGTAGTTAATCGATTTTTGTTTTTGCAAATTGCAAATGAAAGGAACAGTACACTTCTATAAGCAAAAAAATCAACTAACTCTCTGCTTTATTTTCAGTCCTGTAACATTTTGAAAAAATGATTTTTTTTTGCGAAAGCTGGATTGCAAAAATTTATTTTGCAAAATATATTACACCGATCTTAACCCATCAAGGACGGAATTTAAAAATTTTTGAAATTAGAATAATTTTAAACAAATTTATTAAGTAAATTATTAGTTATGCATAAAACAACAAGAAATAATTATGTATTTTATTTATTTTTCTTAAAACAGTATGTTGCCATATGGAAACGCTAGTCTCCTGTAGGATCAATAAATAATCACATGCCAAAAAATATGAATTTATTTTAATTAGTTACAAAAGTAAATTTTAAATTAAAATCGTGTGTGAAAATTAACGTTGCAGCTTATACATAGTCCAACCTTGCATTTAGTACACATTGTGCGCATGATGGATTTGCAGTTTTCAGCGGCACATCTCTTCTTTTTTCCATCAGGGATGTTTGTTAATAAATGTCCTATATTGTCAAAACGCACGTCATCGGAAACTCTGCTAAACGATCTACTGGAGATACTTAAACTTGGACGACCTCCCTGCCTTGCCGGATTCTGTACCCTTGACAAATATGTTTTCACAATATCTCGCTTGAACTGAAGCTGCGTCATAGTATCACCTGATTTTCTTTTTAAATTCCAACTGTTTTGCACTGAACAATCAATTAACCAAGTAAAAACGCACCACCACCATTTTTTTCCACGGATTCCTATATTATATCTGGATATGTTTTCATCTATAAGATCAGTGCCTCCCATTGCGGAATTATATTTTGCAATAACTTGAGGTCTGCCTATCTGTATGTTCTTTTTATCGGCCTGGGAATAGCGCTTTACTTCATTCACAGGTGAAACCCCATATACGGTTGATGCGACGGTCACTATGCTGTTATCTGCCCACCTTACTAATATTATCCCGTTTTCCTGTTCCACTGCTAAATCAAACTCACCTCTTTTCTTTTTTTTTTTCATCTCGGCCTTTGACATCAGAGGGCAATTTTTCGGTAGACGATTATCTCTAATGGTACCTGTAGCAGCATATCCCATTTGTTTTAGAAGCCAAAGTAAACTGAAACCTGTAAAGAGATTGTCAAAGTACAGGAAATAGCGCAATTTTTGTTTGTCTTCGGGCAAATTTTTTAGCATGCAAATTAAAGGAGAAGCTGCTTTACCAAACACTGGGTGATATTTAGGATTAATATTGGGATCAGTTCCTTGATATGGCATAAAATTTACTAAATAGCCAGATTTTGTGTTTAAACTCCAGACTTTATATCCAAACCTTATAGGTTTGCCCCTAATAAATTGTTTGCATGAATGCTTTCCATAATACTTTATCATGGATTCATCGTAGCACAGTTCTTGTTCAGGAACATAATATTGCATAAACTTATCCTGTAACTTTTTAATTAGGGGTCGTAGTTTGGCAAATTTGTCACCAGGATTTAAATTGTCATTATCCGCAAAGTGGAAGTACCGGAAAATAGTCATAAATCTGTCTCTTCGCATGGCTTCTTTGACCAACATGTTACCCATATCTCCACAGGAGTCCCAATAAAATTTTTTACCAGGAAGAGTGTTGTAACCTGATAGAATTATAATGGCAAGAAAAACTCGCATTTCTTCAATACTGGTGTTGAGATCGAAAATATTTGTCTGTTTTGCATACCTTTCAGTTTCCGTTATCAAAAATTTTACTAAGTCATCGTCGAAAAATAGCTCGAACATTTCCGTAGGTGTTAAAGTTTTAAAGTTTTCATAAGTAGGTTGTGGAAAAGGTTTGATTGTCGCTTCAATATCGCCACGAATCCAAATGACTTTTGTCGAATCAACTTTTAAGTATTCTTCATTCTCGACACTTTCAAAATCTATCTCATCAAACAGATCATCTTTGATTCCCATTCGCTCTTCGTCTGTGTCATCCTTGCTAGAAATAACAACCTCGGCCTGTGCGAGAAGTTGATTTCTTGACAAGTTATCGACAAGTCCACCACCGTCTTCCTCGCCAGAGTCCTCATCTGTCAGATCACCCTCTGGAGGCTCAATGTAGATTTGGTTCACGTCTATGTCATCATCGTACGCAATTTGTAATGCCTCCTCAAGTGTGAAGCATTTTCTAAAAAAAAAAAAACAGTATAATATTACAAAAGTCGGTAATAGCACGTCCTAGCGTTGCCATATGGCAACACTGATATTTAGGATGTAATATGACAAATAAAAACAAAAAGAATCAGTCTCACAATGTGAAGTATTTTAAACACGTTATTTTGACTTTATATTATATAAAAATCAAACACTTATAAGGAATTTTAATATTATTATTTTACTTACGCAAATGTAACGTCCATATTGAAGTAACAATTTCACAAACGCTGTCAGAAACAACTGATTTGCGAAACTAATTTTGGATTTAGTGACACCATTAATTAGACAACCAATTTAACAACGTTAACGTACTAACTAGTAGCGCCATCTCGATTTTTCGATTTTTTAAATAGTGTTTTGCGTTGCCATATGGCAACGCCAGTCTTTGATGGGTTAATGAAATTTACAGTTTTGTTTTACTGTGTCATACAGTTTTTTCTGAGTGAAATATGAAGGTCCTAAGTGTAGCATAAATGGTTGAAAAACGTAAAATTCGAATACTTCTTTTTGTTTTTTCGCAATTATTGCTATTTTGCAACAAGGATGACTATTTTTTAAATTCTTAACCAATTCTATGTTGTAGGAAACTTAATTACTCAACTTTTATGTCAGTACAACTATTCTCGGAAATGAATACTTTTAAAGTTATATTTAAAAAACGAAGAAAAAAATCGAATTTTTGCTTAATTTTTTGATATTTTGATTATTTAAACAATGTTTCGGACCTTTTTGAGAGGGAGGATAACTCAAATATTATTATTTGAGTTATTTTCAAGCAATTTCTGCAAACAAAATTTGAGTCACCTCTCAACGTCCAAATGTACTAATATTTTTACCGATGCGCCCTGGTTTAACAATATTTTCCATTATTTTATTATTAAACGGATAATCGTTAAATCGAATCCCATATGGGTGTACTACTCTGTACTTATCTCAATGACAAACACAATAAATATTCAGGGCACATAGATGACACTGCATAATCCTCTGCATAGTATACTTTGATAAATCACTGAAAATCGACATGGTCTAAATAGGAAATACATTTATCAAAACTATATTCTGACTGTAAACCAGATTTAATTTTGAAATCAAGAATTGGCTTGAAAAATATTTTCTTTTGATATGTGATATAAATTTGGAAAATTTACAAGTGACAATTATAAAAAGTTAACAATGGACTTTTTGATGAATTTGCCCTCATTATAATCGTTTTCAAGGTTTGATGTTAAATGTCATTAAATAAAAAATAAAGTAAAAATAAAATATCTCATCCATGAGTAATAAACTGATTAAAATCAATATTTACGAATGTGTTACAAAAAAATTATTGGATCTATATCTTTAATAAGATTCTTTTAGTTTTTCAACGTCATTAACGTCTTCTTCAACTTCTTCAAAAAACGAATTGTGTTTTATAAAATTAATTTAGAAATATAATACAAAAATGTGTCAAAATTCGAAATAAATAAAAATCAAATATTCTAAACACAAATTTTATTCATACATGTTTGGCAGTTAAAGAAGCAAAAAATACGTATCAATAATATAATCCCCCTCTGTGACTCAGTCGTAAGAGAGCTTACCTTTAGATTAAGGGGTAGTGAGTTTGAATCTTATCTGGGTCGGAAGTTTTTCATTTATTAAAAATTATTGAGTGAAAATAGTTTCTATCGTTGTGGGATCGGTACTTACCGGATAATCCGCAGATGTTCGGATACAATTAGTTCTTTACTTTGTAAAGACAATGATGTCGACTTTTCTAAATAACAACATATTTGCTCAGCACATACACTACACGCTACACTATACTAAAATCACAATAAATATTCACTAGAAATAATCAAACCAAGTCACGTTGAATGTTCCCAGGAGCACTCCCAAATTACTGAACTAAATTTTATTGTAACCAATCTAAATTATATTGTAACAGCAACGGCACTAATAGTCTCTAAAAACAAGACTATATTATTTACTAATTAAATTAGACTAAACTATAATACTAATTAAACTAGACTAGACTAAAACTGGACTATATTATTTAAACCAGAGTTTTATTCACTGAAAAGTCAGAAATCCAAGAGACAAAAAGGAGCATGTAAAAAGCATTGACTATCAATTTTTGGTCAGGGCCTTAACCACTGGCCTTCTTGTTTCTTCTTCTATTAGCCCATTTCTATCCAACTTTGGACGTAGGCCTTCCCCAAATTTTTCCATTTCCGTATGTCCTTGGCTGCGTTTTTTCAGTTAGTTCCTGCAGCTTTTACAATATCGTCCTTCCATCGCATCTGAGGTCTTTCTCTTTCTCTTCTTCCTGTCCACGGTCTCCAGTTTTGTGTTTCAGCATTCCACCTTTTCAGCATTCCAAATCTCCATTTTAACCCTTTTATATGTAATTAACTGTAAGTAATTGACATAACCACTTAAAATTAAATCAGAATATTTTTAAGAAAAAATTATGAAGAATAATAGTCTCAACTTCAAGTGTTGAGCAGTGTATATTACTAATAATATTTTGGCAATGGAATACTTCTGATTAAACCCTACATTTTGTTATATAAAATTGTATTAGATAACGTGTATGTTTTTAATCATACTTACATAGGTACATACTTTTTGTATTATCTTAATTCTCTTTTGCAGACATAGTCGTAGCTAATAATGTAAGTATGAATACTAATAATTACCGATAAATATGAAAGAAACTCTAAATAAAAAGCCAAAAACTTTTTGCAGATTTAATCAATTTAGATATGACAATTCCGTTAATCAAGTTATTTTTTGTAAATGCCCTTGTATGCAAGCGACAGCATCATCATTATTGTTCTGGTCATTTAAACTGCAATCCGATATCCATTAGCAGATGTCACTCATCTCATAAAGTCTGTTTTGGACCGTTTGTTAGATGTGCAGAAATAATCAAAGCATGAAATGGTATAATAGTGTGTGACATCTATGCTATTAATGAATGCCATCTAATAAATTCAGTCCATTGGTGTAGATGGATAAAAGAAATATAGACAAAGAAAATATTTATGTTGCCTCAAGACAAGAGATAGTGCAGTCACTTAAGGTGGATATCAGCTATTACCTCCGATTTCGTTGAACCTCCATAGATTTGCATGAAAAATTGGTGAGTGGTTACAGGATATCTCAAGGAACAAAGATGACATGGTGTCAAGTTGCGCTTTTACCCTGGGGGTGGATGCCACCCCTCCTCGTGGGTGAAAATTTTTTATTAAAAATAACCCCAAAATTCGATAGAAGGACAAATTATAAGCAAAATTTGTTATATAAAGTTATTATAATAAATCAAATCTTTTTGAATTATTAAAGATCAAAGATTTTAATTTTTCTTGAGAAAAATGAATGTCTCAGAGGTACCGATTTTTCATAAATAACTCAAAAACTATAAGTTTTTACAAAAAAGTTATTTTTATCAAAATTGAGGCTAATAAAAGATCAAATAAACTCCTTACTAGAAAAACCTTTCAATGTTAAGTAAAAGTGAGTTATAGGTAATTGAATATATGTATATTTCTTTCGTCTAGTACCCAAATCTAAGTATTCAAGCTTAAATACCGGGAAAATGATGCATTTTATAACATAAACTTATAAAAAATTTGTCAAAGTATTTAGAAATATCTATCAAATAAGCCCTCGAACAAGTTGATAGCAATAAAATTTAGGCACCAAAAATGTTTCAAAATTTATCTTTTCAAAATTTTTCAAAAAAATGTTTTTTTGTAAATAACTCCGTTAATTTTTTAGATATCAGGTTCACCTAGAAACTAATTAAATGTTAATTCCATAAGAGCTATTAAAAAACGTCGAAACTTTTTTTTAAATCTCTTACCTTTTTAAAAATAAAAGGTTAAAATGGCCCCGGTTACATGGTTCTCGCAGCAAAATTGAAATTTTAAACGTTTCTATCTCGGTTATTTTTTACTCTATGGAAATAGTAAAATGGGTATAGTATTTGGAACAGAAAAAACTAAAATTTGGTTATACATCATTTTTTACGTATATTGAGTATTTTTGGAGTTATTATCAAAACAATATTGCAGTAATTGGAGTATTATCAAAAGAAAATGAAAAGTACGATAATTTTAAAAATTCTGATTTTTTAAATTATATCTTATTTTTTCAAAACTATGCATTCTAAACCGGTCAAAATTGTTGAAATCATTAACTATGTTAACCCTACGTTAGGCGCGCGGTTATTGCTGACGGGATTAGTCGCGCGGTCTAAGATTGTAGACAATAGTTGTTGTCGAATAATTCCGGATTTTGACAAAATTAACAAATTAATGGCTAATAACATGTTTATTTATGTCCGTACTTTGATATTAGATATGTTTTGTTCCTGGGCTTTTCTCATTTTGACAGTGGTAAAATTAAAAACGAGGTCATGGTTTTTTGGGTCTTTATTCGCAAGTAAATGAAAATGGTCACAAAAATAAGCTCAATTTAGTAAAAAACACAAATATTTTTTATTTTTGTACTTCTAGAATTATCAATAGGGATGAATAATAAAGAACAGAATTAAAAATTGAAAGAAAGAACAAAACTATTAAATGGTAAAAGTGGCACAATTTTAGTCCGTCAAACATTCAGTGCAAAATATCCCTGAGATGATCCCTGAATGCAAATTTGTCACATCTTTGGCATGCCGTTCTTGTTGACATATTGCAAATTCGTGCACAAATACAACATCGTCCCATGGAATTTGTTGGAATATTAGGGGGAGGGGCTCGACTTCTTGAACTCCGAGCAGTACGCGAGCTCGTCGTCTAAGTTCTCTTAGCTGGGAAGGTATATTTGATCCATATTCAATTTACGGTTTGATTAGTTCCCATGATAAGTTTTCAATGAAGTCGCTTCTTGAACTTTTTCATTTATGTTTTAGCTTTACATACACAGCAGGCTACATATTAGCTTTATATATACAACTAGAAACTGGAACGCGCTTAGTCGCGCGGTCTACGGTTGTAGACCAGTGCTTTTTGAATAATGGTAAAAAAATAATGTAAAGAGATCGGCGGCGTTTAGCAAACTGAAGAGTAAGTTGGAAGTGTTAGTGACAGCTACTAAGCGGGATGGGGGCGTATGTACAGTTTTCTGCAATTAGCGACCACTTAAAGGAGAGTGGCCTACAATTGTAGACCGCGCGACTAACGGAGGGTTAACCTAAAGAAATTCTTGTGAGGATTACTACAAATTTTTATTTGTGTGGAAATGGCGTATGTTTTATTTTTTACTTTTTCCTAAAAAAATCGAAAGGGTTCTTTTATTTCCATCATTACTTTAAAAAGTGTTTAACAAGTATGTATATTCTATAATAGGCTATTGATTATGTACTATAGAAAGGAACTACAACGTTAACGGGATTTTATTATTTCATATGGTCAATGAATCTCTACATATGAAAAAACCGCGGAGTGCTACCATTTAAAGGGGTGCGTTTTTGAGAAATGGGTGAATTAGTCCCTGGGCACAGGTTACATTAGGGTAAGTTCTATGCACTTTTGGTACAAACACGTCTACATAAAAATTGTTCCTGGTTAAATTCCCTATCTAAATATAACTTTTTAAAGTCAAAGACACTTTTTTTTACAAAAATATATTCAAAAGAAAAAGCACAAAAAAACCCAAAAGAAAAAATTTTGTTTTTTGTCCCATAACGTTTGTATAACGTTTGTCTACAGGGATACAGGTATAGACATTGCTTCACAGAAAAAACTTACATAATTTCTCTTTAAAATAATGTTTGGTAGAGGTCATTAGAGTTTACAGTTTTCGAAAAATGATTTTTCAAAGTTCGCCACTCACAGCAATTTTGGGCAATTTTCCTTATTATTTCGCAAATATTGTTCTGTAACTTTTTTATACGCAACTTTAGGCATATGTAATGGTACATGTAAGAGGAACAGAAATTAATTACCTTTAAAATGTTCTACTGTATAATGTTGTACGACTTCTTTTAAAGAGGTTATCTTTTTCAAGATTTTATACTTTTAACGAGTTTTTATATTTTTTACTATTATTTTTTAAATTACCCATTATAACTTTTTTTTCTAGATTTAGGTATATATTATATAATAAAAAAGAAAGCTTATTCTGTTTACTTTAAAATGGTGTATTATAAAAAATTCTAGGATTATTTTTGAATAAGATATTCTTTTCCAAAATGTAATAAGTACTTGTAACGATTTTTGATTTTAGGATTATTTTTTAAATTTCTCATTATAACTTTTATATGTGATTGTGTTATGATTGAATCTTATTTTTTATAGGTAATACTTTGGATCCACTTGACTCGGCCGGGCAAACTTCAAAATGTGGATTAATTCCAATATTTACTGTCAAAGCTCCTGCACCACAAGCTTTGCTTGAAAAAATAGCATGTAAATGTACCAAAGGATGTACAAAAAACTGCGGTTGTAGGAAGATAGGAATTAGTTGTTCAATATTCTGCAAAGGTGCATGTGCATGGGTACTAATTGTGGGAACTCTAAGGTAACTGAGGTGTCAGAGGAAAATATTGAAGCTAATGCTAACAAAGAGACGGACTTTGATTTTAAAAAAATTTTAAATGTGAACATTTAAATAATTTTAACTAAAATGATGTTTTCTAAGACTAATGTTTATGTAATTTTTGTAAAGGAAATAATTTTAAATAATACAGGTAAAAAAATATCAAAGAATCACTCGGTTTCCATTATTTAAATATAGATGATACACCATTTTAAAGAACAGAAAGTAAGCCCCCTTTATTGAGCAATATATAGTATATTCATGTACAAGAAAAAAAAAGTTATAATGAGAAATTTAAAAAATAATCCTAAAATCAAAAATCGTTGCAAGTACTTAGATACTATATTTTGAAAAAAAATATCTGTAGTTTTTTTATTTTTGAATTTTTTGAAATACACCCTTAAAGTAAAAAAAACATAAGCTTTTTTATTATGTAATATAATATATACCTAAATGTAGAAGAAAAAAAGTTATAATGAGAAATTTCAAAAATAATCGTAAAAAATGATATTTTTTTATATTAGGTATTATATAAAATATAATATTATATTATATAATATTAGATATTTTATTTTTATATTATATTATAAAAAATCGTTAAAAGTATAAAACATTGAAAAACCATAATATCTTTAAAAGAAAGTCGTACAACGTTATACAGTAGACCATTTTAAAGGTAATTGACTTCTATTTCTACTACGTGTACCATTGCATATACCTAAAGTTACGTAGAAAAAAGTTACAGAACAATATTTGCAAAATAACAAGGAAAATTGCCCAAAATTGATGTGAGTGGCGAACTTTGAAAAATCATCTTTCGAAAACTATAAATCCTAATTACCTCTACTAAACAACATTTTAAAGAAGAAATATGTAGGTTTTTTTTCGGTAAAGCAATATCTATACCTATATCCTCGTGGACAAAAGTTATGGGACAAAAAACAAAATTTCTTTCTTTTGGGTTTTTTGTGCTTTTCCTTTTGAATATATTTTTGTAAATAAAAGTATCATTGGCTTTAGAAAGTGATATTTAGATAGAAAATTTAACCAGGAACAATTTTTATGTAAGTATGTTTGTACCAAAAGTGCATAGAACTCACCCTAATGTAACCTGTGCCCAGGGATTAATTCACCCATTTCTCAAAAACGCACCCCTTTAAATGGTAGCACTCCGCGGTTTTTTCATATATAGATGTCCAGTGACCATATGAAATAATAAAACCCCGTTAATGTTGTAGTTCCTTTTAGCTATCTTATTTTGAATATAATCAATAGCCTATAAAATGCATCGTTTTCCCCTTATGTAAGCTTGAATACTTAGGTTTGAGTATTAGTCGAAAAAAATATACATTCAATTACCCATAACTCACTTTGAAATAATATTAGTTTAGTTCTTTTAGTGGGAAATGTACTAAATTTTTTATTATCTTTAATTTTGGTAATAATAACTTTTTTACAAAAGCTTATAGTTTTTGAGTAATACGTGAGAAACAGCTTTAAAACATGCACTTTTTCAAGAAAAAATAAAATCTTTGATATTTAATAACTCAAAAAGTATTGATTTATGTTAATAACTTTATATAACAAATTTTGCTTAGAAGTTGCCCCTCTATCGATTTCTGGTATTATTTTTAATAAAAAAAATTTCACCCCCGAGAAGGGGTGGTATCCACCCCCAGGGTAAAAGCCCAAGTCGGCATTATGTCACCTTTTATGGATTGACGATGAAAAAAAGGAAATAACACTGGCTTTAATTTTGAAAGGGTACAGATTTTAAAAAATTAGCTGAATTATAACAAAATATATTGTGCAGGAAACTATGTTAGTGGACTATAATATAATAGACCATATTTATTTTTACATAGGTCGATTTCTTACTTCAATTTAATTACGCTACAAGTAAATTATACAAATACATCAATCATAAAAAATGTTCGCCATTATTAATTAATTAGATAACCCGGTAGATCCATTCACTGTGGGCTGTTATTACTGCTTCGCATTTAACATGTATGCGCACGTTTCTGAACAGGATTGGACACGAGTGACATCCCAAACAGATGTATATTGGAGATTATTCACATACAGAATTCACATATACAATTGCATTAATAATAAGACTGATATCAGGGATCTCTCCAATATATCACAATTTGATAAATTGACTATATTTGTAAACAGACCATTAACAGATATTTCAAATAAGGCATTCCTTATTCTTCGGGTGTCATCTCCATTAAGAAGGTTCGCTTTTATCACGACTATCTTCACCTTTATTATTACTACTATGACGACAAAAATTATTATATTTGTTACACCATTATAAATTAAACCATTTTACAATAAATGTTTTAAAAACACTACTTATCGATCTCTAGCAATAGCTATTTGTATAACAAGGGAGGAAAGTGCTACTTTTCCTCCCGAGAATGAAGTCCAGTAATCATTCAAGGGAGGAAAAGACACTTTACTCCCATGTTATACATATGATTTTTCCACCTTCCTCGAATTAATAACAAGTCATTTTTCATTTTTACTTAATTTATTTATGTAACTAACCAAAAAAATTTATTAAAACTTTAAACTAACAAGTAGCTCCAATATAACTGTCAACTGTCAAATATAAGTCAAATTATTAATGTAAACATTGTTAAATCAAAATAACAATTTACTGTTTTTTACCAATCTGCAAAATACAGGGTGTTTTATAAATAAACGTTAAAATGTATATATACTTACATAAGAGAAAATAGATATTTTACAGGGCGTCAATAAGTTATATTTCATGAATGAAATACCATGACGTCACTTTTACTTTTCCTCCCTAGGGAGGAAAAGTACAACTTTGCTCCCTACAATCAGGTCCGGAAAAGTATACTTTCGGGAGAGGTAGGTGGAAAAATATATTATGTAGTAAAGACAAAAAAACGTACTTTTATGCGTCATTTTACTTCAGCAGGACAACGCAATGTTTGTTGATTAGTCACGTTTTACCGCTTACATAAAATATATAATATTATTCCGTATTTACAAATACAGAAAAATCTGGGCACTAATGTAGTGCCTTCTCTTGATTAAATAGGGAAAAACAATGCAAGAAGAAATATATTGTGTAGCAGACTCATAGATGCCGAATGTAAAATATTTTTCTCTATTAAACAACTACTAAATATTAATATTATTAAAAGGCGAATGAACTGGATATAGGAAGACAGGAGTTGAGGTCTTGACTCAGATATTCTTTTCACGTTTTAATCGACTGTAGTGGCTGTTGTCCCTCGGGAAGCTATTGATGTGATCTTTTAAAATCTATCTAATAATTAACAAAGGACATGATACCAGATTTATAGACGGCTCATGGCACCTAGATCTCATAGGGCGAAATTGGCATAGGAGCATAGATAATATTGATTAAAAAAAAACAAAATTTATATGTTGGCGCTTAGATTACTTAGCTTGGCCACTTTTCAAATGTCTCCAACTAATTTTTTTTTTCAGAAGGGGTCTCCGATCTATGACAGTTTTAAAAAATATATATCAGCCCTAACTATTCTTCTGACACACACACGTGCTCCGGACGTTACTACTTTAAATAAAAGCCGGGTATTTAACGGGCCAGTTTTATTGTTGAATTGAAGTAATATACAAGAGAGCGATATAGGTTACAATTTACTTATATATTACCTATTTTTGGGAAGTGAGAATCTTCGCAAGTCCGTCTGGGAAGGTGTCCCAGGTGTGTCGGATTCGGTCCGTCCTATCTGTATCACGGGCTGCCTACCGACAAAACCCACGTCCTCTTTTCTCCAGCCGACGGCTGGTCTGGGCCCGCTCTTAGCGAGCATATCTGACCCGTCGACCTTACTCATATCTCCCCTCCGGCACTCCTAGCGTGCATTCCACGAATCAGTCGGCCCCGGGTCGACCCCCCGCTGACGCCCCGCACCAGGCCAGTCAGCGAAGCGACCGTCTGGCACAACCCGTGCGCAGGTAGAGCGACAAGGAGGCCCCCAATCCCGGATGGAAGCTACCAACAACCAGAAGATATCAGTTGGCAGTTACGAGCAACTCCAGTCGTTCATACTTTCATCTATGCACGCTTACTCATCCACCCACTCAATTCGGAAATTAAAATGGGACAATCTCTGTAGCTCGGATGTAAAAGGTCCTTCCCCACTGACTGTCCTAGAAAACGATACAAGACATAACACAAAGGGAGAAACGAGAGAGATAACGAGGAAAGAGAGAAGAAAAGTGCAGAGATACAATGACAGAAGAGAAAAGAAAGAGAAAAGACATAAAGATAAAGAAAAGAAACAAAAAAAGGACAGAGAAGAAAGAAAAGATAGAACACATAGACAGGAAAA
The DNA here is from genome assembly GCF_917563875.1 of Diabrotica virgifera virgifera. NCBI lineage: Eukaryota > Metazoa > Arthropoda > Insecta > Coleoptera > Chrysomelidae > Diabrotica > Diabrotica virgifera. The sequence goes on along the minus strand of NC_065444.1, from coordinate 202,699,820 downwards.
ACCGAAAAATAAAAAATTGTTCGAAAGAAATATAAACTTATATAAATAAAATTAAATACCGCGCGATACGCAAGGCATACGAACACGACATGCCGCTCGTCATCCACCACACCACACTCGGGATATAGGTCGTCCCTGGTTTTCCCAATAATAGTATATTTTCGAAACGATCCATGCCCCGTCAAAAACTGTGTAAAGTAGTAGTTGACACGCCGATGCCGGCATCCGTACCACCTCACTACATCCGGGATCAGGGATCTCGTCCAGGCGGCCCTTCCGACTTCGGCTGCCCATTCCCTCTGCCACGTCTCTAAACTTCTAGCTCTCTCCAGTGGCCCTGAACCTATCGCCCCGTTGCCCCTTCGGTACATTTGGACTCTCTCCCTCGCCAGGATGTGCACCAGCAGAGAACCAGCCACCACCTGTAAGGCAATGGTTGATACAGTCCTGTACGCGCTGCACACTCTTATCAGGGGTTTCCTTTGAGACCCCAGAAGCATGTCTGTATACTTTTTCATCCATAGGACCTCATGTCACACTGGGGCCCCGTATAATATTATGGATAGTATTAATTGTAACATCATTAGCCTCTTCTGTGATCCGGGCCCCCCTATATTTGGCATTAGTTTATTCAGCGTTGAGGTCCTCTCCTCCGCCTTTCGACATGCTTCTATCACATGTTGTCCAAATGTCAAATCTCTCGTCCAAATTATGCCTAAATACGTTACTGTCCGTTTGGGTTCTATTTCGGAGACTTGATATCTGAAAACTGTATCATCTCTTTTTCTTGGTCCCCTCAAGATAATTATTTCTCTCTGGTCTACTGCTAACTTTAAATCGTTTTTCTCTATCCACGCTGCGGTCTTCTTTATCGCTTTATTTACTTTTTCCGTTATACCCCGACTCATATCATCTTCCTCCAGTAAGGCTAGATCGTCCGCGTATGCTATCGCTCTAACTCCTGTTCTCTTGTGAATTTCTAGTACCCCGGTATATAATATAGGTATTCCAAAGTGAGGGTCCTAGGACTAACCCTTGGGGTACTCCCGCGGTCATTTGTTTCTTATATATTACTACAGTGAAGTGGGATGGTCACTGATGTCAAAATGAGCAGTGACACCGCGCGAAATACAAATAACCTAAACCTAGTATATCACAATTTTAAGATAATTGATATATCAACAATTATTAATAATTAGATTATGATAATTTTTTAAGGGAGATATAATTTGATTTAGCGCAGCCCATTGGTTCCCCACTATTTATACCACTACAATGAGTTGAGTTTTGTGTTTCAATTACATACTGTGGCATGTCAACAAGACATATAATACGTGGTTTCAAATGAAATATTGTATTATTTCAGAATTAAAAAAAATTTATACGTATAACGTGGTCATACACCACAATAATTCACATATTATTTAAAGTTTAACATAAAAATGTGTTTTTCTCGGGATAAATATCTAGTTGATTATATGAATTAATTGCACGCTATTATCAAAAGTAGGTCAAATGAAGTGAGTTTTAAATAGACGCTGAACACCTAAAAGCGTTTTCATTGATATTTAAATTCTAATTATCTAGAAATAATTCAGTTTATTTAAGTGCTCTACTTTTTAAATAGTTTATAGTACACTAAGGTTTAAGTTTTTTCTCATACAGACATCAATTTTGATTGGATTTGTAAAGGTTACATACCGGCTACCGTTATAATGCTCCATTTGTCAGCAATGCAATCATCTTCATTTCAATGTCATATGGTTTCTCTACGTTGCAATGGTCAAAGAAAAGTTCAGAAGTACATTAATTTTCTGGTAGTATTTAAAATAAAATTCAATATAAAGCATACAAATCTAAAGGCGAAAAAACACAGTTCAAGTGAAATGAATTCACTTTGGTTGAATGGAGCAGAAGTGAAAGCAATGCTATTTACACAGTATCTGGAAAGTGAACTATTCAACACATATTCTTCGAATGCTGTTGTCGAAAGAAGTCATGTGTTTAGGAGTTGCATTAATATGTGATCATTTAATAAAAGAATTATCTAAAAAGAAGCTAAGGAAATGTCGTCGTTGGTAGGTGCGATCATGGGATTTAAGAAGACAAGCCTTAAGAGTAAAACGAATACAGATACTTTTAATTTTCAACTTTATATCTTGTTCAGTTATAGCTGTAATCTTCAAATCTTCAATTAGCAATTTGATAGCATGTCCACCACAACCTCGGTTTTTATAACCCTCTGTTTTTTAATTACTTACATAGACACGAATACTTTTTAAAATGTTCCAAGAAGAGAAACCTGTGATCTTCCTATCTTCCTTCCGTAATAATATGCTGTAAAAGTGAATCCTTCGATGTTTGTGTTTATACATTAATTTCTCAGTCAATCGCGTTAAAGATGGAACGCTAAAAGTGAAAATATTGAGTATGTTCATTTATTTCAATGCCATTGAAAGACAACATTCAATGACATCGAATGACTCACTTTTATGTTTACATAGATCAATTTGTTTGCTTCATCCAAATTGAAAGGCAAAAGTGAACCGTGTAATTTCGCCTTTACAATAAATGTGTTTAACCTTCGGATGACCAAGCGGGGGAAATTGTAACCCCAGCGTATGTTTTTCTTTGATAAATTCAAAAGTATTTTCAATGTTTAACTCATTATTTTTTTATTTGACTTTAATATCATTCTAGATATCCTCATATTTTGAAATAAAAAAAATCCCTATATTTTACGAATAAAAAATATATTCTGAAGGTGATGTTTAGTAAAATACCGTCTATAATGTGTAATTCCAAGTAGTTTTACGCTGATGACGTCGACTTTGCAAAGTAACAAGACACTTACTCAACATACACACTACACATGACATTAATACTCATGTTGTGACTGGCTGAATGATATAAAATCCATGCCATAAAAAAAACTTAACTTTTCGTTAAATGTCATTTTTGACTTGGGGTCATTCCCCCCCCCCCTTGGTCATCCGTGTAACAAAAAAAGGTTGGTCATCGGAAGGTTAAGATTATGTATATTCTCCAGTAGCATTAATAATTACAGCTCGACACTGTCTTGAATTGCTTAAAATACAGTAAATTTCGTTTTGATGCAGCGGTAAGACTTACTGTATAAGAAGAATAACTTGCTGAATATCAAGAACTTGTCTGGTTTGAACATTGTGCAGATAAGGAGCAATCCGTCTCTGCAGCATTTACATACATGCTCAATGGTATTAAGATCTGGCGATTGTGCAGGCCATGGTAAAAGTGTAATATCATCATTATGAAACCTATCTCTTACTGTTGCTGTAGTATATGGCCTTTTATTTACCCTACATGTAATGAAAATCAGGACCTGCAGTAGTGGTAAATAGGACAACTGGTTGTAAGATAAGATCAATATATTGATATTGATTTAAATTGCCTTCTACAAAAAGGGGAAATTGACTTTACCTATAAAAATGTATATGATTATTTCATTCATAGGAGATTCTGACCAATAGAAAGCTACAGAAATGCAAATTAAGGTGATAATTTTTGATAATATCCCGTCGTTAAGCATATTACGTCAGATGCGTAGATTGGTCTACGTAATTAAACATATTCCAAAATTTTGTAAAAATGTAATACATTTTAGTTTTCAGCCCAAACGTAGGCCACACACAATGCAATAATGTTCACATTTTTGAACTGTCAATATTTTTATTTTATCATCTATTGTTTAAAAACAATCCAGTTGATAAGATACCCTCAGTTGCGGAGAAAGAATTAATAATAAAGATTCTTTTATTCAGTCAATGGTGTGAGCACTGTCAGTTAAATAGTAACGTGTGGCCTTACTTTTACACGCATACCTATTGTGGCAAATGTATCATATTTTTCAAAATTTTGGAATGCATTTAAATCGTAGAACAATTTTAACTTTTTATTTTAATACAGTTTTTAATTCTCTCATGACTTTTGATGTAGAATAATAAGGGAAGCAGGAATTCAACAATTCAGAACTTTACATCGAGTTTCCTATGGCCTTTTTTACGATTCGCCACCCGGTATAAGATAAAATGTGTACTATTTGTCTTATTATTTCATAATAACACAAATAATATACATACATACACAATAACACACATTCAATGATCGAAAATAATTTAAAAATACGGGAGTAAACTCTTGTGACGTAAACTCAAAAATATAAGCCTCCCCACCACCTTCGGACAAGACAACCGTAATAAAGTCTAATAACCGTGGGTATAGACACGTATAGATCTCGTTTGAGATTGCAGCGCCATCGCGTATTTATTTCGAACCTTTCAATTGATACCTAACCTTACATTTCCGTTATTAAAATCCATTAAAATCGTGTTTGTTTTATGGAGTTATGTCAATAAAATCGAATTACATATTATTGTTGTGTGCCTCAATGTGATTCTTGGATAAAGCGTACCTAATAGTAATTTATCGTTTCATTCTTTCCCTAAATAGGATAAACAAAATAGGATTCTATTCGATGACAGTTTAGTTTAGATGACAGAAACTAAATGTATGGAAATATCTGCTAAAAATGGGGAAGCAGCCTAGTCCTTATATATGAAAGTGTGCACAAGTGTGTTTACACTTTGCGAATGAAGATTACTTCAAGGGTATGTTTATGAATATAAACTATTGTAATATAAAGTAGCTAATAATAATTGTGTCTCTTTCTCTCACATAAAAGTCAAATATATAATAAATGTTTATTTCAAATATTTAATAAATATGTCAACATCATGTATGTGGTTTTATTTACACAATAATTTTAAGTCCTATTTATAAATTTTATTTATACCGAAAATTCTCCTAAAAAGTGACGTTTTTGTGACGTTAAAAAGGTTACGTAGAAATAACGTAAAATTGTTACGTAACATCGCTGTGACTTTTATACGTATATTTTAGGTAAAATTTGATGTAACTTTTGACGTAAATTCTCCCAAAATGTTGACGTTTGTTTGACGTTATATATACGAACATTGTTAGCTGGGACTTCCCTTTGGGTCGTGAAATTAAAACTGCCAAAGTGTCACTCGCGAAACAAATCGATAATTTAGAGCTCTCGTGCAATTACAGTCACAAACGAAATGGTTTTGCAACGTTTGAATAAAACTTGCGAAGTAGTAAACACGGTTAAAAGGCGCAAATTGGAATACTTTGGTTATATAATGCGTCACCCAGAAAAATATGACATACTTCACCTTGTCATGCAAGATAAAATAATGGGAAAAAGAAGTGTGGGCCGCCGTAAACTTCTTGGCTTAAAAACCTACGCCAATGGTTTGGGAAAACTAGCACTGAACTATTTCTTGCGGCTGTAAATAAGACGATGTCGGCACCTTAAGAAGAAGAAGTGCAATTACTACTGATTATTTCATTCATACAGATTCTGACCAATAGAAACCTACAAGCATAAAAATACAACGATTATTTTTTAATGATTTTAACTTCCAATCGTATGGTTAGCTTTTTGATCACGTGTTAAATTCGGTCCAATCAAATTATTGTTACAATGGTAATTTTCTACTGTAGAAAATTACAGTGAGAATTTTTTTAAGTAGATTGTTTCTGTTTAATTGCAACCAGTTTCTTAATTTTGACAACTGTCACATTTAAGAAAATATCGATAATATACTTTTAATTCTGCATCTAATGTCAAATTGTCACGAGAAGAACACCAATAGGCAAATTTAAGCGCTCGATTTACTTCGGTAAGATTATTTCATGAATAAAACTGTATTTATAAATAAACTAACTAATATTTTATTAATATCTTCATCTAAATATTTGCTAAATGGTGGTTTTCACTTTGACAAGTTGAAAAATGTGTGTCACATTAATTGGGATCAATGTCACTGAATGGTTTTATATAAAGACTTAAATTTTATATGTAAGTATTAAAAAACAATCTTACGAATATCACACGACAGTAAGAATAAATAAGAAAATAATGCTTAATTTTTTCTCGAATTTGTTGTCATTGGGCAACAGCCACTCGATCCCTGCGGGCTCTCGTGTCTATTGCCAGACAACAAATTTTCGAAAAACTGCCGCATTATTGTCAATTTGTTCTCACTCTCTTGTGATATTATACCAAATAATTTTTGATAATTTCCCGTCGACAAGTATTTTACCTCAGATGCCCTTCATTGCTACGCAAAAATACATTCAGTGACATTAATGACAATTCATGTTTTACAGCTTGTCACAGAGAACAACAAGAAACAGGTTTAGCAAATATTATATTCAAACGAAGATATCAATAAAATATTAGGTAAAATGGTTTAAAAAGACAGTTTTATTCATGAAATAATCTTACCGAAATACTCTCGAGCTCACAAATTATCGATTTGTTTGCGTTCGTGACACTTTGACATAATTTCATAAATAAAAACTGCCAAAGTGTCACTCGGGATACAAATCGATAATTTTAGAGCTCTCGTGTAATTACTAATGAAAATTTATTTTCAATCTCTGTCAAAGTCCATTTCTATAATAATTGTGAAACAGCATCCAGAATGATGCAGATTATATCACTAAACGTCAATGTTCTGTATAAATAATGGATTTCCAAAGACTGGATATTTAAATGACTTCCGACATTTAAAAATAATGAAAATTGATTGAAAACTATAAAAAATTTAACCAACAAATTAATGTTAAAACAAGATATTCCTTTAATAAGTAGTGACATAATAATGACAAAAAAAGCCTGTTCAGACCAACAAATTGAACTCAACTATTCATCAAAACTAAGGGATGTTGTATTGTACTATGTACACAGTGAGTCCATAAAGTAACGCATAAATTCATTATTTCGTAAACCGGCGACTTTAAGGAAAAATCCCGAAACAGGTCGATTTTTATTTTTAAACTCTGCGATTTTTTGACATGTATATCATACTAGTGACGTCACCCATGTGGCTGTGATGATTTTTTAAATTGGAACATTAGGTCTGGATCCCGCGTATGAAAAAAATTTGATTAATAGCAAGTTGAAAATTTGTTAATAGCTTAAGGTTGTCTAGTCGGATAAACTTTGATATATGGGAACACTGTAACAGGGGCAGTTTTAATTGTGGAACAAGTTAAAAATTTGGAACGGTTAGACCAAGAAAACGGCACATTTATTTTGTCCGACAGAAGAGACTTAAACTCGCCGAACAGAGATTAAACTCTCATGCAAAAATCAGACTGCTATTTATCACCTGTCATAATTCCTGTCATTTGACATATTTTACATGTTCCACTCATTAAAACGCCCATTTGGTGATAAATAGCAGTCTGACTTTTGCATGAGAGTTTATTCTCTATTCGGAGACTTTAAGTCTGCTCTGTCGGACAAAATACATGTGCCGTTTTCGTGGTCTGACCGTTCCTAATTTTTAACCTGATCCACAATTAAAACTTCCCCTCTTCCAGTGTTCCCATATATCAAAGTTTGTCCGACTAGACACCCTTAAGCTATTAACAAATTTTCAGCTTGCTATTAATCAACTAATTTTTCATACACGGGATCCAGACCTATATGGATCATATCATAGTTCATTTGAAAGGGCATTCAATTCCGTATCCAATAATATAAATATTAACATAATTATTTACGCAGGATGTTCAAAACACTTTTTTTTAATTAAATTAATTGAGACAAAAAGAAGAATGTATGTAATTTATTAAATTCAAAATACATTTGACTGTTATCCGAGAACAGGAAAAAAATGTTTATTTTACAAATAAATATTGTTTTTCGCTTAAATTTAATGTTACAACTGCCACCCACCTGCCCTTGGTAATTTGAACATTTCATTTAAGCAAAAATCAAAGTTTATTTTTCAAATAAATTTTTTTTCTGTATTCTGACAGTAGTAAATTGTACTTAGAATTAAATAAATTACATACATTCATCTTTTTGTGTCACTTAATTTAATTTAAAAAAATTTTTTGGACACCCTGTATAAATAATTATGTTAATGTTTACATTAGTGAATAGATAATTGAATACCCTTTCAAATGAGCTATCACATGACCCCTACCCCAATTTAAAAAAATAATCGATTACGTCATCACACCCAGATGGATGACGTCACTAGTATGATAAATATGTTTAAAAGTCGTAATTTAAAAATAAAAATCGACCTCTTTCGGGATTTTTCCCTAAAGTCGCCGGTTTATGAAATAATGAATTTATGCGTTACTTTATGGACGCACTGTATATCTCAACTTACCACGTGGCGAAATATCACTAAAAAGGCTTTAGCCTACCTCAAGGCATCTCTCAATTCTTCCGTTGGTAACTCTCTTAGCTTGCTCTAGATGCCTCAAAAGTGAACATACAATACACAGTGTTCCCAAAAATTTGTTACCTATTCAAATTGCGGACAACAGCACAAATCGACTGGTTGCCCAAAAGCAAATGTTTTCGAATGTCCCAACTGCTAAGGAAACCACCCTGCCTTCTCCCTCAGATGCCTTATTAGAAAATCTTCACCAACCAATTGGAAATAAATACAATTAAATCTCTTTCTTGAAAACAGGCATGCTATGGTTCGTCTCTTCAATGAATTCCATATTTTTTATGGATATGCCATATTATGTTATCTACATCCACTTTCGATAATACAATCAACCAAACTTTTACATAAATCCGTACATAATACAGTCACTAATATTACATACGTACATCATCCTACCAATGCACCCCGAGGGCACTCACTCGTCAATAACTTAACACATAACACAATCATAACGCTTCATCAATCCGAAAGGATAGAGATATTGGTTCTCTGTGGTTTCCCAATCTTAGTGCACAATGATAATTGATCCTAGATGAGGATCTAGCCACCGCTAACCTCCACGTATTTACTATCGAAAGCCGAATAATTCTGGAAGGAATCGTTTATTCCCATGGAGCTTGTCACTTGGTGCTAGGCTTGAACCAAGAAGAACAAAAGAACAACCCACGTAAGCACAACTATAGTTGGCGCAACCAATCTCTAAAGGAGATCCCATACCATGAAGAGTAACTGAGCTTATGTCCCAACTTGGTTCTAGTTATCTAACCTAGTTATCTAACTAGGTTACATAACTTGTTCCAATTTTGAACAAGAAATTTTAATGGATTGAAATTTTTATCTAAAAAAAATACTTTAGATATTGAATAATAGTACATTCTTTGACGGTTTTTGCGGTAAATTTTAAAGAACCGTTTGGATTGACTTGAAATTTGGCAAACGTACAGATAATATGTCAAAGAAAAAAAGTGATATTGTGCCGATGTGTGCTTTTTCTCTGGGGGTGGGTACCACCTCTTCTCGGGGGTGGAAATATTTAACCTCAAAATAATCTAAGAAATCGATAGTCATTTCAATTCTGAGTAAAAAATGTTATACAGGGTGTTTCATTAATAATTGTCCATATAGTAACTGGAGAAAGCTCAGCACAAAATACGAAGATTTAACCTAAAACACTTAAATAAAATGTGGTTCCTTACTGAGTTACAGGGTGTTTTATCTAAAAATTTAAAAACTATTTTGGCTCAGCATTTTAAAACTATTCGACGTATCCTTTTCATACTTCGCAAAAAGTGCGACCACTATACACTCTAGTAAATTATGATAAAAACGTTTCTACCTACTACCAGAGGCCTACGACAGGGGATAGTGAATGGTTGACCCTTCTCAAATTCTACGCCACTGGAGGAGATACTTTTTTAGTGCCATTTTTAGATTCTCCAATACTTTCTACGTAAATAATATACTCTTTATTGGTACAGATAAAGTCATTAGTTTTCGAGATATTTGAAGTTAAATATGAAACGGCACAGTTATTTTGATTAATTTATGATATGATTCATATGATTAAAAATTAAAAATTATTTGTACCCAATACTTTAAAACTATTTGGCGTATCCTTATCATACTTGGCAGAAAGTGTAGGTACTGTACACCCTACTAAATTAAGATAAATAAACGTTTCTAGCTACTACCAGAGGCGTACGACAGGGGATAGTGGCTGATTGACCCTTCCCAAATTCTACGCCACTGACGAAATTGCTATTTTAGTGTAATTTTTTGATTTTCCAATACTTTATATGTAAATAATATACTCTTCATTCGTAACGATAAAATGATTAGTTTTCGAGATATTTGAAATTAAAAATGAAGCGACACAATACATTAATCAAAATAACCGTGTCGTTTCATTTTTAACTTGAAAGATCTCGAAAACTAACGATTTTATCATTACGAATGAAGAGTAGATTATTTTCATAGAAAATATTGGAGAATCGAAAAATTGAACTAAAATGGCAATTTCGCCAGTGGCGTAGAATTTGGAAAGGGTCAACCTTTCACTTTCCCCCGTCGTACGCCTCTGGTAATAGCCAGAAGCGTTTGTTTAACATAATTTAGTAGTTTGTATAGTACAAATACTTAATGCCAAGTATGAAAAGGATACGTCGAATTGTATTAAAATGCTGAGCAAAAATAGTTTTTAAATTTTTAGATAAAACACCCTGTAAGTCAGTAAGGAACCACATTTTATATAAGTGTTTTAGGTTAAATCTTCGTATTTTGTGCTAAGCTTTCTCCAGTTACTATATGGACAATTATTAATGAAACACCCTGTATACGACTTTTTCGGTAAAATGATATTTAGCAAGTTATTCACGATCGAAATTGATGATTTCCTACATGAAAAATGCATGTTTTTTAGTGGATTTTCAAAAATAAATCTAAAATTATGCATTTTTACAAAAAAGTCATTAGAATCAAAAAGAAACCATTTAAATTAATGAATTGATTGGTGTCCTTTAAACTATTATAGCGATAACACTAATTAAGTTACAGCCTACTTAAAATCGGGGTTTTTTCGAATTAATCTTGAATCAAACATTTTATCATTAAATGAAGCAAGAAATGGAGATTTTTGGAAAAAAATTATAAAAAAATTTTTAAAGACTTTACTGATACCTTTAAAAGGTTCTACGATAAAAGTGATTTGGATAAAAAATGGCCGAGTTATTAAACAATCAAAACGATTATGTCGTTGAAAAAACAAAAAAATATTTACTTAAATCAGTGAATTTTCCACAAAAAAAAATTAACATCATTACATATACATTTAGCTTTATTTATAAACTGACTACGTTTTCTGAGATTTTAACCGGTTTATAATGCTTACATTTGAAAAAAAATTCAATTTAGTATTAAATTATTTTTTGATACTTTATAAATTTTTTCCATTTTTTCAAAATTACTTGAAAACTAAAAGAAATTTGAAAAATATATATTTACACTAAAATGTAATATTTTTCATACTGAAACTTTTTCAATTTTTTCAATGTCTCTATGATAAAAACTGAGTGAGATATTTATATTTTAAATTTGCACGTAAGTGTGAGAAGCAGTTTTATAAGCTTTTTGAATCGCATGCTTTAAAAATCAAAGACCTCCAGGAAGTTAAACTTTTGAGAACTTTAGCACTTACAATTCCCGACAAAATAAGCTTTGAAACAATGAGATATCTTAAAAATAACAGAAGTTATCGTTAAAAACCGTTAAGCTAATTAATGTTCAGCTTGCTATTAATCAATTTTTTTGGTTCGCGGGATCCAGTTCTATCCAGTAAGGTAACTTGTGAAGCGATAACGATTAATTTCAAAAGGGAACAACTTTATTTTGAGCGTAATTTGCTTACATTTAATACTAAAAATTTGAAAAATAAAAAAAAATTAAAATAAAACTTTCTTAAAAACTTCTGATAAATTTTCCCTAAAGAGTGCTTCATTTTTGGATATTTCACGTCGAAATGTTCGATTTGCTATTTCACGAATAAGGACCTACTTTCCATTAGCTACAACTGTGGTTCTACTAGCTTTCCAAACTTCATACATACACAGATTTTTTCAGTTATTCATAATCTATATTTCTGCTCGGAATATTTTTTCGATAAAATACTTAGTTTATCAGTTATTTGCGAAGAACCGTCTAACAACGTGGTTCATTTATTGAAAAATGAACATATTCACTCGCAAATAACTCGAAAAGTATTGACCTAGTGAAAAAACTGTATAGAACAAAAGTTGCTTAAAATTAGTCAGTTTATCAATTTCGGGACTTATGTTGTACCTATTTGTACCTATATTTTTCACCCCCGAGAAGGGGTGAAACTCACCCCAGGCCAAAAGTACGCATCGGTACTATATCAATTTTTTTCTTTGACTTATTAGCTAACTGAATGCCAAATTTCATGTCAACCCAAGCGGTTGTTTAAAATTCACAAATTTTGCAATATTTTACCGTGAGTGAATGATCTAATAAATGTCTTTGTAGGGGTAGTTTATTAGGGTTGAAAATATTAAATACTTAATACACTAAATTACTAACATAAAATAAAGTTTATTACTACAAAATGCATCATTACCTAATTTAAAGTTAAAAATTATTTTTTTAAACAAATTCTTATTAAGAGGGTAGTTTTTAACGGTTTAAAACTATAAAATACATTTAATTATGTAAAACAATCAAATTCCTATATTAATCATACTATTTAACATACCTACATATAATTTAGATTTAAATAACGCTTATAATAAAGATCGGATTATATGTTTTTTGCATATCGATAACCATCAAAGATACAATCAAACGCTTCAGGATGTGGACGAATTATGATAATTAAAGGCGTTTGACACTAATTTAATTTTACATATTTAGATTATTTTCGTTTTTTCTTAACATATTTTGATGGTTTGAACATATTTCCGACCGTTCGACATATTTTAGCATATTTTTAACATATTTTGGCATATTTTTAACATATTTTGGCATATTTTTAACATATTTTGGCATATTTTGACATATTTTTGGCTCTAAACAGCTTGACACAGTTAACCATCTAACAATGGTTAGGTTTATAAATGATGCTTTCATGAACTTTTTTCTTCCCCACATTGTTCCAACTAACAAAATCTTGCTTATGGTTTCCGATGCTGCGTCATACATGGTCAAAGCTGGCCAACAACTAAAAGTTTTATATCCCAATATATTTCATGTGACGTGTTTGGCACATGGTTTAAACAGAATGGCGGAAGAAATTAGAAATTAATTTCCTACAGTCAATAGTTTAATTAGCAACGTGAAGAAAATATTTTTAAAATCGCCTTTAAAGATTCAGATATACAGGGTGTCCAGAAACTCTACCGACAAACGAAGACAGGAGATTCCTCAGATAATTTTAAGACAATTTAACCCAATTCACCTAGTCCGAAAATGGTTCCTAAGGGAGCTAGAGCTCTTTGAAGATGGCGCCATGTAATTAGTTTTTCTTAAATACCTCCAGAACGTTTCTATCTAGAAAAACGAAAATTTTCATACATATTTACTTTCCAGAAATGAATCGATTTCATCCATTGCGAATTTCTAGTACCGGTCATAGGCGTTCGTTTTGGGTAGGGCAACAGTTATTTTATCGCATAACTTTTTTGTCTTCAACTTTTAAGCATTTTTGATACTGGATTATTAAATTGTGAAGTATTCCAGTACTAAAAGGTACTCTTACTTTAAGTCGGTGGGACACACCGTTTTCTAGAAAAATCGATTTGAAAGTTTTTAGATTTGGGAATTTGAAAAAAAAAATTGAAAAAAAATTGAAAAAATTTAAAAAAAAACGATGTGTTTTACCAACTTAAAGCAAAAGTATCTTTTAGTACTCTAATATCTCATAATTGAATAATCTAGTGTCAAAAATACTTAAAAATTAAAGGCAATAAAATTATGCTATAAAATAACTGTTGAACTACCCAAAACGGACGCCTATGACCGGTACTAGAAATTTGCCATTAATTAAATCGATTAATCTCTGGAATATAAATAAATGTACCCGTTTTCATCTTTCTAAATAGTTTTTTTTTTAATCTTTTTTTTTTTAATTCGAAGAACGAAAAATTTTCAAATTGATTTTTCTAGAAAACGACTTAAAGTAAGAGTACCTTTTAGTAATAGAATACCTCACAATTTAATAATTCAAAGTCAAAAATGCCTAAAAATTAAAGACAGAAAAGTTAGGCGATAAAATAACCGTTGCCCTACCCAAAACGGACGCCTATGACCGGTACTAGAAATTCGCAATGGAGGGAATCGATTCATTTCTGGAAAGTAAATTAGCATACCAATTTTCGTTTTTCTAAATAGAAGCGTTCTGGAGGTATTCAATAAAAACTAATTACATGACGCCATCTTCAAAGAGCTCTAGCTCCCTTAGGAAGCATTTTCGGACTAGGTGAATTGTCCTCCTGTCTTCGTTTGTCGGTACAGTTTCTGGACACCCTGTATAAAGAGAAATTACCAAATACTCCTTTGCCACCGGAGCCTATAATCACAAGTTGGGGAACATATTTAAAAGCTGCCTGTTTTTATGCGGAACATTTTCTCCCTATAAAAGAACTAATTTTATGTTTTAAAGAAACAAATATTGGTGCGATTTCAAAATGCAAATCAATTTTAGAAAACAGATCACTGCACAATGAGCTTTGTTTTGTTAAATCGAATTATAAATTTGTTTATAAAACCATCCTCAATTTTTAAACTGAGTCGTTTCCACTACAAGAGTCTATTAAATTCATAAATTTAAGGAAAACGCTGAAGAAGTTTCTGGAAATGTTGGACAATCAATAAATAAAAAATGTATTGAAACTTTACAAAAAAATAGTGATTCAAAATTATTATTACAGGAAGCAAACTAAATTATTTATGGCGATTTTGATGTTAATACGAATTTAAATGCGGAGATTGTCAATGTTTTAAAATTTGCACCAATCACATCAGTTGATGTTGAACAAAGCTTTTCAACAAACAAATTACTACTAACGGATAGGCGACTAAATTTTACTATTGAAAATATTGAAAAACATTTTATTGTGAATTGTTTTATAAGAAGGAATAAAATGTAGAAACGTAGGAAATAGTAATAGGTACTAGATAAGTATACATTAGTATATTTAGGTTAATTTTGTCAATATATTTACTTACCGTTATTTAATAAAACTTTTATACATTTTTTATTGCATATTTTCTTGTTACTTTAAAATGTTTTTCACGTATTCCACATATTTGGAACATACTTTAAGCTTTTAGGGAATATTTTCAACATATTTTACTCATATTTCAGACATATATATGCACATATTTTAGTCAAAACAGGAACATATAATCCGGTCTTTACTTATAATATATGCTGTTTTTATTTTTTGGTAAAAAAAGGGTAGTTTTCACCCCTTAAAAATAAAAAGCACACATTGTAGTCATATCACTTTTGAAGAGAAAGGCAAGATGAGCTTATTTGCAAAATTTCATCTAAATCGGAGCGGTTCTTTAGAATTTAGAAGTTTTGCAATATTTTACCGTTAAAGAACGTACTATAAACCATACGTGTTTACAACAAATACCCTGATCCTTCTTCTTTAATAGCTGATTAAAAAATTGTTTTACTTTCACACCGTTACCCATGAACCGTTTTCTAAACGATCTTGTTAAAAAATTGTGGACGGCTATGGTGTTCACCATCATTCAAACCGCACAAAAACTCACAAACAGAAACTCAGAAAAAAATTTACTTCTAAAAAAATTAACCTTATACAAACTACATTATAAAGTAGGCAAAAATCTGCATAAAATTTGCGTTTAAGAATTTAAAATTTCCTTTTTTTAATAATTATTTCTAGGTCAGTTGACGCAGACGCTAACTCCAGAATATTAAATATCAAGTGGTTGATGGTCAGCTCTGGAATATTTATATAGGGATTATATATTCGTGACAGTATTGCTCTGTCGAATAATCTGAAAATGTACGGTCAAATGAAGTATTTAAATTTGGGTCAATTTGCAATTTTAGACATAAAGCAAAAACGTGAGAGGATGGTTATTAATGATATTAAGTATTTAAATGAGCTAGACTATATTTTTTATACAGATGCTATAAAATGAGCAACTTCTCTCACTACTTACATACGAAAAACGAACAATTTCTCACGCAGTGAGAAAAGTCGGCCATTGCAGGAAGAAATATTTTTTCTCACGGATTGTCCTACGATATTCCATACATATGATCGTCGTTTCCATGATAACATGTACAATACAAACACAATTAATGTTATCAAACCAAATGTGTCAAAGCAAAACTTACCAGAAATTTCAAAGCTGTTTAAAAATAAATGTTAATTAGAATTTTAAATAAATAACGTATATAGATTTTAAGAATATTAAAAACTTTCCAATAAAATATATTCTCAGCGCTAATTTATTTTAATATTTTGTGTTTTCTAGTATTTCTCGTTGCTTACTTTATCCAGGACAAAACAGGGAAAATAAATATACACAAAATCATATAAATTGTATAGCTATTTTTTATTTATATTATATAGATATACCATAAATATAAGATTCAAATTCTATGCTAAAATTTATTCTGTTGAAAAAATGTCTTATCTATTAAAAAAACTTTAATTCTACTGTCTCCTTTTTTTAACCAAAATTCATTCAAATGATTCGGTAGACTGTTCTTATTATTATATAAAAAAAACAAAATTTAATTTTCACTTTTTAAATAGATTATTTATTATATCCTCTATGAATTTATAAATGAATAAATTATGCTGTAAAACTGTTGGGTTAACAAAAACCAAATATGGTATGTAATATAAAACAACTCTCTCTTTTCACAAATAATCTGACTAACCTTTTCTATCTTCTTTACTTCTTCTCATGGATTGTGTAGTCCTTGGTTGTTCCACAACGTGCTCCTCTGATGCTGCGACTGTCCTTCCCCTTCAAACTGTTTCACAAACAAAACCAGCACTCGCTCGAATTCTTTCCTTAATTATACTCCAGGGAAATAAGGTTTTTGTCGGGACACTTGAGCAGCCAGGTTGCAAATGGGTTTTTTGGGTACTATATACCTAATACATTATACATACAACAATGCCCGTCACAGTTCGGACGAGAATTTTAGTTATTAACAAATAAGGGTCAAAAATGGCAGTTTTTTCGTTTAAATCGCTACAGGTAAAAATAGGATAATTAAATATCTTATTTATAGTATTCTTCTTTTAGTAGATGAGCCAGTGTTTAAAACGGCAGTTTTTTAATTTTGTTCCGATCATTTGTTGCTTCGAAAATTCCAAAATAAAACTAAAATTTTGAAAATAAAAAATTTGCTATAACTTTCGCGAAAGTGACCTTACGACTTTTATATTTCACAAAAAGTTGAGTCAAAGATTTCATATACTGCACAAAAAATTATAAGACGATTCGTCGATTAGTTTAAATTTTATTCAATTTGTTTATCCCAAAGAGTTTTTTTTTTTTGTAATGTTATTGTTCATAAAATAATAATTATACAGAAATTCTGTGATAACCACATGAAATAACAATAGTCTTGTTTTCAAATTATTGAAGAAAATCATTAAAAATAATTTTTGTCACTACGAAAACATTTTACTAAAGTAGAGTCATTTTTGGTTTGAAAACTATTTGAATAGCGTTGTTAATATTGACTGTAGAGTAAATTTACCTTGGGATTTCAAAAGCTGGTATCTTTACACAAATTTTCAAAAAAAAACTTTTCGCCTATGTTAATTACGGTCAAAGTTAGCCACTTTTATTATTTAAATCACAGTTACTTCAATATACATAAAATTCTCCTGTAACAGTGTTAGTTACCATACTACTCCGAAACGGCTTGGCCGATTTTAATGAAATTTTACAAGTGTATCCTATGGGACTGAGAATAGGTTTTAATCTATTTTTCATATCCATAAGTTATAAGGGGGGTTGCGCCCCTGACATTTTTTTAAATTTTTTTGGACAAAATTGTCTATCTTAATTTTGTATGATGTAGGATTAAAAAATACATACAACCCTTAATTTACACTTTTCCATCACCAACCCCTATTTGTTAATACCCATCTATATATTTACATCTATAAAATTCTCCTGTCACAGTGTTAGTTGTCATACTCCTCCGAGGCCGCTTGACCGATTTTTATGAAATTATGTTTGAATATTCGGTAGGTCTTAGAATCGGTCGTAATCTATTTTTCATATCCCTGAGTGATAAGGGGAAATCCCCCTAACATTTTGAAATGTTAGGTGGATATTTACGTACATAACGTAATCTACAAGACTACGAGTACATACAATTTTAAAAAAAAATTATGATCAAAATCCATCAACAAGCTCGGGAGATATTAATCGCAACATATGTTTGAAGAATCAGTTTCATTTTTTGAGTGCACGGATTTTAATAATTCATTTCCACCGATCACAAATCGATTTCGTTAGAACGTTATTTATAAAGCTTTATTATCAACTCTGTTAAAGTTTAAAGTTTACTCAAACTTTTACACATAAACTATATACCTTCAACTTCGAAATGGCGCTAGTTGGGTTGCTTAATTGTTATAAACAAAGTAGCTGTCAATTAAATAAAAAAAGTGGCTAACTTTGACTGTAATTAACCTAGGCAAAAAGTGTTTTTTTGAAAATTCGTATAAAGATACCCTCTTTTCAATTCCTAAAGTAGTTTTAATGTACAGTGTACAGTCAATATTAACAAAATTATTCAAATTGTTTATGAACTAAAAATGACCCTACTTTGGTAAAATGTTTTCGGAACGATAAAAATGACTTTTTAATGATTTTTAAAAAATACTTTGAAATCATGACTTTTCTTCTTTCATGTGGTTTTCACAGAATTGCTATTACATTACCATTTTCTGAACAATAATATTGCGAAAAAAAAGCTCAGTGGGATAAACAAATTGAATAAAATTTAAACTAATTAACGAATCGCCTTAAAATTGTTTGTGCATTATACGGACTATTTGACTCAACTTTTTGTGCAATATGAAAGTCTTAAGGTCATTTTCACAAAAGTTATAGCAATTTTGTTTAGTTTATTTTGCAATTTCTGAAGCAACAAATGATCGAACCGAAATTAAAAAACTACCATTTTAAACCTTGGCTCATCTGCTAAAAGAATAATAGTATAAATAAGATATTTAATTACCCTATTTTTGCCCGTAGCGATTTAAACGAAAAAACTGTCATTTTTGACACTTATTTGTTAGTAACTAAACTTATCGTCCGAACTGTGACGGGCATTTTTGTATGTATAATGTATTAGGTATATAGTACCCAAAAAACCCATTTGCAACCTGGCTGCTCAAGTGTCCGGAACATGGTATATTTTTGCCTTATTTCCCTGGAGTATTAAGTCTCTGACTGGATACAAACAATATCAATATTTATAATTCCAAAATTTCTTCGCTCAGCTCGATATCTCGTGCAAGTTGATATAAACCGGCTACTCGTTCCAGATAGAAACTGGAATCTATTCAGACACAAGGAGTTTGTACTTTTCGACTTGATCACGATTTCGTCTCAAACACGAATCTGCTTCCACGGCCAACAAATTAACCACTTTACACAAAAATACTACTTTCGAACTGGACTGGTTGCTTCCGATTTTAATTACACAGTGAATTCTTTTTCCCTCACCAATCCGAAAATCAACCACTCTATTCTCCCTTTATCGATCTCCTTGCCAATGACAAGCATTCTCCATACATCATATCCCTACTTTTTTTTTCTTAAGAACAAAAATAATATTGTATACAAATTTTATGTCTTGTCAATTTCCAATAGATATTAAAATTAAATTTTACTTACATTCTAGAAAAACCCTCTATTCCAAACTAATTAAAATTGTTTACCATCGTTTTTTTCAAGGACACCATTTAGAAACATTGTATATTGTTCACTCCAACACGGCACATTAACTTTTTAAAACGACCGTATTTTAGTTCATTGTTTTGAAATGTATAAATCCGTTCGTAGAAACTTTACCACTTGACTTTTACTCTTCCACGAATCACTGCTTACGGCTAAATTATTTTATTTACCAATTATGGTCATTTACAGGGCGACGAAAATTGACGATCTCGTGGTCTTTGACATAAAATTAATTCCCTACATTCTCCCCATAAAAATTATTTAACAATATATTTTAAGAATATTAAATTACCTACATGTGTATTCAATTTATGCATGTAATATACCTAAAAGCACCTAAATTATTTAATTTTGAAGTTTGAACTCTTAACAAAACCGCATTCATAGAAAAAATACAGTGTACAACACATGAGAAAATGACGTATTTCTCCCTCGCTTGATTTGTGGCACTCGCCTGGTGCCTCGGTTGGTGCCAACAAACTTCTACGCTCGTGAGAAATATGTCTTTTTTCTCACTTGTTGTACAATATACTATTACTTTGATTTTATTTCAAAAGTTATAAGTTAGATTTAACATTATCGCTTATTATTTCATTGCCCATTATCAGATAACAAAAAAATAAAGAGACGAAATATTAGACCATTACCCCTAAGTGCGCCAATGATGAATATAAAATTATTCTTAATTGATATTCCTGCATCGTACTTACTGATAACGACCAAATAGTCAGAAATATCTATTTGCGGTTGCCTTTTATATTTTTATTTATTTTTATTTTTTTTTTTCACATTGCGAGTTTTTTGCCAATAATTTTTCCTTGCCTATGTTTATACTTTACATCCTACAAGGAAAAATATTTGGAAAGCGAGGTGCAAGAAAACGAGAACATCTTGGTTAAAAAAACCTAAGAACCTGGTTTGATACAATATCTAGGTACTTTTTCAACCCACTCAACAACATGATTTCATGTAGAGTGTATTATGAACAATACAGAGTCAAATTTTGAAATTACGTAATATAACGTATTCACTCACTTTTTTTACTTTATTATTTTTTTAATTATATTGATGATTTATGTAATTTTAGTATACTGTGTTTGTTATTGTTTTGTTTTCATGACTTTTTGTAAGCTTTGTCGATATCATTTTACAATTGTTAATGATAATAGAGCATATTTCTACTCTGTTCTATTCTATTTTAGTCTATTCTATTTTATTCTATTCTATTCTATTCTATTCTATTCTATTCTATTCTATTCTATTCTATTCTATTCTATTCTATTCTATTCTATTCTATTCTATTCTATTCTATTCTATTCTATTCTGTTCTATTCTGTTCTATTCTGTTCTATTCTGTTCTATTCTATTCTATTCTATTCTATTCTATTCTATTCTATTCTATTCTATTCTATTCTATTCTATTCTATTCTATTCTATTCTATTCTATTCTATTCTATTCTATTCTATTCTATTCTATTCTATTCTATTCTATTCTATTCTATTCTATTCTATTCTATTCTATTCTATTCTATTCTATTCTATTCTATTCTATTCTATTCTATTCTATTCTATTCTATTCTATTCTATTCTATTCTATTCTATTCTATTCTATTCTATTCTATTCTATTCTATTCTATTCTATTCTATTCTATTCTATTCTATTCTATTCTATTCTATTCTATTCTATTCTATTCTATTCTATTCTATTCTATTCTATTCTATTCTATTCTATTCTATTCTATTCTATTCTATTCTATTCTATTCTATTCTATTCTATTCTATTCTATTCTATTCTATTCTATTCTATTCTATTCTATTCTATTCTATTCTATTCTATTCTATTCTATTATATTATATTATATTATATTATATTATATTATATTATATTATATTATATTATATTATATTATATTATATTCTATTCTATTCTATTCTATTCTATTCTATTCTATTCTATTCTATTCTATTCTATTCTATTCTATTCTATTCTATTCTATTCTATTCTATACTCATGGCATAAAATTGTTTGTGTTCTCATTTTAGAAAATAAAAAAACTAGGATACATCAACTTTTAAATTCAAATGGGCGCTGTGGAAATAAAAATTTAAATAGACAGTGTGATTTTTGACACATTTTAACTCTGTAGAAGACGCCTGACAAAAATTTACACGAATGGGCTCGTTGGGTCTGAGATACCCAGACGAATTATGTATCATGTTTCGGAATCGGTGTCTATTTCCAATATTAGAAAAACGCCATCCGCTTAAAACTACCAAAGTAAAGTAAACTTTACCCAAAAGCAACATCCTGAAACATTTTAATATTTAATAAACAGCAAAAATATAGAAAAACTTAAAAACCACCCTGATTGATCAACAGGAACTAAACATTTAGGAGTTTTTTTTGTATAAAACAGCAACGGTAAACACATTACACTGATACAACGACGACGTGAGTAGAATTTTTATATTTTTATTCTTTATGGGATATAAAAGATTTATTGCCACGCAGGTTGAATGTTTTTATTCTGTTCTTCCTTTAGTTATTGACAGATAAGAAACGTTGTTTTAAATCAAATATATTATTTTGACTAAAACAGTGTATGCAGCATGAAAGTTAAACCTACTATTTTAGGGGTATGTCTAAATAACTGCCTTTAGTAACATTATCATTCCATAAAAGGAACACAAAACATGAACTACAAAATTACACTTCCCTAACTTATGTAATTTAAACACTAAAACTCTACACTCACGGTTGTTGCACCATACCATACTCCCCAAAATACCTCAATAAAATTTTTACAATTTTTGACAAAACAAAGAAAATCGAAAAAAAAAATTTTTATTTATATCTACATATATTATGTATATTGCAATAATACCTATATTAAGTATAATGAAATGTTAACTCTAAAACAATCAAATTAAAAATTAATGTTCCTTTCTGTAAATCCATGGCATATCAGTTTACAAAAAGAAATAATATGGTGCTTTATAAGAGGTCAAAAAGAGGAGATGGAAAAATTTAAAGCCCGAAAACATCAAAAATGTGTATAGATTGACTATCTTAAAAATTTATCTACAGAGGAACAACAAATGACGTTGGAACCACAAATATCAGAAATTAGCATAAACGAGTAAGTTCACGTAAGCAAACAAGTAGTACAATACGTGTAAAAAATATTTGAAGAATTAAAAGCTGCAGGTAAAAGTGGGATACCTAAGTATGGAGGACAAGTAAGATAATCCTATTGTACAAAAGTACCAAAAGGGTGGTCAGGAACAACCAGAAAACTACAAAGATGTCATTTTGTTAAGTACCCCGAGTACCTTGAAGCCTACAACTTAAATTTTGCAAGAATGAATAAATCAGCAGATAAACTTTTCAGATAGGCAAAAAAGACTCTAAGGTAAGGGAAGGTCCTGTATGGATGCAATATTCATCCTAAACAGACTATTACAGAGAATTTGTTAGAAAACTAATATACAGTGCGCTGGAATAAGTGTTACCCCCCATATTAACTCATTTATTTCTAGCACATAAGCACAACGCTCAAACAGGTCGATTTTTAAAATAATCATAGTATATCGATACATTTTTGGCAAAGTAACGTAAGTGACATTTTTGGCGAAAATCATGTTTTTTCATTAAACTAACGCTATTAGTGTTTAGAAGGTACTGCCAAAATGTAATAAGCCTAGAATTACTTTAAACCTTTTTTTTTAATCTTTTAAAAACGTATGTCCAGAATTGTTTTAATCATACCCGCAAAAGAAACGCAACTTTAGCACTATTTCCATAATAATAACGTAAGCAAACGTCGTTTACCGCCATAATAACGTAAGTACCGGTCGGATTCTGTTACTTACGTCAGATTTTCGCAGTCAGTGTTTGGCTTACGACAGTGACAGATTCGTGCTACAATCGACTAAATTATTGATTTTAGGTAAGTTATAACGAAAAACATGTATTTGTAGTTATTTCAAAAAACTCTAAAACCTTAACTAACATTATGAACCTGTAAAACTCCATTTCATATTTAATTTCGTTTATTTATTACAAATTATTTTGACATAACCTAAAAAAAAATTCGGTTGAATTGTTTGTTAAAAAATCTTTGTAAATTTTGATATAAAATATAAACTGTTTGTGAAAAAAATAAGTTTAAAATTGTAAAATTATCAATTTGAACTCTTGTATCTAGAAAACGGTTAGAAATAAAGAAATACTGCTTGCATGTTTCTATTCTGATTTGCATAGAATATTCAGTGCAGTCACTTAAGGTTTTTACCTCTGATTTCGTTGAGCCTTCATCGATTTTCATGAACATTGGTGAGTAGTTAGAGGATACCTCAAGGAATAAAGGTGACATGATGCAAACTTGCGCTTTTACCCTGGGGGTGGATGCTACCCCTTCTCGGGGGTGAAATTATTTTATTAAAAATGATACCATAAGTCGATAGAGGGACAAATTCTAAGCCAAATTTGTTATATAACGTTATTAAAATAAATCAATACATTTTGAGTTATTAAATAAATATCAAAGATTTTATTTTTTTCGTAAAAAATGCCTGTTTTAAAGTTGTTTTTCACGTATAACTCAAAAACTATAAGCTTTTACAAAAAACTTATTATTGACGAAATTGAAGATAATAAAAAACTAAATACACACCCCTTACATAAAGAACTAAACTAACGTTAATTCAAAGTGAGTTCTGGGTAATTGAGTGTATATTATTTTCGACGAGTACTCAAATCTAAGCATTCAAGCTTAAATAACGGGAAAACGATGCACTTTATAAAATCTGCAAAGCACTTGTCAAAGTACTTCGTAATACCTATCAAATGAGCTGCAGAAGAACTTAATAGCTTTGAAATTAATCAAGTTATGATGAAAAGAAGAGAACCCTTTCGAATTTTTTAGAAAAAAGTTTATTAAGAACACTTGTTTAGAACTGAATTTTATTTACCATTTATGCCTTACCGACACTTGATCACTGCCTAGATATTTTTAAGCTAAACTACTGTTAATAAACTACAAATAAAAAAATGAATACGTAATTGCAGATTATCCTAAAGCGTTTGTTTTTTTAAGGTCGAAAGCGACAAGAAATGGTCGTTTGTGAACCTGAAAAAATTTATAAGCAACTGCTTCCAATATCCGAATTGAAAAAAAGGGATCTGGAAAAACTCTGCAAAAATAATCTCATACCTGCCAGGTTTCATGATGTATATTTTAAATTAAAATGTAAGTCTTCTCTTCAAGATGAGTTAGCAGAGACTGATGCAAAGGATGACACTGATGATGAAGCCTCCAAAACTTAATAAAAAAGATTATGTATTTAGTTTATTATGTATTTACTAGCAAGAATTTAATATTTCCTTTAGTTTTTTTTTTCATCTAGCTATATAAATTCACTTAAATAAATATCAGATTGTTGTAACGTTATTATAATAAACGATTGTTTGTAATTCTTTCCAAATTACTTTAACTGCTACAATTTCCCGCCAAAGTGACGTATGTGTGTGCTTACGTTACATTTTTTATCAAGACTCAAGATTTTAGAACCCGTAAAGTAACTTAAGTATCAATTAACCGCTAAAACTATACAAAAACTTTAAAAAATATTGTTCTTTATTAAAGTGTAGACCTCAAAAAACACCCTGGTAAATTTTGTATAATTTAAATAAGCTTAACCAGGTTAAATTAAAAACGTGGTTTTTCTACAAAAACGTTTTTGGTGACTTACGTTACTATGCCAAAAGTGTATCGATATTATACCGTCAATGCTTCGAACTTTACGCGATCCCTCTTCAGGTGACAGGCATAACTTTGATTTTTTTTAATGGGAAAGTGCATCATGTGACACATTGTTTAAAAGCTTCTGAAATAGTGATTACAACAATTTATAACACTTGCGTAAAATTTCGGTGCAATGCTTTTAAATGCATCAATTTTTTTCGAATCCTGAGAAAACTAATAAGTATTTTTGAAAAATTTAAAAGCAGAATGAAAGACCCTTGGAATAAACAAAAAGTTTCTTTTGAATGATATTTGAAATTAAAAGTCATACTAAATTTTCTCTTCGTTTTCAACCCTGTAACTTATTAAAATAGACATTATGGAAGTTTTTAGGGACTTTCGGTCCTCGTTAATAATGTAATCGTTCATTCTGCCTTTAAATTCTTCAAAAATTTTTATTAGTTTTCTCAAGACTAAAAAAAAATTAATGCATTTAAAAAGCATTGGACCGAAATTTTACGCAAGTATTATACATTTTTGTAATCAGTATTTCATAAGCTTTTAAATAATGTGCCACATGATGCACTTTCCCATTTAAAAAAATTAAAGTTATGACTGTCACCTGAAGAGAAATCACGTAAAGTTCGAAACGTTGATGCTATGATTGATGCTATAATATACTATGTGTCACATGATGTTCTTTCCCATTAAAAAAATTAAAGTTATGACTGTCACCTGAAGAGAAATCACGTAAAGTTCGAAACATTGATGCTATGATTGATGCTATAATATACTATGTGTCACATGATGTTCTTTCCCATTAAAAAAATCAAAGTTATGACTGTCATCTGAAGAGGAATCGCGTAAAGTTCGAAACATTGATGCTATGATTGATGCTATAATATACTATGTGTCACATGATGTTCTTTCCCATTAAAAAAATTAAAGTTATGACTGTCACCTGAAGAGAAATCACGTAAAGTTCGAAACATTGATGCTATGATTGATGCTATAATATACTATGTGTCACATGATGTTCTTTCCCATTAAAAAAATCAAAGTTATGACTGTCATCTGAAGAGGAATCGCGTAAAGTTCGAAACATTGATGCTATGATTGATGCTGTAATATACTATGTGTCACATGATGTTCTTTCCCATTAAAAAAATTAAAGTTATGACTGTCACCTGAAGAGAAATCACGTAAAGTTCGAAACATTGATGCTATGATTGATGCTATAATATACTATGTGTCACTTGATGTTCTTTCCCATTAAAAAAAATCAAAGTTATGACTGTCACCTGAAGAGAAATCACGTAAAGTTCGAAACATTGATGCTATGATTGATGCTATAATATACTATGTGTCACATGATGTTCTTTCCCATTAAAAAAATCAAAGTTATGACTGTCATCTGAAGAGGAATCGCGTAAAGTTCGAAACATTGATGCTATGATTGATGCTATAATATACTATGTGTCACATGATGTTCTTTCCCATTAAAAAAATTAAAGTTATGACTGTCACCTGAAGAGAAATCACGTAAAGTTCGAAACATTGATGCTATGATTGATGCTATAATATACTATGTGTCACTTGATGTTCTTTCCCATTAAAAAAAATCAAAGTTATGACTGTCACCTGAAGAGAAATCACGTAAAGTTCGAAACATTGATGCTATGATTGATGCTATAATATACTATGTGTCACATGATGTTCTTTCCCATTAAAAAAATTAAAGTTATGACTGTCACCTGAAGAGAAATCACGTAAAGTTCGAAACATTGATGCTATGATTGATGCTATAATATACTATGTGTCACTTGATGTTCTTTCCCATTAAAAAAAATCAAAGTTATGACTGTCACCTGAAGAGAAATCACGTAAAGTTCGAAACATTGATGCTATGATTGATGCTATAATATACTATGTGTCACTTGATGTTCTTTCCCATTAAAAAAAATCAAAGTTATGACTGTCACCTGAAGAGAAATCACGTAAAGTTCGAAACATTGATGCTATGATTGATGCTATAATATACTATGTGTCACTTGATGTTCTTTCCCATTAAAAAAAATCAAAGTTATGACTGTCATCTGAAGAGGGATCGCATAAAGTTTGAAAAATTGTTATTTTAAAAATCCACCTGTCCAAGCGATTTGTTAATGTTCTAAAAATAAATGAGTTAATACCGGGGGGTGGGGGGTTAACACTTATTCCAGCGCATTGTATATAGTGGCTAAACACCCCTTTAAAAATTACGCCGCTTAAGCTCTCTAGTCTTTGTTTTGAGGTAGATCACTCCTCATGTTCTTTATTTAATTTTCTCGGTTATTTTTATCCACTGTTTCCTATTTCTGGTTTTTTTCTTTCCGTTGTCTTATACCTGCCTTGTTGAGATCATTAATTTACTACTTCTTGTAACCATGTAGATCTTGGTTTTCCACAATTGGTTTTACCAATCCATCAAGACATACCAGACATCTCAAAAGAGCACCAGCGACTGAGATCTAGAAATCCTCCATAGTCCGTTCTTTAACGGTAAAATATTGCAAAACCTCTAAATTTTAAACAACCGCTTAGATTGACATGAAATTTGGCATACACATAGCTAACAAGTCAAAGAAAAAAAGTGATATTGTGCCGATATGTACTTTTGCCTTGGGGGTGATTTTCACCCCCTCTTGGGGGTGAAAAAATATTCGGCCAAAGAAAGTCAGGAAATGGATAAACTGGCTAATTTTAAGTAACTTTTGTCCTATAGAGTTTTTTTACTAAGTCAATACTTTTCGAGTTATTTGGCAGTGAATATGTTCATTTTTTCAACAAAATAACCACGCTTTTAGACGGTTTTTCGAAAATAACTCAAATAATAAGTATTTTGTCGAAAAAAATTTGTAGCAAAAATATAGCCTGTAAAAAATTTTAAAAATGGTGCGTACATCACGTCTCTACACCTAGTAGAAGCAGAGTTATAACTAATGAAAAATAGGTTCATATTCGTCAAATTCCAAATGGAATAATTTAACGTGAAATACCCAAAAATGAAGCACATTTCGGGGAAAACTCATTAAAACTTATTTAAAGTGTTTAAAAAAAGCTTCATTTTTGTTTTATAAAAAAAATTTCTAGCATCAAAATTAAACAAGTTACGCTCAAAATAAAGTTAGTCCCTTTTTGGTTTTGGTAAAAAAATCGAGAAAATCACCCCCTAATTATTATCTTAAATGAACTTAATCGTTACGACTTCACAAGTTTCTTGACTCGTGTATATATTGTTTATATGATCTGTAAGTTTCATCGGTTCAAAGTCCTTATTATTGAAAGGGCTGTAGTTAAAATGGGTTGAACGAGTCACTGATCACGAATGTATGCAAATTTAGAAACACCAAATCTTAATCAATTTTTGTCTAACAGAAAAACAAAAAAATACGTGATATTCAGAAAAGCAAATCTGACTTTTTTTGTTTTTCGAGATTTTTGGTATCTCTAACAATTTTTAAGTTATTTTGAAAAAAAGCATATTTTTCAAAATTTAAATTTTTAAAAATTTTACTTTGAAACCAAATTTTTTCAAAAATAAGCACTTTGAATCGATGAAACTTACAGATCATATAAACACAACATAAGTAAAATAATTTGTGGAGCGGTAACGACTAAATTCATTTAAGTTGCTAATTAGCGGTTGGTTTTCCCGATTTTTTTTTGCAAAAACAAAAGGGACCAACTTTATTTTGAGCCCAACTTGCTTAAATTTAATGCTAGAAACTTTTGTAAATACATAAATAAAGATTTTTTTAAACACTTTAAAAAAGTTAAAATGGGTTTTCCCCAAAAAGTGCTAAATTTTTTGGATATTTCACGTCGAAATATTCTATTTGAAATTTGGTGAATATGAATCTATTTTTCATTGGCTGTAACTCTGGTTCTATGAGATCCAGAGACCTAACGCGTACACCATTTTTTTACTTTTTTATAGGCTATATTTTTGCTAAGAACGTTTTTTCGACAAAATACTTACTTTTTGAGTTATTTGCGAAAAGCTGTCTAAAAATGTGGTTACTTTGTTGAAAAATGAACATATTCACTCGCAAATAACTCGAAAAGTGTTGACTTGGCGAAAAAGCTCTATCGAACAAAAGTTACTTAAAATTAGTCAGTTTACCCATGTTCGGACTTATTTTGGACATATATTTTTTCACCCCCAAGAGGGGGTGAAAGTCACCCCCAGGGCAAAAGCACACATCGGCACAATATCACTTTTTTTCTTTGACATGTAAGCTATGCGCATGCCAAATTTCATGTCAATCCAAGCGGTTCTTTAAAATGTAGAGCAAAAACCGTGAAAGAATGGACTACCAGTCAGATCTGCCCGAAAAATTGGCGATTCCTATGATATACAGAGGCAATGGTCCACCAGATGGATGCTAACAATAGCAGCAGACTATATTCAGATATCCACCCCAACTCAGGGTTTCATCGGATCAAATCTGCCCCGGTCCACCTTAGTCCTGTCGCCAGGGGGGGTACAACGGCCTCGTTAATTCAGATGGACTTACTCAAGTTTTTTTTATGTATTTTGACCCGTAGAACACAAATTTTTTGGGTAACAGTTGATCCGAATGTCGATAAGATTGTTATAGACCAAGAACTTGAGGAATCAAATAACAGCGATTTTTGGCAAAACAAAACAATATTTTGTATTTTTTGGGCCATTTTAAGTAAAAAATATTTCTACAAGTTTTTTCGTAGGATGCACAGTTTTCGAGATAAACGCGGTTGAACTTTAAAAAAATCGAAAAATTGCAATTTTTGAACCCGAATAACTTTTGATTAAAAAATAAAATAGCAAGTCTGCTTACCGCATTTGAAAGTTTAAGTCAAATTATATCGGTTTTGATTATTTGCATTGGTAAAAATTTATTTTTTTATTGTTTAACAAAGCTATAAACACGTAGGGTTTCCCGTGCTTTTACATGCGTTTTAACGCATGTAACGTAGAAATAGTCTTGATTTCACTAGTACCTATTCTACCTACTCGTTCGATTTTAAATGAGAAATCATAGAAACATCACTCACGCACTAGTTGTTTGTAGCTTTGTTTAACAATAACACAATAAATTTTTAGCAATGCAAATAATCAAAACCGACATAATTTGACTTGAACTTTCAAAGGCGCTAAGCAGAATTGCTATTTTATTTTTTAATCAAAAGTTATTCGGGTTTAAAAATTGCAGTTTTTCGATTTTTTCAAAGTTCAACCGCGTTTATCTCGAAAACTGTGCATTCTACTAAAAAACTTGTAGAAATATTTTTTGCTTAAAATGACCCAAAAAATACAAAATATTGTTTTGTTTTGCCAAAAATCGCTGTTATTTGATTCCTCAAGTTCTTGGTCTATAACAATCTTATCGACATCCGGATCAACTGTTACCCAAAAAATTCGTGTTCTACGGGTCAAAATACATAAAAAAAACTTGGGTAAGTCCATCTGAATTAACGAGGCCGTTGTACCCCCCCTGGCGACAGGACTACCTGGGCGAGGCTTAATCGCATACGTACCGGATATCGTAAATGTGCTGATTCTCTGTTCGAATGGGGTCGTGCGGAAAGAAAGTCCACAGTGCGATTGCGGATCACCTAGACAGACCATAAGCCATTGTGTTTCAAACTGCCTAAATCGTGAATACCTTGGAAACTTCCAGGAGTTTGTTTAATGCTCCCCAGAAGCAATTGAATGGCAATGTAAATTGGAAATTAACATTTATGTTTATTTATTATATTTTAGGGTTTGAATAATATACTATATTTGTGTATTTATTGTGAAATATTTATATGTGAAAATCCGTACTCTAAATAAAAACTAAATAAATAAGAGCAAGCATACGATTAAAATACTCCGTAGAGTTTTGTATTAGGCTCTAATATAAATAAGATAGACTATCTAGGTGAGTAAGAAAAATTGTGAAGGGTATAATATGATAAAGTATACATAAATAATAATAAATGACAAATGAAAATATTTCAGCTCATTCAAATCGTTTTTCTTTCCAGTCCTTAAATGTTATTCTTTTCTGTTCTATGTAGTATAAACAATGAACGATGTGATATTGCATCAACAAAATGGATCGATATAGATTTCAAATAGTTCAAAACGTGCTACGAATACCGACTAGCGCTCAGTAGTTTGTTACGAATTTAATATTACATAAAGCTCTTTGTGTAAGTGTACTAACTAATCAAAACGTCAAAGTGCATCCTAATGCCCTTGCAAGTAGAATTATGGATATCTAAATAACATGAAATACAGCGATTCCAGCTAATGGACAAACTCCATTGATATAAAATATAAAAATTCAGTTTAATTAGACTGAATTTAATACTTTGACTGCGAGTATATATTTAAAAGCCATTACCATGGGTGCAACGTGTTTTTTATGAAAAGGTATATAGTCCGTTCTTTAACGGTAAAATATTGCAAAATCTCTAAATTTTAAAGAACCGCTTGGATTGACATGAAATTTGGCATACGCATAGCTAACAAGTCAAACAAAAAAAGTGATATTGTGCCGATATGTGCTTTTACCCTGGGGGTGGTTTTCACCCCTTCTTGTGGATGAAAAAATATTCTTCCAAAAAAAGTCAGGAAATGGATAAACTGGCTAAGTTTAAGTCACTTTTGTTCTATAGAGTTTTTTCACTAAGTCAATACTTTTCGAGTTATTTAGCAGTGAATATGTTCATTTTTTCAACAAAATAATCACGCTTTTAGACGGTTTTTCGCAAATAACTCAAATAGTAAGTATTTTGTCGAAAAAACTTTCTTAACAAAAATATAGCCTGTAAAAAATTTTAAAAAAATGGTGTATACACCACGTCTCTACACCTAGTACAAGCAGAGTTATAGCTAATGAAAAATAGGTTCATATTCGTCAAATTCCAAATGGAATACTTTAACGTGAAATAACCAAAAATGAAGCACATTTCGGGGAAAACTCATTACAACTTATTTAAAGTGTTTAAAAAAAGGTTCATTTTTTGTTTTTAAAAAAAAAAATTCTAGCATCAAAATTAAACAAGTCACGCTCAAAATAAAGTTAGTCCCTTTTGGTTTTGATAAAAAAATCAAGAAAATCTCCCCCTAATTAGTATTTTAAATGAACTAAACCGTTACGACCTCACAAGTTTCTTGACTCGTGTATATATTGTTTATATGATCTGTAAGTTTCATCGGTTCAAAGTCCTTACTATTGAAAGGACTGTAGTTAAAAGGGGTTGAACGAGCCACTGATCACGAATGTATGCAAATTTAGAAGCACCAAATCTTAATAAATTTTTGTCTAACAGAAAAACAAAAAAATACATGTTCAGAAAAGCAAATCTGACTTTTTTTTGTCTTCCGAGATTTTTGGTATCTCTAACAATTTTTAAGTTATTTTGAAAAAAAGCATATTTTTCAAAATTTAAATTTTTAAAAATTTTATTTTCAATCAAAATTTTTCCAAAAATATGCACTTTGAATCGATGACAACATAAGTATAATAATTTGTGGAGCGGTAACGATTAATTTCATTTAAGTTGCTACTTAGGGGTTGGTCTTCCCGATTTTTTTTTTGCAAAAACAAAAGGGACCAAATTTATTTTTAGCGTAACTTGCTTAAATTTAATGTTAGAAACATTTTGTAAAAACAAAAATAAAGATTTTTTTAAACACTTTAAAAAAGTTATTATGGGTTTTTCCCTAAAAGTGCTTAATTTTTTGGATATTTCACGTCGAAGTATTCTATTTGAAATTTGGTGAATATGAATCTATTTTTCATTGGCTATAACTCTAGTTCTACGAGATCCAGAGACCTAACGCATACACCATTTTTTTACTTTTTTATAGACTATATTTTTGCTAAGAACGTTTTCTTTTGACAAAATACTTACTTTTTGAGTTATTTGCGAAAAACCGTCAAAAAAATGTGGTTATTTTGTTGAAAAATGAACATATTCACTCGCAAATAACTCGAAAAGTGTTGAGTTGGCGAAAAAGCTCTATAAAACACAAGTTACTTGAAATTAGTTAGTTTACCTATTTCCGGGCTTATTTTGGACATATATTTTTTCACCCCCAAGAGGGGGTGAAAGTCGCCCCCAGGGCAAAAGATCACATCGGCAGTATATCACTTTTTTTTCTTTGACATGCAATCTATACGCATGCCAAATTTCATGTCAATCGAAGCGGTTCTTTAAAATATAGAGCAAAAACCGTGAAAGAATGGACTAATAAAGTAGTGGTTAAGTTATAAGTACCCATAGTGGAGGATCAGATATAAGGTGGAGCTTCACCTAGCTCTTTATCGGATAAAAATTATTGGATACCTAATTTATGTAGTATGTTCACTATTAAAAAATACAAGGGGTGAACGTTCTACTTTTGTTCTAACTATAATTAATTAATAATTAAAAAATTACTTGTTTTAAGAAGAAGACGGTTTATGCTTTCTTTCGATTCAGAGAGATGCACAATCCCCAGGCAACTGTTTCTGTCATTACAGACTTCTTCACTAGAACTAGCGTGCACACCTCTGAAGCAAAACAAAGCCAAACCATCTATTTGTGTAGAATTTTAAAGATAATTCAGAATCCGTTCTGGGACGCAATCAGCGACATCGCTTAAACAAACTGAAAAGTCTCAGATACAGAATCCACCATTATAATAAAATTAAAATGGTAAATAATGATTTAAATCTGAAAACTTTGTTGGAAATTCTTTCTGGTACATCCTTAATCTGTGGCTTTTACAATAGTTTATAAGACAACAGACGACGAATATAGAAACCGAAAAGGACTCTGCCATATGCAGTCATATTCCGTTTTCATTCGTCTAGGAAAAGGTCAAAAAGAAATTTCCTAGTACTGAAATCTGAGTAAAGATAGAAAAGAAAAAGACGGTTTTTGCTTTCTTTCACTTCAGAAGCACAATCCCTAGACAGCTGTTTATGTCTTACAGACTTCTTCAGTAGAGCTAGTGTGCACGCCTCTGAAGCAAAACAAAGCCAAACCATCTATTTATGTGGAATTTCAAAGATCAGTTAAAATCCAGGTTGGGACGCAATCAGCGACATCCCAAAGAGGATTTGCGTCCAAAAGTGGATTGTAAATGATCTTTGAAATTCTACATAAATAGATGGTTTGGCTTTGTTTTGTTCAGAGGTGTGCACGCTAGCTCTACTGAAGAAGTGTGTAATGACAAAAACAGGTGTCTAGGGATTGTGCATCCCTCTGAATCGACAAAAAGCATAAACCGTCTTTTTCTTTTCTATCTTTACTCAGATTATTACTGAGTACTAGGACATTTCTTTCTGACCTTTTCCTTGACCAATGAAAACGGAATGTGACTACATATTATGGTAGAATCCTTTTCGGTTTCTATGTTCGTTGTCTGTTGTGTTATAAATTATAAAATTTACAGAATAAGGATATACCAGAAAGAATTTCCAACAAGAAAAGTTCTCAGATTTAAATAATTATGTACCATTTCAATTTTATTATAATGGTGGATTGTGTATCGGAGATATTTCATTTTTAATACTTTTTTTTATAAATTAAAAAAATTCGATCCGAGCAAGTATTAATTCAGATTTTTTGGATCATTCTAAACAAAAAAGGTATTTTCTAGTTTTTCTCTAAAGTTTTTCATTTTATAATTTAAACAATTTAAAATTGAAAAGAGAACGAAAGATGACGATTTTCAAGGGCCAAAAACACAAGTAAAAAATATTATTGTTTTAATCATCAAGTACCTAAATTCAAGTTAAAACTCTCTTCTATCACGTCCAGATAATAATTTTAGCGAAGTTGTATTCTAAAACATATTTTTTTAATTGTTATGTTCCCTATTTTCCCCATAGGTGTTACGTTTGTTTAAGATTCCCTAACCCTCAAAACGCCCAAACTTTTTTAGGTTCCATGTACGCCCAAGGGTGGGTAGAAAATGCCCACCTCGAATATAGCTAATATATTTATTGGGAGTTGTTGGAAATGGATTAAACTTAAGAATCTTGTGCTTAATAAACACAGCATCTTCTAAAATATTATTACAATTTACAAACCTTACAACAAAATTACAATGTACATCAAAGTAACATACCAGTAAAAGCGAGTAATTCAGATTTTCTCCACATTCTTCCTTTTAGCCTCCTCATTGGTGGATAATTATGTAGATTATGTAATTATACGTCGATGATTTTATGGATTATCTTCCTACCAACGAGAAATTATATAGAAACCTTTAGTAACAAGTTTTACCAAAGGTGTACTTTTTATGCCCACCCATATTTAACGCAAAATGCTAATTTTATTTTCAAAAATATCGGTAGAACCAAATTAACATTCGATAAAGGGCTGTCTTTTTAACAATAAATAATTTTTAAAAATTTTTTAAACACTTAATAAATATGTTACAAAGGAATACGCATTAGGTGGACATTTTTTACCCACCCTTGGGCGTTTGAGGGTTAAGGGGAGCCGGGCATTAACAACTAAAAAACAATGTTTCAAAATGAAAGAAGTACAAAATATTTATCAGGAACTGATAGAACAAGGTTTGAACTTGAATTTAGGTATTTTGTAATTTCAAAAATGATATTTTGTACTTTTAAGTATTCAAAATGGTCATCTTTCGTTCTTTTTTCAGTTTTAAATTGTTTATAACTCGAAAATGATCAACTTAGAAGAAAACTTATAAAAAGACCATTTTTGTTTAGAATGATCCATAAAATATAAAATAATATCTCTTCGGGTCGAAATTTTTTTAATATATAAAAAAAGTTATTTTTTAATTAATAATTAATTATAGTTAGAACAACATTACATCGGGCTTCCCTTGTTTTTTGTAATTGATAACATGCTAAATTATGGTGGGGATTTTTGCAGTTACTCGAGCGCGTCAGATTATCACATGGGGAGAAGCCTTGGACCTGTACCATATATTGGTTCTTAATACAGAGGAGTTCGTTAAGGGGGACCCGAAAAAAATCTCTCCTTAGAAAAACACGAAATCGTCAGATTAAGATAAGGTAAGTTAAGTACATGCAAAATAGTGTATATTTCAAAAATCTGACAATTTGATCGGGGCGTAAAGAAATGGGCGAGTCACAAAGTATCACAAAAAAGCGAATATTTCTCGAAATGAACGTCATATCGAAAACAGTTTCAACATTTTTCAAAAATCTATCGAATGATATTAAACACGGCCCCCTACGGGGAGGAGTGGGGGTAAATTTAATATTTTAAAATACGAACCCCGCGATATTGCGGGAAATGAATATCAGATCGAAAAACTGCAAAATATACGTATTCAATATTTTTGAAAAATCTATGGAATGGCACCAAACACGACCCCCACGGAAGTGGGATGTCGTGTTACTATAAAATCTTAAATATGAGCCCCCAATTTGTATTGCAGATTTAGATTCTTGACGTGAAAATAAGCAAATATTTTTCGTGACATTTTTTTGAATTATGGATATATGGCGCTATAATCAGAAAAAACGATTTTTGGAACTAGAGCATTAAATTAAAAAATGGAAAGTCCTCACTTAAATGAAAAACTTTACTTAATTTTTTTTGGTTTTAGGACATACTCTTCACCATCCAATAGGTCCCCATAACGCTCGAGTATCTGCAAATGTAGCATAGTGTCCACCCATAAAATCTAATTCCAAATTCCGATAAATCGCTGCGATATACCGTTTACACACAACGATAAATTGAAGCAACTCGATTGATATCGATAAATTGATGTGATTTATTGCTGTCTCTAAACGCTGCCTAAGACTATTATTATTTATAGTTAAAAAGTTAACATAAGCACATTTGAGATCATTAGGCACGCACATTTAATAGTGCAAAGTTTAATAGTAAAAAATCCTAAAAATGTTCTTAAAATATGCGAACGACGCGAATGCGATCTCATACTTTTTATGGAATTTTTGGCGTAAAAAAAGATGTAAGTAAAGTTTGTATGTTTAACGAAAAGTATTTCGAAGGAAAGAATAAGGGTTGGTAAATTGAGTAAACTTTTGAGATACAATAATAGCAAACTTTAAAGTGTTTGAAACTTTTTAAAATACAAAAAATTAACACAAACTAACTTCAGAAAAATATATTTGTATGTATGTAATTTAAAAGTATGCATTTAATTTATTTTTTAAATTTAGTTAATTAAAGCTTGGATAGAAAATATTTCGAATAAGCTTAAATGTTTTCGTTATTTGAAACAGTTCTAAAAGTGTTGACTCATGGCATGTTTGGATTATACAGGGTGACCCGAAAAGATTGGTCATAAAATATACCACACATTCTGGGGTCAAAAATAGGTCGGTTGAACCCTAGTACAAATGTGCTCATAAAAAAAGTTATAGCCCTTTAAAATTACAAAACAAAAATAGATTTTTTCAATATATCGAAAAATATTAGAGATTTTTTATTGAAAATGGACCGATGGAAAAAATGGATTTTCATTTTGTATCTTCTAACGGCTGTAACTATTTTTGTGTGCACTATTGTATATAGGTAAGTGACGTTCAATCAACCTATTTTGACCCCAGGGTCTGTGGTATAATTTATGACCAATTTTTTCGGGACACCCTGTATATTATATTTATATGGGATTAGCCATAGTTAGGTTGTAATGACAATTACATGTTTTTTCCTTTATTACTTGATGTTTCTATTTCCAATCCGGTAATCGTCGTCAAAAGTTATTAAAAAACAATAATTAGTTAATAATGCGAGTGCAACCGCAACTGCCAAATTGTTGTTATTGTCAAATACATGTTAATAAACAATGGCCAAATTAATTTTAGCACATACGATATGCCCTGCTTTAACTGTATATAAATAAGTAGAAAATAAATATTTTTAATTATTATAATATTGAATCTGAAACCAGTGAAAATCAGCTGCCACACTTTAACATAAAACATAAATACCAAAACCTGCAAACCTGACCGTCCTACTATATTTTTTACTGCTGCTATACCACAGGAAGAAATTATACTTGCGAACGTAATTTTGACTATTTTGGATAGACAGAAGTTCACATATTGT
This sequence comes from Diabrotica virgifera virgifera, assembly GCF_917563875.1. Lineage (NCBI taxonomy): Eukaryota > Metazoa > Arthropoda > Insecta > Coleoptera > Chrysomelidae > Diabrotica > Diabrotica virgifera. The sequence goes on along the minus strand of NC_065444.1, from coordinate 202,661,149 downwards.
CCGCTGATCATAGGGCTTTTCATTCACACTCATTTGTTTCTAACTTCTGTCATATGTCGTATAATCCGTGTGTATTAAAATTATACACAGATTATACAACATATGACGGAAGCTCGAAACAAGTGACAATCGATGAAAAGCCCTATTGCGCAAACATAAGTATTGATCCCGGTAAACTGATCGGTTCGACCGGTAAATGTGTGTGAATCCCACATCTAAATTACAAGCATTCCTACGCAGTAACTTTTTTCCGACGTAGCGTTATATGTTTGATAGTAATTCACATCAAATTCTAATTTTCGTTTTTGTTTTAAAATGACGAAGAGGAAGCCCTTAGTAGATAAGTTAATTAAAGACTATAAATAATTAAAGTATGACGGCGGAAAATTGTATTGCAGAGTCTGTGTGAAGACGGTCGTTTTTATTTTAAAAATTTACAAGATAATAATTAACATATTATTAATTAAGTCTTTTCCTTTCTATGCAGGGTGTTTCATTAACAATAATTGGAAATATCTTAACTGTAGATTCTTGAGCTCAAAATATTAAGATTGAAGCCAAATCTCTTAAATAAAATGTGGCTCCTTACTGACTTATAGGGTGTTTTATTTAGAAATTTAAAAATTATCTGTAGCCAGTACTTTAAAACCATTTGACATATCCCAATCATACTTAGCAGCACGTGTAAGTACTGTACACCTTACTAAATTAAGTTAAACAAACGTTGTATGGAGTTGTAAACTTACGTTGTAAGTATTGGAGAATCAAAAAATTATTCTAAAATAGCAATTCCGTCAGTGGAGTAGAATTTGGGAAAGGTCAACCACTCACTTTCCCCTGTCGTACGCCTCTGGTAGTAGGTAGAAACCATTATTTACCATAGATTATTAGGGTATATATTACTTACACTTGCTGGCAAGTACGACAAAGATATGTCAAATGGTTTTAAAGTACTGGGTGAAAATGTTAATTAAATTTTTAAATAAAGTAAGTCAGAAAGGAATTAAATAGTATTTAAGTGATTTGGGTTAAATTATTTTGAGCCCAAGAATCAAAGGTTAAAATATTTTCAATTATTGATGAAACGCCCTGTATATAAACAGTACAAATATGTACAATGTGAGATTGCATCAACAAAATGAATCAATATTTATTTCAAATAATATAATTCAAAACGTGCTCAGAATACTGACTAACGCTCAGTAGTTTGTTATGAATTTAATATGATGTTGAGTATTAAGTTAGGAATTTAGTTTTAGTTTACATTTTAATTTAAGTTGCAGTTTAAGAAGATTAAGTCAAAAAATTGTTTAAGAGTAGGTTGACATATTAGAAATTGTTTGGAATCCAAACTTTAAAGATTTATAGCAACTAGTTGCGTTGATTCTTTAAATTAAAATGACTTATTCTTATTTTTTATTTATATTTACATGCTCGGCAACTATGGCAACTCGTTGGTAATTATTATTAGGCCACAGTAATTTGTAACTTGAATCCAGAAATTAAAAAAATTGATATTTACTAATGGTATGGTATCACTAGACCCAAACCCAGACATCCAAAGTGAAAGTAACTTTCAACACCATACTTCAATACATCCTACAAAAATAAGGTTTAATTTTTCGGAAGCCGCCATTAAACAATTTTATTTAAAAAGTGTAAAGAAGGTATTAAATTTTTCTCTCAGTGTTTGGATTTCACGTATTTAAAGTGAAATAAAATGGTTCACATCGTTGTTTCAAATAGCAAGTAGTTCTACAAGTAGTTTTACTAATTCAGGATACTTCGATTCTTCATCATCCTTCCATCTTTTTCTGGGACGGTCTACTGATCTACCGTCTCTCAAAAACACTGTCTTTAACACTCTGTCTTCCTCTGGCTTTACCATATGACTTGCCAATCTTATCTTAGCTTTTATATATCTGACGATGTCTTCAGTAGAACACACAGGCAATTCAGCTTTGCGGCGCCTTTTCTACTGTCCTGTCAAACCATATTTTTGAAGGCCAAATATCATTCTGAGAACTTTCCTCTCAAAAACCAGTAGTTTTATTTCCCGCTGCTGTAGAGTCCATGTTTCACTTACATTAATAATTGGGCGAATAATTGGCATGTACAGTCTTAATTTAGATTGTCTTTTTAGCAGCTTAGATCTTAATAATGATGACAAGGAGTATAATGCTCTATTAGACGCAGCTATCCAAGCTGAGACCTCTTTTTAAATGTGGTTGTCATCTGCGATTACCGACTTTAGATATTTAAACTCTTTTACGACTTCGAGGTTGTGGTCATTAATAGTTATGTTCGGCCTAACTCTTGGTATTGGATTTTTGGTTATTATATTCATTTATGAATGCATATCTCTCACGGCTCTTGTAGAATGAGCGACTGCACCTAGATCATCAGCAAAGGACAACAATAGTTTTGATCCTCGATTCGCAAATCCCCCTGTCAGCTCAGACGATATTTTACCTATTACATTTTCCAAGGCCAAATTGAATAGCAAGGGTGATAAGGGGATAAATCTGATGTTAAACTTAGTCTTTTATATCTGTTGTTGTCAGTAATTTAAGACATCTTGAAACACAAAAATTAAAAGTAATTCAAGTACATGTATTGAGAGCCAAAATAAATGTTCCCTCAAACAGCTACAAGTGGCTTGCGAGCCACAGTTTGGCCACCCCTATATGTAACCTCCGAGGTTCCGATATATTTTTGTGCACTCAACGTTTTTTACTATGCACTGTGCCGTTAAACGTGAAATTTCGTTCTAAGCGAACTAAAGTGTAAATAAACTGTAAATCGCTCTTTTGTAAAGCAAATTTTGTACTGACACAATTTTAATTGATTACCATGCCTGAGCGGGATTTAAATACTCTATACACAGTTTTCTTGATGATCCATTGTGAACTTAATAAATCATGTTATTCACATTTCCCGCAAATCCACCTTTTGACAGGCAAACATTGTTAACGTAAATGCTATTGTATAACGTATTCATTGTTTGCTATTCACTTATTATATTTCATAATATTCGGAATCCTGGAACATCGGAAAGACTTAATATTGTTACGGATAGAACAATTGCGACACTCGACAAATTAGTCCAGGGAAGTAAGCAAAAAAAGACCCTGTTCGGTTCTTTAAATAATCCAGATATCTGACAACTTTTTAGTTATTTTAAACCTATAATGCTGCGTCCTCACTGGTAAAAATTTGCGTGGAACCAGCGGTTCGTCGCAAATATTTGCGGTCTCGAGGTAAATTGCTCTAATGTGAACGTGTTCGTTGCATAAATCGGACGCAAGAATTTTCTACGCACACAACGCACACGCTCCATCGGTTTTAGGTTTTTAGCCGCGTCCTCACTGGTAAACATTTGCGACGCAAATTCTTGCCACGCAAATTCTTGCGACGCAATTTCTTGTGACGCAAATCCTTGCAACGCAAATTCTTGCGACGAACCATTAGTTCAACTTAGTACAACCAGTCATGACGCGGCTTACGAAGAAAACCTACGTGTTTCCTACCAAGAGCTCGGAGCCGTTCTGTAATTATTCACAATTTAGTGAAAAAACGGGATTTTTCGTATTATTATTATTATTATATTAAAAACGTACATTGTTGACATAAAATTACAAAATACGGTCATTTCAAACATTGAAAAACTCAAAAATGGTAACTTTTGAAAGCAAAACAGTTATTTATGAAACAGATTGTGAAGTATGCTTTTTGCGAACGCACGCGATGTTTAGAGCACGAGCGACAACGGAGCGAGTGCTATACATCGCGTAAGTTCGCAAAAAGTACTTCACGCACAGTTTCATACAATATTTTATCTACGATAAACAAATAAAAAAACTGTAATTCTTCGTCACTGGCATTCATTTCTATTATACAATTTTTAGAACTTTGACATTTAAACATCCTAACTACTTTCAAACCACAAAACTGTCAAAAATTTTGTCGTAACTCGTTGCTCATATTGTCATCACCATGACAACGCGAAAGTTAAGGATATTTGATTATATGAAAATGTGCCAAAAGACCCATTGAAAATATGCGAAAAAGTAAATCCCATTTAAAATACATTGTGACTTCACGCACACTTTAAACCCTTCACGCACTGATATCTATAATGACAGTTTTCACAAACTAAAAACTTAAGTCGACTTTACATTACATGATTTATCATGTGATTTGTCATATGATTTGGTCATGGAGTGAAATTTACATGTTTACACTGTGTGATTTGTCATATGATTTTGCATTGTTTATACGGCTCGTTTTGTCATAAGTATTGTCATGCGGCTCGTCATGGGAAAAATCATATGACAAATCATATTATGATAAATCATGGAGTGTAAAGTCGACTTTATACATAATATGACATAGAGTAGACAAAAGTTAATTTGTTGCTTCGCCAACTGCAAAATAAAGCAAAATGGTTATTTGTTAATAAGTATTACTAAAATTATCCTACAAATTTGTTATATCACCTAAACTTGGGTGTCACCATAAAACAAAGTCTAAGAATTTCAGAACAATTCATTAATTAGTTTAAAAGTTATTCTATTTGTTTATCTCAGAGACCTTTTTTGCAGTAACCTATAGACGAGAGTACGTCCCAAAAAAATGCTTATTTCTCGAGATACTGACCACGGTGTGGTGAATGGCTAATATTGGTCATACTTTTTGTTTTTGATGGGCTGAAAACGAAAATGAGGTTTATTTTGAATTTTATGTGGGGGTTGGCAAAATCGCAATTGTGCCCTAAAAACAAAAACAAAAATTAAGCGCATTTTTTGCATTTAACTCACTACAGCTATGTTCCATTTTAGTATTTTTTTCTGAAATTTGTATCGTATATATTTCTCAGCTTTCTGAAGTCCTGTCTCACACTTTCAGTCTTATTTTAATAGAAGTTATGACTTTTTTAAAGTAAAGGGTGCAGATTCCTGAATTGCAAAGATTTATTCACAAAAGGTGAGTGAATAAATTTAGAATTTAGCTTTTTAATCACGTTTGTGTTAAAATATAGGGTACAAAGTAGTTTTCTGAAAAGCTTTAGATTAAAATGTTTTATATAAAAAAAAATGATGCAACTTTTAATATCGACGTTATAAATCCCCAAATAACGCTTATTTTTCGAGATATTGACGATGAGTGATAAATGGGTGATGATGGAATGAATAAAAAAAATAATGAAAATTATCAGCTTTTCGAATTAAAAAAGATTTTTTCCACAATGCCTTTTAAAGTTACGATAATGTTTATAAACTCAAAATGTTAATAATTTTGCATTACTATTTTCGACTATAATAAATAATCTATTTATGATTTTTCATATATTATATTAATAGCATTAGTCTTCTAATTTCATTTGGCATCCGCAGAATTGCCATGTATTCATTATTTTATGTCTTATGTTATTGCAAAATAAAGGTCTCTGGAATAAACTAATGGAGTAACTTTTAAAGTAATTGATGGATCGGTCTCAAATTTTGATGCTTTGTGAAGTACTCCAATACTCAACTTAGGGTGAAATACTTAAGTTTTAGGTTAATTTTAATATAGTATTTATTAACAAATAACAATTTTGCCTCATTTTGCAACAAATTGACTTTATAGCTTTAAAAATCGCCATTTTGAAGTTCTTTCCATGTTTTAAAAATAAAATAGGTCTATTATTTAGCTTTTTACTTACTTACTTAGTCCTAAGCCTTTCTACCTTTACGTGTAAGGCTGGTGGAGTTGAGTTTGGCATTGTAGTCTCCATGCTTTCCGATCTTGCGTTAGGTTTCTTGCACTTTCCAATGTCAATCCCTTCTTCTCGACTTCTTTCCTGATTTCATCTACCCACATAACTCTTGGTCTCCCTCTTTTATTTTTCCCCTGCACTCTCGTTTCGAACACTCGTTTTGTTAGCCTCTCGTTCGACATTCTACACACGTGCCCGAACCATCAAGTTGTCCTTCTACTATTTTTTCATTGATTGGTTCTAGTTTTAGGTTTTGTCTTATTGTTTCGTTTCGTATTTTGTCTGTCCTCTTTCTGTTTGCTATTTTCCTCAGGAACCTCATTTCCATAGCATTGACTCTGGATTTTTGTCTCCCCGTCAATATCCATGTCTCGCTGCTATACATGATTGTTGGTCTAACTACTGATTTAACGACTGCCGTTTTTACTTTCTCCGGTATCTCTTTTTTCCCAAAAAATGTTGTTGTCATAGTGTTAAATAAGCTTCCTGTTCGTCCCATTCTCTCGTTTATTTCCATGTCTTGTTTACCATTTGATTCGATTATTACTCCTAGGTATTTAAAATATTCCACTTGCTCTAGTTGTTTCCCGTCTAATTATATTGCGTGTGTCTGCCTCGTATTTGAAATTATCATTGTTAAGTTTTCTCTGTATTAATTTTCATATTTATGTTTGATAGTTTTTCTTCTAGGATTTCAAGATTGTTCTGTAAGTCTTCTCTGTTTTCTGCTATCAATACCATGTCGTCTGCAAATAGTAGCTCCGATAGTTGAGTCCGTTTCATTTGATTTAGCTTTTTAATGGGGTGTAAAATACTAAATTTTTAATAATGAAGAGGCAACATAAGGATGTTTTTAGAAAGTGCTGCGAGCTTTCAATAGTGCGGCAAAAGTGCGTCGGCAGTACGACAGTGACATTATACTATCAAAAATAATAATTATTATACTTATAGGCGCGCTAAATATTGCCAAGTCAGTCAAGTTCGATTTTTTGTTATAGATAATCGATTTATAGTAGTTCCAATGTGACACAAAATGCAGGCATGGAATAAAAAAGTTTGTTTGAAAAAAGTGTATGTTTTGTTCTTCTTAATGGCCATACAAGCTCTTTTTTGCAATATTTTATTTACTTATAGAGTAATTTCCACATACTAACGTATTTCTCAAATTGGGCTCTGTACTGCCATTCTTTACTATATTACGAATATGTGTGCCAAATATCTCGGCAAAATATTCAAAATTAAAGCCGCAATCTTGGAACGCGTTTTCCACGCGTTAATGTTGTCTTTTAAGAAGCGGCTCTTAAATATTGGCAGTAAGAGCTAAACAACAAAATCTTTGGCTCAAACAGATACGTTTTCTTTCTTTGGGTCTACTATAACTAAAAAAATGTCAGATACCAGGATTATTTAAAGTCCTTAGAAAAATCTTACTTCCCTGTTACAATTAATGTAACATCCTGAATTTGTTCTTAAATTTAATTAATACTTTTAAAATATTCTAAATTATAATTTAGAATTTATTTACAGTGCGTCCATAAAGTAACGCATAAATTCGTTATTTCGTAAACCGGCCATTTTAAGGAAAAATCCCGAAACAGGTCGATTTTTATTTTTAAATTACGATTTTTTGGCATATATCATCCTCGTGACGTCATCCATCTGGGCGTGATGACGTAATCGATGATTTTTTTAAATAGAACCGGGGGTCATGTGATAGCTCATTTGAAAGGGTATTTAATTATTTATCCAATAATATAAACATTAACATAATTATTTATACAGGGTGTTCAAAGAACATTTTTTAATTAAAATAAGTGAGACAAAAAGAAGAATATATGTACAGTGAAACCTCGGTAACTCGGATTAATCGAGACCGCGGCCGATCCGGGTTATCGAAAATCCGGGTTAGCCGGAGAATATGATAAAAATTAATAAAATACGGTATACTTACAGATAAACTCCGTTAGAATAGAAATAACATGAAATATATATAAATATGCACAGTACTTACACATCTTAATTACTAACAACACGCAAACACAAACCTATGCAAAGCAAACCGAAGCGAACAATACCACAATACTGTATTCATACAGTCACAATCCGAAGGATGTTTTGTTATTATGTATTAAGAATAGTAAACTAAGACCATTGATTAAAAAAGAATTTTTTAAATAGTCTTTCTTAAACAATTCTAACACAGTTTGAAATAAAAAATAAAGGAATAATACAGACAGGTGCCTGTTGTTTCTGCCGGCTTGTGCTTATGAGTCAGTTTTACTATCTATATTTCAAATTACACATTATCTCTTTATCTCTCAAATATTATATTACATACATACATTTTTATTGTTGAAATGTTTATCTGATAATTAACTATTTTGATGGGAAATAAGCCACAATTAAATTCAAAGAATAATTTTATTAACATTTCAACGACCAGAACGGGTGTCATTGTCAAAATACAAAATATGTACTGAAAATCAAAATGTTTATCTGATGAAAATCGGTCCTGGTTATCCGGACTTCCGGGTTATCGGGGGCCGACTTATCGGGGTTCTACTGTAATTTATTTTAAATCAAAATGCATTTTACTACTGTCAGTAAAGAGAAAAAAATTTTATTTGACAAATAAACATTGATTTTCGTTTAAACGAAATGTTCAAACTGCCAAGAGACAGGTGGGTGGCAGTTTTAACATTGAATTTAAGCGAAAAACAATATTTATTTGTCAAAGAAACATTTTTTTCCTGTTTTCTGACAACAGTAAAACGTATTTTGAATGAAATAAATTACATACATTCTTCTTTTTGTCTCAATTATTTTAATGAAAAAAATGTTTTTTTCAGCACCTTGTATAAATAAATATGTTAATGTTTATATCAGTGAATAAAGAATTGAATACCCTTTCAAATGAGCTACCACATGACCCCTATTCTCATTTAAAAAATCATCGATTACGTCATCACGCCCAGATGGATGACGTCAGTAGTATGATATATATACCAAAAAATCGGAATTTAAAAATAAAAATCGACCGATTTCGGGATTTTCCCTTACTATCGCCGGTTTACGAAATAATGAATTTATGCGTTACTTTATGGACGCACTGTATATCCGTCCATAGTAGCAGTGGATATTGCCATTTTCTGTCCTTAACTCATGCTGCTGATAGTCGCTTTAAAATCCTCGGCTTCTAAATTCTCAATTTAGTTGTTTATGACCAGCTCGAGCGTTTGTAAATATTATCGCTTTTTTTAATTTGCACAGTAACATCAACCAGGACCTGATGATTATGTGCAAATTGTAGACAGCGAAACCGGTTGTTGGAGTAATACAATAAATTCTTACGTTAGTACGTCTCTCTTTTACTTCAGTAAAATATTTATTCTGTAACAGTTGAGTTTATATAAATACAGGATGTCCCCGAAAATAGCGCGTTCCTTTAAGGTATGGATATAATACACAATTTAGAACAAAAAAGTCCTATAACATTTTTTTCCAAAGTTAACCGTTCTCAAGAAAAATATTACATTGTTCTCCATATAAGTGAATTTTTATTTTCATAAATTTGAATGACATGTCAACGTAGCCTAGAAGATGATGTGACTGTGGAAATTTACCCTAATAACTCCTTGTCTATTTACTATTACGGTGTGATTTTTGGGGTTGTTGACATCACAGGTACCTACCTGCAAAATAATAAATATGGGTTTGGTTGATATTTACATTATTTTACCTACCAGATGCAACTGACCTACAAACCTACTTTTTTAATCTAGATTTTTGAGTTGCGCTTTGTTGCCAGACTTCAATTTGCATATCAAAATGTATTTTCGTTTTTTGGTCAAACGGATGAATTTAGAAAAAATGTTATAAGACTTTTTTGTTCTACATTGTGCCTTCTACCTATACCTTTAAGGAACGCACTGTTTTCGGGGACACCCTGTATATTATGTTCACCGAAACATCCATGGACTAGAAAGACTTAATATTGTTACCGATAGAACAATTGCGACACTCGACAGATTTATCCTGACGCCTTAAGCTACGGGAAAAAGGAGATATAGGTATAATTCCGAGTAAAGGATTATAATTAGTTCTTGTCAAAGCAAAGGTTGGTAGCGAAATTCCTGATTAAGTCTGTAATGATGGCAGTAAATGAGTACATCTCGCTGATGATGGAAATTCGCCAGCAGGCGAAATTGCAGTGTTAATAATTAATAGGTAAATGTTTATGTGTAGGGAAGTGCAATTAGAACGAAAATATACATTTTTTCGGAAAAATTCAAACAAGCTTATATTTTTCTAAAACTTTTTTGTTAGTTTATATACATGTTAAAGTAAAAAGTTCTACTCGCAGATTTGGCCGCTAATTGTTTATTAATTGTTTAAACAATAACAATTTTTTTGTATAAATAATTTTAAAAATATCGTTAAATTCATCATTTTACTTTGATCAAATATGTTTCTATTTTGTTTTTGATGATGCTGAATCCGAATATGGCATTGCAATTTGAAAATTCTTATACAGAAGCTCTTATACAGTGTGTCTGCGTAGCTAGGAACCACATGGAAAACTTTTTATTATCAATTTTACGAAAAAAAAGTCATTTTCAATAAAATACTATGGATAGTCAAAAATCTAAAACTGAACCATCAGATATCAAATTCTATCAATTTTATACGAGTCGTGTCAAAAATATGAATTTCGTTAAAGAGTAAAATACCTTTATATTCCAAAATATCAAAAAACGCTATTATGAAAAGTTGTTTGGAATTAAAAACTATGTCTAAATATACAATTACATCATACTAATCGAAAAAAAAAATCAATTTTTTCTCAAATTACGGATACTCATCATTTTTATTACAATTGTGATAACTATTTTATTATCACTTTTACGAAAAAAATTTATTTTTCATAAAATGCTCCCCCTGGTATAAAATCTAAGATACAACCATCATAAATATATCAAACTTTTTTAATTTTATACGAGGTATGTAAAAAACATGAATTTTTCTTAAGAGTTAAGTGCCTTTATTATTCACAATATTTTAATTAGAAGTATGTAATTGAACACTAAAACAAATTTTTTAATTCCAAACAACTTTTCTGGATAACAGTTTTCGATATTGTGAAATGTAAAGGTACTTTACTCTTGAGTGAGATTTATATTTTTTGACATACCTTGTATAACAATAATTAAATTTAATACTTGATGATTGAATCTTAGATATACGATGCAGAGTATTTTATAAAGAATAGGTTTTTTTCGTAAAACTAATAATAAAAAAGCTATCAATAGGTTCCAATTTACGCAGACATACTGTATAAGAGCTAAAAAAAAATTTTTTTTGCTGAACAATTATTACTGTTAAAGCTTTTTATTAAATATATTTTAGGTAAGTTTTACAGAAAAAGGTTTTGATCACTTTGTATAAACATTTTTTTAGCTGGTAATTTTCGGTTTTTGTATTACATTTTTTTTATCTTTCTTAATTTTATTAAAAAGAAATAGTTTATTTTATTTCTTAAGTAAAATAATTTAGTACGTTTTAAAGATTACATCCTAAGCTTTAAAAAGCACTCATAAAACTGTAATATATCTGTTCAAACTTGAGTAATAATGTCTTAAAGTGGTGGTAATTCTATAAAACTAGGAAGATTTCAAAAATTACAATTTTTGAGAAGTCATATCATTTGAATTAAATTTTTGAAATTTTTTTTTGAATGAAACATCATTTAGTAGGATGCTTGAAAGGTAATTTTTACAAAATTGGGAGTTTTATAAGAAAAATTGTATTAGTTATACATTTTTAAATCATTTTTAAACAAAATTCGTGTAAGGCTCATTTTCCGCCCACACCGTACTTATGCCCATACAGTTTGTTTCTTTCTATTCTAACCATAAGATAGCTTAATTATTCTTCTTTCGTGGTCAGTTTATAAAATTTAATTTGATCCGTTAGTTAAAGAATTACATTAAAATAACTCAACCCTGCACTTCGCCGTACGTTAGTTTACCATGCACCAATGTTTGTGAGAAGGGTGACTTTAGCGTTATAAATAAAAAATTATAGAAGATACAGATTTAATTTTAGAAAATTCTTTACATAAGGTTTTTTTTTGTAAAATTTTTTGAATTTTTCAATGGTCACGTCAGTTTTTTTCTAAAATTTATATTTTCGGAGTTATTTAAAAAAACATCTAATTTCGTAGTTCATTTGTTTAATAAAAAATGAAGCACCCACTTCTCGAGTAGAACTTTTTGATATGTTGTTTATTAGACATTTCTTAATGAAATTACAAAAAGTTCTATCTTGTTTGATTTTTTCCGAAGTAAAAATCTATGTGCACTCCCCTAGTTGGTGATCTAGGAATTTCTCAAAGGGAACAATAAGTTTATATAGTATTTTTACTACAAAAACGTTATTACGTAGGTCAAAATTTTTGACGTAAGAGAACTGTCAAAACATTAGAATGTGACTTTTCATTATTGCCGTGTTTATAATAAACATAGCAATAATGAAAAGTCACATTCTAATGTTTTGACAGTTCTCTTACGTCAAAAATTTTGACCTACGTAATAACGTTTTTGTAGTAAAAATACTATACTGTTATATCACACACTCTTTTTGAAGTGAATAGTTTTCATCGTTCGGTATGGAATTTTGGCGGGTGTAAAGTCATATTGAGCGTCATTCAAAATCGTGAGGCTAGAGGTTAGCTTGCAGTAATCATAATATCTATAGATACGTATTCATAATATACTGATTTAAGTTGAATAAACAATTATATATTATTTATTTATTATCTGGATTTAAACAAATTTTGGTATGTTCATATAATAATAATAAATTATAATGTTTGTATGTATAAAAAAAAGCATATCACGTTGTTTACGTTTGAGATTGACAGATACGTCAGAGGCAAACTAAATTTTAAATTATTAATAAATATTATTTTTGACAGTGAATTTAATTAATTTAAAAAATAAATAAGTTGTTTAAAAGTACAATTTGAATTTGAGTATATGCTCTGAGCTTCGCTGGTGGCGCTCCTAGCGGATTACTGGAATTATCTTTCACCGGTAATTTTTAAATTTATTATTTAAGTGTTATCGCTTAACATTTACAACGCAAAAAATTAATTAAATTGTAATCGATTTTTTTTAAATTTTGCTAATCATTTTGACGTTCTATTGATACAATATGAATTTTTTACTTCGGATACTTTCACAATTATCGTGTAGATGGCGCTAAGATTTTTAGATTAAATTATAATTACATATTACGGAACATTAAAAAAACTTAAATTCAGTATTTAAAACGTAATTATATTTAAGGTAAAAATATATACCACAGCTTTGACCAACTAATATTTTTTATAATTAATGTTTTTAATTTTAGTTTTACATTAATCCCTTTGACATTTATGTCAAATTTCCGGTAAACGTTTACAGACTTGCCACTACTGGCGCTCGAGAATTTGTAAATATCCCCTCTACGTACGAGCTCACAGCAGATAGTTTGAAAGTAATTTATTAACTTACGTTAAAAAGTTTACCTACTTATGTTTACGTGTATAACGGCTTTTCCCTTTAGCGGGAATAGCTAGTAGTAGTATAGTATAGTTGATCCAAAAGATGGCATAACCCAGACATCCAAAATGAAAGTTATCCTTCAACACCAACTTGTTCTAGATGGTCCACACAATGTCCAGGAAAAAGTCACACCATTTTGAGCGGCGGGTTTGGGGTGAAGGGGGAAGACATCGGCAAATATAAAAGGTATCGAAAACCTTCACCTTCCACCCTCCGTAATTCTGGAACCGTTGATTTTATAACAATTATGTATAGAACCTTTTTTGTTTTAAATTTTATGTAGAACATTCCTTCCGCTAAAGCATAGTTTTAGAAATATTGACGAAAAACTTAAAAAACTACTAATTTACCGACTTCTCCCCCATCTCCCCCCCCCCCAAACCAGACGCTCAAAATGGTGTAACTTTCTACTGAACAATATGTGGACCATATAGAACAATTTGGTGTTAAAGGAAAACTTTTAATTTGGATGTCTGGGTTAGGCTTTTTTTGACCAATTATACTATACTACCTCCGTAACTTTGGAACCGTTCATTTTAGAAGGGTTATGCATAGGGCCATTTTTATTTCAAATTTAATGTAGAACAATTCTGTGTAGAAGGTTGTTCATGCTAAACCGCTTAGTTTTAGAAATATTGACGAAAAACGTAAAAAACTACGAATTTGCAGATTTCTCCCCCCTCTCCCCCCCAAACCCAACGCTCAAAACGGTGTGACTTTTTTCTGAACATTATGTGGACCATATACAACAATTTGGTGTTGGAGGATAACTTTCACTTTGGATGTCTGGGTTTGGGTCTAACTATACCATACTATAGGTAATAAACTGGTCCATCATTTTATTTATGTATCTCAATACGTGTCGTTTTAGTCCTGTCGCCAGGGAGGGTGCAACGGCCTCCTTAATTCAGATGGACTTACCCAAGTTTTTTATATGTATTTTGACTCGTAGAATACGAATTTTTTTGGTAACAGTTGATGTTGATATCGATAAAATTGTTATAAACAAAGAACTTGAGGAATTACATAACAGCGATTTTTCGCAAAACAAAACATTTTTTTGTATTTTTTGGGTGACTCTCAGCAAAAAATGGTCTTACAAGTTTTTTCGTAGGATGCATAGTTTTCGAGATAAACGCGGTTGAACTTTTAAAAAATCGAAAAAGTGCAATTTTTGAACCCGAATAACTTTTGACTAAAATATAAAATAGCAATTCTGCTTACTGCATTTGAAAGCTCACGTCAAATTCTCTTGGTTTTGATTATTTGCATTGCTAAAAATTAAGTTTTTATTCGTTAAACAAAGCCATAAACACAAAGTGTTTTCGGTGCCCAATGCATGCGTTTTAATGTACCTGTATGCGCGCATATTCGTTCGATTTCAAATGAGAAATGCATTGAAAACATCATTCAATCACTATGTGTTTATAGCTTTGTTTAACAATAACACAATTAATTTTTAGCAAAACCGATAGAATTTGACTTGAACTTTCAAATTCAGTAAGCAGAATTGCTATTGTATTTTTCAATCAAAAGATAATCGGGTTCAAAAATTGCAATTTTTCAATTTTTTGAAAGTTCAATCGCGTTTATGTCGAAAACTATGCATCCTACGAAAAATTTTTTAAAAACGTTTTTTGCTTAGAGTGACCCAAAAAATACTAAAAAATATTTTGTTTTGCAAACAATCGCTGTTATGTGATTCCTCAAGTTCTTTGTTTATAACAATCTTATCGACATTCGGATCGACTGTTACCCAAAAAATTCATGTTCTACGGGTGAAAATACATAATAAACGCTTGGGTAAGTCCATCTGAATTAAGGATGCCGTTTTACCCCCACTGGCGACAGGACTATTTTCATAGATATAATAAGTTATTAACAACTACAAAAATTATATAAAATGAAATAAGTGCAAATAGTGCAGTCACTGAAGATGGATCGATTTGCATGAAAATTGGTGAGTGGTTAGAGGATATCATAAGGAACAAAGGTGACATGGTGTCAACTTGCGCTTTTACCCAGGGGGTGGATGATACCCCTCCTTGTGGGTGAAAATTATTTTATTAAAAATAACCCCACAATTCGATAGAGGGACAAAATATAAGCAAAATTTGTTATATAAAGTTATTAAAATAAATCAAAACTTTTTGAGTTATTAAAGATCAAAAATTTTAATTTTTCGTGAGAAAAATGCATGTGTTTAACCGATTTTTCATAAATAACTCAAAAACTATAAGTTTTTACAAAAAAGTTATTATTATCAAAATTGCGGCTAATAAAAAACCAAATAAACTTCTTACTAGGAAAACCTTTCTGTGATAACTAAAAGTAAGTTATAGGTAATTGAATGTATATTTCTTTCGTTGAGTACCCAAATCTAAGTATTCAAGCTTAAATACCGGCAAAATGATGCATTTTATATTATAAGCTTATTAAATATTTGTCAAAGTTCATAGAAATATCTATCAAAAAAGCCCTCGAACAAGTTGATAGCATTAAAATTTAAGCACCAAAAATGTTTCAAAATGTATCTTCTAAAAATATTTCCAGAAAATGTTATTGTTTTTTGTAAATAACTCCGTTAATTTTTAAGATGTCAGGTTCACCTAAAATCTATCTGAAAGTTGATTCCAAGAGCTATTAAAAAATGTCGAAACTAGTCTTTTAAACCTCTCACTTTTTTAACAATAAAAGGTTAAATGGCCCCAGTTACATGGTCTCACAGCAGAATTGAAATTTTAAACGTTTCTCTCTCGGTTATTTTTTACTCTACGGAAATAGTAAAAGGGGTAGAGTATTTGGAACCAAAAAAACTAAAATTTAGTTACATATCATTTTTTACGTATATTGAGCATTTTTGGAGTTATTATCAAAAGAAAATGAAAAGTACGATAATTTTAAAAATTCTGATTTTTTTAAATGCACCTTTTTTTCAAAAATATGCATTTTAACCGGTGAAAATTGTTAAAATCATTTACTATGTTAACCTAAAGAAATTCTTGTGAGGATTACTACAAATTTTAGTTTTTGTGGAAATTGCGTATGTTTTATTTTTCACTTTTTCCTAAAAAAATCGAAAGGGTTCTTTTTTTTTCATCATAACTTGCTTAATTTTGATGCTATTAACTTGTACTGGAGCTCATTTGATAGGTACTCCAAAGTACTTTGAAAAGTGTTTTTCAAGTATATTCTATAAAATGCATCGTTTTCCCGTTATGTAAGCTTGAATACTTAGATTTGAATACTCGTCGAAAAAATATACATTCAATTACCCATAACTCACTTTTAAATAACATTAGTTTAGTTCTTTAAGCGGGGAGTGTATTACATTTTTTATTATCTTTAATTTTGGTAATATGTAATAGTTTTTTTACAAAAGCTTATAATTTTTGAGTAAACAGCTTTAAAACATGCATTTTTTAAGAAAAAATAAAATATTTGATATTTAATAACTCAAAAAGTATTGATTTATGTTAATAACTTTATCCAACAAATTTTGCTTAGAAGTTGCCGCTCTATCTATTTCTGGTATTTTTTTATTAAAAAAAATTTTACCCACGAGAAGGGGTGGCATCCACCCCCAGGGTAAAAGCGCAAGTTGGCATCATGTCACCTTTGTTCATTGAAGTATCTTCTAACTATTCACCAATTTCCATGAAAATCGATGAAGGTTCAACGAAATCGGAGGTGAAAACCTTCAGTGACTCCACTAAAATTATTTTTATCCGGAACTGATAAAATAAGGTTTGAACTTGAATTTATATACTTCAAAATTTATATTATTTACTTCTGTTTTTGAGCCGCCGTTTTTCGTTTTTTTTTTCAGTTTCCAATTATTTATAACTCTAAAACGATCAACTTAAGACAAAAATTACCGAACACCCATTTGTTATTCCCAATGATCCAAAAAACCCAAAATAGTATCTACCCGGGCCGGAAAAATTCATTTATATAATTTGTTTTATATATTTTTTCATAAAAAAATGTAGTAATAACTCCGAAATTACTGCATTTAGGCATAGGGAATTTTATACGAAAAATAATAAGTATGTCTTGTGGACTTCAAAATGCAAAAAAGGTACAGGCACAAGATACTATTTGAAATAAGAAAATTCATTGGAATTCAAGAAAAACGGAATAGGTATCTGACAGCAATGTAAATACCAGTGTAATATCGGTCGAATTAGAAGACCCTTACCCACCAAAATTTCAAAAAATCGTACAAGCCGTTTACGAGATAAATGAGGCGTTACATACATAAAACTCACCCTGTACTCTGTATATACAGTAAGCGCCACGCTAAGATACATGGGTAGGTACCTACAGTTGAGTCCGCGAGTCTTTACCCGTGCGTCATCATTTAAAGCATACGAAATAAGTCGGAAATTTACTGAACGCACCGGCAAATGGATATTATACCGATCACGGATTATTATAAAATTTGACGTTATCAAATAAATAGAATGTCAAATTTAAGTTTTGCTTTAAAATTTTGGTGCATCTTTACAGCTACATTTGAAGTAGCTTAAATGAATTATTTTATTATCATTGATTAATAAATAAATAAACAATTTATAAAACAATTCAATAATATATTTTCTTTTTGTTATTTTATTCACTTTGGCGGAACCTTAAACACAAGCATTCAACTGTGTCAACAATGAGGTTAGCTTTGTACGTCGTCAAAATTTATCTTAAAATAACATAAAATTATCACAAAATTTCTAACTCCAATATAAAATTAGTTGTGAAAACAACTGTTTGTATACTATAAAAAAGTTAAAAATGCAAAAACTCGACAAAATAAGAGCAAAAAATTCAACAAACTGACAGCCACAAAAGTAAACAAACCAAAACGTCAGAAATTGTAGTTAAAATATGTGAAGACATCCCAATCGTCTTTCTTTGTACCTATCTCTTTTCAATAGGGCTTTTCATTCACAGTCATTTGTTTCGAGCTTCTCTCATATGTTGTATAACCCGTATATATTAATATTATACACGGATTATACGACATTTGACAGAAGCTCGAAACAAATGACAATCGATGAAAAGCCCTATATACTGAGTCTTAATCGTTCATATAGACCAGGGCTTATCTGTAAAAATATTAGTACACTTGGACGTTGAGAGGTGACTCAAATTTTTTTGCAGAAATTGCTTGAAAATAAATCAAATAATAATATTTAAGTTGTCCTCCCTCTCAAAAATGTCCGGAACATTGTTTAAATAATCAAAATGTCAAAAATTTAAGGAAAAATTCGATTTTTTTCTTCGTTTTTTGATTATAACTTTAAAAGTATTCATTTTCGAGAAAAGTTGTACTAATATAAAAGTTGCGTAATTAAATTTCCTATAATATAGAATTGGTTAAAAATTTAGAAAATAGTCACCCTAGTTGCAAAATAGCAATAATTGCGAAAAAACCATACAAAAACAAGTATTGGCATTTTACATTTTCCAACCATTTATGCTACACATAGGACCTTCATATTTCACCCAGAAAAACTTTATGATACAGTAAAACAATACTGTAAATTTCATTAGGATCAGTTTAACAGATTTTGCAAAATAAATTTTGCAATCCGGCTTTCGTAAAAAAAATTCATTTTTTCAAAATGTTACAGGACCGAAAATAAAGCAGATAGCAAGTTGAAAATTTTTTTGCTTATAGAAGTGTACTGTACCTTTCATTTGCAATTTTGAAAAATTAAAATCGATTAACACCACGGCGTCAAGAATTTTTTTAAATAAACATTAATTATTGGTGCTACGCGCAGGACAGCGGATAGTTTGCTCTGATTGGGCATTCCAATGACCTTTGATAATGATTGATACATTTTAATTTTTATTACATTTCGATATAAATAAATAAATTTGTTTATTGCAAAATAAAAGCACCTACTCTATCCTTTGAAATAACACTTTTATTAGCAAAAACTTTCTTTGTTCATATATTTTAACTTAAATAATAAAAGTTTATTATTTTTAAACATATGCAATTGTTTAAACAATATTTCACAAACAATAATAAAATTAGTTTGATTTTTGTGGAATTAAAATATTAAAATACAACAAAATATAGAGTAACAAAATAATATATTATATAAAGATTGGAAGAAATTTTGGTGGAAATCAACTTGTGTGACTCGAACACCGCTGTCCTGCGCGTAGCACCAAAAATTATTGTTTATTTCAAAAATTTTCTGACGCCGTGGTAATTAATCGATTTTAATTATGAAAATTGCAAATGAAAGGTACAGTAAACTTCTATAAGCAAAAAAAAATTCAACTTACTATCTGCTTTATTTTCAGTCCTGTAACATTTTGAAAAAATTAATTTTTTTTACGAAAGCCGGATTGCAAAATTTATTTTGCAAAATCTATTGAACTGATCCTTATGAAATTTACAGTATTGTTTTACTGTATCATAAAGTTTTTCTGGGTGAAATATGAAGGTCCTACTTGTAGCATAAATGGTTGAAAAACGTAAAATGCGAATACTTGTTTTTGTATGGTTTTTTCGCAATTATTGCTATTTTGCAACTAGGGTGACTATTTTTTAAATTTTTAACCAATTCTATATTGTAGGAAATTTAATTACGCAACTTTTATATTAATACAACTTTTCTCGAAAATGAATACTTTTAAAGTTATAATCAAAAAACGAAGAAAAAAATCGAATTTTTCCTTAAATTTTTGACATTTTATTATTTAAACAATGTTCCGGACCTTTTTGAGAGGGAGGATAACTCAAATATTATTACTTGATTTATTTTCAAGCAATTTCTACAAAAAAATTTGAGTCACCTTTCAACGTCCATCTCAAAACAGATGCGCCCTTGACTACATAAAAATAACATGTGTTTTTACTTAAATAACAGGCGGCACCTGGTTTGTCATTAATTTCATGCGTGCAAGAGAATGATGCTAAATAAAATGTATGTGTTTTATCGCACCAGGTATTAATGACGCACGGGTAAAGGGGTAAAGACTCGCGGACTCAACTTGTAATTGCTATGCTTATGGCTAATCCGGTGCGTTCTCAGGTGTGACTTTCATCTATCTCATGTTACTGTCAAGAAACTAGTCAAAATAATTGTTTTTCCATACAAGAAATACATTAAATAATAGTATTATTACTCCTCTTTAAAATACCTTTACTCAAACACCAAGAATACTACAATACTTTAAAAGTTTTACAACTTTAACAAAATGACAATTATAAAAGTGAAATACAGCTGATCCATTAATTGTCAACTTTCTATGTTAATATTCAGTTTCTATACCTTCTAGTGTTCTAAACGTCACTAGACATATATTGCAACAAATGAAGGGGGCAGGACAATAATAGCTCAATGTTCCTATGTGTCTAGTGGGGTGGCGGTTACTGTATAATATTATATATTAAATAAAATTGAATTAAAAAAATCGAAGCAGATCGAATCGAACGAAATCGAATCGAACGAAATCGAATTGAAGCGGATCGAATATAATAGAATATATAAGAATTAATCATGAGTGAGATTTTCGAAGAGGTATTAATGAATATTAGAGGTAATACTTACTATAATAATGAACAACGTTGGGTATATTATGGTTTGTTTATAAATCAGGAGGAGTGATTCAAATTTACCGCGACGTAATGCTTGTTTGTAATTGGTCCAACCGCAGACAACTTTGACGCTGATGATATTTATCAAATTTTGACACTAAGAGCGTTCGCGGGCGTGGTTCGCGGGTACCTGTCGGCGACTAGTAGGCGACAATTCTTAACCTCACCTAATATAAATAATACCTTTAAGTGATAAATAAACAAGGTATATTTACTGTTAATTAATATTAATAACTAATTATTAAATTATACTAGGTAAATATACATTGTACATTTATCTATTAACGATATTATTTATATTATTTTAAAGTGCGTATGCGATTTACTGACAATTTGTCGCAGATAGTTACCCGCGCACGTACCCATAGAAAAAAGTGTTGTGTGATTTGGTAGAATGCGATCTTACCCTTCAAAAAATATGTCACGTATTTCAGCACCTGTTTATAAATCGACTAACCAATGAACATTAAGGGCGCGATTACGTCACGAGAGTTTAGTAATTTGAATCATAATATGATTAATCGGTATTTTTTATATGGAAAATAGTAAAGATAGTTATGACATAAAGATATTTAGTGGATTATAATACCTAATTATGAAAAACTTTTGATTTTTGTGTGGTCTGGTACCCCTACCACAGTGGGATAGAAATCTTGAGCTTCCCTGGCCCCTTTCGCTTGGAGGTGCTGTGCTAGGTGCTAGTGTGCTAGTAGTCACAAACACGAAACACATCAACAAGTCACGTTCGTAAGAGTTCGTTGCGCATGATTCATTTTCCGTCATTTTGTTTATGATTTTGTCCTGTTTTGTTTTTTTTTTAAATAGAGGTAATTTTATGACTAGTGATATGGCTAAGACAGATAGACTATTATTGAAATGGAACAACATACAATAATATGTAGAACATGTTGTGTTGGTGGTTGTACCTTCTCCACATCGATTACGTTTTCCAGAGATGAAATGGACATGTTCTTGGAAGGGTTGAAACTTATTCAAAGTAATAAATTAAGTAAGTATACACCACTTTATCTTTACAACAGTTTTCGTGTTTGTTCTAGGCATTTTAGAGAAGATTTTAAGATACATGAGAGTTCGAACAAGAGGAATTACCAAAGGGGCCATCCCAAGCTCATTTTTACCACCACTAGGTAAGAACCACATAGGACAAATAATTCAATTTTAATAGAGCTAAAAGTTAGCCAACACCTATCGAGTAAAGTACATATCCAACAATTAAAATGCTTTGGATCAATCAAATTACAGGAATATGCAAAAGACCTATGCATGAGTTAAAAGAAATGACCAGAGACAGAGATCTTTTTAGACAGACAATATATGACATCACGTCGACCACTACACTCCCTCCTGGGGGTCAGGATTGAAGAGAGAGGTAAGAACTGTACCTCTTATCAAATATTTTCTGAGACTCAACTGTCTACACTACAATCACAATAAAGATACACTAGAAATAAACAAGCACGAGGAGCACTCCCAAATTATGATTTGGGAGTGCTCCTTGAACATTCAACGTGTCTTGTTTTGTTTATTTTTATACAGTAGAACCCCGATTATCCAGGTGCGGAATATCCGTGCTGCGGATATCCATGCTATGATTTTCTATTACTCAAATTGCATTTTTGAGGTTTTATCAAAATATCTTCATCGTAAATTACTCAACGGAAACTCTATATGCCGAAAGAGAGACTCATAATGATTTATTTTACCTGTTATATTTTTATGATTGGTACATATGCATGTGTATACATACATATCTGTATGTCGGAGGTAAAGGGCACTATGTCCATTTTTGTCAATATTGGGATTATACTGCAGTTATAATGAACTTTTAATTCTCCACACAGAGGTATAAAGCACTCTGTCCTACTTTATAAAATAACAAAGGTAAGCACTTTATAAAAGGTATCATGTCACATTTTATTTAGAGGCAGAGGGCACCATGTGGATATGTAAGCTTATACCTTTGTGCATGATACTATGCCTTTGTGTACATTGCTTTACAAATCCAGTATTAAACAAGCAGGGTAATGTTACACTTTACCCTGTAATGTTTGTCATGAAGGAGAAACAAATTAAAGTTTAACATTGTATAATGCATTTTTAGTAAACATCTAGTACCATGACCCAATAGATCTTGAAGAGGTAAATAGCACTATGTCCACTATATTGTGTTTCAATTTTTTTTATTAAAAATAAATCAAGTTTAGTATCACAATATGTGTTTTAAATAAACAATTTTGAAAGATAATAATCTTAAAAATAAATTAGACAAGGGGTTGTGACATAATGAGTATTAGCATAAGTACATCCTGTAAAATTACGCTTCTCCTGTAAAATTACAAATTTGTGACATAATGCCCTTTACCTCTGGCATAAAGATATGTATTATACATAGGAAATACATGTTTGGATTATCCGTGCCACCTCTGGCCTGAGGAGCACGGATAATTGGGGTTCTACTGTATAGTACATTTTTATTGTAATTGTAATGTAGATAGTTGTGTCTCAGATTAGCAAATCGACGTTTTAAAATCATCAAATCTCTTACTTGACTTTTAGTAATTGTGTTCCTAAAATCTGCCTTAGTAATTATATTCCTAAAATCTGTCTTATTTTTAATACAACTATTTTGAAGATATATATACACCGTTCTTACCGTATATACACCGTTCTTAGGCGTCAACGCCCTTCGGTAGGGATCTATGGAGGAGTATCACCAAGCCGCAAGCCCTTAACCCTTGCCGTACCGCTTCTCCATAAGCCGATCAGATGCCAGTTTATTCCAGACCAAGCCGTAGACTCTATCGAGTTTTATACTACGGCGTCGGCCTTTTAATAATTTCTTGACCTGGCTGAGGCTTGAACCATCGATCGCAAACCACTATACTTGTCAATCGACTGCGCCTTTGCCAACTGGACCGTCTAGACTGACATTTTGAAGATAATTATTGTAATACTACTATTCCATTATTAGAAATTTTGTTGGGATTTCTCCGCAATATATTACTTATTTGAGTTCATTTCTGATAATAATAAAGGTCCAGATATTTATGTTTTACTCAAATAGATTTATTTATTTGTCATGTTTTATAATTATTGTATTTAAATTTCAGATTATCAGGATGAAAAGGCTACTGAAGAATCTCAATTTATTGACATGCATGGTAATATGTTATAAAGTACTTCCACTCTAACTTTTCCCATGCACGAAATTATTGACGAACTACTATTCATACAAGGTCTCTTTTTAACTCACAGACACTCTGAGAGTAGTACATATCAATGCCACACATCAATGTATGTTTCGCTTTATTTTTTGATATCAACGCATGTGAAAAGTCAGAGTGGAAGAACTATAAAAATATACCTTACCTACATTCTAAATTGTAATAATTTTGCTTTTCATTCACAGTCATTTATTTCGAGCTTCTGTCATATGTCCTATAATCCATGTATATTAATATTTTACACAGATTAGCTTAGTTTCGAGCATCCATCATAGGAATCTCATATAATATTAATATAATCTGTGTATAATATTAATATACATGAATTATAGGACATATGACAGAAGTTCGAAATAAATGACTGTGAATGAAAAGCCCTATTATTACAATTGAGAATGTAGGTGAGGTATATTTTTATAGTTCTTATAATATTATAATATGTATTATGCTCATATAATGATATTATCCACTGTACTGAAAGGTAAAAATTTTTTCCACCTACCTCTACCGAAAGTATACTTTTCCGGACCTGATTGTAGGGAGCAAAGTTGTACTTTTCCTCCCTAGGGAGGAAAATATTTTTCCTCCCTAGGGAGGAAAAGTAAAAGTGACGTCATGGTATTTCATTCATGGAATGTAACTTATTGACGCCCTGTACAATATCTATTTTCTATTACGTAAGTTTCTATACATTTTAACGTTTATTTATAAACACTCTGTATTTTGCAGAATGGTAAAAAACAGTAAATTGTTATTTTGATTTAACAATGTTTACATTATTAATTTGACTTATATTTGACAGTTGACAGTTATATTGTACATACTTGTTAGTTTTAGTTCTAATAAATTGTGTTGGTTAGTTACATAAATAAATTAAGTAAAAATGAAAACATGACTTGTTATTTGAGGAAGGTGGAAAAACCATATGTATAACATGGGAGTAAAGTGCCTTTTCCTCCCTTGAATGATTACTGCCCTCCGCTACGCGTCGGGCAGTAAACTTCATTCTCGGGAGGAAAATAAGCACTTTCCTCCCTTGTTATACAAATAGCTATAACCCACAAATCAACTTTTTTCAGGAAGTAGAGAAAACGTTCCACTTAAGTAATTTGGTGAGGAATTAACCTCATCAAAACAAACGTATATATCAATAATTGAACTATAAAGTAATGAAAACAATTATTAGGTTAATTCCTCACCAAATTACAAACGTCTTTTCTACTTCATGAAAAAAGTTGATTTGTGATAAATACAGTAAATCCTCTGTTAACTGAAACATTGCTTAACCGAAATGGGTCAATAGTTACAGTTTCAATAATTACGTCAATAAAAGGTAAATTTTTATATCAAAACAGAAATAATTCAATGTTAATTTGTCAACATTGCTTTCATACAACTAAAATATGCAATTTATTTATTTATTTATACAGGGTGCCTGCTCAACTTGGAACCATATGGGAAACTTTTGTAATATCAATTTTACGAAAAAAGTCATTCTTTATAAAGTGCTCTGCATAGTCTAAAACCTACGATGCAATCATCAGAAATCAAATTTTGTCAATAATATACAAGGTATGTCAAAAAATATTAATATCGCTCAAGAGCAAACTACCTTTATATTTCAAAATATCAAAAAATTTTATTATGGAAAGTTATTTGTAATTAAAAACCATATTCAAATATGCAATAACAGCCTTCTACATGAAAAAAAAATTCTGAGATTTTCCTAAATTACTGATTCCAAACATCATTTTTATTTACTCTTTTATTAATAATTTTAGGAAAAAAAGTTATTCTTCATAAAAATCTGTGCATAGTCTAAACCTCAAGATGCAACCATCAGTTATACAAGTTTGTTAATTTTATACGAGGTGTGTCAAATAATATGACTTTAGAAAGAATTCTTTCTATATTCTTTCTAAGTTCATAGTATTTGACACACCTCGTATAAAACTAACAAACTTGGAAAACTGATGGTTTTATCTTGAGGTTTAGACCATGCAGAGATTTTTATGAAGAATAAGTTTTTTCCTAAAATTTTTAATAAAAGAGTTATTACATGTCTAATAAATAAAAATGATGTTCGGAATCGGTAATTTAAGAAAATCTCAGAATTTTTTTTTCACGTAGAAGGCTGTCATTGCATATTTGAATATGGTTTTTAATTATAAATAACTTTTCATAATAAAATTTTTTGATATTTTGAAATATAAAGGTAGTTTGCTCTTGAGCGAAATTAATATTTTTTTACATACCTGATGATTGCATCTTAGGTTTTACACTATGCAGAGCACTTTATAAAGAATGACTTTTTTCGTAAAATTGATATTAAAAAAGTTTGCCATATGGTTCCAAGTTACGCAGACACCCTGTATACGGGATTACCCCCATTACAAAACATACAGTATAAAATCAATATATGTAATATCTACTAAACTAGAGTAAAATAAATCTTAATTACACATTAAACAAAAACGAAATATTAATAGTTATCCATTACACATATTACATCTATTACACAAATCAGTTAAAATAAACAAAAAAGTACTATTCTGTAGTACTTAGTAAAGTATTATTCTGAATTTACATAGTAAAGAAAATATTACAAAATCACCTCATAGTATTTTTTAATGTCAACTGTGACCAAGAATACTATGTAATTTGATATAAGAAGAATACAAAAACACTTATTTTTAACCGAAATTCTTGTTATCTGAAACCCCCCAATTATTTCGGTTAACAGAGGTTTTACTCTATGCAAATGCATATCAAAAGTATTTAAAAATAAAACAAAGCACTAAATATAACATTTTTGTTTAATACATTTTTTCTTTACATAAAAACAAATGAAATGACACAAAAACTTATAGATATTGTAATTAAGAATCTAAAACATTATAGTATGAATTTATATTAAATTCTTTCATTAAACATTAGGAGGTCCTAAAGAACAAAAGCGGGATTGTCCACAATTTGAAGATTTTTTGTACTTTTATGATTTTCTGTTTTTCTGTATACAGTGAGGACGTTTGAGTTGGAATAAATTAATTTTCTCGAGAATGGCTGACTATGGAGATAAATCCGGAAACCTTTTCGAATTATTTCGATGGTCGATTTTTATTTTTAAATTGTAATTTTTTATCATTTATCATAATCCCCGTGACGTCATCCGTCTGGGCGTGATGACGTAATTGACTATTTTTTTAAATGAGAATAGGGGTCGTGTGATAGTTCATTCGAAAGGTTCTCCAATGCTCTATTCACTAATATAAACATTAATATAATTATTTATAATGTCAAACAATTTTTTTTTGAATTAAATTAATTGAGATAAAAAGAAGAAGGTTTACAATTTATTTAATTCGAAATAGGTACATTTTACTATTTCCAAAAACAGGAAAAAATGTTTATTTGATAAATAAATATTCTTTATCGCTTATATTAAATATTAAAGTGCCAACTACCTGCCTTTTGGTAGTTTGAACGTTTAATTTAAGCGAAAAACAATATTTATTTATCAAATAAACATATCTTCTCTGCTTTAGGGCAACAGTAAAATATATTTTGAATTAAATAAATTGTAAACATTCTTAATTTTGTCTCAATTAATTTATGTAATTAAAAAAATTTTGGGCACACTGTATAAACAATTATGTTAATGTTTATATTAGTGAATATAGAATTGATTAGCCTTTCGAATGAGTTATCACGCGACCCCTATTTCCATTTAAAAAATTCAATGATTACGTTATTATGCTCAGATGGATGGCGTTAGAAATTTCCCACCGAGAAAATTAATTTATTCCAACTCAAATGTCCTCACTGTATAAGTAAAATCGAATTTATAGCATAAAATTTTATGCTTATCATATTTTTTGCCTACATTCTTTACAAAAAGTGTGTCTGCATTTTTTAAATAATTTCAATTTACAGCTAATATTTTCATTTTGTTTTTAGCAAATAAAATTGTGTTTTTCATTTACTGGACTCGTATGAATCTCAATCATTATTTTTATTGTTTTACATATTTCCTTCTTTGCCAACCATTTTCCATCAACTCCCAAATTTAGGTCTCTCACAATTGCTTCATCCTTTTTTATCTTGCGCCATTCTGATCCACTGTTTGCCTGCCACTGTTCTTATGCCATCTACCCATCTCTTTTGAGTCTTCCCATGCTTATTTCGTCTTGCTTGGTCTCTATTCTACAATTCTCTCTATCCACCTGCTATCATTATAATTGACTGTGTGACCAGCCCAACATCATTTCATTTTTTAAATTTCTTCCATGATATCCCTGATACAGTCTCCAATTCGTATGTACAAACTGGTAGTATGCATGTGTTATACAGCTATGTTTATAGAAATGGGGGTGTTGTTTAAAATACATTCTAGTTCACCAAAAGCGGCCCATCCCAGTTGTGTTTTTCTAATTTCAGCATCTGGATTTGGTTTTCACAGTCTGATGACGTGGCCTGTGTATACATAATGTTCAACATTCAGTTAGTTCTTGGACATGTTTCTAATAAAAATATGTTTTCAAATGGTTTAATTATGATCCGTTGATGTTTATGCACCTTTTCCATTTTAATTTCTTAAAAATATCTTCTAGTTGTAGAGTAAGGGGAATAGTTTGGGAGAAATGGTGCCTCCTTATCTCACTCTCTGTTGTAGATAGTTACATAGTTCACTTTTATTATGCATGCTTATATATTTTACTTTTCTCTTTATTATTTAAGTTGATGATTTTATACACATGATGACATTATAATATAGATGAAAAATAAAGCTCATAACATTCACCCTTTCAGTCACCATGTTCGTTTAAATGAACACCAAATTCCCGTTTTTTACATTGAATCACCGTAATCGTCTCTGTACGTTGTACTAGGCTAGGCATAATAATGTTTATGGGTAAAATTTTTTGTTTATAAATCTTTAAAAACATCATATATTTCAACCTCAAAGTTTTAAATGTTTATCTTTGCAAACAAAAACTTATAACTGAAAGGGTTAAGGCGCGCGCGCGCGCGCACCCCCCCCCCCCACACACACACACACACACACACACACACACACACCACACACACACATTTGGGTAATTTGCGCCTAACAAATCGATGATACATCAGTTAAGTGGAGCTGGACTAAAGTGCCTCACACGGTTCAGCAATATTCGGTAAATATTTCATATTAGGGTTCTTTATCCCTGCACTCTCACATGGCAATCATTTTGACGATTCTATAGCGCATCAGCGTGCTGTGGGAGGGGTGGAGGAAAGCCTGGGGAGCATTGGAGCTCGAAGGAGTGGTCCCTGATTTACTCAGACCAATCCTTCTCACCCCAATGAATTGTATGCCTGAATGGCCATATGGGCATGCAAGTCTCTACAGGTGTGTTTACTTTTTGCTTGCTTGCTCGTGAGTAATTCCATTTATCATTTAGTAGGTCAGAGTCAATAGATGCCTAGGCTCAAAATGGGACCCATTTCCATTGAGTATAACGTGGATCCCTGCACAAGGATATACGTGAAGACCAGAATGGTAGCAGTCACGTATAAAATATATCTATGATATGATACTTCTGTAATTCCATACAAATTTTGATTGCTCAAGTAATTTTATAAAGTAATTTACAGAAATAAATAACTTTTAAAGAATATCTGTTTTATTTTTCTGTTTTCAAAAGGACAAAAGTGTTTTAATGTAGTGGAAGACAGATACAGCCATAAAAATAAAAACTTATCCTGTACCAAAACGTATGAGTCTCTCGTCTCTCTAATGATACATTTTTATTTATAATATATAAATGTAAATGTTTTCGGCTGTAAATTAAAAAATATGTTTTGAATGTGAATGAAAAATAAATGTAGTCGTAAAATAACAAGTAAAAACTTATTTTAGGCCAAAAAATATAAAATATTCTCTCTGACCAAAAATATAGAATAATACACTTATGCATTTTTATATTATAAAAATGCAAAATGTTCTTTATATTGTGTATACTATATTTTTGGCCAAAGAATATATTTTTTGGTATAGAATAAGTTTTATTTGTTAAATTTACGACTATATTTTTCATTCACATTCAAAACATACTTTTTGAATTTACTGCCGAAAATTCAGATACTAATTTTTGAATTTGGCTTCCATACTGGCCCACTCAGTTGGCTATATACCAGCCCATTCACCAGGGGCGCTCTAAACTAAAATTCAGAACATAATTTTTTTATAATGCATAAGTGCATATATTTTTGGTCAGAGAATATATTTTTTGGCATAGAATGTTTTTATTTGTTATTTTACAACTATATTTTTCATTCACATTCAAAACATACTTTTTGAAATTACTGCCAAAAATTCAGATCCTAATTTTTGAATTTGGCGCTCATACTGGCCCACTCAGTTGGCTGTATACCAGCCCACTCACCAGGGGGCGCTCTTAACTAAAATTTAAAACAATTTTTGAATTTGCTGCCTAAATTCTTTTTGATTAAAATGAATAGCCAACGTTCGCAGAAGAAGAAATTTATTGAATTTCCCGCCGGCTGGGTCCATCCACCAGATGGCGCCCGAAACTCTCCCCCAGATGTTAACACGGTGCTTGCACTACTAGAGGTCTTTTCCAACACGACTGAGAACCGTACATGTAACCCATGTAACGATCACCGTCCTGCACAGTAGCATGGAACGTATTATTTCGATCCCATGGAACGATAATTATCTATTAACGAAACGTCAATGTGACGGTTCTTGGTCGTGTTGGAACAAACCTTAGGTAGTATTCAGTCAGACATGTAGACGATGATACAATACTCTTTGCGGACAGCAGAGAAGGGCTGCAACGTTTGGTTTATCGCACTGCACAATACTGTGAGAAGTATGAAATGGCTCTGAACAAAAAAAAAACAAAACTCGTGATTGTCAGTAAGCACAAGAATTAAGACAAAACAATCTACGTTAAAGAAAAAGCTTTAGAGAACGTATGGTTCTTTTCATGAGCATTTTTCAGTGCGTCACAGTTTTTCGATTTCTCTCTCACGCATTAAATTGTATGTGACAGAAAAAACGCACGTCGTTGATTACATTTCGTCGGTGACATAACATTTAATCTAGTTGTCAATAGATGGCGCTAATAATATAATATTAAATAATTATACGCTGTGGGCTCGTACGTAGAGGGGATATTTATAAATTCGCGAGCGCCAGTAGTGACAAGTCTGTAAACGTTTACCGGAAAGACATAAATGTCAAAGTGATTAATTTAAAATTAAAATTAAAAACATTAATTATAAAAAATATTAGTTGGTCAAAGCTGTGGTATATATTTTTACCTTAATATATTTACGTTTTAAATACTGAATTTACGTTTTTTTAATGTTCCGTAATATGTAATTATAAATTAATCTATATTAATCTTAGCGCCATCTATGTCTTACTAGTCCAGGGCGCATCTGTTTTGAGATGGACGTTGAGAGGTGACTCAAATTTTTTTGCAGAAATTGCTTGAAAATAAATCAGATAATAATATTTGAGTTATCCTCCCTCTCAAAAAGGTCCGGAACATTGTTTAAATAATCAAAATGTCAAAAAATGAAGGAAAAATTCGATTTTTGTCTTAGTTTTTTGATAACTCTAAAAGTGTTCATTTCCGAGAAAAGTTGTACTAACATAAAAGTTGCGTAATTAAATTTCCTACCATATAAAATTGGTTAAAATTTTTAAAAATAGTCACCCTAGTTGCAAAATAGCAATAATTGCGAAAAAAACATACAAAAACAAGTATTCGCATTTTACGTTTTTCAACCATTTATGCAACACTTAGGACCTTCACATTTCACCCGGAAAAACTTTATGATACAGTAAAACAATACTATAAATTTCATTAAGATCGGTTCAATACATTTTGCAATCCAGCTTTCGCAAAAAAAAATCATGTTTTCAAAATGTTACAGGACTGAAAATAAAGCGGATAGCAAGTTTAAATTTTTTTTGCTTATAGAAGTGTACTGTACCTTTCATTTGCAATTTACAAAATTAAAACCGATTAATTACCGCGGCGTCAGGAAATTTTTTAAATAAACATTAGTTTTTGGTGCTACGCGCAGGACAGCGGTGTTCGATTCATACAAGTTGATTTCCATCAAAATTTCTTCCAATCTTTATGTAATATATTATTTTCTTACTCTATATTTTGTTGTATTTTTATATTTTAATTCCACAAAAATCAAACTAATTTTATTATTGTTTGTGAAATATTGTTTAAACAATTGCATATTATGTTTAAAAATAATAAACTTTTATTCTCTTAGTTAAAATATATGAACAAAGAAAGTTTTTGCTAATTAAAGTGTTATTTCAAAGGATAGAGTATGTGTTAAGATATCATCATAACATACATTACAGATATATGTCCGTTAAATCCCGATAAATTTAATGAGTATGATTTTGCTCCTGTCAATCCAGCAAAGGAAATTATAGATAGTAAAAGTCGCTTCTCTACCAGAGGCTTCTACAACTTATTTTAAGTATTCAAAGTAGAATAATAATCCGTTTTACTTTTACCGTGACCTGAAGATGCTGTGAATATTGTAGACAGCGAAACCGGTCTTCAGTTGTAAAATAAATTGTTTGTGAGAACGTCTCTCTTTTCTTTACTACAATAATATGGACTCACACATGCAACCCATTCATTATTAGAATAATAATTATTTTTTAAATATAGAGCTTTTAACGTAATGACCGTTATGATACACTGACCGGCACAAAAAACGGCCACCCCACAAAAAGGGTCATTTTGATGTCTCGAATTTCCTAAACCAGTTGTTCGATTTGATTTTTTTAATATGTTATAGCCCTATTCTTGAACAATATCGCTAAAATAATATTGTTGCCAGATAGGTAAATTATCATTGTATACCAGGTGTACTAATCAAACAGTGTTTTTTTCTCAAAGCTCGCCACACCTTGTGGAATATTCTAACATTTATAAAAGACTGAAATTAAAACCCAACTTAACATTCTCTTTTTGATTCGTTCGCTTATGTTAGATAATAAAACAGTTAGGTACTTTAAGATCTAGCCATGTTCTTCATCCATACAAGGTGTTTCGAAATAAGCGCGACACATTTTAAGGGGTAATTCTGCATGAAAAAATAATGACCGTTTGCTTTCTAAACATATGTCCGCAAATGCTTCGTTTCCGAGATACGGGATATTGAATTTTTTCTTACAAACTGACGATTTATGTATTGCTCTAAAACCGGTTGAGATATGCAAATGAAATTTGGCATTACCCGTATGCACTCTAATGAAGAATATAAAATTCTTAATTGCATATCAAAATATGTGCAATAACTGTCTCTTAAAACCTACCAAATTTCATTTGCATATCTCAACCGGTTTTAGAGCAATAAATAAATCATCAGTTTGTAAGAAAAAATTCAACATTCCCTATCTCGGAAACGAAGCATTTGCGGACATAGGTTTATAAATCAAACGGTAATTATTTTTTCATGCAAAATTAACATACATGCAGAATTAATTAACGTTTGTCGCACTTATTTGGAAACATCCTGTATTGATGAAGAACATGCTTAGTTGTTAAAGTACCTAACTTTTTTACTATCCATCATAAGCGAATGAATCAACAAAAGGAATGTTAAGAAAACCTGAAGCTATAGTTATGTTTTAATTTCAGTATTTTATAATTGCTAGAATATTCCACAGGGTGTGGTGAACTTTGAGAAAAAAAAAACACAGTTTATAAACACATATTATTACAGCAATATTATTAAAGAAGAAGACTATAACATATTATATAAGAAAATCACTTAAATCGGACAACAAGTTTAGGAAACTCGAGACATCAAAAATGATCCATTTTATGGGGTGGTCGTTTTTTGTGCCGGTCACTGCAGATCTAAAAATTTACACCAGAAGCGATTACTGCTTAAGCGCGCACCATTCCCCCGCTTTCTTTTACATAATTATTTTTTTCATTTTTTTAATATTTTTCCGTGATTGATCATTCTCTTTGATTGATTGATCTTTTTTTCTTTTGCCACTGGTAACCTGACGTTTGAAGCACTTATTAAAATACTTAATCCGCACGAAAATCCTTTGTCTACAGTATGTTTTTACTAGAC
This sequence comes from Diabrotica virgifera virgifera, assembly GCF_917563875.1. Classification (NCBI taxonomy): domain Eukaryota; kingdom Metazoa; phylum Arthropoda; class Insecta; order Coleoptera; family Chrysomelidae; genus Diabrotica; species Diabrotica virgifera. Next base: position 202,626,772 of record NC_065444.1, on the reverse strand, counting down.
AAAGAGGTATATCCGAACAATGATGGAAAATATACTCTGTAGTTCGATGTATAATTTTTTTACCCCGATTTAGATTTTCACCATGAAAATTTTGGAAATATTTTTCCATTGTTAATACTTGGTCTACCCATTCTGATGAAGGATTTGTGAGTCCACCAAATGATAAATGTTGTACCCAGGTTGGTACAGAATAATTATGAAGATTTATATTTTGTTCTTCATATGTACGTCTTCCTAAATTTGGGAATTTATTTTTAAATTTAAATGCTATGAAACCAGCAATATATATCAACCCATCTGTTTCGGTTTCTTTAGTAATATTATCTGGAACTGACAAGTCTGAACTACTGGTACTTTGATTTTGCAGATCCATGAACACAGTATCTATATTATTTGTAGGTGCTTCAGGTGGCAACATATTTATCTTTGCTTGTTGAAGAGCTTTTGCAACGATATATTCTTCATTTTCTTGGCCACCGTAATGAGAAACGTTGGTAGTTCTTTGCACCATACCTGGATTCTTTCCTAGTATGATCATTCTCACTCTGTAAAGGGTATTTAGAGGTGACGGATGGTCATGTAATCCACCCCTTTTTCTCAACTAAAAATATACAATAATTAAATATAAATATGCTTAAAATAGATAACAAATTATTTCTTACCTGTGAGAAAAAGTTTTCCAGACAATCTTGATTTAATCTGTGTGTTAAGAAATAGGAAATTTTATATTTCTCTTTTAGGTCAGTAAATAACGCCTGGATAGATCTGGATGATATTATAATCCCCCTTTGGAAAATTTGCATGGATTTTTTTCCAATACACACCATTTTAGTAACAGTATTAATTACTAGATCCAGTAACCTATTTTGCTCTTCCAAAATATACAATCCATAAGGTCATTTCGTGGTAGATGTAACAGGTGTAAAGGAATTCATTAAATCAAACCAACTATTAATAAGCTCTATGAACTCCCCAAGTTTTTGTGCTGCGATTTTTTTATCTCTGGCTGCATTTTTAAAATAATGTTTTAAGGCTGTTGCAGTTGTGTGAGATAATAATTCTGCAGCAAGTGCAACATTTTGTCTTCGCATTTTCTTTACCTCTAAATGATCTAAAGTCAGCTTATACAGGGAACTTATTTCTGTTTTTGCAGCTTCAATTAGTTCTTTTAATAGATCTTTTTTTAATACACTTCCATCTTCAAGTTCAAATCCTGTGTCGATTAACCAGTTTCTTGTTAATTTTAGAAGATGGGGAGCATCAGCAAACATGTAAATATGTGCTTTTGTGACTGGATGTGTAAAATAGGTGGTATCAACAGAAATATTCAATTTTTTCCAAAGTCCTTGATTCCCTCCCCCACAATCCGATACGCATGCAACTACATTATAGTTTACATTATGCAACTCAGTAATTATTGAATGTAAAATATTGTCAGTCATACTTGTATCAAAGCCAATGTACACTGGTTGCTTCCATTTATCAAAAAGTCCTCTGGCCATCACTACTTGCATGTACCTATGAGGGCCAACAACTTCATCCTCTTTTTGGTCATATTCATACTGGGCACAGACTTTCATTTCATCATAGGACAAGACGATTACTCTTTGTAGCTCAGTTTTAGATTTTCCAGCAACATACATCACCTGAAGTACATCTTGTAGGAGACCAGATCTAAGATTAATGTGTGCAGCCCAATTCTGTAATGTTGATATTCCAGGTAATGGGTATTTAAGGGTATTTCTTAGATAAAGGTAACACCTTCTACTAAAATACCTTATTGTGAAAGCTTTTGAAATTTCTTCCGTCGTCCAACATGCCCTCGTTTTCTTTTTCAAAATAATTTCAATTTCGTTTTTACTAAACCTGTGACTCAAGCGTTTCAAAATATTTTTTTCACTATCAATATCTTTTTCTTTGATTCTTTTATTTAGTTCTACAATCCTCGTTCTGGTAGTATACAAATCTTGTTCATTTTCTTCTAATTTCTCTTTCAGTTTTTTGTTCTCTTTAAGCAACTCCTCATATTTTCGTTTTAAAATATCTTCCTCCGATTCATTGCTTGTACTGGGCACATCAGACACATCAATGATTCTTTCATGTGAGTATACCTCTAATAGTTCTTCAACGATAGCTTTTTGTGTTTTCATTTCTATCATTTTATCACTTATTGCTGTTGTTTGTTTTGAAACATCGCCCAGATATTTTAAGTTTTCACTTGGAATTGCTACAAAATAGTGATGATAAGAAACAGAATATAGTCTGTTCGCTAAACTCAGACGCAACTTTCTAAATGTTTTAGTCGGTAATAAAAAATAATTACTAAATAGTTAATAATCACTAAATAGTTAGTAATTTTACCAATTTTTGCAAAATTGGCAAAAAACAAAAAAATTATCGACTAAAATATCTAGCCAGTTGCGTCTGAGTTTAGCGAACAGACTATATTAGAAAACAATACTTACCTCCATTCTTTAATTTTAATTTAGGTCTAGTTCCCATTATTCGAGCATACATATCATCCACAAAATCATTCTTCTTGAAATGATTACTACATACTCTAGCAGTTTTTGTTTTTATTTCATCTCTTCCGCAACAGCGCTCAATCCATATTTTTTCTAGTTTTTTATCTTTGGGAAACGTGAAAAATGCTATTTGTTGATCAGCATCATCAGCAGACTTCTTGTTTTTATAAAAATTATTTCTACAAACGGCCACACTGCAGTTTGTACCTGGCATTCTAAAATTTCATCAACATTATTATTACGTTAAATACCTTAATTTTAACGATTTAACTCACCTTATATATAAATATTCTTAATATTTAGGCTCCTACAATAGGTACGATGTACAACAACTATAATAAATAACTTTTCATAAACAGTTCAAAATACCTATAGTATTTTCGGGAAACAACAGCACAATTTCAAATACAAAAATATAAAGTAAACTAGGATATTATAAGATAAAACTTATCTTAATATATGTTATTTAATAACAATACAAATTATACACAATACTGTCAATACTATACAAAGTATATTGTACACATTCAAAGATCAAAAAAATTACCGCAAAAAATTTAAAAATGGGATGCTGTCAGATCAAATGTCAGATTCTAAACTCTTGTGACGTAACGTCAAAAATTGAAGTCTCCCCACCACCGCCGGAAAAGGCCACCGTAGTATAGTCTAAGAACCATGGTTTAATTGGAAGGATACTACAAATCTGGCCTCCACATAAGTGGTCTGTAGCTTCTACATGATAGGTGTGAAATTTTAAACATTCTTGCTGTTGATTGGATAGGAAGAGTGGCATAATCTAGCCTCCATGCTAGGTACATCATAGCCTCCATACGGTACTTCCAATATTTAATATTTTATTTATTCAAGTGGACAATAAAGGTAAAACACAAACAACTTTTGTTTCTTACTTATTTATTTAAACAATAATGTGACATTTTACATAGAAATATGAGTAATTTGGATTAAATAAATGTTTACTTGTCGAATTTTTCCACCGTCTGCACACAACAGCTGAACGGAGCCATTAGACCTAACAACAAAACGTGAAATAAAATGTGTATTTTAAAACTGTTGGATAAACAGTACCTACAATCAGAAAAACTTACCTTTAAAAAGGTACTCGATTATGAAATAACAAAAATATCAAAAAACACGACTGAATATCAGCTTTTTATGGCGACACAAACACATCACATAACCGACCAAAAATAAGTGAACGACAGATTACAGATTCACAGATAGCGCAGGATTTGTCAAAAGTCATGTTCCACCAATCACAAGGCCGACATCAGCGCCTCTGACTAAATGGAAGGAAAATAAATACGATTACATGTTTTTTATTAGAGTGAGCGGGGCATGCACGTACCTACAATCGGAAAATGAAAGAATAGGGCTTTTTATCGATTGTCATTTGTTTCGAGCTTCTGTCATATGTTGAATAATCTGTGTATAATATTAATATACACGGATTATACGACATATGACAGAAGCTCGAAACAAATGACTGTGAATGAATAGCCCTATACGCTCTGAGCTTCGTTGGTGTCGCTCCTGGCGGAGTACTAATTCAACTTTCACCGGTAATTTTTAAATTTATTATTTAATTGTTATCGCTTAATATTTACAACGCAAAAAAGTAATTAAATTGTAATCGATTTTTTTTAAATTTTGCTAATCATTTTGACGTTCTATTGATAAAATATGAATTTCTTACTTCGGATATTTTCACAATTATCGTGTAGATGGCGCTAAGATTATTACATTAATTTATAATTACATATTACGGAACATTAAAAAAACTTAAATTCAGTATTTAAAACGTAAGTATATTTAAGGTAAAAATATATACCACAGCTTTGACCAACTAATATTTTTTATAATTAATGTTTTTAATTTTAATTTTAAATTAATCACTTTGACATTTATGCCAAATTTCCGGTAAACGTTTACATAATTGCCACTACTAGCGCTCGCGAATTTGTAAATATCCCCTCTACGTACGAGCTCACAGCGTATACGCTCTGAGCTTCGCTGGTGTCACTCCTAGCGGTTACTAATTCAACTTTCACCGGTAATTTTTAAATTTATTTTTTAATTGTTATTTCTTAATATTTACAACGCAAAAAAGTAATTAAATTGTAATCAATTTTTTTTAAGATTTTGCTAATCATTTTCACGTTCTATTGATAAAATATAAATTTCTTACTTCGGATACTTTCACAATTATCGTGTAGATGGCGCTAAGATTAGTAGATTAATTTTTAAATACATATTACAGAATGTTAAAAAAACTTAAATTCAGTATTTAAAACGTAAGTATATTTAAGGTAAAAATATATACCACAGCTTTGACCAACTAATATTTTTTATAATTATTGTTTTTAATTTTAATTTTAAATTAATCACTTTGACATTTATGTCAAATTTCCGGTAAACGTTTACAGACTTGTCAGTACTGGCGCTCGCGAATTTGTGAATGTCCCCTCTACGTACGAGCCCACAGCGTATACGCTCTGAGCTTCGCTGGTGTCGCTCCTGGCGGATTAATAATTCAACTTTCACCGGTAATTTTTAAATTTATTATTTAATTGTTATCGCTTGATATTTACGACGCAAAAAAGTAATTAAATTGTAATCGATTTTTTTAAGATTTTGCTAATCATTTTGACGTTCTATTGATAAAATATGAATTTCTTACTTCGGATACTTTCACAATTATCGTGTAGATGGCGCTGATTAGTTTATAATTACATATTACGGAATATTAAAAAAACTTAAATTCAGCATTTAAAACGAAAGAATATTTAAGGTAAAAATATATACCACAGCTTTGACCAACTAATATTTTTTATAATTAATATTTTTAATTTTAATTTTAAATTAATCACTTTGACATTTATGTCAAATTTCCGGTAAACGTTTACAGACTTGCCACTACTGGCGCTCGCGAATTTGTAAATATCCCCTCTACGTACGAGCTCACAGCGTATACCCATGAACGATCACATCAATCACTTATTTTGTATTTGCTATCTTTTTCTATAAATAACAAGCGGTTGTTATAGAAGAAGACAGCAAATACAAAATAAGTGATTGATGTTATCATTCATGGGTATTCTTTCATTTTTCCGACTGTATGTACTATTGGCATTTCATAGGTTAATAGGGCTTTTCATCGATTGTCATTTGTTTCGAGTTTCTGTCATGTGTCACATAATATTAATATAGGTATCTACGTCATACGTCTTTGATTTGTATCATTGATATACAGGGTGAGTCATGAGGAACTGTACATACTCCTACCTCGTATAGAGGCTCCTATGGGGAATAACAAATGACCATTAAAAATTGTCTGCCTCCATTGTTTAATAATATACAGGGCGAGTTTCGCATTTCGACAGAAATTTTTATTCGTCATAATTTTTGAAAGATCAGATCGATGTGTCTCTTATTTTGGTCAATCGTTACACTATTACCACCTAATCAACTTTACCAAACTTTTAATTCATAGTCAAATTTAATTTTTTTTATAAAAAATTAAGTAATCGTGTTCGGAAAAAAATAAATATGCCATCTTAATTGCCTATTTGTCTAATTTGTAAAATTCATATTAGAGTTTTTAAAAAGCGTATACAGGGTGAAATTTTTTCTAAGACCCAAACGAACTAAGTTTTTAAAGCCGGACCTGATTTTTTTCCAGTTTGAATAAATCAGTTTATTAGGTGGTAATAGTGTAATGATTGACCAAAATAAGAGACACATCGATCTGACCGTTCCAGAATTATTACGAATACAAATTTCTGTCAAAACGCCAAACTCGCCCTGTATATTATTAAAAAATGGGAGCAGACACTTTTTAATGGTCATTTGTTATTCCCCATAGGGGCCTCTATACAAGGTAGGAGTATGTACAGTTCCTCACGACTCACCCTGTATACCAATAACGTATGACGTAGACATATTAATAATATGTGACACATGACAGAAGCTCGAAACAAAGACTGTGAATGAAAAGCCCTATTAAGTTATATCAGTGATTTTTTTATGTTTTCTGCGTTACTGCTTTAATTTTTAGATCTTTAGTCTGCTTTTATAGTGCGTCCATAAAGTATCGCATAAATTCATTATTAACTAAATAAACAACATTATTAGAAATTACCGAAAGAGGTCGACTTTTGATTTTAATTTATGATATTTGGCATATATATCATACTAGTGACGTCATCCGTCTGGACGTGATGAGGTAATCGATGATTTTTTAAAGGATTTAAAGAAGAATAGGGGTCGTGTGCTAGCTCATTTGAAAGGCAATTTATTTCTCTATTCAATAATATAAACATTAATATATTTATTTATACAGGATGTCCAATCTTTTTAGATTAAATTAATTGACACAAAAAGACAAATGTGCGTAATTTATTTAACTAAAAATACATTTTTTCTTCAAACGTCAAATAATGATGACATTACTTATCTAACTTGATCCTGTCAAAGTTTGATGTCTCCGCCGGCAGCAGTTTTTTTTCCCCATTTCTTTACGGCGGAGGGAAAAATGTTGTCATGGCAACAATATGAAACATGTCACAAAGCAACAATACAAATGTCATTAACAACAATTAAACATCATTTTTATTTATAGTAATATTAAAAGTACAATTAGTTAATGAGGCATTTTCAAAATTGAAACCGTGCAAAAATGTTCCCGACTCTTGATACGCATTGGTAATTGTTGATGATACTGATGGTCGAGCACAACTTTCAGCAATCATTCCCGATGTTGGCGAATCATGAGGGTTTAAAATTTTCGCACTAAATTTGCGCTTGCGGTTGCAACAACAATAAGCTGTCTTTAATAATTGCAAACAACTGTCAAACAACTGTAACCAGGGAGACGCAAATCCCACCGACGACTTAATTATTTTAATTTCTAACATCTAGACGACTTTGATAGTTGTCACAGTTAATTTCGAATAAAAATAGCGCATGAATTGTACTATTTATGGTTGAAAATTGCTACGTTTGAAGAAAAAATAGTATACTTTATTCGGCAAAGAAGCGACTTTTCTTGACTTGCCCTCTATTACGCGCCTCACTTCGTTCGGCGCGTAATATCGGGCGCGTCAAGAAAAGGCATGCTTCTCCGCCTCATAAAGTAATATACTATTACTGGTGTCATAACATTTTTTATTTGGCAAATAAACATTGCTTTTCGCTTAAATTAAATGTTAAAACTGTCAAGAGGCAGGTGGGTGGCAGCTTAAACGTTGAATTTAAGCAAAAAGTAAGGTTTATATTTGAAATAAACATTTTATCTCTGTTTTCAGAGAGCAGTAAAACGTATTTTGAGTTAAATAAACTACGCAAAGTCTTCTTTTTGTGTCAATCGATTTAATTAAAACATTGTTTTTGAATACTCTGAATAAATAATTATGTTAATGTTTATATTACTGAATAGAGAATTGAATTGCCTTTCAAATGAGCTATCACACGATCCCTATTCTTATTGAAAAAATCATCAATTACGTCATCACGTCCAGACTGATGACGTCACTAGTATGATATATGAAAAAACTCATAAATCAAAATCAAAAATCGACCTGTTTTGGTAATTTTTAATAATGTTGTTTATTTAGTTAATAATGAATTTATGCGTTACTTTATGGACGCACTGTATAAAAAATAGTTGTGTTTAGAACTCTTTAGCGACACATTCGTTTAATATAATATTTAGGGATTACCGTCGAAGGCCGATATGATCAACCAGAAAAAAAGATGTATTTGGTGACTTTTCTAGTAACTTTCTTGGGTGTGAATCTGTCTGTTTAGTTTACTTCTCCTGGTTTAAAAACAAACCATAGTTCAGAAGACGTGTCTTTGAATTATTTTGAAATTACTTAAGGATCTTGGATATACAGGGTGTTTCATTAATAATTGTCCATATAGTAACTGGAGAAACCTTAGCACAAAATACAAAGATTTAACCTAAAACACTTAAATAAAATGTGGTTCCTTACTGAGTTACAGGATGTTTTATCTAAAAATTTAAAAACTATTTTTGCTTAGCATTTTCAAACTATTTAACGTATCCTTTTCATACTTGGCAGGAAGTATAGGTACTGCAGAAGGTACTAAATTATGTTAAACAAACGTTTATTGCTATTACCAGAGGCGTACGACGGGGGAAGTGTATGTTTGACCCTTTCCAAATTCTACGCCACTGGCGAAATTGCTATTTTAGTTCAATTTTTGGATTCTCCAATACTTTCTATCAAAATAATATATTCCTCATTCGTAACGATAAAGTCATTAGTTTTCGAGATGTTTGAAGTTAAAAATGAAACGACACGGTTATTTTGATCAGTGTATTGTGTCGCTTCATTTTTAATTTCAAATATCTCGAAAACTAATCATTTTATCGCTAAGAATGAAAAGTATATTATTTACATAAAAACTATTGCAAAATCAAAAAATTACACTAAAATAACAATTTCGTCAGTGGCGTATAATTTGGGAAGGGTCAACCAGCCACTATCCCCTGTCGTATGCCTCTGGTAGTAGCTAGAAACGTTTATTTATCTTAATTTAGTAGGGTGTACAGTACATGCACTTTCTGCCAAGTATGATAAGGATACGCCAAATAGTTTTAAAGTACTGGGTACAAATAATTTTTAAATTTTAATCATGTGCATCATATTATCATAAATTAATCAAAATAACTGTACCGTTTCATATTTAACTTCAAATATCTCGAAAACTAATGACTTTATCGTTACCAATGAAGAGTATATTATTTACGTACAAAGTATTGTAGAATCTAAAAATGGCACCAAAATAGTAATTCCTCTAGTGACGTAGAATTTGAAAAGGGTCAACCATTCAGCATCCCCTGTCGTACGCCTCTGGTAGTAGCTAGAAACGTTTGTTTATCATAATTTAGTAGAGTGTCTAGTAGTCGCACTTTCTGCCAAGTATGAAAAGCATACGTCCAATAGTTTTAAAATGCTGAGCAAAATTATTTTTTTAAATTTTTAGGTAAAACACCCTGTAACTCAGTAAGGAACCACATTTTATTTAAGTGTTTTAGGTTAAATCTTCGTATTTTATAATAAGCTTTCTCCAGTTACCATATCGATAATTATTAATGAAACACCCTGTATAGTTTGTTTCCTAGAACGCACTAGCGCAGTATTATTAATAATGATTTATTCTCGTGTTATAATTATTGATGTTTATACTGTTGTATAATTGTTTAAGCTACTTTAGATTGACAAATCGATATTTGATATCTTATTCTGTAACGGCGTTTATTATGGTTTACTTTACTTTTTAGAAGATTTCCCATAGTTTTATTATCGAACAGTATTATAATACATATTATAATCATATTATTATTTTTTTCCTAATCTAGTATTATAAACAGATACACTTGCTGAGATCTTGAGGTCTTTTTATAATATTTGAGATACGCAGAATATCGCACCTCCGCTCAAAGATTGTCATAAGTCAAAAAAGCAAAGTTGCGAGAAAACGACGTTTGTCCTAAAACATTTTCGGGCACAGCATTTCACAAACTATTAAAATTAGAATAATAAATATATTAGTCAGTTACAATGGTTTTTGAAGCTCTATAAAATAGCGTATTAAGTATTAAAAATAATTAAAAAACAGTTTTTGAGTTGTGCCACTATACAGATAACATAACGAAAAATTTACAAAACATTATTTATCAAAAGTGACACTTGTAGTACTGAAAATAATAATAACATTATTATTTCCTGGTTAACAGACCTATACTTTTTAAATATGTTACTTTAAATACAAGTAACAACATTAAACACAAAATACTGCAAAAAGAAAGATAAGTAATTGATAAACGTGTCACTTTTCTTGAGCACATACGCAGATGGTTTTGAATAAAGTAATCACATATATGAGATATTACAGGAATACCAGATAGTAAACACCTTTGTCTATCTCGTGTCTAGTATAACTAACGATGGTAACTGTAAAACAGAAGTTCGGAGACGTATTGGTATGGCAAAAAATGCGATTAGTCTCCTAATTAAAGTTTGCAAAGACAGATCTATCTCTCAAAATATCAAGATGAGACTGGTGAATGCCCTTGTATTCTCAATATTTCTATACGGAGCAGAGACTTGGACTCTTCGCGCATGCGAGCGCCAAAAAATTGATGCCTTTGAGATGTGGTGCTGGAGAAGAATGCTGCGCATACCTTGGACAGCTCATAGGACAAACGTTTTCATTCTAAACCAACTCGAGATTAAAAAGGCTGCCACAATATGTCTCCAACGAACTCTGCAATACATTGGTCACGTGGTTCACAGAGGTGACAATAGTTTGGAGAGATTAATTGTTTCTGGAAACGTTCCGGGGAGAAGATCAAGAGGACGATCACCAACTAGATGATCTGACCAAATAAAGCATTCAGCTGGAAACTCATTCTGCGAAGCTCTCAGAGCGGCTGAAGATAGAGACCAATGGAGAAACATTGTTAAGAATATTGGAAGAAATCACGATCCTCAGTAATGGGGAAACGACAGGAGAGAGAGAGAGAATCATATACACTGTCTTAACTCAACAAACGACGCTTTATACACACCTTAGATAGACAAACGCTTTGCACAAGTCGATATGTGACACTGTTTGTGTTCGTTTTTGTTAGGTCTCCGTCTGTAGGTTCCGTTCTTTGTAAAGAGTAAGTTCAGTTCACTCTCTCTCTCTCTCTCCCTCTCTCTCTCTCTCTCTCTCTCTCTCTTTTTTTTTTTTTTTTGCTATTTATGGGAAATGACAGCAAATACAAAATATGTGATTGATGTGATCATTCATGGGTACTCTTTCATTTTTCCGACTGTAATAAATTTATAAATCATAAGACTAATGACTTTTTTCCAAAATAGATTGAATCGGTTCTCTATATTAAAAAATTTTTTTAGTTATAAACACAAAGATAAAAATAATCCGCTTTATTATTTTAATACAATTTTGACGGTTCCTGAAATAAATCATTCTTGTCGCATGTCCAGTGTCCAGTAGGGATTCTTATCACTATTTAATTGTATTATAAATAATTGATGTAAGTTTTCTAAGATACAAACAGTAAGTAATTTATTTATATCATTTAAGATCTATTTTGTTACAAAGGCCTATTGATGAGATAAGTGTTTGATCTATGTCCTTCTAAGACATGAATCCACTTCATGTCTTCAACTGAATTATATGGGTAATTTGTTAGTTCACCTTTCAACAATTATTCGCATGTTTAGATTTCATGGCTAAACAAAGATTATATAACTGCACGGAAACTGCTTGTGGGTGTAGGATTAATATTAACTTTGCAGAAGACGCGTGACAAAAACTTACAAGAATGGACGCGTTAGGTCTCAGATACCCAGACAAATTATGTATCATTTTTCAGAATCATTATCTATTTTCACCACTTAGATAATAGGCCTGAATCCTGCGTACCATAAAACAGTTTATTAATCTCTCTCGGGCCATCACTTCTAGTGGAGTATTGGGCGCATCTGCGTTTCTTGGCCGAAGGTGTAAGACGGCTGGTGGCCAGCTCAGCGCATCTTCTTGTGTTTATTCTTTGGTTAATTTGCGTACCAGTTCCTTCCATTCTCCTCTGTTTCTTGCTTTCTTTTTCTCTTCCTCCAACTTAAAGTTTATTAATAGCAAGCGAAAAAATTTTTAATAGCTTAACGGTGTCTAGTCTGGAGAAACTTTGATGTATGGGAATACTGGAACAAAGGAAGTTTTAATTATGGAGCGTGTCATCCTGACAAGTTTATGACTACGAAAACTAGCAGGTTGTTTTTAAGTTTAATCAATAGCAAACTTTATATAAAATATGAAAAAATATTTGTCCGACAAATATATTGGACATTTTAATAAGTCTGAGACGAAGAACATGTCAAATGACAGGAATTATATTGATGGTAAATAGCCGTCTGATTTTTGCATGACAGTTTAACGAAATGTTCTTCTGAAGCTATTTTCTGGTGGAATTTTTGTTTTACATTTAGTTTAACGAAAGGGTAACAAATCAATTGGAAGTTCTGTCCGACACAATATTTGGGATGTCTTCGTAGTCTGACGTTCGAAATCTGTAACCTGTTCAACAATTAAAACTTCCAGTGTTCCAGTGTTCCCGTATATCAAAGTTTGCCCGAATAGACACCTTTAAGCTATTAATAAATTTTCAGCTTGCTATTAGTAAACTTTTTTTGGTACGGGGGATCAAGGTCTAAATGTACAAATAAAAATTGTGGAACCCAGATTATTGACCTTTACCGAACAGATGGAACAGTTTATTGACCTTTACCGATGATTTGACTGTTTGTGAAAATTAAATTCAAGTAGTATCGAGATATAACGAAAGAAATAATATATAATATGTATACCCGGTGGTGAATCGTAAAACGGGCCATAGGAAACTCAATGTAAAATTCTAAACTATTGAATTCCTGATTTTCTAATTATCTTACATCAAAAGTCATAAGAGAATATTTGTAGAGGATTGAAATCTGTATTAAAATCAAAAGTTAGAATTTTTCTACAATTTAAATGCATTCCAAAATTTTGAAATATATAATACATTTGCCACAGTAGGTATGCGTGTAAAAGTTAGGCCACACGTTACTATTTAGCTGACAGTGCTCACACCATTGACTGAATAAAAAATCTTTATTATTAATACTTTCACCGCAACTGAGGTTATCTTATCAACTGTATTGTTTTTAAACAATAAATGATAAAGCAAAAATATTAACAGTTCAAAAATGTGAAATAACTTCATTATGACACATTATTGCACTGTGTGTGGCCTAATTTTGGTCTGAAAAACTGAAAAGTGTATTATATTTTTACAATATTTTGGAATATGTTTTAATTCGTAGAACAATTTTAACAGTTGTTTTCAATAGAGATTTCAATCCTCTACAAATAGCTTCTAATATCTTTTGATGTAAAATAATTAGGGAAGCAAGAATTCAACAGTTTAGAATTTTACATTGAGTTTCCTATGGCCCATTTTCCATTTCACCACCCGGTATTTAAAATGTTGTTAAATTTTGAGGCTGCAGTCATAAATTTTAGGCAGGGGGCAGGATAAGAAAAACTCTTAGTTATTAACACGCTTTCGCAAAATTTATTTGCTTGTTCAAGATATGCTAAAAAAGTTTTAGTAAATACAATGAAATAGAGATGACAAACAATATTGTACTATTATCAGTAGTAACTGCACAAGAGCTCTAAAATTCTATATTAATTTTAGAGATCGAGTACAATTTGTTGCGATTATTTCATGAATAAAACTGTTCAAAACCAAAATTTTATTGTAATTTATGTAAGTACAAATTAGTACAATTAAACACACAATTGGTATAAATATGTATTTGAGGGTTGAAAGTCATCACTTTTATAATTTTTAAAACATTTGTCATTAATGTCACTAAATGTATTTTTTCGTAGCAACGAAGGGCATCTAACGTAATATGCTTGACGACGGGCAATTATCACAAAAGTTATCAGTTTAATTCAGATTTCTGTAGCTTTCTATTGGTCAGAATCTCCTATGAATGAAATAATCATTGTAGTTACACCCGAAATAGTTATTTTTCTAACAAGTGCAGAAAGTCATACTTTTCCGCACTCAACTGCAGTTTGGCGAACGACGCGAAGCGGGAGTTCGGCAAGCAGTCAAGTGCGGAAAAGAGACTTTCTGCAAGCGTTAGGAACAATATTTTTTCTACGAGTCTTTAAAAAATGACCAAATCTTAATCAATTAATTTAATTAATATGAAAATACATACACAAATTAATTCTTTGACAAGGTTGTCAAAACCAAAGTTTCAGCATAATTGGTTAGCATGACGACGATCTTGGTTTCCATGACGACGATTCAAAACCACCGTTATTGTCTACTGATTTGACTTTCGAATATTATGTCAAAATTAATTTATTTTATCGAATAGTCAATAGTAATACCACTAGTGATTCAATTTTCGCGATAAGTCTGTCGATTTACTTCTAAACGAAACTGAGTTGCTTGACTCAGTCCGAAACTCGTCCTACGGACTCGTGGTGTTTTCTTTAAGCAACTCAGTTGAGTTTAGAAATAAAAGACAGAGTTATAAGATAAATTAAATCACGAGTGGTATTTTATTAGACTATTTCACGAACAAGGTGATAGGTCAAAAATTCAGTAGAATGAGAGGAAGGAATTTAATAATAATACATTTGATCTAGGTAACCCAAATCTACCCATTTTTTGAATAATTCACAATTAGTGATAATCATGAAATATTTATTATGACTATAAATAATTTGTTATAATTATTTTTTACCTATAACAATAAATAGTTGAAGGCCCAGTCTTTTAGAATGAATGCTAGTCTTTCGTTGTTATTTTCTGCATCTAATTTGTAGTTGCGATCCACACAGAACATCATAAATTGTCTCCATATATAAGATTTAGATTTTCTTGTGTTACTCGGTATATTTTCTTCAATGTTTTGGTGTATAACTTCGTTTAAAGTACCACCGAAACGACTCATTTTGACGTATACAGCTACAATAATTTTTTTGGCAAACGTCAAACTTTGCTTTGCGATCGGTATCCATGGTTACGTCGTTGAAAACACGAAGCTGATAGACCAATCAGAATTGAAAGACAGTTGGTGTTTTCCCTAGTAATACCACTAGAGGTCAAATTATTTCCGGAAATTTTTTTGAGATCATGAATATTTTGAAAATTTCCCGAGTCGCAGACGAGGGAAAAATATTCATGATCAAAAAAAAATTTCCGGATATTAATTTGACTTCGCGTGGTATTCGGTAAGAAAATTCCACACCAAATTTGCATTTGAAAATCCAAAGCTGCATGAACAGATTAATAGCGCGCCATAGCTTTGTCAGCAATTATTTAGGCTTTCAAATTCGTAATTTCTACTCATTGTAGTTGCATGGGAATACCATTTCAAGATAGAAAATAGTATATTCTTCAATTTTACATAAGTTTTGAGTAACTACAAGTGATAGAAAATGAATCAAAACTAAATTATGTAAACAAATAAAAACCAGTCTGTCAAAAATGTTCTGTTATCGTAAACGTCAAAAAATTTCCACTATAATTCGCTGTTGGGTACCCCACGAGCAAAAAATTTCCGATAAAATACCTCCGTTGCCATGGTGATCTGTCAAAATAACGTATTTTGATTGGTTCAAAATTACAGGTGTGGAATTTTCGCGATAACACAAGCTGTCTTTGGTTTGTGATTGGTCAGATTATGTGAAAATTTTAAGATGAGTGAAATAGTCGCGTTAATTTCATTAAAACATGAACACAATAAGATATATTTGAAATAAATTAGTAATACTCTGGGCTAATTAGCAAAATTCATGGAAAAGTTATTTACCAGCAATTTTATTGCTGGAATCGAATTATAAGATCCTATATATTAATAATATAGTTATGCAAAGTCCGCAGATAGTGTGCTACTTTTTTTATAAACAAAATAGCGCCGACCAATCGTATTTTTTTCAATTATTTCTCTATAACTCCGAAGATTTTAACTTTACAACAAAAACACCCAAACAAAAATTCACCACAATTAAATTCTGCATAGAGATAAGTTTTTCACGATTTGCTCCGACGAAAATTTTCCTCGGAAAATGCGGGTTTTCCTAACAAAAACTCTAATTTTCAAATAAAGTTTTAGGTAAGTAATTATTAATCAATAATTAAATAACTTAGTGACATCAAAGCTTTCTTGGTATAGGTTGTAATTCCAGAAGCCGGTGAAAATTAAAAGAATATTTTAGCAACAATTCAATTGTTAATAAACAATTTACGATCGCAATAATAACCAAAATAATCATGATACATTGATCAAACTTATAAAGATTATAAAGATGAGATGCTTATTTAATATTTTATCGACAAAATTAAAATTTTTCTTTTTTTTGCATAATCTTTAAATTTTGAAAAAAAAAATAGTTATAATACGCTGTCTAATTAGTAAAGTACAAAGAAAGGTTATTTACCAGCAATTGTATTGCTGGAATCGAATTATAAGTTCCTATATATCCTAAGTCCGCAGATAGTGTGCTACTTTTTTTATAAACAAAATGGCGCCGACAAATCGTATTTTTTTCAATTATTGCTCTATAACTCCGAAGATTTTACCTTTACACCAAAAACACTCAAATAAAAATTCACCCCAATTTAATTCTACATAGAAGCATGTTTTTTCCGATTTGCTCCGACGAAAATTTTCCTCGGAAAATGTGGGTTTTCCCAACATAATCTCGAATCTCCAAATAAATTTTTTGGGCCAATAATGATTCATCAATAATTATATAGCTTGGTGAAATAAAAGCTTTTTTGGTATAGATTAGAAATTCAGAAGCAGGTGAAAACGAAACGAATATTTTAGCAACAATTCAATTGTTAATTCAAAGTTTACAGTCGCAATAACAACCAAAATAATCATGAGACATTGATCAAACTTAGAAAGATTATAAAGGTGTGATGTCTATTTAATATTTTGTCGACAAAATATAAATTTTTCATTTTTTTGCATAATCTTTAAATGTTTAAAAAAAATTGTTTTAAAAAAACTAACAGTTCTCGGAAATTGTTTATTATATTCTAATTTTATAAAATACCTAAAATGCGTATTTCATAGGTCTTGAAAATGAATGCTTTAAAAAAATTTTTCAACCATTTGCAAAAAAGTTATGAAACAGCAAAATAAATATACGAAATCTCCGTTGTTTATAATTTGTTTTAATTGTTTCAAAGCTTAAAAGTGAGTCTATGGTACAATCTAATTACTCACAAAGAATGTCAAAAATTAGTGCAATGGTTATATTTTAATCAAAGATTAAAAATACTTTTTTTTGTAATTTTTAGTGCAAAAGTAGGCCTGATACAGAGTCGGAGCTAAAATGTTCACACGAAGCGACTGACACGCAGCATATATTATTTATAAAAGTGTACGTCTCGCGCGGCCGGTCGTCGCTCCGAGTGAAAATTTCAGCTACAGTGCTGTATTATTCTACTTTCGCGCGTGTAAATTACAAAAAAATATATTTATAATCTTTAATTAAAATATAACCATTAAATTGATAATCGATATTTTTTTGTAAATAATTAGCTTGTACATTAATGTACATTATACTCACTTCTACGCTTTGAAAGAATTAAAAAAATATATAAACACCGTAGTAATCGTATGTTTATTTTGCTGTTTCATAACTTTTTTGTAAATGGTTGCAAAAAAGTTTTAAAACATTCATTTTCAAGATACTTGAAATGCGCATTTTAGCTATTTTTTAAAATTACAATATAATAAAAACTTTCTGAGAAACGTTAATTTGTTTATAACTACTTTTTTTAAACATTTAATGATTATGCAAAAAAATAAAAAATTTATATTTTGTCGACAAAATGTCAAAAAGACATCTCATGTTTATAAGGTTTCAAAGTTTGATCAGTGTATCATAATTATTTTGGTTATTATTGCGACCGCAAATTATTAATTAACAATTGAATTGTTGCTAAAATATTCGTTTAATTTGCATCAGCTTCTGGAACTATAATCTAAACCAAGAAGGCTTTTAAGTTACCAAATTATTTAAATATTGTTAGATAATTACTTATCGAAAAGTTTATTTGAAAATTAAAGATTTTGTTGGGAAAACCCGCATTTTCCGTGGAAAATTTTCATCGGAGCAGATCGGAAAAAACATGTCTCTATGCAGAATTTAATCACGGTGAATTTTTTTGAGAGTTTTTGTTGTAAAATTAAAATCTTCGGAGTTATAGAGCAATAATTGAAAAAAACATGATTTTCGGGCGCCATTTTGTTTATAAAAAAAGTAGCACACTATCTGAGGACTTTGCATACCTATATTATTAATAAATAGGATCTTATAATTCGATTCCAGGAATAAAATTGCTGGTAAATAACTTTTCCCAAAAATGGCCTATTCTCCGATAATCAGCCCAGACTATAAATAATATCTAAATATTAGTTTATTGCATGTATTATAATTACTTTAAAGCCATATTAACATATCTAAATTAACACGCGTGCGGAAAAGTAAAACGCGTGCGGAAAAGTAAAACGCATGCGGAAAAGTATCACGCGTGCGGAAAAGTAAAACTTTCTAAACTAAAATGCGTGCGCGAAAGTAGCCATGTTTGCACGCTCGTAGAAAAAGTAACTTAAAACCATAAAATTTACAAAAATGCATCGCAAATTTCTTCAACTGGAATTTTCGATGCAATGACATAAATTTGAGAGCTGGCACAATCATTATGGTTCCAAGTTTATTTTTCGGGTCTAACTACAATGATATTATGCAAAAAATTATGTTGTATCGCCGACTTAAAATGCGTTTATCTCGAAAACAGTTTAGCGAGATGAATGTAGTATACCTTTACGTTCTACACCTTCGGCAAAGAATTAAGGATTTGCATGAAATTTTAGTATGTTAGAGTTTACTTCAAAAAACTAAGACTTGATTTTTTAAAAATTGTTTTACCGTGCCGTTTAATTACTATTAAGGGTCAAAATTAAGTTTTAACATGGGCTCTTATGGGAATTTTTAAAAAGTTAATAACTTTTGACCAAAATTTACGATTTTTAATTATTTGTGCTTAAATTAAAGGATTTTTTGTAAGGAATAACATATTAAAAAATGAGGATTATTTACCGTACCATTTTAGGCTATTGATTATATTCAAAATAAGATAGCTAAAAGGAACTACAACGTTAAGGGGGTTTTATTATTTCATATGGTCAATGGACATCTATATATGAAAAAACCGCGGAGTGCTACCATTTAAAGGGGTGCGTTTTTGAGAAATAGGTGAATTAGTCCCTGGGCACAGGTTACATTAGGATGAGTTCTATGCACTTTTGGTACAAACATATCCACATAAAAATTGTTCCTGGTTAAATTTCCTATCTAAATATCACTTTTCAAAATCAATGATACCTTTTTTTTACAAAAATATATTCAAAAGAAAAAGCACAAAGAAACCCAAAAGAAACAAATTTTGTTTTTTGTCCCATAAATTTTGTCCACGGGGATATAGGTATGGACATTCCTTTACAGAAAAAAACCTACATATCTCTTCTTTAAAATGTTGTTTAGTAGAGGTACTTAGGATTTATGGTTTTCAAAATATGATTTTTCAAAATTCGCCACTCACAGCAATTTTGGGCAATTTTCCTTGTTATTTCGCAAATATTGTTCTGTAACTTTTTTCTATGTAACTTTAGCTATATGCAATGGTACACATAATAGGAATAGAAATCAATTACCTTTAAATTGGTCTACTTATAACGTTGTACGACTTTTTTTTAAAGAGATTATGGTTGTTCAAGATTTTATATGTTAACAGTTTTTTATTATATAATATAAAAATAAAATAATATTATTATATAATATATTATATAATATTATATAGTATATACAGGGTGTAACGAAAATACAGGTCATAAATTAAATCACATATTCTGAGACAAAAATAGTTCGAATGAACCTTATTTACCTTAGTACAAATATGCACATAAAAAAAGTTACAGCCCTTTGAAATTACAAAATGAAAATCGATTTTTTCGAATATATCGAAAATTGTTAGAGATTTTTTATTGAAAATGGACGTGTGGCATTCTTATGGCAGGAACATCTTAAAAAAGAATTATAGTGAAATTTGTGCACCCCATAAAAATTTTATGGGGGTTTTGTCCCCTTAAACCCCCCAAACTTTTGTGTACGTTGCAATTAAATTATTATTGTGGTACCATTAGTTAAATTCAATATTTCTAAAACTTTTTTGCCTCTTAGTATTTTTTTGATAAGGCAGTTTTTATCGAGTTGTGGCTTCTTTTTTAATATGTTTACATAAAAATTTTATGGGGGTTTTGTTCCTTTAAACCCCCCAAATGTTTGTGTATGTTCCAATTAAAATTTTACTGCGGTACCATTAGTTAAACACAGTGTTTTTAAAACTTTTTTGCCTCTTTGTATTTTTTCGAGAAGGCACTTTTCATCGAGATATTACTTCTTTTTTAATATGGTTCAAAATATACCTAAAAATGTAAATCATAAATAAATTTTCATATTATTACCAAGTCTCCATAATCGTACTTAGTTATATACAAATATGTGGTGGATTTGACAAATATTCAAAATATTTCGATAAAAACTGACTTTTCGAAAAAGTACTAAGAGGCAAAAAAGTTTTCAAAATATTGTGTTTAACTAATGGTACTACAATAATAATTAAATTGGAACGGACACAAAAGTTTGGGGGGGGTTTAAAGGAACAAAACCCCCATAAAATTTTTATGGGGTGTCCAAATTTCACTATAATTTTTTCTTAAGATACTACTACTATTAGAATGCCACATGTCTATTTGTAATAAAATATCTCTAATAGTTTTCGATATATTGGAAAAAATCGATTTTCATTTTGTAACTTCAAAAGGCTGTAACTTTTTTTATGTGCACATTTGTACTAAGGTAAATTTGGTTCAATCGAACTATTTTTGGACCCAGAATATGTGATTAGATTTTTGTTACACCCTGTATAATATATTATATTATATATTATATAATACCTAATATAAAAAAAATATTATTTTTTACAGTTTTTACGATTATTTTTGAAATTTCTCATTATAACTTTTTTTTTCTTGTACATGAATATACTATTTATTGCTCAATAAAGAGGGCTTACTTTCTGTTCTTTAAAATGGTGTATCATCTATATTTAAATATGTAATAAAAACCGAGTGATTCTTTGATATTTTTTTACCTGTATTATTTAAAATTAGTTCTTTTACAAAAATTACATAAACATTACTTAGTCTTATAAAACATCACTTTAGTTACAATTATTTAAACGTTTACATTTAAAAAATTTTCAAAATCAAAGTCCATCTCTTCGTTAGCATTAGCTTCAATATCTTCCTCTAACACTTCAGTTATCTTAGAGCTCCCACAATTAGTACCCATTCACATTCACCCTTTACAGAATATTGAACAGCTAATTCCTATCTTCCTACAACCGCATTTTTTTGTACATCCTTTGGTACATTTACATGCTATTTTTTCAAGCAAAGCTTGTGGTGCAGGAACTTTGACAGTAAATATTGGAATTAACCCATATTTTGAAGTTTGCCCGGTCCAGTCAAGTGGATCAAAAGTATTACCTATAAAAAATAAGATTCAATCATAACACATCATCACATAAAAAAGGTATAATGAGAATTTAAAAAAATAATCCTAAAATCAAAAATCGTTGCAAGTAATTATTACATTTTGAAAAAGCATGTTATTATTTAAAAATAATCCTAGACTTTTTTGTAATACACCATTTTAGAGTAAACAGAATAAGCTTTTTTTATTATATAATATATACGTAAATGTAGAAAAAAAAGGTATAATGGGAAATTTAAAAAATAATCGTAAAAAATATAAAAACTCGTTAAAAGTATAAAGTCTTGAAAAAGATAACCTCTTTAAAGGAAGTCGTACAACATTATACAGTAGAACATTTTAAAGGTAATTGATTTCTATTCCTCTTACATGTACCATTCCATATGCCTAAAGTTACGTAGAAAAAAGTTACAGAACAATATTTGCGAAATAACAAGGAAAATTGCCCAAAATTGCTGTGAGTGGCGAAATTTTAAAAATCATATTTCGAAAACTGTAAATCCTAATGACCTCTACTAGACATAATTTTAAAGACAAAATATGTAAAAATTTTTTCTGTGAAGCAATGTCTATACCTATATCCCCGTGAACAAAAGTTATGGGACAAAGGACCAAATTTCTTTCTTTTGGGTTTCTTTGTGCTTTTTCTTTTGAATATATTTTTGTAAAAAAAAGTATCTTTGACTTTAAAAAGATATATTTCGATGGGAAATTTAACCAGAAACAATTTTTATGTAGTCGTGTTTGTACCAAAAGTGCATAAAACTCACTCTAATGTAACCTGTGCCCAGGGACTAATTCACCCATTTCTCAAAAACGCACCCCTTTAAATGGTAGCACTCCGCGTTTTTTTCATATATAGAGATTAGTTGACCATATGAAATAATAAAACCTCGTTAACGTTGTAGTTCCTTTCTATAGTACCTAATCAATAGCCTATTTATTTTTAATTTATTTATTATAATTAATTCCGTAATTTCCGTAATTTATTATAATTTATTTTTATAAAGTATTCAATACTGAAACATATGATTTGAGTATTCTGCTATAAATGCATTGTTTCCAACTTTCGCTTGCATATAAGTTTCCCCCCTTTCCTCTGAGAGGCATACCCCGCAACGAAGGTGTAGAACGGCGTTAAGTGAAAATATTAAGAGAATAAACATTTTGATTCAAAAAGTATATAGAGCGGGGGTAAAAAAAATTTAACGTATTACATGAGCGCTAAAAGACGTATGTGGTGCCCTCTGGCGCCAAATATTCAAGAATAAATAAAATAACAGTTTAACTTTGACACCATGTATTTCGGTTATTATTAATTTTCGTACTAAGGTAAGTTAGCTTAAATCGACCTATTTTAAGCTCAGGAATCTAAGGTTAAGCTATGGCCGATTCTTTACCAAACACCCTGTATATGAATCTATTGCAGATAGTATATTAATATTTCCACATATCAAGTAAAAAAAAAGGAAAACTGTTAAATCCTTTCCATCTTACGTTAGTAATGTTGTGAGCAAAGCTTCTTCAATGTCAAATAAGTGAGGCTGTTTTAAATGTTGCTTCACCCAAATGCTTCTCTTTTTCTTAAATTGTTCAACGTTCTTTTTTTCTTTTAAAATATTTAATATTATCACTACCGCGACAGTATTTCGTTTTTTTCTTGAAGGAGCCATTTTTGAATTGTCTAAACTACTTAAATCGCTCGTATGCAATGTAAACCTTCGCAATTCTACTCGTAACTCGAATCCGAGTTTATCGGATTCGAGTATGTACTCGTAAATTTAAATCCGGCTAGCTAGGCACGAAAGTCATAACTTTGTAATAGTTGGGATAATAAACAAAACAGTTAAGGGCAGAAGTTGTCCTGATAGGCACAATAAACAGTAGATGACTAAAAAATATCAATGCATGAGTTGGTGCAAGACAAATAATTGATAATAGTTTTGCTTGTCTGTAAAGTCTAAAGATTGTTTCTTTTTATTTTTTTACCTTATTAATAAATTAATAAAAATATTAATAATAGTCTCCCGTCTGGCGACATCCCAATGAGGTCAGCCAAGACTATGTCGACAATACAGCGTCGAACTATTGGTTGACATCAAAAAAGATGTTCCCTGAAACGGAGGGCTCATTACTGGCCATTCAGGATCAGGTTATACCAACGAAAAATAACCTGAAATATATTGTTAAAGACCCTCAGGTTCAAAACGACAGATGCCGATATGGATGTCAAGCCCAAGAAACCATCCAACATATTACTGCCGGGCATTTGCTGCAACTGAATACAAGGAACGGCATGACGCAGTGGGGAAAATCCTTCATCAAGAGATAGCTATCAAGCTGGGACTTCTCCAAACGGACCATCTCCAATATTATCAATACGTCCCTGAGAGTATGCTTGAGAATGGCAACTACAAGCTATACTGGGACCGCACTGTGCTCACAGACCAAACAGTGGCACATAATAGACCAGATCTCGTACTAGTTAATAAATTAACCAGACAAACAACACTAATTGATGTGGCGATACCTAACAACAATAATCTACGTAGTAAATTTACTGAAAAGATCGCCAAGTACAGAGATCTGGAAATTCAAATACGAAGACAATGGAGAATGCAAAGTACCCAGACGATACTTATTGTTATGTCTACTACTGGAGTCATTCCGAAGAACCTCCTCGAAAGCATAAAAAGGCTGGGTCTAAATGAACATCTCTACAAGACCATGCAGAAAGCTGTACTACTCGCAACGGCCAGATGTGTACGAAAATTTTTGGGAGATACACCTTCATACCAAGTCACCTAGGGCTCGATAACACGGAAAGAGTCCCACCAGAGCTCAATCCTTTTGATAAAGTAGGTATCTGGGATGAGTCAATTTTCCCCTTAGAGGGAGTGTGAGCCGTATGGCTAAATCTGGTCTCCCGTTTTATACCGCTCACGTGGCTTTGGGAGTATAGCAGGGTAGTCTGCTATATCTAGGGCCTACGGTATACAAGGAATGTAACAGGGCCAGTGCTACGCTTCATCCGCCTATTATTACCCCTGGTTTAACCCAAGGTACTCATTTTATTCAGGCTGAGTCGACCTGCGGCCTTTAAACATTTTAAAAATGTCTAGTTGTTCTTGCCGGCGGTAGGATTTGAACTCCGGCCTACCAGCACACGAGCCAATCACACTATCGCTTAGCTACGCCGGCCCACAATTAACTTTATTAGTAATGCTTGATAGTCCAGTAAGCCACTGCGCTTTCGCTAAGAAAAATATTATAATTCGTATTTTTTGCATAATCTAACTCAAAAAGGACCCCTTTTAACAAATTTGCATGTTGCCAGGACCAAAAGTTGGTCAAAAATTTTTTAAACGTTTTTTTTTCTTTTTTCCTAAAATTATTTTTTTTGCATGGAACAAATTTTTTTTAGGTTTTTTCGATCAATCCAAACAGAAAAGGTCTTTAGTGACTTTTCTCTAGAGTTGATAGTTTTTGACATAATATAAGCGATTAAAAATTGAAAAATTGCGAAATCGGCCATTTTTAACCCTCAAAAACTATGTGAAAAACTCAAAATTTGAATGTTGCCAAGGTAGGTAGATATTCTTTAAACATCGATTGATGAAATACCGAAGAGTTTTTTGCAATACAATATTCAAAACTCCTTTGTTTTTTAATTGCTAATCAAGCGTGCGCGACACTATTTTCCACCGTTGCATGTGTATGCAGTATGGTGCAAATGAAAGGAATAAATTTGTTATTTCGTAAACCGGCGACTTTAAGGAAAAATCCCGAAACAGGTCGATTTTTATTTTTAAGTTGTGATATTGTGACATATATGGTATACTAGTGACTTCATCCGTCTGGGCGTGATGACGTAATCGATGATTTTTTTAAATGAGAATAGGGGTCGTGTGCTAGCTCATTTGAAAGATTCTTCAATTATCTATTCAGTAATATAAACATTTACATAATTATTTATACAGGGTGTCAAATAAATTAATTTTTTTTTCAATTTGCCAAATGATTTAATTTAATAAAAATTTTTTGGACACCCTGTATAAATAATTATGTACATGTTTATATTACTGAATAGAGAATTGAAGAACCTTTCAAACGAGCCAGCACACGACCCGTATTCTCATTTAAAAAAATCATCGATTACGTCATCACGCCCAGATGGATGACGTCACAAGTATACTATATATGCCACAATATCATAACTTAAAAATAAAAACCGACCTGTTTGGAATTTTTCCTTAAAGTCACCGGTTTACGAAATAACGAATTTATTCCTTTCATTTGCACCATACTGCATACATATGCAACTGTGGAAAATAGTGTCGCGCACGCTTGATTGGCAATTAAAAAACAAAGGGGTTTTTTGATATTGTATTGCAAAAAACTCTTCGGGATTTCATCAATCAATGTTTAAAGAATATCTCCCTACCTTGGCAACATTCAAATTTTCAGTTTTTCACATAGTTTTTGAGGGTTAAAAATGGCCGATTTCGCAATTTTTCAATTTTTAATCGCTTATATGTCAAAAACTATCAACTATCAATTTTTGGGAGATACACCTTCATACCAAGTCACCTAGGGCTCGATAACACGGAAAGAGTCCCACCAGAGCTCAATCCTTTTGATAAAGTAGGTATCTGGGATGAGTCAATTTTCCCCTTAGAGGGAGTGTGAGCCGTATGGCTAAATCTGGTCTCCCGTTTTATCCCGCGCGCGAAAGCGCAGTGGCTTACTGGACTATCAAGCATTACTAATAAAGTTAATTGTGGGCCGGCGTAGCTAAGCGATAGTGTGATTGGCTCGTGTGCTGGTAGGCCGGAGTTCAAATCCTACCGCCGGCAAGAACAACTAGACATTTTTAAAATGTTTAAAGGCCGCAGGTCGACTCAGCCTGAATAAAATGAGTACCTTGGGTTAAACCAGGGGTAATAATAGGCGGATGAAGCGTAGCACTGGCCCTGTTACATTCCTTGTATACCGTAGGCCCTAGATATAGCAGACTACCCTGCTATACTCCCAAAGCCACGTGAGCGGTATAAAACGGGAGACCAGATTTAGCCATACGGCTCACACTCCCTCTAAGGGGAAAATTGACTCATCCCAGATACCTACTTTATCAAAAGGATTGAGCTCTGGTGGGACTCTTTCCGTGTTATCGAGCCCTAGGTGACTTGGTATGAAGGTGTATCTCCCAAAAATTGATAGTTGATAGTTTTTGACATATAAGCGATTAAAAATTGAAAAATTGCGAAATCGGCCATTTTTAACCCTCAAAAACTATGTGAAAAACTGAAAATTTGAATGTTGCCAAGGTAGGGAGATATTCTTTAAACATTGATTGATGAAATCCCGAAGAGTTTTTTGCAATACAATATCAAAAAACCCCTTTGTTTTTTAATTGCCAATCAAGCGTGCGCGACACTATTTTCCACAGTTGCATATGTATGCAGTATGGTGCAAATGAAAGGAATAAATTCGTTATTTCGTAAACCGGTGACTTTAAGGAAAAATTCCAAACAGGTCGGTTTTTATTTTTAAGTTATGATATTGTGGCATATATAGTATACTTGTGACGTCATCCATCTGGGCGTGATGACGTAATCGATGATTTTTTTAAATGAGAATACGGGTCGTGTGCTGGCTCGTTTGAAAGGTTCTTCAATTCTCTATTCAGTAATATAAACATGTACATAATTATTTATACAGGGTGTCCAAAAAATTTTTATTAAATTAAATCATTTGGCAAATTGAAAAAAAAATTAATTTATTTGACACCCTGTATAAATAATTATGTAAATGTTTATATTACTGAATAGATAATTGAAGAATCTTTCAAATGAGCTAGCACACGACCCCTATTCTCATTTAAAAAAATCATCGATTACGTCATCACGCCCAGACGGATGAAGTCACTAGTATACCATATATGTCACAATATCACAACTTAAAAATAAAAATCGACCTGTTTCGGGATTTTTCCTTAAAGTCGCCGGTTTACGAAATAACAAATTTATTCCTTTCATTTGCACCATACTGCATACACATGCAACGGTGGAAAATAGTGTCGCGCACGCTTGATTAGCAATTAAAAAACAAAGGAGTTTTGAATATTGTATTGCAAAAAACTCTTCGGTATTTCATCAATCGATGTTTAAAGAATATCTACCTACCTTGGCAACATTCAAATTTTGAGTTTTTCACATAGTTTTTGAGGGTTAAAAATGGCCGATTTCGCAATTTTTCAATTTTTAATCGCTTATATTATGTCAAAAACTATCAACTCTAGAGAAAAGTCACTAAAGACCTTTTCTGTTTGGATTGATCGAAAAAACCTAAAAAAAATTTGTTCCATGCAAAAAAAATAATTTTAGGAAAAAAGAAAAAAAAACGTTTAAAAAATTTTTGACCAACTTTTGGTCCTGGCAACATGCAAATTTGTTAAAAGGGGTCCTTTTTGAGTAAGATTGTGCAAAAAATCCGAATTAGAATATTTTTCCTAGCGGATGCGCAATGGCTTTCTGGACTATGAAATAATATAAATATAATATCAATAAATATAATGATGTAATTTGACTATTTTCAACAAAGGCTTATAGTACAATGTTTCACGCTTTTTGCTCCAAATTTTAAAGAACCGCTTGGATTGACATGATAATTTGGCATACGCATAGGTAACATGTCAAAGAAGAAAAGTGATATTGTGCCGATGCACAAATGCACAGTGGTTCCAAACGCTGAAAACGTGGTCATGAAAAAAAAGTCCCTATCTGGGGATTTTCATGTTTACAGTTGTTTTCTCCTACTGCCGTAGAGTAGTAATACTCAGGTATAAGGATCAGACTGGATGTATTCTGGTTTATAGCTCAGGAACAAGTGAGCCATGTTCGAGGTTATTTTGGCCGGCAGAGAAAGTCAAAAAGAACGCGTATATTGAAAACGCTGTAAAACGTTTTGTAGTTTATCAATTTTATCGCTGTACAGCAGATTCTTCTTTTTAAGTATGTAGTAATGTAAGATGTAAGTTAAATCAATATTTATTAACAATAAACGCCTTAAGTTTGTCAATGCATAAATAATGAAAATATACTTAAAATAATCAAAATTTTGTAAAGATACATTCAAAACTTACAAAATTCCGCATAATTCTGCGACTAATATCTATTATTCTTAAAATATATAGTAAGAAGATACAGAATAATTTTGGTTTAGCTGCCTATATCTGCCTATGCATTGCTGGCAGTTGTTTGAATATAAAAGGGAGAAATGACGCATATTACACGGTTCTGGCGATTGTTGAGTATGTATTGGCGGTTGTACATAAGTATTCTTGTTCTCATGATCATTTTTCAGTGCGTCACAGTTTTCGATTTCTCTCTAATGAATTAAGTTAGATGAGACGGAAAAAGCGGTGGCTCCGTGATTAAACACAAAAATAATGCAGCATTACAATGGTTATATACATAAGATGTCTATTCCTAACCTACGTTTGATTCGTTGATATTTAGAATGCGCGTTTTTTCTAGCCAATCAAATACACGTATTACGAACATTTGACGAAAACTTCGTCCATTTTGGCCATTTTTTAGAAGTGTCAAAGAGTCAAGTGACGGTTATTTGTCAAGTCAGTATTTTGTGTGCCTGTCATTTTGAAATTTCGAATTCGACTTCCCTTGTGTTTCATAACGTTTTTGTGCATTATTTTGTGTTTTGGTTTAGAATTTAGTTCTTAAAAGTTAGTTTTGTATTTTGGTTTAGAATTTAGTTCGTTAGAATAAATATATTCTAATACTCCAGGTCATTATGCAAGAAAAAGATCCATAGTAAGGAGACGTAACTCATGGCTGAAGAACCTTAGGAACTGGTTTGGATGTAATAACAATGAATTATTTAGAGCCGCGGTTTCAGAAATAAAGATCGCTCTGATGACTGCCAACTTTTGAAGCGAAGACAGCACCTAGAGAAGAAAATAAAAACACAGTTTATGGATAGTTTTGTGTCATTTTTTAATGTTTCCATATTTATAAATTTAATGAACAATATTGTTTACTTTTTAATTTTATTCTCCTTTATAAAAAATCAAATCTACTAAATTACTAATTAATTTAATTCCACAAGCTTTTCACCTATGGCTAAGTACGATTCTGGCACCTGTCAGATTCGTCAATAATTACATGAAGTAAGTCTCGACACACCCAATACAGTATATGACGTCATAATTAATGACGCACTGAAAAATGATCATGAGAACAAGAATAATAGGTTTTGAATACTCTACTTCATAAGGAAAATGTATCGGTAATAAGCAATTTCAAAAGTTCCATATAATCTAAGATTTTAGACAAATATGCGTTTAAAATAAAATTTTCGAATTTCTTTCGGTCATATTGGATCCGCCATTTTGTTTCAAAAATAGTAATGTTAGATTTGTAATCAGCGACCTTGAACTACCCAATTTGACAAAAACGTTTCCGTTTTGATTGATATTTTCAATTTCTTTTCGCCATGATCGATCAGCCATTTTGTTTTTTAGAAAAAATAATGCGAGGTTCGTAATCAACCATGCCAAAAACCCTTGAGAACGAAAGTAATTCCGAAGTGTACAAAAAATATACGCCTTTAAAAGTTCATGACCACTTTTTCGGCATTTGGAACCACAATGCGATGTGTGCTTTTGACCTGGGGGTGATTTTCACTCCGGTAAAAGTCCGGAAATGTATTTTTTCACTAAGTTATTATTTTCGAGTTATTTGCGAGTAAATATGTTCATTTTTCAACAAAAAAAAAACACGTTTTTAGGCGGTGTTTGCAAATAAAGTAAGTTTTTTACGGAAAAAGTATATTGTACAACAAGTGAGAAAAAAGACATATTTCTCACGAGCGCAGAAGTTGCACGAGCCGAGGCACTAGGCGAGTGCCGCAAATCAAGCGAGAGAGAAATATGTCATTTTCTCTCGTGTTGTACACTGTACTTTTTCTATGGATGTGTTTTTGTCAAGAGTTCAAATTTCAAAATTAAATAATTTAGGTGCTTTTAGGTCTATTATATGCCTAAATTGAAATAAAATAAATATATACACATAGGTATTTAATATTCTTAATATTTATATACTTTATTTATTTAAAATTATAATTCACAGTTGAATGGTCTTAAAAGGTAATTTTTGATAAATTTTGACAAGTTTGAACACATTTTATTTGACAAAAATAATTGTGTTTGTATTGTGCATGTTACCATGGAAATGGCGATCCTATGTATGTAAACCGGCGGTAAACCCGTGAGAAAAAATATTTCTCATTGCAATGGCCGACTTTTCTCACTGCCTGAGAAATTGTTCGTTTTGAATGTATGTAAGTAGTGAGAGAAGTTGCACATTGTATAGCATCCATAGAAAATCGTATATTGTACAACAAGTGAGAAAAAAGACATATTTCTCACGAGCGCAGAAGTTTGTTGCCGCAAATCAAACGAGGGAAAAATATGTCATTTTCTCATGTGTTGTACACTGTACTTCTTCTATGGATGCGGTTTTGTCAAGAGTTCAAACTTTAAAATCAAATAATTTAGGTGCTTTTTGGTATATTATATGTGTTATAGTCAAAGCTCGAATTTCAGGCACTCCTAGGTTTGACTAGGCAATCCTCAGGTCTGACTGACGGTCTTAGTCAAAGCCCGAAATAAATTACAGTTTCGGCCTTTGACTAGTCAAACCTAGGAGAGACTACATTGGTCAGGCAAAGCTCGAAATTTAATTTTATGAAATCGGGGTTTGACTAGTCAAACCCCGATTAGCTATTAAAATGTCGTAATTTGTTAGATTAGATTTAATAAAACGTCATTTTTTAATTTTAATGTTTATTATTTTTATATTGTCGTAATTAAAATAAAAAAAATTAGTGTTTATTCTCACATGTTGATGCATTATGGCATTTAGAGTTGCACAATACGTTAGACCTTTTAAACTTACGTAATTTGAAAGAGCATTTCTTATTTCAGTAGCATTTTATACATCCTCCAAATTTAGAATCTTTTGTACTAATTTCTCTTAGAGAGAGATATATCTTAACGTCTGGAATATTTTCGAAATTAGGAAATTTCTCTTGAAAAAAGTGTGTTTATTGTTCCGTATTTCGTAACAACTGTATAATATAAGCCGTCAATTGTTTTATCTTGTATGCTACTCAAAATATTTCGAGCATCCTCATTGGCTCTATCAAAGCTGGGAATAGGTATTGCTACAGTTTTTCCGATCTAAACGGGAGGAAATTTTTTTCAGTTAATTGTTTCATAGCATTAGCCTGGGCATAATATAAAGACCTTCAATCACATTTCCTTTATTTATTTTAATCTTTTCTGTTTGTGCACAATGCATGCTCGAACGCGTGCCAAGGAAATGCTCGAAATATTGTGGGTATTATACAAGATAAAACAATAATTGACGGTTTATATAGAGTTGGTACGAAATTCGAAAAAATAAACACACTTTTTTCAAGAAATCAAATAAGAGAATGCAAAGAGAATTTTCCTAATTTCGAAGATGTTCCAGACGTTAAGCTGTCTCTAAGAGAAATTAGTACAAAAGATTCTAAATTTGGAGGACAAGGATTTATAAAATACCACTGCAATAAGAAGTGCTCTTCAAAACCATGTAAGTGTAAAAGGACTAAATATTGTGCAACTATAAATGCCATAATGCCTCAACAAGCGGGAATAAACACTAATTTTTAACCAGAATTCTTTAACACGTATTTAAATTACGACAATATAAAAATAATAAACAATACAATTAAAAAATTACGTTCTATTAAATCTAATCTAACAAATTACGACATTTTAATAGTTGATCGAGGTTTGACCAGTCAAACCCCGATTTCATAAAATTAAATTTCGACCTTTGCCTGACCAACGTAGTCTCTCCTAGGTTTGACTAGTCAAAGGCCGAAACTGTAATTTATTTCGGGCTTTGACTAAAACCGTCAGTCAGACCTGAGGATTGCCTAGTCAAACCTAGGAGTGCCTGAGATTCGGGCTTTGAGTATAACATATGCATAAATTTAAATAAAATACACACACCCAAACTTATTTGGAATCATCTGATATTTCTTATTATTTCAGTCGAATTTTAAAAAACAAACACACTAAGTCAAGCAATATTTATTTTAAAGCAACTTAATAACAAATACATAAAAATTAAATAAAACAATAAAGTATTTAACAATCAAATTGGATCTAGTTGTTTTACAGTAAATAGCATAAACATTTTCAATGTAAACGAATAATTTTTAAATTGTTTTTATTTATTTTTTTTTGTTTTTTTTTTTGGCAGTCAGTGTTATCACCTCTAGTCCTTATGCAAGCTTCAGTTTGCTTGGGCACGCTCCTAATCAAATTATCAACATTTTGTTGTGGGAGCTTGCTCCATCCTTCAAGAGCAGCTTGTACTAGCCGTGCGGTGTTTTGTGGATTATTCCGGTGAATTATTCCGGTGAGCTCTAAATTTTTTTTAGGCATATCCCACAAATACTCTATAGGGTTAAGCTCAGGTGAGCAAGCAGGCCACTCCAAACAAGGGATACCTTCTGCTTCAATGATGTCTCTAGTCAATCTAATGGTATTTAGAGGTCCATTATTATGCAAGAAAATTAAATTTTCTTCCGTTGCACCTTTCCAGAGCCTTACTACAGGTTATAAACATACCTGTGAGCACTTAACGTTGATTGGATGGAAACTAAATGAGTTTTTTTACGGATCACAATTCCTCTCCAGAACATTGCACTTCCCCTTGTATATTTGTGAACGGAACTGACAGTTTTCGTTCTTGCTTGTCTTCCCCGACCTCTAAGTACACGGTTTCGTGGGTCATCTGATTTTACACAAATCCTGACTTTTCCTGAAAATAGCATATTTTGTCAATTCCCAATGTTCCAGTTTTGGTGGTAAAGACACCAATGTAGGCGATCAGTCTTGTGCTGCCTGGATAAGTCGGGAACCTAAAACTGTCTCCTGCTGTATACTTCTTGGCACGAACTCTTTTTCTTATCGTTTCAACTGAAAGAGTTACACCTGTAGCTTCCAAAAGCTGCCTTTGGAGCTACAGGTGAGAAATGGTTGAATGTCTTTCAGCTGATTGGACAATTAAACGATCGTGGCGAGCCGTTATTACTTTTTGGTGACTCTTCCTTGCTTTATTTTTGAGCTTTCTTAGTCCTGTTACCTAACATAGGTTTTGGAGAGAACGCCCTGTGTTACGCCTAGCTCTACAGCTATATTCCTCTGAGAACATTACTTGGTCCACAGGACCAATAATCTTTCGCCGTTATAAGTTCTATAACCCCACATGACGCATATTTTCGTTTTTGGACGCAAAAGTTAGTTTATTTATTTTCGTTTAATTTGCAACTCAAGCAAATAACCTGTACCTTACCGAGCTGTACTATTTGATTGTCTTATAGCTTTATTGATTTTCAATAAAAACCTTTATTCTTCACAACAATTACAAGTTGTTTCAAAAGAAATAAATATTACTTAGAAATACAAGGTTACTCCATATAAGTTTGGGTGTGAGTACATATACATGTAGGTAATTAATATTCTTAAAATTTTGTTCTGAAGCTATTTTCTTGTGGCATTTTTATAATCAAGTATATTCAAATGGGAAATAAGCCACAATTTTACCTAAAAATGATTTTATTAACGTTTCGATGCCCAAGTCGGGTGTCGCTGTCAAATTATTTTGTATTTTGACAACGACACCCGACTTGGGCGTCGAAACGTTAATAAAATCATTTTTAGGTAAAATTGTGGCTTATTTCCCATTTGAATATACTTGATTCTTAAAATTTATTTACCTTATTCTTTTAAATTATAATTAACACTTATTTTTGAACAGTTTTGAAAGGTAATTCCTGGTAAGTTTTGCTTTAACACATTTGTTTGACAACATTAATTGTATTTGTATTGCGCATGTTAGCATGGAAACGGCGATCATAGTATGGAATATCGTAGGAGAATCCGTGAGAAAAATATTTCTCACTGCAATGGCCGACTTTTCTCACTGCGTGAGGAATTGTTCATTTTGAATGTATGTAAGTAGTGAGAGAAGTGGCATGTTGTATAGTACCCATAGAAAAAAAAAATCTTAACACAAATATAGCTTCTAAAAAAGGGAAAAAATGGTGCATGTATGAGATTACTGAACCAGTATAAGCAAAGTTGTAGCTAGTGAGAAATAGGTTCATATCCGTCAAATTACAATGTGAAATAACCAAAAAAACGATGCACTTTTTGGGAAAAAAGGAATAAAACTTTTGTAAAGTGTTTAAAAACACATTTATTTTTGTTTTATAAAAAAGTTTCTTGCATTAAAAATAAGAAAGTTACGCTCAAAATAAAGTTTATCTCTTTTTTTAAGTAAAAAACACTTTGGAAAATCACCCCCTAATTAGTAGCTTAAATAAAATTAATCGTTACCGCTTCACAAGTTACTTTAATTGTGTATTATTTATATTATGATCTGTATGTTTTATCGGTTAAAATGGCTTATTTTTTTTAAATTTGGTTTTTAAGTAAAATTTTTTTATTTTCAATTTTGGAAAAAACGCTTTTTTCAAAATAACTTAAAATTTATTAGTGACAGTTTGCTGAATATTTTGAATTTTTTTGTTTTTCTGTAAGCCAAAAATTGGTTAAGGTTCAAAATTTGCAAATACACTCGTGATGATTGACTAGTTCAAGCCTTTTTAACTAGAGCCCCTTCAAAAATAAGCACTTTGAACCAATGAAACCTACAGATCATATAAACGGTACATACACGAGTAAAGCAACTTAAGAAGTGGTAACAATTAATTTTATTTGGGGCTAATTAGGGGAAGATTTTCATGATTTTTTACCACAAAAAAGAATTACTTAATTTTGAGCATAATTTTCTTATTTTAATTGCTGGAAACTTGTAAAAAAAATAAAGGTTTTTTAAACACTAACAATGATTTCGAGATATTTCGAGATTTCCCCAAAAAATTCTTCAGTTTTTGATTATTTCACGTTGAAATATTCGACTTAGAATCGAATTTTTTATTAGTTGCTCTTCTATTAGCTACTCTTCTTTTACTGGGTCAAGGAATCTCATACATACGCCATTAAACTTTTTATGGGCTATATTTTTTCTAAGAATATTTTTTCAATAAAATGCCCACTTTTTGAGATATTTGCAAAAAACCGTCTAAAAACGTGTTTTTTTTGTTGAAAAATGAACATATTTGTTTGCAAATAACTCGAAAATATTAACTTAGCCAAACAATGCTAAAGAACAAAAGTTGCTTAGAATTAGTAAGTTGATCCATTTCCGGACTTATTTTAAACGTTAATATTTTTTCACCCCCGAGAAATGGTGAAACTCATCCCCACGGCAAAAGCACACATCGGCACAATATCACTTTTCTTCTCTGATATGTTACCTATGTGTGGTTCTTTAAAATTTATAGGTTTTGTAATATTTTACCGTCAAAGAACGTACTATTAAACACAAAATAGAAACTCTCACATTTACCACAAATACACAAATTTGAAAAGTTTTTAATTTTGAGCATTCATTCTTCACAACTTAATCAAAGCTACATAATCCACTGAAAATGTAGTTGAAATCAAATGTTCATTTGGAGCAGATTTTCATAAAACTTCGCATTTTATATTACGGAAATTACAAAGTCACCATGAAAAATGACTGCATATTAGTTCATGCTACAAAACTGATTTATAACATTAATGTGCTGCATTCCAACACTATAAAATGAGTTATAGTTTTAAATTAGTTCTACTGAATGTAAATTAAACGCTTGTAGGATAAGATTCGAATTGGAATATATCCGGGTACACTGAATTCATTTGTAGGACATAAACACTTTGTATTTTCCACAATTTTATATATTATGAACTGTGTATAAAACACATTTTCGATAAACACTTTTACAATAAATTTAAAAAACTTCCAACAAAATATTAAAATAATGAAAACATCTAAATGGATTACAATTTATGGAAAATGTTTTCGGTATTTACAGACCATTATTATTCAAAATTTTAAAATAATAAATAATCTCACTTAACATAATTGGACAGGGGATTAACCTGGAGAACCCATATATGGAACAAACGGAAACAACTGGGCATAAAATTTAGTAAACATTATTGGCTTCTAGGGCGTAAGTCTAAGCTCACAACAAGAAATAAACTGCTAGTCACAACACAATATTCAAATCAGTCTGGGCATATGGTATGCAGCTCTGGGGAACAGCATCCAAGTCGAATGTATCCATTGAGAGATTCCAGTCCAAGGTGTTACGTCCAATAATCGACGCTCCGTGGTTTGTTACTAACAGGGATATTTACAATTATCTGGAAACGAAAACCGTCAGTGAAGTGATAGTGGAGTTAAGTGCAAAACACATCGTACGTCTTGAAAGCCACGCGAATGTGCTTGCAATTAATTTGTTAGACAACAGTCAGGAACAAAACGGTTAAAGAGACAGACACCATTAGATTTACCGCAAAGACATTAATATTGTTACAGTAGCTAAGTTAATTTAATTTAATTAATAATAAGTAGCTAAGTAATTTAATATTATCTCTATAGAGATGTGTGGCGCTGGTCACAATCTCTTCATGTCATTATTTCTCAGATAAAATGTGCCTATTGTTATATGTTATAACAGATTGCCTAATAAACAAAAAAAAATTTATATAATAATACTTTTTCTATGGATGCAGCTTTGTCAAGAGTTCAACCTTCAAAATTAAATAATTTAGGTGCTTTTAGGTATATTATATGCATAAATTCATCATCATCATTCTCTTTGCCTTATCCCTATGCGGGGTCGGCTTCCCTAATTGCATTTCTCCACCCAATTCTGTCTTGGGTCATATCAATGTTAATCCCCTTTACCAACATGTCCTGCCTTATCGCCTCCCCCCAGGTCTTCTTTGGTCTTCCTCTCCTACTCCTTCCAGGAATCTGCACTTCAGCTATTCTTCGTATTGGGTGATTAACGTCTCGACGTTGAACATGACCAAACCATCTTAACCTATGCTCTCTCATTTTGGCATCAATTGGTGCCACACCTAGACTTCCTCTAATATACTCATTTCTAATTTTATCCTTCTTTGTCACTCCACTCATCCATCTAAG
The DNA here is from genome assembly GCF_917563875.1 of Diabrotica virgifera virgifera. NCBI lineage: Eukaryota > Metazoa > Arthropoda > Insecta > Coleoptera > Chrysomelidae > Diabrotica > Diabrotica virgifera. The sequence goes on along the minus strand of NC_065444.1, from coordinate 202,588,788 downwards.
CATTCTCATTTCCGCCACATGCATTCGTTGTTCCTCTTTCTTTTTCACTGCCCAACATTCAGTTCCGTACATCATAGCCGGTCTTATGGCTGTTTTATAGAATTTTCCCTTCAGCTTCATTGGAATTTTTCTGTCACACAACACACCACTCGCTTCTTTCCACTTCATCCATCCAGCCCTAATTCTACTGCATGCATCTCCATCTATTTCTCCATTACTCTGTAATACCGATCCTAGGTACTTAAAACTATTGCTTTTCACAATCATTTCACCATCCAAAGATACCATTTTATTTGTAGTAGCTCCATCTTTAAATGAACATTCCAAATACTCTGTTTTTGTCCTACTAAGTTTTAAACCTTTTTCCTCCAGAGCATGTCTCCACTGTTCCAGTTTTTGTTCTAAGTCTCTTTCACTATTTCCTACTAACACGACATCATCAGCATACATTAAGCACCATGGAATGTTACCCTGTAGTTTCGCTGTTATCTGGTCCAAAACTAATGAGAATAAATACGGACTAAGCACCGAGCCTTGGTGCAATCCTACTTTCACATGAAATTTATCAGTCTCTCCCACACCTGTCCTAACACTAGTCGTAACTCCCTCATACATATCCCTCACAATCTTTACATATTCACCAGGGACTCCTTTCGTATTGAGTGCCCACCACAGAATCTCTCGAGGAACTCTATCATATGCTTTCTCAAGATCAATGAATACCATATGAGCGCTTGTTTCTTTACTCCTGTATTTTTCCATCAACTGCCTTATAATGAAAATTGCATCTGTTGTTGATCTACCCTGCATAAAGCCAAATTGATTCTCGGATATTTCGGTCTCTTCACGTATCCGTCTGTCAATTACTCTTTCCCATATTTTCATGGTGTGGCTAAGCAGTTTTATAGCCCTGTAGTTTGTACATTGTTGTATATCTCCCTTGTTTTTGTAAACAGGTACCAGTATACTGCTTCTCCATTCGTCTGGCATTTGTCCGACTTCCATAATTCTCTTAAACAGACCTGCTAGCCATCTTGTTCCTGTCTCTCCCAATGCTCTCCATACTTCCCCAGGAATATCATCTGGTCCTACCGCTTTTCCTTTCTTTATTTTTTGAAGCGCTTGAGCCACTTCCTCGTTGGTTATTTTGGTGACCATTGCTGCTACTGTCTCCGTTGACTCTACAGGCTGTCTGTCAAATTCTTCATTTAATAAGCTGTCAAAGTACTTTCTCCATCTCTTTTTGACTTCCCTTTCGTGAACTAGTATTTTATTATTTTCATCTCGGATACATCTAATCTGATTAAAATCTTTTGCTTTCTTTGCTCTCTGTTTGGCTATTTTATATATCTTCGTTTCGCCTTCCCTGGTATCAAGTTGATCGTATAGGTTTGAATACGCTTCTGCTTTGGCTTTTGCTACTGCTACTTTCGCTTCCTTTTTCGCCACCATATAGTTTTGAAGATCTGTGTCGGATCTGGTTTCTTGCCACTTTTTATATAATTTTCTCTTCTCTTTTATTTTTCCTTGTACTTCGTTTGACCACCACCAAGTCTCTTTATCCTCGAACTTTTTTCCTGACGTTTTCCCAAGTATTTCAATAGCAGTCTCTCTAATACTACTGGCCATTTTTCTCCAAATTGTATTAGGGCTTCCTTTCATGTTCCAACATATTTTTTTATTATATGCATAAATTGAAATACAATATATGTATATTAGTCTGGGCTGATTATCGGAGAGTATGCCATTTTTGGGAAAAGTTATTTACCAGCAATTTTATTGCTGGAATCGAATTATAAGATCCTATATAATAATAATATGAGTATGGAAAGTCCTCAGATAGAGTGCTACTTTTTTTATAAACAAAATAGCGCCCGAAAATCGTGTTTTTTTCAATTATTGCTCTATAACTCCGAAGATTTTAACTTTACAAAAAAACACCCAAATAAAAATTCACCGTGATTAAATTCTGTATAGAGACGTGTTTTTCCCGATCTGCTCCGACGAAAATTTTCCTCGGAAAATGCGGGTTTTCTCAACAAAATCTTTAATTCCCAAATAAAGTTTTAGATAAGTAATTATCTACCAATAATTAAATAATTTGGTGACTCAAAAGCCTTCTTGGTTTAGAATATAGTTCCAGAAGCCGGTGAAAATTAAACGAATGTTTTATCAACAATTCAATTGTTAATTAATAATTTACGGTCGCAATAATAACCAAAATAATTATGATAGACTGATCAAACTTTGAAATCTTATAAAGATGAGATGTCTATTTAATATTTTGTCGACAAAATATAAATTTTTTATTTTTTTTTGCATCATCTTTAAATGTTAAAAAAATAGTTATAAACAAATTAACGTTTCTCAGAAAGCTTTTATTATGTTATAATCTTAAAAAATAGCTAAAATGCGCATTTCAAATATCTTCAAAATGAATGCTTTAAAACTTTTTTGCAACCATTTGCAAAAAAGTTATGAAACAGCAAAATAAACATACGATTATTACGTTGTTTATAATTTTTTTTAATTCTTTCAAAGCTTAGAAGTGAATTTAAAGTACAAGCTAATTATTTACAAAAAAATATCGATTATAAGTTTAATGGTTATATTTTAATTAAAGATTATAAATATATTTTTTTTGTAATTTACACGCGCAAAAGTAGGCTAACACAGTACTGTAGCTAAAATTTCCACTCGGAGCGAGGATCGTCCGCGCGACTTACACTTTTAATAAATAATGTATGCTGCGTGTCAGGCGCTTCGAGTGAACATTTCAGCTCCGACTCTGTATCAGGCCTACTTTTGCGCAAAAATTACAAAAAATAGTATTTTTAATATTTGATTAAAATATAACCATTGCACTAATTTTTGACATTCTTTGTGAGTAATTAAATTAGATTGTACCATAGACTCACTTTTAAGCTTTGAAACAATTAAAACAAATTATAAACAACGGAGAACTCGTATATGTATTTGGCTGTTTCATAACTTTTTTGCAAATGGTTGGAAATTTTTTTTAAAGCATTCGTTTTCAAGACCTATGAAATACGCATTTTAAGTATTTTTTTAAAATTAGAATATAATAAACAATGTCTGAGAAATGTTAATTTGTTTATAACAATTTTTTTTACCATTTAAATATTATGCAAAAAAATGAACAAGGGCCTAGCCGGGTAAGATGGTGAAAGTGCCCCCAGCTCGATTTAAATTCCATATAGGCCAATTTTTAGCACATATAGAGGAACTCACTTTCTGAAATTTTTGGCCCCCTAGGTGGTCACGTGACCCCCCTAGAGCCTAATTAGGCTTTTTATGTTTTTATTTTTTATCTCAGGCGCATCAAGAGCTAGCCAAAAACTTTATTAAAAAAAGTTGTAAGTTCCAAAAAGATCTATAAGAAAATTTTTTTTTTTAATTCTTTGGCGGGAAATTCGAATTTTTAGAACAATTTTAAACTTTTAAATGACTCTGAAAAAAAAAAACTAAGACACTTGTTTTTACGAAAATTAATTATAATGTGTATTTTTGCACAATCTTTCACCCTGAATTTTTTCAGACTTTTAAAATTGGTGAGACGTACCTTTAAAAATAAAAAACCGCATTTTTTCAGTTTTTTTTTTCGTATTTTGAAACAATTTTATACATATTTTTCAAAAAAGGTAACACTGTCACCAGAATAGGTAAAAAACTGAAAAATAATTGGGGTTTGCTTAATAAAAATTTTTTGTAAAGCCATCCATTTTCAAAATACAGGGCGTTGAAGAAAACAAAATTTTACACATTTTTTACGATTTTGCTGAAACTACTGGCAACATTGTAATAAAACTTGGCGGGATTTAAGAGCTCGTTATTGTGCATATTTTGACATACAATTAATGATTTCATATTCATCATTGGCTCGCATAGGGGTAATGGTCTGAACTTTTTAAAGAATAAAGATAGTACGCCACTGACATATTTCAAATTAACAATCGTTTTTTAATTTCTCGTTCAATTTGTGACAAAAATGTATCTTCTTATTTTTTCATACGACGCGCCATTTTTATTCAAAAAATAAAAGATCTTAACCCTCACAAAGTATTCGAACTTCTAGTAGTTTCTACATCTACATACCTACATAATAAACTCATACATCCTAGTCCTGTCGCCAGTGGGGGTACAACGGCCTCCTTAATTCAGATGGACTTACCCAAGTTTTTTTTATATATTTTGACCCGTAGAATACGAATTTTTTGGGTAACAGTTGATCCGGATGTCGATAAGATTGTTATAGACAAAGAACTTGAGGAATTACATAACAGTGATTTCTCGCAAAACAAAACATATTTTTGTATTTTTTGGGTCATTTTAAGCAAAAAATATTCCTACAAGTTTTTTCGTAGAATGCATAGTTTTCGAGATAACCGCGGTTGAACTTTCAAAAAATGGAAAAATTGCAATTTGTGAACCCGAATAACTTTTGATTAAAAAATAAAGTAGCAATTCTGCTTACCGCATTTGAAAGTTTAAGTCAAATTATATCGGTTTTCATTATTTGCATTGCTAAAAATTAATTTTTTTATTGTTAAACTAATCTATAAACACATAGGTTTCCCGTGCCTAATACATGCGTTTTAACGCATGCTATGTAGAAATTGCCTCGCTTGCACTTGTAGCTACTCTACCTACTCGTTCGATTTTAAATGAGAAATCATAGAAAACATCACTCACATACTAGGTGTTTACTACAGTTTACAGCTTTGTTTAACAATAAAATAATAAATTTTTAGCAATGCAAATAATCAAAACCGATATAATTTGACTTAAACTTTCAAATGCGGTAAGCAGAATTGCCACTTTATTTTTTAATCAAAAGTTATTCGGGTTTAAAATTTACAATTTTTCGATTTTTTGAAAGTTCAACCGCGGTTATCTCGAAAACTATGCATTCTACGAAAAAACTTGTAGGAATATTTTTTGCTTAAAATGACCCAAAAAATACAAAAAGATGTTTTGTTTTGCGATAAATCGCTGTTATGTAATTCCTCAAGTTCTTTGTCTATACCAATCTTATCGACATCCGGATCAACTGTTACCCAAAGAATTCGTATTCTGCGGGTCAAAATATATAAAAAAAACTTGGGTAAGTCCATCTGAATTAAGGAGGCCGTTGTACCCCCCCTGGCGACAGGACTATCCATTATCAAAATTAATTCGAATACTTTGGAAGCGTTAAGATATTTTATTTTTTGCAGCAAAACAGCGCGTCGTATGAAAAAATGAGAAGATAGATTTTTTATTGCAAATTGAACGAGGAATTCAAAAATGATTGTTAATTTGAAATATGTTAGTGGCGTACTATCTTTTTTTCTTTGAAAAGTTAAGACCATTACCCCTATGCGCGCCAATGATGAATATTAAATCCTTAGTTGTATGTCAAAACATGCACAATAACTACCTCTTAAAACCCGCCAAGTTTTATTACAATGTTGCCAGTAGTTTCGGCAAAATCGTAAAAAAAATGTAAAATTTTGTTTTCTTCCACGCCCTGTATCTTGAAAATGGATGGCGTTACAAAAAATTTTTATGAAGCAAATCCCAATTATTTTTCAGTTTTTTACCTATTCTAGTGACGGTGTTAAATTTTTTGAAAAATATGTATAAAATTGTATCAAAAAAACGAAAAAAAAAACCGAAAAAATGCGGTTTTTTATTTTTAAAGGTACGTTTCACCAATTTTAAAAATCTGAAAAAATTCAGGGTGAAAGACTGTGCAAAAATACACATTATAATTAATTTTCGTAAAAACGAGTGTCTTAGTTTTTTTTTTCAGATTTATTTAAAGTTTAAAATTGTTCTAAAAATTCGAATTTCCCGCCAAAAAAATAAAAAAAAATTTTTCATATAGATCTTTTCAAAACTTACAACTTTTTTAAATAAAGTTTTTGGCTAGCTCTTAATGCGGCTGAGATAAAAAATAAACACATAAAACGCCTAATTAGGTTCTAGGGGGGTCACGTGACCACCTAGGGGGCTAAAAATTTCAGAAAGTGAGTTCCTCTATATGTGCTAAAAAGTGGCCTATATGGAATTTAGATTGGGTTGGGGGCACTTTTCACCATCTTACCCGGCTAGGCCCTTTATATATTGTCGACAAAATATTAAATAGGCATCACATTCTAAGTTTTATCAATGTCTCATGATTATTTTGGTTGTTATTGCGACTGTAAATTGTTAGTTAACAATTGAATTTTTACTAAAATATTCGTTTCATTTTCACTGGCTTCTGAATTTATAATCTATACCAAGAAATCTTTTATTGTACCAAGCTATATAATTATTGATAAATAATTACTGGCCCAAAAAATTTATTTGAAAATTCGAGATTTTGTTGGGAGACCCACATTTTCCGAGGAAAATTTTCGTCGGAGCAAATCGGGAAAAACCAGCCTCTATGTAGAACTAAATTGGGGTGAATTTTTATCTGAGTGTTTTTGGTGTAAAGTTAAAATCTTCGGAGTTATAGAGCAATAATTGAAAAAAATACGATTTGTCGGCGCCATTTTGTTTATAAAAAAAGTAGCACACTATCTGCGGACTTTGCATACCTATATTAACAATATATAGGATTTTATAATTCGATTTCAGCAATAAAATTGCTGGTAAATAAACTTTCTATGTACTTTACTAATTAGACCAGCGTATTATAACTATTTTTTTTCAAAATTTAAATATTATGCAAAAAAAAGAAAAATTTATATTTTGTCGATAAAATATTAAATAAGCTCATTTTTCAAAAATCGTCATTAAAAAAATCTCATTTTTATAATCTTTATAAGTTTGATCAATGTATCATGATTATTTTGGTTATAATTGGGATCGTAAATTGTCAATTAATAATTGAATTATTGCCAAAATATTCGTTTAATTTTCATCGGCTTCTGGAATTACAATCTATACCAAGAAAGCTTTGATGTCACTAAGTTATTTAATTATTGATTAATAATTATTTACCTAAAACTTTATTTGAAAATTAGAGTTTTTGTTAGGAAAACCCGCATTTTCCGAGGAAAATTTTCGTTGGAGCAAATCGTGAAAAACATATCTCTATGCAGAATTTAATTGCGGTGAATTTTTAATTGGGTGTTTTTGTTGTAAAGTTAAAATCTTCGGAGTTAGAGAGCAACAATTGAAAAAAAAATACGATTTGTCGGCGCCATTTTGTTTATAAAAATAGTAGCACACTATCTGCGGACTTTGCATACCTATATTATTAATACATAGGATCTTATAATTCGATTCCAGCAATAAAATTGCTGGTAAATAACTTTTCCATGAATTTTGATAATTAGCCCAGAGTATATACACTCTGGGCCAAAATTATCCGGCCACCTTAAAAATGGGTCATTTTTGATGTCTTATATCTCCTAAACTTATTATCCGATTTAAGTGATTTTTTTAATAAACAATATACACTTTCTTCAAATAAACTTTTTTATCCGATGCCTAGATTTTGTGTCATTTTGGAACTACGTAGTAAAATTTTTTATTTCATTAGTAGTTCCAAAATGACACAACATCTAGGCATCGGATAAAAAAGTTTATTTGAAGAAAGTTTATGTTTTTGTTCTTCTTAATGGCGGTACAGGCTCGTTTTTTTAATATTGTATTTAATTACAGAGTAATTTCCACATATTAATATATTTTTTAAATTGGGCTCTGTACCGCCATTCTTTATTATATTACGAATACGTTTGACAGATATCTCGAAAAAATATTCAAAATTACAGCCGCAATCTTGGAACGCGCTTTCGCTACCTGTTGATCGCTACTGTTTCCTCTTAATATTATTCTAACATGTAATCCTTAGTCAAATTAACAGCCATTTTCTCGTGGAATTTTGAGAACCAAGGTAAATTTCCTTGAAAATTTGGATTTAGCTAGTAATTTTAACCTTTGTCAAAATCTACCCTATGCCGAACTGCGCTTCTGCCCTGGGGGTGAAACCACCCCATCTAGGGGATGAAAATTTTTTAATCAAAATGACTATGGAAGTCGATAGAGTGACCAATTCTGAGTAAATTCTAATCTATAAATTTTTTTTTCAAAACTAACACTTTCCAAATTGTTTGCGATTGAAACTATGTTGAAACTATGATTGAAACGTTTTATAACCGTTTTTCACAAAAAACTTAAAAAAATTATGTTATAAAAAAAATCATTAAGAATAAACTTTTAGATAATAAAAAAACAAAGAGATTCGCGTCTGAAAGACCTATGTAAACCTAATAACAACTGAGTTATTCCTCTTTAAAGAATGATTATTTTCGAAGAACATTGATATGAAGAACTTTTAATCTCAAATAACTCGAACGTGGTGCAATTTCTTGGGAAAACTTGGGAGACATATTTTAAAGACCATTAATATGCCTTTCAAATAAAGTCGCTCTCTGCTTTTTTCTTTTTGAAATGTAAAAATTAAACCCTAGTCGTTACAATCCCAATAGCAATGCATAGCTTTTCACTTGAAATTAACTTTATTTAGGTATAAGTGGTACGATCCATGTAATTTAACCAGTTTCGAATGCTCGGTTTAGAAAAAATAGTTGATTAAATCAAAAATTATATTTTTAAAATTTAAGAGAAAAGTGTATTTTTCTTAAATAAATCTAAAAGTGTTCATAATATGAAAAAATGTTTCAAATATTAATTGTAGAATTTCTTTTACTGAAAATTTTGATTGTTTTTTTTTGTATCATGAATACTTTTAGGTTTATTTAAGAAAAATACACTTTTTTAATTTCAACTAATTTTTCAACTATTTTTTCTAAACTAAGCAATCCAAACCAGTCAAATCACATGGATCGTATCAATTATACCTAAATAAAGTTAACTAATTTCTATTAGGATTACAGTTAGTCAGTTCTAATGAACAAAACTTTTGTCAGAGCGTGTTTGAAAGGTTTTTAATGATCTTTAAAATATGTCTCTTAAGTTTTCCCAAAAAATTGCACCACATTCGAGTTATTTAAGATTAAGGGTTCTCCATTTCGAGGTTCTCCGAAAATAATCATTCTTTAAATCTCTTTGTTTTTTTATTAGCCATAATTTCGTCCTTAATGATTTTTCAATGTTTTTTCAATGAAAAATGCATAGTTTCCATCGCAAATAACTTGAAGTGTCAATTTTGCCAAAAAAATTTATAAAGCAAGATTTACTCAGAATTGCTCACTCTATCGATTTCCATTGTTATTTTGATTAGAAAATTTTCATCTCCTGGATGGGGTTGTTTTCACCTCCAGGGCAAAAGCGCAGTTCGGCATAGGGTAGATTTTGAAGAAGAGTGTCAACAGACCTTAAACCCAAATTTTCATTTAGATCGGTGTTGATTCTCAAAATTCCGCGGTTTTAGAGTTTTTTACAGATGAGTCTACATAGGGAAATCACTAATTTCATGTTTTTAAATTTCTCTTTTTATTCTTCCTGTTTATAAGCAATTCTGCTTGTTCACTAGAGGATTGCTACCTCTACCGATGAAAGGTTGTCACTCCATCTTTTGCGCTTTCGGCTGATATTTCTTCTACCGATTGGTGATTTATTTCTTGCTATTTTGACTACACGTGTCTCCCCCATTCTCTCTCTCTCTCTCTCTCTCTCTTGTCGTTTCCCCATTACTGAGGATCGTAATCTCTTCCAATATTCCTAACAATGTTTCTCCATTGGTCTCTATCTTCAGCTGCTCTAAGAGTTTCGCAGAATGAGTTTCCAGCTGAATGCTTTATTTGGTCAGACCATCTAGTTGGTGATCGTCCTCTTGATTTTCTCCCCGGAACGTTTCCAGAAACAATTAATTTCTCTAAACTGTCGTCACCCCCTGCGAACCACGTGACTAAAGAATTGCAGAATTCGTTGCAGACATATTGTGGACAGCCTTTTTTTTTAAATTGAGTTGGTTTAGAATGGAAGCGTTTGTCCTATGAGCTATCCAAGGTATGCGTAGCATTCTCCTCTAGCACCACATCGCAATGGCATCAATTTTTTGGTGCTCGCATGCGCGAAGAGTCCAGAGTCCAAGTCTCTGCTGCTCCGTATAGAAATATTGAGAATACAGGGGCATTCACCAGTCTCATCGTGATATTTTGAGAGATAGATCTGCCTTTACAAACTTTAGTTAGGCGACTCATCGCATTTTTTGCCATACCAATACGTCTCCGAACTTCTGCTTCACAGTTACCATCGTTAGTTATACTAAACCCGAGATAGACAAAGGTGTTTACTATCTGGTATTCCTGTAACATGTTAGTCAGTTGAATAGTGTCGAATCTGTCGACCACCATTATTTTTGTCTTAGCTTTATTAATTTCCATACCAACTTTATTGCTTTCGTACTCAACTCCCCCATTCTGCTTATATGGTAATACCATTCTTTTTTCTATTTGGTGTCCATTCATTATACACTGAACGTTACATTGTCTTTTAATGGGTACCCCGTCAAAATAGCCCTGTCAAAAAAATAGCCCCGACCTAATATCCCGCACACAAAATAGCTCCGACAAAATAGCCTGCAGACAAAATAGCCGCGGAATAATAGCCCACCGACAAAATAGCCCCGACAAAATAGCCCCGAAAAAAAAGCTCCCTTCAGAATTCATCATGAAATGTTTCCTTAAAAATACATTTTTTCGGAAATGGTAATTATCCTCTATTCAGATGTTTATCTTAACCACATTAAACAAAAATTTTCTTTTCAGAGAACTCGAGTCCTATCTTTCCTGCCTCTTGGAAGTTTGAACATTTAAGTTAAGCGAAAATAAATGTTAATTTATGATATAAACATTTTTTCTGTTTTCGGGCAACAGTAAAATGCATTTTAAATTAAATAAATTAAATACATTCTTCCTTTTTGTCAAATAATTTTAATTAAAAAAAAGTTTTTGGACACCCTGTATAAATAATTATGTAATTGTTTATAAGAGGCTGCTTTAGCCAGGGCTATTTTAGCCGGGGCTGTTTTGACCGGGGCTATTTTGTGTGCGATCTATTTTGTCGGGGCTATTTTGTTTGCAGGCTATTTTGTCGAGGCTATTTTGTGTTCGGGCTATTTTGATGGGGATTTTTTGACGGGGCTGTTTTGACCGGGCTATTTTGACGGGTCATGCTTTTAATGTCTTCACTCCTCTTTCGATTCCTCAGCGTATTTCCTGTAATTCTTTACACTACTCTCATCTCTGTCGTTTCTAGTAATATCTTTAAATTTGTCACATGAAAATTGCCTGATTCATATTTTTATCAAATCTGAAAACCACTTTTCATCAATTATCTGAGAATATTAGAGAAACCCAAAACACGTTTAACAGATCGATTTCTTGAGACTCTGTCTCATTTATTACAGGTCTCAAGAATTGGATGCATAAATAATTTTGTAAAAAAGCTTTTGATAACAGCTTTAAAATGTAATTTATTACAGTGCACTTAAGTTCGATATATTCTCTGACCATCGTCCGTACCAACTTTAGGTAAAAGGGATTATTCCTATGAAGAGAGGGTAGAACTAGGAAGATTTTGCGACGGGCGCATCTACTACAGTTTAGCGTCGAAAATTTTATTTATTTCCGTCATCGCGATGCACACGTCGAGCTTCGATGCCAACTAAAACGTTTCATAGGCCTAAGGGCTCTTCTTTTGAATTGACAATAATTTATGAGTTATGAAAATTGTTATTTCTGTTTACAATAGTATGTCACTTGATTGTTTACGACCTTAGTTAATTAACCTGCTATTTCTATATTTCCTAAATCTATTTATCTATCTTCCCCTTTTTCTTAGTTAGAGATAGAGATTTAACATATCGGAAAAAACGGGAAAAATTGGGGAAAGACCGTTTTTTTTCCAGACCATTGAAAAAATTGGAAAAATGGGAAAATTTAAATATTTTTTCATTAAGACTTGAATCGTGAAAAAATACCAATTTTTAACTCGTTTAAATATATTTTGTAATAATAATAATATCTAAGGTATAAGTAAAAACATGTAGTATATAGGGTCAAAAATTATAATTATTATCTAATAATTCAAAGTACCAAACCCGAAATTTCAAACGTAGAAAGCACATTATTTAACCAAAGCGCTCAGTCGTATATTTTCTTCTGATAGTCAGATAGTCCGTTCTTTAACGGTAAAATATTCCAAAACCTCTAAATTTTAAAGAACCGCTTGGATTGAAATGAAATTTGGCATACACATAGCTCACAAGTCAAAGAAAAAAAAAGTGATATTGTGCCGATATGTGCTTTTGCCCCGGGGGTGGTTTTCACCCCCTCTTGGGGGTGAAAAAATGTTCGTCCAAAGAAAGTCAGGAAATGGATAAACTGGCTAATTTTAAGTAACTTTTGTTCTATAGAGTTTTTTCACTAAGTCAATACTTTTCGAGTTATTTGGCAGTGAATATGTTTATTTTTTCAACAAAATAACGACGCTTTTAGATGGTTTTTCGCAAATAACTCAAATAGTAAGTATTTTGTTGAAAAAAACATTTTTAGCAAAAATATAGCTTGTAAAACATTTAAAAAAATGGTGTATATATCACGTCTCTACACCTAGTAAAAGCAGAGTTATAGCTAATGAAAAATAGGTTCATATTGTGGCGTTCCGCCCCTTATAGAATCAAGTATTGATGGGAAAATAATATTTAATCATGGAGAATATTATTTAAATATTTTCGGGATTAACTTCTTTCAATGTTTATTAAGATACAACGTAAAGCAATCTCATAATTGTTAAATGCTTACTGATGGCACATTTAAACGTGGCAACCTTGGTTCCCTCGCGTTGACAGTTAATGATTAGGAGAGGGGTACGAAGAATTTTAGCTGGGGACTGAAGGCCGTGAACGCGCCATTGTTCTCCAGTGTACGGTCTCAGTAGGGTTGCGGGGTCGTTGAACGAAATTATTCACCTATAATTCAAAGTTCCAAATTTATTAAAGATTACAATAAATATTATAGTGAAGTTATCCAGCAGTGAACAGTGAATTTGAAGAATTTTAGAGAATATTATATATAATGAGTTCCGCCCCGGTAAATACACATTTTATTAATTATTTTATTCAGCCATTTTGGAAGTCCTTGACATTTGCTAATTAAGTTTCACATAGTCTGTTTTCATGGTTTTTATGGTTTATTTTCATGGATCAAACTCATCTAGAGATAATTGAATGTTCGTTGTTAATTTGTGCTTCCAGTTGGAAAATAGAGCTAATTAAAACTCAATTTTTTATATTCCTTTCAAGTCTACAGATCTCCTATCTTTTGAACGATGATCAAATAAGTATCCATTGCCTAGTCATACTATATTTCATCCTTGTATAATATATCTATATACCTGTGTATATATTATAATAAAATATTGTTCCACAGTAATTATATTTTGTATTTAAATTGGAAATTACATGTGTTATTTGACCAAGGTCATCTGATAACAACTTGATAAAAGGTCAAGCTGTCTAGTCATTCAAGTTTTTGGACTTAATGACCTATTTCTTCTTATTCCCATAGGAATAAAAACACTCCCTCGTATCTCTTGCTTCTTTTTTTTTTGGACATTGGTAGATTGGTAGTAACACCACACTGTGTTTTTTTTAGCACCTACTATGAAATCTTAAAGTCACCTAACAACAACACCAAGGCCAGACCACACTGAGAGAAACAATCACTAGGCGACCAGCCTGGATTATTTCCACATATTTTCTTTTGAGTACCTCCAGCTGCTTTCCACCAGTCTCGAGTACCTTCAGCTGCTTTCTACCAGTCTTCCTCTCCTGTACCTCCAGCAGGACAGCTGCTAGCGAGAGTTAGCACCCTTGGGTGCTCATTACATCAACTCGAAGATTGTGTAAAAGGGGTTTGTTTGGGAACATTTACTGTGATCTTAGTAAAGACAGACTGTTTTTGTGATATTTAGTACATTTTTATAGTTCAATTGCACACACATTTTTCCTGTTTTATATTTTTATGGTATTTTTTCCTTAACAACATAAAATTTAATTGATAGCGTTCCCCAATACTCTGCAATATCTAAGGTAAAGATCTCTGAGCTCAGATATGTTCCCCTACAATAGTAGTCGGTACTCATATTTTGATTATTTTTATGCTGGTTTCCATTTTTATATAATTATTTAAACTCATTTCATTATTTTAGTATAGGTTGAATTAGATTTTTCAAAATTAACTTCAAATATTATTCAAAATTTCAATTATTAACTTTATTTTAACTTTAACTTATTAAATTCCTATGAACTTCTGGACTCTATTCCCTCAGAATAGTTTCTGGTTTCACTTGTTATTATTATTATAAACTACGAGTTAGAAAAAGGATCTGTTGTATCCAACCGTAGGTTTATTTATTCGATAAAGGCTTGTGCCTGTTTAACTCACATTGAGTTATTTATATATTATTTACAATATCAGGTAGTATTTAATTAAGGTGTACGTATTATAAACGTACAATTATTATTTGGTGAAGGTTCTACTAACCTAGGTGTAAGTTGTACTTTCTGTATTAGAGGTCCCCTTACTCAGATTTTCTAACCTTATTAAGATTATTCTTAAATCACATTTGTGTGATAATTTTGTAATTGACTTTCACTAGTATCATTTTTTTGTCATGTTAGAGTCACATACTAGTTACTTGTCTTAACTCGGAGATTGTGAACATCTAGTAGTTAAATTTAATAAATATATATTTATTGTGCATATTTTTTTTCTCATATTACTCCTTTATATTTGTACATTTAATATACTTTTATTACAAATTTAATATACTCTATAGCAGCGTAGAATACCTGGAAGAGGGTTAACCCAGTTATCCTTCTTCTGGCGCCCAAAAATTTATTCTATTTTCATTATATTATTATATTTACTCTATCTATTTTGTGAACATTGTCTTAATATCTTCTTTTCTAGCCATCATTGTCATTTCCTTTAATTTACTGTCTAGCCAGAAATAGCCGTGCAAATTGGCCGAATCCTTCCTTGAGTGTCAAGTGGCCATTCTCTTGCATATTGAGCTAGCTATTCAAGTTACATCCATCTATTCATAATTTTCATCTTCAGTCCTATATCAATTCTATACTCTTCGTCTTGGCATCTTTCCATACAAGTACTACTGCAAAGTAGTATTTTTAGACTTCAGCTTCTTCAACGCAGAAGCCACATTGTTGTTCCTTTGGCTACATTAAGTAGATCTTCTTTTTCCTACTTCTGTTGGAGTTTATCACTCTCTGTGCATTCACTCCAACAGAAAATCCTCTTCTTTCTGGTTACAATATTCGTCAAATTCCAAATGGAATACTTTAACGTGTAATAACCAAAAATGAAGCACATTTCGGGGAAAACTCATTACAACCTATTTAAAGTGTTTAACCTTTAACTACACGCGCTGGCGTATTTTGTACGCCAGATATAAGAATTCTACTGCAAATATATTTAAAAATTTAATTTTTGACCTTGTTTATATGTCTAACCTATCACCGGAATGTGCTTTACAATTTGGTTTTAGTTTCGTTATAATCGGCGTTCTGGAAAGATCGTAATTTACAGTTTATTATTTGTTGTTTCCGGTGGTGGACAATATGCGCCACGATTATATTAATATAAGTAGTAATATAAGTATATATTTCAATTGTTTTTTAGTCATTATGGCACAAAATATATTTTTCTTTATAAACAATACTTTTTCTCCCGTAAAAAATCACATTTCAAAAAATTTTTTATTAGCAATTTTATTTACCATGGAATCCAGTTATTCCATAATTCCAGTTATAAATCACAATTGGCTTACTGAGAAGGAATTCCAAGTATTCACTGATGCCAAATAAGGTTTATAACAAAGAACTAAGTGTATTTAAAAAAAAATAATAATAAACAAGTGCGCTGTTATTGTGTATTTTCTTGTGGCGTATAAAGTACGCCACGCGTGTAGTTATGTCATAACTTGATGTGCGGGTAGTTAAAGGTAAAAAAAGCTTGATTTTTGTTTTATAAAAAAAAATTCTAGCATCAAAATTAAACAAGTTACGCTCAAAATAAAGTTAGTCACTTTTGGTTTTGGTAAAAAAATCTAGAAAATCACCCCCTAATTAGTATCTTAAATGGACTTAATCGTTACGACTTTACAAGTTTCTTGACTCGTGTATATATTGTTTATATGATCTGTAAGTTTCATCGGTTCAAAGTCCTTATTATTGAAAGGGCTGTAGTTAAAATGGGTTGAACGAGTCACTGATCACGAATGTATGCAAATTTAGAAACACCAACTCTTAATCAATTTTTGTCTAATATAAAAACAAAAAATACATGATATTCAGAAAAGCAAATCTGACTTTTTTTGTTTTTCGAGATTTTTGGTATCTCTAACAAGTTTTAAGTTATTTTGAAAAAAAGGATATTTTTCAAAATTTAAATTTTTAAAAATTTTTGTTGAAACCATTTTTTTTCAAAAATAAGCACTTTATATCGATGAAACTTACAGATCATATACACACAACATAAGTAAAATAATTTGTGGAGCGGTAACGATTAATTTCATTTAAGTTGCTAATTGGGGGGTGGTCTACCCGATTTTTTTTGCAAAAACAAAAGGGACCAACTTTATTTTGAGCGTAGCTTGCTTAAATTTAATGATAGAAACTTTTTGTAAAAACAGCAATAAAGCTTTTTTTAAACGCTTTAAAAAAGTTATAATGGGTTTCCCCAAAAGTGCTTAATTTTTTGGATATTTCACGTCGAAATATTCTATTTGAAATTTGGTGAATATGAATCTATTTTTCATTGGCTATAACTCTGGTTCTACGAGATCCAGAGACCTAACGCGTACACCATTTTTTTAAATTTTTTATAGGCTATATTTTTGACAAGAACGTTTTTTTCGACAAAATACTTACTTTTTGAATTATTTGCGAAAACCGTCTAAAAATGTGGTTAATTTGTTGAAAAATGAACATATTCACTCGCAAATAACTCGAAAAGTGTTGACTTGGCGAAACAGCTCTATAGAACAAAAGTTACTTAAAATTAGTCAGTTTACCCACTACCGGACTTATTTTGGACATATATTTTTTCAGTCACAAGAGGGGGTGAAAGTCACCCCCAGGACAAAAGCACACATTGGCACAATATCACTTTCTTTCTTTGACATGTAAGCTATACGTATGCCAAATTTCATGTCAATCCAAGCGGTTGTTTAAAATTTAGAGCAAAGACCGTAAAAGAATGTACTATGAGTCTAAATCTGAATCTTCAGACCAAGCATCTGATTCAGACTCGAAATCAGCCTCATCATCCTGGATGGATAAAACAACATGACTTTTGTCAGTCTCTTCTAAAAGTGGATCTGGTCTAGCATAGTAAATGAATATCTGTTTTTCGTTTATAACCAAATTTAAATGAATAGCAACAACTTCTGAGATGAAGTTTTCGATCCTAGTAGCATTATTAATAATATTTAGAAAATATTAAAATATTACTAAAAGATTTTTAAATCGAAAACTTATTGGTCCATTTCCTTGGTAACACCTCCAAGGCTTCTAAAATTTGCAAGCCACATGGATGCTGAAGCGAAGAAGACAAGAGAAAATTCAAAAATCTTACAATTCCAACGACCCCGTCTGTTCAGCTGGTAAATTCCAACAGAAAATGGACCTAGTTACTCGAAGGAGTAAAGGCCAATATAAAAATAAAATAAAAATAAAATTTTTATTTTATTTTTAAACAACTTCTGAACTTTCTCCTGTGATAATATATTTTGTTCGCTTGTATGACTAATATATTGTATGAGACCGTGTAAAGACCAGTTTATTTCCGAAGAGGCTGAAGATGGGGAACCCTTTAAAATTCGGGAGGCAATTGGCATAAGTTGCTGCGATGTACACAAACCTTGCCACCATATAACGGGATGAGTATATTCGCACTATCCCATAAAGAATTTCGACCAAAAGAATCCAGTTTTTGTTCTAAATTGGGCCAGATTTACCACCACCTTCCCTACATCTAGATTTAGGGTTTTCCTGATTCCCCCTATTTTATTTTGTAACTTAAAGGGCGGCATTAGGGTGAGATCAAGTAAAACAGGTAAACCGCGCAGTCGACGTCGACAAACCGCCGTTATATGGACAAGCCCTTAGTGAATGAGCCATTTCAGCAATATAAGTCTATAGCTTCCATTAGCTGGTTTTTATTCAAGTGTTCTCCTTTAAGGCGAGCACCAAGAAGATTGACTTCAAAATGAATCGGCTTAGAACAAAATTCGCAACGTTCTTCAACATATTATTTTAACAAGATTTCGATAAGAGAACTAGTCTGGTCAACTTGTTGGGAAGATTTAATATTGTGTCTGTTATACAGTGCTAGTCAAAAGTCCGTATCCTCCCCCCTCGGATCTTTTGAACGGTTATACCTATAATAGTGAAATTTGGAGGGATGAAATAAACGGACGTAAGCTTTTTAACTACACCGAGAGAACAATTTCTTTTCTCCTAAAACACCGATTTCTTTGAGCAATATTTCTTAAAAGTTAACATATCCTATTAACTTTAACATACCGGTTCACATATAAAGAAACGAGTTTTTTAAACACTACTCAATAATTTCTTACAGATAATTTCTTCAATACTAAGAAATGCATTAATGGTTACATTTAATTTTCTTATCCTAAAGTTTTTATTTCTTAAATTGAAAACTACAAATATTTTGCAGTATAAGAAATATAATGTT
Source organism: Diabrotica virgifera virgifera (assembly GCF_917563875.1). NCBI lineage: Eukaryota > Metazoa > Arthropoda > Insecta > Coleoptera > Chrysomelidae > Diabrotica > Diabrotica virgifera. Next base: position 202,570,039 of record NC_065444.1, on the reverse strand, counting down.
AAGTTAATCCATATTTATATTTGTGAACAAGAAATTTTCTTGCAATCAAATAAATATTTTAAACTACAAGAAATAATTCTTCAGAACCACCCTCTGTAGTAACTGTGGTTATAAAATAAAAACTTTGTCATTAATGCCGAAATGTAACTTGCAAAGAGATTTTCTTCCACAAAAGAATTGCGCAGATTAACTATTTATGATTTAGTCGTCAGTGTTTGTCAAGATGGCGTGATATGTTCATGTTCATATAGATGGATTTTGGATTTATCTGTGTTCTTTAAAAATTAACGGATATTTTGAAGGTATGTACATATATAGGTAATAAATAAAAGTAAATTGAGTAATTTAAGATGTAATAATAATATTGTTGCGTATCCGAATGGTTAAAAGAGAAACATAATAGTAACTTTATATGCTTTTTAGGTATAATGATGGACGACTCTGCCACAATTTAAAGCTGGGACAGAATGATATAATATATAGCTTCAGAACAATATTATGAAAGGAGTTATTAACCAACTGCGGGACCTTCCAGAAATGGTAGAACTTCATACATGTAAGTACCTTTTTAAAAATGTGTATACTTATGTATCAACTATAATAGGTTTCTTGAATGTATCGTCTTCTATAAAAATATACAATACAACGATATATCAAACATGGCGGGTGCAACGCTGAGGTGTGTTCTGTTAATTTATTTGAGATAAAGAAATCAGTTAGTCTAAAAGAAATATATGTTTATGGTTAAGAAACGTTATTGCCGAAAACCGTGAATTAGTTAATATGTATTAAATGACTTAGATGTAAACTAATAATACTTTCCCGTAATAAAATTTCTTAATGATTAGGTATGCTGTCTCTTTTAGATTATAAAAATTAAGAAAATTACATATTATTATGTCTGCTTCAATGTTTTACATTGGTTGTATTTTCCCTCTTGTTTTCGCTAAACAATGTTTATTGTGTGACTTAATATTACACAGATAAATAATTAATATTTCATTAACAAAAAGAAAAAAGTAAACAAAGATGTCTAGGTTAAATAATGCCATGTTTGAACTAAATATGATTGATTATTATTAGTATTAATAGTTCTTATGTGGGGCCGTGTATTTGTTTTTTTTTTTGTATTTCCTAAATTTGCCAAAATAAATATCTATATCTTTATAAAAAAAAATTTTATTAAAGTAAGTTTACTCTTTTCTACATAACGATTTTGTTTTAGTGAATTGCTGATATACAAAGTGCTATTAACAAAAGAAGGAAATTTTGCGGAAGTTGGATTTGCCTCTCCGTCCTTTTATTGTTGTGCAGAAGCAAGTGGTTTAAGAGTGGAGAAAATATTTATATGTAATAATAACGTTTTATAGTCCAGAAAGCCACTGCGCATCCGCTAGGAAAAATATTCTAATTCGGATTTTTTGCACAATCTTACTCAAAAAGGACCCCTTTTAACAAATTTGCATGTTGCCAGGACCAAAAGTTGGTCAAAAATTTTTTAAACGTTTTTTTTTTGTTTTTTTCCTAAAATTATTTTTTTTGCATGGAACAAAATTTTTTTAGGTTTTTTGGATCATTCCAAACAGAAAAGCTCTTTAGTGACTTTTGTCTAAAGTTGATAGTTTTTGACATATAAGCGATTAAAAATTGAAAAATTGCGAAATGGGCCATTTTTAACCCTCAAAAACTATGTGAAAAACTGAAAATTTGAATGTTACCAAGGTAGGTAGATATTCTTTAAACATAGATTGATGAAATCACGAAGAGTTTTTTGCCATACAATATCAAAAACCCCTTTGTTTTTTAATTACCAATCAAGTGTGCGCGACACTATTTTCAACCGTTGCATGTGTATGCAGTATGGTGCAAATGAAAGGAATAAATTCGTTATTTCGTAAACCGGCGACTTTAGGGAAAATCCCGAAACAGGTCGATTTTTATTTTTAAGTTATATGATATTGTGACATATATGGTATACTAGTGACGTCATCCATCTGGGTGTGATGACGTAATCGATGATTCTTTTAAATGAGAATAGTGGTCGTGTGCTAGCTCATTTGAAAGGTTCTTCAATTCTCTATTCAGTAATATAAATATTTACATAATTATTTATACAGGGTGTCCAAAAATTTAATTTTTTTGTCAATTTGCCAAATGATTTAATTTAATAAATATTTTTTGGACACCCTGTATAAATAATTATGTAAATGTTTATATTACTGAATAGAGAATTGAAGAACCTTTCAAATGAGCCTGCACACGACCCATATTCTCATTTAAAAAAATCATCGATTACGTCATCACGCCCAGATGGATGACGTCACTAGTGTACCATATATGTCACAATATCATAACTTAAAAATAAAAATCGACCTGTTTCGGGATTTTTGCTTAAAGTCGCCGGTTTACGAAATAACGAATTTATTCCTTTCATTTGCACCATACTGCATACACATGCAACGGTGGAAAATAGTGTCGCGCACGCTTGATTGGCAATTAAAAAACAAAGGGGTTGTTGATATTGTATTGCAAAAAACTCTTCGGGATTTCATCAATCGATGTTTAAAGAATATCCACCTACCTTGGCAACATTTAAATTTTCAGTTTTTCACATAGTTTTTGAGTGTTAAAAATGGCCGATTTCGCAAATTTTCAATTTTTAATCGCTTATAAGTCAAAAACTATCAACTTTAGAGAAAAGTCACTAAAGGGCTTTTCTGTTTGGAATGATCCAAAAAACCTAAAAAAATTTTGTTCCATGCAAAAAAAAGAATTTAAGAAAAAAACAAAAAAAAAACGTTTAAAAAATTTTTGACCAACTTTTGGTCCTGGCAACATGCAAATTTATTAAAAGGGGTCCTTTTTGAGTAAGATTATGCAAAAAATCCGAATTAGAATATTTTTCCTAGCGGATGCGCAGTGGCTTTCTGGACTATTATATCTTGTTTTATTAATAAATAATGATTTTACCTTAACACAATGATTTATTTCGCCGTATGTAATATTACTTTATTTTCAAGAAATATTAACTTAACTCTAAATATACGTTTTTCTCTGCGAAATATATTTCTTAACATTAAATACATTAATTATTAATAGTAAAATAATAATATTCCTTACTAAGAAATATTATTGCTCAGAAAGAATAGTTTTGTAATGTGTAGAAAATATATTTTTATGACTAATAAAATTAATTAAAATCAAGTGTAATTTCTTTCTGATAAATGGGTTTGAAGTTTGCCAGAAAGTGATAGTGCAATCATGTTTAAGATATATTTCTTTGGCTATATTAGAATTTATTTGAAATATTTTAGAAAATTATATCTTACATACAAAGATATATTTCTTAGGCAATAGGCCAAGTCGATCTTTCTTAAATATTAATAAAGTTTCTTTATGTCAAGAATTTTTTCTCTCGGTGTAGTTATGACAGGTGACGTAGTAGTAACAGATGACTTTACAGAGCCACTGTGACAGATAATTTTAAATGGGACCCTATGGCAAGTGACACCTCGTTTGAAAGGTATTGAAAATACCTATTCAGTCATAATAATTTTGTTTAAGTTTTAGCTAATTTTGACGAATAAATGAAATAAATATAAAATTGTAGTTTCACATTTAAATAATAAAAATTCAAAATTCCGCCTATGATTACTTGTCAAAAAGGTTGACGTTGGCGTAAAAACTACTAGAGAATTGAAAAACGTCAACATTTTTGACAAAAAAACCATAGGCGGACATTTTAATTTTTATAATTTAATGCGAAACTACAATACTATATTTATTTAATTTATTCACCAAAATCCAAATCAACTTAAACCCAAAAAATTTAGTATGACTGAATAGGTATTTTGAATATCTTTCAAAAGATATTCAAATATTCACTTGCCATAAAGTCCCATTTAATATTATCGGTCACAGTGGCTCTGTAACGTCATCTGTCACTATTACGTCACCTGTCATGACTAGTAAAGAAGCTTACGTCCGTTTATTTTCTCCCTCCAAATTTCACTATTATAGGTATAACCGTTCAAAAGATAAGAGGGGGATACAGACTTTTGACTAGCACTGTATACTTAGATATTAAAGACAAACATAATATTGTCTGTTAAAGACAAAGGCACTTCTGATAATATAGATTTATCCGATTGTACTAAATTTATCGATTTTGATACGGGATGCAGAATTTGTTTAGTGTATTGTAGCAAATTTCAATTTTTCCGTTTTTTTCCTGTTTTGTTCCGTATTTTTCTTGTTAGAAACATGATTGCTCGTTTGTTTCACAGAAGCATCAATGCTGTATTCTCCGCCATTATAAAGATATATTTTCTGTGATTATCCTCTATGGAAAGGACGTTTCTTTAATATATATTGAATTTTTTTTATTTAAATTTATGTGTCTCGGCTGCAATTGCCATTGACACAAACAATATTGGTTATACAATAATTAATTACAATAAGGACTTAAAACTAATTATTATAACAGTTAATTTCTAAATCTTAAATAACATTAGGTAAAAATTATGAAGAAAAAAAAATGGATATACAATCATGGGATACTATAGAGACGTACAACTAATTATTACAACAACTATTAATTATTAATTATAATGCTTAATTATTAATCACTGAATTTTGAATAACAGGTAGAGATTATAAAAACAAAAGATCATATTGTGTTAAATAATTGAATGTCTTTCAAGAAACTAATTAGGTTACGAAGTTGATCGGACGAGTTTAACATATCTTTAATATTTGACTTAAGTTTATGTTGATTTCTCTGCGTCATATACTGAGGGCACTCAGTAAGGATGTGTTTCACGCTTAAAACACTAAAGCAAGTTTGACAATTAGGCTTCGGTTCAGACTTCATTAAGTATTCGTGTGTGTATCGGGTATGTCCTATTCTCAACCTTCTAATTACTGCTTTTTCTTTTCTAATTTTTTGTTATAACCGTATTGAAAAATTTTAATTAAATTTAAAATATTATTATTTCAATATTTATTATCTATTAAAGAGCATGGAAGAGAACGCCTATGTACTACTAGTAGCATTCTCGTATTTTGTTCTTATCTGTCACTAACTTCTTGCCACAACACCTCTTAAACCACACCGCACTTGTCGCCTTGTCAGCCAAAAAGGAGCTTGTGGTGGTATTTATACTGCATCAGCTTATATTTTGTAAGACATAAGTTTAAAGCTAAGTTTAAAACTATGTTGATCGCAACTTTATAGCTGCCCTATTGTAGTAAATCTTTGGTGTAGAAATGAATATAATCTAGAAAAAAGTTTTTCAATGATTCGTCGGTTGATTATTTTAAAGAGCTCAAAAAATATCTAGAATAAAAAAGAATAGCACAGGAGGTTTTAAATGTTGTATCTCCTGCCGTATATAATGCATTCCAACATGCTGTCAAAATTAAATCAATATGGAGGCTGGGAGGCAAATTTAAATATTATTCTGCTAGTTCTTAAATGTGTTTTAGATAATTTTAGTTGCGTTTCTTTGTAATTTTGTTTTGTACAAAGGTTAATTTAATATTTTCACTGGAAGAATTAATTTAAAAAGATAATATGTCACATTTCTGTTTTGTATTGCAGTGTGGAAAGCGATAAATTGTAATAGAGTTCAGTTTAATTGGTTACCATCAGTGCTACATTTTAAGCATAAAACTGAACTAAATAAGTTGTCATCAAAGAGACAAAAACAATGGTTAAACGCAGGGCCGGCGATAATGGGACTGCAAGGGATGCACTGCAGGCGGGCGCCCTTATTTGGGGGGCGCCAAAATGAGTTATTTTTCTGCTGGTGCTATACAAAATACTAATTTAAAAGAAAACAAAGGGCGTCTATGCTAGTTTTGCAGGCGGGCGCCTCATACCCTAGCGCCGGTACTGGTTCAACGCTATCAAATGTCTTATAAAAATGCTAAATAACTAACTATGTCCATATTACGTACGGTTGGAAAACTTTCTCCAATATAGGCTAATAATTCAGACTCCTCATTCAGAGGGAAAATGAATCTACACTCACCGGCACAAAATTCCGCCACCCAAAATTGTTAATTAAGTTTGACAATTAACAACTTTACTATTTGTGCTCAGATTTTCAAGATTCTTGCACGAGTTTGTAGGTACATGTATTGTTATCGTTTGGTATTATTCCGGTAACAACTAAAATTTGCTTGCATGGCATAAGGTATACATACAGGGGTGAATGGAAGCGTTGTATTTTCTCCTAACTTTAAAAAATTCTGTGGAAAAATGGAAGAGCTGATTTTGTTTCATAGTTATGGCATATTATTCCGGAGGCATTATTAAAATTTTGTTTTTTGAATTTTCCGAATATCTCTTTTCTTGTAAGAGCTTTACCATTTTTTGTAAATAAAAACACTGATTGACTCATAAAATAGAGGTTGGATTGAGAAACAAGCAACTAGTGTAGCAATAGAAAGTAGCACTGGTACTCTGGTTCTATCAGCAGCATATTGCCCACCTAAACACAACAACAAAAAAGAACAATATACTAACTACATAGGAACACTCGGAAACAAATTTATAAGTGGAGGTGATTACAATGCCAAGAATACACATTGGGGATCTCGACTTACAAACACTAAGGGCAGAGAATTATTGACCACAATGACAGGTAACAATTTAAGCATCAAAGCAACAGGAGAGCCCACCTACTGGCCGTCCGATCCTGCGAAAATACCAGACGCTATCGACTTCTTCATCGTAAAAGGTATTAACCCAAACTACCTAAAAATTGAAAGCAGCTATGATCTTTCAACAGATCGTTCTCCTATAATAATGACGTTACATGCAAAAGTAATAAGAAAATACCAAGAACCTCAATTATACAACCTAAAGACCAACTGGGAGCTATTCCGACAAAAACTTGATGAGAACATTGAACTAAGCGTTCCACTCAAGACACCACAGAACATCGATGAAGCCGTCGCAAATCTAACAAAAGGAATTCAAACAGCAGCCTGGCACGCAACTCCCAATGTTGCCGATAATAAATCCAAAGGTGATAATCCAATTATTTTAAAAGAAAAAATCATAGAGAAACGAAGACTTCGGAAAAAGTGGCAAAACAATAGAACTGAAATCAATAAAAGGAATTATAACAGAGCAGCATCTGAATTAAAAAGACTACTACACACAATAAGGAATCAGAACGTACAAGAGTACCTCGAAAAACTAACACCTACGGAAGCAACAGATTATTCTCTATGGCGTGCTACACGAAAAATGAAAAGACCAATACAACAAATACCTCCGCTTAGAGACTGCGGGAACATGGGCCAGAAGTAATAATGAAAAAGCAAAGGCCTTTGCTCAACACCTAAGCAACGTCTTTAAACCTTCAACATGGACCAAAACGACGAAGATAATAATGAAATCTTAAATTTTCTTGATATACCTTTTCAAATGGATCTCCCAATAAAAAAATTTAAACCTAAAGAAATCCGAATGGTAATTATGGATGAAATCAATCCAAAAAAGGCTCCTGGATATGACCTCGTCACCGCAAAACGTAACTAAGAAAACAATCATGGCAATAACACATATATTTAATGCAATACTTACGTAGGCACATTTTCCCAATCAGTGGAAAGTAGCAGAGATCATAATGTTACAAAAACAAGGAAAAGACCCCAAAGAACTGAACTCATATAGACCCATTAGTCTCTTACCTATATTATCTAAGCTATTTGAAAAAATGTTTCTACGTCGATTAGAACCAATAATAGAAGAAACAAGATTAATTCCAAAACACCAATTTGGTTTTCGTAGCAAACATGGAACAATAGAGAAAAAACACATCGTATAGTCAAACAAATCAGCAATGATCTAGAAAACAAGAGGTACTGTAGTGCAGCTTTTCTAGATATCAGCCAAGCATTAGACAAAATGTGGCATACAGGACTCCTCCATAAGCTGAAAAAAAATCTTCCGTATCAATATTATTTAATTATAAAATCGTATCTGACAGATCGCTTTTCATTAGTAAAACAACAAGAAGCTCGCTCAGAACTATTTAAAATAAAATCCGGCGTCCCACAAGGTTGTGTACTTGGTCCCTTACTATACCTGTTATTTACTGCTGACCTACTTACAACTTGATTGACAATATTCGCAACATTCGCGGATGACACAGGTATTATCGCATCTCATACAGACCCCCAAAGAGCTTCGCATAACTTACAAGCCCACTTAAATAAAAGAGAAAAATGGTTAAAAAAATGGAAACTAAGAGCTAATGAAACAAAATCGACCCACATGACATTTACCATGCGAAGAGAGAGCTGTCCACCAGTATACATATACAACAAATAATTATTACAAGTAGATACAACCAAATACCTGGCTGGGCATACATCTAGATAAAAGACTAACATGGGGGAAACACATATTCACCAAAAGAAAGCAACTTGGACTCAAACTTCAACAAATGTACTGGATTCTGGGTAGACATTCAAGACTGTCAATTGAAAATAAATTAGTGGTATACAAAGCCATACTTAAACCCATATGGACCTATGGCATACAGCTATGGGGCTCAGCCAGCAACTCTAACTTGGAAATTATACAACGTTTTCACAATAAGGCATTAAGAACCATAGTAAACGCTCCATGGTACGTCCCCAACGCAATAATAGAGAGAGACCTGAAAGTTCCCAGCATCAAAGAAGAAATCAGCAAATACAATGAAAAGTATGAAGAAAGACTTAGGCGCATCCAAATGATTTCGCGAGTGAATTATTAAACACGGAGGGTGAAGTTCGCAGACTTAAGCGTTATAAACCAACTGACTTACCAAATAGATTTTAGATAAATTAGAACTATTTTAAGTTTTACTTTATTTTACTAGTAGTACTATCTATACATTTGTTGATAATTTAGAAAGGAAAGTTTTCATTGGAATTCTTACCTACATGTCATAGCCTAAGAAAGTCATAACTTTAACTGATTGTTCCTAATGGAACAGATTGTTAAATAAATTGGAGTAATAAAAAAAAATTGAGAAGATTAGAATGTCCCCCACGCAGCCCAAATGTCAATCCTATTGAGCATTTATGAGAAGAATTAAAAAAAGCTATTCGCCGTCATCCTAGGCATCCAGAAAATTGGGTCCAGTTATGGCCCTGGTAGAGGAATATCGGGCTATTCCCCAGGCAAGGATAACACATCTTCATTCGATGCCAAGCAGATTGCGAGCGGTCGTTGCTGCAATAGGTGGACATACCCGCTATCGAATAGTTTTGTTTTGTTGTTAATTTTGTTTTGTTTGGTTAATTTTACTGCGTTTGATATTTTTAATTAAATAAACCTTCAAAGCAGTGTTTTTATTTACAGCTCTTACAAAAAAAAAGAGATATTCCGATAATTCAAAAGACAAAATATCAATGATACTTCAAAGATAATACAAAAGGAGTATAAAACAAAATCTGCCCTCCAATATTTTCACAGATTTTTTTAAAGTTAGGAGAAAATACAACGCATTCACCCCTGTATAATGCCATCTAAGCAAAAAAATTTTGTTACCGGAATAATAACGAATGATATCAATACATGTACCTATAAACAGATGCAAGAATCTACAAAATCGGAGTACAAATAATAAAGTTATAGATTGTCAAACTTAATCAAAAATTTTGGGTGGCTGAATTTTGTGCCGGTGAGTGTATATTATTTATTGTGCCAATCTTTTGCTTAGTACTAACAACTTTGTCTACCAACATCTTTCAAAAATATTCACTCATGTTTATTTATTCACTGCTTAAAACTAAATAAAGTCGTTCAAGTACTTCCACAACTAAAAACTACACGGGATATACTACGTATATGAGTGGTTTAAAAATCAGAATTAGATCATTTACAAAGATGGTAGAGAGAAATATGAAGAGCAATAATATATTGAGGTGTGGAAATAGACGGTCAATGGAAAAGGAGTAATAATAACCAACTTGACAAATTATATGACCTACCAAAAATAAAGGCGGTAATCAAAGTACAGAGAATACGATATTTATGACAAATTGATAGAACGGGAAAGGAAAGAGTGAGATTGTGGCTTAATCCCAACAAAAAGTAATATTGACATTTGGAAAGAAAAGGCATTGGATAGAAATTAATGTAGCCCAGTCGGGATACCATTTGACCTTACATTAGGAGCTGCCCCAAATTTTATTTTTCTAATCTTTAGGGGGGTCAATAGTAGTATAAATTTAAAATCTCGACTGAATTTGACTGTTGCGTTAGCCGCCATCTTGATTTTAAACGAGAACCGTTTTTGCTCAATATCTCCGCCGTTTTCAACTTTTCGACAAAAAATAAACAAACTGAAATTGTTGATAATGCGATTTTATATAATTTCGTTTATTATAATTTTTTTCGTGCGGTCCATATTTTCCGAGTTATGGGGAAAAACAATAACAGTTAAAGCATAATTATTGATTTATTGAATTATCTCGTTTATTATTACTTATAAAACAAATTTTAACCTATACAAAAAAGAAGAGAATTAAATCTTGTACAGTATTGATCTCTTTCATTTTTTTGATAAAATCAATATTTAAGGTAGTACGTATGCGGTAAAATCGCGAGCGTAAGACCCGATTGATTTTAAAGCAATGGTTTTTGTTCAATATCTTCCCCATTTTCAACTTTTCTACAAAAAGTGTAAGGACTGAAATTGTTGCAATTACGATTTACTACAATTTTTCGAGAGAACCAGTGGCGGGTCTAAGAGGGGGGAATGGGAAAATTCCCCCCAAAAGGGTCACAAAATTAAAAAAAATTGTTGAAATATTAAAATATGTTAGCTGACATGAAACTTAATTATCGACAGACAAATTCAACCAATAAAACCCGCTAGTTAATAAAATTAAGTGAACTTAATGCATATAAGTTATTATTTATGTCTTTTATGTAGGTACTTAGTTTGGTTGATGTTTTATTGGAAGTTTCAAAAATTGTATAAAATATAATTCTCTTTAATTTTGTTTATGTACAATTATGTCGTAAAATTAATAATAAATGAGACAATTCAATAATTATGCTTCCCTTCCGCTTCCACTATTTTCCTCCTTAACTCGGAGAATATTGATCGCATAAAAAATTGTGGAAAAAAAATTGTAGGAAATTGCGTTTCCAACAATTTTAGTTCCTACCGTTTTTGTCGAAAAGTTGAAAATGGCGGAGATATTAAGCAACAACGATTCTCCTTTAAAATCAATATGGCGGCTAATGCAACCGCGGAATTCAGTCGAGATTTTAATTTTACACTACCATTGATCTCCCCTAAAGGATAGAATTATAAAATTTGGGGCAGCTCGGAAAAAAGATTCAATTCAGTAATTATGCTCTCCCCACCACTTTTTACTATTTTCCCACTTAACTCGGAAAATATCAACCGCATGAAAAAATTTTTAAAAAGAAATTGTAGGAAATCATAATATATGGAACAATTTAAGTTGAAAATGGCGTAGATATTGAACAAAAACAATTGCTACAAAATCAATCAAGTCTTACGCTCGCGCCATTATCGCATACATACTACCTTAAATATTAACTTTAGCAAAAAAATTAAGGAAACTAAAATTGTGTAGAATTCAATTCTCTTTATTTTTGTATAGACACATTTTTGTCGTAAAACTAACAATAAACGAGATAATTCAATAATTATACTCTATTTATATATAACTGTCACTATTTTCCGCTATAACTCGGAAAATATCGATGGTATGAAAAAGTTGTAAAAATAGAAATGATAGAAAATTACATTTTCAACAATTTTGGTTGTTATACTTTTTGTCAAAAAGTTGAAAATGTCGGATATATTGAGCAAAAACGGTTTTCGTTTAAAATCAAGATGGCGGCTAACGCAATGGCGGAATTCAGTCGAGATTTTAAATTTACACTACTATTGACTCCTCCTAAAGATTAAAAAAATAAAATTTGGGGCAGCTCCTAATGCAAGGTTAGGCCTGTTATTCGTCTAACCCGACTGGACTAATGTTTTATATAAATAAATGTAAATAGTAATTGTAATAGAAAATTAAACTTTTCATCCCTAGGCCTTCAAGGCCTTTTGAGCTTTATAAATAAATAAATAGATATATGTATTACAAAATTTTATTGTATTATTTTCATTTCAAATCCATATTTCTAAATCAACATTGAAAGGTATGCTGACTTGTATTATATAAATTATATTTAATGGTATTGTCCCAAAAATTATTAAATCACAACCAAACAATTCAAATTTAAACAGTAAATACTAGGAATGTATTTCCTTGTTTAGACAGATTTAAATTTATTTATCCGAATTAGTATTCGGAATGAATTTATGCTGCTGCAAACTATTATTGATTGTAGAGTAGATAAAATTAGGTTTAATAGGTGATAGGATTTAACTAAGCTCTAACGAACATCTGCCACTGCATAAAAAAATAGATAATAAAATTAGGCAAAAAGTAAATAAATGTAATATGTATAAAGGGTGTTTGGTAAAGAATAAGCCATAGCTTAACGTCAGATTCTTGAGCTTAAAATAGGTCGATTTAAGCCAACTTATCTTATACGAAAGTTGATAATAACTGAAATACCGGGTGTCAAAGTTAAATTTTCATTTTATTTATTCTTGGATATTTCCTGACACGAAATTTTGTATGCGGGGGTTTTTGGGACGAGAAATCTAAATTCGCTACCAAAAATGATGTATTACCTAGATGGCTCCACACACTTCTTTCATAAGTTCAATTTTTTTTATCCCCACTCTACATATTTTTGAATCAAAATTTTTATTCTCTTAATATTTTTACTTCAAAAAGATATACTACATGCATCTCGCTTAACTTAACCGTTTTCGAAATAAACGCATTTTAAATCTGCGATGCCTACCCTTTGTGGCTCAGTGGTAAGAGCACCTACCTTTGGATCGAAAGGTTCAAATGGTCGTGCGTTCGAATCTCACCAGAGTCAGAAATTTTTCGTTTATTATAAATTAATAAATAAAAGTAAAAGACGCAGGAGAACATGCTGCCAAATTAAAATGAAGCTTCGCAGGACACAATGCCCGACTGAAGGATAAAAGATGGAATCACGAAATACAAAAATGGAGCCGTGGTTAGGAAGAAGAAGTAGAGGAAGGCCACAAATGAGATGGGCCGATGACATAAAGAAGTTTGGAGGACACAACTGGAAACAGGTGGCGCAAAATAGACAACACTGGACTGAATTGGGGGAGGCCTATGTCCAGAGTTGGATTACTGGAGGCTGAAGAAGAAGAAGAAGAAGAAATGAAAATAGTTTCTGTCCTTGTGGGATCGGTACTCACCGGAGAGATCGCAGACGTTCGGATACAATTAGCGTCTCTTTGCAAAGACAATGACTTTGACTTTGCAAAGTAACAAGAGTTTATTTAAAGTCCTAATTTAAAAATAAAAATCGACTTGTCTGAGGATTTCTCTTCAAATTTGCCCATTCTCGAGATAATGAATTTATGCAAACTCAAACGTCCTCACTTATACTACAGTGTCGCGCCCGCTTGATTAGCAACTAAAAAACAAAGGGATTTTCGATATTGTATTGCAAAAAACTCTTCGGGATTTCATCAGTCGATGTTTAAAGAATATCTACCTACCTTGGAAACATAATTTTCAGTCAAATGTCCGATTCAGGGTTAAAAATGACCAATTTCGCAATTTTTAAATTTTTAATCGCTTATATTACTAGAGACGTCATCCATCTGGGCGTGATAACGTAATCGACTGTTTTTAAATGTGAATAGAGGTCCTGTGATAGCTCGTACAAAAGGGTATTCAATTCTTTATTCAGAAATATAAACATTAACATAATTATTATTTATACAGGGTGCCGAGAAAATAATTTGTGTATTAAATTACTTGAGACAAAAAGAAGAATGTACGTAATTTATGTAATGCAAAATACATTCTACTGCTGGCAGAAAACAGAAAAAATTTTAATTTGAAAAATAAACATTGCTTTTCGCTGAAATTAATTGTTCACACTGCTAAGAGGCAGTTGGGTGGCAGGTTTAATATTGAATTTAAGCGAAAAACAATATTTATTTTTCAAATAAACATCTTTTCCTGTTTTCTGTCACCAGGAAAATATATTTCGAATTAAATAAATTATATACATTCTTCTTTTTGTCTCAGTTAATTTAATTCAAACATTTTTACCTTGGGCACCCTGTATAATTAATTATGTTAATGTTTATATCAGTGAAGTGAGCATTGAATATCCTTTCGAATGAGCTATCAGACGACCCCTATTCTCATTTAAAAAAGTCATCGATTAGATGGATGACGTCACTAGTATGATATATATGCCAACAAATTATAATTTGAAAAAAAAATTGACCTGTTTTGGTATTTATCTCCAGAGTTGCCCATTCTTGGGAAAATGAATTTATTCCAACTCATACGTCCCCACTGTATGTATGGCTATCCAACGTATCGTATGTTATAACTTTTAAATTTTGATTTATTATGACTTCTTTTAAAAGCTGCCGGCGTTTCATTTCTCCTATACTCCAAAAGCGATTGTCAAAAAAATCCCATTATTGCTGGTTTTTCTGTCGATTCGTCAAGGCCCATTAGGAGTTTTCAGAAGTCTTTAAATAAAGAATTTTACACCTTGAGGTGGCACAGTCCTTCGTAAAAATTTAATCCAATTAGGATCATCAAAAATTCAGTCAGCCAAGAGCGTAAACAAGGGACAAAACCAAAGTGAAGCTGTCGATTTTATACCGTTTTCGATCAAGACGAAAATTGCGAGGCGGTTAGTAATGGGAAAGTAAACCGTGTGTGTAATGCAAAATTCTAGATACCGAGTTACTGCCTTTTCAAATAAAAAGAAATTGGAATTCCGTTTTTTATTAGGACATAAATTATGTGATATATGGGGACCAAATCCAAAATTAAAATATCAAGGCATTACTTTGTACATTAATCTGCGAATTCAATTTAAGATAAAGAAAAGGGAATGTGAAAAATATGTTTAGCTGAGAATAGCAGAACCTAAATTTTGTTTCAGAATTTTTAATCCGAACAAGATTGTTTCTGTACAGATAATCATTTGTAGCAATGTTTACTTTTTCTTTTGAGAGTTAACAAGTCATATAATTACTGGTTAATTACCGCTATGTAAAAATATATCTATAATAATTATAAAAATAAAGAATTAATACACAAAATAATACACAAAAAAAGAAGTAGTATCAAATCAAGCGAACTATAAGATAATGTCTGTTTTCCCATATTTACAAATGGTTGGTACACTATAATCAGAAAAAAGTAGCTAGCTTTTCAGCTATCTTGGGAAATAATGCAATATAGAAATAATACTAAATATATCTTTAAAAAGGGTAAACCCCCTAATAAAATATATAAACCACTAACAAGATTAATGCCCGGTTCCTGGTTGCATCAACACATATTAAGACGTGACTTAATAGTCTATAAGAGCTAGAGCCGAAAAATCATCGTCATAAGTAATATGGAGTTTGGCTTGTGAAATGTGTTTATTTTATATTGATAATTATGACCCCTTTCAGGCTGACACCTCAGTGGATACAGGAAGTAGCAATAAGGGATGAAAGGGGAAAGTTAGTGTAGTCTTTAAAGGTTTTCACCTCCTATTTTGTTAAACCTCCATAGATTTGCATGAAAATTGGTGACTAGTTAGAGCATACCCCAAGAAATAAAAATGACTTGGTGTCAACTTGCACTTTTACCCTGGGGGTGGATACCACCCCTTCTAGGGGGTGAAAACTATTTTATTAAAAATATCCCCACAAATCGATAGAGGGGCACATTATAAGTAAAATTTGTTATATCATGTTATTAAAATAAATCAATACTTTTTGAATTATTAAAGATCAAAGATTTGTCTGTTTAAGAGCACATGCGTGAAGTTACGGATGAAAAAAAGAACACATTAATTAATTGTATGTTACTAAAATATTATTTTTATATTATTTCGATATTATAAATATAGCAAAAGTATATTCGAATATGTCAAATGTATCCATTATTGGACACCCCCAGTTTCTGGACATATTCAGTTTATATTGATAGAAAAAATTCAATTAAATAACGAAATAATATAAAAATAATATTTTAGCAACATACAATTAATTAATATGTTATTTTTATCATCCGAAACTTCACGTATATGATCTTAAATATACAAATTTTTGATCTTTAATAACTCAAAAAGTATTGATTTATTTTAAAAACATGATAGGGTAAATACACCAGTTGTTGGCCATGTGCTAGTTATTGGCCTACTAATATGTTCTGATTAAAATTAGGAAAATGTTGGTATTTTGTTAATTCTAACTACTTTTTTAAATTTGGCAACTTGTCTCCTAGAGTATGACACATCTAGTTTCAAGGTAACCATTACATTTAATCAGTATTCGATGTTGAACGAGACACTGTTCTGTGCCGCTAGTTTGCAACCGAAATTTTGTTATTTACCTAGAGAAACTTGTGTTGGTCGGTAAGCACTACATACTGTAATTCATTTTATATTTTATATTTTGTTTTTGTGAGAATATAGTGTATGTCCTGCTCCACACTGCATAACGAATATAACGTTATTTATTCAAATAACGTAAATTTTAAGGTGTGGCCAATAACTGATTATTATAAATTGTTTTAGAAAATGTGCCAAAACGATATAAAACTGAAAACAATTATAAAAAAAGTATTCCGAAGACGATGTTAAGAAAACGTTACAGTTAATTAAAAATGGTATGTGTGAGCGAAAAGCCTCAAGAATTTTTAATATTCCCAGAGCCACCATAAGTTACCGGAAAAGTGAAAAATTTCATAACAAGATAACACATGGACCAGATCCATTTCTTTCGAAGGATGAAGAGGAACAACTTAAACGCTGGATTTTTCATTGTCAAAATAAAGGATTTCCTGTTCGTGTAGACGACATTAAGAACTCCGGTCAATCATTTTTATAGAGTAACCCTAGAGTTAATCCATTTGTTGAAAATAGACCAGGTAGAGCATAGCTATCAGCATTTCTAAAGCGCAATCCCAACATTTCGCTAAGGACTTCAGAGGGGGTGACATCAGCAAGTTTAAACATTAACCAAAGAGATATTGCCAAGTGGTTTGACAACATAAAATCTTATCTAGATAAAAAGCAATGTCAGACGTTCTTCAAGACCCAACAAGAATCTTCAATGGTGACGAGACATGTTTTTATTTATGCCCCAAAAATAAAAAGGTTTTGGCTATGAAGGGTTCCAGAAACGTCCATGAAATTGAACACAAGCCACAGGTTAACTTAACATTTATGTTCACATTTGAACTAAATTTGAATTAAAAGTATAATTTGACACATCTTTTTTTTGTGTCCACACTCATCTCAAAATCCTTGCTTACCCAAACACCTACCTATCTACCTATTTTAACTTACGAATTATTTGGCCAAATATCACTTTAAAAAATGATGGCCAATCACTAACACATATGGTGTCAATAACTGGAACCGGGTGGCCAATAACTGGTTCATTTGCACATTTACAAAAGAACACATATACAATCTTTTCAGACATGAAAGATTAACATAATAAAATTTTGCAATATGTAGAAACAATAATAAAATTCCATGATGTTAAAAATAGTTATAATAGGCCACAATGACAAAACATTTCATAGATATATCGACGTGCTCTCCTTAAGACGCCAATAACTGGTGCTTTTACCCTATAACAAATTTTACTTAAAATTTGTCCCTCTATCGATTTGTGGGGTTATTTTTAATAAAATTGTTTTCACCCGCGGGAAGGGGTGGTATTCACCACCAGGATAAAAGTGCAAGTTGGCACCAAATCAGTTATATTTCTTGAGGTATGCTCTAACTACAGTCACCAATTTTCATGCAAATCGATGGAGGTTTAACAAAATAGTAGATGAAAAGCTTTAATGACTGCACTAACTTTCCCCTTTCATCCCTTATTGCTACTTCCTGTATCCACTGAGGTGTCAGCCTGAAAGGGGTCATAATTGTCAATATACAATGGACATATTTCACAGGAAAAACTTCATATCACTTATGACGATGATTTTTCGGCTCTAGCTCTCCGTCTATAAGCTCAGCTTACTAAATATGCGTCATTGAGACTACATGTAAAACAATTTTATGTAAAGAATAAACAAAGTGTAGATTACATATTTATAAAAAACAATAATCAGGTTTTTAAACAAAATTTTATTAACTATCTTCTTAGTATGCCGTACTTCGTTGTCATGCATTGGCTATCGTGGTATTAACAAGCTGATGAAATGTTTCTCGATCGGCAGCTAGATAATTTAATATTTAATAAACATATGATCACTTTTTTACATTTATTACTGATACTGTGTAATCAAATTTTCCATTCCACAACAAAGAGCGTGAGTAATAAAGGGCTTGAAAATCGTTTATTATACGATATCATGAATAGGAATTGTTGATTTCAATCACGTCTGCTCAGTTCAGTTGGTTACTGAAGCTTTAAAGGGCTTTGTATACATATAGTCAGAGAGATAGAAGCGGATTTTGTGCGTGATAAGTAATATGGACAAAATATACGGGAATATGTTGAAATAGTGGTGTACATGACTTTCCCCAACGGCCCGAAACCAAATATGGACAAACTATATGGGAATATGTTGAAATGGTTGTGTACATGACTTTCCGCAACGGCCGGAAACTAAAGTGGGGGACGAAGGTAGTTATAAGGGGTCGAAGTCGTGGTTTTTATTATTTTTTTGTGACGCTCATGATCGAGATAGTGCACGAAAATTTGGAAATAATTAGGTCATGACGTAACCAAGAAAAATCTCCAGGGGTGGAACGCTGCGTGGCCGACAAAGGGGTGGGGGTAGGGGTGAATATAAAAAATATAAGGGGTTTTTTGCGACGTTCGTGATTGAGATAGTGCACCAAAATTTAGGAATAAGTAGACCATGACATAACTAAGTAAAATCTTCAGAGCCGGAAACCAGAGTAGGGGACGAGGGTAGTTATAAGGGGTCAAATTCGCGGTTTTTATTATTTTTTTTTGTGACGCTCATGATCAAGACAGTGCACCAAAATTTGGGAATAAGTAGGTCATGACGTAACTAAGTAAAATCTCTAGTGGCGGAACGCTGCGTGGCCGACAAAGGGGTGAGGTAGGGTTGAATAAAAAAATAATAGGGGTTTTTTACGACGTTCGTGATTGAGATAGTGCTCCAAAATTTGGGAATAAGTAGACCATGACATATCTAAGTAAAATCCCCAGAGCCGGAAACGAGAGTGGGGGACGAGAATAGTTATAAGGGGTCAAAGTCGCGGTTTTATTTTTTTTGTGACACTCATTATGGAAATAGTACACCAAAATTTTGGAGTAAGTAGGTCATGACGTAACTAATTAAAATCTTCAGGGGCGAAATGCTGCTTGGGGTACAAAGGGGTAGGGGTAGGGGTGAATATAAAAAATATAAGGGATTTTTTTCAACGTCAGTGATTGAGATAGTGCACCAAAATTTGGCAATAAGTAGACCATGACATAACTAAGAAAAATCCCCAGAGCCGTAAACCAGAGTGGGGGGATGAGGGAGTTATAAGGGGTCAAAGTCGCGGTTTTTATTATTTTTTTTTGATACGCTCATGATGGAGATATTGCACCAAGATTTGGGAATAAGTAGACCATGACATGACTTAATAATGTCATGATCTACTTATTCCCAAATTTTGGTGCAATATCTCTATCACGAACGGGAAATAAACCCCTTATATTTTTATACTCACCCTTGCCTACCACCCCTTTTTACCCCAAGCAGCGTTCCGCCCGTGTCTGTACTTATTGCCAAATTTTGGTGCACTGTCTGGATCATGACTGTTACAAAAAAAATAATAAAAAGCGCGACTTTGACCCCTTATAACTCGTCCCCCTCGTCTCCCACTCTGGTTTTTGGCCTTTAGGGAACGTCATGTACACAGCTAATTCAACATATCCCCGTATATTTTTTCCATATTACTTATCACGCACAAAATCCGCTCCCAGCTCTTAGACAAATTAGCTTGGACTATACACAGATCTGAACTCAGTTACAAAAAATTAGTTTTGCAAATGACTAATATAGCATATTTTTACGTATGTAAAACAGTTTTATGAAGAATATTATTAGTCCTGTCGCCAGGGGGGGTACAACGGCCTCCTGTATTCAGATGGACTTACCCAAGTTTTTTTTATGTATTTTGACCCGTAGAACACGAATTTTTTGGGTAACAATTGATCCGGTTGTCGATAAGATTGTTATAAACAAAGAAGTTGAAGAATTACATAACAGCGATTTCTCGCAAAACAAAACGTGTTTTTGTATTTTTTGGGACATTCTAACCAAAAAGTGTTCCTACAAATTTTTTCGTAGGATGCATAGTTTTCGAGATAAACGCGGTGGAACTTTCAAAAAATCGAAAAATTGCAATTTTTGTACCCGAATAACTTTTGATTAAAAAATAAAATAGAAATTCTGCTTACCGCATTTGAAAGTTCAAGTCAAAGTATATCGGTTTTAGTTATTTGCATTGCTAAAAATTTATTATTTTATTGTTAAACAAAAGTATAAACACCTAGTGCTTGAGTGATGTTTTCAATGATTTCTCATTTAAAATCGAACGAGTAGATAGAGTAGGTACAAGTGCAAGCGAGGCTATTTCTACGTAGCATGCATGTAAACGCATGTATTAGGCACGGGAAACACTATGTGTTTATAGCTTTTTTTAGCAATAAACACATACATTTTTAGCAATGTATATATTCTAAACCGAGAGAATTTGACTTGAACTTTCAAATGCGGTAAGCAGAATTGCTATTTTATTTTTTAATCAAAAGTTATTCGGGTTCAAAAATTGCAATTTTTCGATTTTTTGAAAGTTCAACCGCGTTTATCTCGAAAACTATGCATCCTACGAAAAAACTTGTAGGAACATTTTTTGGTTAGAATGGCCCAAAAAATACAAAAACAGGCTTTGTTTTGCGAAAAATCGCTGTTATGTAATTCCTCAACTTCTTTGTTTATAACAATCTTATCGACATCCGGATCAACTGTTACCCAAAAAATTCGTGTTCTACGGGCCAAAATACATAATAAAAACTTGGGTAAGTCCATCTGAATACAGGAGGCCGTTGTACCCCCCCTGGCGACAGGACTATATAGATTACACTAGTCAACATGAATTTTGAGTCTAAGTTGTGTAGGTACCTCTGATTTTAATTACATATGCCTAATTAAAGAAAGAAAAAATATTTTTATCTAATAAAGTTTGCTTTTGTACTTTTTTACCATGGGATGGACTTTAGGTCAATCAGCCAGTCACAACATGACTACTATATTAAGAAGAATAAATATTTAAAGATCGTAAGTCCATAAAATATCAATTAGAACGAAATTTCAAATTTTATGAAAAAGCTCTATTTTTTAATTTAAATTATTTTTAAAAACCCATAATATACATAAAACCCATAAATACATAAAACAATATAAATAAAACTTTAGCCAAGAACAGTTTTGGTATTTCTATTGAGTAAAAAATAGGGTGGTGCGAAAAAAGTCAAGTTGATAATCCCGTATCGCTATAATGCGGAAAAGTTGCGATTGGTAATTACAAGAGAAACAAAACAAAAATTATTAGAATCGGACTTTATCTTCCGATCCCGCAACGGACCTAAAGATTATGAAAAAAAATGAAATTTTACCTTTTCTTCGGAAATTTTTATTTATCCTCCATGTACGTTTTATTTATCCCTATATTAAAATTTATTTACAGTTTGCATGGTTAAGTAATAAAAGCAAGAGTTTTACAATGTACGCATCTAACGAATATCTTCCGACCCTGCAAGATCAATCAAAATCTATAAATATTTGAAATTTTCGATGATTTTGATCAATTAAAAAACATTTAGTTATCTCATTTTTCTTAGTTATCTCATTTTCCTCCTACATTGTGAAGTTTTCGCTTGTTTATATATTATATGACAATACTTAAACAACCCAGAACTCACAACGAGGAGGTGGTTGAACTTCTAGCTCCACACATACCCTTCTCTCCAACCAACCAATGAGTGTGATTTTTACATTATTTACATAGTAAATTTCTTTTCCATGTTTGTGTCCAGCTTTTAAACGTCAATTTTGTATTGTGATTTGGTGGTAGAATCTGGCAGCATGGACCTTGATTTAAGTGTTGCCCTTATGAATCCATCTTTTGATTGGGGTCCACATACATTAGACCAGGGGTGACCAACTTAATCGGACTCGAGGTCTACTGTCTGCCTTTCTAATTCTCTGGGATCTACTGACTAGGAATTTTTGTAATATTTAGGACGGGAATAGATAGGTAGGTAGATAATTTTTTCTTGCCATAGATCGACTGACCTAGGGGTCGCAATCGACGGGTTGGCCTTACCTGCATTAGACGATGCTTCCCTGACCAACTTTAGGCACCTCTCATCAGCTTGCGTATGTCAGGGATAGTTTTGTACATTCTGGTCTGGTATGTCGCCCGATGTAATGCAAGAACTTATATCTTCATTTGACACTTCGAAGAAGTGGTGGAGAAGATAGTTTTGCAACAGTCTGCAATAGTTTTGCAACTTTATATTCCAGTCTATTATTTCAGTTTAGTCCCGTGCTACAAGATTTCAAGTAGTAGGGAGATAGAAAACACATTAGAGAGCTAGGGCTAAGAAGAGTGTTAAAAGCCGGGTAGACTAAAGCCAAGGGCAAACGTATTAGAAATTTCATCCCTCCTACTTTAAATTTTGAAGCACAGCACTACACTGAAATATTAGATGGGAATGTTGCCAAACTATCTCCACCAGTTTTTCAAAGCGTTTCATATGACGATTAAGTTCCTACATTATATCAGGCAACACGCCAGACTGAAATGTACAAAACCATCCCTGTCATATGCAAGCTGTCTAGCGGTACGTAGAGTTGGTCACGGAAGTATCGTCTAATGTATGTGGGACCCAATCAAGAGATGGATTCATCGAGGCAACACTTAAATCAAGGTCCATGCTGCCAGATTTTACCACCAAATTAAAATTCAAAATTGACGTTTAAAAGCTGGATACAAACAAATGAAAAAGAAATGTACTATGTAAATAATGTAAAAACCACACACTCATTGGTTGTATGGAGAGAAGAGTTTGGATGGAGTAAAAAGTGCAACCACCTTCTTGTTGTGAGTTCTGGGTCGTTTAAATATTATTATACAATATATTAACAAGCGAAGAGCTTCACAATATAACAGAAAAATGAGATAACTAAATGTTTTTTAATTTATCAAAATCATCAACAATTTCAAATTTTTATAGATTTTGATTGACCTTGCGGGATCGGAAGATATTCGTTAAGTGCGTAAAACTATTGTTTTTATTACTCAACCATGCAAACTGTAAATAAATTTTACCATAGCGATAAATAAAATGTACATGGAGAATAAATAAAAATTTCCGAAAAAAAAGGTAAAATTTTATTTTTTCATAATCTTTAGGCCCGTTTGCGGGATCGGAGGATAAATTCCGATTTGAATAATTTTTGTTTTGTTTTTCTTGTAATTACCAATCGCAACTTTTCCGTACTATAGCGATACTGGATTATCAACCTTACTTTTTTCGCACCACCCTAGTAAACATTTTCATTATATTCTCCTTGATATCGTTGATCGAAGTTCACTATATCTTGGTAAAAGCATCCCCCCGCTTTTCTGAATATGCACCTAAGTTGTCTTTAAACTGACACAAGTGAGAATGTAGTATGTGTATTTTAAGAGACATCCTGCATCTCATGACTTTGAAGCTGTTAACAATATTAGAATAATAAGCTCTTTGTAATTGTCAGCCTTTGGTAGTTTCGGAAAAATTGATATAAAAATTGAAAGGCATCAGAATCTTGACGAAGAGCCTTTACGAACTGCTTCATGAGACTTAATTTTATATGGAATTGGGACATTTAAACATGATGGAGCTCCACATGTGAAACTGGCTCCGATGAGACCATGAGTGCTGCTGGTAGTGAAGTACATCGGCTCTACTATCCCATAAGCCAAGATAATATGGATATTTAATGTATCCGCCTTCCATTGTCACCAAAAAACCAACCATGTTGAAATCTCCTAGCATTGGTCAGAAGTACTCTTCATATTTTAAAACTTAAAGCACCATTTTCATCATCATATATCATACATCTCCAAGTGGAGCAAAGGGCACCTTGCGGTGTTTCAAGTAGCATGAGGAATGATGGTGAGGTTGCTAGTCCCACGCATCATCTGTTGAGTTCCGTCCAATTTTGTTTACTAGTTTCCTCCATTCTCTTCTGTTTTTTGCTATCTTTTTTGCATCGTTCCATGTTAAATTATTTCTCCTTTTGCCTTGAGCATTGTAATGTAGAGCTTGTCTAGCAATATTTGTTGCTGGTTTTCTTAAGGTGTGTCCTATCCACTTTCATTTCCGTTTTTTATTGTATGTTCTATCCTTTCTTCATTTGTTATTCTCCACAATTCGTCATTAGTAATTTTGTTTGGCCAAAATATTCTCAGTATAATACGTAGGCACCTGTTAATGAAGGATTGTATTTTCTGAAAGAATTTTTTATGGTGTTTCCATGTTTCTGCTCCATATAACAGGACAGACTTTACATTAGTTTCAAATAATCGTAACTTTGTTCTTCTGTTGATGTTTGTCGAAGCCCATATCTTGCGCAAAGAGTTGAAAGCGTTTTGTGCGAAGCTTATTCTTTGTATTATGTCCTTTTCTGTGCCTCCTGTTGTGTTTAGCAGACTGCCCAAATAACAGAAATCTTTTACTTCTTCTATTTGTTTCCCTTCCAAATATATATTGTTTCCGTTCGTTTCCCCATTTGATAGTATTTTCGTTTTTTTCGGATTTATTTTTAAGCCGGTTGTTTTTGCTATGTTGTTCAATCTGGTGATTTTGTTTTGCATGTGTTGTCTGTTTGATGTTATGAGACATATGTCGTCAGCGAACTCTAGATCCTCTAGTTTTGTAAACGGTGACCATTGTATACCTGTTTTTTTATCTTCAGTTTGTTTCATTATCCAATCTATGACTATTATAAACAATGTCGGTGACAAGACACAGCCCTGTCTTACTCCTTTTTTTATGCTTATTTGTTGGGATAGTTCCCCTTCATGTTCAACTCTTGCAAAACATTCGTCATAGAAAAGTCTTATTACTCTTATATATTTGTCTGGTATTCCATAGAGTTTTAATATCCTCCACATCATATTACGATCTATTGAATCAAACGCTTTTTCGAAGTCTACAAAGTTGATATAAACTTCCTGATTCATTTCTGCTGATTGTTCCAGGATGATTCTTAGGGTATTTATATGGTCAATACAGGAACTGTTCGGTCTGAATCCTATTTGGTTAATTCTTAATTTTTCATTTATGGGATCTTTAATTCTCTCCAATATTATTCTGGCCATTATTTTGGTAGCTACAGTGAGAAGAGTGATTGGTCTCCAGTTTTCGCATAGTGTGAGATTTCCTTTCTTTGGTAGCTTTATTATAACTCCTTCACCCCAATCTTTTGGTATTTTTTCCTCGATCCAAATTTTTTTAAATAGTAAGTAGTACATATCCACTGAGAAGTTTAAGTATGATTTTATCAGTTCTGCGGGAATTCCATCAACACCAGCCGCTTTGTCGTTTTTTAAAAGTTTATAGCATACCTTATTTCGTCCTTCGTAAATTCGTCGTTTCTTAAGATTAATGTTTCGTTTCTCTCAGTTTCTTCCATCTCTATTTGTGATTCAATTCCTTCTTCATAGAGTTCTGCGAAGAATTGTGTCCATCTTTGGGCAATTTCTTTTTGACTTGTGAGTGTTTCTCCTTCTTTCCCCATTAGTTTCGTTCTTTGCTGGCTCTTGCCCCCTTTAATTTCTTTGGTTATTGCGTAAAGTGTCCTTGTGTCATGCGTTATCGCTGCTTCCTCTGCTTTTTCTGCCATTTGTTCCATATACAGCCTTTTATCTGTTCTGGCTTGTTTTTTAACTTCTTTATTTTTTTCTGTGTATTTTTCCTGCATTTCTTTTTGTTTTATCGGGTTTGTTGTTTTGATCAATTCAGTTTTGATTGCTCTTCTTTCCTTGATTTTTGTTTTAGTGTCCAGCGTTATCCATGGTCGATCAGCTTTCTCCTTGCACCCTAATATCTCTTTCCCTGCTTCCATGTACGCGTTTTTATATATTTCCCATATACCTTCAATGTTAGATTTTCCTACTGGTTCCAAGTTCCCCACATGCCTCTCCAACGTTTGTTGGTATTTGTTTGTTATGCTAGAGTCTCTTAATTTATTTGTATTGAATTTTCTATGTTTTTTGCTTGATTTATAATTTGCCTTGAGGCTAATTTTTATTTTTGCTCTCACTAATTCGTGGTCTGATGCACAGTCGGCTCCTCTCATTGCTCTCACATCTTGTAAGGAATTTTTCCACTTCTTTTCAATGAGAATGTGGTCAATTTGGTTTTTAAATTTTCCTCCTGGTGACGTCCATGTTGTTTTATGGATATCTTTATGTTGGAATAATGTTCCCCCAATCATCGTATCGTTTATCGAGCAAAGTTCTATTAATCTCGTGCCATTGTCATTCCTTTCTCCCATGCCATGAATCCCCATTACATGTTCCTTTCCATTATTATTAGATCCTACTTTGGCATTCCAATCCCCCAAAACGATTTTTATATCCCGTTTATGTTTTTTGTATTTTTGCTAGCAACATATACATCTGGTCGTAGAACTCGTCCTTTGTTTCATCTTCTTGTTGATTTGTTGGAGCATACACATTAATTATTATTAAGTTTCTAAATTTGCTTTGAAATCTTCCCCATATAATTCTCTCAGAGACATTCTCCCACTCCACCAATGCTTGGGCCGATGCTGTATTTAAGATTAATGCCACCCCTTTTTCTTTGTCTGAGTTTATATCTTTGCCAGAATAGATGACAGTAGTTCCACACTGTAATTGGATTCGTCCTGACCCATTCCATCTAGTTTCACTGATCCCTAGTATGCTTATGTTGTATCTACCCATTTCTGTTGCTATCTGATGTGCTTTACTTATTTCCGCCATTGTTCGTACATTCCAACAACCTATAAATATGTTTTCCCTTGTATTAATTTCTCCTTCTATTGATTTCCAAGTTTTGTTTCTATTTCTTTTTTTCTTGCTATTTACCCTATTTCTCCCCACCTTGTCTGTTTGCAAAACCATACTCATATCCATTTCGCGCGATGTTGTCTCCGTTTGTTGTTCTGGTTTTAATCTTAGTTTTTTGCTGGATGGGTTACTTTCATCATCTTTTCTCTTTGGTCATTTTCGCTGTGTGGAGATCTATCACTCATTGTTCTGGCTCTAGTTTTATCTGTGGGAGTTTCTGCAACATTTTCCTTTCTTTGTTCATCCGTTGGCCATGTTTTGACTTCTTCTATTCCGTATTCATCTCCGTTTATTATTAGCTTGTCATATTTAATCTTCGCATTATATCCTTTTGTTCTTGCTTCTTTCATGTGCTTTAAAAGTATTTTTCTTTGTTCCAAGATGGTTTTTGGGTAATCCTCATTCACGAACCATTTTGTTCATTTTAATTTCCCGCTTGCCTTTAGGATTTCCACTTTTTTACTTCCACTTGTTCGCTCAACAAGGACCGGTCTTTCCGAGTTGTTAGTTTTACCGCCTAATCTTCTAATTTCTGTTGTCTCTTGGTCTGCTCTGCAATGTACTTCCATTTTGTTCATGACTTCCTGCACTTTGTTTGACAACATTTGGGTATCTTCATTTTCTGTTTCTTCAAGACCGTATATAATTAAGTTTTTTCTCTTCATCTCTCTGTCGATTTTCTCCATTCTATTTCTCTGTTGGTTTATTTCTTGCTTTAGTAGCATATTTTCTTTTTTGAGCTCCTGGTTTTGATTTCTTAATTCTTTAAGCTCTTTTTGGATTCCATCCAATTTTTGCTCTATTCTCGTATCCCTTGCTTCCATTCTGTCCAATTTTTCCCGCAAATCCTTTATGAATTCTTCCATGTTGTTACTATTTGACTGTGGGTTTAGGGAGAATTTCCACAAAGTTTGCGTCTCCCGCACGGTTACCGCCGAAAACCTACTGCAATTCAGCCCTCAGCCCGTACGGGAGCTGGCTTGACTTGCTTCGTTCTCCCTTTTTCTTTTATTTTTTCGTATCCTCCTAGAACCGACTCTGGGTATTCAATCGTAGTCAATTAGATACTAAAGTATATTTCTACACACAAATAATTTGGCTGTCTGCGGTAAGTGCAAAAAAAAACGAATCGACTTCGTGGAGATTTTTGCCCTTCTTATACTGGCCTATTTAAAAAGGTATTTATTTCTTCCTTCCCTATTTCTCCGTGCTTTTTCAGATTTGGCAACACCGCCAAAAATTGTTCAGCGATTACCTTCTTATGGAATTAAATAATTAATTGTTTTGTTTATTTATAGCTAACCTTGTTTTTTGACTTGCACTTGCTCTGCAGGTTTTATTCACTTAAAAATGTTTGTTTCACTCCGAAATTTTGATGTACACTTCGCTGTTGTCTTTAGATACGACTTGGTATGGTCTTTACATTTTATTTTCACTTCCGTTTTAAGAATTTTCGCGATTTGTTCACAGTGATTTTCGAACTTATTTATCTAGCCAAACCAACGTTGCCAACCAAAAGCACCATTTTAACGCTCTCAAAATATTCTTTGAACATTACAGAAGTACAGTGGGTGATCATATTATTAGAGCCACCTTAGAAAATTTTACATTTGTTTAATAATGGTACGTAAGCTTTTTCTTTATACGGTCCACGTTACCTTTGAAACTTGTATTGATTAGTATTGAATATTAAAGTTTTTATTTCTGCTATTTTCCTTGGTGAGATGTCTTTGGATTTCCCATGATGTTCTGGTTCCACTGGTGTAACGAACGCGCAATTTTTACTAAATTCACAAAAAAATAGTATACGTCTGTCAGAATATCACTAGAGAGCAATGGAAACTCGCAAAGGTTATTATAACTCTAAACACCAAGAATACAAAATAATAGGCACACGAGTTGCAAGCTAGGCTGGGCAGCACTGACAAACAATGGCATTTGAGTCACGCATTTCCACACATGTATGTTGCCGCTATTGTTAGACTATTTATTGCACTTCCATAAAGTGTAACAAGACAGCCAAATGCAAACAAATCCATTAATATATGATACAGATCAATTATATACCATTACTCTAAAACATTGAATTTTACTAGGTGGCTCTAATAATATGATCACCCACTGCAGACAAAAGAAGAGATGGAAATGTATTTCTATTTTGTAGAAGAACTATTTTGAGCTTCTTGTAGCTGTCAAACAAAAATTTTTAGCTCCCACTTGAATTCGCCACAAATATACCAAAAGCAGTCAAAATCATTTTTACAATTTTTGGAAGACATTTCTAGGCCTTGCGACACATAAAATACGTTATTACACTGTAATACTCACGCTTACACTACCATATCAAAGTGTCGCTTCTCGCTTCATACCAGTTTCAGACCTAGAGCGCCCCCTCGCCCCTCTGTGGCATCTTAAATACAACGGATCCTCAAAAAATCTACCAAAATACCGTATATTTATTTTTCATGATCTAAGTCGATGGTCCCCCATACACGCTGTACGCAGCCTACGGCGTCTATTGGATACCACGGGATAAGTCGGTGGTCACTACAATTCACCCCGTAATTTGAATTTGTTTTAGAATTAATCTTTTTTGACTATTTTCGGTTGTGACATAGTTTTTGTCCTTTAAAGTTTATTAAAAGTAACGAAAATGAACAATTATTTTCCTACGACGTGACGTTGTACGCAGCCTACAGAGACTATTGGAGACCACAGTTTCTGCTTAAATTTAGATGTAAACAAACAGAAAATATTTACTAAATAACGGACTCAAAAAATGTTATTTTTTGACCACTGTTATATTTATAGAAACATCAGCTTTTTGAATAAAATTGCATTACCTCCTAAATTAAATTCTCAAATAAAAAAAGCGTAAATAAATTTTCTCTTCTTCTTCTTCCTTGTTGTATGTAGGCTTAAAGCCTGTTTCTTCTTCAATATTAGCCTCCTAAATTGTTTAAATTATCGCACCATCTTTTTCTTGGTCGGCCAATACTTCTTCGTCCATTTGGTGACTTATCTCGTGCTATTCGTACTATCCTATCCTCAGTGGCGACGCATGACTTTTTCGAAAGCGTTACCAAAACCAGATGTAAAAAAATCTTATTTAAAAAAATTATTTTGAACCTCCCAATTATAAGTTTTTTTTTAATCCTGTGGGATAAAATTTAAAAAATCACTATTCCCAAATTGTACAATCAATTTTTTCCGCCCGGATAAACATTATTTTAGGTTCTTTGGATCATGGCAAACAAAAAAGAGATTTTGTACCTTTTTTGTAAAATTAATCGTTTCCGAGTTATAAACAATTTAAAACTGAAGAAAATCGAATAATGAGGATTTTCAAGGTTCAAAACACAAATAAAAATTATTATTTTTAAAACTGCGAAGTACCCAAATTAAAGCGCAAGCCTAATTTTATCAGATACCGATAAGTAATTTGATCTTTTTTCATTTAAAATTTTTTTTTATTTGCTAATGCACGATCACCAGTCTTCTAACATGCGCTTCATTAACAATTAAAAAGCAATATTTTAGAATAAAACGTGCCAAAAAATCTTATGGCGAGCTCCTAGCAGAAGGGTTTAGCTTGAATTTAGGTACTTCTTAATTTCAAAAGTTATACTTTTTGCTTGTGTTTTTGAACCTTGAAAATCGTCATTTTTCAATTTTTTTAGTTTTAAATTGTTTTTAACTCGAAAACGATTTAGAAAAATTGCAAAAACCTTTTTTATTCCCAATGATCCAAAGAACGTAAAATAATGTCTACCCGGGCCAAAAAAATTGATTTTTATAATTTGTTTAAAATTTATTTTTTAATTAATTTAGTAATAACTCCGCAATTATGGAATTTATGTATAGGGAATATAAAAATAAAAATAATCAGTATTTCTTAAGGACTTCAAAACGCAAGAAATATACAGGGTGTTCTATTTTAAATAAGAAAGTTCATTAGATTTACAGAAAACTGGAAGATCTGACAACAATGTAATTATCACTATTATATCGGCCGCATTAGAAAACCCCTACCCATCAAAATCTATAAAAATAATGAAAGCCGTTTTCGAGATAATTGAGGTTTTCCATACATAAAACTCACTCTGTATGTATGTAATCATGTATATGTAATAATAGGTGTAACAATAAATAATAAACAAACTAAACAGATTATTCTACCATAAAATTAACATAAAAAAATGAACAAGTAGGAAAAAGAACATATTTTGAAAACTATTGTTTATATTTTAAGTCTTCCATTGTTAATAATCCCATTTTTTTCTTCAAAATTATATTAATATATAAAAAATGTACAAGGAGAATGACTTTTCAAGTAGTTGATCGATTACGCAATACGCAGTAACACTCTTTTATGTTTAAATGCACGCACACTGTAATCTGTAATAGGTACTAAACTAACATTACCAAACCAAAATATGGTTACAATGCTGATATACTTACACAGCGTGCTAAAGAGCCGTCTCTAGAGCCGTTGCACCTTCAAAATTTTCAGAAACGAGCTAGTCCCGAGCGACAGTGAGTACCTATTATCCTGCGTTACCATACCCAAATGTGGTAACAGCATATAATAATGTGCAACGGATTCACATAATCTCTAGTTGGCTATTTACTGAATTAGGTAATATTAATAAATATTTCTGTTAGTAAAAAAAAATAAATGGAATTATTTCATGGTAGTCATAAAATATTTATTTTCAAGATTTTTAACAGTTACCAATGGTATAACAGTGGTTACATGGACGCTTCGCCAGTGCCTATCCTCTGTCATTCTACTAATGTGTTTGTTCCACTCCTATTTCCGTTTTGTCACCCATCCAGTTATGTCTTCTACATTGCATGATGCTCTTATGCTTTCGCTTCTCTCCCTATCCAACAGATTTTTCCCTGATATTCGTCGAAGTATTTTCATCTCTGTTGTTTTTAGTAGTCGTCTCGTTTTAGATGTGTTAGGTCTTGTCTCCGCCGTGTATGTTAATATAGGTCTAATTGCTGCTTTATAGATTCGTGCTTTTGTGTCTTGTCTTAGGTGTTTGGTCTTCCAGATTGTGTCATTAAGAGATTCCGCCACTTTACTTGCTTTTAAGCTTTGTTGTCGTACTTCCTCTTGAACATCTCCGTAACTGGTTATATATATTTCCAGATATCTAAACCTTGCTTCCTGCTTTATTATTTTCCCATCAGTTTCGATTTTACATCGTAATGGGAAATTTTCCCAAAAGATATATTAAATGTAATAAAAATAATTCAAAGAATCTTTAGAAAGTTTCACCAATATTTGTAAAATTGCTATTACATTTGTTTACGAGTAAACCTGTCCTAAGTTGACCTTCTAAATGGCATAGACATTAGTCATTCAGCAAATTGCAATAGATTCTCAAGTCAGACTGTCAGACAATTAATACACAATCCTATCCCTACTAAAAAATTAACGGTTGCTTAATAAAAGAAAATACGATAAGAAAACTAGAGGATCAATTACTTCTCGCCTAGGGGCCCTTCAAGACATTTTTATAGATCGTCTAGGGGCCCATCAATCCTAGATAAATCGGCTTCAACATCATCACTTAATCTTTTTCTGGGACGTCCTACTGATCTTCTACCGTCTGGTCTCTCAAAAAATACTATCTTTAGCACTCTGTGTTCTTCTGGTCTAATCACATGACCTGTCCATTTTACCCGGTTAGCTTTTATATGTATGATGACGCTTTCAGTACCATACAGAGTCACCAATTCAGCATTACGGCTTCCTCCACTCTCCTGTCAATTCAATTCTTTGAGAGCCAAATATCATTCTGAGAACATTTCTTTCAAATACCAGCAGGTTATTTTTTCCCGCTTATGTACAGTCCAATTTCACTCTTCCCTTCACTTCACTCAAGGATTCAACTTTCACTTCCATATGTAACAACTGGGCGAATAATCGACATGTAAAGTCTTAATTTAGATTTTTTTTAGCAGCTTAGATCTTAAGAATGCTGATACGAAGTATAATGCTCTATTCCCCGCAGCTAACCATGCTGAGACCTCTTTTTCTATGTGGTTGTGATCAATGATTACTGCCCCGAGATATTTAAAATCTTTTACTACTTCGAAATTATTGTCATTAATAGTTAAGATCAAGTTTCCCAAACCTGAAAGGCTTTTATCTCCATATATCTGCGAACAGATGTTTTCTACTACGAATGTTTGTAGAAACAGCGTTAGAAACTGATTGGTTGACTACAATTTAGCTCCACTAATGTTCGAATATGGGATAGAAGCATGAACACTTAACGTGTCGTCTACTAAAAAGTTGGAAGCATTTGAACTGTGGGTGTATAAAAAAATCCTGAAGATATCATAGACCGATCATATAACAAACAACGAAGCCATGAAAAGAGTCAACAAAAGACAGGAATTATTGGAAACCATCAAGACACGAAAGCTGCAATACCTGGGGTATGTTATGCATAATAAGAAATAGAACATACTTTAATTAATTATACAGAGAAAAATCCACGGCAAGAGAATTGTAGGAAGGAGAAGAATCTCATGGTTGCGCAACTTACGGGATTGGTACGGATGCACCTCAACCGAATAGCCGTGATAATTGCCAACCTCCGTCGCGCAGATGGCACGTAAAAAAGAAGAATAATGTTTGAATGTTTGGCCGCTAATATTTGAATATTTTTGTCTGTTGTGCAAATAAGATGCGTGTGAAGTAAAAATGAATAAAATAGTTTTACACTCATACTTTTGTTTAATTTTTGTTTGGCACATCTAGATAATCTTTTATTTTATGCTCATTTTTGCTCTGGACATATTCGATAATGTTTAAGATACTTTTTCCCTTTGGTTTAGGTTCTTACTGAATGTTATTCGCGGTAACTTAAGACCTTTTATAAATATGATTGCTGTGAATATATGGACCTAATTTATTCCCACAAAATTAGTTTAATACAGCAACCAGAATAAATATATAAAAAATAGCTCCATACAAAAATTTTCTGTAAATTTTATGGTAGAGTATATACTGTACAGTTCGTACTACATTTATTTAAATACAAAATTTTTCAACATTGTCAGACATAGGTCACAGTATAATAACAGTTTTATCTATAAATAGAGATGTAAGAACATAAATTACTACCAAAGAAACGGTATTAGGACTGTTGTTTTTTGGTAGTCGTTTTTTCAGTGTCAGACAGTCTTTAAGGCGCCTCGTTTTATTTTTCTTTCCATTTCTACTTCGCAAGAAACTACTTACTCTGAACTTTTATATAGTCACCAAAAATTTATGTACGCACAATAAAGGCAACACAATCGCTTCGGCATTTTCTAACGCTTGTAAAGCTCCCTGCATGCTTTCAGCCAATTTCTCAATTTTACCCCGATAGAGCTTCCTTGCTTTTAGTGTAACCTGTATCATAAAGCACGAATGTGTATATATAATTTTATCGGAAAGTCGTATACGTAGAAAAGTGTATGCCGATCTGAAATTGCCAGACAGCTTTTCTATTCCACGCTTGACTAACTATAAGCGGTAACATTTGTCGTCACTTATTCTTGCTTGGAATGTACAAATCAATAATCTCGATCTATTTTAAAGACGAATCTACTTTATTAGCTACAAACTACGAAAACTTCTAAAACCACTTCTAAAACCACAAAATTTAGTACATTACTCGCATATCTATCAAACTATGTAATATCTTTGAATTTGGATAATATTTCTGATGGGATCTATGAAGCTTCTTTTTCATTTAAGTATGTATGTTACTCTTGATTTTATAGTTTATTTCATAAAGATATACATATAATCTCTTTTGCCACTGCTTTTTATGTTCTTATGTCACTCTCTGTAAGTCTTCACGTTATTTTCTTAGTTAATATTCAAGCCAGTGTTGCGTATATGAAAAATGAGAGAACATTGATTAAAATTTTAAAATTTAAATAAAAAAAATATCCGCCTCTAACAGTTACTGTATAAACTGAGTAGCTCAGTAAGTATCAGTATTCGTCACAAGCCCTGATAAAGAAGGAAGGTTTGCGTCAGAAACGGAATCCGGCAGTAAAAACCTCTAGGACCATGGAAGGAAGGAATATAAGAAAGGATTTAGAGGCTAGAGTTTTTCCTGTAATCGATGCCGGAGAATTGCAACGCTTAACGTTGGAAGTATGACAGGTAAAGGAAGAGACCTCACAGATTTCATAAGGAGGAGAAGGATTGGTGTACTTTGTGTGCAAAAACTCGTTAGAGAGGTGAATAATTAGAGAAATCTTGGAAATGGATGAAAGATAATATTATAGTAGTTCGAACGGTCATGGCAGAAATGGAGTAGGTATTATTTTGAACAACGAATGCAAAGAGTATCTTGTAAGGGTAAACAGAAGAAGTAATTGGATAATGAGGGTCCAACTGAATTTAAGTAATACCAACGTGAACATAATATTTACTATCCACAGGTAAGGTGTGAAGATCAGGAAAAGAGAGAATTTTAGAGCGCCTAGATTTCGAAATGCAGATTCACGTAGACGAAAATAGTTTTATTGGATGTGATTTGAATGGACATAGTATTAGAAAAAGAGCGGGAGTAGAAACACTTCTTGGATGTTTTGGGATGGAAATAAAAAATAATGAAGGAAATCGTGTGATTGACTTTGAAATGACATGGGATTGGTCTGTGGTTAATACATTTTTTATAAAGACTTAAGACCAGTGTGTTACCTATGGTAGCGGGGGAAGGGAAACTCAAATAGATTTCGAGGTGTGTAGAAAAAGTTAGCTAAAAGAGGTTAGCAACTGTAAAGTGATAAAGGGTGAGTGTGTAGCTAGTCAAG
Source organism: Diabrotica virgifera virgifera (assembly GCF_917563875.1). Lineage (NCBI taxonomy): Eukaryota > Metazoa > Arthropoda > Insecta > Coleoptera > Chrysomelidae > Diabrotica > Diabrotica virgifera. The sequence goes on along the minus strand of NC_065444.1, from coordinate 202,533,909 downwards.
AACGACCGCTGATAGTTAATATGGAGTTCAAGATGATACGAATAAGTTATCAAAGAACTTGGCTCATGGACGATAGATTAAGAGTGTGGATGGAAGAGTGTAAACATGTTATGAGTACGTTAGAAAGTTGTTATCCTTAACACCAGAGAGACGTTAAATGTGAGATCCCAAACGGGAATGTAATACATTCGAAGAGAGAGACATTGAGAGACGAAGTTGTCGAGGCGTTAAAGAGGATGAAGGCAGTACAACCTGATGGAATACCTTTGGGGGTTTGAAATTCTCCAAGAGAGGAAGGGATTGATATTTTGTGGCAAATGATTAGTGGCATAATTTGAGAGAAAAAAGGATACCCATATCAAAAAAGGAACATTGTACCTGTATAGATAAAGGGGACATTGAGGACTCTAAGAACAATAGAGGAATAAAGTTAATAGGGTAACGATAATGTGGACATTGAGGATTGTAAGAACAATAGAGGGATAAAATCAATGTCGCATATAATGAAAATTTGGGATATAACTCTAGAGTGAAGGTTACATAGAGAAACATCGAAAAAAAAATCATAGTTTTAGTTTACGCGATGAAGGAGGACAACAGATACCTTATTTGTTTTAAGATAGTCGCCATGGAAAGCCAGATTTTCATATCGTCAGCCATACTGCACGTGTGGATTGCATAAACCACTCAGAGGCAATTATGGACATTCTAACTCAAGTGGACAGAATAATTCTGTCTCAAAAAATATTAAACTCCTTTGATAACTAGCCGAAGACAAACAAATGCTCTACTTATTAAAGAATTATGACCGCAATCCTTTTGACGGCATTAGATAAAATAAACCTAACAATGTCCCTCAGACGAAAACAGATATGATATTCACGCTAAAATCCTGAGAACGTAAAATCGACAAAATACACAAAATTTAACGAAACTTTCGTGAGAACGAAAGAGAATCAGGTGATCCAATTCCACACACTCACAGTACAATTTACGAAACGGATTCCGCATACAGGGTGAAACAAAAGTAATACTAGAGGCGTACTTACGGTCTTAACACAAAAAATTACGGGGTGATATATCAATGACCTTCGTACCGGTTACAGCACGGACCTACGAGGAGGTACTCCGTCGGATAGGTAAGGATAGAGAGGTAGGAATAACAATAAAGAAAAGAAATTTGGAATACGTGGGCCACAATATGAGGCACAGTAAATATAGAGTATTGCACCTAATTATTCAAGCGAAAATCGACAGCAGAAAGACTCCAAAGGGGAGAAGACACTCGTGAGTCCAAAACTTGCAGAAATAGTTCGGATTGTCATCTACAGAACTATTCAAATCTGCTATAAATAAAATCATAATAGACATGTTAATTGCCAACGTTTGGAGCGGACGAGGCACGTGGAGAAGAAGGTCGTTATAATGACAGAGTATGCGATAAAACATCCGTGAAACTCTTTCAGATCTCTAAAATACATATATTATAGTTTATTACATACTTCAAAAAGTGTTTATTTATATTTATTTTCAATAATCATAAAAAGCATAGGATTGTAGAAGGTAATGATCACAATCTCACGAAAATAAAAAGTCCTCTAACCCAATATGTCTTATTACTGTCCGTATTTCGCAAATTCCCCAAAGTACAGATTTTATCTTGTAAAGGATAGATGGTCGGAAATGCTCTCTTCAGGCAGTCCCTATCCCTGGCCACATTGATTTATTGACAGAATTACCTTAACAAGATTTACATGCCAGATTTTTTGTTAAATTATGATCACTTGATCTAAAGAGATATAAAGGTAAGAATGATAACGGTTTTTAAAACATCCCTTATTTTGTAGATAGTAATATTTTATGTTTTATTGAATAAACGGAATTTTTGTCTTTTATACGTTGGACTTAAAATATACCTACCATTCGGCATTTTTAAACTTTTTCATATATTCTAAACATATTCAAATATTTTGATTTAAACAAATTTAATTCTGTCAGAAACAAATATACTTTTTACCATTCGATAACTTTAAGTACAGCTTTGTTTCTCCTTTCAGCTTCTACTAGGTCTAGTAAAATTGTCTATGATACGTACCTGAAATAAAAAAAACATTATTAATTACATTAATTTTACTACTGGTAACATTTTTCATTTTAAACAAACATTTTATACATTTATTTTTATACAGTATGGTGCAAATGTTTGGAATAAATTCGATATTTCGTAAGCCGGAAACTTTAAGGAAAAATACCGAAATAGGTCGATTTTTGTTTTTAAATTATGATTTTTTAACATATATATCATATTAGTGACGTCATTCGTCCCGGGCCTAATGACGTAATAGATGATTTTTTAAATGAGAATAGGGGTCCTTTACTAGCTCATTTGAAAGGTTATGTAATTCTCTATTCAGTAATAAAAAAATAGCATATTTTTTTATACAGGGTGTCCCAAAAAAATTTTTTGATTAAACTAAATGGCACGAAAAAAGAATTTCTGTAATTTATTTAATTCAAAATACATTTTGTTGCTGCCCAAAAAACAGAAATAAATGTTTATTTACAAATAAACATTGTTTTTCGCTTAAATCCAATGTTCAAGTTGCCAGCCCCCTGCCTCCTCTCAGATTGAATATTTTATTTAAGCAAAAAACAATGTTGATTTGTTAAATAAAGTTTTTTTATGTTATCTGATAGCAGTAAAATGTATATTTAATCAAATAAATTATTTAAATTCTTCTTTTTGTGTCAATTAATTTAAATTAAAAAAATTGGACACTATGTATAAATAATTATTATACTAATCTTTGTATTACTAAATAGATAATTAAATAACCTGTCAAATGAGCTGGAACACGACTCCTATTCTCGTTTAAAAAAAATCATCGATTGCGTCATCACGCCCAGATTGATAAAAATCGAACTGTTTCAGGATTTTTCCTTAAAGTCGCCTGCTTAGGAAAAACGAATTTATTCCAAAGACTTGCACCATACTGTATACTGCGTTAATATAAGATAGCGCGTTGAAGATAAATAAAGCTGTATTAGACACATGAAGACAGCCTATTTAAATGTCAAAAATTTTACATATACTGAATTTTTGTTATTAATTTATTTGGTCTTTAATTTTTGCATTTATTTTAACATTATTCTAATTCATTTACAATAACACTAAAACATAAATAATTTATTATATATATTTATTACTTCATCATATCATGTATAAGAAACCTAAAATAACTCAGAAAATTAAGGCACAGAATTAGATGGTTGGGTCATGTTTTACGAATGCCACAAGAAAGAAACGTCCCAAGAGTTTTCTCATCAGGAGAAAAAGGGAAGAAAAGAAGAGGAAGACCTCGAAGAAAGTGGTTTGATGCCGTCCGGACTGACCTATAAGAAATGGGTACAAGAGACAAGAGAGGACAAGTACAGTACCGCAAAAAGTGGAAGAAATTAGTCAAGACTATCGAAGCCAAGGGCCTCTAAGGCCTGTAGTGCTATTATATATTATATTACTTCATAATACAAATTTATACAAATCCACAAGGAAGAATGTTTTCCTGTAGTTGACTCTATATCATATATCACAAACAATTTAAGTAAGATCCTTTATAAAAGGCATATAATTTATTAAAATTCCTAAAAAGGGCTACATCACATATGCAGAACGTTTTCGATCTCATTACAGATCATCATCAGTGCTGAACAGGATACTTACATGCCAAGCCAGCAAAATCGAAAATATTTGGTAAAAACCCTTTAAAATTATACAGTCATGAAAACAGTGACTAGATTGTTATAAGTAACATGGATGTTGTAAATATTACATGATTAGGCCCCGGGCATCATTTGACCCTCACTTGAGTTGAAAACGTTCAGAGGTTCGGCTGCAGATTGCATTATTAAACAAGAAAAATGCATTAGAGAAAGTGCATTTCGAAATAATGAAATACAATAAATTTGTAATTGAGAAATAATTGACGCAAATGAGGCCCATATTACTATTTGGAAATTGTTGGGGTCGCTCAATAGGTATACCATAACGTCAACACTCCCCGAGGTACCTGGTGCTCAGGATGTGCATCGTCTGGAGTTTTATGGAGATTTGACACAAAATCAATTGGTCCTGCTCATCAGGTGACTCCTAAACCATCGCTGACATGATATTAATATTCAGCGACCCCGAACACCCCCAGATAAGGAGTTTGCATTGATTTTGTATGACATTTTCATAATACTCCAAGAGATGAGAACCATCCTGGGCACTAGGTGCCTTGGAAACCATTGCTAACATGATATTCGTGTTAAGCGATCCCAAAAATATCCGACAACGTGGTTGAATATGACTTTTTATCAAATTTTCACAAAGCTCCAGGAGACCAGGCTCGTCCTGGGTTTAAATTCGACATCATTCGAGATCCATCCACCTGCAAAACATTGTTAGGTTTTGGTTATTTTAATGCTCCATTCCTGTACCTAATAGTGTACGCCTATTCTTCTAAAACCCTCCCGATTTTGGTTCGAACAATTAGAATTGTTCCACAGACATCGAGGCGTCGTGACGTTAAAGCGTCTTAAAATCTTTACGTTACCTGAAACTGGGCCGTCGAATATTTGGTGTATGTTTACTATGGTAGAACAAAATGTTATTTTAAATTATAAGGTAGACATCAATTTTGGATAGATATAATGAATCCAGACGAAAAATCAAGATTTAGATGCCAGTCAGGTGGAGAAATCAAAAAATGGGTTTTAAAAAATGTCCCATTGAACACGCAGAGGTCCAGAAGTTCTATTTGGACACAATGTTCGGTGTTCCTACGGGTGAGAAATTTTACGCTTGAAAGATGTACTCTCATAACCGAACTAGCAATTTTCGAGGATTATGCCTTTAACAGGAAAAAAAGGCAATGGCCAAGACTAAAAAGAGTCGACTATGTAAAGTCAATGTGGAATACTACAGCAAAAATGGTACAAGAAAAATATTTTAGGGAGAACGGCATAAAAATCGACCCTTTCACAAATATATCTTTCAGATGTGCAAGATTGGCCAGAGATACCAAGCGGAGGCAGCTTCAAAGTGTTCAAGAAAAAAGAAAACAAAAGCATTATCCACCGAAAAACTATTAAAAATCATCCAAAGATACGACGAGTAAACCCCCGATAGAGCACAAAAAAGTTTTTTCACCTTTGCTCATTTGAACTTGCTTGGGAAGGCAATGAGGCCGTAAACTGCAAGATTCACTTTTTCCAGAAGGAATTTGATGTTCTGGGAGAATTTACGGGCCGAATTGAATATAACAGCAATTTTTCCAAAACAAAATAGGGCGATTCGAAAAGTTATTTGGCAAGCAGCAAATGGCTGGTAAGAAATTCATCAAACAAACACTTATGCCCAGTTAGAATATTTTTTAAATTAATGTAAAAAAGGGGCACAATAATTTTATCAGATAGACTCTTTTTTAACGTTCAACCCAACTGGAAGGATGGATCTTGGTTAAAAAACTGTTCACTTGGAATCAACACCGTATCTAAGTGGAGAGAAGGTCAGCTGAAAAAATTGGAATAGACACAAAAAAACATAAAATAACAAGGCATTCTCATAGATCTTCAGCTGCCTTCAGTCAGCCTTGTTCGAGCAAGGGGTTTCTGAACAGGAGTTAATTAAATTAACGGGTCACTCAAATGCAAGCTCTCTAAAACCATATCTGCAGCTAGTGCAGTCACTGAAGGTGGATATGAGCTATTACCTCCGATTGCGTTGAACCTCCATCGATTTCCATGAAAATTGGTGAGTGGTTAGAGGATATCTCAAGGAACAAAGGTGATATCGTGCCAACTTGCGCTTTTACCCTGGGGGTGGATGCCACCCCTCCTCGGGGGTGAAAATAATTTAATAAAAATAACCCCACAATTCGATAAGCAAAATTTGTTATATAAAGTTAATAAAATAAATCAAAACTTTTTGAGTTACTAAAGATCAAAGATTTTAATTTTTCGTGAGAAAAATGCAAGTTTTTAACCGATTTTTCATAAATAACTCAAAAACTATAAGTTTTTAAAAAAAGTTATGAAACAAGTAAGCGCTTATTAAAGTTATTATCAAAATTGAGGCTAATAAAAAATCAAATAAACTCCTTACTAGAAAAACCTTTAAATATTAACTAAAAGTAAGTTAATTGAATGTATATTTCTTTTGTCGAGTATAGTATAGTTGATCCAAAAGATGGCATAACCCAGACCTCCAAAGTGAAAGTTATCCTTCAACACCAAATTGTTCTATATGGTCCACACAATGTCCAGAAAAAAGTCACACCATTTTGAGCTCCGGGTTTGGGGGGAGAGGGGGGAGAAATCGGTAAATTCGTAGTTTTTTAAGTTTTTCGCCAATATTTCTAAATCTATGCGGTTTAGCATGAACAACTCTCTATACAAAATTATTCTACATTAAATTTGAAATAAAAAAGGCCCTACGCATAATCTTTCTAAAATGAATGGTTCCAAAGTTACGGAGGTAGTATAGTATAACTGGTCCAAAAAAATGCCTAACCCAAACATCCAAAGTAAAAGTTTTCCTCCAACACCAAAATGTTCTATATGGTCCCCATATTGTTCAGTAAAAAGTTACACCATTTTGAGCGTCCGGTTTGGGAGGGAGATGGGAGAGAAGCCGGTAAATTAGTAATTTTTTTTAAAGTTTTTCGTCAATATTTCTAGAACAATGCTTTAGCGTAAACAATGTTATGTACAAAAATGTTCTACATGAAAATTAAAACAAAAAATGTTCTATACATAATTGTTATAAAATCAACAGTTCCAGAGTTACGGAGGGTGAAGTCGAGGTTTTCGATACTTTTTGTATTTTTTGGGCAATATTTATGATATAACTATACCAAAAACCCAGACATCCAAAGTGAAAGTTATCCTCCAACACCAAATTGTTCTGTATGGTCCACATAATGTTCAGAAAAAAGTCACACCATTTTGAGCGTCGGGTTTGGGGGGGAGAGGGGGTAGAAATCGGTAAATATAAAAAGTATCGAAAACCTCCACTTTTCACCCTCCGTAACTCTGGAACCGTTGATTTTATAACAATTATGTATAGAACCTTTTTTGTTTTAAATTTTATGTAGAACATTTTTCTATAGAACATTCTTTACGATAAAGCATAGTTTTTAGAAATATTGACGAAAAACTTAAAAAAACTACTAACTTACCGACTTCTCCCCCCCCCCCCCCAAACCGGACGCTCAAAATGGTGTAACTTTTTACTGAACAATATGTGGACCATATAGAACAATTTGGTGTTGAAGGAAAACTTTTACTTTGGATGTCTGGGTTAGGCCTTTTTTTGGACCAATTATACTATACTACCTCCGTAACTTTGGAACCGTTCATTTTAGAAGGGATATGCATAGGGCCTTTTTTATTTCAAATTTAATGTAGAATAATTTTGTGTAGAGGGTTGTTCATGCTAAACCGCTTAGTTTTAGAAATATTGACGAAAAACTTAAAAAACTACGAATTTGCAGATTTCTCCCCCTCTCCCTCCCAAACCCGACGCTCTAAATGGTGTGACTTTTTTCTGAACATTATGTGGACCATGTAGAACAAATTGGTGTTGGAGGATAACTTTCACTTTGGATGTCTGGGTTTGGGTCTAACTATACCATACTAAGTACCCAAATCCAAGTATTCAAGCTTAAATACCGGGAAAATAATGCATTTTATAACACAAACTTATTAAACATTTGTCAAAGTTCATAGAAATATAACAAGTTGATAGCATTAAAATTTATGCAGCAAAAATGTTTCAAAATGTATCATTTAAAAATGTTTCCAAAAAATGTTATTGTTTTTTTGTACATAACTTCGTTAATTTTTGAGATATCAGGTGCACCTAAAATCTAATTAAAAGACGACTCTAAGGGCTATTAAAAAGCGTCAAAATTAGTCTTTTAAACTTCTTACTTTGTTGAAAATAAAAGGTTAAATGGCCCCGGTTACATGGTTCTCGAAGAAAAATTGAAATTTTAAATGTTTATATCTCGGTTATTTTCTATTCTACGGAAATAGTAGAATAGCTAAAGTATTTGGAAATGTAAAGACAAAATTTTGTTGTATATCATTTTTACGTATATTGAGTATTTTTGGAGTTATTATCAAAAGAAATGAAAAGTACGATGATTTTAAAAATTCTGATATTTTTAAATTATATCTTTTTTTTCAAAAATATGCATTCTAAACCGGTCAAAATTGTTGAAATCATTAACTATGTTTACCTAAAGAAATTTTTGTGAGGATTACTACAAATTTTAATTTTTGTGGAAATGGCGTACCTATGTTTATTTTTCACTTTTTCCTAAAAAAATCGAAAGGGTTCTCTTATTTTCATCATAACTTGCTGCTTAATTTTGATGCTATTAACTTCTACTAGAGCTCATTTGATAGGTATTTCGAAGTACTTTGACAAGTGCTTAACAAATATATTCTATAAAATGCATCGTTTTCCCGTTATGTAAGCTTGAATACTTAGATTTGAGTACTCGTCGAAAAAAATATACATTCAATTACCCATAGCTCATTTTGAAATAACATTAGTTTAGTTCTCTAAGTGGGACTGTATTACTTTTTTATTATATTTAATTTTGGTAATAACAGTTTTTTTTTAAAAAGCTTATAGTTTTTTATTAATACGTTAAAAACAGCTTTAAAACATGCATTTTTTTAAGAAAAGTAAAATTTTTGATATTTAATAACTCAAAAAGTATTGATTTATGTTAATAATTTTATATAACAAATTTTGCTTAGAAGTTGCCCCTCTATGGATTTCTGGTATTATTTTTAATAAAAAAAATTCACCCCCGTGAGGGGGTGGCATCCACCCCCAGGGTAAAACGCAAGTTGGCAGCATGTCACTTTTGTTCCTTAAGGTATCTTCTAACTACTCACCAATTTTCATGAAAATCTATGAAGGTACAACGAAATCGGAGGTGGAAACCTTCAGTGACTCCACTAAGCTGGATTCTAGTCACCACCAGAAATTGATCAAAAATATAAGAACAACAAATGAAGCTGGACCTTCGAGTTCCTAAATGCTACAGGTCAATAATACACAAAATCATGCTTTGGTAAAAAGGAATAGACAAACTATTATAGCTAATAAAAATTGTACATTTAATATTGTTAATGGTAGGGGAGCCCAAGCCGGGATTTTTTCAGTTACTCGAGCGCGTCAGATTACTACAGCAGGAGAGACCTTGTACCCTGAAAATGTACCTCTACCATATATTGGCTCTTAATGCAGGGGAGTCCGTTAAGGGGGGCCGAAAAGAAATTTATCCTTAGAAAAACTCGAAATCGTCATATTAAGATAAGATAAGTTAAGTACATGCAAAACAGTGTATATTTCAAAAATCTGACGATTTGAGCGGGGTGAAAGGAAATGAGTGAGTTCCAAAGTTTCACAAGAAAAAAGCGAATATTTCGCGAAATGAATGACAGATCGAAAAACTAAAAAGTACGTGCTCAATAGTTTTTAACAGTCTATCGAATAATACCAAACACGACTTACCCCAAAGAGGGTTGGGGAGTAAATTTTAAATTTTAAATACGAATGCCGCGATATTATAAATATTATATATACGATCCAAAAACTGAAAAATACGCTTATTCAATATTTTTGAAAAATCTATCGAATGGCACCAAACAAGATCCCCACAGAAGTGGGGTGGGGGGCTACTTTAAAATCTTAAATGAGAGCCCCATTTTTAATTGCAGATTTGGACTCCTTATGTAAAAATAAGTAACTTTTATTCTAGACATTTTTCAAATTATGGACAGATATAATCTAAAAAACGACTGTTGGAAATGGAAAATTAAATTTAAAATGGAAAGTCTCCACTAAAATGGCAAACTTTACTTAAATTTTTTTGGTTTTAGGACCTACTCTTCACAACCCAATAGGTCCCCACAACGCTCGAGTGACTGCACATTTAGCATACTTTGCTCCCCTACCATAACAAATAAATAAAGATTAGGTTTGGTTGATATGGTGCATTAATTGTCTCGTGAAATAGTCTTGTCGACTATCATTCGAGAGAAAATTATTTACCGGCAAAATTTTCTTCTGGTTTTATTCAAGTTTGTTGCCTTTTGGCAATTTTCATACCAGTCGAAAATATTGCCGGCAAAATTTTCTATCTTATGATATTATATACGACAATTAGGGAGAATTACCTGGGAAATATTTTTTTTAATTTGAAACAAATTCGTGGTTGTATTATAAACATTAAATACGTAGAAACTAAGTAGGGATATAAAAAAAATAATTTTATTTTATTTTCAATTATTATAAAACTGGCATTAAAGCTATAAAACAAGTGAATCTATGCAAAATAGAGCACCATATCTCCATGAAGGCATTTACACTTCCGGAAATTTATATTGGCGTTAAGATTAATTCGGGTCCAACCCTTATTAATCCAAGTAGAGAAATTGTCAACCAAGCTGTTTACAAAACATTGAATACAAATTTCCTGCTAATTTATGAGGCTTGAAGGTTATCATTAAGTATAAAGCACGGTAACAAATTAGAAACACCACAATCTATATGGGGTCACTCAGCTTCTTGTAAGCCCGTTTTGAAATAATGAGTTTACTATTTTATTATTTGGAAATAAGCCACAATTTAAGTTTGAAATTAAAGGGCCTAGCCGGGTAAGATGATAAAAAGTTCCCCCAACTCGATTCGAATTCCATATACGTCGCCGTTTAGCATATGTAGTGAAACTCACTTTCTGAAATTTTTAGCCCCCTAGGTGGTCATGTGACCCATCTAGAGCCTAATTAGGGTTTTTATGTTTTTATTTTTTATTTCAGACGCATCGAGAACTAGCGAAAAGCTTTAAATAAAAAGTTTTAAGCTTTAAAAAGTTCTGTCCGACAAATTTTTTTTTAATTTTTGGCGGGAAATTTAAATTTTAGAACGATTTTAAAACTTTAAATGAGTACAAAAAAATAACTAAGACATTCGTTTTCTCGAAAAAAATATATAACGTGTATTTTTACATAATGTTTCACCCTGAATTTTTTCAAAATTTTAAAATTGGTTAAACGCACCTTTAAAAATAAAAAAACCGCATTTTTTCGGATTTTTTTTTTCGTTTTTTGATACAATTTTATACATATTTTTCAAAAAAGGTCACTTCGAAAATCGTTATCAAAATACAAAATATTAATAAATTAAACCAATTTCGTTTTTATTGCTTGGTAGAAAAATTCTTCTAATACTTTTTAATTTTAATGGACTCGTTCATATTGATTCCGAAATGTATGTTATACATTTTAAAATACCTCTTCTTCTTCAGCCTGTCTGAATCCACTCCTAGACAAAGGCCTCCCCATGAGTTCTCCATTCGTCTCTCTTTTGTGCTATTTGGTGCCAGTTACTCCTCATTTTTGCTTAGATGTCGTCTACCCATCGTTTTTGTGGCCTTCCTCTACTACGACTGTTATCGTGGCTCCTACCTTCTGAGCCACCTTAGATAATTAAGGGTTGGTTACCCCCTACCATAAGGGTTGATGAAATAACTCGTATCACCGTAGATGCATTTATTTTGTAAGTTAGAGTACTAACGGTAAAGAGCTGGTAGTACGTTAGTTCTCAGTAGTTGTGATGTTTTCCCTTTGGGATCTCAAATATTAATGACTTACTGTTCGCGATGGAATTAGAACTAATAATCGGTATTATCCTGTTATTGTTTTGGTATATAATGAAAGTAAGAATGTTTTGATTAAAAGCGCTGAGTGGACTGGGTTATAAAAATAATGAATACTATTGTTATTTCAAACCGACCTTGGTCAAACCTAAACTGTTACACCGATATGTGCTAATGTAGGTCGATCGTATTTACTATCAACAAACGTAGTTTGTTTTGCTAAAGACATTTTTAATTATTAAAAGGATTTGTTTTAATAAGAAGATTACTAAGAGATGCCGTGTATCCCAACACACTGTGCTCGCGTTGTCTTCAATGTACAATGTTTCTCGTCCACCTTTCGATGTTTGTCGTGCCACATCTTCTACCCAGTTCCATTTCATTTCCCGAATTTTATTCGGGATTAAAGATTGCAAGATTTGATAAAGTAGTGATGTTGATAGAGTGAACTGGTATAAGTGTAAGACTACAATTTTCATATCAATTTAAAAATGGCATGTTTTTAAAAGGATAAATTTGTCAGATGAGTCATTAACTATCAGGTGAATCGTTAGAGTACAGCAGATCCCGACATAATAATTGTGGTGATTTATGAATTTTTGAAATTGTGTGGGTCTATTTTAGTAACAGAGAAATTAATAATGAGTACATTGAAATGAGTTGTAGAATATAAATATGTTCTTATTCAGTATAAATAGTCCAATCAACAAATTTTCTCGTGGAATTTTGAGAATCAAGATCGACTTCCTTGAAAATTTAAATTTAGATACTATATATTTATAATCTTGGTCAAAATCTACCCTACGCTGAAGCGGACTTTTGCCCTGAGGGGTGAAAGCAACCCCATCTAGGGGATGAAATTTTTTTTCAATCAAAATATCTATGGAAGTCGATAGATTGACCAATTCTGAGTAAATTTTGTTGTCTAAATTTTTTTGCAAAGTTGATACTTTCCAAGTTACTGGCGATTGAAACTATGCATTTTTCATTGAAAAAACTCACGTTTTACAACTGTTTTTCATGAATAACTTAAAAAAAATTTAATTTTATGGAAAAAATCATAACGAACAAAATTGTAGGTAATAAAAAAACAAAGCGATCCACATCGGAAACACCTATGTAAACCCAATAACGACTGAGTTATTGCTCTTTAAAGGGTGGTTATTTTCGAAGAACCTCGAAATGGAGAACCTTCAATCTCAAATACCTTGAATGTGGTACAATTTTTTGGGAAAGCTCAACAGATATCTTTTAAAGTTCATTAAAAATCTTTCACATGAGCTCTGATAAAAGTTTTTTGTATAAGAACTGATTGATTTATGACGAAAATAAAGTCGCACCTGCTTTTTTTTGAAAGGTAACAATTAAACGTACAATACTACAATTATTAGCTCAGTCGGGATACCATTTGACCTTGCATTTGGAGCTGCCCCAAATTTTATTTTTTTAATCTTTAGGGGGGTCAATAGTAGTATAAATTTAAAATCTCGACTGAATTTGTCCATTGCGTTAGCCGCCATCTTGATTTTAAATGCAAACCGTCTTTGCTCAATATCTCCGCCATTTTTAACTTTTCGACAAAAAATGTATAAACTGAAATTGTTCAAAATACGATTTTCTATAATTTCGTTTAATATAATTTTTTTTGTGCGGTCCATATTTTCCGAGTTATGGGGAAAAAACCGTGACAGTTAAAGCATAACTATTGATTTATTGAATTATCTCGTTTTTATTACTTCTACAATTTTTTACCCATACAAAAATGAAGAGAATTAAATTCTGTACAATTTTGATGTTATTCATTTTTTTGATTAAATCAATATTTAAGGTAGTACGTATGCGGTAAAGGCGCGAGCGTAAGACCCGATTGATTTTAAAGCAATTGTTTTTGTTCAATATCTTCCCCATTTTCAACTTTTCGACAAAAAGTGTACGGACTGAAATTGTTGCAAGTATGATTTACTACAGTTTTTCGGGAGAACCAGTGGCGGGTCTAAGAGGGGGGAATGGGAAAATTACCCCCAACGGGGTCCAAAATTAAAAAAAAAATTGTTGAAATATTAAAATATGTTAGCTGACATGAAACTTAATTATCGACAAACCAACCAATAAAACCCGCTAGTTAATAAAATTAAGTGAACTTAATGCATATAAGTTATTATTTATGTCTTTTTTGTACTTAGTTTGGTTGGTGTTTCATTGGAAGTTTCAAAAATTGTACAAAATATAATTCTCTTTATTTTTGTTTATGGACAATTATGTCATAAAGTTAATAATAAATGAGAAAATTCAATAATTAGGCTTCCCCCCGCTTCCAATATTTTCCTCCTTAACTCGGAGAATATTGATCGCATAAAAAAATTGTGCAAAATAAATTGTAGGAAATTGCGTTTCCAACAATTTTAGTTCCTACCATTTTTGTCGAAAAGTTGAAAATGGCGGAGATATTAAGCAACAACTGTTCTCCTTTAAAATCAATATGGCGGCTAATGCAACTGCGGAATTCAGTCGAGATTTTAAATTTACACTACTATTGATCTCCCCTAAGGGATAGAATTATAAAATTTTGGGCAGCTCGAAAAAAAAAATTCAATTCAGTGATTATGCTCCCCCACCACTTTTTAATATTTTCCCACGTAACTCGGAAAATATCAACCGCATGAAAAAAATTGTTAAAAAGAAATTGTAGGAAATCATATTTGGAACAATTTAAGTTAAAAATGGCGTAGATATTGAACAAAAACAATTGCTACAAAATCAATCAGGTCTTACGCTGGCGCCATTATCGCATACATACTACCTCAAATATTAACTTTATCAAAAAAATGAAAGAAACTAAAATTGTGTAGAACTCAATTCTCTCTATTTTTGTGTAGGGACATTTTTGTCGTAAAACTAACAATAAACGAGATAATTCAATAATTATGCTCTATTTATATATAACTGTCACTATTTTCCGCTATAACTCGGAAATTATCGATGGCACGAAAATACTGTAAAAATAGAAATGATATAAAATTACATTTTCAACAATTTTGGTTGTTATATTTTTTGTCGAAAAGTTGAAAATGGCGGAGATATTGAGCAAAAACGGTTCTCGTTTAAAATCAAGATGGCGGCTAACGCAATGGCGGAATTCAGTGGAGATTTTAAATTTACACTACTACTGACTCCCCCTAAAGATTAAAAAAATAAAATTTGGGGCAGCTCCTAATGCAAGGTTAGGCCTGTTATTCGTCTAACCCGACTGGACTAAATACTCATTACTCATTACCTACACAATACTAATAGAAATGTGTTGCTGCCTACTAGAAATTAACTTTATTAAGGTACAGTTAATACGATCTATGTAATTTGACCGGTTTGGAATGCTTAGTTTAGAAAAAATAGTTGATTAAATCGAAAATGACATTTATTTATAATTAAAAAAAAGTTTATTTTTCTTAAATAAACTTAAAAGTATTCATGATACAAAAACAAAAACAAAAATTTTCTGTAAAAATTCCTACAATTAATATTTAAAACATTTTTTCATATTATGGATACTTTTAAATTTATTAAAAAAAACGCACTTTATTTTATTTATAATAATGTTATTTTCGATTTATTCAACTATTTTCCCTAAACTAAGCATTCCAAACTGGTCAAGTCACATGGATCGTATCAATTGTTCCTAAGTAAAGTTAATTTCAAGTGGGAAGCTATTCCTTTCTATTAGGATTATAATGCCAAGGTTTTAATTTTTATATTTCAAAAAAAAAAGAAGAGCAGGGAGCGACATTATTTTTATCATAAGTCAGTCAGTTCGTATGCAAAATTATTTTATTCATGACAATTATGAAAAAGACTGAGTTAGTTAATTTTCCCTGTCATTGAATGTAGCTATCTAATATAACGACTTTGTAATTTTAGAAAAATTAGTATCAACTAAGTGCACTTAATGTATTTTTACGGAAATGGACTTAGGTTCATTATGGAGACTTAGGAAAATCATGGTTCAGATTTAAGCACGGTGGATGACGAATTTGTAAATATACGGTTTTTCCTGTTAACATATTGATATTTGTGGATTTAATGGTGTTAAAATGTCAAAATTAAAAAAAAAATGGAGTTAGTGTATTTTCCTAGTACGCCCACGATATGCTCAATATAGTTTTATAAGTCTCACTTCAAAAACGAACAGGACATACCCAGCGCCAAAGATTAAGAGCTTATTCAGGCAAGCTGCTCAAAAAGTGATCTTTAGTTAACTGTCAGAATACTGTATAATGCATGTAATTTGAAAGCAAGAAGACACGCTACACACCCACGTCTGACGACGAATTAACATGCACACAGATATAGTTGAACGATGGGATGGAACAGAGTCAAAGGGTGGTCTAAGACTAGAGAGGGAGCCTCTCTTTTGATGAATCCACATTCTGTCTATATACATCTGACGGTATAATATTGGTCTGGAGAGAAAAAGGATGCTGATGGCATGAAGATTTAATGGGTTCAACCACTTCCTTTGGAGGCTCAAGTATTCGTATTTGGGGGAAATATATTATAATGGGCGCAGTGATCTAAAAATTTTAATCAAACAATGAAGGCTGTAAGGCATTATCGTCCGAACCGCGCGAGAATTGTAAACGAATGGATAGATTATGATCAAATTACAAGAATGAAGTTTCCACCTTATCTTCCGGACATGAATTGCATCGAACACGTTCAATGACGTTTCTTGGAGAAATTTCGAAACATTTAAACCTATTCCTACACCCACCTTAAAGTTTACAACAATTTGCTAATGAATTATGAGTGTCAATAAAACTTTTTTTACTTCTTTTATCTCCCAAACATAGTCGACGAATAAAGTTTGTGTTTAACTTATTTGACTTTTATTTATTTCGAACTTTGACACACGTAACATAAATATATTTCTAACATACACTTCAAGTGTTGAGCATTGTATAACTGAGGACTTTCTCCATCCTCCAAAGTGAGATATATTACATCAATTACTTTTGATAGATATATTTCTGATAGATGTTTGTGATAGAATAATCTATCATTCATCTTTCTTTGTGCGTGTTTCTGAACGAACATTTTGGTTTATTTTAGGTAAAAACTGTTCCGTGTTTTTGTTTATTGCGATATTATTTTATCTTTATATGACTGTGTATAGTAGGTAGAATAAAAAATGTAATAGTTCTTTATAACATTACATTAAAAAATATGTCCTCAAAGTATTACAATGAAGATTAACATTATTTCTTGCTAGAGAAAAGGTTTGCTTCATAATATAAGATAACGTGACGAACACAGTCTCAGAGTCGTATTAAAAATATGCACTACTTATCAAATCTAACAGAATGAAAAGAAGAGAAGAAGAAAAGAAGGAAAAACACATTTTTACGAAAGTAAACAACCTGGTCTCAAATTCCACAATCTATGCTGGCTGGTTGATCACAAATCATCACTTTCAATAAGTAATAAAGTACTTCTGAAGCAATCCTGAAGCCAATGTAGATTTACGGCATCCAACTTTGGGGTACCGCATCAAACTCTAACATTGAAATCTTAGAGAGGTTGCAGTCAAAGGTTCTTTGAATTATCACAAATGCCAAATGGTATGAGACACGACCTAAAAATTGCAATGATAAAAGAAGAAATTAGTAACTTTGCTCAGAAATACAAATACAGATTGGCAGAATATCCCAACTTATTAGCGGGAAACCTGATGAGACAACCACTTAGATGCAGACTTAGACGGAATATACCCAGTGATTTGCCATCGATTAGCATGATTTTAATTGTGTGTCATATCCCAGAGTCAAACAATTTTATAGTAGTTATGTGAACTATAATCAAAAAAATGCTTAAAGAATCATTTTCTCCAAGACACCTACACTGGTGGTCAAACATTTACTTATTGTAACTTGTTTTACAGATTGTAAATAAATTGGGAAATTAAATAAAAAAAATCTTACTTTGTGCGTGTTTGTGAGCGTATTCTATTGTTTATTTTAGGTAAAAACTGTTCCGTCTCTTTGTTTATTGCGATATTATCTTATATTTATGTGACTGTGTAGCCGTAAAAAAATATAATAGTTCTTTATAACATTACATTAAAAATATGGCTTCAAAGTATTGCAATGAAGATTAATGCTTCTGGCTAGTGAAAAGATTTGGTTCATATAAGATAATAAATTTTTCCGTTAAGGAGTATTGGATTAGGTCTGGATATATAAGAGAGGGAATGGGGTAGTAAATTTAATTGATTATAGCACATAACATGAGAGCATTGTTTTTGACAGTTCTTATATTCTCGAGTAGTTCTTATATTGATAAATTTCTGCACTATGCCAGGAATAAACTATTTTTAGAAAATATAATGTCTATTTGCCTTTTCTAGATGGCCGACAATACAGTTTGAAATAGAGTTTGTTCGCTCTTTAGTAATTAATCTCATTAAGTAAATGTGAAAAATAATTTACACTGATAAATTTATTATAGCTTGATGTAATGAGTAAGTGACAATGTATAATTTTAATTAACGGATTTAACTAACGAACCCGATTTGGATTGATCTATAGTGACATAACAAAATTTTTACTCTATGCATTACTACACATGCATATTCTAGCATTATAGACCAGTAAGGATCTGTAAAAAAACGTCTATTTTTGGATGTGAAAGGTGGCATTCGGATTATTGCAGATAAAGTTAGGTGACACCTTCAGTAATACTAATTGACTTATGCTCCTTCTCAAATATGACCGGAACCTTAATAAAAAAATTAAAATATTTAAAAATTTCGAAAAACGTCAATTTTTTTCTGTTTTCTTTGCTTATAACTTTAAAACGATTCGTTTTGGAACAAAGTCGTACAGAAATAAGATAAAGATAATTTAATTTTGTATGATATACAACTGGTCAAAAATGTCGTAACATATTACCTTTTCTGCAATATAGCAATAAATACAAAATAAGGGGGCAAAATACGCCTGTTGTTATTCAATGTTTTTAACCACTTTAGTGGCACTTAGAACCTTAGTAATTCACTTATAAAATTCTTTGTAACATACTAAAACCGTGTACCGAATTACATTAAAATCGACTTAATAGATTTTGCATAATAAATTTGTAATCTAAATGTTTTTAAAAATGTTCAAATTTTTTAAAATCTTTCTGAACAAGAAGTAGACCATTTAGAAGTTGTCTAATTTTTTTACATATAAAGAGGTGCTCTACCTATCTAATACACTTTACAGAATTAAAATCGGATTATTTAAGGGGCCTCAGCAATGTTTTAAAATTATAAACACGTTTTTATCCTATAAACAAATAGCTTTGTTTAATAATAAAAAAATTAATTTTTAGCAATGCAAATAATTAAAACAGGTATAATTTGACTTAAACTTTCAAATGCTCTCAGCAGACTTGCTATTTTATTTTTTAATCAAAAGTTATTCGCGTTCAAAAATTGCAATTTTTCGAATTTTTGAAAGTTCCACTGCGTTTATCTCGAAAACTATGCATCCTACGAAAAAACTTGTAAAAACATTTTTTGCTTAAAATTACCCAAGAAATACAAAAAATGTTTTATTTTGCGAAAAATCGATGTTATGTAATTCCTCAAGTTCTTTGTTTATAACAACCTTTTCGACATCCGGATCAACTGTTACCCAAAAAAATCGTGTTCCACGGGTCAAAAAATACATAAAAATCTTGGGTAAGTCCATCTAAATAAAGGAGCCCGTAGCACCCCCTCCTGGCCACAGGACTAATTTGTTTATAAGCCAAAAAATTGTTTATAAATTTAAAACATTGCTGAGGCTGCCTAAACAATCCGATTTCAATTCTGTAAAGTGCATTAGATAGGTGGAGTGCTTCTTTATATATAAAAAAATTGACAAATATTTGTATGTTCTAGTTTTTGTTGTGCAAGATTTTAAAAAATTTTAATTTTTTAAAAAAGTTTAGATTGCAAAATTATTATTCAAAATCTAGTAAGTCAATTTTAATGAAATTTTTTGTACGGTTTTAGCACATTACAAAAATTTTCTGAGCGAATGAGGAAGGTTCCAAGTGTAACCTAAGTGATGGAAAATCAATGAATAAAGACAGGCTTGTTTTGTCCCCTTATTTTATATTTATTGCTATTTTGCAGCAAGGGTGATAAATTAAGACATTTTTAGCCAATCCCATCTGATAGAAAATTTAATTATCTTTGTTTTATTTCTATACGACTTTGTTCCAAAATGAATCGTTTTAAAGTTATAAGCAAAAAATTAGAAAAAAAACAAAATTTTTTGAAATTTTTCAATATTTTATTTTTTTATTAATGTTCCTGGCATATTTGAGAAGGAGCATAAATCAATTATTATTAACGAAGTTATCACCTAACTTTATCCGCAAAAATCTGAATGCCACCTCTCACATCCACCTAAAAACAGATTTACTGGTCTATTGATACACACATTGGAAAAGTCTAATGATATTTTTATAACATAATAAAACTAATAAAAATAAATTCACGTGATCATTTAATTTCAATCGAATTTATACAGGGTGTTCCGAAAAGATTAGTCATAAATTATACCACAAATTCTGGGGTCAAAAATAGGTTGATTGAACCTCACTTACCTATATACCATAGTGCACACAAAAAAATTTACAGCCCTTTGAAGTAACAAAATGAATTTTTTTTTCATATATCGAAAACTCTCAGAGATTTTTCATTGAAAATGGAGATGTTGCATTCTTCTGGCAGCAGCATCTTAAATAAAAATTAAAGTGAAATTTGTGTACCCCATAAAAAAATTATGGGAGCGTTAAAACTCCAGCTGAATACCAATATTTAGTGTTAACCGCTAGAAGACAACCAGCCATTACAGCTCCTGAGTTGGTTATCGACTTGCAGTGAGCACCCCAGGTAACCATAGGCCGTGATACTGTACGAAATCATCTCCATAAAGGCAATCTCCACAATCGAAGGCTATTGAGATGTCCACCTATCTTTATTAAAGTGGTGTCAAGAATATCAAAACTGGGATGCAAATGATAGTCCATTGAAATGTTACATTTTTTAGGCCATACCTTGCGTTTGTTAGAGTAGTCAATTTTATTTTTTAATGTGTAAGGGAAATCAATGGAAGCTTAAGTTCAAGATTTTGGGGTCGCCACCTTTGTCCCCCGGACCTTTATCTTGGAAAAGGGGGGAGAAAGGGTTTCGCGCTATATCTCGTAAACTACCAACCCTACGGAAAATCTAATGAAACATCAAATGAAGCAAATTAAATTTTCCACAATTTTTTTTCTATTACTTTTTATCGTCAAGTGACCAACAAAAAAGATATAAACAAAAATAAGTAAACATTTTTAACAAGTTTACTTTTGAAGGTTATAATTTTTTTCAGTTCCTTTTACATTAAAATTGCATTATAGCAATTTTGTAAGGGGTTTTTCAGCGAACAATTTCCACTATAAATGGGTTTAATTCTATTAAATGAGACACATATACACAAGATACAATAAAAACAAGACATTAGGCTTACTTATTAAACGTTAAACATTATAGCAATTTTGAAGAGGGATTTTCAGCGAACAATTTTCACTATAAAAGTGTTTAATCCTATTTATTTATCTAGGTTTTACAGCGCTCTAAACTTGACCAGATTCTCGAATGCTCATAGGGATACAATAAAAACAAAACGTTAGGCTTACTTTTCTATCTTAATATTATTTTATTCATACAATTTATTATGATTTTAACATTCCTATGATATTAGTAATGTATTTTTGACCTTTCTCCCCACTATAAAACTTAAAAGCCTAAGCATATATAGAAAAGCCCCAAGAAGTTGTTTGAGGACAAATTCTGCGGTCCAGAAGAAGAATGACGCAACCGCAAAATGCAATATTCTTAAGAAGACCAAAAAACGATTTTTAAATATTTAAAATAGGGATTAAATGAAGAGTAATCGTCCAGGCGCATCGGTATATGGCGTTTGTTTTTTGTCAACGATGGCTTTTATTTTCATCGATATTGGTTCGAATTTCATTACCTATCTTAATTTAATCGCTCCATTTTCAACCATATCTACAGTTGCGTTATTATGCATCTGAAACAAAGTCTAACACAGCGCGTATTTCAGTAACGACGCAACTACCCTAGAGTGGCTCAGCACATTTTTTCAGTTCGGTATTTTTGTTTCATCTTTACATATTATTTTAGAAGTGAATTGCGCAATAAACA
This sequence comes from Diabrotica virgifera virgifera, assembly GCF_917563875.1. Classification (NCBI taxonomy): domain Eukaryota; kingdom Metazoa; phylum Arthropoda; class Insecta; order Coleoptera; family Chrysomelidae; genus Diabrotica; species Diabrotica virgifera. The sequence continues at coordinate 202,511,943 of NC_065444.1, read as the reverse complement.
GGAATTGACAACATTTGCAGTTACGTCTTTTTTCTTCCGTACCGGACTGAATATTTGCTTGCTATTACTTTTATTATTTTAATTTATCCTAGGTGGCACAGCAGTTAGTCCCTCTCTACTTAACTTATTCTTACAGTTGTGCTACCTATTTGGCCACGTGCAGTCGTATTCAACATTGTGGAAAGTAATTTGAGTCTCATAGATAATACTATTGAGAGTCTTGTGGGTAAAACTTATATTTTTGTGATTAGATAAGCATTTTGTATTTTTTGTAAGAGCGCATCATGAGTGGTGGTTATTTTATTTGTAAGAAACCTCTGGGGAAAATGATTTGTCAGTGGAGAAGTCGAGCCATCTTTACTCACTCTTCTCTGAAAACCATGAGATACAAACGATTTGCTAAAACGGTGACAAAAAATGCATTTAATCTCTTCTCACTTCCTCCAACACAAGATGCAGCCCGTTTCCACAGACTCCGAGTATATCACCAGATTCAGTCGTGGCTCGGTAAACATTGTGATTCAGAAAATTGGAGCTGGAAAAAGCATGGAAAATTTTGGATACCAATCCAAACTTCCAAGCCTCCAGTATCCCCGAGGTTATGAAATTCAGCTTTAGCAGATGCAATTAAAACTGTAAGTGCATGTGGCCACCGAAAAGCAGACCTCAAATTTTCAACAGTGTGTCTCTAGTCTCTATTGTGGTGGTGAAATTTGCAGCAACATCGTCGATATATCAACATTAATTATTGAAGAAAATAAATTGGTAGATGAATTACCGACAATGACGCCAACTCTTACAGCTTGTTTACATGGGCGGTTTGCCAACGTTTGACGCCGCGGTTTACCTGAAAAACCCAACCGCCGCGGTTCGTACACATGAGAGCGATTGACTGGCGGTCTCATTCCTCCCCTAGTAAACTTACAACCGCCGCGATTTGACGACGGAAAGGTTGCATGTGTACGATGTTGAGCGGTTGCATTTGTTTCTATGTTAAACTTGAACCGCGGTGGTTCAAGTATATATGGTATTCACCTCGAATACTGATTCAGATCTTGACCCGCAGCCTGGACCATCGAAAGAAATGAAAGAATAACAACGATGATAGATATTTTTCAACATATAATAATAAATAATATTATTTGTCTAGAAATTGTCCATAGATTAGGACTATTGGCCGGGAAAAGGGTCGAAAATAGCTTAATAATAGCATAGTAATGCTATTGAAACAGACCAAGGGTTTGTTTTTATTGTATTCCTATGAAAATTCGAGAATCTGGTCAAGTTTGGAGCGCTGTAAAACCTAGATAAATAAATAAAATTAAACAACTTTATAGTGGAAATTGTTATTTAAAAACTCCTCTATAAAATCGTTTTGATATTATTTTTTCCACCTACCTCTACCGAAAGTATACTTTTCCGGACCTGATTGTAGGGAGCAAAGTTGTACTTTTCCTCCCTAGGGAGGAAAATATTTTTCCTCCCTAGGGAGGAAAAGTAAAACTGACGTTATGGTATTTCATTCATGAAATATAACTTATTGACGCCCTGTACATTATCTATTTTCTATTACGTCAGTATCTATACATTTTAACGTTTATTTATAAAACACTCCGTATTTTGCAGAATGGTAAAAAACAGTAAATTGTTATTTTGATTTAACAATGTTTACATTAATAATTTGACTTATATTTGACAGTTGACAGTTATATTGTACATACTTGTTAGTTTTAGTTTTAATAAATTTTGTTGGTTAGTAACATAAATAAATTAAGTAAAAATAAAAAATGACTTGTAATTAATTTGAGGAAGATGGAAAAACCATATGTATAACATGGGAGTAAAGTTCCTTTTCCTCCCTTGAATGATTACTGCCCTCCGCTACGCGTCGGGCAGTAAACTTCATTCTCGGGAGGAAAAGTAGCACTTTCCTCCCTTGTTATACAAATAGCTATATTGTAAAATGAACGGAAAAAAGTTATAACCTCCAAAAGGAGACTTCTTACAAAATTTTCTCTTATTTTTGTTTATAACTTTTTTGTTGGTCACTTGACGATAAAAAGTTATACAGGGTGGTGAATCGGAAAACGGGCCATAGGAAACTCAATGTAGAATTTTAAACTGTTGAATTCCTGCTTCCCTAATTATGTTACATCAAAAGTCATGAGAAGTTATTTGTAGAGGATTGAAATCTGTATTAAAAACAGAAGTTACAATTGTTGTACGATTTAAACACATTCAAAAATTTTGAAAAATATAATGTAATTACCGCAGTAGGTATGTGTGGGCATGTTAGGCCACACGTTACTATTTAACTGACAGTGAGCACACTATTGACTAAAGAAAATATCTTTATTATTAATACTTTTCCTTAACTGAGGGTATCTGATCAACTTTATTGTGTTTTAAAGAATAAATGATAAAATAAATAAAGAAATTGACAGTTCAAATTGTTAATATAATAAATTCATTGTCACCGAATGCAATCTTATACACATTATTGCAGTGTGTGTGGCGTAACTTTGGCGTATTTCTCTGAAAATTGTATTATATTTTTACAAAATTTTGAATAATTATTGTTTGGAGAACAATATTAACAGTCGTTTTCAATACAGATTTCAATCCTCTACAAATAGTTTCTAATGTCTTTTGATGTAAAATAATTAGGGAAGCAGGAATTCAACAGTTTAGAATTTTACATTGAGTTTCCTATGGCCCGTGTTCCAATTCACCACCCGGTAGATATAAAATTGTAGAAAATTTAATTTGCTACATTTTACGTGCGATTAAATTTCCTGTATGGTTGCTAGTTTAGGACATACAGCGCGAAAGACTTTTGCACCCCTTTTTTTTCGAGATGGCGGCCGAGGGACAAGGGCAGCGGCCGAGGGACAAGGGCGGCGACCCCAAAAACTTGAACTTAAGCTTTTACTGAACCCCCTACACACTAAAAAGATAAAATTTACTCCTCTAAGAAATGCAATCCTAAATGTAACATTTCAATGTACTATGATTGAGCTTCAGTGTCATTTTTTCGTTGAATTTTGATTCGAATCTTATCCAGATTCTCGTCGAGTAAGAGTGTGGACACGATCTGGGAGTGTTGAACGCTAAGTCCAGGACGTTTACACATACAGAGGTGGTAGAATAATGGTAGGTGGCGGAATAATAGTCGGTGGCATAACGGACCTCGCTTTTCCAAACCTCTTCCTTACCGCTCAGCAGTACTTCGGCACCATTCTACAATATATCGTAAGTCCGTTTGTTGATGCGGTTGGTCAAAACTACCACCACACGCAAGATAATGCCCGTTCACATGTCGCAAGCCCAGAGACAGACTGGTTTCTCAACGAAAGTTTTGATATGCTGCCTTCACCAGCACAATCCCCCCGACCTGAATCTCATCGGGCATGTATGGGACATACTTCAACGAAGAATTACTTCACATATATGGGTAACATATACACGCCGCTTCGTTTTCATGAACGTCTCTCGAATAGAAGAATGGGCAAAGAATAGAAAATACGTAACATCTTAATATAGTCCAGGGCGCATAGGTGACTCATATCTTTTTGCAGAAATTGCTTGGAATTAACTCATATAATAATACTTAATTTATCCTCCCACTCCTACTCAAAAGGGTCCGGAAAATTGTTTAAATAATCGAAATGTCAAAAAGTGAAGGAAAAATTCGATTTTTTTCTTCGTTTTTTGATTATAACTTTAAAAGTATTCACTTCCGAGAAAAGTTACACTGACATAAAAGTTGCGTAATTAAATTTTCTTCGATATAGGATTGGTTATTTTAAAAACTCTCACCCGTGTTGCAAAATAGCAATAATTGCGAAAAAAACATAAAAAAAACAAAATATTCGAATTTTACGTTTTTCGACAATTTATGCTACACTTAGAACCTTCATATTTTACCCAGAAAGACTTTATGATATAATAAGCAATACTGTAAATTTCATTAACCCGCGAGTAGTCGCGCGGTGAGATAGAATCTCAATTTTTATCCTTTTTCGCGATAACTTGATGAAAAATTTTGCAATTTTGAAAAAATTTCGTAAGTGCCTCGAGGAAGGGTGTAGTAATGCGTAGAAATTTTTTTTCTTCTTCTTTTTGTGGAATTTATGGCTTTGGGGAGAGCCAATTAGCTTTAACCCGCGAGTAGTCGCGCCGTTAGATAGAATCTCACATTTCATCCTTTTTCGTAATACAGAAAAACCTGTCAGTAACGGCCACTAAAAATGAAATAATTATTGGCCGATATAGAAAGGTGGCCGCTATTGCCAGTTTTTGTAGTCTACATGATGTTGGCAGGTGGCCGATGTTGGCAGGTGGCCGTTAACACAGGTTTTACTGTACAGTAAAATTTGTCAATACCGGCCACTAAAAATGAAAGAGCTATTGGCCGATATAGAAAGGTGGACGGTATTGCCAGTTTTTGTAGTCTACATATAATTGGTTTGGGAAATTTTTAAACGGGCCGTTAGGATAGGTGGCCGATGTTGGCAGGTGGCCGTTAGCATAGGTTTTTTAATAAAATTGTTAGAAATATATATTTTCAATATAAAAAGTAGATAAAAATAGTACAAAATAAAAATTTGTTTTAAATTCGTATTTTGAGATAGAATCTCACACGCGACTATCGACGTTACAGAAGTGAGCGCGACTACTAACTCCCGGGTTAAGATTTTTTATGTTTTTTTCGCAATTATTGCTATTTTGCAACAAGGGTGACAATTTTAATAAATTTTTAACTAATCCTGTATTGCAGAAAATTTAATTAGGCAACTTTTTTGTTAGTAAAACTTTTCTCGTAAATGATTACTTTTAAGTTATAATCAAAAAACGCTGGACGGAAGGGCCGCCCGAGAACTTTATCGTACCGATCTATTATCGTTATGGTACTAGATACTGGAATTCTATAAAAATAACAAAGTTACTCGTTATTTTGATATTTTAGAAACACCTACTGTACTTAAAATTATTTTATGGTTCTACGCATCATTAATTCCTGCATTTGAGAAAATGTTCGATGCCATATTTCGGGGACACACTATAGATGTGTAGATTATTGCATAAATCAATAGAATATTATAGTCACACTTTCATTTCAAATTAGTTCATTTTTCTGAGAAATTAATAGTTTACAATATTTGCATTTCATTCTATTTCGATTACGCCAGTCAATGCGCGAGATTAAGAACAAGATATTATCTCCAAATTCTATCCTACTGCATGGATTTTAATGAAATTTTGGGAGTAGCCCAATCTCCTAATTCAAAGTCTATCCTATATACTATGGCGCTTTTATCATGGGGGAAGTTCCCACCACTTCTCAGGGGTGAAATATTTCTATTTTCGAATTAGATGGAGAAAAAGGAAGATTTTTAAGAAAATTTAAAAATTCATTCTATAATTTGATCACATTTTTTACAAAAACCATTCATTTTAAACCCGTTCAACATTTTGAAAGTAGAAATAACACTATATATATATATATATATATATATATATATATATATATATATATATATATATATATATATATATATATATATATATATATTAAAACGTATTGTAGAAGGAAAACAATGCATTTAAATTATGGTAGATGGGGAGTTAAATGTATATACTTTTCATTTTTCCTTAAAGTACATTAGTCATATATTTTTTTGCACCATATCTCGCTTAGTTTGTAAGTAACCGACATTTAACGGTGCTCGTTTTAAAGGCCTTTTCAAACACTACAAAAGGTGTTGGTAGCATTATACACCTAAAACCTACCGTTCCTCTGTTATTTCAAGTTGAATACACCAATTTGAGCATGCACCAAAAAACAAACTATTTTCACCTACCATATCTCTTTTTGTATTATAAATAGAACATTTACGAAGGAACGAATCTCTTTATTATTTATAATCTAAAAAATGTTTTATATAGTGTTTTTAGTTAGATGCATAGTTTTTAAGGTATTCACAAAAAATCCGTCCGAAAAGGTGTCATTTTTCAATGAAAATGGCCAATTTTCAACTACGCATAACTCAAAAAGTATTGAGTTCCAAAAAAAAAGTATAGACCAGTTTTTGCTTAGAAATAGGTTCTTTAGCCACTTTCGTGCTTATTTTGACCAACAAATTTTCCACCCCCTTGAAGAAGTGGGAACCGCCCCAAGATAAAAGCGCCATAGTATATAGGGTAGATTTTGTTTCTTGAGCTATTCCCTACTTACTGTGAAAATATCAAGTACATCAATGTAGTAGGATGGAATTCGGAGCCAAATACCCTCATTGACTGCCCTACAATAATGCTCTGCTATGAACGCGTGAGAGAGGACACACATAAGATTATAGCAAAATTTCTATTTACCGTAACTTTTCGAGTTTTTGAGCTACAGTAATGAATTTTATGTCATTGGAAAGGTCATTTTGCATTCTTTCAAAATATGTTAAAATATACAGGGAGTATCTAAAAAAATTAAGATTTTTTATTCATTTCCGGTTCAACCGGAAGCCATATTTTTGGTAAAATTTATTGTGATAATAGATAATAAAGTACCATATATGTTTGCAAAATTTCAAATTTTAGTTTCTATTAAGAAGGAAGTTACGGGCACTCGAATATTTTTTTATAAAAAATTCATAACTCCCCTCCTATGGGGAGTTAAGATATATGACTAATGTCATTCAATTTACTGATAGGATATCAAAGATATATCAAAAAATAAAAAATTCCTTGGAGCCATTTTTGAGAAAATCTAGTTCAAATTTATGTCAAAATGTGACCCCTTAAATATAGGCAACATGTAACTTTTTCTGAAAAACGATAACGTCCTTCTTATAGCCCCATCTTTAGACTATATAACGACTTTTTCAAATTAAACTTATCTTCAACAAGTTTTTAGATAGGGAAATGTGTCGGGTGGGCGGTCGGCCATTTTGGCCGCCATGTTGAATTTGGAAATGTCAAATTCCGTATTTTTATTTACCTATCGATGAGCTTACTTTGAGTTGAATTTCATTCATTTCGGTCAAAATTTGCAAAAATGGGCCCAAAATAACCCCCCTATTTCGGCCCCCCTTTGAGAGGTTTTTTTTAAAAGCTTAGTTTCTCGACAAAATTCTCTTAAACTTACTCATACCGAATTTCATCAAAATCGGTCCAGTAGTTTTTGCTGGGCGGTGGCGACATACGTACGTACGTACGTACATACTTCCGACATGTTTTTTTTATTTGCTTTTTAGACTCAGGGGGACTCAAAACGTCGAAAAAAAGTGAAATCTGAAAAAATTTTTTTTGCACGATCCTATAACTTTATCTATTATACTATACTACGTATATAGTACGATAAAGTAAAACGGAGAAAAAATCGAGTTTTTTCTTTATTTTTTGACATTTTGATTATTTAAACAATGTTCCGGACCTTTTTGAGTGGGAAGATAACTCAAATATTATTATATGAGCTATCTTAAAGCCATTTATGCAAAAAAATATGAGTCGCCTCTCAACATCCAAATGTACTAATATTTTTACAGATGCGCCCAGGTCTAATACTCTAGTTCTATTTTATCTTTCCAGTTTTCCATTCATAATACTGTTTTCATCTGATTACAAGTATTTCTGGCCATCTCAATGCGTCGTTTTATTTCAAGACTGCGATTCCATTCCTCTCGCAATACTGCGTAGTGCGATCAACTAAAATTTGGAATCCTTTTCTGCTGTCCGCAAGGAGTGTTATATCGTCTTATGCCTCCTCTACACATCGGCAGACGCGTCTGCGGATGCATCTGCCGATGTATCATCACGAGGTGACCACACATCTGTAGGTACACATCTGTAAATCATTCAGTCTTTGTTAATTCTCGGGTGACGCAATATCTACTTTGAATTCACTGCGAAAACTAATGCGTCGTAGAGGTCCGAGGTAAACAACAGATGATCAAATTACCCCATCTACACATCTGCGGATGCATACGCAGATGCCGTCCGCGGACACGTCTGCCGATGTGTAGAGGAGGCATTTAGACGTTTTATATCGAAGATGGCATATGGCATATAGGTACGCAATAAACAATGTCAAGTTAAATGTGTGTGCTTTGATAGTTCAAAATATTTAAAAAAATTGAAAAATTTTAAGATTAAATATTTTTGAGAAAATATCTGAACACGACATAAATATTAAAAATTTAGTATCACCTGAAAATTTACTGCCGGATAAATATCGCAAAAGTGTGTGCGAATTGATAAAAATGTAAACTGTTTTTCCAAAAATCTTCTACACCTTTATAATATCGATGAGATGTCTGAAAATTTTAAATCATCTACCTCATGGACCTATTACTCAATATTAAAATCTACGTTATCCATTGGACATAACGTAGTAGGTGAAGCAACGAAGCATTAAACCTAGGAATTTTGTGCACTGAGATGAATCGTCATGCAACTTTTTGCATTCGATTCGAGAGAGTGTAGAAAATTTTGTGAACCAAATTGATCTCCGGCAAAAAATTTTGTGCATGAGAAAATGCATTTTAAAAGTGTATCTCGAAGAAATGGAAAATGAAAAATTTAGTACTTAGGAAATATTGAAGCAAATGAGTTCAATTTTTATACTTGGTAGTTTTGGAGGTCACTGAATACGAATTTCATGACGGCGACGGTCTCCGAGGTACCTGGTGCCCAGGGTGGAACTGGTCGCCTTGTATTAAATAGTGTGATGTTATGCCTTCTGGTCCCAATTAATTAAAACTCAGGTTTTCCGATAACAATATATTTAATTCGAAGCCGATGATTCACTACATAAGTTGTTTACAATATTAACTTGACCTATCCTATACGTGAATACCTTCCAACTACATCGATAATCATAATAATCTTTCTCGACCGAGTTAATGTTTATATACACATTTAAATAATAACAAAACATGACAATTCAATGTTACTTGCGGTTATTGAATCCAAGAACAGATACTACATGGATTAATGATTTTGAATGAGTTTTAAACATCTTTTGTACAGGGTGATATTATAATACCACACCTCCCCGTTTTGTTAAAATTACATATTTTTAAAATGTGATGCTTCTCTTTCCCTTTTACAAAAATGTTTATGGTTACCTAATACTATTTTCAAAAATTAAATTTCCTAACTATCCTAACTAACTGTAACATGGTACGTTTCAGATCAATCAATTTTCCCTAAACATGTATATTCTTTTTCCTATTTTACACAAAAGTTCATATTTTCCCTGTACTAAACTGGTATTTTATAACCTATTACTAGTTCACGTACTTTCACGTCGTGTCTTTTCGTCCTTTTTTTTCGTTCACTAATTCACTTCATCAAAACAGTGTCCACAGTGAATGAAATTGATCCTTACTTTTAAATAGTCTTTTAGTGCCTATAAGCCGTAACTAATCTAATTGTAATAAAATATCGAATTTAATACTTCCTAAGCTAAGCTAAATATTACATAAACCTCTATTAAATGGTATATAAAAAAAGAATTTAACGTTAATTTACTATTTCATCTTATTATTTCAGTCTTATTTTGATTTATTTATATACGCCTTACTAACTTTAAAATATTGTTACCTATAATAAAAATGTAATCTCTCTAAAAAACTTCTAATGTGTCTCTAAAAACTTCTAATAACTCTCTTGTACCTATAATAAAGATTTAATCTCTCTAAGAACTTCACTTTTTGTGTCCCTTTGCTTACTATCTACTAACACTATTGTAAGATATTGTCTATCCTTAATTCAAATACTTCCATTTTCCGCGAAAATTTAACCTGAATTCATTATATACATTTAAAAATAAGTTATTTATAATTTACATTACTTTAGAGCAAAAAAAATTTACAACTTTAATTCTTAGACATAGTTCAATGATTAGCTACTTATTTGCTTAGTATCTTCTTAATTTTGCTTCTTTTCTTGCAATTTTTATGTGTCTTCTTTCATTTTTCCCACATATTTTAATAAAAAAATTATCTTTTTTTCTATTCTTCTTCTTGTCTGGTACTACAACTATATTTCTTCATTTTCTCCACATAATAACACTTCTACAGTGTACATAATTCATCTTCATATACATCTTTCATATAACAATCATATATCATTTATCTCATATATCATTTCATATAACATCATAATCATCACTTCATATACTAGCTCCGATACCTTCGTTTTACCTTAATAAAAGAGGTTTCACTCGGATGTCTTAGTTCTCCGCCAATATTAACCCGAATTTTCGCCCTGATCTGTACGCACCATTTAGGTGGTATAGTTAACTCAAAACACGAAATAGGTATTTTATGCGGTTCAAATTCTTCTAAAAATATCACAACCTCAATCCCTTGCTTTGAGGCCGTTGTTTATTCACGAATAATCATGAATAAAATAGGTACCCTTCAAAACACAGAGTGGGTCTCTAATAAGCTTTCAAGCTTCCATAAATCATTAGTACCTTCCTAATTTGACAAGAGCAGTGGGTTTCTTATTGTCTCTAGTTTCCTCATAATATTCAACTTATAATATTGTTAGTTCTTCTTTTTATCTATATAGTTCTTCTTCAAATTCCTTATCTCGACTCATCAGGTCGGTTCGTTAAAAATATATCTCTTGCCTATAGCAATGTTTGTCTTAAAGCTCTTATATCAACGTATGTCATCACTAATCATTATTCATTAAAAAATATCATTTATCACTCAAAAAATATTAATTCAGGTTCATATCATACAAAATTTAACACAAAATCGATTAAAATGTATCTATAGAATCAATAAATATCAATAATAAAAACAACTGGCTAATAAAAATTCAATAGTAGTATACATATTCGAAAAAAATTCAATAAAAATTCAAAAATAGCATATGCAAAAGTTAGATAAAAATATTCAAAATCAGTTCATATCTCAAAATTCGATAGACATTTTTGAAAAAAATTCGATATTCCATAAAATATTCAAAAATAACCGTACTAAAAATCGAAATCGGATAGAGATTTTTCAAATAAATTCAATAAAGATTCAAAATTCAATAAAAATTCAAGAATAGCATATATAATAAACTTTGATAAAAATATTCAATTCAAAAATCACTTCATGTTTCAAAATTCATAGATATTCTTAAAAAAAATCGATACTTCATAAATTATTCAAAAATCAGCAAAGATAAATATTCAATGTTCAATAATAATATAAAACGAGGCAAGCATTTTTAATAAAGATAGACATTCTTACTTACATTTTATTTCCACTTTGTCTTTACACTGTCGCTCACTGGGTTTCCTGTCCATCTTCGCCGTCTCCGTTTCCAATTTGTTGCCGCCATCTCTGCTCCTTTCAGAAGACCTCCTCTAGTCTGCAGGATCAGCCATGTATTAAATAGTGTGATGTTATGCCTTCTGGTCCCAATTAATTAAAACTCAGGTTTTCCGATAGCATTATATTTAATTGGAAGCCGATGATTCATTACATAAGTTGTTTACAATATTAACTTGACCTATCCTATACGTGAATACCTTCCAACTACATCGATAATCATAATAATCTTTCTCGACCGTGTTAATGTTTATATACACATTTAAATAATAACAAAACATGACAATTCAATGTTACTTGTGGTTATTGAATCCAAGAACAGATACTACATGGATTAATGACTTTGAATGAGTTTTAAACATCTTTTTTACAGGGTGATATTATAATACCACAGCCTGGGACGATCGAATAATTCGCGTGACGATCGAATAATTCGCGAAATGAAGATTGGATCTAAAAATTAAAAATTACGTGTTTAATATTTTCCAAAAATCTATCGAATGACACTTAACACAATCCCCCACTCCACCACCCGGAGGCAAGGTGGGGGTAACCTTAAAATCTTAAATGGAAACCTCCATTCGTTATTGCAGATTTGGATTGATTACGTAAAAATAGGCAAATTTTGTTCAAGACGTTTTTTCGAATTGTGGATAGATGGCGCAATAATCTATCTAAAGTGACCATTGCCATTATGATATCCAACCTCCGATAGGAGAGGGAACTTTAAGAAGAAGAAGGAGCAATTATCGGAAAAAACGATTTATCGTGATACCAGAGGTAAATTATAAAAACGGTCTAATATTTCGAGAAATACACTTCCAAATATAAAACCAAAAAATACATATTTAATATTTTTCTAGAACCTTTCGAATAACATTAAACACGACCATGCACTCCACCCCCTGGAGGTGTGGTGGGGGTAACTTTAAAATCAAATAGGAATCCCCATGCTTTATTGTAGATTTGGATTCCTCGTGAAAAAATAAGTAACATTTATTCGAAACATTTTTTAGAATTGTACATGCCGCTAATAAATAGTTTTTTTCCGATTATAGCGCCATCTATCCATAATTCGAAAAAATGTCTCTAATAAAAGTTGCTTATTTTTATGTAATCAATCCAAATCTGTAATAACAAATGGGGTTTCTATTTAAGGTTTTAATGTTACCCCCACCCCACCTCCAAGGGGTGGAGTGGTGGAGTCGTGTTTAGTGTCCTTTGATAGATTTTTGAAAAATATTGAATACGTATTTTTCGGTTTTTCGATTAAATCTTCATTTCGCGAATTATTGGATCGTCCCATGCGACGAGTTCCACCCTGGACACCAGGTACTTCGGAGACCATCGCCGTCATGAAGTTCGTATTCGGTGACCTCCAAAACCACCAAGTATAAAAATTTAACTCATTTCCGTCAATATTTCCTAGGTTATAAATTTTTTATTTTCCATCTCTTCGAGATGCACTTTGAAAGTGCATTTTCTTATGCACAAAAATTTTTGCCGGAGATCAATTTAGTTCACAAAGTTGCCTGACACTCTCTCGAATCGAATGCAAAAAGTTGCATGACGATTCATCTTACTGCACAAAATTCCTACGTTTTTGGCTTTTCAGTGCTTCGTTGCTTCGCCTGTAGATACAAGTAAAATATGGTATGGCCTTAAAAAGAACAGGAAGGTTATAAAGCGAAAAACGCCAAGACACTAACTACGTATGAAATAAAGCCATTTACCGCAGAAGTCCCGGATCAAAATATTTACTAACAAAAGTGGCTTGCATTCTTGGAATCCGGTCGTACAGAAAACACAATTTACACAAATTGGAACAAAATGACTTGAATATGAGGTTGGCTCAACACTTTTAGTGACGATAGGAGATACAAAAATGTGAAAACACAAAAATTTACAAACACATGGATATTTTACGAAATTTGTAAAAAATGTATATATATTTAAAAAAAAGTATACAACGCTAATGTTATTCACGAATTATCAGATTCAGCACGTTCGTAAAATATGTCGCTTCAATATTATTATAACAATAATATTAATTTTGCTTCTATTTCTTTTATTTTGTTTATTGATATAAACAGTCAAATTTTGTTCATTAGTCCATTTCATTTTATAACAAATGAAATATTGGACAGCGTTCGGTCGTTAATAATTTTATTATTTAAAAACTTCTTTTGTATGTTATGCATTTGTCTGCCAATCAACAGACTATAATTTCATATCATAAATATTGAAAACATATATTCTTGTCAGAATTTTACGTTATTCCGAGGATAGGTATTTTTACAGGGTTAATATTATTATTCAAATGGTTTCTACATTAGAGATTTGTCTGTCAACCACGTAAAAATCAGTAATCCTTAATTTAAATATTAAAAAATTGACATTGCCAGATTAATCCATTCGCCCATATAGCCCAATTTTTATTTTATTTTCTCATATTATCTGCAACTATTTTATTCAATGCGAATTTATCTGTCAATTAATTTGTATGTAAATATGGAAATAGAGCACACAACATTCCAAAATATACCAATTCGACGAAGAATGCGACAAACTTGCGTCAGGATCACTGTTATTATTTTATTATTCATTATCATAAATATTCATCATATTATTATATTATTTAAATTTATTATTATATTTATAAACCAATCAAACTTTATATCTATGCTATTGGCAGACACTTTAATTTTAAAAAAATTACTACTTGGCTACAGTTTGGAAAAAGAATATCCTGCATCCTGCAGAGCTTTTTAACTCAGAATACCCATAAAAGTAACATTTTGCTATCGATAAGCCACTATCAGCCGAAATGCTGCATATCAGATGAAAGGAAAAAACATGGATGTTTAGGACACATCCTGATCAAGTTGGAAAATGTGAGGTAAACATGGATATTTAGGACACATCCTGATCAAGTTGGAAAATGTGAGGTAAAATTCGATTAAACATTGAAGTTCCTTGCAAACTAAATGAGAAAAACAGAATTATAGCGGAAATTATAAAGTCAAAACTTAAAATTAATCGCACTAAAAAGAAAATAAGAAATGGAAAAATCGATTCAATAAATAAATGAAAATATCTATTCACATTTTATCGTCAGGAGAGGCCGAAAAATAAAATAGTTATTTATGAATAATATCAAATTAGATTGAAATAATCAAATGAAATTGGCAAGTGAAATGCAATAAAAAAATATGTAAAAAAAATTTAAGAAACGCTTTTCTTTAGTTACGAGTGACTAAAATTAAAAATATTATACAAAGATCAATTAAAAAGCAAAAATAAAAAAAAATTAAAAAATCTAACACATTCGTTAAAGAAAAGCGTGGCGCGTCGTCATCGAATAAACGGTTTTCGTCCCACGCTTTTCTTTAACGAATGTGTCATATTTTTTTAAATATTTTTATTTTTTGCTTTTTAGTTGATTTTTGTATAATATTTTTAATTTTAGTCACTCGTAACTAAAGAAAAGCGTTTCTTACAAAAAAAATTTTTCATGTTTTTTTATTTTTTACTTTTTAGTCTTACACTTTTCAAACATTAAAATAGATCGTCATGTTTATTAAAATATGTATAAAACATATGATGTACTAACATGAAAAGTAGTCGGAATCGATAAAAAATTTGAAACTTTATTGTTTATTTATGAAGCATAACGTAAACAATTAACTTAAAAAGTGAAATTATGTATAGTTCATATAATTAGCTACAATCTGTAAAAGTTTCAAAGAATTTAAGCATTTTCCCTTTGGTCGAAATTTTATTTCGTATCGTATTGGAATTTGACAAGAATACACGCCGATTTTTATATAAACAAATATATGAGCGTTCAAAATTTGAAAGTTTTTTGTTTATTTATGAAGCATAACGTAAACAATTAACGTAAAAAGTGAAATTATGTATAGTTCATATTATCATTAGCTACAATCCGTGTACAATTATCCGCTACAATCAATTGCGTGTGGCTGGCATCCACACCATGTAAAACTTTAGAGCCTAAAAACCCTAACGGGCGACCATGGCCCTCCATGGGCCGCCAGCGGTCACCGATGATGATGATGATCATGAACGTAAACAATTAACGTAAAAAGTGAAATTATGTATAGTTCATATTATCATTAGCTATACAATCCGTAAAAGTTTCAAGTTTTTACATTGTAAAAAAAGAGAATTTATGCATTTTCCAGTAAAATCGTTTTTTTTATTTAAACAATTAATAAACATAAAAAAAATTTTATTGGCTATTCATGTATTGTTCCCGCGAATGCATATGTCTGCAAATTTTCATTCATTTGCATTGAAGAAAAGGCAGTCAAATTAACGTCTAAAAATTTGACGCAAATTATTGAACTAAAGAAAAGCGTTTAAAAATTTACTAAAACCAATTAAAACTACAAAAAAACGCAAGAAAAATAGGGGGTAAAACGTGTATTGGAATAGACTATAGACCAACTGTAGGAAAACAGAATAGAACAGGGAAAGACAAGTAGACAAGCCCAAGACGAAAAACAGAAAGCTAAATCTAAGAGTAGCAGACAATGGAAATGTAATAACCTTGTTTCCGATTTTTATATTTACTCTCATTTCCGCTGTATATGTTCTTGATTGCTAGTGTTAGGTTAGGTGGTATCGGTATTTTTGTCATTGTTTTGTGCAGTTTTTTCCTTAGCAGAGTGTCGTGTACCTTCCTAAGCTCTAAAAACGCCATGTGCACATCTATGTTCTTAGTTATTTGCGTCTTTATTGTGTGTTGAATTGTGTGGGTATGATCTAGACATGATTTCCCTGCCGTGAGTCGTGTTGCTCTTCATCGATTTAACCTTCTATACTTTCCTCTATTTTGTTCCTGAGGATCCTGTATTCCCATTGTAGGGATGACGCTTGTTCCCCTGTAGTTTTTGCATTCTATTCTGTGAAATATATACAAATTATAAATAATACTACCTAGGTCCATCGTATCTAATGGCCATACCACAAAGATTAATTAAACTGGAAATAATCAGCACAATACTACTAAAAAAAGAAGAACTATCTCTATAAAAAAACGTAAAATATAAAATGCTACAAGGAAAAGCATAAAGCTGAAGTGGAAATTACCTGGTCATAACATAACATGAGACAAACGTAAAGATAAAAAAATTTGATTACAAATTGGATGTTCAATATTATTGCAATAATTAAAAAATGTTATGAGCAAAAAAATAGGAGATCAAATGGATTGATGACTTAACAAATCACGCTCGCTCGATCAGATGCATAGGTATTGTTCGAGATAAAGAAAAGTATGCAGACAAAATGATACAAATGATGCTTAACGTTGGATATTTTAACTTTAATATACAATGAGGACGTAAAGGTTTTCATAAATTCATTTTTTCACGGACTGGCGATTTTGGAAATAAATCCCAAAAACAGGTCGATTTTTTCTATAAGATTATGATTGCTTAGCATTATATATTATACTAGTGACGTCATCTATCTGGGCGTGATCGAAAATTTTTTAAACGAGTTGTGTGCTAGCTCATTTGAAATGTTATTCAATTATCTATACTATACAGTATACAGTAACTTAAACATTAACTTAATAATTTTTAGGGAATTCTAAAAAAAATTTATTTTAACTAAATTAGTTGACACAGCAAGAAGAATGTATGTAATTTATTTAAGTCAAAATACAGAATACAGCCAAAAAACAGAAAAAAATTTTATTCCACAAATAAACATTGATTTTCGCTTAAATTAAAAATTCAAACTGACAAGAGCCAGGTGGTTGACAGCTTTAACATTGAATTTAAGCAAAAAGTAATATTTAAATGCCAAATAAACATTTTTCCTGTATTCTGAAAGCAGGAAAATGTATTTTGAATAAAATAAATTTTGATCATTATTTTTCCTTGATTAACTGAATTCATAATATTTTTCTTGTCACCTTGAATTAATAATTATATTAACGTTTACATTACTAAATAGAATGTTGAATAAACTTTCAAATAAACTAGCACACGACCCCTATTCTCTTTAAAAAAAATCGAAATGAATATATGCCAACATTTACCTCCTCACTGTATACAGTGATGAGCGAGCTAATAACCGGCAGAATAATGCAAAAGATGGAAAATATATTAAGTTGTGAAATAAAAAGAAACGAAACTAGTGGAGATGCGAGATTTAGCGATAAAAACCTATACATTGACATTCTACTTATTGTTTCCCACCTTTAGACGTATCGGACGAGTTTGGCAACTGCCACTGTCTCAGTGACAGTTCAAAATTGACATATTTCTCTGATACGTCCAAAGGTGGAAAAAAATAAATAGAATGCAAGTGTATAGGTTTTTATCGCTAAGTCTCCGACCTCCACTAGTTTCGTTTCTTTTTATCTCACAACTTAATATGTTTTCCATCTTTTGCGTTAATTTGCCAGTTATTAGCGCTCTCATCACTGTTTATGTAAAATACACTCGAATATCTATACATTAACCGTACTTAACAGTACAATACAAAAAACAGTAAATTTTTGGCATCTTCACTTTTTTCATATATCGGTAAAAAGTAAAGAATTTGAAACAAATTTGAAAATAAGAAACTTATGTCATATAAAAACATTCCCCGTGGTGTTTTTGTAATGTTTCTATTCTTATTTGTTGAATACAAAATTATAGACATAATCAAAGTTTCCGTTTTTTTATAAATGCTAATAACTTTTATAAAAATGAACCTTGAACCTTCAGATTACACAAATTGTTGGGCCTTGTGGTGCTTAAAATATGATAAAAATTTCAAAATTATCGGTCAAAAAGTTTAAAAGCTATTCTATTCAAAACATACAGTAATTCTGCGGGCAGCTTATGAAATAAGGTTTTTTTCTATATAGCAAATACATATCGAAATTTGCATATTTAACTAAGTACAGTGCACGAGGGAAAGTTTCCATGAAAGAGGTAATAGGACCTAATATGTCCTATTACCCCTTTCAGCATATTGTACTTCCAAGCACAAAGAAAGAATTAACAATCACAGTAATGACCTTTTTATTGCACTTAGTGTTCACGTAAAAGCTCGGCTACATAAACTTAAAAAAATAGCAATACTGAAGAAACGTTAATTATGACAAAAATACTTTTCCTTTTGAGTCAAAACCCTCAATCTGCTAGGAAACTGAAGAGCTAGAAGAGTATAATTCGACATTGCCCTTTCCCCCTATATTCATTAATTTTAACGTGTTAAAGTGCATCTAAGGGTAGGAAAACTTCCAAATCACTTACCAATTATATAACTGCGTCTAATGTACTGGCATAATTAAAGTCTGAAAGTTTCATTTCAACACTTCCACAATAATTCACAAAACAATTTACCCGATAAACTAGTACACATGATCGCACTCACCGATCAAACTCATTTAATGCACCGTATCCGAGATTCCTACTTGTCGAGTTTCTGGCCAGAGAACAAAGACAAAAAGTGCCGTACAAAAACCTGAACAAAAAATATTACCCAAGTACAAAACAGAAATTACAACGTATTGTATGCTTAAAACTGACAAAATTGGTAAGTAAATTCCAATGGCCTTAGTTGTCGAGGCATTTTAGCTAAATAAAAAAGAAGTAAATAAATAAAAATTTCTTTATTATTTTGTACTCCGATTTTCAAGATTCTTGCACCAGTTTGTAGGTACATGTATCGGTATCGTTTGTAATTATTCCGGTAACACAAAAATTTTGCTTGCATGGCATTATACAGGCGTGAATTAAAACGTTGTATTTTCTCCTAATTTTAAAAAGTTCTGTGGAAAAATTGGAGGGCTGATTGTGTTTCATACTCCTTTTGTGTTATCTTGGAGATATCCCTAAGATTTTTCTGTTTGAATTATCCTAATATCTTTTTTCTTATAAAAGCTGTAAATAAAAACATTGCTTTAAAGATTTATTTAATTAAAAATATCAAACGCACTAAAATTAATAACACAAAATAAAATTAACAACAAAACAATTCATAGCGGGTATGTCCACCTCTCGCAGTAACGACTGCTTCCAAGCTGTTTGGTATCGAATAAAGATGTCTTATCCTTGCCTGGGAATAGCCCGATATTCTTCTACCAAGGCCATAACTGTACCAAATTTTGTGGAGGCCTAAGATGACGGCAAATAGCTATTTTTAATTCATCCCATAAATGCTCAATAGGATTGATATCTGGGCTGCATGCGTGCCAATCTAATCTGATCAATCCAGACTCTATTTAAGATACATGTTTATGAGAGAATCAGTGGTTTTATTTACAAAAAATTGTACAGCTCTTACAAAAAAAGAGATATTGGGATAATTCGAAAAACAAAATTTTAATAATGCCCCCGGGATAATATGACAGGACTATGAAACCAGATCAGCTCTCCAATTTTTCCACAAATTTTTTTAAAGTTAGGAGAAAATACAACGCTTCCATTTACCCCCGTATAATGCAATGTAAGCAAAATTTTTTTTGTTACTAAAATAATATAAAACGATATCAATACATGTTCCTACAAACTGATGCAAGAATCTTGAAAATCGGAGTACAAATAAAAAATTTATAAATTGTCAAACTAACTCAAAAATTTTGGGTGGCGGAATTTTGGGCCGGTGAGTGTACAATATAGTAATGGTCGTTTTCCGAGTTCCAATCGTCACTGCATCCAGTTGTTCCACAGATCCTCTTCTATGCTTCTTTCTCTCAGCTCTTTGTGTATTCCTTCGCTCCAACTTCTTCTCGTTCTACCTCATTTTCTCTTTCCTTATGGAAGTCTGCCATTTTAGTATTTCCTTTGGTACTCGTTATTCATCCATTCTTTGTATATGTCGGAACCAGATAAGTTGTTTTTTTTTGTAACCAGAAAGTTGTTTTTTTGATAAATCATCCGTGATTGTTTATTTGGTTTCCAGTATTTCTCTAGTGTGTTCGTTGGGAATTTTATCTTCTAGATCTTCCTGCTAATGTTCTCTAAAAATCCATTGCTCCGATCCGTTGCTCTCGACGTTGCCAGCGTACTTTCTTTCAATGGTCATACCTCACAGTTTTATACTTTTCATAAGTCTCATAAATATTATATCGTTTTTTAAGTATTTTTGCTGATGAACTGGTCCCAAAAATATACTGTTTAACATTGGGATGACTTTTCTACCTGACGTATTTCTTTCTCTTATGGCTTTGCTTTATCATAATTTTCCATCGTGCGAAATATTGATGCCTAGACGTTTGTATGCGTAGCAGAACTTTATCGTGATCATTTTTGTTTTTCTCCAATGCACAAGTATTTGGTTTTCAAATATTGAAATGGTTGTTGATTGTGAGCACATAATATTATTTATGTAGGGTAGGTAATAAGTCTACTACTCACAGTCTTGTTAGATTTTATTTATGTAGAATGTAGAAGTAAAAATAAAAATTTTGGGCGGCCGGTTTCGATGTTTAACATTTACACCATCATCAGGCCCTTAAGAAGTTATATATCAGTATATAGTATAACCAAATTAGCCCCCTCCCTTCAGAAATTATTTTTTATTGCAGAATTTCTTTTTAGTTATCTATTTGGTGTCACAAAATTTCAAAAATTCTTTGATACAAAATAATGTCTGAAGGGAGGGGGCTAATTTGGTAATGTTAATTTTGGTGTAAATGTTAAACATAGAAACCGGTCTCCCAAAAATTTTTATTTTTACTTCTACATTCTAAATAAATAAAATCTAACCAGACTTTGAGTAGTAGACTTATTACCTACCCTCCATAAATAATATTTGGTTTTCGTTTTATTCACTTCTAGATCCCATATAGAGTGTGACAAAGTCCAATAATGGAATAATTCCATTATTTCATTTCATTATTATTCTTATTTTTAAATTACGAGTTTTTGGCATACATATTATACTAGTGACGTCATCCATCTAGGCATGATGACGTAATCGATGATTATTTTAAATGAAAATAGGTGTCGTGTATTAGCTTATCTGAAAAATTATTCAATTCTCTATTCATTAATTTAAACAATAACGTAATGGCATCCTAAGAAACCTTTTTTAAAAATTTTGTGCATGTAAATTTGTGAGTGATGTCCCAGTTTTAAAATTAAATGTTTTTACACCTTTACAAACATTAAACACAAAATAAAAACAACTGCATTAAAAAAGTTCGACACAAAAAACAACTGTAGCTACAAAAAGGTCCATCATCAACAATACAAGATTTAAAATTAAACTAGTCTGCCTTTTGATGGGGCTGGTGACTTCCGAGAATATCTTTGGCTGTAGAACAGCTCCAAATACTGATATCTAGTAGTTTGTATATGTGAAGACTCTACGTACTGGGCCTGAAGATGAAGCATAAAATGTAAGCTTCGAAACCGGTTGCCCCATGACTGTATAACAACTAATAAATAACATACAAAC
The DNA here is from genome assembly GCF_917563875.1 of Diabrotica virgifera virgifera. Classification (NCBI taxonomy): domain Eukaryota; kingdom Metazoa; phylum Arthropoda; class Insecta; order Coleoptera; family Chrysomelidae; genus Diabrotica; species Diabrotica virgifera. Next base: position 202,490,176 of record NC_065444.1, on the reverse strand, counting down.
TATAAGATTGCGAGTATTGACCCATTTCCTTATCCAGTAGAATAACGTAATTATTCTTATTTTTAAATTACGAGTTTTTGGCATACATATCATACTGGTGACGTCATCCATCTAGGCGTGATGACCTAATCGATGATTTTTTTAAATGAAAATAGGTGTCGTGTGCCAGCTTATTTGAAAATTTGTTCAATTCTCTATTCTATAATTTAAACAATAACGTAATCATTTCTACAGGGTGTCCAAAAAAATGTTTTATCGCCAATTCTATATCTCAAACCAAATTCGACTTAACCGATCTCGTAGATGAAAAATCTAATTTTTCGATCAAATTTGATAACTGTAAATAAAGTTTATGTTATAATAATGGTCGCAGTCTCAGCTTGTTAAAAATATTTTCGTAGTTCCTGATATTACCCCTGTTTCTTTTCTGTCCAGCCACCCTGTATGTATCTTATTTACTAGTCAAAATCTAAGCAAAAATCTTAAAAGCATACGGTAGCGATCAATAGGTAGCACCAAACGCGGTTCAAGATTGCGGCTGTAATTTTGCATATTTTTTCGAGACATTTAGCACATATGTTCGAAATATAATAAAGAATGGCGGTACAGAGCCCAATTTCAGAAATATGTTAGTATGTGAAAATTACTCTCTAACTAAATAAAATATTATAAAAAGGAGCCTGTCCGGTCTTTAATAAAGACAAAAAAAATACACTTTCTTTAAATAAACTTTTTTATCCCATGGCTAGATTTTGTGTCACATTTTACTAAATCGATCTACCAAAAATCGATTTTCTATAACAAGAAATCGAACGTGACTGACTCAGCAACATTTCGGGCCAATGAGTATAAAAATTGTTGTTATTGATACCATAAAAATGTCACTGTCAGTGTCGAATTACCGACTCAGAAAGTTCGCAGAACTTTTTGAAAAACAAAAATATTGATGACGCGCTACTGTTTACTCTTAAGAGCTATTTATGCAAATGAACGCATCAAGTGGCAAAAATAATTTACTTTAATACTTCATATCTGCATATATAACATGAAGATTTTACTTCACATGATTATAGTTCTCACAAATAAAATATGAGTACACACACTGTGAGGCATAAGTTAGGGATATAGAAAGTTATGCTTATTTTTAAAGTTAATTTTTTCGTGAAGAGAATAGCGGATTCTACTAATTTTTTTTTATTTTTGGGAATATTTCTTTAGTATTTACGCAGTTTTGCAAAGGTTTACTCAATTTCTTTTTTTTTTTTCTTACACGGGATGGAAGAAATGGAATTTTTTTCTTATATTAAGTTTGAGACACCCTGCACGCAGGACAAATACATGGTGGTACAAATAATGTGAGTATAAATCTGAACGGTATTGTAGTCAGAGCTGGGCAATACCCGGGTACAAGTACCCGAATTTTGTACTCTAAATATATTTTGGGTACTCAGTACCCAGTACCCGAGTATATTTTCAATAAATTACTCGGTACTCGTACCCGTAGCATATATGCTAAAATACCCTGTACCCGCGTTTATTATACGAGTATATTTTCCGAGTACTTTTTTCATGTCTAAACTTGTCGCTGCATGTGGGAGAGAAAATTAATAGCAACACGCGAATAGTGATGGGCGAAATGATTGATTTGTATGTTTCGAATCATTTGAATCAACTCACTATAATGTTTCGAAACATTGAAACAATTGACTCATGTCATTCTACCGGATTCTTTAACTTAACTATAAGATAACTATCTAGATGGCAAGAAAAGTTGTTCGAGTTCGTTAAATGAGTTTAATATTCGCTCCGTGCATGGCTATCGCGACACGTCAAATCAACGTCAAATTAAAAAGGGGGTGTTTGGAAGATCTCTACAGAAAATATCAATTTTAAGGGTTTTTCTTCACTTTTTCGTTATAGTTTAGTTGTCGGTGTTAACATTAACTAAGTATACATCGAAAGCAATTAGGCAGTGTGAGTTATTAATACCAGATTTTAACATTAGCTGGGTCTATTTACTTACATCGAAATGAAACAAGAGATCTCTTTCAGAAAGTAAAGTTACTGGCTCGGGAATTCAAACCCAGAAATTACGCTATAGAGGATGAGACAGGTAATATGGTAAGCGATATGGATGCGGTTCTGGAGACTTGGAATAAATACTGCACAGAACTCTATATAATCATATAACAGCACTGCAAGTCTCAACAACAAACCTAGAACCAGATATTCTAAGGTCTGAAATCGATGAAGCGATAAAACACCTTAAAAGAAATAAATCACCTGGTTGCAATGACATCACGGCAGAACTTTTACAGAATATGGGTGAACATGGTCTCCAATTAATGTGGAGACTGTGAAATCATGTATGGAGAATCGGCAAATGGCCCAGTGATTGGTGTACTACACTATTTACTCCCATTCATAAGAAAGGCGTAACCACAAAATGTAGTAACTACCGAACCATCTCACTAATTTCACACCCAAGTAAAATTCTGCTGATAATCATCAAGTGTCGCATGCAGACATACCTGGATAGACAAATACCACAAGAACAGACAGGCTTCGTAAAGGGTAAAGGCACAAGGGAGCAAATTCTTAATATGCGACAACTCATTGAGAAAGCACGAGAATTCAAAATTCCGATGATCATCTGTTTTCTGGATTATCAGAAGGCATTTGATTGTGTAGACTGGACAGTTTTGTGGAAAGGTCTACACTGATGGGGGTTCCTGATCATCTCTCAGCTCTGGTGAAAAGCCTATATGAGAACAGTGAAACCAGAATAAGAATTGAAAACCGTAAGTCCGATCCTTTTAAAATAGGTAGAGGAGTCCGACAAGGATGTATTCTATCTCCAAGTCCTTTTATCGCAGGAAAGAAGATCTCAAATCTCAGATATGCAGATGATATAACATTAATAACTGCATCCAAAGAAGAAATGTCCAGCCTGCTGCAGCTAGTGGAAGCCGAAAGCAATGGATGTGGTCTTAAGATCAATAAACACAAAACAAAAATTATGATAGTAGATTATTCAAATTCACTTCAGACAACAGGAGCCTTAGATCAGTTTGAAGTGGTTAACGAGTTCAATTATCTAGGATCCTACATCAGTAATACAGGATCTTGTGAAACAGAAATACGTAGGAGAATAGGCATGGCCAAAAACGCTATGAATCGATTATCGAAAATCTGGAAAGTTCGCTCCTTGTCGAAGAACACCAAAATAAGATTAGTACGTGCCTTAATTTTTCCCATATTTATTTACGGATCCGAAACATGGACAATGAAATCGGACGACAGAAAAGGATTGACGCCTTTGAAATGTGGTGCTTTAGAAGAATGCTTCGGATCTCATGGACGAAACACAGAACAAATCACTCAATCCTTCAAGAGCTTAATATTCAGACTCGACTTTCCTCTATTTGCCTCTCCACCGTCTTAAAATTTTTCGGCCATATTGCAAGAAGAAATGATGATAATCTTAAGAGACTTATAATTTCGGGAAACGTTGAAGGGCGCAGAAGTAGAGGTCGCTCACCTACTCGATGGACGGATCAAGTACAGAAAGCCAGTGGAAAAACATTCTCTGAATCCATGAGGGAAGCTCAGGACAGAAGCCGATGGAAAGAGATAGTTGCTCGTATTATAGGGAATCACGACACTCAGCAATGAGGAAACGACTGAGGAGGAGGAGGGTCTATTGAACTATTAATTTTGTGGTGTGTGTGCAACACAAAATGGAAATAGATGACGATAGGAATATACCACCAGATCGGGGAAGGAAAAAAGGTCAGTATGAAAATATAAATATAAATAATAAAAATCAAAACGGCAATAATAAGGTAAGCGAAATATCTATTAAAAAAATATTATTCAATCATATTTCGCCAAAATTGACATATTTCGCCGCTACGGGCGCTGGCATAGTTTCGTGTATCCCCACCATGGTCACCCACGGAGCGAAAGTCTTTCTATGATTATAATACATGCTTGCCTTCTTCTGCGCCTGAGGAATGCCTATTCTTTTATGTTACAATAATTAATAGCCCTCGAAGAAATGCTCTAACTCAGCGATTCTCAACCTGTGGGGCGCGCCTTCCTAGGGGGGCGCGCTTTTAGTAATGGGGGGCGTGAGCATATAAAAAAATACACCAACATCAATAACTAATTTACTAAAATCAAAGCAAAAAAAATTCTGACAAAATAAAAAATAAAATACACATGAACACTGAATAGGAGTTATAATCATAAAGAGCACTCAATACTAAAAAGTAAGATTTTACTGTTTTTTGTCAAAATTATTGAACGAGGGGGGGGGGGGCGCGCGGTGAAAATAATTATGGAAGATTGGGTCACAAAGGGTAAAAGGTTGAGAAACGCTGCTCTAACTGATGAAAATTTTTGAAAAATTAGTTATCTTAAAAGCCAATAAAATTAATCATTGAGTGTGGGTGGTGTTCTATTGATTATTAATCGATGATTAATTTTTAATATTTTTTTATTTTAGTTGGAATTGCACGTTATTTTATGTTGTCATGACTCTTAAATATGTTTAGAGATGCAGAGATAATTATTACCTTCTTACCTTTTTTCGAGTTCTATATTCGAATGTACCTATTCGAAATAAGTACCCGAGTAATTTGAGTAATTGTACTTTTAGTCTGGGCTGATTATCGGGGAATAGGCCATTTTTGGGAAAAGTTATTTACCAGCCATTTTATTACTGGAATCGAATTATAAGATCCTATATATTAATAATATAGGTATGCAAAGTCCTCAGATAGTGTGCTACTTTTTTATAAACAAAATGGCGCCCGAAAATTGTGTGTGTTTTTTTTTAATTATTGCTCTAGGACTCCGAAGATTTTAACTTTACAACAAAAACACTCAAATAAAAATTCACCGTGATTAAATTCTGCATAGAGACGTGTTTTTTCCGATCTGCTCCGACGAAAATTTTCCTCGGAAAATGCGGGTTTTCCCAACAAAATCTTTAATATTCAAATAAAGTTTTAGATAAGTGATTATTTACCAATAATTAAATAATTTGGTGACTTAAAAGCCTTCTTGGTTTAGATTATAGCTCCAGAAGGTGGTGAAAATTAAACGAATATTTTAGCAACAATTCAATTGTTAATTAATAATTTACGGTCGCAATAATAACCAAAATAATTATGATCCACTGATCACACTTTGAAATCTTATAAAGATAAGATGCCTATTTAACATTTTGTCGACAAAATATAAATTTTTTATTTTTTTGCATAATCTTTAAATATTTAAAAAAAAGTAGTTATAAACAAATTAACGTTTCTCAGAAAGTTTATATTATATTATAATTTTAAAAAATAGCTAAAATGCGCATTTCAAATATCTTGAAAATGAATGTTTTAAAACTTTTTTGCAACCATTTGCAAAAAAGTTATGAAATAGCAAAATAAACATACTATTACTACGGTGTTAATAATTTTTTTTTAATTCTTTCAAAGCGTAGAAGTGAGTTTAAAGTTCAAGCTAATTATTTTTAAAACAATATCGATTATCAACTTAATGGTTATATTTTAATTAAAGATTATACATATATTTTTTTTGTAATTTACACGCGCGAAAGTAGAATAATACAGTACCGTAGCTACCCGCCCACATACACAACTCGCGCGAGTTTAAGCGTGTCAGTCGCTTCGAGTGAACATTTTATCTCCGGCTCTGTATCAAGCCTACTTTCGCGCTAAAAATTACAAAAAGAAAGTATTTTTAATCTTTGATTAAAATATAACCATTACACTAATTTTTGACATCCTTTGTGAGTAATTAGATTGTACCATACACTCACTTTTAAGCTTTGAAACAATTAAAACAAATTATAAACAATGGAGATATCGTATATTTATTTTGCTGTTTCCTAACTTTTTTGCAAATGGTTGGAAAAATTTTTTAAAGCATTCGTTTTCAAGACCTATGAAATACCCATTTTAAGTATTTTTTAAAATTAGAATATAATAAACAATTTCTAAGAAATGTTAATTTGTTTATAACAATTTTTTTAACATTTAAAGATATGCAAAAAAAAGAAAAAGTTATATTTTGTCGACAAAATATTAAATAGGCATCACACCCTTATAATCTTTCTAAGTTTGATCAATGTCTCATGATTATTTTGGTTGTTATTGCGACTCTAAATTGTTAATTAACAATTGAATTGTTGCTAAAATATTCGTTTCATTTTAACCGGCTTCTGAATTTATAATCTATACCAAGAAAGCTTTTATTTCACCAAGCTATATAATTATTGATAAATAATTACTGGCCCAAAAAATTTATTTGAAAATTCGAGATTTTGTTGGAAAAACCCACATTTTCGTAGGAAAATTTTCGTCGGAGAAAATCGGGAAAAACATGCCTCTATGTAGAATTAAATTGGGGTGAATTTTTATTTGAGCATTTTTGGTGTAAAGTTAAAATCTTCGGAGTTATAGAGCAATAATTGAAAAAAATACGATTTGTCGGCGCCATTTTGTTTATAAAAAAAGTAGCACACTATCTGTGGACTTTGCATACCTATATTAATAATATATAAGATCTTATAATCCGATTAAAGCAATAAAATTGCTGGTAAATAACCTTTCTTTGTACTTTACTAATTAGACCAACGTATTATAACTATTTTTTTTTTCAAAATTTAAAGATTATGCAAAAAAAAGAAAAATTTATATTTTGTCGATAAAATATTAAACAAGCATCTCATCTTTATAATCTTTATAAGTTTGATCAATGTATCATGATTATTTTGGTTATTATTGCGATCGTAAATTGTTAATTAACAATTGAATTGTTGCTAAAATATTCGTTTAATTTTCACCGGCTTCTGGAATTATAAATCTATACCAAGAAATCTTTGATGTCATTAAGTTATTTAATTATTGATTAATAATTACTTACCTAAAACTTTATTTGAAAATTATAGTTTTTGTTAAGAAAACCCGCATTTTCCGAGGACAATTTTCGTCGGAGCAAATCATGAAAAACATATCTCTATGCAGAATTTAATTGCGGTGAATTTTAACTGAAACAAAACTATATTAACAATAAAAGATAACAGTTAACAAAACTTTAACAGCAGAGAGGCACATAAAAGTTATTTGTCGACCAGGTAAGCGGATGCACAGCGCAATATAAAAGAAATGAAATTGTTTAATGGAAGCTGTGTGAAGTTTAGGGATGGTATTACGTTGACAGTAAGTAAGAATTTGGTGTTTAGGTAAAGGCTCTTTAAATAGCGAGAGGTACATTACACAGATTTGTTTTCTTTGAACACTCTGTTGCATTCGCACTATTCGTGTGTCGTATTTTTATCAAATATTATATAATATTCTAGATATAACGGTACCAAAATTTAATATAAAACCAAAAAACTGCGAAATATTTCCGCCTTGGTTTAATAGTGATATTATAAGTGATTTAAAAGTAAAAGAGTTTTATAGGCGCAGAAGGAATCAATCAGAAGATTTTCAGATAAAATACAGTAAAAAAAGAAAGGAAATTAAATTAAAAATTAAAAATGCATATAACGCTTATCTTGGAGGTATACAGGGTAATATAAAACGAAGCCCGAGACTTTTTTGGAATTTTGTAAAAAATAATAGGCAAACCAGCAATTCCGATGGTACTTTTCAGGTTAAGAATAGGGACGTATCCGAACCTAAAATTATAACAGGCGAGTTCGCTGATTACTTTTCTTCGGTCTATGATAATGATTCCTCGTATAATAAAGATGTAATTACCGAAAAAATGCCTGAATTACCCCTACAATTTTTTAGTAATATTCATTTTGAGACGATTAGCACTACTGATTTAGAAAAAGCGTTTTATAAATTGAAACCGAAAAGGTCTTCTGGCCCTGACAATATTTCTTGTTATATTTTTAAAGGATGCAGGGATTGTTTGATGTACCCATTGATGGTAATATTTAATAAATCATTAAGCTCCGGTGTTTATCCAAACGAATTTAAACAAACCAAGATTGCGCCAATATTTAAAAATGGTGATAAAAAATATGTCAAGAATTATAGACCAATTGCGGTCCTAAATTGTATAGCGAAAATTTTTGAATTCATTTTACATGATAACTTGTACAACAGTTTTAAACATTTGATCTCAGCTGAACAACACGGCTTCTGTAAAAGAAGATCAGTTGAAACAAATCTCTTGACATTCGTTAATAAAGTAAGGGAGAATATAGACAATAAAATACAAGTAGATTGTATATATACAGACTTTGCAAAAGCTTTTGATAAAGTAAGTCACGACAGTTTGTTATGTAAACTAAAGTACTATGGAATTAGCGAACATTTCTTAAATTTTTTTATCTCGTATCTAAGATTACGAACTCAGGTAGTATCATCATATAAAAGTGAATTGTCACACATATTTTTAAGTGGATCATGAGTTTCTCAGGGATCTAATTTGGGACCACTCTTTTTTTCAATATTTATAAACGATTTACCTTCACAAGTAACATCCGATTGCTTGTTACACGCAGACGACTTCAAACTATTTCGTAAAATTGAAAACATAAATGATTACTTAGAGCTTCAAAATGATATAGATAATATTTGTGAGTGGTCCTTACGGAATAAGTTGTTATTTAACTTATCAAAATGTAAAGTATTAACATTTAACACAAATAAAAACCCTTATCATTATATATATTTTATGCAAAATTCACAGTTAGAAAGAGTGACTTCTGTATGTGACCTCGGCTTTTGTTTTCAAAATGATTTGAAATTTAATCAGCACATAAATAATATTGCAAAAAATCGCACCAGTTACTAGGTTTTTTAATAAGGACAACATATGCATTTACAAACACTGAAATAATACAATATTTATATTTTTCTCTAGTGCGTAGTAAACTTGAATTTGCTAATGTAATATGGAATCCTACACAGCTAAATTTAAACCGTTATATAGAAGTAGTCCAAAACAAATTTTTAAAATATTTGTACTTTAAAAAACATAGAACCAATCCCGAATATGCTTCATATGATCCTATCAGAAAAAAATTTGGTATAATAAAACTTGAGTATAGAAGAAGAGTTTTTGCCATTACGTTTCTTTTTAAAATATTGAATTATTTAATCGACAGCTCCTATCTTATGTCTCAAATAAACCTTTATGTAAAACCACGTAGTATACGCCCTCGTCAACAGACTTTTTTGGTAAATGATGATAGACCGATAACTCGACTATGTCATATACACAATGACTTCTTTTTTTCTGTAAATATATTTGACACAAATCTACCAAAATTTAAGCGTGAAATCAAAGGGATATACACTAATGATTAAATGTTGTCACATTAGTACCTCACTCTTACATTACATCTAGTCACATTAGTATTATCACATACTTATGTTGAATATTTTATTTTGTTTGTGTTAACATCTATATACAGGGCGCGCCAAACCTCTGGTCTTCTTTGATTACGGCTAAACTATGAGATATACAAAAAAATGTTTATAACAAAACTAATGTGTATCAAAGAGGTCTATAATTTAAAATTATTTTCAATTATACAGGGTGAGTCAGAACGACGGTATGAACCAAAGTTGAATTTTTTTTAATGGAACACCCTCTATATTAAATCATTTTTGAATATATTATTTAAAAATATGAGAAATTTTTATAAGGTCTTATAGGCCTAAAGTTAATAATTTTCGAAATATTTACATTTTTATTGAGAAAAATGGTAATATTTATAGGGTTGTGGATTATGTTTCCAAGGAAATAAAAATTTAGTTGATAGGTCAAAGTTTTTAAAATATAGTGTTATTTTTAAATAATTTAATATTTTTTACTTTTAGCCATAAAATATACAGTGTGATCACTATTTGCAAATACAAAATTTTCTCATTTTTTTTAAATGGGACACCCTGTATATTAGTTTTGAGTTTTGTAGTAAATATTACAACCTTTCTTTTGGTATAAGGTTGTATGTACCTAGCATGTTTCGTTTTGTAGATATTTTAAAAAAACTATAGATTTTACGTTTTGCGGATTTTTTATTTAAAATTTTTTTTTGCAAAATAATAATTATAATCTGGTTTTAGAAACATACACTAAAATATAAAATATGAAAATAAAAACGTCATTAAAGATTAAAATAAATCGTATGCTAGTACAACTCAATTGAATTTAATAACTTTAAATTATTTTACCAAAAATATTTTACCAAATTAATGAATGCATAAATTAGTTACTAAATTAAATAAACAACCAAATTTTAAATCAACCGTAGTAATTTTTCTACTACAGCAACTTTCCTGTACCAAATTAATTGTTAGTTAAATTGTATTTAGTTAAACTTTTAATTTACCTTTTAAATTTACTTACATACATCTTGAGAGTATAAAAATTATTATAAAGTATGCTTTGCAACAAATGAATGTTAAATGTATCATCCAAATTATTTATTAATATAAATAGTATTTACTGGTGTCACAAAAACTGGTAATACTTTTGTAGTTGAAATTTTTGTAACAATTTTTTATATTTTAAATTTTAATTTTTTAACCGAAAAATTTTTGGATATGACATTTGTTTTAGGCGAAACCATTAGAAAATATTACCACCTTTTGTGACATGAGTAGGTACATAGATACTATTTACTTCTTAATATACTTCCATAACGTTCATTTGTTTCAAAGCATATTTTATACGTTCTCAAGGTGTAGGTAAATTAAAAAGTTATTAACTGACTTTACTCGTAAATACAATATAACTAACAATTAATTTGGTACAGGAAAGTTGCTGCGGTAGAAGAATTACTACGATTGATTTAAAATTTGGTTGTTTATTTAATTTAGTAACTAATTTATGTATTCATTAATAAGGTAAAATATTTTTTGTAAAATAATTTAAAGTTATTAAATTCAATTAAATTGAACTAGCATACGATTTATTTTAATCTTTAATTACGTTTTTATTTTCATATTTTATATTTTAGTGTATGTTTCTAAAACCAGATTATAATTATTTGTTTGCAAAAAATTTTTAAATAAAAAATCCGCAAAAACGTAAAATCTATAGTTTTTTTAAAATATCTACAAAACGAAACATGCCAGGTACATACAATCTTATACCAAAAGAAAGGTTGTAATATTTACTACCAAACGCAAAACTAATATATAGGGTGTCCCATTTAAAAAAAATGAGAAAATTTTGTATTTGCAAATAGTGATCACACTGTATATTTTATGGCTAAAAGTAAAAAATATTAAATTATTTAAAAATAACACTATATTTTAAAAACTTTGACCTATCACCTAAATTTTTATTTCCTTGGAAACATAATCCACAACCCTATAAATATTACCATTTTTCTCAATAAAAATGTAAATATTTTGAAAATTATTAACTTTAGGCCTATAAGACCTTATACAAATTTTTCATATTTTTAAATAATATATTCAAAAATGATATAATATACAGGGTGTTCCATTTAACAAAATAAAACTTTGGTTCATACCGTCGTTCTGACTCACCCTGTATAAGTGAAAATAATTTTAAATTATAGACCTCTTTGATACACATTAGTTTTTTTATAAACATTTTTTTGTATATCTCATAGTTTAGCCGTAATCAAAGAAGACCAGAGGTTTGGCGCACCCTGTATACTTTCAAAAACAAAAGATAAAAAACCAACCAAATATGTAGGTAAATACTTGCTGTCTTGGTGAGCTCCCTATGCACGAATAGGTATACGCAGGTTATTTCTGTTCTTGACATAAATGCACTTTTTTTTTCTTTTTTTTTTTTTATTTTTATTTTTAAACTTTTTTTTTGTTTTTTTTTTATATGTATACGTTTACACCTTATAATATTTATAATATTTAAGTTCTTTACGCTTTTTCTTTTTTTTTTTTGTTATTTGGTTTCAATATAATCGTTGTAATAATGTATAGAAACATTTTTATAGACAACATAGAAACAACTTTGCCTGTGTGTTTCTTAAATAAATAAATAAATAAATAGGAACCCGCCTTTGTACTTTTTCCTCCCTACAGGATGTCTTAAGCTTTTGTTTAGGTTAAAACGTATGTTAAACTACAAAACCGTATAATTTCTTTGTTTCTCAAGATATCAGGGAAATTCAAAAGAAAAAATTTTCACAAAACATCTACATATTAAGGATTTTTACAGCTGTCGCCGCCTTCCTTCTTTCAACCAACGTCTCCAGTCGTTTCTGTTCTGCCATTCTCCGTCTCTAAGCACTCGTCTTTCCATCGCTTCGTCCACTTCATCCCTCCATGGTCTTGAGGGTCTACCTCTTCACAAAACATAAGACTACCATCTGATTCCGAGGTATACTCACATTTGTATCTCGTTCTCCCTACAGGTTGTCTCAATCTTAACATATGAAAAACACTTCTTCTCTTCCACCCGGTATAAGTACAAAAAATAAATTTGAGTACACTTTTACGCAAGTGTCTAAATACTAAAAAAAATTTAAAATAATAAAAAAAACTATGAAAATGAGCATAATTTTGTATATCCCTAACTTGTGCCTTGCAGTATTTATAACAAAAGCGATTGTAAACTGAGACTATTTCTTCTACATCTCAAGAAATCAAACATACATAATATTTATTCAAAATAAATTAGGTTGTATGGTGAGCTACTTATTGTCGTAGCCCCCCCCAAACACGGCCGCTCGTATGTTTTTCATGACCTTGGATTTTTCTACACAAATATTTTTCTACAAGCGTTGAATATTACTCCAACAATTAAATGGTCTGCAGTTCGCTAACTTAGTGAGATAGTGAGGTTACAGTATTAGGACATGTTTATCTAGATTCCATCCATATTGGGAGAGAGGTGGGGGTAAATTTAAAATTTTAAGTAGGAACCCCGCGATATTTCGTGAAATGAACATCAGACCGAAAAACTGCAAAATACACGTATTTAATATTTTTGAAAAGTCTATCGAATGACACCAAACAGGACCCCTCACGAAACCCCTCACGAAGGTGGGGAGTGGGGTTACTTTAAAATTTTATATAAATGCCCCAATTTTTTATTGCAGATTTGAATCCCTTACGTAAAAATAAGTAAATTTTATTCGAGATATTTTTTCGAATTATGGATGGATGGCGCTATAATCGGAAAAACTTTCGTTGGAAATGGAAAATTAAATTAAAAAGTGGAAAGTTCCCACCTAAATGCAACACTTTACCTAACTTTTTTTCAATTTTGGGGCTTAGTCTTCTCAACCCAATAGGTCCCCATAACGTTCGAGTAACTGCAAATTTAGAATATTTTCCTCCCCTACTATATAAAATACACTTAATGCAGAAACGTTGTGAAATAATTAGTGAGCGAGCAGTGGCCGATCCACAATAACTTTGGTTTTTATTTTTTTCTCAGACGATACACTTTTTTATAAATGGAACTGTAAATCGTCACAATTAATTGTTGTGATTGGATTGATTAAAATTCCAGGATTTTCTGGGAAATGCATATACAGCAACTGCAAAAATTAAATATATGGGCTGGCATTTTTGGTGGTCGACTGGTGAGACATTTTTTTACCTAGAAATTTGACTGGCGAAATATATTTGCAATTCACTGAAGATGTAATTAATCCTACTTTGATAAGATGATGAATATTATTTGACTTTTCAATAAGACAGTGCTCCTCGGCATTATGCTTTACTTTTTCGTCAATATTTATACCAAAACTTTCCACGGCATTGGATATGAAGGAGAGACATCATCGAGTGGCCTCCTCGGTCACCAGATTTGTCTTCCCTGGATTTTTTTTTTGTGGGGATACCTAAAAAGTATAACCTTTTGAACACCACCCGTATATGTAGAAGATTCATGTCAACGAATGCCTAAGAATCACTCCGAGAATGCTTCAGAATGGGGAAAAATGTCTTTAACACCTTATTTCTGCCTTCATTCTACTTTACCCGAGGTATTGCAAAATCATCTGCTTAAACTAGAGAGCTGGCTTAAACTGTGGCGAGTCCAAGTTAACAGTTTAAAATCAACACAGATAATATTTACTTTAAAAAAAGGTGTCGCGTCACCTGTTTCTATAAATAACACTCCACGACCAGTCAATACAGTCGTAAAATACCTCGGAATTCATTTGGATAGTAAACTTAATTGAGGCACCCACGTTTGGAAAAAAAAAACGTCTTCAACTCAGCTTAATCTACAGGAAAATATATTGGTACATTAGTCGAAAATCAAATCTCAGCTTGGAGAACAAACTTTTAATTTATAAATGTATTTTAAAACCGGTATGGCTATATGCAAAACAAATATGAGGAACAGCAAGTAACACCAATATTCAAAAACTTCAACGATTTCCATGAAAAGTATTGCCCCAGATGTGCAATGCTCCTTGGTATGTTACGAACCACAGATTACACCACGACCTACAGCTACCAACTGTTAGCGAAGCGATATCTGCTGTAAATTCTACGTACAAGACCAGAGTATCTTGCCATCCAAATCCGCTCGCCACGAACCTGCTCAACGTCTCACATGAAAGAAGACTAAAAAGACCTGACCCCTTGGACCTCTAGTACATCTGGAGAAATAGAGTGCAGTGTCATAGTGCGGGGAAATAATGAAGTGTTAGTTTCAGTGATTTTTTAAACTTTTTTCGTAGATTTATTCTTGTATGTAGACATCTAATAATTTCATTTATGGCCTGTGCTGTCTACTACACTAAATTTTATATACTATGTAACTGTTATGTTCCAAGTAACTGTTATGTTGTATTTTGAAATTATAATTTTATATGTCTTACAGGGTGCTCGCCACTGGGCGGCTTCCCTCTATGTTATTTTACAATAATTATGCATATTGCTTATTGTTTGTGATGAGACAGATTGAAATAGACATTGGATGTTATTAAAAAAAAATTGTTATTATTGGATTGATTAAAATACCAACATTTTATAGGAAATGCATATACAACAACTGCCAAAATTAAATGTATGGGCTCGCATTTTTGGTGGTCGACTAGTGAGACATTTTTTTACCTAGCAATTTGACTGACGAAATGTATTTGCAATTAACTGAAGATGTAATTAATCTTACTTTGACTAATATTATTGAAAATGATCAACAAGATGATGAATATTATTTGACTTTTCAATTGGACAGTGCTCCTCCTCATTTTGCTTTACTTTCTCGTCAATATTTATACCAAAACTTTCCACGGCATTGGATATGGAGTAGAGACATCATAGAGTGACCTCCTCGATCACCAGATTTGTCTCCCCTGGATTTTTTGTGGGGATACCTAAAAAGTATAGCCTTTTGAACACCACCCGTATATGTAGAAGATTTATGTCAACAAATGCCTAAGAATCACTCCGAGAATGCTTCAGAATGTGAAAAAATTTTATTTAACACTGTATTTCTGCCTTCATTCTACTTTAGCGAATTAAATTTCTGACATAAAATATTCGTTTAATAAATTCGATTGTAAACTCAGACTATTCCTTCTACATCGTAAGCAATCAAACATATATATTCAAAATAAACTGGGTTTTATGGTGAGCTATTTATTGTCGTAGACTCCAAACACGGCCGCTCGTATATATGTTTTTCACGACCTTGTATTTTTCTACACAAATAACTTTCTACAAGCGTTGAAGAATCACTCCAGAAGCTGAAAGCCGCTCTAAATTATGAATGTGCCCTCCGAACTACGTTGAGACGATGGTTTTTGTGACGTTTATTTCATTCTTTGGTTTTCTAAGCAGTGTAGTATTAATCATAAATCTAATGAATACTAAATAAACCTTTGTAAATAGAAGTATAGTTAATTTTTAATATTGAATTAAAATTTAATTTTAATCAAGATTTAATCAAGTAAATTTCTTCTCAAATTTTAAACAACCAATTTTTCCACCTTGCATTAATATTAATTGACATGATTATTAATGTTTTAAGTAAAAAGAATGAAAATACTAATTACATAATTTAATAGAAAACGTTTCGATAAGTATTTTTGCACTGCTTCTGTTCTAATGATTGTGAACTATCATATAAGTAAATAGTTTTATAAATATAGATATGGTTTTCCTTGTAAAAAACTTAGTACAGTGGAACAGCGATAACTCGGATTAATCGGGACCGCGGCCGATCTGGGTTATCGAAAATCCGGGTTAGTGGTAGAATATGGTAAAAATTAATAAAATACGGTATACTTACAGATAAACTCCGTTATAATTGAAATAACATGAAATATGTATGCACAGTGCACATATAAATTACTAAACACACGTAAACACAAAACTAAACAAATGAAAGCGAACAATACAAGATTGTACTACACACAATACAGTCACAATCGGAACGATGTGTTATTTTAGAATAGTGAAGTCTAAGACCATTGTTTAAAAAATAATTTTAAATAGTCTTTTAGTCTTTTTTAACTCATTAGCGCCCACTCTACTCATTTAAGTATATCTATATAAACTGTACACTCCCGTGGAAGTTATAGCTGTTTTTCACTTTAATGATCCGTTAAGACATAAGGGGTCAGTGCAATTTTCTTCTAATCTGTCTCCTCAAAGCTTCTGGTGTGTCTTCGTTTCCGTCACTACTTTTCTCCACTCATTTCGGTTCTAAGTCTTTATTTTAGTTTCGAATTCTCATAACTCTTAAGTCGTTTTCGACTTGCTGTTTCCATCTTGCTTTTGGTCTGCCTCGTGCTCTTGTCTAAGGGGGTATCCAGTTGGTAATAACTTTAATAGGATCATCTTCACCTTTTCTACTTATATGACCATACCACCTTATTCTTCGTGCTTTTTCTTCTTTCGCTATGTTTTCTCCTTCCAACCATTGTTCTATTTCGTGTTTCATCCAGGGTCTTATTTCGTTTTCATTTATTACTTTTGGTCCCAGAATGTTGCGCATTATTTTTTTTCAAATACTTTCAGCTGTTCTTCTTCTTTTAACGTTAGGGTGTTGGTTTCTATGGCATGCATTACCACTGGTCTTATGGTAGTCTTATATATTTGCATCTTTGTATTTCTGCTTAATTCTTTATCTTTTATTATTTTTTATTTTTGTAGTAATTTCTATTTCCTGCTTGTAGTTTCTGTTTCAGGTCTATTCTTTCATTATCTCATTATCGTTCCCAAGTATTTGAATGTATCTACTTCCTCAAATCTGTAATTATCTATTATCATTTGTGTTAGTCTTGTTTTCTTGAATCTGCTTGCGTTCATGCACTTTGTTTTTTTTTCATATTTCTATCTTGTCCTCTTCTTTTTGCCCCTTTTTCTATTTCAGAGAATGCCTTAATTAATGATCTTTTGTCCCGGGCTATTATAACGATATCATCTGCATAACCTAATATTTGTACTGAATTTTTTAATTATTCCGTTATTTGTTGCTTCTTTTATTGCACAATCTAGAGCTGTAATGAATAACTCAGTTGACAGGGCACCCCTTGTCTGACTCCGTTTTGGACCCTAATCTTCTCTGTTGTATTTTGACCTAAATCTATTGCTGCTTGTGCCTCTTTTATTGTCATTTTTATTAACTGTATTAACTTGACTTGTATTTTTATGCGTGTTAGATGTTCTATTAGTTCTCCTCTTTTTAGTTTATCGAAGGCCTGTTTAAAATTCACAAAAAGCATATGCAGTTCCATGTTGTGTTTATATGCTTTTTCCATGATTTGTCTTGTTATGTGAATGGCGTCTATCGTCGATTTTTCTTTTCTGAATCCATACTGGTAATGTCCTATGATTTTTTTGGTATGCTCTGCTAGTCTGTTGTTTATTATTCCCGTCATGATCTTGTATGTCACATTTAGCAAGGTGAATCCTCTATAATTTTTGCATATTTTATGGTCTCCATTTTGGGTATCGTTATAATTATTCCCGTTTTCCAGTCTTCTGGCATTCTTTCCTCTTTCCAAATCGTTACAATTAATTTATGTATTTTTCTAGTTAGAGCTTCTCCACCATATTTGATGAGTTCTCCGTTTATGTTGTCATGACCCGCTGCTTTTGTGTTCTTGATCTTCTTGATACTTTCTGCTACTTCTTCGTATGTAGGCTCCTTGTATTCATCCGCGTCCTGTCTTATCCTTATTATGTCCCCTTCCTGTGTCATCTCAACTGTTGCTTTTTATAATTCCTCGAAATGTTTTATCCAAATGTCTTCTTCTATGGCTACCATCGGTTTTGATTGTTTTCCTAATTTTAAGTAATTATATAGTGAAATGAATTTCGACTCAATTCAAGCTTTCTACTTAACCCAGGTATAAACATACCAAAAGGCACCGCCAGGAAAACATTCCACTTTGCGGTTCAGAGAGCCCATATGAAACGAGTCTTTGTACTCTATGCAAAGTATGGCATTAACAAAATAAGAAAATCTACGGTTTCGTTTTGATTAAAATCTGTCTTCCTCCATCCCCCGATAGTACTATTCCTAGGTCTACCTGTTGTCAAGGAGGCTCTAATGAAGACAGATTTTTACCATTCCGACCGTAGATTGTCGATATAAATTAAAATAATTTATATCGCAGTATGGATAGAACGCCCTCTAACGGGGAATAAGCGAAATGAATTTCGACTCAATTCAAGCTTTCTGCTTAACCCAGGTATAAACATACCAAAAGGCACCGCCAGGAAAACATTCCACTTTACGGTTCAGAGAGCCCATATGAAACGAGTCTTTGTACTCTATGCAGAGTATGGCATTAACAAAATAAGAAAATCTACGGTTTTGTTTTGATTAAAATCTGTCTTTTTCCATCCCCCGATAGTACCATTTCTAGGTCTACCTTTTGTCAAGGAGGCTCTAAGGAAGACAGATTTCTACCATTCCAACCGTAGATTGTCGATATAAATTAAAATAATTTATATCGCAGTATGGATAGAACGCCCTCTAACGGGGAATAAGCGAAATGAATTTCGACTCAATTCAAGCTTTCTGCTTAACCCAGGTATAAACATACCAAAAGTATGTTATACTTGGCAGTATGGCAGTATCCTCTACGTCGAGGATAGCCATCGCTATCCTCGACGCTCACCGCTTCACTATAAACTGGGAGTTAGGGTTAGTCAGAATTTATGGTCATTAATGTAAAAAAGTTGTGTTCAAAAAATATTTTTTATTTAATAAAAAATAAATAGTCCTGTCGCCAGGGGGGTACAACGGCCTCCTTAATTCAGATGGACTTACCCAAGTTTTTTTTATATATTTTGACCCGCAGAATACGAATTTTTTGGGTAACAGTTGATCCGGATGTCGATAAGATTGTTATAGACAAAGAACTTGAGGAATTAGATAACAGCGATTTCTCGCAAAACAAAACATCTTTTTGAATTTTTTGGGTAATTTTAAGCAAAAAATATTCCTACAAGTTTTTTCGTAGAATGCATAGTTTTCGAGATAACCGCGGTTGAACTTTCAAAAAATCGAAAAATTGTAATTTTTGAACCCGAATAACTTTTGATTAAAAAATAAAGTAGCAATTCTGCTTACCGCATTTGAAAGCTTAAGTCAAATTATATCGGTTTTGATTATTTGCATTGCTAAAAATGTATTACTTTATTGTTAAACAAAGCTATAAACACCTAGTATGTGAGTGATGTTTTCTATGATTTCTCATTTAAAATCGAACGAGTAGGTAGAGTAGCTACTAGTGCAAGCGAGGCATTTTCTACGTAGCATGCGTTAAAACGCATGTATTAGGCACGGGAAACACTATGTGTTTATAGATTAGTTTAACAATAAAAAAATTAATTTTTAGCAATGAAAATAATCAAAACCGATATAACTTGACTTAAACTTTCAAATGCAGTTAGCAGAATTGCTACTTTATTTTTTATTCAAAAGTTATTCGGGTTCAAAAATTGCAATTTTTCGATTTTTTGAAAGTTCAACCGCGGTTATCTCGAAAACTATGCATTCTACGAAAAAACTTGTAGGAATATTTTTTGCTTAAAATGACCCAAAAAATTCAAAAAGATGTTTTGTTTTGCGAGAAATCGCTGTTATGTAATTCCTCAAGTTCTTTGTCTATAACAACCTTATCGACATCCGGATCAACTGTTACCCAAAAAATTCGTCTTCTACGGGTCAAAATATATAAAAAAAACTTGGGTAAGTCCATCTGAATTAAGGAGGCCGTTGTACCCCCCCTGGCGACAGGACTAAAAACTTGACATAAACTATGTAGTTTAAATATTATAAAAACAAATGGTATGGTTTTGGTCATAATAGAATAATCAACCCTCTATTCAACCATTTTCTCAAGAAAGAGATTTTTCTCACAACTATTTCCTGGTTCCATTTTTATCGCATATGCTAATTTTTTTTATTAATTTTCATGTATTTTACGTAAAAGTTATACCAGAGTGCTTTTTTAAGAATTTCATTTGTAATTTCCTTTTTATAATAATGAAAGAATTCTTTTAATTAAATTAATGAATATTTTGCGCCATTATACAAGTCACTGTTATTAAAAAATAGTCAAAACCTGAACCAAATAGTCACCTCGTAGACCAGGGCGCATTTGTAAAAATATTAGTACATTTGGACGTTGAGAGGTGACTCAAATTTTTTCGCAGAAATTGTTTGAAAATAACTCAAATAATAATATTTGATTTATCCTCCCACTCAAAAATCCCGGAACATTGTTTAAATAATCAAAATGTCAAAAAATGGAGGAAATTTTTTCTTTGTTTTTTAAATATACACACACCGGCAAAATTAGCCGAACACGTTAAAAATGGGACATGTTTGATGTCTCGTATTTCATAAACCTGTGGTCCGATTTGAGTGATTCTTTTAGTATGTTGTAGCCTTATTATTTAAGAATATTGTTGTAATAATATTGTTGCTAGACAGTTAAATACCATTTTATACCGGGTGTACCAATCATACTGTGTTTTTTCTGAAAGTTTGGAACACCCTGTGGAATATTCTAGCATATGTAAGCTATTAGAATTAATACTCGGTTGTAGACTTAGGCTTGCTTAACATTTTTCTTTTCGATTTATTTACTTATGTTATATAATAAAAAAGTTATGTGCATTAACAACTATCCATGTTTTTCATCAATAAATCCTCATAGTAGGGGAGGAAAGTATACTAAATTTTCAGTTACTCGAGCGTTATGGGGACCTATTGGATTGTGAATAGTATGTGCTAAAATCAGAAAAAGGTTAAGTTAAGTTTTCCATAAAGCGGGGGACCTTTCATTTTTTAATTTAATTTTCCATTTGAAGGAATCATGTTTCTCCGATTATAGCGCTATCTATCCATAATTCGAAAAAATATGTCGAATAAAAGTTGCTTATTTTTACGTAAAGAATCCAAATCTGCAATAAAAATTGGGGGCTCCTATTTAAGATTTTAAATTAAATCCCCCACCCCACCTCCGTTGGGGCTCGTGACACCCCACGGAGAGGGGTGGGGGGTAAATAAAAAATTATAAATACGAACCCTGGGATATTTTGCGAAATGAACATCAGATCGTAAAACTGCAAAATACACTTATTCAATATTTTTCAAAAATCTACCGAATGGCACCAAACACGACCCCCCACGGAGGTGGGGTGGGGGTTACATAAAAATATTAAATAGAAGCCCCCAATTTTTATTGCAGACTTGGATCCTTGACGTAAAAATAAGCAACTTTTATTGGCAACATTTTTTCCTATTATGGATAAATGGCGCTATAATCGGAAAAACGGTTGGTGAAAATGGAAAATTAAATTGAAAAATGGAGAGTCCCACACTTTATGAAAAACTTAACTTAACTTTTTTTGGTTGTAGCACCCACTCTTCACAATCCACTCCAGGTCCCAAGAACGCTCGAGTAATTGCAAATTTAGCATACTTTTCTCCCCTACTATGAGGATTTATTGATAAAAAACATGGCTAGTTGTTAAAGCACGTAACTTTTTTATTTTCCAACATAAGCAAATGAATCAAAAAAGAAAATGTTTAGAAAGCATAATTCTACAATTGAGTTTTAATTTTAATATTTTATATATGCTGGAATATTCCACAGGGTGTTCCGAACTTTAAGAAAAAAACACAGTATGGTTGTTACACCCGGTATAAAATGACATTTACCTGTCTATCAACAATATTATTACACCGATATTCTTAAATAATCAGGCTATAACATACTAAAAGGATCACTCAAATCGGACCACTGGTTTATGAAATACGAGACATCAAACATGTCCCATTTTTAACGTGTTCGGCTAATTTTGCCGGTGTGTGTAGCTTTAAAAGTATTCATTTCTGAGAAAAGTTTTACTGACAAAAAGTTGTGCAATTAAATTTCGTACAATAAAGGATTGGTTAAAATTTTTAAAAATTGTCACCCTTGTTTCAAAATAGGAATAATTTCGAAAAAAAAACATAAAAAAACAAGTATTCGCATTTTACATTTTTCAACCATTTATTATACACTTAGGACCTTCATATTTTATCCAGAAAAACTTTATGAAATAATAAAAAAATTCTGTGAATTTCATTAAGATTGGGTTAACAGAATTTGCAAGATAAATTTTGCAATCCAGCTTTCGCAAAAAAAAATTATTTTTTCAAAATGTTACAGGACTGAAAATAAAGCAGTCAACAATTTGAATTGTTTTTAGGTATAGAACAATAGTGTACCTTTGATCGACAATTTTCAGAGTTAACATCGGTTAACCACCACGGCGTCTGGAATTTTTTTAAAATTTCATTTTTGGTGCTACGCACAGGACAGCGGATAGTTTGCTCTGATTGGGCATTCCAATGACCTTTGATAATGATTGATCCATTTTAGTTTTTAGTACATTTCCATATAAATAAATAAAGTTGTTTTTTGCAAAATAAAAACACGTACATTGTCCTTTGAAATAACACTTTTTTTAGCAATTGTTTAGCTTTTTTTTCTTTGTTCATATATTTAACATAGAAAATAAAAGTTTTAAACATATATGCAATTGTTTAAACCATATTTCACAAACAATAATCAAATTAGTTTGATTTTTGTGGAATTAAAATAATAAAATAAAATAAAATATAGAGCAAGAAAATAATATATTATGTCCTGCTGTCCTGCGCGTAACACCAAAAATTAATGTTTATTTAAAAAAATCCTGACGCCGTGGTAGTCAATCGATTTTAATCCTGAAAATTGCAAATGAAAGGTACGGTGCTCTTCTATATGCTAAAAAAATGTAATTTACTATCTGCTTTATTTTCGGTCCTGCAACATTTTGAAAAACTGAATTTTTTTAGCTAAACCTGGATTTCAAAATGTATTTTGCAAAATCTGTTGAACCGATCTTAATAAACTTTACAGTATTGTTTTACTGTATTATATAGTTTTTCTGTGTAAAATATAAAGGTCCTAAGTGTAGCATAAATGGTTGAAAAACGTAAAATACAAATACTGGTTTTTTGATGGTTTTGTTAAAATTATTTCTATTTTGCAACAATGGTGACAATTTTTAAAATCTTTAACCTATCCTATATTATCGGAACTTTAAATACGCAACTTTTATGTCAGTGCAACTTTTCTCGGAAATGAATACTTTTAAAGTTATAATCAAAAAGCCAAGAAAAAATTCGAATTTTTCGTTCTTTTTTTGACATTTTGATTATTTAAACAATGTTCCGGACCTTTTTGAGTGGGAGGATAACTTAATTATTATTATTTAATTTATTTTCAAGCAATTTCTGCAAAAAAATTTGAGTCACCTCTCAACGTCCACCGCAAAACAGATGCGCCCTGGACTATTGTTCGTTACTGACGACGACATCGCTGTCAACTAACGTTTACATCTACTAGTTCATAACTCATGCTAATAAACTGTAGGTTCATGTTCAGATTTTTTTATATAAACTAACCATAGAATATTAGTGTGTATGTAAATGTAAGAGCTTATTTCATTTATTAGTCATAAGGTGTACTAGAAATGCTAAAACACTCCATTGGTATAATTGATCGTGTATTTCTATTCTTGTTCGTAATATATCATCTCTGGAAGCGTAAATCTGTATTTGTCAGCCCGTATATCTCGATCCGTCAAGTTTTAATACCAACGGGAGTTTCGAAAACTTCAAACAAATTAGAAATTCATGAAATAAATAATTCCTAATGTTTTTCCATTTACAAAAATATGCTAGGATTGCCAGAAACGATTATTTTTTAAATTCAATTAAATTGTTTTTTCTATTTTATAATTATTATTTATAAAACTGAAATTATTGTATATATTTATATTAAAAGGGAAAACTTCAGTAGTTGGTTATAATATGTATATCTACCATAGTTTAAACAAACTTACAATGAAGTAAAAAACTGTTTCCGTCGACCGTCCATTTATGATCAATTTTAACACCCTCAAAATCATTGATTAATGACCCCTATTAATGAATGATTTTCTATTAATGAACGATTTCATTATAGGCAACACAATATACATTGTTTGAATGAATTAAATAAACGCTCTGTGATTGGAAGTGACCTGTGGTGTAGGCAACCAAACATATACCTATTTATTTTCCCACTAAAAAATTTAAAATCAAGTAGCCGCTGTTAGGACTATCTGTCATTGTATGTCATTATTTACTTTATTGTTTAAAATTTTGTGTATTTGAAAAATCAAAAGATGGATATATCTTTATTTCTGAAAAGTACGGTCGAAGGAAAAGTTTTGTAACCAACTCGTGAATTAAAATGGCGATTAACAATCTCTAACATTAACGCGCTCGCACCGCTCACACGGTAAAATATCTCAATTGTTAATCGCCGTTATTAATACATTTGTTAGTTAAATAACTATTAATGTATGTATGATGGTAAGTTTTTATATATTTCTAATAACTTCTTCTTTAAGCTCCATCTTCTATCGAAGGTTGGAAATCGTCATAGCTATGCGGACCCTGTTTACTTCTAAATAGTTCTGCACTACTGCATTCGAACCATTCCCTTAATTTCTTAAGTCAGCCTTGGTCTTCCCACATTTCGCTTTTCTCGCTTTCTCGCTTGCCTTGCATAATTATAGTAGGGGAGGAAAGTATGCTAAATGTGCAGTCACTCGAGCGCTTTGGGGACCTCTTGGGTTGTGAAGAGTAGGTTCTAAAACCAAAAAAGTTAAGTAAAGTTTTCCATTTTAGTGGGGACTTTCCATTTTTAATCTAATTTTTCATTTCTAACAATTGTTTTTTCCGATTATAGCGCCATTTATCCATAATTCGAAAAAATGTTTCAAATAAAAGTTACTAATTTTTACGCAAGGAATCCGAATCTGCAATAAAAAATGGGGGTTCCTCTTTAAAATTTTAAAGTAGCCCCCACCCCACCACCGTGGAGGGTCGTGTTTGGTGTCATTCGATATATTTTTGACAAATATTAAACTCGTATTTTTTAATTTTCAAATCTATTGTTCATTTCGCGAAATATTCGCTTTTGTCTTGTGAAATTTTGTGACTCATTCATTTTCTTACGCCCCGTCCAAATCGTCAGATTTTTAAAATATACACTGTTTTGCATGTACTTAACTTACTTTATATTAACCTGACAATTTTGAGTTTTTTTAAGGATAGATTTTTTTTCGGTCCCCCTTAACGAACTCCCCTGTGTTTAGAGTCACTATATGGTGGAGGTACATCTACAGGGTACCAGGTTTTTGCTTATATAATAATCTGACGCGCTCGTGTTACTGCAAAAATGCCCGCTCGGGCTCCCCTACCATTAGTTCTAATAATGATAGTTAATATTTTTCCGCTGTATTCCCTATCCTAGTTACTTCCACGTTTGACATTCTTTGAACCCATGATATTCGTAGTATTCTTCTGTGACAACCAAATTCAAAGGCGACAAAATCATTCAGATAAACTTGTTTTAATGTCCACGCTTCGAATCCACAAAGAAAATTAGAGAACGCGTAACACCTAAGCATCCTTATGCGTAGTTCTAGCTTTATTTCCTGAACGCACAAGGACGTTTTGAATCTGCTTTTTTGATGGTCCAAGTCTCTGAAGCGTAGGTGGCGATAGGAAATATTAACGCTCGAACAAGTGGTAATTTTATGTTTTTTGTAATGTCAGTACTCTTCCATATTTTTGTGAGTTTGTCTGTTGCCGATCTGGCCATTATGATGCTCCTAGGGATCTCATCTTCGCATCCTCCACTGTTAGTAATAACGGAGCCTAAGTAACTAAATTGTCTGACCACTTCGTACCTGCGAAATCTCTTATCTCCGGTTGGTTGTTTCTGATTCTATCGATAATCATTACTTTGTTTTTCTGTATATTTATTTTCAAACAATATTCTGTACTCACCGTTCCTAGCCTATTCATAATTTCTTCCAGTTCTTCTGTTGAAGACGCCAATATAACAGTGTCATCAGCATAATGTAGAGATTTAATTTTTCTTCCTCCTATCGTTGCGCCACCTTGCCATTCCTCAAAAACTTGACGCATAATGTGTTCATTATATATATATTGAATAGAATGGGGGATATTATACATCCCTGCCGCACTACAGATTTTAATTTGAAATTTTTCGAAACCACATTATTAACTCTTACATTAGCGATGTTATTTACATAAAGAGCTTGTAATAGATAGATTCGATGTTCTGGCGTACCCATTTCTCTAAGTATTTGCCACATTTTATCACATTTTACGTTATCGAAGGCCTTGAAGTAGTCAACAAAGCACAAATATGTTTCTACATTCATTAAACAGAAACAATTAAATTGAAGGAAACATTCATTAAACATAATTTAATGAATGTTGCACGTGCTATGTCAATACGTTTCATAATTTCTTTGGTTTGGTCTACTTTTTATATTATCCATTTTCCTAAGTATGTGTAGTTATCCACACTCTTAATTATAACAGGATCTTTAATAGTCAATTGGATGTTTGCATGAGCTGATTTAGTCATGATCATGTATTGAGTCTATACTCATGACAGCGTTCACTAAGGCATTGCATTACGTTCTGTAAATCATTGTTGTTATCCGCTTTTATTACAGGATCGTCTGCAAAACGTAAGTTATTCAAAACTTCTCCATAGATAGATATACCTTTTACTGAATCTGAGAGCGCTGTTTGAAATACTACTTCACTGTAGACATTGAAGATTACTAGGGACAGCACGCAACCCTGAAGAACAACTCCTCTCTCTATTTTGATATTTTGGGTATTCTAGTTGTCAACTCTTACCTTGGCAGTTTGGTTCCAATATACATAGATTAAATGGACCGCGTTATGTAATAACGGATTAACCGCCAAAAGTCCAAAATCGAGATAATAGTGCCATCTTGCAACTAGGGTGCAAATATATGTATAAAAATATGTTTTTTGTAAAAAATTTTTAAAAAAAGCTGTTTTTAAATGCCTGTATTAAGCGACATTTTTTATTTTATTAAAAAAAATCTCACACTAGAATTTGTAATATCGAACTAAACGCCAATAATGGTACATAATCCATTGTCATAAACAAAAATCCGCATCTTTGTAAGTGTAATAACGAATCAAGCGCCATGAATAGTCGGTTAATTCTTTATTACTAAACATAACATATTTACTAACGTTTAAGATATGGAATTAAAAGACATCCTTTGTCAGGAAACATCAGATTAAGCGCCAAATATGTCTCTTAATCCGGTATTCGGATCTTAACTCATGCATATCTTAAAAAATCATTAACGTATTAAGCGACATTTGATCGAATAACTTTTAAAATATAAATTATTTTTAAAAAATTTTAAACACATGTAAAAGTCTATTTACATTTGCATTAATATATTAAATATGAAACATGTCAGTACTATATTTTAGAAATAGTACCAAAAACAAATTTAAAATCTTTAAACCGATTTATCTCAAAACTACATTTTGGCGCTTAATCCGCTATTACATAACGCGGTCCAAATATAATCTTTAAATCACAGCTTTTATTATTTTTGCTTTTGAGTATATCTACAAACATTATATTTTAAAACTTATTAAATGCCATTTCAAAGTCTACAAAAAATAACCACATGTTTGGATTCATGTCCATGCATCTCTGGGTCATCATATTCAAGCTGAACAAAGCATCTCTTGTGGCCATACCATTTCTAAAGCCAAATTGTGTGTCAATAAAATCCTATTCAAGAGATTAAAGAGTATAACATTAATTTTTCGTATTATTTTCAAAAAATTTTCTTGTGTGTGACTCTTAAATCTATTGTTCTGTGATCTGAGCAGGTTGGGACACTTGACTTTTTGGGAATTGCTAGAAAGGTCGATTGCAAATATTGTCTGGGGATTTTGGCAGTGTGATTTATTAGATTAAAGAGTTATCAATAACATATTCATCAATGAGTTTTAATAATTCGATGGGCACATCATCTGGTCCAGTAGCTTTACCATCTTTTGATCCTTTGTGATTTTGATGGCATAGATGACCTCTTTTCTTAATATTGGTGGTACGGAATCCTCGGTTTTTTCTAATGATCTTCTCTAGTTGGATGTAATTGGTCCAGTGATACTATCTCCCTTTCACTTCAATAATAATATCCCCTTTATCATTTTTAAAGATTTTCGTTCTTGTGCTTGTTCTAAACTAACAACAAAAATTTCCTAATAAAAAATTTGTTGTTTGGTATTCAATACTGAAATTTAGATGAAATACTGGAATTTAAAGTTTTATTTTATTCATGGGACCTATACAAACAGTATTTTATATGTGTAAATTATCTATAAACCAATTCCAGGTTACAGTTGTTTTAAGTAGTGTGTTGAAACCCCTCAAACTAAACATTACCGTTAAAATTATTCACAAAATTTATCTTTATTAAACGACCATTTTCTAAAAATGATAAATGGTTCACATTATACAGACATCGGGAAGACGTGTTGACATATAAAATAAATGACTATCGTTTTTGGAAAAGATCCAAAACTAATAAGAGTCGCTTTAGTGTTATTGGGTTTTTATATTAATAATTTATAACTGAAATACCAGAGAAAAATTAAATGAAATATGTATCTAAAAACTTAAAAAAAGAGTGTATGTACCTACTTTGTACGCACGTAAGAAGTTATAGAAGAATAATTCTATTATTATGATTTCGACGAAATAAATATATTTTAAATAGTTTAAGTGCATTTTTATTTAAATATTAAACTAATTTTAATACTTAAAAAAAATATCAAAAATTAAAAAAAAAAAAAAGTAAGGCATGAGGTTTTCCCACGGTCACCCCTTTTTAAAACTGTGTTATACCTAATCCCCAAAAACGTACATATTTATTTATTATGCATCAGTACATGTAGAGAAACCTACAACAAAAATTAGGCACCTCGTACTACTCGCACAGCCACTGTCATTATAATATGCCGGTCTAAATTTCGTAAACAATATGGCCAAAGACAACAGAAAATTTACAATTTTGATGAATTTATCTTTATCTTATGAACAATATTTCATTATAATCCAGTATTCTAATATAAATTATGAAATATTTCGACCTAATACAAAATAAATAAAAGGTTAGTAGGTACTAATATTATACTTCTCTTTCATAAAAATATGTCTCAAATTAGCATGTCAGTTAACTCGTTTGGGACCATGAATTACTTTGACAGATTGTATAAAATAATAATATTGAATATTATTATTGTTTTTTAATCTTCTTTTCATCATATTTCAATATTTATTATCCTATTCCCGACGAAGACAAATCCAAAGACAGAAATTATAATAAAATATGTATATGTATATTTACTAATAGCACCAATATATTTTTTTAACACTTTGTTTGCACTGATATAGTTCTTCCACTTTTTTCCGATGCTTACGATTCATTTTCAAACAAGTTACATCAAAAAATAAAGTGAAACGTACGTCGATGTGTAGATCATTGGTACGTAATACTGTCAGAGTGGTAATAATTAGGAAATGGCTATTTAGTCCTGTCGCCAGTGGGGGCACAACGGCCTCCTTAATTCAGATGGACTTACCCAAGTTTTTTTATGAATTTTGACCAGTAGAACACGAATTTTTTGGGTAACAGTCGATCCGAATGTCGATAAGATTGTTATAAAGTAACGTTTACACGTATCCAGTAACTGGCGCCAGTCTCACTGGAATGCGAGTGCTTGACTAAGACAGCGCTGGATAGGTTCGTTTACACGTATCCAGTAACTGGCGCCAATCTCACTGGCACTCTTATTAAAAATCCTAATACTGCCACTGAAACCACAGGTACGACAGCGCCAGCGACTGGAACGCTGTGTTTACACGTGTCTACAACCGCTGGCACGGGGTTAGAGGTGACGCGGACGAGGGCCACTGGCATGAAAAATAGACCAGCCTTCTATTCGAGACAGCGCTGGCAGACAGCGCTGGACTGGAACAAAAAAGCGTTTACATGATGCCACTACCATGCCAGCACTGTCGTTCCAGTGCGACTGGCGCCAGTTACTGGATACATGTAAACGCGCCTTAAACAAAGAACTTGAGGAATGACATAACAGCGATTTTTCGCAAAACAAAACATTTTTTTGTATTTCTTGGGTCATTCTAAGCAAAAACTGTTTTTACAAGTTTTTTTGTAGGATGCATAGTTTTCGACATAAACGCGGTTGAACTTTCGAAAAATTGCAATTTTTGAACCCGAATAACTTTTGATTGAAAAATAAAATAGCAACTCTACTTACCGCATTTGAAAGTTCAAGTCAAATTTTATCGGTTTTGATTATTTTCATTGCTAAAAATTAATTTTTTTATTGTTAAACAAAGCTGTAAACACATAGTGATTGCATGATATTGTCAATGCATTTCTTATTTGAAATCGAACGAGTAGGCTCGCATACATACAATTTCTACGTAGATTACGTACATTAAAACGCATGCATTGCGCACGGGAAACACAATGTGTTTACAGCTTTGTTTAACAAATAAAAACTTAATTTTTAGCAATGCAAATAATCAAAACCGATAGAATTTGACTTTAACTTTCAAATGCAGTAAGCAGAATTGCTATTTTATTTTTTATTCAAAAGTCATTCGGGTTCAAAAATTGCACTTTTTCGATTTTTTGAAAGTTGAACCGCGTTTATCTCGAAAACTGTGCATCCTACGAAAAAACTTGTAAGACCATTTTTTGCTGAAAATAGCCCAAAAAATGCAAAAAAATGTTTCGTTTTGCGAAAAATCGCTGTTATGTAATTCCTCAAGTTCTTTGTTTATAACAATCTTACCGACATCCGGATCAATTGTTACCCAAAAAATTCGTGTTTTACGGGTCAAAATACATAAAAAAAATTTGGGTAAGTCCATCTGAATTAAGGAGGCCGTTGTACCCCCCCTGGCGACAGGACTAATTATCCCGTGAACCTATTTTATAAAGTTATTTTATTGGAGTGTTTTATCCTTTTTCACTATTGAGGCGATTGACGGACTCTACATTAAACATAAAGATAAGACCTATAAAGCTAAATCCCTATAGAACGGTAATAAATAAAATGAAAAACAGTCACAACAAAAAGTTAATATTGTTACGAAGATTTAATATTACCTAAAGTTGAGAAATACAAAACTATCGATTGAGGTACATAAATAAATTATTAATATTTTTAATATATTGTACCTATGAGAAAAGAGTGATACAAAAAATGTAAATTTTTCACAAATTGAGTTATCAACACTACGATCTTTTACTATTACTTTGTCAATGGGGACCCAAAAGTCAATATTGCAACTTTTCCTTTATTTAACTGAAATATTAAATTTATTAATGTCCGACTGGCATATTATTTGACAAATAATGACATGATTTCGAAGTCAGTTAAATATGGTATATTTCCCTAGGGCGTTATTTTTAAAAATAACGCCCTAGGGTATTAAATTTAAATAACAAGTTAAATATTTAAATTTAATTAACTAGTTAAATGCTAAGACTCATAATCCAAGGAAAAATCTAGGGAAAGAAAAATGTGGGACTGAGGAGGATTTCCTGGTTGCGAAATTTAAGGGAGTGGAATGGGTGCAGTTCAATACAGTTGTTCAGAGCTGCAGCCAACAAAGTTAAGATTGCTGTGATGGTAGCCAACCTCCGATAGGAGACGGTACTGCAAGAAGAAGAAGTTAAATACTGTCAAGTGGACAAATAGCAACCTAAGTTAAACTATGGCTACCACAATTACGTTACAACTATTGCGGGTAAATGTAATTATTTAAGGCCATCGGTACATAATTTGCAAACATTTTACGGGTATCCCTACTTTTTCTGTCTTTACACGGCAAATTACGTGTAGTAAAATTCACACTTGTATGGATATGTAAACATTACTAGAATGTCATTCTACTTGAAAATGTCATCATTAATTTAAAGAGATGGCTTTTGAATGTTTTTGAATAACTGTTATTTTTATAATTTGCAATTTATTAATTCAGTTAATAAATGTGGTTGTTTTTTGATGATAAGATATTTGATCACGTGTTTAATTCTGTCCAATCAGATTAAAATTATACTGAGAATTATCTACTCCAGAAAATTCCCGTATTAATTTTTTAAGTAGATTGTTTCTGTTTAATGGCAACCAGTTTCCTAGTTTCGACAACTGTCACATTTAAGAAAATATCCATAATATACGTATTAAAAAATAATCTTACGAATATCACACGACAGTAAGAATAAATAAGAAAATAATGCTTCATTTTTACTCAAATTTGGTTGTCATTGGGCAATAGCCACTCGAGCCCTGCGGGCTCTGTGTCTATTGCCAGACAACAAATTTTCGAAAAACTGTCGCATTATTTTCAATTTATTCTCACTCTCTTGTGATATTATACCCGATAATTTTTTCACCAGCTATGTATTCCTTGATTGTAATAATTTATTTGTACAACAAATCTAATACTCAATCGAGAAAAGAGGAAAAGTGTTTAAGTGATTTTTTAATAATATATTGTTACTATGGAACACTTAAAATTTTGAACATCTTTAACAACAAAATACTTGGATCACAGAATATATTATCCTGATGTATTTTCTGCTTGGATCTTCCACAAATAATACACAATAAATAACTTTATATTGAATTCACGTCTTAAATCAATTATTTATCAAATACACTTTATTTTATCAATATTATTTAATCAACAACTCAAAATATTCCCGATGCCATGTCAAATATTTAAAATTGTCACTGATTGTCACTGTCTGACTGACAGTATGCTGACAATATTCTATTGAGTGCGTTGTATGACAAAGATAGAATTGGAAATATTACCACGGACATTGTGTTTATTTTTTTCTAATCCTGAAAAAAACAATAAATATTTTTGAAAAATTTAATCGCAGAATGAAAGTATATGTTATTATCGAGGGCCGAAGGTCCCTTAGAATAAATTAAAAGTTTCTTTTGAATGAGATATTTGAAATTCAAAATCACACTACATTTTCTCTTAGTTTTTCTCCCCTGTAAATTATTAAAATAAACATAGAAATTCCCAGGGACTTTCGTCCCTCGCCAATAACGTCATCTTTCATTCTGCGTTTAAATTTTTCAAAAATGCTTATTAGTTTTCTCGGGATTCAAAAAAAATTAATCCTTATTTGAATAGCATTGCAGCCGAAAATACGTACCCATCCTCTTAAAAATTAATTAATTTAAAATTTATTCAAATTTTTTGCATATAAAGAATAGTTAGTCGGATATTAAACGTTGAAGGCAAATTAAAGCAAATTAAGGCAAATTAATGGCAAAACGTTAAAGATAATACCCTTGGTACCATAATAAATATTTTTATAAATAATTAAACCAAATAAATTTTATTGATGAATAATTAAAACTTTATTGATTTATAAAACCAAATAAAAAATAAATGTAAGTAAACCAATAAACTGTCACTGTTATTGAAAATTGTACACGTCAAAATTCATAAGCTATCAAAGACATTCTGTATTGTTTTTCCTTGTTTAACTTATTGTGATATCTATGGAAAAACGACCTAATTTTACGATACAACTTCCTATGAGTTAAAAAGAGACCTAGTATAAAAAGTAATTCGTAAATAATTTCATGCATGGGAAAAGTTAGAGTGGAAGTACAGGGTTATTCACTATATTTTGACCCTCCTCTAAACTGCTTTATTTACAGAATTAGAAAAACTGTAAAATAGAAAAGTTATATAAAATACAAAAGTAATAGAGAATTAAATAACTTTTCAAATGAGCTAGCACTCGACCCCTATTCTCATTTATAAAATAGTCGATTACGTTATCACGCCCAAACGGATGACGTCACTAGTACGATATATATATATATATATATATATATATATATATATATATATATATATATATATATATATATATATATATATATATATATATATATATATATATATATATATATATATATATATATATATATATATATATATATATATATATATATATATATATGCCAAAAAACATAATTTAAAAATCAAATAACTTTTGTATTTTACATTTTTTTTTAATTCTGTAAATAAAGCAGTTTACCGGGGGTTGTCAAAATATAGTGAATAACCCTGTACATAATATACGTACATACGTAACTTGAAATATTTAGCAACTAACTTCATACTGTCCTGTACGCGTACTTCATCCAGTTGCTTTTATAAAAATTCACTCTCAACAATTTCCTCAATCGCGCCTAAAGAAGTATGATTACAAAAAAATTTTTTTAACTAAAAAATTATTCAAAATATCCAAATATTGGATCTGACAACACAGACTAATTAGTATATCGAGCAATTAAATTTTGGTAGAGCAATTGTATGTAGAGCAATTGTTGTTAAATTTGGTTGTGGAATTTACATTTTAATGACGCAGTTTGGCAATAATGTCACTTAATAAATCATTGTTGTTCATCATCCTTAATTATAAAGCTTATTTGTAATCGTATCATGTGTATACAGAGTTGTGATAAAGTAGGAAACCAAGCAAATATCTTTGAAACGAAAAGAACAATATGTATGAAACTTTGCATGCAATTACAGTGACACAAAAGGCATCTGATGCCATATTTTTTGGTACTACTCCACTTCCGGTTACACCGGAAATACCCTTAACTTATTTACTTGAAATGGGACACCCTCTATATTTTTTCAAATTTTAAAAGAACTTGTTATTTCTAATGCATACATACCAAGTTTGGAAGAAAATATTATTAAAACAAGAAATAAATCTCTTTACATTTAAAAAATAGGTTAATTTATTTACGTTCGACCAATGATATTCAAAATAAAAAAATAATTTCAAATGTTGAAAATGTTTTCTGTTCACCTCCTGACAACGTGCAAGCCTGTAAATAAATTTGTGAGTCACTTTATGCAAGATTTGTCCACGTATTAGTTCACATTCATCAATTATTCTTTTTCTCAAATCCTGCAAGCATGTTGATCGACTAACGTAAACACGTGATTTTAGATAACTCCAAAGAAAAAATCTAACGGACTGAGGTCCGGAGAACGAGCAAGCCACTCTGTGAATCCTCTACGTCCAATCCATAGTGTAGGAAACAAAGGTTGAACCTTGCAAAATGGACACAAGTCCGGTTTTATTTTTTTTCTGGTATATCAAGGGGTGCTTATTATAAGACTAACTTTTTCTGAAAAAATTTCGCCCCGGAACCTCCCTTTTCACCCCTTTAAAGGGGGTAATTTGTGGTTTTTGCGGAACGTAGCCCTTCCTGTAACTTTTACAAAAAATTTCTTTTATAGAAATGTGAAGAGGACTATATTTTCTACGATTTATTTCCAACACCATCTCTCTATCATCCACCGTTTAGCGGGGGTGGCGCCCTAAATTTGACAAGTTTTTAAAAAAGATGTTTTTAAAAAAAATATATTTTTCCCTAACTGTAACGGAAATTAAGAAGAAATCCTGCGGCAATTATTCACAAATAATTGACTGATTTTTTGGTATAGGTTTTACTTAAGGATAATTGCCCTTTTTTTAATTACAGGGTGTTACATTTTAAAAAACCTCTTTTTATACCATCTGAACCGTTTATGCTAGAGTAAAAAGACTTTCAGCGATTACCCATGTACTGGTGCTATTTACAAATTTGTATAATTCACCCCCATTTTTTCCCCGGAACCACCCCAAAAAAAAGAAGAATTAATAAATAAATTGATTTTCTTGGAATCCTTCACACACAATGCCCTTTATTAATATGCTTCATACATCATTTTATGGACGTTATTATTACCCGTGCATGGGCACCAAAAGCAATTTCCTAGTGCAACCCCTTAAGCAAAAAAAAATAAATAAAATGGGGGGTTGAAATTTTTTTTTTGTTTTTTGCTTTTTGATCCATATGGGCATATGCTTCATCAATAGTGCTTTTCAAAAATATATATGGTTATTGCAACATCTCTGCGAAAACCACCCCTATCCTTGAAAATGTACTGCAGAAACTACCCCTATCCCTTGGCGAGCATGTTTTTACGATTTTCTCATTACCTATGTATTATTTTTAAACAAAACTTATACAAGGTTAAAGACCACTATTTACTCTAAAAATTATGTCCTATTCATTTTTTCGTATAAGCAACGGTTACGGCACAGTGGCGCCGTAAACCTCATATATGCTTTGGCGGGCTCCAGTTTTTGTTTTTTTTTTCGTCATCTGTTCGTTTTATTGATAAAGTACTTATGCAAAATAAAACAACACAGTGTAACCTACAAATTATGACTTATGCACATTTTACAATCTTTGCGCCCCAAAGCCACAGTGGTTGCCCAAAATCAATTTTTGCATATTTTCGCCACCTACACGCATTTTATTGCATAAATGCTACCTTAATAGCACAATATTTACCCTTAGGTGGTCGCTACGCAGTGGCGGATCCAGAAAGGGGTGATGGGGGTGAACACCTCCCCCCCCCTCTCAAACCAAGTCATATTATATTCAAAGATTATAAAAATATTCATTTATTTTTATAGAAATTTAACCAATTGGCACCCCCCTCTTAACGATGCTGGATCCGCTACTGTCGCTAAAGCATAAAAAGTCATTTTTATAAAAATAATATTAATATTATATAAGTATTTCTATAAAAAAAAATGAATATTTTTATAATCTTCAAATATAATATCACTTGGTTTGAGAGGGGTGGGGGTGATCGCCCCCATCACCCCTCCCTGGATCCGCCACTGCTTAGCGACCACTTAGGGGTGAATATTGTGCTATTAAGGTAGCATTAACGCAATAAAATGCGTGTAGGTGGCGAAAATATGAAAAAATTTATTTTGGGCCACCACTGTAGCTTTGGGGAGCAAAGAATGTAAAATGTGCATAGGTCATGATTTGTAGGTTACACTGTGTTGTTTTATTTTACATAAGTACTTTATCAATAAAACAAACAGATGACGAAAAAATAAACAAAAACTGGAGCCCGTCAAAGCATATATGAGGTTTACGGCGCCACTGTGCCGTAACGGTTGCTTAAACGAAAAAAATGAATAGGACCTAATTTTTAGAGTAAATAGTGGTCTTTAACCTTGTATAAGTTTTGTTTAAAAAAAATGAATAGGTAATGAGAAAATCGTAAAAACATGCTGGATAAGGTATAGGGGTAGTTTCTGCAGTATATTTTCAAGGATAGGGGTGGTTTGCGCAGGGATGTTGCAATAATCATATATATTTTTGAAAAGCACTATTGATGAAGCATATGCCCATATGGATCAAAAAGCAAAAAACAAAAAAAAAATTTTAAACCCCCATTTTATTTATTGTTTTTGGCTACAAGGGTTGCACTAGGAAATCGCGTTTAGTGTCCATGCATGGGTAATAATAACTTGCACAAAATGATATATGAAGCATATTAATGAAGGGCATTGTGTGTGAAGGATTCCAAGAAAATCACTTTATTTATTAATTCTTCTTCTTTTTTGGGTGGTTCCGGGGAAAAAATGGGGATACATTATACAAATTTGTAAATAACACCAGTACATGGGTAATCGATGAAAGTCTTTTTACTCTAGCATAAACGGTTCAGATGGTATAAAAAGGGGTTTTTTAAAATGTAACACCCTGTAATTAAAAAAAGGGCAATTACCCTTAAGTGAAACCTATACGAAAAAATCAATCATATATTTGTGAATAATCTCCGTAGCATTTCTTTTTAATTTCCGTTACAGTTAGCGAAAAATATATTTTTTCTAAAAACA
The DNA here is from genome assembly GCF_917563875.1 of Diabrotica virgifera virgifera. Taxonomy (NCBI): domain Eukaryota; kingdom Metazoa; phylum Arthropoda; class Insecta; order Coleoptera; family Chrysomelidae; genus Diabrotica; species Diabrotica virgifera. The sequence goes on along the minus strand of NC_065444.1, from coordinate 202,451,933 downwards.
TCTTTTTTAAAAACTTGTCAACTTTGGGGCGCCACCCTTGCTAAACGGTGGATGATAGAGAGATGCTGTTGGAAATAAATCGTAGAAAATATAGTCCTCTTCATATTTCTATAAAAGAAATTTTTTGTAAAAGGTACAGGAAGGGCTACGTTCTGCAAAAACCATAAATTACCCCCTTTAAAGGGGTGAAAAGGGGGGTTCCGGGGCGAAATTTTTTCAGAAAAAGTTAGTCTGATAATAAGCACCCCTTGATATGCCAGAAAAAAAATAAAACCGGACTTGTGTCCATTTTGCAAGGTTCAACCTCTGTTTCCTACACTACCATCGATTTGGAAAATTCACTTTCAAAAAAAGAAAATTCACCATAACCGATTATCCTTAATATTTCAATACGATCTTTTTCACTTAAATGAACCATTTTTATTACAACTTATTTCTGTCAATTGGTTCAGTAACAGTTTTACCTACTATACTAAATTTAAATAAGTCATGCAGTGCATGTAAACAACAATTTTAGTCTACAATGTAGATAGTACTCGTTTATTTCCTACTACGTTGTATTAATACAAAAAATTACCTACAAATACTTTTTAACAAACTAAGTTATCAATCGAAGTAGCGCAGAAAACGACAATAAATATCGCCTCCTTACCACCAGATTGACAACAGGTGGAATACTTTCTTTGGTTACACCTCCTGAGATTTTCAAAATTTATAAATCATACAGGGTGCCGAGGAAATTAAGATGAGAAAATTTTAAATAATTCACAACTCATCTACTCAGCGTGGTAAAGCTCCAGCAAGAAAGATTCCTTAATACTCAAACAAAAGAGTAAATGAATTAAAAATGTATAAACATTCTCAATTTCTTTGCAAAACGAAAATGCAGCAGCTGCATAATACTCTGGTTAAAGCGGAGAGTACAGGAAGAGTCTATACCGGTTTCGGAGATCTTTTTCCCCTCATCAGTAAACCCATATCCTCTTCTCTCCGCTTTAACCATTTACCATAGCTTAGGCCTTCCCGAATTGCAAAGAAAGAAATGTCACGGATGAACTAGGGCCATCTACCGAAAAACAAACTAAGTTATCAATCGAAGTAGCGCAGAAAACGACAATAAATATCGCCTCCGTACCACCAGATTGACAACAGGTGGAATACTTTCTTTGGTTACACCTCCTGAGATTTTCAAAATTTATAAATCATACAGGGTGCCGAGGAAATTAAGATGAGAGAATTTTAAATAATTCACAACTCATCTACTCAGCGTGGTAAAGCTCCAGCAAGAAAGATTCCTTAATACTCAAACAAAAGAGTAAATGAATTAAAAATGTATAAACATTCTCAATTTCTTTACAAAACGAAAATGCAGCAGCTGGATAATACTCTGGTTAAAGCGGAGAGTACAGGAAGAGTCTATACCGGTTTCGGAGATCTTTTTCCCCTTATCAGTAAACCCATATCCTCTTCTCTCCGCTTTAACCATAGTATTATGCAGCTGCTGCATTTTCGTTTTGCAAAGAAATTGAGAATGTTTATACATTTTTAATTCATTTACTCTTTTGTTTGAGTATTAAGGAATCTTTCTTGCTGGAGCTTTACCACGCTAAGTAGATGAGTTGTGAATTATTTAAAATTCTCTCATCTTAATTTCCTCGGCACCCTGTATGATTTACAAATTTTGAAAATCTCAGGAGGTGTAACCAAAGAAAGTATTCCACCTGTTGTCAATCTGGTGGTACGGAGGCGATATTTGGTGGTTAAAGCGGAGAGAAGAGGATATGGGTTTACTGATGAGGGGGAAAAGATCTCCGAAACCGGTATAGACTTTTCCTGCACTCTCCGCTTTAACCAGAGTATTATGCAGCTGCTGCATTTTCGTTTTGCAAAGAAATTGAGAATGTTTATACACTTTTTAACAAATTTTTTCTACCAAATTTGGTATGTGTGAATTAAAAATAACAAATTCTTTTAAAATCTGCAAAAATATACAGGTTGTCCCATTTAAATTAAATAAGTTAGTTGTATTTCCGGTGAAACCGGAAGTGGAATAGTAACAAAACACATGGCAATAAATGCTTTTGGCGTCACTGTACTTGCATGCAAAGTTTCAAATATTGTTCTTTTCGTTTCAAAGATATTTGCTTGGTTCCATACTTTATCCCAACCCAGTATATCATAAATATGTATATAGCCATCAAAAAAGGCCTTGTTAGAGCAGTCTGTACAACAATAGTTTTAATGTAAACCATTGTTCTGATACTATTTTCTTGTGACATATTAATACAATTGAGTACGAGATACTAGTAATATTATTATTAATAATATGTTCACAAAAAGTAGGGAATATTCTTTGATCTTGGGTGGTTCACACCCCTTCTTGAAAAACTTCTTTCGTCAATATAACCCCGGCAGTCATTATAGGGCCTAATTGTAAGCCAAAAATTTTTAATTTTTTTTCTGAAAACTTAATACTTTTTGAGTTATTCGCGACTAAAAATTTGCCATTTTCATTGAAAAATTACACATTTTTGCATAATTGTATGCGACTTTTATTTAAAAACTATGCATCTAACTAACAAAAGTAAGAAATATTTTATAGCTTGTAAAAAACAAAGAGATTCATTTTTCAACGAATCATTTATTCAAATTCAAAATAATTGTCAAAGTTAATTTAAATTTGGAAATCTCTCCGAAAAATATTAATTCTTGGCGGATTATTTGATTTATACCGTTCTAATTTAGTTTGTTTAGTTTTGTTAAACTTTTCCTTATTTAGTTTACATTTTGAAAGTGTTCATAAGTTAAACGTTACTTGAAAACTCCTCTATGGAGTCATCTAGTGGAGGCGAACCGCCTGATATTGAGAATTCGATGGATAGTAGCTGTGATTTACAAGATTTAAATGGATTTCTACCCAACCAGCCTCAAAATAAGATAAGTAGTAGTATTAATCTTAACAATATTAATGAAAAACAAAATACTTTAGTAAACTCAGATCAACCAGAAAAAACCAGGCCTGTTTATTTATACGAAAAAATTGATTTAGGACCTTTTTACATTTTCATTGAAAACTCCAGTTTAAATTTTACAGGAAAATTAAACGCTGTTAAAATAGGCGAGATCCTATTTACGTTACATCCAGAAATTGACAATTATATAAAAAAAAATTGACTCAATCGGACGCAACCGAGTTAGGGTCTCATTTAAAAATTATAGTAGCGCAAATGCTTTAGTTACTTCCAAATTCCTTATTCAAAAAAATCTGACCGCATACATTCCAAAATTTCAATTGTTTAAGCTAGGTGTAGTAAGGGATATAGATTCAGATATATCGGAAGAATATCTTAAAAATAGAATAAAGGAATTTGATCACCATTGCAAATTCTCGGTTGAGTATGTGAAACGAATAACAAGAAAAATAGTAGCAGATGACAAAGTAATATTTAATCCAACAAAATCAGTTATTGTGTCTTTTAAATGCCAGAATATACCAAAGTATGTAGTAATTAATCATGTCTTACACACTGTTGAAAAATACCAGCAAAAGGTAATTATCTGTTACCACTGCTATAGGTATGGGCACATGAGTAAGCAGTGTAAAAGTAATCCTCGCTGTTTTAAGTGTCATGAATCTCACCTTTCCGATTCTTGTTCTTTATCATCGTTTAACAAAAAATGTCTATCCTGTGAAGGTGAACACTTCACTAATGAATGGGAGATATGCCCAGAATTTGATCGCCAAAAGAAAATAAAACATTATATGTCTGAAAACAGCTTATCTTTTAAGGAAACAATTAAACTCTTTCCTAAGATAACTTATGCATCTATAGCAGCCAATAATTCCTCAATAAATTCTCATCAAACTCCAAATATGAATGCACCATCCTCTTCATATTCCTTTACTCAATTGTCCACGTCTCAAACATCTTCCAATCAGTTCGCTCTACCTTCAGTTTCAAATAGATATACAATAATAAAACCACCAAAATACAAACGACCTATCTCTTCCTCACCAGACCAAGTAACAATGGAACATCAAAAAATAATAAAGTTAAACCCCATGTCCAACAGACCTGGTGGTATTATCACCTCTTCTTCGTATCAATCTACATTTAATCCAGAACAAGGATCTAAAATACATGAACCATCAAAAGAATTAACAGAATTAATATCAAATATAGTTACAAGTATTATCTCTAATATAAATCACAAAAATTTTGAAATTCCAGAAAAATCAGTTCTAGTAAATTCAATTCAATCAGTTTTAAGTTCTCTCTTATATAATAATGAATAGATTGGTAATTTGTCAATGGAATTGTAGATCGGCTAACTCTAATAGAGAAAACCTTATCCACCTATTAGAAGACCAGAAAGTTGATATCGCATTATTATCAGAAACTAGATTTAAACCAGAAAAGTATTATAACTTTCACGGGTACAATATTGTCAGAGACGACCGCTTTTCAGTAACTGTTGGCGGTGGCTCAGCAATTTTAATAAATTCAAACCTATATTACGAGGAAGTCACCATGAAAGTAGATTTAATAAACGTCAATAAAGTAGCAATAAAAATAAAGTTTAAGTCATATACTGTCACATTTATATCTATGTATGTTCCCCCAGGAACCAAGTTATTGTTACAACAATGGAACAATTTCATAACATCTATAGAAAGACCATTTATAATAGGAGGTGACCTTAATGCTCACCACATTGCCTGGGGCCTAGACAACCAAACAGATATGAAAGGTAAAATCTTGATGGACTGTATAGACGATAATAATTTAATATTCAAAAATGATGGCTCTCCTACTTTCTTTAGGAACTTCTCGAAATCGGCAATAGACCTGACCATTTGTACTCCTGACTTAAACCACCTGATCACTTGGAAAACACTTCAAGACCTATTTGGTTCAGACCATACACCTATAAGAGTAGAGTTAGAGGATCAACCAACTCATACATATAATCCATATTCACAAAAGTGGAATTTAAAGAATGCCGACTGGAAATTATATGAACAGTATTCGGAAGATGTATTCTCTCAATTTAAAGATATAAATTCTTATGAACAAATTTTGCACAATATAAATACAACTGCATCCTACTGCATCCCCAAATTTAAAATAAAAAAACCGACTTCCAGAGGAAAATACTGGTGGGATTTAGAATGTGAAGAAGCAGTCAGAAGAAGACAGGAAAGTTTTTGTATATTCAAAGAAAATCCAAACCATGAAAACCTACTTAAGTATAAAAAAGATGATGCACATGTCAAGAAGATCACTAAACAAACTAAAAGAAATAGCTGGAGAGATTATGTCGGATCCCTAAATAGGTCAGTCCCTATTAAAGATGTATGGTCAAAAGTTAACCGAATAAAAAATAGAAAAACAAAGAACAAAGTCCCTGTTATTCTGTCGGAAGCTTCGTGGATAGAAGAGTTCCATCAAAATATCACACCGCCGTCTGCAGAATTAGTAATTCCTGATTTACAACTAAATGCTCTGTACGACTATCCAGAACCAATCCGTTTCCTAGTCAAACCATTTTCTGCCACTGAACTAAACTTTGCGTTGAAGAAAAACTCAAATTCAGCACCAGGTGCCGATAATATCCATTACTCGATGCTATCAAATCTTTCAAGAATTGGTAAGGCTGCACTACTAAATATATATAATGAAATTTGGATGCGCCGCATAAAGATTCCTGACGATTGGCACGTTTACACTATTATCCCGGTTTTAAAACCAGGAAAATCATCAAAGAATTGGGATTCTTACCGTCCAATCGGTCTGGCTTCCTGTATACTAAAAACATATGAGAGACTTATTAAAAACCGTCTGGAATTTTGGCTAGAAAAGAACGACCTATTACCAAGAAGTCAGTTTGGTTTTAGAAAAGGTAAATCCACACAAGATAGCCTCTGCCACTTTTTAATAGACATTTATAGTTCCTTTACTTATAAGAAAGCAGTTAGTGCTTTGTTCTTAGATATAAAAGGGGCTTACGACAACGTTAATCTTCACATACTATACGCGAAAATGTTGGAAATAGGAATACCCGAGATAGTAACATGGAACATCATTAACTTATACATTAATCGAGCAGTTCACGTTAGATTAAATGGAGATCAATCTAACTCCCGATACACATCTTTGGGACTACCTCAGGGTAGCATCCTAAGTCCTATATTATATATACTGTATACTGCTGACTTAGAAACTAAACTTCCTCAACACATAAAAATCCTACAGTACGCTGATGATGTTGCGATATATGCAGAAAATAAGTCAATAGATAGATGTAATAACTACCTTAAATCGACATTGAATATTATAAAAAAATGGGCTACCGATAATAACTTAACAATATCAGAGAGTAAATCAACCATTGTTACCTTTACTAAAAAACGATATGTTCCTCAAAGCCATCTACAATTTGATAATACTAGTATTCCTTATAAAACTTCAATAAAATTTCTTGGCGTATTTTTAGACTCCAAATTAAATTGGAAAGAACACACAAATTACATATTACGAAGAATGGAAAATGCAATGAATATCATGAAGACTGTAAGTGTCAGTAACTGGGGAGCTGATCCAAACATATCAATATTACTATACAGAAATTTGATAAGATCAATCTTAGACTATGGATCTATTTTTTATGGCTCAGCATCAAACTCTGTACTCCAAAAAATCGAGAGGATCAAAAATAAGGCACTTAGGTTATGCACTGGTTATCTTCGTAGCACACCTATATTGGTCATGGAATGTGAGCTTAATGAACCTCCACTTTCATTACGCAGGGAATACCTAAGTGAGAAATTTATAGTTAAAACAGCGGTTAACGATAAACTGCTATTAAATAAAATTGTTCATTTAACCACCTCATACCTAACTCATTATTACTGGGAAAAAAAGAAACTGCTTTTAGTTGTGGAAAGCTTCCTCAACGTTTCTAATTCCATTGGCGACATACACCAAATTGAACAAAGCTCGTCTCGAAAGCTAAATTATGAAGATTATTTATCTCCAGTTAACTGTCATTTAAGTAATATTCGTGCGACAGACTTCCTTACTAAAATAGACCACCTTCAGTGTGTACAAAAAAACTGGGGGAGTTATCAGAAATTATATACGGATGGTTCAAAAATGGAAGGAAAAGTTGGATATGCTATATATTACCCACAAAAAAGTATAAAAATAAACAACAGATTACCTGATAAAATGACAATTTTCACAGCTGAACTCATTGCAATCAAAGAAGCATACAAAATATGTATTAATCAAAAAGAACTCAATTATGTTATATTTACAGACTGCCAAAGCATTGTAAAGACATTGAAATATAATGTACATAATTTTGCAGAAAATTATATCATCAGTGACATCATAGCAATGAACAGTGAAGCTTTGAAATCGGGCAAAAATATAATATTGTGTTGGATAAAAGCACACATTGGTATAAAAAACAACGAAATAGTAGATGATCTGGCTAAAAAAGCAACAAAGAAGGAATCCACTCTGCATACTTATCAACTTCCTATGGGAGACATAATTTCTATTATGAGATCTATCAAACGGACGAAATGGCAGGAACAATACAATAATTCAGACAAAGGAAATTATTACAAAAAAATCCAGCCTACACTTCCCATCAAGACATGGTTTAATCAAGTTTCCAACAAAGGCTTTATCAAAACTATTTGTCGAATAAGAAGTAATCACTGTCTGACTCCAGTCTACAAAAGAGAAATAGGACTTGTAGATAATGATGAATGTTTATGTGGAGAGCTAGCTGATCTACAACATATGCTATTAGAATGTCCTTTACATTTTATTGAAATATCAAACTTTTTTGCCAATCTAGTTCAAGTTAATGTACAATTTCCTTTTAATCTTATATACCTTTTACAATCAAACAATCTAGATGTTTATAAAATTTTGTACAACCATGTTATTTGTTTAAAATTAAAGCTCTGAGAAAAAAAGAAAAAAAAAATAAAAAAAAAATAATTAAATAAAATAAAAAGATACTAAGATCTAAACCTCCGCGAGGTTGAATCGGGTTTAGGTCTTAGCGCGATAAAAAATATACAAAAAAAAAATATACAAAAAAAAAAAAAAAAAAAAAAAAAAAAAAAAAAGCTAAAAAAAAAAATGTAATAAAAAAAATGTTAAAAAATATAATAAAAAAAATAATAAAAAAACAGAGTAAAAAAAACAGTAGTACTAATAGTTAAATTTAGATACTAAGCATATATTTTGTAAAAGAGAGAATTCAAAACACATTGACTGGCCAGTTGGTTGCTTAAACCAGTGCCAATAAAACATAAACACACACACATTTATTCAAATTGAAATATCAGAAAAATTGTCGATTTTACGGGTATAATATTTTTGTGTTGCTTGAAAAGGCCTTTACAATGAGCACAATTAAATATTGATTGCACTAAAACTATGTGAGACGCGGTCCAAAAAAATTGATCACTCATACTAGTTGTAGTTGTGGTGAAGAATTTTCAGAATTTCACGTAAACTTTATTATAACGGATCTTAACAAATTATAATAACTTAAATGTAAGAACTAAAAAATGTTAATTCATCGAAGCGTTGTTTTGTGTGTGTTCTTCTCGTCGTTATATATTTTTCGTCACCCAGTAATCCTGGCGAATGAACTGAGTCACTTTGATCGGCAATCTTCGGTAATAAGGACTTGTACAATAATTGGCAGAGTCTAATAAATTTCAAAGTCAATGTACTTAACACATAGTTTAAGAAAAAATGAGCAGTATATTTAACGTCGCATCAACCAAAATTTAAATACATTGTTTTCCTTCTCAGGTAACAAGAGCAATGCCTCAGCGTGTGACGATAATATAATTTTATCGTCTAGAGTACGCCAATGAATTAAGTAAAACGTGTTTTTGTACCGTTTCGGACGATATAAAAGTCGGAACGAAAAGCCTATACTAAATTCATAATCAAGATGCACTAGAAATAAACAAATCAAGAGGAGCAACCTCGAATCATGTTTTACAATGTATAAACTTTGTAAATCATAATTTGAGATTTGTACAATATATGTACATTAAAAATCATAATTTGGCAGTGCTTCTCGTAACATTGAAGTATCTTGGTTTGTTTATTTCTACTGCATCTTCATTGTGAATTTAGTATAGTTGATCGAAGAATAATAAACAACAACGAGGTATAAGAAGTGAGTTATCACAAGCATCTTCCACCGTCGTCTTTGGTGCGCTGAACGAATTTCGGCTGTTTTCCTTTTACCTATCCTTATACGAGCGGTGATCATATTTCCCAACATGTCTTTTCCCCTGGCGAGCTGAGCGAGATTTTCTCTCGTTATACGTCCACTTCATATTAATAAAAGTAATCCCTAATCCACGCGATCGTCAATATTATTCATTCAAGTACAAAATATCGTCACATCGACCCGAACCGAAAACTCGATGCATAGATTATAAATATATTTTATTAAAGAAATTAACGAGTAATTAAGGCTAATTATCTTACCTTTTGTATATTTTGATTCTAAATAAAAATGTCTTAAAAAGCGAACCTTTGTCTTCGGCTGAATTTTGTTACCTGGAGCATCAAATACAACGACAACGTTACAAGCGTAATGAAAAGTCAATAATAGACTTCATAATTGTTCCTCGAGAAAAAAGGAGTAAAATTAAAGATATCAAAGTGAAAAGAAGCTGTGAGATAGTTAGTGACCATTACCTACTAGAAGGAGTATTCAAGAATAACAACAAAGTCGAGGACCGTAAGCAGATACAAAACAAAAACTATAGCGGAAGAATAAAACTTATAAGCTGAGAAACTTGCAAACAAGAAATGAGTATATAGAGAAAACGGATAAATAGTTTGTCAGGATTGGAAAGAGAAGACCTTCTTTATGAAAGTCTTCTCTTTTCATCATAAAGTTAAAAAAAGGAGAGGATATATAATGGGAGAAATGGAAATGAAAATAATCTGCTATGCCGACGACGCCATAATAACAGCCGAAAATTAAGATGACGTACAAAGATTAATTACAGAATTCGAAGACACGGCTCTCATATACAACATGGTGATCTCAACAGAGAAAACTAAATCGATAGTAGTATCAGCGGAACCGAAACGATGTAAATTGGTCGTAAATTACAAAATAATAGAACAAGTGATGGTAACAGAATACTTGGAAATAAAACTGTCAAGCTACGGAAAAGAAGAAGAAGAAGAAGTACAAAAACAAGTGAACATCGCGCGCAGAGCAGCAGGATGTCAAAACAACACAATCTGGAGAAACAAATACCTCACAGTGGAAACGAAAACCAGGATATATAAATCAACAATTAGACCGATAATGACGTATACAGCGGAAACAAGAGCAGATACGGCGAAAACACAAAGACTGCAGGAAACAGCAGAAATGAAAATCTTAAAAGAAAAGTAACAAACCAAACTCTGAGAGAGAGTAAAAACTGAGGAAATACGAGCGAAATGTGGTATAGAAGGAATAAACCTGTGGACCAAAAGAATAAAATTTCTGTGTGTTGGAATCAACACATAGAAATAGTAACAGAAAATAGAATAGTACGAATAGCAAGAAACAAATCGTCAAAGGGAAGAAGATCATTGGGATGACCGAGGAAAAGATGGTCAGACAATGTCAATTAAGGCTAAAAACCGAAGTAAAACAGGCATTGAGCCTATTTATAAAGTAGGAAGAAAAAGAAAAAGAAGAAGAAGAAGAAGAAGAAGAAGAAGAAAAAGAAAAGAGAAGACAAAGCAGAAATGTGGAAAAGGCTATGTAGAAAATGTACATACAAAAAAGAAATCGAGGTTTACGATAAATACAAGGAGCAGCGCAACAAAATTAAAGGAAGGATAAAACAAGAAAATCAGAATGCCTGAACAATTTGGAAGAATTTTATGGAAGAAAATAGTACCCAAAATACAAAATTATTTTATAGAGCCTTAAAGAATATGAGAAGTAAACGGAAATTAAACTACAGCAGATAAAAGATTGAAATGGAAATATAATAACTGAGGATGAGCCCATTATAGAAAGGTGGAGAGAATATTTCAAGGAACTTTTAAACAATGCAAATAAAACAGGAGATAATCGCACACATATAACAGACGAAACACCTAAAAGAGAGCAAGAAGACGTTCACGAAAGTAAAATAAATATGGAAGAAATTGAAGATGCACTAGAAAAACTAAAAGTTGGTAAAGCAGCAGGGATAGACGGAATAGATGCTGAATTATTGAAATATCTTGGACAACAGGGTAAACAAGAATTACATGACCTACTAAATTTAGCATGGAGCAAAAAAATCCCAGAGAATTGGAACATTGCAATAATACTGCCTATACACAAAAAGGGGGACACTAAAGAGTGCAGTAATTATAGGGGTGTATCACTTCTCTGCTCAGCGTTGAAAATCTACTAAATCATTCTAGAAAAGAAACTACGAGAAATAGTCGAGCCTCGACTGGCAGATATACAAAGTGGATTTAGACCATCACACAGCGTAAAGGATCATATATTCACACTACAGCAAATCACTGAAACAACACTGTTAAAAACGATACACTGTACCTGGCGTTTTTAGATATGAAAAAGGCGTTTGATATGGTCAATAGAGAAGGAATATGGCAAAGCCTGATAAATAACGACGTAGATGAAGAACTTGTAAGTGTAATAAAATGTTTGTATGTCAACACAAAAAGCCAGGTCAGGACAAGTAACCTAATCTCAGGCGAATTTACAAATAACGACGGCGTTAGACAAGATGGAGTGTTGAACCCACTGTTATTTATTTCTGTTATGGATAAAGTTATTAAAAAGTGTTGAAAAAAAAAGCTAAAAAATGTGCTATAGGGTGTAGAAATCTGTAACAAATTAAAATTGAAGCCTGTGCATGTGCTGATGATATTGTTTTAGTTGCAAGAACTGAAATGGCTCTCGCAGATAATATAAGAATCTGGGCAGGAGAACTAAAAAACTACAACTTAATAATAAATATGGAGAAAAATAAAGTAATGAAAATAGCCAACAAAGTAGCAAAATATTGAAATGTAAATACTGAAATCGAAGAGCAAAAAATCGAGCAAGTAGACCTCTTTAAGTATTTGGGAATGATGTTAACAAAGTTACACAAGAAGATGAAATTTGAAACAGAATAAAATTTCGAGAACTTAGTTTTCACTGTATAAAAACTTACTAAACAAAAAGGAAATATCGAGAAAAATCACAATGACAGTATACAAAACCGGATATATGCCAATTACAATATATGGGGCAGACCCATATATTGTACTTAATGACAGACAAAGGAAAAGAATACAAGCTACAGAAATGAGATACTCAAGGAAAGTGGTGGGAGCAAGAAGATTAGACAAAAGAAGAAACAAAGATATAAGACATGAACTAGAGGTAAAATCGCGAAACGAATAAGTTGAAGAAAAGAAGTTAAAATGGGCTGGACGCATGATAAGAATGAGTGGTGACAGACAAGAAAAAATAACATGGGATGCCAAAGCAGTGGGTAGAAAAGCTGGAACACTAGTGTAAACGAAATACTTAAGAAAAGAGGAACATCGTGGCAAGAAGCAAACATTTTAGCAGCAGATAGGAAGAAGTGGCGTAAATTTGCAGAGAGTATCATATAAAGGAGGAGTCCTCGACACCTAATGGTGAAAGGCAAATTATTATGTATGTATGTATGTTTTCCTTCTACATTTTCTTTTGGTTTAATGTTTTTTCTATACTCAAAAAGTGGACTGGTTTAACATGTGTGTTTTTGAAGTTTCTTAAACATTTCTCCGTGTAAGACAAAATGATAAGAGATACGAAAACAAAATTAATTGCATTCAATCTATGAGAGACACGGTGCAAGAAATATTGACCACACATATAGTCTAAGAAAAAATGAGCAGTATATAAAGGGTCAGGGGGAAGAACGATGAATGTCTATCTGAAAGTATTTTCGGTAAAATCAGAAACAAAGTTACATATTCATTATTTTCCCCCTTGCGTCCAATCTTGTGACGTGTTTTTAAGATTATCCTCATCGTTATTTCCCCTTGGCTATTCACAGGTTGATAGTAGTTTTTCTAAGCTAACAGATTGCACAAAAATCGCAAAATGACCAAAAATTGACATTCATCGTTTTTCCCTCTGACCCTTCATATTTAACGTCGCATTCACCAAAATTTAAATGGTACATTCCATGTCAAATCACTCGGGCAAAAAATTTTGGATCTCCGATTTGTCTGAAAATTGGTATATAGCTTCTGCGGGACGTAAAAATAAGATATTTAAGGTCAAAAAATCTTCTTTTTTTCTCAAAATGTGATTTTATGCGATTTTACAGTGATTTGGTGTTTATTTAAACAAATTTGCATTTTCTGTCGTAAAGTATCAATGAAAAACATAATATTTTAATAGAAAGGACTCAAAAATGTCATTATATGGCATTATAATAAGTTATTTTGAATCAAAACAAGTTTTTGATCAAATTTTATAGTGTAAAAAACGTTAAAATACCGTTTTTACATTTTCCTCCATTCCCAAAATACATCATCATCGATTTGGCTGAAAATTTGCCCACAGATATCCAAAAGATAGAACTTTAAGTGGTTAGAAGGATTTGAATTATATTACAATACCAAAAGAGTTACATGCAGTAATATCAGACTCAAAAGTATATATTAGTCCAGTCGGGATAGCATTTGACCTTGAATGCCGAGCTGCCCAAAATTTTATTTTTCTGATCTTTAAGGGAGTAAATAGTAGCCTAAATTTAAAATCACGAATGAATTCCTCCGTTACGTTAGCCGCCATCTTGATTTTAAAGGAGAACCTGTTTGGCTCAATATCTCCTCCATTTTTAACTTTTCGACAAAAATGGTAGGAACTGAAATTGTTCCAAATAAATCGTATTTACAATTATTACAATTATTACAATTATTACAATTATTACAATTTCTTTTTAACAATTTTTGTCGTGAGGTCGATATTTTCGAGTTAATTTTACTTACAGTAGACGCCTATATTTTTGACTATAATATTGCATGTAACTTTTTTGGTATTGTAATATAATTCAAATCCTTCTCACCACTTAAAGTCCTATGTTTTGTCTATCTGTGGGCAAATTTTCAGCCAAATCGATTATGATGTATTTTGGGAATGGAGAAAAATGCAAAAAACGGTGTTTTAACGTTTTCTACACTATAAAATTTGATCAAAAGCTTGTTTTGAATCAAAGTAACTTGTTATAATGCCATATAATGACATTTTTGAGTCCTTTCTATTAAAATATTATGTTTTTCATTGATACTTTACGATAGAAAATGCAAATTTGTATAAATAAACACCAAATCACTGTAAAATCGCATAAAATACCATTTTGAGAAAAAAAGAAGAAGTAGATTTTTTGACCTTAAATATCTTATTTGTACGTCCCGCAGAAGTATATACCAATTTTCAGACAAATCGAAGGTCCAAAATTTTTTTTGCTCCCAAATTTAGTGATTTGAAATGGAATGACCCAAATACATCGTCTTCCTTCTCCATGTTCTTCTATTTTAATGTTTTTTCTATGATCAAAAAGGAGGAATAGTTTAAAATGTGTTTTCAAATTTGCGTAAAGATTTCTCCGTGTAACTCGAAAATAATATAGTACATTCTTTCCCGGTTTTTGCTGTACATTTTAAATAACCGCTTGGATTGACATGAAATTTGGCATACGCATAGCTAACATGTCAAAGAAAAAAAGGGATGTGGTGCCGGTGTGCGCTTTTGCCCTGGGGGTGAGTTTCATCCCATCTCGGGGGTGAAAAAATATATGTCCAAGATAAGTCCCGAAATGGATAAACTGACTAATTTTAAGCAACTTTTGTTCTATATAGTTTTTTCACCAAATCAAAACTTTTCAAGTTATTTGCAAGTGAATATGTTCATTTTTCAATAAAATAACCACATTTTTAGACGGTTTTTCGCAAATAACTCAAAACGAAAATTATATAAAAAAAATATTCTTATCAAAATTATAGCCTATAAAAAAGTGAAAAAAAACGATGTATATCTTAGGTATACCTAGCAAAAGCAGAGTTATAGCTAATGAAAAATAGGTTCATATTCGAAGAATTCCAAATACAATAATTCAATGTGAAATATCCAAATAATACAGCATTCTTGGAAAAAAAAGTTACAACTTTGTTAAAGTGTTTAAAAAAAGCTTTATTGCTCTTTTTATAAAAAAAAATCTATCGTCATATGTAAGCAAGTTACGCTCAAAATAAAGTTGGTCCCTTTTGTTTTGGCAAAAAAAATCAGGAATATCACCCATCAATTAGCAATTAATGAAATTAATCGTTACCGCTTCACAGGTTACTTTACTTATGCTGTGTTTATATTTTTTTTTTTTATTTTACAAAATAGTCGCATCAACCTCGGAGGTTATTAGCGACATATACATATACATAAGGTAATTTATTTACAGATGTTAGATTTTGTTAAATACATTGATATCTTTAAGGAATTTTACCAAGTGTTCAATTTTACAATTTTCTCCTAAGATTTCACTTGTTGATCCGATGATGTGGTTGTTCTGTCTCTGCAACTGGTATTTTGGACACTCTGCAAGTACATGCTTAACACTTAGTTTATAGGGATATTACAGTTTTCACATAAAGTGGGATTAGTGTGACCAATTATGTGTCCGTGGGTAAGTCGGGTATGTCCTAGACGAAGGCGAGTAACAATGTCATGGTGAGTTCTGTTGTGAATTTGAGATTTCCACGGTTTTACAAACGTTTTCACTTCGCGAAGTTTTGAAGTTGAACTGTCCCACTGGTTTTGCCACAGATTTTTGACTTTCACTTTAATAAATGATTTTAAATCATTAAGAACTACATCTCTCACTTCACTCGCGGTTTCACTGTCCCTGGCTTGTTGGGCTGTCCGATCCGCCGCTTCATTTCCTTGGAGGCCAATGTGTGAAGGAACCCATAGGAATTGTACAATATGGTTGATTGTTTTGAATGGTAGCTAGTTCTTTTTTAATTAGGAGAGCAATTGGATGCTTCGTGTACAGTTGGTTAATGGTATGGATGGAACTGAGGGAATCGGTAATTATAAGAGCATTGGATATATTACTGGAGTTAATATGAACGAGAGATTGATAGATGGCGTATAGCTCGCCAGTATGTATACAGCTTAAGGATGGTAGTTTATACTCAAGTGTACTATTTGGAGTAATGACAGCTGCCCCAACTCCAGTAGATGTTTTAGAAGCGTCTGTATATATATGATAGGATTTAGAAAATTTTGTTAGTTTGTTTAATGTTATAGTTATAATTATTGAATGTTCAGCTCCTGGGATAATTCAGTCGATGTATCCGTGTCAGGTTCTTCATCCTCGTAGTTGTCTTTTGTGAGCTGCCTCGTAATTTTTTTGTTAAGCTTTGTAGGTACATTTCAATTTTAATGAGCGTTCGGATGTATATGAATGAATTTTGGTTATGAGTTTTTTAAATCCTAGAATGTCTACTGTATATTTATTTATAACGCTGATAACATCTTTTGTTCCATGAGCGTTCTCAAATAAATCAACTGTTTCCTCAAAAGTTAATATTTGCTTTTCGGAATTGAATAATTCTTTAATTGGTTGCATTAGCGTTTCTAATGGTATTGTTGATATTTTTGTTTTTATTCTTTTTTGTTTCTGAGTTGGCTTTGAAAATACATCGTCACTAGCTGATGTCTCAATCGGGGGTGATATTGCTTCAGATACAGTTCGTTTGGAGGATGATTTAGATGTATTTTCTTCGTTGGATACGCTAAATTCTTTTGGTGCTGGATTCTCTTTATTTTCATTAACCGAGCAAGAATTATTGCTTAGACTGGAAGATGAAGGCTGGTTAGTTATGACTATGTGAGGTGAGGGGGCTGATGAGGTGGATATATTTGGTTTAGATATCACTGGCATTGTATTATCTGTAGTTGATGTATCAAGAGGTGTTAGGTTGGTTGTAGATAATATTTTTGTTAGTGGCGTTGAATTATTTGATATGTTTGTAGAAGTGCATGTTGTTGAAGGTGTAATAGTAGTCGTCTCTGTTGAAGTTACTGTACTAGGTTCGTTTCTGTTTGAAAGTGTAGCAGTTGGGACAGCTGTTTCTGAGTGATTTACATTTACTGAGCAACTACTGGAAATATGGCCATGTTGTTTGCAAATGAAACATAAGTTGTCTAATGTCAAAAAAATTCGATTTGTAGTATCTTCATGAGTTATTAAAATGGTATCGGGAATTGGACCTGTGGGTGGAGATACGTAAATATGTCGACGGAAACTGAGTACATGTTTGTATTCAGGATTGTTGGTTCCTATTCGCAAAAATGACATTGATGAAGTTGGTTTTAGCCCTAAGAGCAGTAGTTCGTTTTCTATTACCTTATGCGGGATAGTGGGAGAAACATTGGATATTAGGAGTCTTTCACTTGGAGTAATTAGTCTACGGACTTGAATTTGTGTATTGTTTACAGTGATGAAACCTCTACTGTTTGAAAAAAATTCATCTACGACTTGTTTGGTTGAGAAATAGATACAGATACGATTGTTGGTGATTCTTGATGAAAAATTAATGTGTTTTGGACTAACTAAAGCTCCTACCGCTAGCAAGTATTCTTCTAATTTAACATCGTTGAGAGAATTAAAAACTACTGCTTGTAGCTTGGATGGAGAGATTGTTTCTTTTTGTCTACTAGCTGCAGCAGAGTAAGAGTAAGGTTTTTGTGATGTGGATTGCGATAATGATTCATCGCTATTATTAGTGACGTCGACTTCCATTTCTCAACACCATTTGATTTTCCTAAGTACGGACCTGTTCCGCTTCGGATTTTGGTAATTGTCTTTAAAGACAAAAAATTGGTGTCGATCAATGACTGGTGTTGTTTATTGACGGTTTTATAAAATTCTTTGGTTATGAAATACTTATTAATAGAAAAATATATACTCACAGAAAATGTTCTTCTATACACACTTAACTAACACTATTATACTTGATGTTAACGTAGTGTAAGAATACTATGATTGGTTTTTGTAAGTTAAATTTACTATTTGTCAGGATCGATCAAAAAGCATGTGTGCTTATTCGATATCAGTGCCGGACTCGCTGTGTTTATATGATCTGTAAGTTTCATCGATTCAAAGTGTCTGAAAACGTGGTTATTTTGTATAAAAATTAACATATTCACTCGCAAATAACTCGAAAATAATTAATTTGGTGAAAAAACTTTATAGAACAAAAGTTGCTTAGAATTAGTCATTTTATCCATTTCCGGACTTATTTCGAACATACATTTTCACCCTTAAAAGGAGGTGAAACTCACCCCTAGAGCAAAAGCACACATCGGCATAATATCACTTTTTTCTTTGACTTGTTAGCTATGTGTATGCCAAATTTCATGTCAATCCAAGCGGTTATTTAAAATGTAGAGGTTTTGCAATATTTTACCTTTAAAGAACGTACTAATAAGGGATACAAAAAAAATTATTCAGTAAAAACATGTAGGATTTTTTGACAACAATTTATTTTCTTTTAACTGTAGCATCACTTTTCACACATCCTTTAACCCTTTATCTTTTAAGAATTTAAGATTTTAAATTAATGTGATTAATGCATTTTTCTAGTTCTTCACATTTCCTTTACAATTTGAATTTTGAATAGCTGTGGTTTTTGAATGGATACAATATTTTTAAAATGAACTGAGTTATTGTAAAAAATCCAAACGTTTTTTTAATTTTGGAGGATATTTGTGCTAAATATGAATAAATATATGAATTTTGGAGCAGATGTGAATCGGAATATTTACGGATTTTTCACAGCGGCTGAAAAGCACTACTTATTAATTACGAAATTCAAATTTGGCTACGCGATAAAGCTCTCAATCCAGTTTATTATGAATGAAATAATGCTAATGGATATTTTTTGTAGTCAACAAAAATGCATAGATCATTTGCACCAAGGGAATCACTAGAAAAAATTTGCAGGAAAGAACTTGCAGGTGTTAACTGCCAGAACTGTGTTTCAATACCTGACAAAGATAAGGAAGGAGCGAATGACAGTGGCGACAGCGATGTAGATTAGAATAAGTTAATGACATGACTGTCTTTATTTAAATGTCTGATTTTTTTACAGACATGTTTTTTATACATATTTTGTATACATTTTATTTTATTTCTCCGCAATCATTTTTTTATACTTTTAAATTTTCCATCATAAGGAGTAGGTTTAAGGGATAGGTATATAATTACAAAAATACATTTTTATGGTTAATAATACAAAAGTATCAAACCTCTTGTAAATAATGAGGTAAATAAAGGATATGTTCAAAAATGTATATTTTTTACTGTAAGTAAAGTAGAGGTTATGTAGCGGTTCACGTTACGAAATAAGCTCTTTAATTATTTTTCTAATTATTTTCTCTTGATCTCTTAAATAATTTCTCTAATTTTCGCGTAATTAACCATTTGTAATTATTATCTTTTATATTTAAAATTTCGTGCAACGATGCCACACCTAAGTATGTTGGTATCACTGATGGAACGTACTATATACGCCACCTAGTGAGAGATATTCTTTCGGGTTCTGAAAATTTGACAAGGCGGTCGTGCTTTACTTGACTCTGAAAGTGCGCTGAAAGTAGGCCGACGAACTTTTGGTTCCATAATGGCGGAAGGTTTCATTTTTTAAGTCATTTATTGGTAAATACATTTTAATTGTAAGTGTAAATGGTGTCCCATGGGTTTGCTAAATCCATCCAGCATGTTCGTGAGGAAAACAATAACCAAAAAAGGAGATTCCGGTAAATATTTTTTATATATAAAGGTTAGGTTGGATCTTACATTTCATTGTTCATTTAAAATATTCTTTCCAGTTCAATTTTCCCATGATTCAGTGAATTTGTACTCTACGAGCCCCCTAGTGGGAAAGTTTTGGGGTAGTTCTGATTTCTTTCATTATATATGGATTTTGGGCTGCTGAATCCGAATCTGAGGTTTGCGGACAAAATTTCGTGACGGAACATTGAAGAAATCACGAAAAAAGCGAAAAATTCCTGCTTTTTCCCGCTTTTTTGCTTAAATCTCGAAAACTGTTATCTTTTAGTAAATAGTGTGTCAACAAAAATTAAAGTACATAAAATTCTCTACAAATATCAGTATTTACTTTTTTTTTCAGATGAACCGTTCGGTCTAAAGTGCAAGTTGAAAATTGCTAATTTTCAACGGTCTCTGTAAAACTCACTTTTTACATTCCAAAACTTTATTTTTTATTTGAATGCTGTCATTTGATACATTTCTGATAGTTTTCTGCACAAGTAATTAAAAAGAAAAAAAAGTCGAAATTGTACAAATTCAGTATCACAACAGGCCAGACAGGGGGCCACGTTCTGCCAACAGTTGGAGCTTGGATTTAAATTCTTGTGGCACATATTTTACAATATTTTTTACATCATTAGAAAGAATCACTGTTCTGTCTAAGTTGAACAAGATCTCCTCTAATTGATCCACCATTGTTGATGATAGGGCCATTGACTTAATCACTATTTTGGCCAGAGTTCTGTGAGCGAACATATGAGATCGCATTCTGCCCTTGTGTAAGCGTGACCAGACATAATTTTCTCGGTTGATTTTGCCGCATATATGGTATTGAAAAGTTGAGCCAATCCACCACCTTGCATAATGTAACCAATTGCCCCCATGAAGGACATCAATAGTGAAATTCACCGAGCCTTTTTAACAACATTTGATAGATCAGGATCATCGGGACGACTAGCAAGGATGTCTATTGCCTTTAGGTAGAGGGGTTGGTCAAATGTCACCAGACATGTAACTTACTTTAAGGATTTAGTTTTCTCTACTCCGTTCAACAATTCTGTAAATATTGTATCATAAGCACTTGGAGGAGCGTTGATAAATAGTTGGTAAACACTAAATGTTAGTTCATATGTCATGTTTCTTGTGACAGCTTCCATGAATCCATTCCATCCAAAGAGGCCGGGAATATCTCTACTTTTCCCATTGAGCCACAGAAGATCAGGCACAGATGGAGTCATAGTTTAATGTGAACATTCCCTTTGGATCTATTATCTTGATTTCTGATAAACCTTGAGGTTTTGTCCTTTCAAAATGAATTAGTTGAACAGCTCCCTGACGTGCATAAATCTCAGGAGTGAGTTTCGCTTTTAACCGAGGAATGGATTGGTTAGGTGCTACTGCATTTGTTGGTGCAATACAAGAAATGCCACCCATGACGTGAAAAGTGTTGTATCCGTCGATTTTATGTACTTTAAAATTAGCGTTATCGTACACCTGCTGTGTAAAGCAAGGCTGGTCAATTTTCTGCGGATCGCCTGCGATTGCTGATTTTTTTCAGACAAATAGCTTCTTTATAGGATGAACAAAACCCCAAAGAGGAAACTACATCAACCAATTTTCTTGATCCGTATTTTTGTAGAGCAACACGGCCAACCCTACAAGGACGGGCGAGACGAATGATATGGGCCTTACCGCCGCTACAAGACTATGAGCAAGCGCGTTGCTTTTCTTCTTCCAGTTATCATACTTCCCACGTTTTTTATGAAGTACAACTTTTTCCATAATTGTACGTAGTGTTTCAGGAATTAGTTCTTCATTTCCTTCTAAAAATTTATCCGGTGGGGGGTATTCCTGTGTCTCATAAACCTGGCTCCGGACATCCTCAACAATAATGGCAGCAGCCGTCTGAAAATCCGCAGTCTTTCCTCTTTTTCATTTTTTAACGCTTGTTGGTACCAAGCGTCGTTCAAGATTTTGTAACCTGTGTCTTTGAAACAAACGACCGACTTCTTGTTTCGGGACATGGTAATAATTATATCGCATCCGTATTTTTGAGTAGAGGGGCTTTGGCTGCTGTCTTTTTGTCAGGACGATATTTACCCTTGCTTTGGTCGATCAATCATCTAGCAAAAATTGGCACTCCCCATCCCTATTCTCTAAATAATTGTAAACATCTTGCATTGCTCTTTCAACATCATCGGCAGATGGACCCGATTTTTTAATCTTTTTTTGAGTGATTGGGCGATTGTACAGTTTTCTCATGCATAAACTATGATACCGGCAATCAGAGGCTACTAAGTCTGAGACAGGCAAAGACGTTTGATTATGGCTTTGCCATACTGATCATCACGTTCTTTTGCTCGTTTTATAACAGTTTCTTTAAATTTTAAAACTCGAACCTGATACACCATATTGCGGTTGGTTGTCTTTTTACTTTGCTCTTCTATAAACTCAAGTGTTATGACGAGACCACACATAAAACATTGAGTTTTGAAATTAAAAGGTGGTGCAGTAGAACGTCTTTGAACTTGCTCCCTATCCTCCTCAACTTTCTTCAAGTAAGCGTTAATCATTTTTACATCATTGTAATTTTTACGACCTCACGCTATTAACAACTTAATTATTAATCTTACTCTGTGATTAAAAGAAGAAGAAATATTGGAAATAATTCTTATTTATTTATAAGTAGTAGAAATGTATTATGTATTTATAAGAATCTAGGAGAAATTTATCAAATGACAGCATTCTAATAAAAAATAAAGTGGGTTTTGCGAGAGACCATTCAAAATTCGCAATTTTCAACTTGCACTTTAGACCGAACGATTCGTCCGAAAAAAAAAGTAAATAGTGATATTTGTAGAGAATTTTAAGTACTTTAATTTATATTAACAGATCATTTACTAAAAGTTAATTGTTTTCGAGATTTAAGCAAAAAAGCGAGAAAAAGCAGAAATTTTTCGCTTTTTCCGCGATTTTTTCAATGTTCCGTCATGAAATTTTGTCCGCAAACCTCATATTCGGATTCAGCAGCCCAAAATCCATATATAATGAAAGAAATCAGAACTACCCCAAAACTTTCCTAGTCAAAACACAATTTTATTAAATCACCAGTAAATTTGTTAATTATTGAATTTAGTTTCTTTTATTTATTCCACCGTGTACAAGATTTGTTTGGAGAAAGTTCTGGTAGTCTTAATTTTTGTTTAATAAATAAAAAAAACAATGCTATGCTCATATCACACTGGCAATATAATTATCCTATAATATTTTATTTTAAATATATTCTGTATCCAAATTCTGCCTGAAGGTCAAACTCATACCTTTTTACATTTGATAAGCCTGCTAATGGATGTTTTTTATTGCTGTTCATTCTAAAAAACCTCTTCCTCATTACTTCTTCTTTTGTTTATTTTTTCTCGCACATGTTCGATTGGAAATTGAAACTAAGACTGGAAAATGTTTGTTTTTAGCCATTTGGGAGAAATATTAAAACCTACCATGTAGATCCTTCAACCACCTGGAAGGCGTCGATTCCAGCCACGGCCACAGTCAAGTCACCATTGGTTTTAGTCACTTGGGAGCAAGCTTATGGGAGGTTAAGCGCCTGATTTCCTGTCTACAGGAGGTAACCACCATGGTGCTCATTTTCAGGTATGCGGCAGCAACCCTTTTAGAAGTCAGTTGGGTTTGTTTGGGAACAATTAGTGTGATTTGAGTAACTATTGTTGTTTATATTGCAGACATTTGGTTGGTGTATTATGTTAATAATTATTTTTTTTTTCAGATTCAGCTTGCATTTACTGGTTTTTTATATACATAAAAGTTAAGTACGTTCCCAAACTCATGTATAAATCTGCGTACTTGCCCAAAAGGTATTAGGTTTTTATATTTTATTATTAATTTAGGTCGATTTATTGTCATTATATAAATTTAGGTTGTATTACTTGCTTGTTTCCTAAGTATTTCGTCGTTACTTTATTTCATTGCATTTGTTCGGTTAATTTAAGTCGTTGTATATTTATCTAACTTCATTTCATTAGCGTTCATTCATTAACTTTGATTAATTTATTATAGTATTTTCTCGTAGTCAGTATTTATTTATATTATTTTCATCTTTGTCGGTTTCATTTTAGTGGTACGTAGTACGTAGCAAGCGTACTATAACCATTTGGTAAAAGTCTCATGTGAGTTGTACCTTATGTATATTATGTAAGAGCTATTTAAGTTTTGTACATACATATAAAAGGACTGTTGTTATATTGTATATCATGTTTAGCGTTATTTTTACTTTGTCATTTTAGAGTCACTTAATAATTCAATTGGGTTTAACTCAGAGATTGTCAAACAACTATTAGTTATTTTTAATAAATATTTACTTATGTTGTATATCATATATTTTTATTATTCCTTTATATACACCTTTACTGATTAAATATACTAATTGATTGATTTAATATATTTAATACTTGACAGCACTGTAAGATACCTGGGAGAATGATCGAAGACCATTTTCCTGGCGCCCATGATTTGTTAGTTTTATTTAATTTGTTCTTCTTTAGCAATTATTCATTTTTATTTATTTTCAGAACATTATTTTTATCTCAGTATTTACCTTTGCTAGTCATCATTATCTACTTTGAGCTATTGTTCTTCGACACGCATGCAAACGAACCATATCGATCCTTGAGTGTCAAGTTGTTCTTTTGCATCTCTTGCTAGCCAACTCTATTCAGTTTGCTCTGTCTCTTCATACTTCTACTTTTATCCCTTTTAATCCCCCTTTCTTCAACTTCCTCATCATTATCATTATTTATATATGTCTAGTTTATTTTATTTTTCCTTACTTCAGTTGGAGTTTATCTTTCTCTTTACTTTCACTCCAACAGAAGTTCTTCTTTTTGTTACATTTATTTGCGAAATTTCATCAAAATCGATGCATTAGGAGAGAAATCGGAGGTAATATAATATATTTTGCTCTCATTAACTGGACTGTATACCAATATACAATGTGTATATAAAAATTTGAAGTTTAAAAAGTATATATAAAATAAGATAAACTCTACACCTAAAACGAATTATCGGTACCTTGATTTGTCACTTTATGTAGCTACAAAATAAAATATATTAAAACTCAAAATTTAATTTTCCTCTTTACCAGAAGACTTAAGATCGTAAAGACCGTAGTTGTGAAGTTTGTATAAAAGCATAAAAACTTTATTCACAAGAGTACAGTGGGAATAAACTGAGTAAAGTAGCAATATGTATGCAATAATATAGAATGAAATTTTTGTTTGGTAGTGTATTTGTACTTCGCATAAATTATAAATATACGAAGAATATTTTTACACTTCTGGGAATATTTTGCTTGTTATAAAATGCATTATTTTACTAAAATATTAATAGGAGCACAAAGTATATAAATAGATGTCCTTATAACGCCTCTCGTATTATAATGTATTTATTATAATATATAGGACACAATACAAAATTATGAACTGTATTGTTGTTTCAATCCCTATGAAAGAATTTTTATCGATTTTAAACTCATATAAATCAAAGAAAATCTGGCTAATTGGCTATGAATAAATAAATAAAAAAAATCAAAGAAAATGTTTAAAATGGTAAAAAATTATTGAAACAGGTTTGGAAAGAAAAATTGTGATATACCTTAATAGTCCAAGTAGTGAAGCTTAAAATAGAACAAAGCCTTGCAATTTTTACAGCATTGATCGATTTGCTTGAAAATTTGAGAATTAGTAGTGGATAGTCCAAGGATCAAAATATATATGATGCCGAAAGGCGCTTTTACCATGGGGTGGTTGCCACCCCATCTCAGATTTGGAAATTTTTATTATATTTTGACCGCAAAAGTTGGTAAAAACATTCATTATAAGCAAAAAACGTTCTA
The DNA here is from genome assembly GCF_917563875.1 of Diabrotica virgifera virgifera. NCBI lineage: Eukaryota > Metazoa > Arthropoda > Insecta > Coleoptera > Chrysomelidae > Diabrotica > Diabrotica virgifera. Next base: position 202,426,116 of record NC_065444.1, on the reverse strand, counting down.
TACATTTTTTTAAAAAAATTAATAGTTTTCGATTTATTAATTTGCTAACGAAAGTGTTAGTTTTATATCAAAAAATCAATATGTTTTTAATCAGTTTTCTGCTAATAACTCAAAAAGTTTTCGTTTTATCAAGACAACTTTATTTAACAAAAATATACCTTTTGAAAAAATAAACAAAACCGTTCTTTTTTATTTTTTTAAGACCAATAGTAATCGAGCTATACTTTATTATATGTTGGCTCTATTTCGTCAAATGCTAAATATTGTAGTTTCAAAGTCAATGGACGGGAAAACTATGCATTTTCGGGAATAAAAAATTTTTCTCTAGCTAAAAACATTAAGTGACTTATAATGAAAAGAATGTCACTCCCTATTTTTTTCAGCAAAAAAGTGATCGTAAACAACTCCCTAATCACCACCCTAATTAAAATTTGTCATTGACCTGATTTGGTTTTCTTGATTTATGTATTGTTAATAGTTTCTAGAAGTTTGATCGGCTTAGAATGATTAGTTTAAAAAAAAAAGGAGTTAAAAGCGGATAACGAGTTTTTGTAGTTTGGTAAAAAATGCCCTTTTCTTTAGAATAGAAAGATTAGCATCAGAGGTACCAAAAAATATTTAAATATGAAATTGTAGCTTATTTAATTCCCAAGAACTTGGTTTGCAAAAAAATTTTCACGGCAAAAATTGAGTTAGCTATTGACAATTAAAACTTGTATTATCATGCAAAAACCACCTTTACCAACCCTTTCAATGCCACCTCTTTTTGTGACTGAAAATTTTAAAGGATTTAATATTAATAGCCTTATTATAGATCTTGTAAAAACCTACAAAATTCTTTTTTAACGAACTTTCTAAGATAAAAAATAAAAAATTTACGGTTAAAAAATCAATATATTTTTTTGAGAAAAAAAAGGTGAAATTCAATTGGATTGGTGAAATTCAATTGGAAGCATAATAATGTAAGTTAGCGGTGTTTTTAGTCATTGGCCTAATTTATTTATTTTATTTATGTTTTATTAATAGATTCGAGAAGATTGACTGGCTTAAAATGATTAGTTTTAAAAAAACAGAAGTTTAAAGCGAATAACGGATGTTTGCAATTTGCTAAAGAATGCAAATTTCTTCAGAATAGAAAGATTAGCATCGGAGATGCGAAAAAATATTTAAATACGAAATTGTAGGTAGGTAATTTAATTCCCAAGGACCTGGTTTCATAAAGTTTGTACTACGGAAAAAATTGAGTGAATCGTACTTGAGTATACCATCGAAAAACATTGACTTTTTAGATATAAAATTAACACTTTCGATAGCGAAAAAATCAGAAACTATTAATTTTATCAAACAAATGTATAGAACCTCTTTTTGCTTGTAATGAAAGTTTTATTAACTTTTGCAGTCAAAATATAATAAAAAATTTCCACCCACGAGGTGGGGTGGCAACCACCCCCATGGTGAAAGCGCCTGTCGGCATCATATAGATTTTGATCCATGGACTATCCACTACTTATTTTCAAATTTTCAAGCAAATTGATCCATTCTGTAAAAATTGCGAGGTGAAAAGCTTTGGTTCTTGGACTAGAATACAACTGATATCATCATATTAACTCAATAAAATATGAATTTTTATTATATTAACTTAACACAATATGAAAATGCTAACTAAAATAAACTAAAAAAAAAAAATAAGAAACAAATATGGAACATCTGGGTTTGAAACGGGGACCTCTCGATCTCCAGTCGAATGCTATTAGAGCATTAGAGCTCAGTGGCAGACTACCACTAGGCTGTATCCGCTATTGATTTACGTACTTTACAACTGGATCTAAATGTCATTGCATTATTTGCATTTAAAATGGCTTACAATTCAAAATGAAACTCATTGCATCCATGCTGTTAAATATTGATTTGTTTTCGAGTTCTGAGCTATTCTGAAAATTTCAGGTGTCTAGGTATTCTGGAAGTATCCTTATAATCGATTACAAGATTTCCCAGACATAATGACAAAGAAAAAGTGAAGTATATAAAAACGTTTTAATAATTGAGACAGAAGATTAATTAATATGAAGCAATAAATAAACTTTGTCTTATAGAGCTATCGACAAAAACGCGACCATGGGATATACCACGGAATAATATAAAGTTACGGCTCGGTAGTAGCAAGCATAGTCCGAATAACGTGATATTTTTGGAAAATTTGATTAAACAGTGGTATTCAACACAGCATTTATTAACCAATATTTCTTTCATTATTATTATTTTTTCCATAATCTGTTACTCTTGTTAATACTCTTGTTCATACTTAATTTTATCCTTTTTTAATTCATCGAAGCTTCTTATTTTGGCCACATGCAGTCGCTGTTCCTCGTTTTTTTTAACTGTCAAACATTCAGTTGCATAAGTCGTAGCTGGCCTTATAGAATTTTCCCATCAGTTTTATTGAAATTTTTCTGTCAAACAACACACGACTTTCTTGCTTCCACTTCATCCATCCAACCCTAATCCTACTGCATTCATCTCCATCTATTTCCACATTGCTCTGTAATGTCGATTCTATTTGCTTAACACCAATAATTTTCACATTGATTTCACCATCCAAAGATATTATTTTATTTGTAGTAACTCGGTCTTTAAATAAACATTCCAAACATTCTGTTTTTATTCCACTAAGTTTAAATAATTTTCTTAAAGACTTGTTAACAGACAAGTAGAGCATTGAGACAGGTCTATGTGCAATAATGTGCATTTAAAAAATGCATTTTTTAAAAATTACTTAAAGTTTGTTAGTGATAGCAAAAATACTTTTTAAGTTATTTGCGAAAAAACGTCTAAAAACGTGTTTTTTTTTTGAAAAATTGACATATTTGCTCGCAAATAACTCGAAAAGTATTAACTTAGCGAAAGAATGCTATAGAACAAAAGTTGCTTAGAATTAGTCAGTTTATCTATTTCAGGACTTATTTTGAACGCAGATTTTTCACCCCCCCCCCAAGGGGGGGTGAAACTCACCCCCATTGCAAAGCACACATCGGCACAATATTACTTTTCTTCTTTGACATGTTACCTATGTGTGTGCCAAATTTCGTGTGAATCTAAACGGTTCTTTAAAATATATACGTTTTGCAATATTTTACCGGCAAGGAACGTACTATAAAATTGTTAACCAATTGTGATATTTGGGGTTAGAAATTATGGGCAACACTTTGTTATTGATCTCGTGCTTCGTTCAGACGAGATGTTAAAAATTCGGCAAGAACGAAATTAATCCATTCGAGTCGTCGATAGAAATACGGCCATTACCGGTAGTCAGAAATTGCTTGGAGAACTCTTCGACAGAAAGACACTTTAACAATGTAACTTACATACTTTACGTGCTTACGTGCTTTCTCGTTGAAATTCTCGATTGAAAGCGTCGTTCATTCACGATTTGGCGATGGCATTACTAACTTGCCTAACAAACTGCTGCACATGACCTGATGTCTTCGATCAAAAGCAAAGCTTGAGCATGTATCTTCTCATTCACTCTATGTAGATTGGGATTCCCTGATCTGACACAAATTCGGTGTAAAATGACGTGTCTGTAATCTGACGTGTCATTCTGTACTACACATCTTTTGTGCAGCTTGTACTTTAAATCCTTATGAACAAAAATTTATACAAAGTTTAATGCAGAATTAAAAAATGTTCTGTATTTAATACAGAATTAAAAATGTAAACAAAATCACTAATGTAGTTAATTAATATGAATTTTTATAACTTTATTTTTAAACTAAAATAAATAAACATCTTGAGGTAATTAAAGACGTGGAGAAGTGGAAGACGGTGGTATGTAACATTTTCTAAAATTTTGGGTTTCTTAGTGAATGAAGGTGGTATGTAACTTCACTATCATATGACACTTATACTGTACCTCTACAAAGCTTAATAAGAGATATTCTAGTGGATGAAGGAGGTATGTAACATATAAACTACGATCCTTGAATGGAAGGAGGAGGTATGAAACATTTTTCGTCGTTTTCAGATTTAAATTGTTTATAACTCGAAAACTATTAACTTTGGAGAAAAATTACAACAGACCTTTTTGTTTCCAATGATCAAAAGAACCTAAAATAATGTATCCGGGTTGGAAAAATTGATTTTTTAAATTTGTTTAAAAATTTTTATCATGATCGAGATAGTGCACCAAAATTTGGGAATAAGTAGGTCATGACGTAACTAAGTAAAATCTCTAGGGGCGGAAGCTTGCGTGGCCGACAAAGGGGTGGGGGTAGGGGTGAATATAAAAAATATTAGAAGGTTTTTTGCGATGTTCGTGATTGAGATAGTGCATTAAAATTTGGGAATAAGTATACCATGATATAACTAAGTAAAATCCCCAGAGGCGGAAACCAGAGTGAGGGACGAGGCTAGTTATAAGGGGTCAAAGTCGCGGTTTTTATTATTTGTTTTGTGACGCTCATGATGGAGATGCTTCAAAATTTGGGAATAAGTAGTTCATGACGTAACTAAGTAAAATCTCCAGGGGTGGAACGCTGCGTCGCCGACAAAGGGGTGGGGCAGGGGTGAATATTAAAAATATAAGGGGTTTTTGCGACGTCCGTGATTGAGATAGATGAGGGTAGTTTTAAAAGGTCAAAGTCGCAGTATTTGTTTTTGTGACACAGCACAACATTTGTCCCTCACGCAGTGTCATTGATTATAAACACACACATAGATACCTCACTCTAAGGTAAAAACGAATTCAGTGTTAAACTCCGCCTACTTACACCTCTTTACCCCTCAAGCCTAAGTACTACCTGACTATATGGTGGCGACATTAATTGAAATCTTTGCCAAGATTGAAAAATAAATTTGAGTTACCTGCTCCAGCCATTGTCCAGTGCAATAGACGACAATATAAGGGTGGCATTCAGCATTTTCACAAATAATTTTAACGTGCTTGTAATCTATACAGTCGAACCCGCTTATTAGAATCCCTGTTATAGGAATATCCCGGTTTATGGAATATAAATTCGAGTTCCCGAAACGTTTCCATTTACTCCTTAATAAATGTATCCTTTTATTGGAATAGGTTCTAATTAGATAATACCGCTTATTAGCATATTTTATTTTAATTTAATTTATTCAATAAACGGCAGAGCCAATTTACAAAAAATGTATAAAAAAAATGAAATATTATGGTAAACAGTAAAGATAACCAATTTTAACCTAAAATAACAAATAACAAAAGATAATAAAAATGACAACAATGACAACAATAAAAACCAACAAAATTAAATTAGTAACAATAATAAATAATTAATAAATTATAGGAACTTAGTACTTTACTTCAGTTACTGAATTATGTATGCTTCTTTTAAATACACGAAGACTGTCCACAAATGGATCAAGACTGTTTTGATTATGATTATGGTTTTGCAGGTCAACGACTATTTTTTTTTACAATTTACTACAAATTTAAATTATGTTTGGTTATTATGGTCAGTCGTCAAGGGCCTGTAGTGCTGGATTAGATATTATTAGGGTAATAAATATTTATTACTTTGTTACGAGTACCAATTCGATTTTTAGCCGACAAATGCATGGGTCATAAAGTAATTTTTATTTTTCTACACAAAGGCACTGTTGCCTGCTATAAAATTGTTAGAAGCAGTTTATTTAGAATTCACCCAGAGAGTATTTACCTACTTGTTTGCAAGATGTCAATTATGGGTTTGTTGAATTTATCCATTTCTTGCCTCCAATAAAAGTTCCATTCAACCAATGGATTAAGGATGACCACAGTAGGGATGGGAAAAACCTACCGGTTTAAACCTAAAACCGGTTTTTTTACTTCGCAATAACCGGTTTTACCGGTTGTTTTTTTGTCCCGGTTATAACCGGTTTTTTCGTTTAAAAGTAAAAACCGGTTATTAGGTTTTTACGGTGATTAGGATTAGGTTAGGTATTATTTTGGATCCCAATCATAATTATTATTCTCAAGTAATTATTCCAAACAAAACCATAATTCAAATTTTATTTTATTTTATAAAATACAGAAGCAAACTGAAAGTGCAATCTCACATCAGCCAGAAACAATTATTAAGTTTTATTATAATATTTCCTTAAAAAGGTATTTGTAATCATAATATTTACGTAAGAAGTGATCTGGTTGAATTAGACGCAAACAAAAATAATGCTCTGACTATGAATATCGAATTACTGATTACGAATACGAATCTCCAAGAATTTCGCTACGTTTTCAAAACGATACACTCATACAGAAAGTATTAAATGAGTTAAAATGTACCTTTTCTACAAATATACAAACGTGTTAAAAGTAATACATGTTCTTTCGATAGTATGTACTAATTTTGATCATATTGATATCGAGTCGAAGGGAGTATCGCGAACTAAAATGTATTGTAAATGAAACTTTGTAACCTATTGGATTAAAAAAACCAAAAACCGGTTTTTCCAAAAACCGGTTTTTTTGGCCGGTTATAACCGCTAGGTTAAACCGTAAGCAAAAAAAAACCGGTATAACCGAAAACCGGTGTTTTGTCAAAAACCGCCATCCCTAGACCACAGGGATTAACAACAAAAAGCTATAATTACCGATAATTTCTCAAGAAAAAATAAGTAATTTTGTTATATGCATTTTAATAAGAAAATATTTACATATCTACATATTGCATACATTTTATATTAATTACCTACTGCTACTGTATTCATTCACATACATAATATAATGTAATTTGGTATTTAACACATACATAGATAAGTAGTAGTTACGTTACACTACTGTATTATTGACGTAAAGACCTAAAACCATTTACATATACTGATTATGTAGGTGTACATATATGATACAGGTGTACATATTGGCATATTATGTAAAACTACATATTGGCATAGTATGTAAAACTACACATTGGCATAGTATGTAAATAATATTATTACGTATATTCGGTAAACTTATTTCGACTAGCCACAAATGATCGGTTATTAGAATATCCCGGTTATAAGCATATTTTTGCCTGGTACAAAGGCTATTCCAATAAGCGGGTTCGACTGTATTATGGAATTCCGATTTTACTTCAGAAAAAACGCTAAAAATTGATTAATGAGAACAGTAGAGGATTTTTAAAAATTATTTATTTATCAATACACTACAAAGGAATAACAAAATATAAAATACATAATAAAATTAGCAGTGATAAATTACATGTCATGTAAATTACTTTTTTGTAACTTTTCAAACAAATTAATTTCCAGAATTGATGCAAACTAAAATATTTCAAGCTAAGATACATAATTTATTTCCAGATTTAGTCCATTCACTCACGGTAAAATATTGCAAAAAACCTCCTAATTTTAAAGAATCGCTTGGATTGACATGAAATTTGGCTTACGCCTAGCTAAGATGTCAAAGAAAAACAAATGATGTACCGATGTGTGCTTTGGCCCTATGGTTCAGTATCACCCCTTCTCGGGAGTGAAAAAATATATGTTCAAGATAAGTTCAGAAGTGCCTAAAATCACTAATTCTAAGCAACTTTTGTTCTATAGAGTTTTTTCACTACGTCAATACTTATTTCGAGTTATTGAAAAATAAGTTCTTTTTCGTCAAATTCCATGTTGAATATTTCAACGTGAAATAATAAAAAAAATTAAGCACTTTTCGACGAAAACTCATTACAACTTTTTTTAAAGTGTTTAAAAAAGGTTTATTTATATTATTTTTGTTAAGTTTCTAGCGTCAAAAGTAAGCAAGTTATGATCAAAATATATTTGGTTCCTATTTTTTGTTAAAAAATCGTGAAAATCACCCCCTAATTAGCATCCTAAATGAAATTAATCGTTACAACTTCACAAGATCACAACTTGCTTTACTCGTGTATGTATTGTTTCATCGGTTCAAAGTGGAAATTTTTGAAGGAGCTCTAGTTGAAAGGGCTTGAACTAGTCAAAAATCACGAGTGTATGCAAATTTTGAACAGCCACATCTTAACCAATTTTTGTCTTACAGAAAAACAAAAAATCCAAAATATTCAGAAAAGCAAAACCTACATTTTTTTTACTCTTTGTGATTTTTGGTGTCACTAATAAATTTTAAGTTATTTTGAAAAAACATTTTTTTCAAAATAAAAAAAAATTGTTAAAAAATAAGTCCTTTGAACAAATGAAACTTACAGATCAGTATAAATAATACATAAGTAAAGTAACTTGGGAAGCGGTAACGATTAATTTGATTTAAAATGCTAATTTGGGGCTGATTTTCCCGAGTTTTTTTGACCAACTTTATTTTAAGCGTAACTTACTTTTTATGCTAGAAACTTATTAAAAAACAAAAATGAATATTTTTTTGAAAACTTTAAAAAAGTCGTACTGAGTTTTCCCCAAAAAGTGTAAACTTTTTTGGTTATTTCACGTTGAAATATTTGCTTTGAAATTTGACAGATATGAAACTATTTTTCATTAGTTACAACTTTGCTTCTACTGGAACACCACTGAACACTGCTACACCATTTTTTTCTCTTTTTAGAAGCTATATTTTTACTGGAAACCTTTTTTTCGGTAAAATACATATTTACTTTTTGAGTTATTTGCAAAAACCCACCTAAAAAGTGTTTTTTTTTTGTTGAAAAATGAACATATTTACTCGCAAATACCTCGAAAAGTATTAACTTGCTTAGAATTACTTTTCTTCTTTCCTATATGTATTCCAAAATTTCGTGTCAACCCAAGCGGTTATTTAAAATTTGGAGTAAAAACCGTGATTCAATGGTATTATTGGTTTCTATTATAGTTTTCTACTGTAGTTTTATAAAATAGTTTTAGTTATAGTTTTATAATAGTTAAGATTATATTTAGAAAATTGTATCATGTTGTGACTGGCTGTATGGCATTTACCAATGCCAATTAAATAAATAAATAAAAATGTTATAAAACTAGACAATAATACTACTATAACTACAGCTAAATTAATCGCAATAGTTGAAGTATTCAAATATCTACATTATTAATTTACCGAAAATAAAACCTAATATATAGCTATAAATTTTTATAAAATAACTGCAAATATCTAGGAACCTGGGTAAATAAAAACGATGACCAATATATCTATTAGAGAAATCAGGACACGCATTGAAATTGCAAGACAAACATTTATAAAAATGAAAAAAATGTTTGTTAATCGAGATCTTCCTCTTTAGCTGAGGATAAGAGCCTTAAGATGCTACGTGTTCTCGACTTTGTTACATGGAATGGAAAGCTAGACACTAAAAGTAGACAATATAAATAAGTTGGAAGCATTTGAGATGTAGTGCTATAGAGGGATTTTGAAAATACCTAGATCTAACGAGTTACAAATGCAAAAGTATTAAGAAGGTTACAATGTTACAAAAGGATTGCGAGGTGATAAAGAACATCAATACAAGAAAGCTGGATTTAGGCCAAATTACCAGAGGAGCGAAATATGAGATATTAGGCTCATAATGCAAGGTAAAATTAAGGGTAAAAGATCCATAGGTAGAAGAAGAATTTCCTGACTGAGAAACTTAAGAGAGTGGTATAGTTGCAGCTCAATAGATCTTTTCAAAGCAGGCGCCAATAAGGTACGGATAGCTGTAGTGATGGCCAACCTTCGATATGAGAAGGAACTTCGACAAGAAGAAGAGGATATAAATGTTGTTCTGATAGTAACATTGTACTACAAAAAATTGACAATTTATCTAGAAAAGGCAATATAGAAGTCTGTGCAAAATAAGAAATTGTACAGAGGTGAACTAAAATCAATATGATTTACTGTTCGATCGCATACTTTTTACATTTAAAAATTATCTAAGGACTTTCTGGAATTAAGACATCGATGTTTAAAAAAAAAGTAGTGGTGAGTACCAAATACAATAGATTATTATCTTTCTTTGAAAAAATACCACAAATTCCCAACGTTCAAAATGAATAATGTAAGTACATACATATCTTGATAAAGTGACAGGGAATTTCCAACATATAAATAGTTGAAGGCCATTTGCCTAGGAACAATAGGTAAAAGCTGGATTAAACAGACAGGATTAAAAAGTTTAAAACATCACTAATTAGATCATATTTAAAAACAAAGTAAATATTTGAATGTTAATTATTTTCAAACTAAGATCACAGTATAAAGAGGGAACCTCTATATACTGTGATAAGATTGTAAAATTAAAATATTGGGAAAAAAAGATATATATTTATTATTTCTTTTTCTGAAGAACTACTGTCATTGTTGACAATATTGAAACATTATATTATTATTAAAAGTCGAGAACAATTAAAAACCACGTTAATATTTATATGAAAGTGCTTTAAAAATGAAGGTATATGACTCTTGAGAAGAATTAATATTTTTTAACAAACTTGGTATACGACTCATAATATCTGACATCTGGATTCTTTTATTTTTAGTTTTGAGACATGCAAGTTTTTATCAATAATACATGTTTCCCTAAACTTAATAAAAAAGTTTTCTATATGATTCCAAGGTTTTAAGACATACTGATATTGTTTTCCTGATATTATAAAATACTTGTTAATATCTACTGTATATAGAGACTAAAGCTAATAGTGTAGTTTAACATACAGTTAAGTCCACGGTTATTTACCCGTGCGTCATTCATACCCGGCGAGATAAAACATATACTTTTTATCTAGCATTATTCTCTTCCACGCATGAAACTAAAGACAAACCAGCTACCGCCTGTTATTAAGTAAAAACACATGTTATTTTTATGAACGCACTAAACTCAGTACATTGAAAAGATCTAGGTAGAAAAAAAGACGTTTTCATATTTTAAATACAATTTGTGACGTTTCTGGTTTGTTTACTTTTGTGGCTGTCAGTCTGTTGAATTTTTTGCTGTTTATTTGTCGAATTTTTGCATTTTGATGTTTGTTTACCTTTACTTTTATCGAAAATAAGTAATTTTTTGTGAATCTTTTCCCCTTTAGTTTTCTGTTTGCTTTCATTAACGTTATACCACTGACAAGTTTTAAAAAGTTTGATTTTTACCAAAAATTTTATAATTTTCCTTTTATGGTCTTCGCAGCTTTTAAGCCAATTAGTAGTTAATAAAATATGGTTAGTCACATAGGTTTCAATTTTTTCGAAAACTGCATTATCTACTTTAAATAAATTAAAAGCCTCGTGAAACTTTTCTAACAATATTGTAGTAATAGTAACAAACAAATCTGATGGTCTCTGAAGAAACTTTATTTCTTCATTTGCGCCATAATCTCTGAAAAGTAACATTAATTCGTGTTTCTGTAATAGAATTTTGTTGTCTTTTAGCAAGTCTTCCTGGCATTTACTACAATTCAAGTTCTTTATAATCTTATAGTAAATATAACCAGCGACATATGTAACAGCACACGTTTCTAAATTTGTTATGCTACATTTGCTGGAATTTGCCGTGCTTAAAATTTGGTTGTCATTATTTTCCTTTTGCATGTCTAAAGATTGTTCTACATGAACTGTTTGGGTTTCAATGGACTCGTCAGATATTTCGACGCTGGTTACTTCGGGGGTTAAATCTAAATTATCAGTTTGTGCTATTTCACAATTTCCATTGTCTAAAGCAATTTTTAGTTTAATATTTGTGTTATGCTTAATGGCAATTCTTAACTGACTAACACTAGGTGTTGGATTGTAACCAACCCGATTGCGCACAATAGAGAAAAAATTTTCTAGAGGATCTTGGTCCAGAAAAGATGTTAAAAGATATGACACATTATATTTTTGAAGTTCCTCCCACAAACATAAAACTGACAAAATTGTCCACTGAAAGCCGTGTAGACAGTGAATATTATTTCTCTCTTTCTGATTTTCAAAAACTTTAATTTTTTTAAAATATTCTAAACCTGCTTTTAAGTTTTCAGTTGACTTGCTTAAAGTTGACATTGGCTTTCTGTTTGGGTTACTATCACTACAATATTTGCTGTTAAGACCATCAAAAATATTATTTATAATTTTTAAAAATTTGGCAGTATGAGGAGCCGTTTTGGTGTGTAACTGGCCTACAGATTTTGCTGTTGATATTGCTGAGGCAACTGAGTTGGAAAAAATTTGGGCTGCTAATTTTACACGCATTTTTTGGAAATTATTAGGGTTTATGTGAACGTCTGTTATTTTCACCATGCATCGTGCTCTCACATTGGTTCTATCGATGTTGTATGTGTATTCAATATCTTGCCACGATATCTGGTTAGAATCGGCAAAAAACGTTAGAAAATTATTTCTTAGACTTTTTAATAAGTGCGGTGTATCAAAAACAGTGAAAATCCTCTGATTTCCGATTTCTATTGCAGGCTGATCCTTACATGAGCCTAACAGCTTAAATAAAGCTCTATTATTAGATGCTTGATCACACACTAACACTTTTGGCGTTGATTGATAAATACGGAAAGATACGAAACCCTACGCATTATTTTGTTGTCTTTAAAACCTGCCCGTATAGTGGCGCGCCTAGCTTAAATTTGTTGGAACTAGCCTTAGAGGGAAGTGTAAAATTCTCCCTACTCAAGGAACTAGCCAAGAACACGCGGTTATTTTACGTGGCCCGTATTCAAAATTTTAACGCAGCAGTCACTATCATATTAATCTGTATTAATTTTTTTTGTTTTTGTTTCTGCAAAAATGTTGAAAATATAAATTGACTATAGAGTTTTTTTCACTAGTCTTGACCTCTCAAGTAAATACTTTTTGAGTTATTTGCGAGTGAATATATTCATTTCTCAAAAAATAGTACGTTTTTAGACGGATTTTCGCAAATAACTAAAAAAGGAAGTATTTCACCAAAAAAACATTCATAGCAAAAATACAGCTTATCAAAAAGTGAAAAAAAATGTTTTATATAAATATGACATATTATGAAGTCGTAGACCCAGTAAAAGCAGAGTTGTAGCTAATGAAAAGTAGGTTCTTGTTATTTGTCAAATTCAAAATTGAATATTTCTACATGAAATAACCAAAAAATTAAGAACTTTTCGGGGAAAACTCATCATAACTTTTTTAAAAAGTTTAAAATAAGCTTTATTTTTTTGAGTTTCTAGTATCAGCAGTAAACAAGTTGCGCACAAAATAAAGTTGATCCTTTTTTTTGTAAAAAAAATCTAAAAATCACCTCCTAATTAGCATCTCAAATGAAATTAATCAGTAGCGCTTCATAAGTTATGTACTTTACGTATGTATGCTTATTACAGAGGATCTGTAAGTTTCATCGGTTCATAGTGCTTATTTTTGAAAGGCTGTAGTTAAAAGGGCTTCAATGAGTCACTAATCACGAGTATATGCAAATTCGGAACAGCCATATCTTAACCAATTTTTGTATTACAGAAAAACAAAATATTCAGAAAACCAAAATCTTTACACTTTGGGATATTTCGTATCACAAGTTATTTAAAAAAAAAAGGCATTTTTTTCAAAATAAAAAAAATACTGTAAAACTAAATTTATGATGAAACTTACAGATCATATGTATTATAAACAATACATAAGTAAAGTCACTTGTGAAGCGGTAACAATAATTTGATTTTATTCGTCTTGAGGGGCCAAACGAAAAACACAAACTACTTTTTTTCTTTTTAAATCGTGTTCTGTTGTGATTTATAGCAAATTTATAGCACCTCTTTCGAAATCAAAATTTTATGCAAGTTCCCTTTTAGAGGGTGATTTTCACGCTTTTTTAAAAGTATTTTTACAAAAAAGGACCAACTTTATTTTCAGCGTAACGTGCTTACTTTATGCTAGACACATTTTTAAAAACAAAAACAAAGCTTTTTTCAAGAAATGTGCTTTATTTTTTGGTTATTTCACGTTGAAATATTCGATTTTGAATTTGACGAATAAGAACTTACTTTTTTAGCTACAACTCTGCTTCTACTGAGTATAAAGACTTTATACAGACATTTTTTTTTAAATTTTTTATAAAGTATATCTTTATTGAATACTGTTTTCGATAAAATACTAACTTATTGTGTTATTTGCGTAAAACCGTCTAAAAATGTGTTTTTTCTTGTTAAAAAATGAACATATTCACTCTCAAATAAATCGAAAAGTATTAGCTTAGTCAAAAAACTCAATGGAACAAAACTTGCTACAATTAATCAGTTTATCCACTTGATAGATACTAGATAGTATTAGACTTATTGATATTATAGCTACCTAGCCTTATACACAGTGGATTTGGAAAGTCCACATCTACATTAGACAACCTAGTGGATATTGAATCTGTAATTCATGGGTCATTTGGATGTGATAAAGTATGTTTGCCTTATGGCTATCTTTTGACCAGTCATAACTGGTCTAATAACTTCAGTCAAATGACTTATATATTCGGTCCTTTGTTTCCACTCTAAGGTATTTGTTTTTCCAAATTGTGTCGTTTAGGCATCCGGCCGTTCTACTGGCTTTAATTATTATTAGTATTTAACCTCTTCTTCGATATTATTGTCGGCTGATAGATTAATTCCCAGGTATTTACTTTTATTGTCTAAGTCCAATTGGCATCTTATTGGTTCTTTGGATATTACTAAGCTTTTTGTTTTTTGGGCTGATATTTTCATATTCATTTCTTTTGCGTTAATGTTGAATTCGTGCAGTAATCTTTGTAGGTCGTCTTCGCACTCTGCTACTAACACGGTGTCATCAGCGTAACAGAGTATTTTTATCTCTTTATCGCCCATTTTTTACCCTCTTTTTTCTTCACTTGTTTTATCATTGCATCCAGCGTTATGTTAAACAGTAGAGGGCTTAGTGAATCTCCTTTCTTGATTCCTGTGTTTGCTTCTATATGGGTTCTGTTATTATTCCATTGACTTTCATTTCTATTTTATTTCGTACATAAATATTTTCTATTAGTTTTATAATATCCAGTGGTAAATTTTTGTCATACAGTAGGTGTATCACGTCTTTTAATTGTATTCTATCAAACGCTTTCTCTAGGTATATAAAACAGAAAAACCCTCGTTTGTTATACTCTAATGATTTCTCCGCTATTTGTCTTATCACAAAAACTGCATCGTTATGATCTTCCCCTTCTAAATCCTTGTTGTTCAACCGATATATTTATGCACGCCATTATTTTCTTCATCAATATTTTTGTTGGGAGTTTCAGTATAGTGCTCCGTAAATTTATCCCTCTATAATTACTGGGGTCTGCCCTATCACTTTTCTTAAATAACGCTATCATCTGAGTGGTACTCCATTCTTCTGGAATTCTTCCTGTATTTATTATTTTACTTATCAGGATATTCAGTTCTTTGTGAAGTCTCTCTCCTCCGTATTTTAAAAATTCATTAGCTATTCCATCTTTCCCTGGTGCTTTTCAATTTTTCATCTGGTTCATTCTAATCCTGGTTTTCCAGTACTTCATGATTAGCTGTTTGATACAGGTTTTCTAGGTAAGTTGTCCGTGTATTTGTATCAATATGTTTTACTTCTATCAATTCCTTCATCTCTGCTGTTTGACCTCTTATCATTTTCCACATTTCCTTTTGCATCCCGTATAAGTCGTGCTCCAACTCTTTTGAAAATGCTTACCAATGTTCTGTTTTCTTCCTTCTTACTATTGAGTTTAACTCATTTCAAACTCTTTTATATTCTTCACATATGTTTGTCTCGTTCTTTTGAATTTGTATTCTAGCTAGATTTTCTTTTTTCTTGGCATTTTATTTTTATTTCTTCACAGATCCATGGGGTGTTCTCCTTTTCTTTCGTATATGTTTACTTATCTTACGTTCTCCAAGTGCGTCCGTTGCTGCCATTTTGATATTATCTCTAATCTTCCTCCAACTTTCTTCTATGTCTTCGTCTGGTGTTATGTAGTTTTCGTTCAGTACTTTTTGCAATCTTCTCTGGTATAGATCTCGTGTTGACCAGTCTTGTAGCTGTTCTACCTTTATTCTTGTCTCACATTCAATAGGGTCTTTTTTCCTGTTTTTTGTGGATGTATTCTGATTTTTCCAAGTACTAGGTTGTGATCACTTCCGATATTAGCTGCACTTAAACATCTTATGTCTAGTACTTGAGAATGATGGATGTCTCTGTTTGCCAATATATAATCAATATCGGATCTGTGTGCTCTTGTATTTTTGAATGTATATTTTTCTTGATCTTTGTGTCTGAAGAACGTATTGTTTATTCGAAATTCGTTCTGAGAGCAAAAGTTAATAAGTAGTTCCTAAAGAGTTTATAATAAATTATTCAGAATTGATTAACTTCTTGGGAATAAAACTGGATAATCGTCTATCTTGGTAAGACAATATACACTCACTCCGACTGTCAGCTCAAACTGGCTCAACTTAATGAAAAATATCTCTCATAAACAATGGGATGTCGACGTCCAAACTCTTATGACTGTTCACTGAAATTTGGGTTTCAACCTGAGATACAGTCGGAAAAATGACAGAATACCCATGAACGAACATATAAAACACGCTGTATTTTCCTGTCATCATGTCGCAAAGAAAATTGCCCAGCGCAAGTACATGTAATAATAATTATTACATGTACCTGTGCTGGCCAATTTTTTGTGTGACACGGTGACAGGAAAATACAGCGTGTTTTTTATGTTCGTTCATGGGTATTCTTTCATTTTTTCTACTGTACAATACGCTAAAGTGTTACGTTTGGCTTGTTCTCTTGTATGTAATGAAAGAATGGATAATAAAGGCCAGCTCCACTAACAAACTTGAAGTCTTTGAAATGAGGTGCCTGCACCGAATGCTTAAAATATCATGGACATACTTAGGGACATATTGCGAGGAGAACGATATACTTGTCGGCAACTGGAACTCGAAGGAAATATAGAGGGTAAGAGAGGTCTAGAAAAAGATGTCATGGCTGGGTAATATTCGCCAAATTATATTAATGAAATTACTTTTAATAGAATAATGTAATCGTGACTATCTAATATCTCACCTGACAATACAATGCACGGTGGACGCCTACGCAGAAATACACGGCACCTTTAAGAAGTAAAGTTAATAATAAATAATTCAATAATTATACTTAGTCACTATTTTCCCCCTAACTCGGAAAATATTGACGGCACGAAAAAACTTGGAAGAAATTGTTGGAAATCGCGATTGCAACCATTCATGAGTCCTTACCATTTTTCTCTCGAAGAGCTAAAGTGGCCGAGCGGGTTACTAAGTCAATTTCATTTAAGTAAATACGTTTGCAATATCTCCAAACAAAATATACAATTATCAGAAGATACTGTAATTAACGAAAATAACTACCTATTTTTTTATCGAAATTATGAGGCAAATAAGAAATGTACAATATCTAAAATCACCGAGTGAGTATTTTTCTCGTTAAATAAATTTTTTATTAAATAAATTATATTATTATATATATTATATAAAATTATTAAATAAACTTTAGAATATTTATTGATTTGTTTCAAGAATTCAAATTAGAAGACAAATTACAACTACAAAATTATTCTTGCTAATTTAAAAACGAGTTTAGAAAGTAATACATAGGTACACTCCAATAATTATTTTAAAGATTGCCATTGTTATCATTGAATGAGAACTCAAATTTAAATGCATCAAAAGAATTAAATAATTTTTATTTTAATCCGATCGACCCGACCGACCCCAAATTCCGATAACCAAAGCTACCTGAATACGTCTCATCGTTGTCTCAGGTAAATTCAATCTCGCACCTAGAAAGCTGCTAACGCCATCTATTTCTAAAACCACTGGTGTCGTACATAAACGCTCATTTAGTTTCGTATCTTCCAGCATATTTATCAGTCAACGCTTTTGGTATATACCCAATATTTTGTAATTTTGAAACAACTTCAACTACAATGTTTTTTAAGTTGTCGCTATGTATTGGACCACCTGTAACAAAATAGCAAATCGGAATCTTCCAGTTATGTAGCAAGCCGCGCATCATGAAAACCGACCTGTGTCGGCAAGTTTGTTTGTTCTTCCTAAAGCACCTAAATCTTGAAACCCTTCTATAATGTCATCTAATTTATTGTACTCCAATTTTTTTTTCAAAGAAATTTCATCAAACATTAACACACAAATTTTTTTCAACTCATCCATTGTCTCTGCTTTTTTCTTCAACTTGTCAATTAAGGAAGTGTTTAAACCAGTTCTTAATTTTATGACAACCAAGTTTGAATTGTTTTTACTGAAGGTAATATAAAGTTAAGAGATCTAATTAAAAATTTGTAACAACTAGGAGACTTATAATAAATGGCCAGAGCTAAATCCTTTTCATTGTGGCTCCATTGTGAACGAGTTTTGTGTGAAAACTGCATATTAACAAATGTGTGCACGTATTTGCTTTTATTTTCTAACAGTACCTCTAATATGAATTTGGTTGCCGATTTTTTGTTTTTTGTTGTTCTTCTACAACGCTGACTGTTCTTCTGACGGCACTTCTTCTTTAAAGCATTTACTTGATACTCCAATTTTTTTACCTTCTCCGTCAATTCAGTTTCAAGTTTTGTGGGCAAATTAATTTCAAAACTGGAAATATCACTGAGACTACTACTTGATCTCTTAGGCGATGGAGTTGACCTAACCATACAATAGTCACTTGTAGATCTTTTACGTTTCGTACCGCAATAAACGTATGTAGAGCATACTGGTGGGATATCACCTAAAATAGGTGTAATCATTGAAATGTATGTGTAATTTTAATTAAAGCAAAACAAGCATCATCATTATTTCTGGAGTGATAGTAACAACGCATTCATATTTAAAAAAAATCTCTTTTGATTTAATTGTATAAAAATATTTAAATCATTCAATATCCACTGATTTCATATAAAATATATTTTAATAGTAGTATTCTCATTGACAAGGCGCATTAGGCAAACATAAAAATATTTATAAAATTGAGTACTCACCTAAATCAGTTGTTAACTGTGTAAATTTTAGAGGAACAGCATTTTTCCTTAATAACTTTCTTTGGCCACTTTGGTAAATATGTTCCACTGCAAAATGATGCTGGCAAATTACCCTCTGTTTAAGGTCAGTGATATCCATCAATAAAATATCAATGTTCCCGCAGTTTTTTTGCCAAATTTTTGTACGCTCTACGTCTTTCAGTGGAAATTTAAAGAAAGATATATTATTATTTGTTCCATCGTTTCTTTCAAAACATCCCGCGTAAACACACTTATGAGTTACAGAGGCCATTTTGTCTAAAATATGAGTCCTTTTTTTTTATAAAATTCCGCTCTGATTTGTCACAACACCTGCCTGTCACAGATAATACACCTATAGGGTAAGTTCGGCCCTGACACTACTCCTACCTCCTCGCAAGTCAGAGAGAGAATGAGAAATCTCGATACGGTTTTCGAGTAGCGCCATCTAGTTGTTGATACGTCTTTCGGTTACCAAGAGGTGAGCTATCTATGGGTGTTTTTAATCAATGGCAGTGTTCAGCCCCTGGAGATTTTACTTAGTAATATCATAATCTACTTATTCACAAAATTTGGTGCACTATCTCGATCACGATCACAAAAAAAGCATAAAACAAAAAATATATCGACAGCTTTACCTCAAGGAATGTCTAAAGAAAATATATACAATATTCCAGGTGGGTCGGTTAAGTAGTTTTTGAGTTACAATATCTACAGACTTTGAGAAAAGAAGTTTTGAGAAAAAAGCATTTAAAGTATTGCCAACTTGTATTTTCAATTTCTTTTTTGTCTGTCAAATCGCAAAATGATCCACATCGGAATATCTTTTTGAATCCCGGAGTAATTTACAAAAGAAAATGAGAACAGCTGTTGACCGTTGTTCATTACGTTCAAGCGTGCTGACGCGAACCTGCTGCAAAGCGAGTCAAAGATAGGGATATTCAACACTATCTCCCAACCTGCGCCTCGCTTTGCAGCATCTTCGCGCTAGCGCGCTTGAGTGTAGTGAGAAACGGTCAACAGCTATTCTCATTTTCTTTTGTAAATTACCCCGCGATTCAAAAACATATTCCGGTTTGCATTACTTTACGACTTGAGAGCGAAAAAAATTGAAAATAAAAGTTGACAATACTTTTTCCTTAAAACTGCTTTTTTCAAGGCTGTAGACATTGTAACTCAAAATCTACTTGACCGACCCACCTGGAATTTTGTACATATTTTCTTTAGACATTCCTTGAGGTAACACTGTCAAGATATTTTTTGTTTTGTGCTTATATTTTGTTTAACAATAATAAATATGTTGATTTTCACCATTTTTTCTGTAAAAATTTCGTTGTTTTGACGAGTGATACTAAAAAGTTAAAGATCATTAAAACTAAAAGAAACTTGACAGCGTTACATCGAGAAACTCATAAGCTAATAAAATATTTTTGAATTTTGTGTCTACCATGATCTAATGATAAATTCTGATGTCCACCGCAAAATCCATTGTTTTTTTGAGGTGTCTTTAAAAATTTCCCACCGTTGGCTTATTTTTCAATATTTTTTCTTGGATTTTTTTCAATATTTTTTGAATTATACTTAATATGTTTATTTAATTTAAAAATAAAATTATTCTCTCGTACATTAAAAAAAATCAGAAAAATGTGCTTAAAATGTTGATTTCAACCCCTACGCCCCCCCCCTCATTAAGGATAGCTATGACACGATTTTGATAGGCAACCCATGCTGGTCGTGTTTGTCTATGTATGAAATTTAATAAAAAAAAATGTTTCATCCGGCAAGCAGATGGGTACATTTCGACCTCCTATTCGGATCCCGTACTAAAAGTCACTTAGAATAAACAAAGAGTTTCTTGTGAAAAAGATATTTGAAATTTAAAATCACACTAAAGTTTCTCTTTTTTTTCCATCCCTGCAACATTATATAAGTTTTGAGGGACTTTCGGCCCTCGGTAATAATATAATCTGTCATTCTGCGTTTAAATGTTTCAAGAATACTTCCTTAGTGTTCTCAGGATTCGAAAAAATGAATGTATATTAAAAGCATTGGCCCAAAATTTTGTGCTACGTTTTTTTTAATTATAAAATAAATTATGTTAACATTTTTATTGTTATACTACAATCACAATAAAGATACCCTAGAAATAAACAAACCAAGACACGTTGAATGTTGCGAGGAGAACTCCCATAATTCACAATATACATTGTAAATTCCAAATCATGATTTACAAAGTTTTTACATTGTAAATCATTATTCGGTAATGCTCCTCGTAACATTCAACGTGTCTTGGTTTGTCTATTTCTAGTGCACTGTTAAGTATATTAGTATATTATATTGCAATTAATAATCTTCTTCTTCTTCTACGGCACTACAGTCCAAATTGAGCCTTGGCCTCCTTTATTTTTTGCCTCCACCCTTGCTTGTCTGTGGCTGCTCTTCTCCATACACGGACTCCTAAAAGGGCTTGTGCGTCGCTGTTTACTGTGTCTTCCCACCGCTTTCTTGGCTTTCCAACCGGTCTATTTCCCTCCATTCTAGCATTCAATGCTCTTTTTGTTAGCCTATCCTCTCCCATTCTTATCACATGTCCGGTCCATTGCAATCTTTTTATTCTAATGAAGTCTGACAGGGGTAATTCCTTATAAAGTTGATAAAGTTCGTTATTGTATCGACTTCTGAAGATTCCGTTTTCCCTCACAGGTCCTAGTATTCTCCTCAATTTTTTCCTTTCGAATGTGTCGAGTTTGTTTTTGGACGTTTCTTTCAGGACCCAGGCTTCACTGCTGTAGCATGTTATTGGTCGCATTAAAGTTTTATAGATTCTCATCTTTTTACTTCGGTGGACAGTTTTAGACCCTATATGGGAGAGGGTAAAATAAGCTCTGTTTGCCTGCGTTATTCTCTTCCGTGTTTCTCCATATTCTGATCCGTCGGCATATATTTCTACTCTCAGGTATGTAAACTTCCCAACCGTTTCAGTGTCATCTTCATGTATAATGTTTTGTGGGACTATATTTCTTCTCGTCTGAGTCAATATTTTTGTTTTTTTCTGTGTTAATTTCCAGACCTAGCAATTTTGTTAGTATTTTTAACTCTGCGTATGTTTCCTGTGCTCCTGTTGATGTTCTACTCATAATATTAATATCATCGGCATAAGCTATAAGTTGAACCGTTCGGTTGGTCAGTAGGTTTCCTCGTCCAGTTTGCATTTGCCTAACCGCATACTCCAGTGCCAGGTTAAACAATGTTGGGGCCAGCCCATCTCCCTGCTTTAGTCCCTGCGAAATTTTGAAAAAGTCTGTCCCATGGTTTTGTATTCGTACACATGCCTGAGTTTCATCCATTGTGGCTTTAATGATTCTTATTAGCTTGTGTGGTATTGCCAATTCAGCCAATATATAGTATAGTTTGTTCCTTTTGACTGAGTCGTATACCCGTTTGAAGTCTACAAACACGTTGTGAACATCAATATCGTGTTCCCATGATTTTCTTAAGATCTGTTTGACAGTAAATATTTGATCCAGTGACGATCTTCCCCGTCGGAAGCCCGTCTGATACTCTCCAATAATATTTTCTGCTAGTGGTTGGAGCCGCTGGTTTATAATACACGTGAGGACTTTATATGCTGTACATAGTAAAGAGATTCCACGGTAGTTTTTGCACTGGAGTTTGTCTCCTTTTTTATAGATCGGGCATACTATACTTTTCTTCCAGTCGTTGGGTATTTTCTCTTTTTGCTTTATGTCTTGGATGAGCGCGTGGATGTGACTTGCTAGGTGATCGCCACCTACCTTATACAGTTCTGCTGGTATTTCGTCAACTTCCGGAGCTATATTGTTTTTCTGGGCCTTAATAGCTTCGAGAACATCCTCTATAGTTGGAGCTTCTACTCCATTATCTATTTGATTCTCTTCTACGAAGTTTCTACCCATTTCATCTTCCATGTCTACTTGTGTCCCAAGTAGGGTCTGAAAATACCTAATGCTTCCAGGTTTCTGTGACTTTCTGTTGGTCACTGATTATTTGCCCACTTTCATCTTTACATAGACTTGTTTGAGGTTTATACCCACTTCTTGTCTTTGTTAGGTATCCGTATGCCCCTCTAATTTCGTTGTTTTTGAAATTTTCTTTAAATTGTTTCTATTTGTCTATTTTCATAGGCTCTCTTTTTCTTTCTACATATCTTGTCTGCTTTCCGTCTTGCGACTTCAAATAATGTTCATCTTTCCCCTGTTCTTCTTGTTATGTACATTTTGTGTGCTTCATTCCTTTCCTCTATTGCTTGTCTGCACTCGTCATCAAACCATGCTCCTCTTCTCTCATTTTTCTTGTTTCCCAGGGTGGACGCTGCTGCTGTCAGTACTGCTATTTTGATATTATTTAGACAATTAACAATGATGTTATAAAAAAGTAACTTCTATTATCAATACCACAATACTCATTAAATAAGCTATTTTGCGCTGGCTATATCTGCATAAAATATGCCTCCTAAAAGCTATCTCCTGCATCTAGACAAATAGAATTGAATTGTGCACATAAATTAAAGTTATATTTAGAACTGTAAACAAAAATAAGACAGAATTAATTATTCTGGGTGAAGTCGTCCTCGCTCTAAATGTATGTTTTCAGTTCGAATACAAATTCACTGTAAATCAACATGAAAGTGTCTACCAAAAAAAGAACAACAAACAGTTTTTTAATATCTTGGAATTGCAATGGAAAATAAAATATCTTATCAAAAAAGCAAATTTAAATACAACAAAATTGAACCAACATTTTACCGTCTACAAGAAGTGTGGGGATAAGCTTTGTTAACAAGATGTCAAGTGTTATCAGTTTTACAAATAAAAGAAATAACGAAAATATTTAAATAACTTTTAACTTCTAAGTAAAAACTCCTTCTGTAATAGGTATAATTTTAATTAAAATTGAAAATAAAAAAAAATCAAATGGATTACGTAAATGTTCAGAACGTTATCGAACCTACCAGTCCATCCTCAGTGAACTCATTTTACTTGCGAAATAGCTCCAGATCCAGACAGTGGTTGGATTTATTATAAAATTTACATTATATAATTAAAAATTAAAACGACTTAAAGATGAAAAAACTAGATAACTATCCGAGAACCTGAGATATCTCTACTCGAACATTATTAAGACATACGCATTAATCTACTTTCATCTGCCAACTATCTTTCGTCATGTAAAGTAGAACTAAAGCGTATTTGTTAATAATGTTCGAGTAGGGATATCTCAGGTTTTCGAATAGTTATCCAGTTTCATCGGCTTCAGTTCTGGGGCTATTTCGCAAGAAAAATGAGTTCAGTAAAGATAGACTCATAGGTCCGAAAACATTCTAAATATTTTTACTTAAAATGATACCTGTTGTAACGTGGTACGTTAACCCTAATCAATGAACAGAACTTCTACGAAATAAAATATAATATAGTTTATATAAGTGTATGTTGTGATTTAGTATTGTATATATAAACCAACAAGACGAGGCGACGATCCATTGAGATCAATCGTTAGTCACGCGATGAAGAAATAATACGCTAGTCGTGACATTGTTATTGTTTACATATAGACCGTTATTATGTATAAATCGAACACTGTTTAAGTTCAAATATAGTAGTTCAAAAATAGTTAGAATGAAGGTATTTTATTATACATCCAATTAATCTGGGACAAGGGCGCTATAGCTCAGCCACAAGACGTATTACGAGCTCACTGTTACAAAAGGAGTTTTTACTTCTATGTTAAAAATTATTTAACTATATTATATACAGCACACTCTTGAGAACTATCCCGTTTTAATCAAAATAGTTAAATTCATTAAGGCTATGGGTACATAATTCGCAAATATTTTACGGCTATCCCTGCTTTTTCTGTCTTTACACGGCAAATTACGTGTAGTAAAATTCTCACTGGTATGGAAACTGCAGATGTAAACATTAGGTTGACAGTGATATTGTCATTAGAATGGTAGAGATGGCTATTTCGGTTTCATTCAGTTTTTAAATGTTCTTGGATAACATTTACTTGTATAAATGATAGGATTATTTTTTCACTAATTATGTACTCAGTGGTTACCATTATTTATATACTATACAAATAGTCGAAAAAGACAAAAAGTTGTAAAGTTATTTTAATAATGTGTACTGTTACCATGGAAAGCTTAGATAAGGTTTGAACATGTGAAGAACTGCGTTGTATAAATTAATTTATAAAGACTTTATTTATTTCTTTATTTGCGCAAATTAAAATACGGGACGTTGTTATAAGAAATGTGTTACTGAAAAGCGAAGAAATAGAGGGTTAGCTCAATTGAAGTAAGTACTTTTTTACATAAATCAAATTAATTACTTTTGTATTTTTCAAATTACTTTTAAATTTATAGTGAAAATATGATCTATAAAATCTATCGGTAAACCAATAACTTTCGCATTAAATTTTATTCTCGTTTAAAGGAGTAAACTATTTGTTGGATTGTTGGACGTTTTTGCCGATTGTAGATATGTTTGTGGTCACAGATTTCATTTGTCACAGATGTCAACTAAAGTACCTCGATAATAAAACTGGACTGAACAAAGTCCACCAATTACAAATCTCCTCTCTCTTACTGAGAGCCTCTGTCGTTTTCTTCCCGCCATTTTGGTAATTTTCTACGTTACAATTCAAATTGAAATGTAGAAGAGCATTGTATTGTTTTTCTTTATGAGTATATCATAATATATATAAAAATAAAACCAATAATAGATATTAACTAAGTAGATAAGATTTTCCGAAAATTTTAAATCTCTACGCCGATGTAACAACTCCCTTCTGTATAAATAGACACAACATTGTATATAAGTTTAGTGTTAAGTCTTAAATGTATCTTTGATATAGTCCAAGATAAATATTGTAAATAAATAATGAACGTACATTGAACTCAGTGTTGTATGCCTTACAATCTAAAAAATAAACAAAAAAATATGTAGATGTGTAGCCGAAAAGGTACGGGCACCTGAGAAGCAAGTATGGTATTGACACTGATGACAGAAAGGTATCTTGAGGTTCAAAAATGGCTGTATATGTGGTTTGTTGAATTTTGAAAGGCCTTCGATCGCATAAAACACGGAACATTGATTGAGGTGCTAAAAGAAGTAGGGATGGATAGACACGACATAGCTGTCATAAGTAATACATACTGGAACCACACAGAATGCGTTCGAACAGAGAACGGAAACACCAATTACATAAATATAGAATGAGGAGTGCGTCAAGGATGCATTTTATCCCTCCTATTATTTAATGTAAATGCCGAACATATAATCAGAGCTTCTCTTGAAGATTGCCCTGAAGGTGCCAGAGTTAATGGAATCATCGTTAACAATGTAAGATATGCCGATGGCACTGTATTATTAGCGGAAACAGAAGACCAACTTAAGATATGGATGAACATATTACCAGAAGAAAGTCACAGACTGCTGTTAAAGTCATTCTTCATAGTTCCCAAAGCTTCATATAACTGGGGAGGGAGCTAAATACTCAACTAGACCACTGAAAAGAAATCATAAGACGCATTGAAAAAGCAAGGTCTGGTTTCATGAACATGCATAAAATGCTCTGTAACCCCAAGCTATCAGTCACAATAAGATTGAGAACACTAAAGTGTTATGTGTCAATATGTGGTCTCTATTACTATACGGTTGCGAGGCCTAAACATTAAAACAGTATGATGTTAACAAATTGAATTTATTCGAAATGTGGATGAACCGCCAGCCGAATGTTAAGAATAAGCTGGGCCAGTAGAACCACGAATGAAAAATTACTGAAAATAATAAACACACGTCCTCATCTGGTCAAAACTATCAAAATTAGATAGACGTCGTATCTAGGCCACATAATGCGCCATAGGGAATTTGAGCAGCTCCAGGTAATATTAGATAGCAAGATTGAAGGTAAAAGGGGCTAAAGAAGAAAGAAAAAATCTTGGCTCCGAAACATCAGAGATTGGACCCACACAACAGGAAATGACTTAATTCATCAAGCCCAGAATAGAGAGAAATTTGCCATATTGACCACCGACCTCAATAGAGAAGTCACTTAGGAAAGAGAGCCGAAAATATCATTTTATTATTTTTCTCCGAGAAAAAACAAGCGTTAAAACTCTCCGTAAAAAGCGAAGCCTTTAATAATAAAATCTTAAAATCATCTTTATTAAAATATGAAGTCAACATTTAATAATTCACTCAAGAAAATGGGTGGAATGCATAAAACGTAGTAGATGCTATTGCTTCAGCAAATAGTCACTACTTTGTAGCATTTTCTTTTACATAAAAGTAGGTGCTTTTGTTGAGAAGAACTTACTACACAACAGAAGTACCTACTACGGACCAGAAGTATCTACTACAAAGCGTAGCGCCAGCCGTGTCTGCACTACACCAATCGTAATGGAATTAGTTTTCCATGTACTTGTGATTTGTGAATTCACAATTTTATGTACCAAATTATTAGAATTGTACATGAGTAGAAACGAGTGACTCAGATTCTGAAGTGACAAACGAGTTACGCGAGGATAAAAATGAACAATTGTTATTTGTTAATCTTCTTCACAATTATTAAATTTTATTTGATAAAAAAATGACCCCAAAAATTAGGAATCTTCTTCTTAGTTTGTAAATTTTTCTATGACACACCAACTTCACTTAAACTGAAGCAAAATACTACTAAACAAACACATGCTTCAAAAGCGTAGTACATTCTTCTATGTAGGCTGATAAATAGTAGCAAATACTACGGAGAAAAGCAAATGCTTTTTAAGTGTAGTGAAATCTTCAAAAATGTAGTACGTACTTGAAGCATTAGCATTTACTACATTTTATGCCACCATGGTCACTTTACTTTATAGCTAAACTCGTACCTATTTACGGTTATCGGAACAAACTCGTATAAAATAATGCTTTTATTTGAACTTTAATGACTTGAAATACTTATATTTTCCATAAATAATATATAAACAATAAATAACTTTTTATTAATTGCACGCCTTAAATCAATTATTATTTTTCAGATACACTATTAATACTATTTAATAAACAACTCTGTGATTGATTTAATTATCATCGTAAAATCGTTAGAAAGCAGTAGCAGAATGAACTGCTATATCAAAATAGCGGGTCGGACACATCTCCACTTGTCACTGTCTTGAGTCTTGTCATAACATTATATTCGAATGAGTGCGTTGTATGACAAAGATAGCGAATGTTCAATTTCCACGGACATGGTGTTCATTTTTTTCGAATCCTGAAAAACTAATAAATATTTTTTAAAAATTTAAACAGAAAATGAAAGACTAAATTATTATCGAGGGCCGAAAGTCCCTTAGAATATATAAGAAGTTTCTTTCGAAAGAGATATTTGAAATTAAAAATCACACTACATTTTCTCTTAGTTTTTCATCCCTGTAACTTATTAAAATGAACATTATAGAAGTTCTCAGGGACTTTTGGTCCTCGTTAATAACGTAGTCTTTCATTCTGCGTTTAAATTTTTTAAAAATACTTATTAGTTTTCTCAGGATTCGAAAAAAAATAATCCCCTTTTGAATAGCATTGCAGCCGAAAATACGTATCGATCCTCTTAATATTATTTGTACCTATAGTCGTAAGAAAATTTTGATTCCTATTTTACTCATCCCAGACCCAAAATTACTATCACATTCACGTTAATCCTATTATATTATACCCTTAACATAATATTCAGCAACTAATGTATACTTCCACCCACTATTTCAACGGATTTATGTCAGCCATTTAATCAATTAATATTGTCGATGAACTTCGACGGAAACGATGTCCTGTATATTTGTATAAGTTACTAAACAGAAGATATTAAATAGCTATTTTGTTTTACTTAATATCATATTTTTAATAGGGAACTTGCATAAAATTTTAAATTCGAAGAAAATGTTAATAAATGACAACAGAACAACGAACAACAGAACAATGAAATAAATGACAACAGAACATAATATAAAACATGTATCAAAGGTGAAAAAGTTTTTTTTGTCTTTCATTTGGCATTTTTATAAAAGTCTTTATTTATTTTATATAATACTATTAAAAATTTAAATTATACCAGCGTCGTGGCGTCATCCGGTTATATGTTTACATTCTGCACCATCAAAGTAAACAACATTGTATATAATTTTAAATTAGACATTATAAACATCAGTAGAAAATACGTTTGATCGTTTGAACTATTTTAAATTCATAGAAACTTTGTACTTTTACAAAATGGCACTAAACAACACTTATAGTGTTTTCTTTTATTTTCCATAGTAATACATGTTTCCTTTCCTTCAAAAACTGACGACTATACATATGTGACTAGTAGCACGATAACTTTTGAACGAGACGTCATATTTCAACCAAAGTTTTGGTATATAGATTCTTTTTTTGGTGAATAAGATCGAGGTGTTAAACCAGAAGAATCGGTTTACCAGAAGTTGTGTTTTTACTGTTTTTTATGTAAAAATATGTTGTTTGTTTTTCAATTCTTTCACCCTGTATATATAAATTTTTCAAAAAGGTAATACCGCCATTGAAAAGAGTATAAAAATATTTTTTAGGAAATATTTTGAACTTTTTAGTTATGTCAATTACCATTTAATAAATGAATAATGTATGTTCGCATGTACCTATGGGCAGCAGATTCATTTTGAATTCCCACCATTTTTGTAAAAGACAAAATCTGAAATGGCCTTATATCTGAATTTGAATATTTGTATGTGTAGTATGTGTGGCCCAAATTATACGTTTCTACCATTGAATGCACAATAATTCTTATATTATTTGCACGAATCTGCCGCACATAGGTATCTACATGTGAAGATATGTTGTGCATTTATTAAATCGTAATTAATATAACTAATGAGTTCAAAATATTTCCTAAAAAATATTTTTATGCTCTTTTTAACGCCGGTATTAGCTTTTTAAAAAATTAATATATACAGGGGACATCGATGTCAGATTTTGTGGTATTATATTCATTTAAAATGCTCTATTACACTCCCAAAGCGGGCTATTCGAATGTTTCGAAGAAAAAAAAATTCGTTTTATAAACATAGCTCCTTCATTTTTGATGATAAAAAGTGTTTTCACAAATGATTTTGTAGGGCTTTTTGAAGAGCCATAAGACTAGGTAAATTAAATTTCGTAAGATCCTTTAGTTTTTAAGTCGGGTGAGTTTAAATGGCTCGGATAAGAGATTGTTTGCTCGTAAATAGAGGTTTAAAACAGCTGTACCTCGCTAAATATTTACTGCAAAGAAAATCTATGCGCAAGGTAATGTTAGTTATTAGAAAATGCGTAATTTTCTGGCCTACATGTACTCAGATATTCGTTTATTTTTCACAACAATAAGTTTTCTCAAAAAAAATAAATATTGGTTTGAAATACATGGTGATTCCATATAAATTTGGTTGTGTATAGAGATACATAAAGTTACTAACCTATTTTCCATATATATGTAAGCACGTTCGCTTTTCCGTTATTGTTTACTTAGTTATCTTCGTATCATATCTACGAAACCTCACAAAACAAAATCCAATAAAAAACGACAATATTTTGCAGTATTTATTCCTTACTGTCGCCTCTATATCCGGTGACCAACTGGTCTATATCAGAATATAAAGCGAATAACAGCAAAATACCGGAAACATCATAAATTATGCGGAGACATTCGCCCTTAGCTAATATACATCCTGCTGCGGTGGCTAAAGCCCTATAAAATGGAACGTGGTGACGTACACGTGCGGGTGGTGACAAAAATGAAAGCCCACTTTTGAGTTCCTACAGCATAATTTACTCGCGCAATATTGTCCGTCGAACCTTCAACCCTTTCGGTCTTTGTCCAGTAAAGAATGAAACGACATTCGATGCGATGAAAATAATTGAGCTTCATTTATATTCCGTACCTACAGAAATTAAGATGGTAATTTTTTGTCTACGGTAATCCTTTTACTTCTAGTAGTCTAGGCGCCAAATAGAGGTCACTGTGTCCTTTTCAATTCTGATGGACAAACTCAACGGATTATTATGGATTTTTGGCTGCGGATTACGAATTTCGAGGGTGGATTTCGATCCGAGTGGTCAAAAAATTGTTATAAACAATTTAATTGTTTATTAGGCTCTGTCTCATAAACTAAAAGAGATAAAAAAATGTTTCTAATAAAATTTGTTCTTTAATAAAAAACGGAGGAAAAACGTTTACTAAACTTAAATCCAACAATTATAACTCAAGATATTTTAAAGTTAGTGCACAATACAAATTGAAAATTGCAAAATAAGTATTTTTCGAAGCTTTATTGAACGTAACTGGGCTTCTACGAATGCAAATGAGCCTCAAAAATCTCATTTTAAAGCTTAATTAATTTTCTTCCAAACAAAGTTTGTTAAATTACTGTATCCTTTTTTGTTTTAATGTTATACCCATTTGAAGTAATAATTTACTTAAAAAAATTGTACACTAATTTATTTATAAGGGTTTCAAGCAAATTTGAGCTATAAACATGTATACTTTAATTGACCATAATGATAGAAGAACTCAAAAGAAACAACTTGAGAGTAAGAAAATGTTCGTAAGTTTATTTTTGACCAACATATCGATATTTTGGCTACGACTTTCGTCACTTACTTGACTGTGAGCCGATCTTTCGCCTCATTGGGCGCCATTAAAATATCGATATCTTGGCCAAAAATACACTTACGATCATTTTCTTAAGCTCAAATTGTTCCTTTTAATTTCTTATATCAATATTGTTAATTAAAGTATATTTTTTCGAGCTCAAATTTGTTGGAAACCCTTATAAACAAATTAATGTACAATTTTTTTAAGAAAATTATAATTTGAAACGAGTATAGATTTCAAATAAATGAAGATAAAGTAATTTAATAAACTTTGTTTGGAAGCCTATTAATCAAGCTTTAAAATGAGATCTTCTAAGGCTTGTTTCCGTTCGTAGAAACCAAGGTACGATCGATAAAGCTTCGAAAAATACTTATTTTGCAATTTGCAATTTGTATTGTGCACTATTTTTACAATATATTCAGTCCTAATGGGGAACTTGTATAAAATTTTAAATTCGAAAAAAATGGTATAAATCACGACAGAACATAATTTAGAACCTGTATCAAAAATAAAAAAAGGTTTGTTTGTCTTTCGTTTGGCCGCTAAAGACGACTAAAAATTCAACTTATACCAGCCACCCCAAAAACAGGTCGTGACGTCACAGGGTTGTATGTTTACATTTTACACCAATTGTATATATAATTTTAAATTAGACATTATAAACGTCAGTAGAAAATACAGTTATTTGAGGTTACAAATATTTTTGATCGTTTGAACTATTCATAGAAAATTTGTACTTTTACAAAATGGTTTTATTTTCAATAGTAAATCTTCCTTCCTTTCCTTCAAAAACTGTATCAAACTCCAATCTCAACAAACTGGTATATTTTATTAAAATGACATACGATATCATTAGAATATAAATATTCTTCCTTTATTCCCCGACGACGATCTGGCTAAATACCCAAGTAGGTGGAGGCCAATAAACTAAAGAAGAAGAAGAATGTACGTAAATACAACCGTAAATTGAACCACATAGTCAAACTCTGTGTCAAACAAGTTCCCTTGTTGGATTTAAGTTTAGTAAACGTTTTTTTCTTTGTTTTTTATTAGGGAACAAATTTTATTTGAAACATTTTTTTATCTCTTTTAGTTTATGAGCCAAAGCCCCATAAACAATTAAATTGTTTATAACAATTTTTTGACCACTCGGATCAAAATCCACCCTCTAAATTTGTAATCAGAAGCCAAAAATCCATAAGAAACCGTTGAGTTTGTCCATCAGAATTGAAAAGAACACGGTGACCTATCTGGCACCTAGACTATAGTGCAAATTGCTACTTCAAACACCAAGGAAGAATTCCAGTGGTTCATTCAGCTAATCGCGTCCACTGCTGGACATAGGCCTCCATCAGTTCTTTCCAGTGTTCTCTACGCTAGGCCGCTTGTAGCCAGTTTCTCAATACTTTTTGAAGATATTCTTCTTTAGCGGCGAATCGATTGAGGGTAAAATTTGATTGATCCGCGCGCATGCGCACACCGACAGTATGGTATTAGTTGTTATACGGGCTCTGATTGGGTGTTGAAATTTTGAAATGATCTGTCAATAATTGTTCAATATGGAGGTTATCAGTAAACAAAAATATTTTATAATATTAGTTTTTATTGATGTGTGGACAGAAATAAAATCAAATTTATAATTATAGTGACTTTTTAAATAATTTTGAAAAGCCGCAGGTACGTAATTCTAAATGTTTCAGTTGGAAATACCTAATAGTTTCAATACCTATCTATTTGGAAAATGTAAACAAAATAATGTAGTTACCTATTAGTAGGCAATGCTTTAATTTACATAATCTGATTACCAACAAACTTTCTACAAATCTTCATCTCATATATCGTTTTCTTACTCTATATTTTGTTGTATTTTATTTCGGCAAAAATCAAACTAATAATTTTATTAAATTCATATAAATTTATGGTGTAAACGTTTAGTTTGTGTATATTCCCACATGACGTATACGAGAGTTTGGTGCAGTTTGAAATGGCGTCAACTTTCGTACGGCGCAGTAGACGTGAATTGGGTTCAATCCCCAAGCAAGTTATTATTTTTTTATTTTTTTTTTATAAATTTTATGATTGTAAGTATATTATTATATAATTTTTGAAGATATTCTTCTTTTTTGAAAGTGGAAGATAAGAAAGTTAGTTTGATTTTTAAATAAAATAAGTACAAATAACCTTTTAAATATATTTACTTCGTTTAAATTACCTATTATATAATAGAAGAATATCTTCTTACGTGCGTAGTACAAAGTACACACACATTCTTTTTTTTATATCGTCGGTCAATCTAATCGGTGGTCGTCCCCGGCTTCTTTTATAGTTTCTAGGCCTCCATTCCATGATTCGTGTTATCCACTGTCTATTTTGTGTTTTATGTGTCTTGTCTACTTAGTTCCACTTAAGTGCCGTAGCTCCTTCGATGACGCCTTGAACTCCTGATTCTTTGCTTGAACTTCCTTTTTGTACTTATACCGGGTAAAAGAAAAGAAATGTTTTTCTTATGTTAAGTTTGAGACACCATGTAGGGAGAACAAGGTATAAATATAAGTATATATTAGAATCTTTTTGTAGCCTTATATTTTCTGAACAGTTTGTTTTTTGAAAGTGCCTGACATCTTTATAAACAAAGAAAATATACAGTTACGTAGATTAATATGTGTTTTAATTGAAACAAAACTTTGAGACACCTTGTAGGAAGAAAAGGTACAAAATGTATCGAAAATTGCGTTGTAGTCTTATATTTTGTGAATATTTTATTTTTTTAATTTCTCTGATATTTTTAATAGCAAAGAAACAAGACGGATTTACTCTTTAATAGAAACTTATGTGCATAGAAATCGGCCCACTTAAAAATTTGGTCATTTTCGATGTCTCGTATTTCCTAAACCTGTTGGCCGATATAAGTGATTTTTTCATTATGTTACAGCCTTATTATTTAACAATGTCGTTGTAATAATATTGTTGCTAAACTGGTAAATTTTTATTGTATACCGGGTGTACGAATCAAACTGTGTTTTTTTTTCTCAAAGTTCGCGTCAATCTGTGGCATATTCTAGCATTTATAAAATACTGAAATTAAAACCTAACTACAGCTTTATAGCCCAATAAATGACCGTTTTGGAGTGTAATTTCCAGGGGCAACTCCGGATTGCATGAAAATTTGGATTTAGGTTCTACTTACCCTCCACTTCAAAGTTGAATTTGTGCCGTTGGTTGCTTTTACTTGGGGGTGATATTTACCCCTTCTCGGGGGGTGAAAAACGAGTCTTTAAAATAAGGCCGGAAATGAATAAATTGACTTATTTTAAGCACCTTTTGTTCTATAAAGTTTTTTACGTTAGTCAATACTTTTCGAGTTATTCGCGATTTAAAATGTTGATTTTTCGACAAAAAAAAACTACGTTTTCAGACAGTTTTTCCCAAATAACTCAAAAAGTAAATATTTTATCGAAAAAAATATTTTTAGCAAAAGTGTAGCCTATTAAAAAGTGAAAAAAATGTTGTACCAGTAAAGTCTACAAATTGAGTAGAAGCAAAGTTGTAGCTCATGAAAAATACGTTCTTATTCGTCTAATTCCAAATCGAATAATTCAAGGCGAAATCACCGAAGAAAGAAGAGTTTTTCGGGAAAACATTATGAACATTTTTAAAGTATCGAAAAAAAGATTATTATTTGTTTTTTACAAAAGCTTACAGCGTCAAAAATAAACGAGTTACACTGAAGAAAAAAGTGGGCCCCTTTTTTTTGTAAAAAAAATCGTGAAATCCTCCCCCTATTTAGCACCGTAAATGAAATTAACTCTTTGGCTTTACCATCTATTTTAACTGTATGTGTATTGTTTATATGATCTGTAAGTTTGATTGGTTTGAAGTGCTTATTTTTGAAAACATTTGGTTTTATAGAAAAAAGAAAATTCTAAAAATGTTTGAAAAATTTGATTTTTTCAAAATAACTTAAAAAGTATTAGTGATAAGAAAAATCTTAAAGAGTAAAAAAATGTAGGTTTTGCTATTATAAATATGCTAGTTTTATTTTGTTTCTCCGTAAGACAAAAATTGGTTAAAGTATGGCTGTTCAAAATTTGCATACACTCGTGATTAGTGACTCATTCAAGCTTTCTCAATTATAACCCTTTCAAAAATAAACACTATAAACCGGTGATACTGACAGAACATATAAAAAATAGATAGCTAAGTAAATTGTTTGTAAAGCGGTAGCGATTAATTTCATTTGGGGAGCTAAACACGGCGAGATTTTCATGATTTTGACAAAAAAAAGAGGGCCAACTTTATTTTGAGCGTAGCTCGCTTATTTTTAATGCTAAATCTTTTGTTAACAATTAAAACAAAACTTTTTATAAACACTTTAAAAACGTTTAAATGGGTTTTTCCCGAAAAGTGCTTAATTTTTCGGTGATTTCACCTTGAAATATTCGATTTGGAATTAGACGAATAAGAACGTATTTTTCATAGCTACAACTTTGTTTTTATTTGATTGATAAACTTTAATGATACACCATTTTTTTGGGTTTTTTATAAGCTACACTTTTGCTAAGGATATTTTTTTTAGATAAAATATTTACTTTTTGAGTTATTTGCGAAAAACCGTCTGAAAACGTAGTTCTTTTGTCGAAAAATCAACATTTTAAATGGCAAATAACTCGAAAAGTATTGACTTAGTTAAAAAACTTTATAGAACAAAAGTTGCTTAAAATCAGTCAATTTATCAATTTCCGGTCTTATCTTGAATGTATGTTTTTTCACCCCCGAGGAGGGGTGACTGTCACCCCCCAAGTAAAAGCACCCAACGGCACAATTTCAACTTTGAAGTGGAGGGAAAGTAGAACCTAAATCCAAATTTTCATGCAATTCGGAGTTGCCCCTGAAAATTACACGGTATCGCCGAATTTTCCGTTCATTTACTGGGCTATTAGGTTTTCTTAGTATTATGTTTTTTGATTCATTCGTTTATGTTGAATAATAAAAAGTTAAGTACTGTAACAACTAGACATGTTCTTCATCAATACACGGTGTTTCTAAATAATTGCGACAAACTTTAAGGGTTAAATCTGAATGAAAAAATAATGACAGTTTGCTTTGTAAACGTATGTTTGTAAATGTTTCGTTTCCGAGATACGGGATGTTGAATTTTTTCTTACAAACTGACGATTTATTTATTGTTTTAAAACCGGTTGATATATGAAAATGAAATTTAGTGGGTTTTAAGTGGTAGTTAAAAGTCAGAATCGAAAAAGCACGTTCTAATTTTATAAAAATGAAAAAGGTCCTATGTAGCAAAGATTTAACATTAGCTCTTAAAGTACGCCTAACAAAATGTTACGTCTACAGTGTTCTATACTATGGAGTGGAATCATGGACGTTAAATGTAGAGACAATGAGACGACTTAACGCCTTTGAAATGTGGACCTATAGAAAAATTATGAGGGTTTCCTGGGTAGATAGAGTTACAAACAATGAAGTACTGAGAAGAATAGGTAAAGAAAAGGAAGTTGAACTTACAATTAAAGAAAAGAAGCTACAGTATCTCGGACATGTGATGCGGGGCGAGAAGTATGGCATCCTACGACTCATAATGCAAGGAAAGATAGATGGCAGAAGAAGCATCGGAAGAAGACGAATTTCATGGTTGAAGAACCTGAGAGAGTGGTTTGGATGCAGCTCGAAACAACTATTTAGAGCTACTGCCTCAAAAATTAAAATAGCTATGATGATTGCCAACCTCCGTAGCGGAGATGGCACCTAAAGAAGAAGAAGTGGTAGTTATTGCACATTTTTTGACATACAATTAAGAATTTAATATTCATCATTAGCGCCCATACGGGTAATATCACCGATCATGTTACCCGTATGCACGCCAGTGGTGAATATAAAATTCCTAATTTTACGTCAAAAAATCGGCAATAGCTATCTCTTAAAATCTACCAAATTTCATTTGCATATCTCGACTGGTTTTAGAGAAGTAAATAAATCGTCAGTTTGTAACAAAAAATTCTACTTCCCGTATCTCGGAAACGAAACATTTGCAAACATACGTTTATAAAGCAAACTGTTATTATTTTTTTCTACGACCGTGCTAAAAGAGCCACTTTTTTCGTTTCCGAAAGTTGCACTTTCCCGCACGGCGTGCGTGAAAGTAAATTTTCCCGCACGGCGTGCGGGAAAGTAAAATACCAGGTAATATGGCAATATAATATATTATAATCCATGAAATAAACTAATATTTGGATATTATTTACTAATTTATTTCAAATTTATCTTATTGTGTTCATGTTTTAATGAAATTAGCGCGATAACTCGATGAAATAAAATTATTTTGACATAATATTTAAAAGTCAGATCAGCAGAAAATTACAATGGTTTTGAATCGTCGTCATGGAAACCAATATCGTCGTCGTGGTAACCCATTATATTGAAAACAAGAATCTACAGGTCGAGCAAGTCTCGTAAATTTCACGATTGCGAGCCACGTTTCACGCAACCGTGTTTGCGTACTTGTGTTTCGAGTTGCGTGGTCGTGCGGAGTTATATTTACCAATTCGCGCAATCGTACTTGAGACGCTGTGTCAGGTGAGGTGTTTGAAAATTTGTGTTACTTGATTCTGCGGTGTGAAGGTGGTTAAACTTTTGGTTTATTTTTTTTCGCAGAAAATTTTTAGATGAAGTAATTGTATGATGAAGATAACACAGAAAATACAAGAGGGCAGCATACTTTGCAAAACAACTGTTACAATTTGAAATCAACAAGTTGTTGTCTTGCAGGTAAAAAATGTGACTTTTTAAAAAAATTATATCTTGGAAACTAAAAATTATTTTTATTTATAATTGAAACATGTAAAAGTATAGTACTCTCAAAAAAATTTCAGCCAAAAATATTCATTTTTGAAGAGTTGACTGCAATTTTTCGACAACAGCCCTTTTTTGCGGTGAGCAGCATAACAAGTCCAGTCTCATCTGAAATCAAAGTTTCTTGTAGTTTATACCTCTGGCTAGTGAATGAACAAAGGATTTTTTATTAGTTGAGGTCATTTTTGTTTTATAAAAAAAACTACTTTAAAAAATGAGAAAAATTGGGGTCAAAAATGTGTTTAAACTTATGTAAAATCTTCAAATTTCATTTTTTTAATTCCTTCGTTCATATTCTAGCCAGAGGTATAAACTACAAGAAACTTTTTGATCAGATGAGACTGGACTTAGTTATGCTGCCAACGCAAAAAAACTTAAACTCTACAAAAATGAATATTTTTGGCTGAAACTTTTTTTGAAACTACCTAAAGTACTATACTTTTACATGTTCCAATTATAAATAAAAATAAATTTTAGTTTTCGAGATATCGTTTTTTAAAAAGTCACTTTTTTTACCCACAAGACCTATGTAACCCCTTAAAAAAATGTTTCGAAGAATATGTTTGATGGCCAAGATGCATACATATATTTAGAAGGAAAGTTCCTGATTTATGTAGTATAATACATAATACCAAAGAGGAAGTAGCCCTAAGCGCCGGACTCCACTTGCGATTTGTAGTTGTGAAGATTGAACACATTCTTTCAAATAGAAGTCAATCCATGATTATTTAGTCACAAATGGATTGACTTGTATTTGAAACAATGTGTTCAATCTTCCTGATTACAAATCGCAAGTGGAGTGCGGCGGTAATAACACCAAAATATTCCATATAGGTCCATAGAAGGTACACAGACATTGAAAAATTCCTGGAATATCCCCGAAAACATGTTCCCTGAACATCCCAGGAAAATCCTGTGT
Source organism: Diabrotica virgifera virgifera (assembly GCF_917563875.1). Taxonomy (NCBI): domain Eukaryota; kingdom Metazoa; phylum Arthropoda; class Insecta; order Coleoptera; family Chrysomelidae; genus Diabrotica; species Diabrotica virgifera. Next base: position 202,386,729 of record NC_065444.1, on the reverse strand, counting down.
CAGCATTTTAAACATTACCTGAATGTCTTATTGGAACATTCCATGAATGTCCACGAATGTTCTCTGGACATTCAAAATATATTTTGTAGACATTCCCTGGATATACCAGAAATACAGTGATGAGCGCTCTAATAACCGGCAAAATAGCACAAAAGATGTATTAAGTAGTGAGATAAAAAGACATTGTATACATTTAGATTGTATTGATTGTGTACCACCTTCAGACGTATCAGACGAGTTTGGAAACTACCACTGTCACAGTGACAATTTTAGTTGACATACTCCTCCGATATGTGTAAAGGTGGGATCAATATAACGTAAATTTAAAGGTTAATTTCGCTAAATTTCCCAGCTCGACTAGTTTCATTTCTTTTTATCTCACAACTAAATATGTTGTCCATATTTTGCCGGTTATTAGGGCACTCATCACTGTACATCCTTGCTGATGTGACAATACCTCCTATCTGTTTTTTCATGAGTTTTGTATGAGAGATGGAAAAACATGTTTTAAGGTCACCTCCTGTGTTCATATGTAAGTTTTGACTTGTTTTGTAGTTCATAGATAGTTTAATTTACTACAAAACAAGTCAAAAAATATCATATGAAAACAGGAGGTGACCCTAAGACAAGTTTTTAGTTTCTCTTACAAAACTCATGAAAAAAAAACAGATAGGATGTATTATTACATCACTGACGATATGTGGCCATACCAAATAATACATCCTTGATAAATATAAACATTTTTATTGAACAAAATCTTTTCATACATTTTTTTAATGCAATTTACTGATATTCCTAAATATTTCAAAAAATGTGTCACATTTGCTTTGTAAACCTTTCTTTTGCCTTTCGTAGCCACATATTCCGTTTCCTTCCTGGTTTTTTGTAGACCACTTCTCTCAGCTGATTCTAAAAAAAAATAAAATAAATGGTAATTTTTCTATCCTTTACAATTAACAATCAGAAGAAATATTATTTACAGATAATGATATGCATAATAATAATAGGTTTGTTCTAGCATCAGTTTCAAACAGTTTGAAACCATCAGCGAATAGTGGACCAGCGCGAGTAGAGGGGATCGCACTGGTGACTGTATTATGTTCTTTTACTGACCAACTGTTTGCTGACGGTTTTTGACTAGTTTGACTGTTTGCTAGAATAAACCTAATAATAATGAATATTTTGTATTTTGACAATGACATCTGATGTGGAAGTCAAAACATTAATAAAATTATTTTTTCAAGTTAACTTTCACATGCGCGTCTTAAAATTGTACTTTTAATACTTATATCATAAATAACTATTAAAACTATCTTAAGAGGAAACAGTATCAATCAACAGGTAGCGAAAATGTGTTCCAAGATTGCGGCTGTAATTTTGAATATTTTTTCGAGATATTTGGCACACATATTCTTAATATAATAAAGAATGGCGGTACAGAGCCCAATTTGAAAAATATATTAATATGTGGAAATTACTCTGTAATTAAATACAATATAAAAAAAACGAGCTTGTACCGCCATTAAGAAGAACAAAAAATACACTTTCTTCAAATACAACTTTTTTATCCGATTTTGTGTTATTTTGGAACTACTAAAATTTTTTATTTCATTAGTAGTTCCAAAATTACACAAAATCTAGGCATCGGATAAAAAAGTTTATTTGAAGAAAGTGTATTTTTTTGTTCTTCTTAATGGCGGTACAGGCTCGTTTTTTAAATATTGTATAATTACAGAGTAATTTCCACATATTAATATATTTTTCAAATTGGGCTCTGTACCGCCATTCTTTATTATTTTACGAATACGTGTGCCAAATACTTCGAAAAAATATTCAAAATTACAGGAACACGTTTTGGCTACCTGTTGATCGCTACTGTATTAACTTAAAACATTGTAATTTGCTAAACCAGTATATTTTACTCTACTACTACTCTACTAGCTACCTCATTTTCCACTGTTTCTAAAGACTTGTTTACATGGGTAGAGTTTTGAGGAGAGTAGAGGTAGTACTCTACCAAAAATGGCTTGATACCATTCACATGAGGAGAGTACAAGTATAGTACTGATGCTAGTATAGTGAAACCGATTTTTGTATTTTTAAACACTCTTGATTATAAGTGCACCTTAAATTCTTAATTTTTTGCTTAAGCTCGTTTACTCCAAAGCCCCCTTTGCCATTCTTTCGACGATTTCATCCTGCGCAGCTTGCTGCAAACTTTTATTTCTGTAGTATACACTACCTAAATTCCATAAACACTGGTATTCGCCGTATTATAGCTCTACAAGTTTTAAAGTTTCATCTTCGGTGAACTTCATTTTCACTATTTACACAAAACACAATTCCAGCCAGAATGACAGCGCCCCCATGTACTCTCCTACCTACTCTATTCTGCCGTAATTGAGCGTGTTCCATGGGTAGAGTGTGCAGCTGAGTAGACATTTTGGCAGTAGTGGTGGTCATAGAGTAGTTACTTTGCCATAGGTTGCTAGTCACTCTACTTTAACTCCAACTATACACTCTACCAGCTATTCTACTGTGCTGAGCATTTTTACAGGTAGAGTTACTCTACTCTATCAAGTACTTGCATCATTACTCTACCCGTGTAAACAAGTCTTAAATCTACTGAATGAAAATCTACTTAATCTTAATCTACTCTTAATGAAAAATGTCTAAAATCATTTACCCACCTAGTATTATTGTAGAATTTAAGACAGTCCAGTGCCTTATAAATAATTTCAATATGAATATTTTTTCCTTTAATTCTCCTTTGATACCACTCCATTTTAGATTTTGGGGAACTTATTTCATTGTGTTTATAGCCCATATTTATTGAAGGAACCCAATCTGGAGATTGTTATTATCGATTAAGTCGGCTGGTTTTCCTATTTTCCTATAAGATTAAAATGTTAACATCTTCAAAAATCGTTACTGTTGTAATTGTAACTTACCAGATATAAAATGATTACAGCAGACAGGACAGGAAAATTTTCATTTCGCTAGTAAAACCTGTACATTGTATTGCATTTAACCATTGTTGTCTCTCAGATACCTTATTTAGTTCAGTTTAAAAGTGAACTTTATCTTGACTTTATCACAATTACTTTGCATTTCACACTTCAAAACACAACACCAATGAAGCATATTATCTTTCTAAATTAATACTTCCAGAGAAAATGTTAAATTAATCTTTGTACAACACAAAATTACAAAGAAATACAACTAAAATTATCTAAAACTCATGAAGAACAGATAGAATAAGATTTATCTTTTACACCCAGTAACCATATTGAGAATAGTATACCTACATATTATTATTATGAATCAGTAGAAACGATTATATTTAAATTTGGCCCCACCCACTCTTCTATGAAATTTGGTAAATATAACTCCGCACGACCACGCAACTCGAAACACAAGTACGCAAACACGGTTGCGTGAAGCGTGGCTCGCAATCGTGAAATTTACGAGACTTGCTCGACCTGTAGATTCTTGTATATTGAAAGTTTGGTTTTGACAACCTTGCCAAAGAATTAATTTTTGTATTTTCACTTCTAAATAAAAATTGATATAACTCTATTTTTTGTGGCTTTTTTCAAAACGTACGGCCCTAGAAAAATATTGTTCCTAACTCATGCGGAAAGTGTCTTCCCCTCACTCGACTGCTTGCTTGAACTCCGCTATCTCTTCATTCGGGTCAACGGCAATCTCGTGCGTGAAAGTATCACTTTCCGCACTAGTTAGGAAAATAACTATTTTCTACAACCACTATTCAAAGTGCACTTTTCTGCACGGTTTTATGTTAGCAAACTTGATATTTTCTCACAGTATAAGATATTTGACATTAGTGTGCAGAAAAGTGACGTTTCTGTGCCGCAAAGTGACATTTCTGTGCCGCAATAGTATATTGTGCAACAAGTGCAGAAAGGTACTAATTTCTCACGAGTTTGAAAAGTTGCGGTACGAGCGCAAGCGAGTGCCGCAATTCAAACGAGTGAAAAATTACCTTTCTGCACGTGTTTCACACTATACTTTTTCTACAAGTACAGTTTTTCCTAAAAATAAAAATCACAATTTCCAAACGACGATTAATTATAATAGGTACCTATGTGATAAATTTTAAACTGTATTTAATTAATACCTACTAATCAATTTAAATTCCTTATAACTAAATAAATTGCACAGAAATCAGTTAAAAAATTAATGCACTGCCTTAGTTTGTTTAAATTTAAACAATTATTACACATTATTGGCATTATATTTATGCAGTCACGGATTTACACAAAACCTACTTCATTCGACGTCTCTTGCACAGGTTGCTAAATCCTTATTGGTTATTTGATAATTATAAAATGTTTAATAAGAATAAAATTGTAAAATAAAACAGTTGTAACATCCATAATTTAGTTTCTATGATATAGTTAAATATAATAATTGTCTTATAGGTTATATATTTGTCTAAAGTTTAACCACGGATGTAAACAGAATATAACGTTACTCAGAATGCGGTAGTCCACGGATGTAAACAGAATATAACGTTACTCAGAATGAGGTAGTCAACTGTGCAGAAAAGAACTTTGCGGCACAGAAACGTCACTTTGCGGCACAGAAACGTCACTTTTCTGCACACTAATGTCAAATATCTTATAATGTGAGAAAATATCAAGTTTGCTAACATAAAACCGTGCAGAAAAGTGCACTTTGAATAGTGGTTGTAGAAAAAGTTCTTTTCTGCACAGTTGACTACCTCATTCTGAGTAACGTTACATTCTGTTTACATCCGTGGACTACCGCATTCTGAGTAACGTTATATTCTGTTTACATCCGTGGTTAAACTTTAGACAAATATATAACCTATAAGACAATTATTATATTAAACTATAGCATAGAAACTAAATTATGGATGTTACAACTGTTTTATTTTACAATTTTATTCTTATTAAACATTTTATAATTATCAAATAACCAATAAAGATTTAGCAACCTCTGCAAGAGACGTCGAATGAAGTAGATTTTGTGTATATCCGTGACTGCATAAATATAATGTCAATAATGTGTAATAATTGTTTAAATTTAAACAAATTAAGGCAGTGCATTAATTTTTTAACTGATTTCTGTGCAATTTATTTAGGTATAAGGAATTTAAATTGATTAGTAGGTATTAATTAAATACAGTTTAAAATTTATCACATAGGTACCTATTAAAATTAATCGTCGTTTGGAAATTGTGATTTTTATTTTTAGGAAAAACTGTGCTTGTAGAAAAAGTATAGTGTGAAATACGTGCAGAAAGGTAATTTCTCACTCGTTTGAATTGCGGCACTCGCTTGCGCTCGTACCGCAACTTTTCAAACTCTTTCTGCACTTGTTGCACAATATACTATTTCATGCAGAATTACCCCTTAAAGTTTGTCGTACTTATTTAGAAACACCGTGTATTGATGAACAACATGTCTAGTTGTTAAAGTACCTAACTTTTGTATTATCCAACTTAAACGAATAAATCAAAAAACAAAATATTAAGAAAACCTGAGGCTGTAGATGACTTTTAATTTCAGTATTTTATACATGCTAGAATATTCCACAGGGTGATGCGAACTTTGAGAAGAAACACAGTTTGATTCATACACCCGATATACAACAAAAGTTTACCTGTTTAGCAACAATATTATTGCAGCGAGACTGTTAAATAATCAGGCTATAACATATTAAAAAAATCACTTAAATCGGCCAACAGGTTTAGGAAATACGAGACATCAGAAATGACCAAATTTTTAATTGGGCCGATTTCTATGCTCGTAAGTTTATGTTTTAACTGACGGCATGCTATATGTGAGGAGGCCAGGCCTTATACCAATAAGATGAAAATATTTCCTATATATAGTGCGAAAGGAACAGAGTGTTCAAAGAAGAAAATATGGCATCAAATCCGTAACTAATCTCAAGGAAATTCTATCCCAAGTCATCACAGAGCCTCCATTAAACAATCTTATATCTCTTATGTTGCGCTGTGCATGTGCATACCGCTTACCTGGTCGACAAATAACTCTTATAGATGTACTATTTACATTATGTGTCTTTCTATTGTTAAAGTATTGTTATGTTTTTATTGTTAATGTTAAAGTATTGTTATGTTTTTATTGTTAAGGAACATAAAACGACAAAATGTTCACAAATCATAAGACTACAATACAATTCCGATGAATACTCAAATTTATAACTCGTCCTACCTACAAGGTGTTTCAAAGTTAACAAGAGAAAAACATTTATTTTCTTCCGCCCGGTATAAGTACAAAAAAGAAGTTTAAATAAACATTTTCACAACTATGTAAATGCTAAAGGAAAATCATTAAAAATCATCAGAAAAATATTACAAACAACGTGCGAAATACGTTAATCCGTTCACGAAAAATCAACTATGAAAATGAGCATAATTTTCTATATCCCTAACTTATGCCTCACAGTGTATTTACTTCTTTTAAAACCTTACTGCAACTTCTAAAATATGTCTCTAAAGTTGTTAAAATAAAGTAGCTGAAATCTTTGAGACCTCACTTGTTGAAATTATTCAGACCCTTGATATTGCTTTTGTCTGAGGGCCCTGTCTTAATACCTCAAGGGAATAAAATTCGAGCCACTCATCTACCTTGTTATTATCATTATATTTGTAAAGGGACCTGAAACCAATTCCCACTCTATCCGTTTGTTTGTTTACAGTGAGCTTCTTAGGCTGGTATTTTTCTCTCTGTTCATTTTAGACGGTCTGGTTTAAATTCATTCAAATTTATTAAAATCTTAAAATTGTTTTACAATTTAAAAACACTCCTAAATTTTCTAAAAATATAATACATTTGCAGTTACGTTTATTTTGAGAAAGCATTTGACAAATCAAGACATACAAAATTAGTCCAAATTCTAAAGACAAAAAACATAGACAAAAGGGACTTACGAATAATAACAAACCTTTAATGGAATGAAAGAGCACAAATTGTAATAGATAACGATCCTAGTTCAGAAATTGAAATCAGGAGAGGAGTTAGGTAGGTACGTCTCCATTACTCTTTAATGTATATAGTGATGCCATTTTTAAAGATGCATCACTATTTCAAAGTGAAGGAATAATCATCATCAACATCATTCAGCCCTTTGCGTCCACTGCTGGACATAGGTCTTCCTTATTTTTGTTCATTGTGCTGTATTTTGAGCACTTTGCATCCAATTTATAGACATTTTCTTGAGATCGTCAGTCCAACGAGTAGGTGGTCTTCCTCTACTTCTTTTATGTAATCTCGGCCTCCACTCAAGTAATATCTTCGTCGATCTCCCATCACTGATTCGGGCGACGTGTTCGGCCCAGTTCCATTTCAGGGTGACAATTTGGGCAATTACATCCTGTTCTTCGTCTTAATTTAGTCTTCATTTCTAACTCGGTCAGGAAGCGATATACTCAGCATTGACCTTTCCATTTTTCTCTGGCCTATTTGCCGCATTTTAAAAGTTGTAGCTGTCAATGTCAAAGTTTCGGCACCATAAGTCATCACAGGCAACACACACTGGTCAAATGTTTTACGTTTTAAAGAAATTGGTATTTCGCTTTTAAAGATGTCTTTGAGTTTTCCATAGGCTGCCCATGCTAGGTTTATTCTTTTTCGTAGTTCGCATGTTTGGTTGTCTCTTGTAATCTTTATTTCGTGTCCAAGGTATATATACTTTTCCACTAGCTCTACTTCGTTGTCTCCAATATTTATATTTCCGCTAGGTACTAGGTTTGTCATGAATTTTGTTTTGGAGATGTTTATTTTAAGACCTACACTGGCACACACTAACTGAAGTTCATGTAGCATTGTACATGAACGAATAATAATTAACGAAAAATCATTAACAACATAAGATATGCAGATGACCCCGTTATTATGACAAGCTCTGCTGAACAACTCCAACTACTACTAAACAAAACAAACATTTCTCTGTGAAGAATATGGACTAGAAATGATTATAAAAAATATCAATTACATGATAATAAGTAAGAAAACAAACATACAATCAAGGATATATTTGGGAAATGTACTGATAGAAAGGGTTGATGAATACAAATACCTATTTAATATCCTAGATTTCAGAGCAAAATAATCAAACAATAGAAATAAGAACCAGGATAGAAATAGCAAAAATGCGTTTGTAAAAATGAAAACAATTATCTGCAACAAAGACCTTATATATTAGAACTGTGAGTCAGAGCTTTGAGATGCTACGTATATTACAGTCATTTGAAATATGGTGTTACAGAAGGATGCTTATAATAGCATGGACACAAAAGAAAACGAAGATAGCAACAACACGGAGGTATTGCAAGAAATGGGCAAGGAATGCAAAATAATAAACACAATAAAAATAAAGAAGGACACGTGATAAGAGGACAGCGAAATAAAATGCTAATAATATAGGTACTACATTGAAATATTATATTTTTTAGGCCGTACTTTGCATTTGTAAGAGAAGTCAATTTTTTTTAATGTGTAGGGGGGATCAGTAGAAGCTTACGTTCAAGTTTTTGGGGTCGCCGCCCTTGTCCCCCGGCCGCCATCTTTGAAAAGGGGTGCAAAGTGGTTTCGCGCTAATTTCGTAAACTACCAACCCTACGGAAAATCTAAAATATAATACAGAAACTCTGCGGCACTACATGGGGGTCCACAGCATCAACATTAAGATCCTCTGCTCTTGGCCTGATATATCCGGTGGCAGAATACTGTGCTCCAGTGTGGCTAAATAGCAGGCATACCCACCTGGTCGACACCCAACTAAACCGTACTATGCGTATGATAACAGGCACAATTAATCCCACCCCTACAATGTGGCTACCTACCCTTAGTAATATAGCACCACCCAACCTACGCCGCGAACATGCATTGGTTAAAGAATATAACAAAATAATGGACAGTCGCCAGCTTCTAGTCCACAACGACATCCCCGATATTCTTGGAAACCGTCTCCGATCCAGGTTACCCCCTCTACAATCTGCTCAAGCGCTGCAGCAATCCAACTTTGACTTAAATACCCGATGGAGAGAAGATTGGGAAAGTAGGACAGATCCGCATTACCATAGTCTACCGGACATCATAGGGAAACCTGGCGAATTTGAACGTCCCCGTAAGATTTGGGCAGTCCTTAATCGAATTCGAACAAACTGTGGAAGATGCGCCGACTCCCTCCACAGATGGGGTAAACTCCCCTCGCCTTCTTGTGACTGCGGCGCTGCAAGACAGACGATCAGTCACATTGTTCAGGACTGCCCACGCAGAGCATACACAGGCGACCCTATATACTTTGTAATGGCAACCGAAGGGTCAATCGAATATATAAAAAAATTGGACATCTGTTTATGATGCATTGTATAATGCATAAATCTAAATATATTCTGTGATATACTTAAGCCATACGCTAAATAAATAAATACGGAAAATCTAATAAAACATAAATGTAGCAAATTAAATTTTTATACAATTTTATTTCTATTACTTTTTGTCGTCAAGTAACCAACAAAAAAGATGTAACCAAAAATAAGTAAAAATTTAACAAGTTTCCTTTTGGATGTTATAACTTTTTTTCAGTTAATTTTACAATAAAATAACATAATATTAATTTTGTAGAGGGTTTTTCAGTGAACAATTTCCACTATAAAAATGTTTAATTATATTTATTTATCTAGGTTTTACAGCGCTCCAAACTTGAGCAGATTCTCGAATGCTTATAGAGATACAATAAAAACAAAACGTTTTAGCCTTACTTTTTTATCTTAACATATTTTTATTCATACAGTTTATTATGATTTTAACATTCCTATGCTGTTACTAATCTATTTTTGCACTCACTCTCCACTACAAAACTTAGAACCACAAGCATATATAGAAAAGGACGCAACTGAAAAATTCAAAATTCTTCAGAAGGGCAAAAAACGATTTTTAAATATTTAAAGTAGGGATTAAATCAAGAGTAATCATCCAGGAGCATCGGCAAGGCGTTTGTTTTTTGAAAACGGTGGCATTTATTTTCATCGATATTGGTTCGAATTTCATTATCTTAATTTAATCGCCCCATTTTCAACCCTATCTACAGTTACGTCATTATGCATCAGAAACAAGGTCTAACATAGCGCGTAGTTCAGTAACGACGCAACTACCCTATAGTGGCTTAGCACATTTTTAAAGTCCGGTTTTTTGTATCATATTTACATAGTAGTTTAGAAGTAAATTGCGCAATAAACAGGGATTGACAAAATTTGCAGTTACGTCATTTGTCCTCCGCACTGGACTGAATAACTGCCTGCTGTTACTTTTATTATTAGAATTTATCCTAGGTGTCACAGTAGTCGACCCTCCCTCTACTTAACTTATTCTTACAGTTGTGCTACCTACTTGGCCACGTGCAGTCGTATTAAAAAGTGAAAAGTATTTTGAGTTTAATAGATAATACTATTGAGAGTCTTGTGGGTAAAATTTATATTTTTGTGATTAGATAAGCATTTTGTGTTATTTGTAAGAGCGCAACATCATGAGTGGTGGTTATTTTATTTGTAAGAAACTTCTAGGAAAAATTATTTGTCAGTGTGAAAGTCTAGCTATCTTTACTCACTATTGTCGGTGAACGTTTTTCGTCTCTTTATTTGGCGGAAATAAAGACGATTCTCTGGAAACCCTGAGATACAAACGATCCGCTAAAACAGTGACAAAAAATGCATTTAATCTCTTCTCACTTCCTCCAACACAAGATGCAGCCCATTTCCACAGACTCCGAGTGTACCACCAGATTCCGTCATGGCTCGGTAAACATTGTGCTCCAGAAAATTGGGGCTGAAAAAAGCATGGAAAATTTTTACATCCTCCAGTACCCCGACCTTATGAAATTCATATTTAGCAGATGCAATTAAAACTGGAAGTGCATGTAGTTGCCGAAAAGCAGATCTCAAATGTTCAACAGTTTTATATTATAAAATTTTAGAAAATTTAATTTGCTAAATTTTATGTGTAACTAAATTTTCTGTATGGTTGCTAGTTTAGGAGATACAGCGCGAAAGCCCTTTGCACCCCTTTTTCCAAGATGGCGGCTGGGGGACAAGGGCGGCGACCCCAAAAACTTGAATTTAAGCTTTTACTAAACCCCCTACACATTAAAATGACAGCAGTAAAGCATATTTTGAATTAAATAAATTACATACGTTCTTCTTTTTGTCTCGATTAATTTAATTAAAAAAGTTTTTTTGACCACCCTGTATAAATAATTATTTTAATGTTTATATTGTTGGATATAAAATCAAAAACCCTTTTAAATGAGCTATCACACGACCCCTATTCTGCCGACCTAAGAAAGAAGGCATTACCTCCACAAATGTAAGTTTCGAGATAATGCAGATTTTAATAAACGGGGCTGAGCCACCATGAAAATATTTATGGATTTCAGAATTGTTTAACTGCGTTGTAGTTCTTTTTCATATCATTGGATAAGTTTATTTTTTTTATAATATATTTTTATAAACTTTAATGAAAATGGAGGTAACTGCTTTTAAACAAGGGATGTTATTACACACTTGCTTAAAAGTAGTAAAAGTAGTCAAGCAGTTGCTAGATTAAAAAGCAGAATCTCCAGTTTCTGTAGGAGATACTGCTTTTTAGGCTTGTATAAGATACTTACTGCCTTTTAACTAAGTCCCGCCTAACAACAAGTTGAGTAACAAGTGAACTATCGGATCATGAAGCAGTATATACGAAATTTAACATCTTCACCAAACCCTCCTCGAAAACCCGAAGTTTAGGTAGGATTTGTTCCGCTCGGAATTTTCATAAATTCCAAAATTTATGTTTAACTTCTGACTGGCATTTACCTTCTACGGACGTGGACTATAATTTCAGTGATTTCTTAGAGGAGCTTGTCTGTATCTTCAATAAGGCATTTTCTTTAATAACGAGTAAGCCAAAACATCGCAAACGCTGGGCTAACAAAGATATCCGCATATCAAGCAAAAATATGCGTTCACTACTGTATATCAAGAAATTTACTACCAACGTCTCTGTCATTCAATATATCACTAATTACAGAGTCACCTACCTAAAACTCATCAAATCAGCTAAAAATGCCCACTATTAAAATCGTCTGGGAAGCTCCAAAAGTGTTGCAAAAGAAACTTGGTCCATAATAAACGATCTTCGAAATAAAACCCACGCAGCTCAAACATTTGCCCTTCCAAACCCTAAAAATCTAAACGAATACTTCATTAACGTGAGTAAAAATATAACATCAACTATTAAGTCTCAACAAGATCCCATTCCCTATCTCCCTAATTCAGGAATTGTCTCGAATTCATTCTTTATAAGAAACATCTATAAATCTGAATTGATCCAAACGATCAATAGTATCAAAAGCAAATCATCTTGTAGTACTGATGGATTATCCATAAAAATCTTCTCAAATCTCACAGATAATGTGTTAGTACTCCTCGTTTCACTAATTAATGATTTCTTTGAAAATGGTAAAGTTTCAGAGTGACTAAAGACAGCCATTATCATTCCTCTTCATAAAGGTGGCGAAAAATCTAATGTCTGCAACTATAGACCTATTAGGCCTTACTACCGGTACTCTCCAAAATTATTGAGAGGCTCATAAAAACCCAATTTATGTCCTTTATGTTTGATAACAGTATTTTATCACAAAATCAGTTCGGCTTTTTAACTAATAAATGCAGTTTTGACATTAATAAACGTCAAATACGGTTGCATCTAAAATAGCACCAGAAAAAATTAATTTTTTACTAGTTTAACTTAAATTAATTTTATAGTGGTTTTAATTATCACTGATAAGAAGTCTCGGTCCTATGGGTTAAACAGCCTAGACTCCTTTTCACGGTGTTTAACTTTTGTGTGAACAGTTTAAAATTTGGCCACGGTTAAACGTACCTAAATATTGACATTCAGCTCGCAGTTTTTGTGACAATTAAAACCTTTTTTCATCGTGGGTAAAAATATTTACATATTGTAGAATAGTGATACAAAAGTGAAAATATTCTCCCCAGATGGATGAGAATATAAAAAGACGCCAGTGTGCGAACTAAATACTGCTGAAGTTATTAGTGTTAGTAATCAAGACATGGATACAGAAACTATCACCACAAATTCTTCTGCTACAAGGGAGGTAAAACTTTTTAATATTAATTGTAATAGTTACGACTTTCAAAATTGTTGTGTTTATGTTGAGAAGACCAATGATCAGAATATTTTCCGTTTGCATCCAATGGTTGTTGCAGATATTTTACATCAAAAATTAAAGATTAGTAATATTAAGCAAATTAAAAGTATAGGAAGAAACCGTGTTAAAGTAATCCTCAAATCTATTTTGGATGCAAATAATTTAGTCAATAATAGTCACTTAAAGGGCGATAATTTAAAAGCGTACATTCCAAATCACCTCTTGGAAATCAAAGGACTGATACGCGATGTTGATACCAAATATAATGTTGACTATTTGAAAAAATATATGAGCTCTAGTTCACCAATTATTTATACTAAAAGAATGCACAGGAAAGTAGAAAAAGATGGAAATACAGAATACGTCCCTAGACGTAATGTTATAATTACTTTTGAAGGCAATTGTTTGCCAAACTATGTTGTGATAAATTATGTATTTTTCCAAGTGGAAAAATTGTTGGGTAAAGTGACGCAATGTTATAAATGCCTCAAATATGGACATATTTCTAGACAGTGTAAAGGTACACAGGAATACTGTATACAATGTGGACAAATTAAAAATGACATACATACATGTGATGAAACAAAAAAGTATTGCATACACTGTAAAACTGATAAGCATATATCGATCTCTAAAAGCTGTCCTTTTTTCGAACATAAAAAAAAATAAAAAATATCATGATTGAACATAAAATCTCATATTTGGAGGCAAAAAATTTGAGCGACTCATCATTTTCTGGTCTTATTTCTAATAAGAGATTTGAAATATTTCAAATTCAGACAAAGAATTTCCAAAATTACCTAATTCCTCTGAAGTTAGTACATCTCCTTATTTCAAGCCATTGAGGCCTCATCTACAGAAACCCAAAAATTTTAGCCAACCAAGCTGTAGTACATCAAGCACTGAGTATAGTGCAAATAAAAAAAGAAAAGTATCATCTCCAACTTCCGAAGATCCTACACCATATCTCATCCCTTTCAGATTTGGACCGTCTCAACCTTTACCTCCCTTAAACAAGGAAAGTTTTTCTAATACAGACAATGATAAAAATAAGTTAGTAGATTCCTTAGTACTTCTTTTCTCAAGTTTTATTCAAAATATTAATTGTTTAAAAGAGGCAAAATCACTTGACATGAATTTGTTAGCCAAAGGTATTATTATTGTTCTAGATAATATTTTAAAAAATTACTCATCCAATGACAAACAAATCTAAACTCAAAATAATACAATGGAATGCTCGATCAGCTGTTGCTAATAAAAACAGCCTTATTAACTTTTTAATAACCGAAGATATTGACATAGCTTTAATAAGTGAAACTTGGTTTAAACGAGATGTTGTATATATTTATAGAGGTTATAATGTGATACACGAAGATCGCGATGACGGCTATTCTGGAGTTGCTATTTTAATTAAAACTGGTATTCCTTTTGAGCGCATAACAATTAAAAAAAATTATATTCAAGACTTGCTTGCTTGTGGTATTAAAATCAACTATAAACAAAGTTATTTAAGTTTACTCTCTGTATATAGGTGCCCAAAAACTAAAACCAAAACCGAAGATTGGGATAAGTTATTTTCTCAACTAAAACACCCTTGTATCATTGGAGGAGATATGAATGCACATAATTCTCTGTGGGGCTCATATAAAAATGATAATATAGGCCATCAAATTGTGGAGACAATTCGGAATTTAGATTATGTAGTAATGAATAATGGACAACCAACTTGCCAAACGAGTCCAGGAAACTCAGATTCCATAATTGATGTCACGTTTTGCTCACCATCCCTTTTTGATAAAATTTCGTGGTCTGTAGATCTTGACACCTTGGGATCAAATCATTTCGTTATATAGGTTGTGATCGATGTCTTGGGAACTAATGCTAATACCGTTTATCCCAGTAGTAAGTGGAACATTAAAAAACCAAATTGGTCATTATACTCTCAGCTTGTTGATACCTTATTAAACGAAAAACCTCACACATCCTTAAATACCAAAGAAAAATATAATTCCCTTATTGACTGTATTAATGAAGCTACTAAACAATCTATTTCTGAATATAAACCATTTAAATGCAAACGGACTCCCCCTCCGTGGTGGGATTCGGAATGTGATCAATCCGTTGCAGAAAGAAAGAAGGCATTAATAAACTATAAAAACAATTCTTCTCCTGAAAATTTTTGTAAATGCAAAGAAGTAAATGCTCGTGTCAAAAACTTCCTGAAGTTAAAGGCCAAACAAAGTTGGGTTGAATGGTGTTCAAAATTAAATAAACAAACTCCATCTAGTCTTATTTGGAATCAAGCAAGAAAAATGAAAAGGAAAAAAGTTAATTTTTCATTACCTCTAAGTAACTCATGGGTAGACGATTTTTTCGATTAAATAGCTCCACCTTACGTAAATAACCAGTTAGATATTATTAATTCTAAAACGCTTCCATCTGTTCAGAATCATTTTCTCCTTACACCTTTTTCGAGAGCTGAATTAGAATTTGCCCTTGATAATCGCGTTAGTACCTCACCAGGATACGATGCAATCAAATATCCTATGATACAACATTTATCAGATAACGCAAAACAATTACTTTTAAATATATTTGACCAGATAACTATTGAAGGCAACAGCATAATAGATTTTAAGCGTATTATAGTCGTTCCCATTTCCAAACCGGGGAAAGACCCTAAATTAGCTGAAGCTTACCGACCTATATCATTATTATCATGTATATTGAAGACTCTCGAACGGATGGTTAAGATTAGGTTGGATTGGTGGCTAAGGGATCAAAATTCTTTACCCGCTAACCAACATGGTTTTAAAAAAGGTTATGGAACTTTAGATTCCTTAACAACTCTTGTTGTAGACATTCAGAACAGTTTTTCCAGGAACAGTTATGTGCCCGCTTTATTTTTAGACATCGAAGGTGCTTATGACTCTGTCTCTCTTTCAATTCTCCAAGAAAAAATTATTACATTTTTTAATATTCCATCACAGTTTGCTTCTAACATTGTAAACCTGTATAAAAATAGAATAATTTATTTAAAAAATAATCATACTCTTATAGGCCCTAGACTTAATAATAAAGGATTACCTGAGGGCTCCGTTTTGAGCCCTATTTTATTTAACATTTACACAGCAGATCTACACAACATCACTATTAACAATATTGCATTTAATATTGTACAATATGCTGACGATTTCTGTTTGTACACAGAACACAAGAAATATCAGCAATCCATTGAAAACTTGAATAGCGTCTATGGTCTCCATAAAAAATGGTTTATTGAAAATGGCTTTGAATTATCATGCAGTAAATCACAAGTTTGTTTATTTACCAGACATAACTTTCCTAATATTAGCACAATCACCTTAGGTGGGCATAAATTTTCTTTTAAAAATAAAATTAAATATCTTGGAATGATACTCGACCAAAAATTGACCTGGAAGTTACATATTGACGACATGTTGAACAGGTGTAATAAGGGAATAAACTTTCTTAAATCAATTAATAGAACTTGGTGGGGATCGGATGTTGAAGTAAGTTTATTATTTTATAAAGCTTACATACGATCTATTTTCGATCACGGCAGTGTTTTGTATGGATCAGCAAGTAATGCACTACTAAACAAAATCAACGTTTTACAGAATTCAGCCTTACGAATATGTCTAGGAGCTATGAGATCCACTCCAGTACAAGCTTTATATTTGGAAGCCTTGGAACCTCCTTTAAATCTAAGACGAAGTTTTTTGTCCAAAAAATATTTAATGAAAGTATACTTACTTAACCCACCTCTATACCAATAAATAGTGACTTTGAGTTGCCATGATCTAACCAATAAATATTGGCAAAAAAAGAAATCTCCCTTACTGTGTGAAGCTTATAATCAAAATATAGTACTCTTAAAAAATATAGATAAAACGTACGACTTATTCAAAAACTACGCGTACTCTTCTTTCTTTTCTCCTACAGATATTATTGTACCAAATTATAGTGAAAACATATATTTAAATAAAAATATTCTTTTATCCATAACGAACAATTACAATGAGTCAATAGCTCTATCTACAGATGCGTCTAAATCTGCAGATGGAACTGGATGCGCCTTTTTTATACCATCGGGACATATAGAAAAGAAATTCAAACTGAAACCGGGGACTTCGATTTATACAGCAGAGGCTATTGCAATATATGAAGCTTTACTATATGTAGCTGAATTTGATTTCGCCCATATTTTAATTTTGTCTGACTCCTTAGCAGTATTGAAATCTCTTGGTAAATATGGACCCCCAAACATCCAAGACTGCCTAGACATTTATAAAATTAAACATATTAAACAAAATCTTTTAACCAAAGGAATCAATGTACATTTTATCTGGATTAAAGCACACGCAGGATTTGAACATAATGAGTATGTCGACTTATCAGCCAAAGAAAGCGTTTCATCCGATACCAGTATTCTACATAAAATAACACTGACTGATA
Organism: Diabrotica virgifera virgifera; assembly: GCF_917563875.1. Taxonomy (NCBI): domain Eukaryota; kingdom Metazoa; phylum Arthropoda; class Insecta; order Coleoptera; family Chrysomelidae; genus Diabrotica; species Diabrotica virgifera. The sequence goes on along the minus strand of NC_065444.1, from coordinate 202,369,017 downwards.
GTATAGTCTCCTTCAAGTCAACACTGCATCGGGAGTGGAGCTACCAGTGGAAGGAATACTCTTTTTTGAATCAAAATAGATACTCGTTAATTCAGCCCGATATTCCCAAATTTCCTTGGTACAAGTCTTTTAGAGCTTCTAGAAAGTACATAACTTCTATTATTAGAGTACGATTCTGGCACGCATGTTATCCAAAGCATTTATTTAAAATACAGGTTTTGGATAATGATAAATGTGAGCATTGTGAAGAGGAAAGTAATTTAGATCATATATTTTTTGGTTGTTCTAAAAATACAATTTACTCATCTAAATTAATAAATGATTTATTAAAAGGTAAAGTAGCAACTCCTTGGAATATACTATATTTATTATCATTTGGTTCTGTAGATGTATACAACTCTTTAATTAACGTTTTAAAAAACAGCAAATTATCATTATAATTCCCTTAAACATTTTTAATTAATAACTTTGGTAGTTAGTTGTTTTAGCTGTTAAGCTTAGTGTTACTTAATACCTTCTTGTTGTTATTTTTGTTTTATACCTGTTTTGTAAAAGTTGTATTCCTTATGTGTCTGGCAGTATGACGGTAAGTCTAAGCCAAAAAAAAACTAATAAATGTACTACTGATGCCATGTTTTCTGTATTTCACGAGGTTTACCAAGCACTAAACAATAATCTTTATACTGCCACTGTTTTCTGTGACTATGCCAAAGCTTTTGATTGTGTAAATCACGACATTTTGATTAAAAAACTAAATTTCTATGAAATTTGAGGTATTTCTTTGAATTGGTTCAAATCTTACTTAGATAATAGGAAACAACTGGTTAGAGCAAATGATACTGACTCTGGTCTCAATAACATTGTATGTGGAGTACCACACGGTTCAGTATTGGGTCCTCTACTTTTCCTTACCTTTATAAATGGCATCACTAACTTAAAAATCAATGGAAAAAGTTTTATTTTTGCTGATGATACCAGTATCACTTGGAGCAACTCAACTATTGCAACTCTTCATGCAACTATAACTTCTGATCTTCTTACGATAAAAACCTGGTCTGACTCTAATTTACTCTCCTTTAACGTGAATAAAACGGTAGCATTATCATATAAATGTGCTCTTCAACCCCTGCTGGTCAATAACAGCCAGATCTCTACTGTTGATTCTGTAAAATTTCTTGGTATTCTTTTAGACAGCAACGTCAAATGGTCCCTTCATATCGATTTGTTAAGTAAGAAACTCGCCTGAGCCTGCTATGCCATAAGATCTGTTACGAAGGAACTCAATTTAGCATCGTCTAAAATAACATATTTTTCTTTGTTCGAGTCTCATCTTCGATATGGTCTTCCTTTTTGGGGGTCTAGTACAGCTGCCCAATTTGATGTTATTTTCAAATTACAAAAAAGAGCAATAAGATATCTGTTTGGCCTCAGAAGAACAACCCATTGCAGAAGTTACTTTAAAGATCATGAAATTTTAACCCTTCTATCTTTGTACATTTAAGAAAGTGTTTGCTTAATTCGTAAACACCTGCATGTCTTTCCAGCAAGGCCTCATCATAACTACTCCACCAGAAATTCAACTATTGATGTTTATTTACCGATTCCGTCTTCTGAGTTAAAAAAAAATCTATACTATATTCCGCAAAAAAACTATACAACCATCTCCCTTTACAACTTAAATCTGCAACATCTTTCCTCAAGTTCCGTAAAATGACAACAGCTCATTTATCTAAAAGACCATATTATTCAGTAGAAGAGTTTCTTAATGACTAACTAAGAAATTACAGTAATGTACAAGTAACTAAAGTATATTAGTTCCTTTGTTTGTGCTTAATTTTGTATGTTCAATTTTGCAATTTATAGTAATTTTGCAATATATTGGTTTTGTTTTTTGTTTCACTTTTATAACTTGTTTATATTTTTTTTATTGACGATTTATCTAATTTCAAAAAATTGTATTTGTTATGGTTATATACCTATTTATTTTTTTTTTACTCTATCTTAAGCTTTGTCCATAAAATTGTATAACTTTCAGTGACAATAAAGCATATTTCTATTCTATTCTATTCTATTCTATTCTATTCTATTCTATTCTATTCTATTCTATTCTATTATATTCTATGAGTTACTACAATTTTAATAGTCTACCAGACCAAGGAATGAAGGCTTACTGCTTTCTAACTTTGTTAGGTATATTAATAATTGTATTGTATATAAAAGAGCAAACTCGAAAATTGTAAAAATTGGAGATACGGCCTTCTTGCTTAGGACGGCAGTATTCTCATTTAAAAAAATGATCGATTACGTCATCACGCCTAGATGGATGACATCACTAGTATGATACATAATATGTCAAAAAATCCAAATTTAAAAATAAAAATCGACGTGTTTCGGGATTTTCGCTTAAGTTCACCTGTTTACGAAATAATGAATTTATGCGTTACATTATGGACGCACTGTATAGTTAATCAAATGTACAAGTTGACAGAAATATCTGAAACCATCAAGGACACACCGATCGGAAACTACTGTTCTATTTTTCGCGGCACTTGTATTATTTGTGTTTACTAAAAAAATATTAAATGTTGTAATGATTCTGTATATCAGTCCGTATTGCGGCGTTAAGCTTTAGGTTCCCAGGGTAACTTGTGTACTGAACTGGTAAGCCAATCTGGGCGAAGGAACTCTGCATTGAAGAGATACTTCGCTCGTAATTAAACAAAATCCATGCAACGTTGTAGTGAACGGTTGCTTCCATCCTCGGCCTGGAGTTGTAAGAGGATCTGTGTATGTAGTCGTTGATGCTTTGATTCCGTTCTTGCGAGGTTGCGTGTATGGTCTTACGGGATTGAGGTATAACATTTTCGAGATTACGTGCGTGGTTATACCGGACTGAAGTATAACATTTTCTAGATTGCGGCAGTGACTGAGGTATAACGTGCTTGGGAGTCCGAGTATTTTCCTTAATTTACTTGTTTCGATTTATACATACACACCCAAACTTATATGGAATCATCTGATATTTCTTACTATTTCGTGCGAATTAAAAAAAAACATACGAAGTCAAACAATATTTATTTTAAAGCAATTTAATAACAAATACATATCAATTAAAAAAAACAATAAAGTATTTAACAAACAAATTGAAAGTAGTTGTTTTAAAGTCAATAGCATACAAAATTTCAATGTAAAACGAATAGTGTTTAAATTGTTTTTATTTTTTTTGTATTTTGTGGTAGTCTGTGTTATCACCGCTAGTCCTTATGCAAGCTTCAGGTTGGGTGAGCACGCTCCTACTCAAATTATCAACATTTCGTTGTTTTAGGTTGTTCCATCCTTTAAGAGCAGCTTGTACTAGCCATGCGATGTTTTGTGGATTATCCCGGCGAGCCCTAATTTTCTTTTTTTTTTTTGTTTTTTGAAAATAGCACATTTTGTCAATTCCCAATGTTTCAGTTTTGGTGGTGAAGACACCAATTTAGGCGATCAATATTGTGCTTCCTGGATAACTTGGGAACTCATAACTGTCTCCTGCTGTATAATTTTTGGTACGAACTCTTCTTCTTATCGTTTCAACTACAACAGTTACACCTGTAGCTTCCAAAAGCTGCCTTTGGAGCTGCAGGTGAGAAATGGTTGGGTGTCTTCCACCTAATTGGACAATTAAACGATCTTGGAGAGCCGTTATTACTTTTGGCGACTTTCCCTTGCTTTATTTTTGAGCTTTCCTAGTTCCCGTTGCCTAGCATAGGTTTTTGACAGAACGTCCTTAGTGCGGCCGATATGTGAAACAATTGCACATTTAATGATACAAGCATATCATTTGGACCACATATACTACACATATAAAGGTTCAAATTTAGATATGAGGCCATCTCAGATTTTACCTTTTACAAAAATGGCAGGCATTCAAAATGGCGACTATACATATGTGTTTAATAGTACCTCAACTCTTGAACGAAAAGTCCGATTTCAACCAAATTTGGTATATAGGTTCTTTTTTTTATTTACAAGATGGATGTGGTGAACCAGAAGAATCGGTTTACCATAAGTTGTGTTTTTACTGGTTGTTTTTGTAAAAATATGTTTTTTTTCTTCCCTCTGTATATATTAATTTTTCAAAAAGGTAATACCGCAATTGAAAAGAGCGTAAAAATATTTTGTAGAAAATATTTTGAACTTTTTAGTTATGTTAATTACCATTTAATAAATGCATAACCTCTCTTGTGTACCTATGTGTGGCAGATTCGTGCAAATATTATAAGAATTATTGTGAATTTAATGGTAGAATCATATAATTTGGACCACATATACTTGGGGTGTTGGGGTGTTTTATAGAGGTATTACCTTTTATGAGAACGGCCACATCGAGCGTAATATACGGGAGATGGTTCGAAGTAACTGGTCCTCATAAGACATCCAACTGTCACTTATGGCTCCACGTGCCACACCCTGGGAAACTGCATTGGTCTGTAGGCTAAACTAAGTGAGGGTAACCACCGAGCGATTGCCGGTATAAGCAATCTCCACTTACTAGCCAACAGCTTCGGGTGGATGAGCTAGTAAGTGTTAGGGCACTCTTTTGTCCTGAGACTGAGAAATCGGTCTCGAAGGCGGATGAACCCTACAGAATGGTCAACGGCATAAGAATGCAGAAGGCAACGGGGAACCACTGCATTAAGGACTCATAGAGTACCCCTAGTAGTAATCATCATGGTGGACATGCAAAGGAGAAGTACTGGTCATGGACATCGGATAACAAGATCCGGCAGAGGAAGACAAATAGATAGGTACAAGGCTTCCTCGGTCGTAAACCTGCGAAACCCTTGTAATAAGAAAAAGACAACCATAAAAATTGCTACGTGGAATGTGAGCAGCTTATTCTCTTCGGGAAAATTAGATAACGCCGTGTTGGAAATGGATCGTTTGGGTATAGACATATTAGGCATAAGCGATACACAATGGCCAGGAAATGGCAAATGCTCCACAACTAATCATGGTATGTTTTATTATGCCGGAAGTGACACCACAACCCATCGATACGGAGTTGGAGTCATCATCTCAAAAAAATGGAAAGATGCTGTAGCAAATTTTACTCCATTCTCAGAGCGCGTGATATTAATACAACTGATAGATAAGAAGAACATAATAAACATCATACAAGTGTACGCTCCTACAGCAGACAAAGACGAAGAGGAAATAGAACAATTCTATAATAACTTAGAAGAGGTGATTAGAACAACAAAGAGACAACACATTAACATAGTAATGGGCGATCTGAACGCCAAGGTAGGTCAGGGTAAAGTTGGAGAAAACGTCGGTGAATACGGCTTAGGTAATAGAAATGAAAGGGGTGATCGTTTAGTTCAGTTTTGTCAGAGCGAAGATTTAGTAATAACTAATACGTTCTTTAAATTACCCCCAACGAGACTGTATAAGTGGACGTCACCTCAACACACACAAGAAAAAGTAATCAGAAACCAAATAGATTACATAATTGTGACAAAAAGATACCGTAATGCCGTGAAATCTACTAAAACTTACCCTGGAACTGATATCGGTTCGGATCATAATCCAGTAGTATCTGTGTTAGAAGCTAGACCAAAGAAAATGAGAAAAACCATCATCCCAGCGTTAGACTTAAGTCAGCTTAAAAGTGAACACCGACGACAAACCGTGCGCGAAGAAATCAAAACCGGCCTCAGTGTAGCAGAAAACCAAATCCGCAGAACAGATAACATAGATGAAAAACTGAAGTATATAAACACTATAATAAGAACTACTGGAAAGAAACACCTAACTAAATCTCCAAAGAAACATAAGGTGTGGATGACACCAGACATACTAGAACTAATGGATGAAAGACGCAAATTGAAAAATAATTCAGAAAAACACAGAAAGGTTGATAAGAACATAAAGCAATTAATAAAGAAGGCCAAAGAATCATGGATTAAAGAACAATGTGTAGAAATGGAAGACTATGAAAGAAAGTATGACACATTCAATATACATAAAAAAGTAAAAGAAATTACAGGAACCCAAAGAAGACATCAAATAAGTTTGCTTAAGGACAAAGACGGAAATATTATTATAGACTTAACAGAAAAAATAAATAGATGGAGTGCATACATAAGAGAATTGTTTGAGGACAACAGAAATAACATTGACAAGGTAAATGGTGAAACGGGACCTTAAATCCTAAAAGGTGAAGTAGAAATGGCACTTAGAAATTCCAAAACTGGAAAGGCAAATGGACCCGATGAGGTTCCTACTGAATTACTAAAGCTCTTGAATGATGAATCAATAGGTATAATATTGCACTTATTTAACACAGTATACAATACTGGTATTATACCTCAAGAGTGGCTGCTGTCTACATTCGTTACACTGCCAAAGAAATCCAATGCAAAAGAATATTCAGAACATCGAACAATATCTTTAATGAGCCATCTACTAAAGACATATCTAAAAATCATCCACAACCGAGTTTATCAAAAGTTGGAGTCAGATATTAGTAATACACAGATGGGGTTCAAAAAAGGACTAGGTATTCAAGAAGCTCTCTTCGGTTTGAATGTTCTTACACAAAGATGCCTAGACGTTAATCAAGAAGTACATGTATGTTTTATCGATTTTAAAAAAGCGTTTGACAGAGTACGCCACGATAGGCTAAGAGACATTCTTGAAAGAAAAGACATAGATAATAAAGATCTGCGAATAATTCTCAACTTATATTGGAATCAGAAAGCTAACATCAAAATAGAAAACGAGATATCAAAAGCAATAGAAATACGTAGAGGAGTAAGACAGGGATGCATTTTGTCACCACTGCTATTTAATGTATATAGTGAAAGCATCTCTCAGGAAGCCCTTTTGCAAGCAAATGAAGGAATCGTAATTAATGGAGAGGTTGTAAATAATATTCGATACGCAGACGACACTGTACTAGTTGCAACAACAGTAGAATAATTACAACGATTACTTACAAACATAAATATTGCTTGCAACAATTATGGCATAAACATTAATATCAAAAAAACCAAGTATATGGTCTTCAGTAAAATCATGAAACAACCAGCACATATTAGTATAAACGGCATTCAAATTGAAAAAGTATCAAGTTATAAATACTTGGGAACTTTAATAAACGAAACTGGAGACCAAAACAATGAAATAAAAAGACGTATCGAAATTGCCAGGGCCACCTTCATAAAGATGAGAAAATTCTTCTGCAACAGAGATATAAGCATCCCTCTACGATTAAGAATGCTAAGAGGCTACGTATTTAACACGCTATTATACGGTGTAGAGGCTCTCAAACAGAACAACATAAAAAATATTGAAAGTTTCGAGATGTGGTGCTACCGTCGAATGCTGAAGATAAGTTTGGTTGAAAGAATCACAAATCTTGAAGTAATACGAAGGATAGGAAGAGACCCAGAAATTTTGTTAACGATAAAACGAAGAAAACTCGAGTATTTGGTTCACCGGATGAGAGGTCATAAATACGCATTACTTCAAAATATAATGCAAGGAAAAATAGAAGGAAAACGGAATCCAGGCCGTAGAAGAATGTCGTGGATGCGGAATTTGAGAGAGTGGTTTGGCTGCACCACTAATGAATTTTAGGTCAGCTGTAAACAAAGTCAGGGTAGCCTTGATGATTTCCAATCTCCGATAGGAGTGGCACAAGAAGAAGAAGATACTACACACATCAAGGTTCAAATTTAGATAAAAGGCCACCTCAGATTTTACCTTTTACAAAAATGGCGGGCATTCAAAATTGTGACTATACATATGTGACTAATAGCACGATAACTTTTGAACGAAAAGTCTGATTTCAACCAAATTTAGTGTATAGGTTCTTTTTTTTGATGTGTAAGACCAAGGTCTTGAACCGAAAGAATCGATTTACCAGAAGTTGTGTTTTTCCTAATTTTTATGTAAAAACATGTTGTTTTTTACCAATTCTTTCACCCTGTATATATTAATTTTTCAAAAAGGTAATACTGGCGTTAAAAAGAGCGTAAAAATATTGTTTAGCAAATATTTTGAACTCTTTAGTTATGTTAATTACCAATTAATAAATGCATAACGTATCTTCGCATGTACCTATGAACCTATGTGCGGCAGATTCGTGCAAATAATATAAGAATTATTGTGCAATTAACCCGGCACCTGCCACGTGGCTTTGCAAGGCATCAACTGCCACGTGGGGTGCTCACAGCACCCCTTAAAAATTTTCTGTGATCTACTTGTTTATAAAGAAAATAATGTGTTGAGTTACACAAGAATATAAAAAAACATGTTTTATTAACTTATTAGCTACAAATATATTATAAAAGTTAAAAAATAAAATTAAAAAGGTGTTATAAGCAAATTAGCAAGTACCAACCCATAATAAATGAAGTGATGTAAAATATCTAAGAAAATTAAAATTTATTGAGTATAGAGAATATATTAATAATTTAGATCAGTTATTACAATAAAAAAATGTAAATCTGACCTGTTTATCAAAAACATAAAAAAATTTTACTGCCAGATGATGACACCCCAATTCGAATTTAGAGCTACAATTTCAGAATGACACTAAATAACCACTTCAAACACAAACAGATCTATGCTATATAATATTATTGAAAGCTACTATGACGCACAGGACGGTTAACAAATTTGAAATACCAAATATTTGATGAAAATGTGTTATGGGGTGCTGGTAGCACCCCACGTGGCAGGTGCCGGGTTAATGGTAAAAGCATATAATTTGGACCACACACTGCACATACAAAGATTTAAATTTAGATATGAGGCCATCTCAGATTTTGTCTTTTACAAAAATGGGGGCATACAAAATCAATCTGCCGCACATAGCTACATGTGAAGATAGGTTATGCATTTATTAAATGGTAATTAACATAACTAAAAAGTTCAAAATCTTTCCAAAAAAATATTTTTACACTCTTTTCAATGGCAGTATTACGTTTTTGAAAAATTAATATATACAGGGTGGAAGAATTGAAAAATAAATAAAACATATTTTTACATAAAAAACAGTAAAAACACAACTTCTGGTAAACCGATTTATTCGGTTCAAAACCTAGATCTTATTCATTAAAAAAAGAACCTTGGTGCAAATTTGGCTGAAATCGGACTTTTCGTTCAAAAGTTATCGTGTTATTAGTCACATATGTACAGCCGCCAATTTGAATGCTCATTGTTTTTATAAAAGGCAAAATCTGAGACGGCCTCGTATCTAAATTTGAACTTTTGTATGTGTAGTATATGTGGTCCAAATTATATGCTTCTACCGTTAAATGCACAATAACTCTTATAATATTTGCACGAATCGACCACACATAGGTACATAATGTGAAGATACGATATGCATTTATTAAATAGTAATTAACATAACTAAAAAGTTCAAAATATTTTCTAAAACATATTCTTACGCTCTTTTCAATGGTGTTATTACCATTTTGAAAAATTAATATATACAGGGTGAAAAAATTGAAAATATTTTATTTACATAATATAAAATAGTTTTACATAAAAAACCAGATAAAACATAACTTCTGGTAAACCGATTCTTACAGTTCACGATATCGATCTTGTAAATCTGAAAAAGAACCTATGTAGTAAATTTGGTTGAGATCGGACTTTTCATTCAAAAGATATCGTGCTATTAGTCACATATGTTAAGTCGCCAATTTGGATGACCGCCATTTTTGTAAAAGGCAAAATCTGAGATGGCCTCATATCTAAATTTGTACCTTTATATGTGCAGTATATGTGGACCAAATTATATGCTTGTATCATTAAATGTGCAATTCTTATAATATTTACACGAATCTGCCGCACTACCTATATTACGCCTAGCTCTACAGTTATGTCCCTCTGAGAACATTACTTTCTCCACAAGACCAATAATCCTTCCTCGTTGTAAGTTCTATAACCCCACATCAGGCATAGTTTCGTTTTTGGACGTAAAAGTTAGTTTATTTATTTTCATTCAATTTGCAACTCAAGCAAATAACCTATACCGTACCGAGCTGTACTATCCGATTGTCTTATATATTTGTTTATTTTCAATAAAACCCTTTATTCTTTGCAACAATAACAAGTTTTTTCAAAAGAAATTAATATTACTTTGAAATACATGGTGATTCCAGATAAGTTTGGGTGTGTGTATATTATGTATTAGTTTATGATAAATATACAATTTTCACGTGTGTTAGATCTTTTAGTTTTTAGTAATCTATTTAATTATTTTTATAATAATAAATTTTTTCTACATCCATGTTAAAAATGCAATTTTTAGCACTCCATACGAGCGTTAAAAATGCTACTTTAAGGCACTACTGCTTTAAAAAAATTTTAAGGCACTGCAGTTCGTATTGACCGTATACGCTCTGAGCTTCGCTGGTGGCGCTCCTAGCGGATTACTAATTCAACTTTCACCGGTAATTTTTAAATTTATTATTTAATTGTTATCGCTTAATATTTACAACGCAAAAAAGTAATTAAATTGTAATCGCTTTTTTTAAGATTTTGCTAATCATTTTGACGTTCTATTGATAAAATATGAATTTCTTACTTCGGATACTTTCACAATTATGGTGTAGATGGCGCCAAGATTAATAGATTAATTTATAATTACATATTACGGAACATTGAAAAAACTTAAATTCAGTATTTAAAACGTAAATATATTTAAGGTTAAAATATATACCACAGATTTGACCAACTAATATTTTTTATAATTAATGTTTTTAATTTTAATTTTAAATTAATCACTTTGACATTTATGTCAAATTTCCGGTAAAGGTTTACAGACTTGTCACTACTGGCGCTCGCGAATTTGTAAATATCCCCTCTACGTACGAGCACACAGCGTATAGGCAATTTTGATGTAATGTCAAAAAAATATAAAAATAGAATATCAGTCAAGTTCAAGTAGAAGTTTTTGTAGATATTGTCCTGTAATTACGTTTGTAGAAAAAATATTGTATGATATGCGTGTAAAAAAGTACATTTTTAAGGCACTCATGTGAATTGCAGAACTCGCTATCGCCCATTCTGCAAACTTTCACATGCGTGCCTTAAACGTGTACTTTTAACACGTATATCATAAATAACTCTAAGCCCAGCCGCACACCAAAGAAACATGAAACGAAAAACATGAAACATGAAACGAAAAACATGTTTCATGAACCTAAAACACTGCTAACCAAATCTCAAAGTCCGCCTACCAATGAAACGAGTGTGATTCATGCTCATGACACATTTTTATTTTCGGAGAGTTTCACAAATGGGCGGACGTTTATTTGTTTAGCACTGTTTTATTTCCATGAAACGTAATTTACGTTTCATGTTTCTTTGGTGTGCGGCTGGGCTTACACATGAACCGATTATAATTTTATTATAGTAGGTATTTTATCACTACACTAGAGAGTTTTTAAATCCCTTATTTCAGTAACGTTAAACGTTATACGTTATTCTGCTTATGTGCATTAACAGAAAAATATAGTATTACTTTATTAGCGGATAAGGTATCCCCTTATTTAGGTAGAAATAATAAAGTTCACGTTATTAAGGAATTACGTATTTGTAAGTTTGCCAAATGTCCTAATATATCTAAATCATAAAAAACGAAAAAAAGTCATATGAGCTGAACCAAAGAAAACTAGAATAAAAAATATAGTAACGATGTATAAAATTCCAATCACAATTTGTTTTTCTTAAAAATTATCAGGTGACAAACATAATATAATTAAATATAATCTGCTTGGCAACCCTGGTAGAACAATTCTAAATAACACCATTTCTTGAAAAATATGACACTTGACTGAATTGTCTTGTTAAACTTAAGATGGATGTTTTGTGTTCTTAAAGTAGTAAATTGTCTTTGGCGAACGTCTTAATACATTTTCTTTTGTTATAGCAAATAATTCAAGAAAATAGGTTATAGAACACAACTGCTGTTTTATAGGTTACGTTTGTCAAATGTCAGTTAACGTTTAACTGTGTGCGTATTTTCTGAATGAAAACAAAAACTATTGTATAACACGTTATCCCTTATTTATTACTCAATGCGCATGACAAGTATAACGTTTTACGTTTAACTTACGTCAAAAAGTAGAGGGTCTAAAAACACTGTATTATCTTCATATACCTTATAGTTCTGTCGCCAGGAGGTTACAACGGCCTCCTTAATTCAGATGGACTTACCCAAGTTTTTTTTATGTATTTTGACCCGTAGAACACGAATTTTTTGGGTAACAGTTGATCCGGATGTCGATAAGTTTGTTATAAACAAAGAACTTGAGGAATTACATAACAGCCATTTTTTGCAAAACAATACATTTTTTTATATTTTTTGGTTGATTCTCAGCAAAAAATGGTGTTACAAGTTTTTTCGTAGGATGCATAGTTTTAGAGATAAACGCGGTTGAACTTTCAAAATATCGAAAAAGTTCAATTTTTGAACCCGCATAACTTTTGATTAAAAAATAAAATAGCAATTCTGTTCACAGCATTTGAAAGTTCAAGTCAAATTCTATCGGTTTTGATTATTTGCATTGCTAAAAATTAAGTTTTTATTTGTTAAACAAAGCCATAAACACATAGTGTTTCCTGTGCCCAATGCATGCGTTTTAATTCACGTAATCTACGTTGAAATTGTGTGTATGCGCGCCTACTCATTCGATTTCAAATGGGAAATGCATTGAAAACATCATTCAATCACTATGTGTTTATAGCTTTGTTTAACAATAAAAGAATTACTTTTTAGCAGTGAAAGTAATAAAAACTGATAGACTTTGACTTGATCTTTCAATTGCGGTAAGCAGAATTGCTATTTTATTTTTCAGTCAAAAGTTATTCGGGTTCAAATATTGCAATTTTTCGATTTTTTGAAAGTTCAACCGCGTTTATATCGAAAATTATGCATCCTACGAAAAAACTTGTAAAAACATTTTTTGCTTAGAATGACCCAAAAAATACAAAACAATGTTTTGTTTTGCGAAAAATCGCTGTTATGTGATTCCTCAAGTTCTTTGTTTTTAACAATCTTATCGATATCCGGATCGACTGTTACCCAAAAAATTCGTGTTCTACGGGTCAAAATACATAAAAAAATTTGGGTAAGTCCATCTGAATTAAGGAGGCCGTTGTACCCCCACTTACGACAGGACTATTATACTACACCTAAGGTAAATCTACATTGTTACCCATCACTTAAATTTAATATGTTTAATTTAATTTTCAACATTAGTGTGTAATTTATAATTTTACTCACATACGACATAAACACGAATTAAACGCTAAATATTATTACAGCGGGTTGTTCTAATTTATCATACGCCGAAGAGAGAAAGCAGAGGTCCCTTGAGTACAGAAGGGAAAGAGTCACATAGACCTTACCCTGCAGAAGGCGTCCACAGGGAAGTCGTTTCTAAAATTTATATTCACCAAAAGCCCTCCAATTGTATGTGATTATGGTATTTTAACTTTCGGAATTGGATCTAAAAGGTTAGATCTAAGCGTTTATCGATTAAGAGAAGTGGAACACCCGCTAAATACGCCTGTGTACTATTAATTTTGTTTATTTCTTGTATGCAGTATTTTGTGGGTTTATAGGACGTAGTGTGAAATTAATTATTTCTGATATTTTGTCTACAACATTAGCAGACATCATAGTGCGGCAGATCCGTGCAAATTTTATAATAATTGGGCATTAAATGATAGAAGTGTATAATTTGTACCACATAATATACTACACATACAAGAGTTCAAATTTAGGTATGAGGCCGTCTCAGATTTTGTCTTTTAAATAAATTGCGGACATTCAAAATGGCGGCTATACATATGTGTCTAATAGCTCGATAACTTTCGAACGAAAACTCCGCTTTCAACCAAATTTGGTATATAGGTCCCTTTTTTGATTAACAAGATCGAGTTTTTGAACCGAAAGAATCGTGTTAGTGAAAGTTTTATTTTCCTTGTTTTTTATGGGAAAATATGCTTTTTGTTTTCTAATTTTTTCACCCTCTATATATTATTTTTTCAAAAAGGTAATACCGCCGTTGAAAATAGCGTAAAACATTATTTTGGAAATATTTTGAACTTTTCTATTTACGTTAATAACCATTTCATAAATTCCTAACGTATATTCACATGTATTTCTTCAGAAAACAATTTAACATAGCATCTTATGGACGAAACTTAATAGGGCTCCTTATGAGCATACTTTTCGGTAAAACTAGATACATATTTTAAAGCAAGTCTAAAAAGATCAACATTACAATGAAGCTGAAAAGCATACACGCAGATGGGTTTTGCGAAAAATATTAAGTCGCTAACTAGTATAATAATATCGGCATATAATATAATAATCGGCATTTAATAATATGGCATTTTTGCCGGGGAGATCCTTTCGGATAGTTCCGGCGCCATTTACATCTTTAACCCTGTTTTAAGTAACTAGTGCTGATGTACACTAGCCCAGGGGGACCGACGGCTTTACTTGCTCTCCGAGGCACGGTGAGGCGGCTCGTGTCATTATTGGAAATGAAAATGGTTTGTCTTTGGCAGGGCTCGAACCCACGTCTACTGGCGTATGAGGCCAGCGTTTATGCCGTTACTCCACGACCGCTCACACTAACTAGTGTAATGCAAGATCTAAGAAACCCATTTAGTGAAGATGGTTCTGATCTTCTGATACCCACTTAATAGCAGAAATATTGTACATACGGTGATTGCGGACACATTATTAAAATATTGAAATAATTTGAATTGAAGAGTATGAATTATATGTAAGCGAGAGGCTTATCCATAAAATCAAATCTATATCAGATCCTATAAAACATATCAATCTGAACCTCTTCAGCCGTCAGCCACCTCGTGAGAAATCAAATAAGCAGTTACAGTTGATATTAATGAAGAATGACTTCCCTCTGTTGTCGAGGTTGTATATTGCATCACAAATACGTAATGGAGACTTAACTGAATTATTTAAATACGAGAACCAAACTTATCCTCGAGCACCTTCTAAGTTAGGTAATCTAAGAACTGGGACAAAATCTGACTTGTTGGCTTTTCTTTGAAAAAATTTACCTACCAAAATGTCAAACCAGCTGCTGAAACACCAATCATTAATGGCGCTGCCATTATTTAACATGGGTTAACAAAAACCTTTGAGGATTATGCTAATAGTGTATTTGTCATCATTATCATAAACAGCTATTCCATCCATCGTTGGATTTAAGCCTCACTTAGGTGTGTCCATTCATATCTGTGTGCTGTTTTTTGCATCCATTTGTGGCCAGCCATTCGCTTGATGTCATCAGTCCATCTTGTTTGAGGTCTGCCTCTACTTCTTTTGCTTGCCCTTGGTCGCCACTCGAGAATTCGCTTTGTCCAGCGGTTGTCTTCCATTCTTCCTATGTATCCTGCTCAGTTCCATTTTAACATGGCAACCTTCTGGATCACATCCGTTACTTTTGATCGCCTTCATATCTCTTCATTCTCCGTTCCATAGCTCTCTGAGTCACTTGATGTTTGTGGACTATGCTGTTTTTAAAAAGTTTCGGTTCCGTATGTCAGAACTGGCAACACGTACTGATCGAACGTTTTTGTCTTTAAAGTGTTTGGCAAGTTTGATTTAAATACTGTTTGTAATCGACCGAATGCTGCCCATGCTAAGGAACATCTTCTATTTAAATCAGCCTTTAAGTTGAGCTTTGATTGTCAAATAAACGTCAAATTGAAAGGCAGTTTATTTAGAAGTTCTCCTAAAAATTATTAATTTTTAAGGTTTTTTTTTAACTTTTTGAGTATTACTAGTAGTATAAAGAAGTACTAAACTAGTGCTCTGCAAGAAAGTGTGAAATTTCGCGACTAGAAGTTAAATCTCAGAAAACAAATAATATGGAAGGTATACCACCCGAACCTCCAGATAGAGGAAAATTTTATGTAGAAATGGAAGGAGATGGGATGATGGAATATGAGGAATTAAATAAAAATAGGCTAAACAATAAGGTAACAAACGAACAAACAAAACAAGTAGCACTATTGAGGTAAGTAACAAATTTAGTTCCAATAACGATAAAATTTTGACAAATTTAAATCAAACAGATAAGTCAGGTAAGCAAAATTTAAATAAAGTAATAAATTTAAGATTAAAACATAGATATCAATTTGGAAATAATGCACCTTATATAGTACATATATAATATAAAAACGGTAACACGGTCGATTACACAGGATCGGCACGGCCCGATTGATTTTAAGTTCAGTACCTGAAATTGAAAATAATATCACACAAATTACAGTAGTTGGTAGAAATAAAATCAAGGTAGAACTAAATAATTTTGCTAGTGCTAATAAATTAATTGATTCTGAAATTCTAAAAAACAAACAGTACGAGGCATATATTCCAACATTTTTTACTCAAAAGAAAGGTGTTATAAAATTGGTAGATAAAGAGATAGAAGATAATGATTTATTATCATTAATTAAACCTAGATTTGGAATTAAGTTCGAAGTATTACATGTAAAAAGAATTATGCGGAAAGTGATTCAAGATAATGGTAATACTATTTATGTAAAAACAGGAACCGTAATTGTCACTTTTAAAGGTCAGTCTATACCAAAAAAATTAAATAATAGAAAAAATTATATACGAGGTGGAAAATTATACACCCAGAATAATCCAATGTTTAAAGTGTTTGATATTTGGAAATATAAGTGCTCAATGTAGAGGAAAAGCTAGGTGTAAACGATGTGGCGAAGATCACAACAAATCTAATTGCTCCAATCCGAATAATTTACTTTGTGTATTGTGCAAAGGAAACCACAGCGCTACTGACAAGGGAGCAGATTGTACAGAAAGACAAAAACAGGAATATATTAAAAAAGTTATGAGTAATGAAAATATAACATAATATGAAGCTAATAATAAATATAAAAAATAATATTCAACAGTAAGTAAAGAACAAGAAAATACTTCAAATAAATATACAATATATAAACGAAAACGATCAAGTAGTATTGATTCTAGTAGTGTAGATAAAGAAACAATGGAAGCACGCAGAAAAATTTTGCAAACACCAAAAGTACAAAGTCAGCCTTGTTATAATTTTAATAATTCCATTTATTCTAACAAAACACAAACACAAAACGATAATCAAAATAATATAGGTGAAATAATAGTAAACTTTATTTCAGCAACATTAAATCAAATTAATCACAATTTAGATCAAAAAACGTTGGAATTATTAAAAAACAATATTTCACAATTATTATTACCTCGTGATGGCTAACGTTTCATTTGTTCAATGGAATGCGAGATCAATTAAAACAAATAAGGGTTATTTAGAAAAAATCTTGTATGACAATAAAATAGATATAGGATTAATATCAGAAACTTGGTTAAAAAAAAAGTAATTTTATTAACTTTACTGGTTATAATGTCTTTAGGAGTGATAGAGATGATGGATATGGTGGAGTATGGTGGAGTAAATTTTACAACAGTCCTACTTTTCACCAAATCAATGATATAATGTGCAATAGCATATCAATTAAAATTCAATCTGGCAAAAAGATAAACATTTATTCAATATACGTAATACCAAATATTAAAATCACAGTAAATGAATGGAAAAAGTTTTTTAATAGTCTAGAGAAGCCTTTTATTATTGGTGGTGATTTTAATAGCCACAATTATGTTTGGGCTTGTAGTAATGTATACACTATAGGAAAAAATCTGTTAGAAGCTGTTGAGGACTGTAATATTGTAATTTTAAATAATGGTAAAGAAACTTTGATGCGTAGACCGAATAGCAATAATAGATCTGCAATAGATCTTACAATATGTTCAGCAAATATTAGTCATTTTTTTCTATTGGGATGTTTTGGACGAGACATTAGGATCAAACCATTTTGCTATTGTTATTAAGTCAAATAATAATGTTAATAAAGCGGAATATGCAAATACAAAATTCCAATGGAACATAAATAAAGCGGATTGGTCTCTTTTCTCTTCTATCACTGATAATTTCATGGAAATTCATAATAATTTAAGTTACCAACAATTTTTAAATAAATTAAATGAATATTGTAAGATATGTATACCGGAGAAGAGAACAGGGACTAATCCACGATTTAGAAAAACTTGGTGGAATGACAATTGTAAACAGGTAATAAAAGAACAAAAACAAGCTTTACGCAAGTTTAAACTACAGTCTAGTATTCAAAATTATATAAATTATAATAAATGTGTAGCAAAAACTAAAAAAGTTGTATTAGAGAGTAAGCGTAATGCATGGAGAAATTTTTGTAAAACTTTAAACAAAAATACACCAATTAAAGATATGTGGAATCAAGCCAAACGATTACAAAACATTTTTAAACCACAAGTAAATCCAGTGACGGAAGGAGAATGGGTTAAGGTGTTTTTAAGAAAATTATGTCCAGATAATATATTTTCAATAATTAATGTAATGGAAAGGAAAAATTCTAACCATCCACTTTCAGTTCCATTTAGTTTCTGTGAATTAGAAATAAGCCTTAAGAATAAGAAAAATAGTTCTCCAGGTATAGATAATGTACATTATGTTATGTTGGCCAATTTACATCAAAACGGAAAAGAAACACTATTAAAATTTTTTAATCAAATATGGCTATAAGAAGATATTCCAGATAACTGGAGAGAGTACCGGGTGATTCCTATTCTCAAAACAAATCGGAATCCTGATTCAGCAGAATCTTATAGAGGTATTTCATTGAGCTCCTGCATAACAAAAACTCTGGAAAGAATGATAAAACTTAAGCTCGAAAGTTGGCTAGAAAAAAACAATAAATTATCACAAACACAATTTGGATTTCGAAAGAATCATTCTACTGTGGAAGCAGTGAGCCATTTGGTAATAGATATAAATTTAGCGTTTACGAAAAATTCTTCAGTAATAGCTCTTTTATTAGATGATAAAGCAGCATACGACAACGTTAATTTAAATATACTATATAACAAAATGGTACAAATAGGTCTGCCAGAATGTTTCTGTCAAAAAATAATAAAATTGTATGACTGTAGAAAAATTTATATATCGGTAAATAATAACACATTTGGTCCAAGACTAGCGACAGGTGGTTTACCTCAAGGAGGAATATTAAGCCCTTTGTTATATTTAATTTACACTTCTGATATAAAAAAAATTTAAACTCAACAAAAATTTTACAATTTGCAGATGATATAGTTATTTATCAAGAAAACATTAAAATAGAAAATGCAGTCAAATCCAATGAAGAAGGAGACAAACATATTAAAATATGGAGTAAATTACATGGAATAAATATGTCTGATTCCAAAACCAAATTATGTATTTTTACAAGAAAACGAAAAGAAATACCCAATCACATCTTAATAAACAATATATCCTATCCTGTACAAAGTTATGTTAAATATTTGGGTATTACTCTGGATAGACAGCTTCTCTGGAAAGAATATATAGACCATATAGTTAAAAAGACAGAAAAAGGAATAAACCTTCTTCGATTCGTATCACACTTACGTTGGGGAGCAGATCCAAATATTTTTTTGTTTTTATTTAAAAATAATATAAGAGCTATATTCGACTACGGATCAATATTGTACAGTGACGCATCACAGTGTCATTTAAATAAAATAGACAAAATCATTAATAAATCCCTTAGATTTTGTATAGGAGCCCTAAGAAGTACACCGATAAATAATCCACAAGTTGAATGCTGTGAAATGCCGATGGATATAAGACGAAAAAAACTTGGCATTAGCCTTTTAGTTAGATTGTATGAAAAAAAAGGCAAGTTCAATTTCCAAAATACATCAACTGTGTTTAGCAGACTTGACAGAAAAATATTGGATAAAAAAGAAAACTCTAAATATGGTAGATTTATATTCAAAAATGACAATATACGATAAGCAACTTTATAAATATGACATAAACCCAAATTATAATATTGTCTTTAATACTCTGGAACAAGTTCAGGTATACTTTTTAAGGGACTATAGCAATTTGCCTCTATCTTTAAAAAAATTAGTGTTTATCTCCGACAGTTCACAAATGTTCAAAGATTATTGTATGCTATATACAGATGCATCAAAAAATATTGAAGGTGTGGGGTGTGCCTATTGGGATAGCAGTAATAAAATTAGTAAAATGTTCAAACTAAATTCTATTATCAGTATATACATAGCTGAATTAATAGCGATAATGGAAGCACTAAAATATTTATCTAATATAAATCATTCAAAGTTTATAATTTATAGTGACAATAAAAGTTCTCTAAGTAAAATTATTGCTATAAATCGTAAATCAAAAGTGAACTACATTGAATTATATATCATAAATAAAATTAAAGAACTTCAGCAACAAGGAAAGTCTGTTAAGTTAGCATGGGTTAAAAGTCACTGTGGAATAACTGGAAATGAAATGATAGATGAATTGGATAAAAACGCGGTGACACAAGGAGTATTAGTATTAACCCATTATCTTTGTACGCCAAAAGATATTGCATCAGATTCATTCAAAGAGATTAAGAAAGAATGGAAAGAAAGGTATATTGATGAAAACATAAATACAGGAAACCACTACAAATCAATCAGAAACTATATAACAGATAAACCTTGGTTTTCTAAAATGGAGTCGACAAAAGATATGACAAGAACCATATGCAGAATGAGATTTAACCACTGTCTTACACCATCATATTTATTTAAACTTAATATAGCTGATAGTCCACAATGTATTTGTGGACAGTTGGGCAATCTACAACACAAAATTTTGACCTGTTCTCTTATCTCTAATAAAGTTAAAATGTTTTTAAATTCACTGTATTCTTTGACTGATGTCCACCATCCCATTAATTTAAATTATTTATTAACATTAGAAAATAATGAGTTGGTATACCGACTATTGTATAAACATATTTTAGATATTAAACTTAGATTGTAAATGTAAAATATAGAGTAAGTATTTCTTGTAAATTGTTATATGTTAAAAGAAAAAAGAAAAAAGAAAAGAAAAAAAAAATATAAATAAAAGATAAATAAAAAAAATTAACAAAAAAGAAAGAAAAAATATAAAAAAAATATAAACAAATAAAATATAAAAAAAATAATAGAAAAAAAATATATAATAATTAAAAAAATATATAAAAAAATATGTAGATAAAAATTAATGACGAACTTGGACAGTCCATAGTAAATAGCTTTCGAATTAAGTAGAGGGCTAAAGAAGAATGTTGCAGTTTTTGCTGTGGAACTCTGAGAACATCATTTAGAAAAAAAAAATAAATAAAAAAAATATATTAAAAAAATTATTAAAAAAAATTATTAAAAAAATACAAAAATAATTATTTATTAGTAGAATTGTTTATTAGAGATTAATATTAGTATTAGTTTTAGGATAAGATACGAAAAAATGACTAATAAAATAAAAAATAGTAAAATTGGCGAATGGATTTAGTGTCCGCAGTCATATAAACCCAAACAAACAACAACAACAAGTTGAGCTTTGACAGTTTTATTTTTTGTCCCAAGTATATTATTGTTGTGTTTTTCTATATTATTGTTGTCCAGAGTTATATTCCTATTTATATCTAGAGATTCGTTGGTTAAATATTTAGTTTTTGCTTGATTTATTTTTAATCATATTTCTTTTGATTTGGTATTTAGGTCCAATAGCATTTCTTATCTATATATATATATATATATATATATATATATATATATATATATATATATATATATATACATATATATATAGTGTATGTGTACCTTACATCAAATATCTGCTTCAAAATGTAAGCAGAATAGATGTCGTATGGCGTATCGGATGTATAAATGCCTGACAGCTTGAAGAGAGAAATACGAAGCAAATGTAGAAAAGGTGTTCGGAAGCGAGGTGTACCTAAAAGTTCGCTTCCCAAAAACTAAGAGAAATTTCTCAGAGTTGACGACAATAAAACTGCATATTTCATGTGTATATCCAAATATAGAGCAGATATTTCCACAGGCAAGCAGGTAATTCGAACAAACGGTAGTGACAATCTAATTGTAAATCCTCAAGATGTCTTGAAACTAGTTCCTTGCACACAGGAAGAAGCTGACATTAGAAACATACTGCATTTAAGTGATGCTATGCAGCAAGGATATATTAATCTTAAAATACCCTCAACTGCCGGATCTTCGCTGCGCATGACTTACCAAAATATTTGTATTGTACATCGTATTATTCTTTGAAGGAAGCGGGAAAAAGACTGCAAAGGGCACCTGGAATGCATATACAGACATACCACAGCGTTTTGTGCATTATCTGACAGACCTACTCAGCAAACTATACAAGATTTGCTGAAACCATTGGAGAGGTTTGTAGTATTATTATATGACCGTACTAACAGTCACTAGTCAGTTAATGATACACGAAAACACCTGTTTAGCCAGAAATATAGAGCTATCGACAATTTTTCTCAGATACAAGATGATTCATGCATAACTTTGACACTAAAACATAAAACTCTTACTTTAAGCATTTTGCATCTGATGAAGCTGCCCCACCGACCCTCCTTCAAGTAATTATTATGGGACCTCCCATCGGTCCATAATAATTTATAATTTCCAAAACAAACATTTACCCAATTTAGACTTGCTTTAAAATTTCTTCTTGTGCTACTACTATCGGAGATTGGAAATCATCAAGGCTATCCTGACCTTCTTTACAGCTGACCTAAAAAGTTCATTCGCTGTGCAGCCAAACCACTCTCTCAAATTCCGCAACCATGGCATTCTTTTACGGCCTGCATTCCGTTTTCCTTTTGGTAAAATATGTAGTTATACAGAAAAATTTGCTCATAAGAAGCCATGTTAAGTTTGGCCATAAGAAATACATGTAAAGATACGTTACGCATTTATTATACGGTCATCATTCTCCTTGCGTTATCCCTATGCTGGGTCGGCTTCCCTAATTGCATTTCTCCACACAAGTCTATCTTGGGTCATATCAATATTAATCCCCTTTACCAACTTGTCCTGCCTAATCGTCTCCCCCCACGTCTTCTTTGGTCTTCTTCTCCTACTCCTTCCAGAAATCTGCACTTCAGCAATTCTTCGTATTGGGTGTTTAACGTCTCGAGGTTGAACATGACCAAACCATCTCAACCTATGCTCTCTTATTTTGGCATCAATTGGTACCACACCTAGACTTCCCCTAATATACTCATTTTTAAGTTTATTCTTTTTTGTCACTCCACTCATCCATCTACGCATTCTCATTCCCACCACACGCATTCGTTGTTCCTCTTTGTTTTTCACTGCCCAACATTTAGTATCGTACATCATAGCCGGTCTTATGGCTGTTTTATAGAATTTTCCTTTCAGCTTCATTGGAACTTTTCTCTCACACAATACACCACTCGCTTCCTTCCACTTCATCCATCCAGCCCTAATTCGACTGCATGCATCTCCATCTATTTCTTCATTACTGTGTAATACCGATCCGATGTACTTAAAACTATTGCTTCTTACCATCAGTTCACCATCCAAAGATAGCATTTTATTTGTAGTAATTCCATCTTTAAATGAGCATTACAAATACTCTGTCTTTGTCCTACTAAGTTTAAACCTTTTTCATCGAGAGCGTGTCTCCACTGTTCAAGTTTTTGTTCCAAGTTTCTTTCACTATTTCCTACTAACACATCATCAGCATACATTAAGCCCCATGAAATGTTACCCTGTAGTTTCGCTGTTATCTGGTACAAAACTGATGAGAATAAATACGGACTAAGCACCGAGCCTTGGTGCAATCCTACTTTCACATGAAATTTATCAGTCTCTCTCACACCTGTCCTAGCACTAGTCGTTACTCCCTCATACATATCCCTCACAATCTTTACATATTCACCAGGGACTCCTTTCTTATTGAGTGCTCACCACAGAATCTCTCGAGGAACTCTATCATATGCTTTCTCAAGATCAATGAATACCATATGAGCGTTTGTTTCTTTACTCATGTATTTTTCCATCAACTGCCTTATAATGAAAATTGCATCTGTTGTTGATCTGCCCTGCGTAAAGCCAAATTTATTCTCGGATATTTCGGTCTCTTCACGTCTCCGTCTATCAATTACTCTTTCCCATATGTTCATGGTGTGGCTAAGCAGTTTCATAGCCCTGTAGTTTGTATATTGTTGTATATCTCCCTTGTTTTTGTAGACAGGTAGTAGTACACTGCTTCTCCATTCGTCTGGCATTTGTCCAACTTCCATAATTCTATTAAATAAACCTGCTAGCCACCTTGTCCCTGTCTCTCCCAATGCTCTCCATACTTCCCCAGGAATATCATCTGGTTCTACCGCTTTTCCTTTTTTTATTTTTTGAAGAGCTTGAGCCACTTACTCGTTTGTTATTTTGGTGACCATTGCTGCTACTGTCTCCGTTGACTCCACGGGCTGTCTGTCAAATTCTTCATTTAATAAGCTGTCAAAGTACTTTCTCCATCTCTTTTTGACATCCTTTTCGTGAACTATTATTTTATTATTTTCATCTCGGATACATCTATTCTGATTAAAATCTTTTGCTTTCTTTTCTCTCTGTTTGGCTATTTTATATATGGCATTTATTAAACGGTAATTAACATAATTAAAAAGTTCAAAATATTTCCCAAGCAATATTCTTACCCTCTTTTCAATGACGGTATTACCTTTTTTAAAAATATTATATACAGGGTAAAATAAAATAAAAACAAAAAGCCTATTTTTACATAAACATATTTTTACATAAAAAAAACAAGGAAAACACATCTTCGGGTAATCCGATTCCTCCGGTTCACGAACTCTATCTTGTAAATTAAAAAAGAAACCTATAAACCAAATTTGGTTGAAATCGAACTTTTAGTTCGAAAGTTATCGTGCTATTAGACTCATATTTATGTATAGCCGCCATTTTGAATGCCCGCCGTTTTTGTAAAAGGCAAAATCTGAGATGGCCTCATATATAAATTTGAACCTTTAGATGTGTAGTATATGTGGTCCAAATTATAAGCTTCTGTCATTAAATGCACAATTGTTTCAGATATCGGCCGCACCATCAAGTTTCGGTGCATTTCGTAATCGTACAGTCACTATGCAGGAAAACAGGTCAATAACTCTAAATTTTTATATCTAAAGCAATTTTGCTCAAAATTTGGAATAATTTTATCTTCCAAAGTTTTATTTTTTTTTAAGGAATGAAAAGTACCACTTATTGAAAAAAAAATAATAAATCATTAATTCTCTTTCAGAGACAAGTTGGTTGACTAGGAACCAAAAACTCCTGGGATTTCTACCTATATTAATTGGGGGGTATGAAATGCATATAATTTAGAGTTTAAATGTCTATTATTTTATTACCTTGTAACTATTACATTCTATTACTTTGTAAATTGTAGAAGGCTGAGATTCAGGTTGTTTTGAACCAGAATTTTGGTTGTAACATAAGAGGTCTTTCAATTTTCGGATATTAGACGTTTCGTTGTTTTAAATATAAATCGCTATTGCGTAAACTTGTACCTAAATTATTTCGAGTTAATCTGCTTACTAGAGAGTTGGGTTTAGTTTTGATTCAGTGCACATCACAGGCCGTTTTGACGATTCCAAGTGGAGGAAACTTACATAAACTAGTGGTGGTGGGCTCTGAAATAGAATTAAATCTTAACTGTGTTTCAACAAATTGAATTGAATTAATTGTTTCAATTAACTTATATTACAAAAAAATTGTAAAAAAGAAATTGTAGGAAATCATATTTGTAACAATCTCAGTACATTGTCAAAAAATTAAAAATTATGGAGATATTGAGCAAAAACTGCTCCGTTCTTTACAATCAAGATGGCGGCTAACGCAATGGCGGAAGTCACGATTTCAATTTTAGACCTTCATTATTAACCCTCTAAAGTTTAGAATAATAAAATTTCAGGCAGCTCACCAAGCAAGGTTAGATATTTTTTCGTGTAACCCGACTGGAGTAATTGACCAACTCCTTTGTTAAGAAAATTCTAAAAAAGCAAACACATACAAAATAATTCACGCAAAATTTTGCCATAACATACTTTATCAACGGTAAATAAATCTACAAAATCCAATAATACATCGCTGCAAAGGCGACTGAGAGACCCTTTAAGTGAGTGCCCCGTGAACTCGGTTTGTATTTCAAAAAGTCCTCGACTACGTCATTACGCCAACACTGATGGCGTAATCCCAATATATACAGAGAGGTTCAAGATTATGGAATAAATTCATTGTTTCTGAAATAGGCCACTAATTTAAAAAATATTTTTTGGACCTCTGTATAAATATTTAGGTTTATGCTTATACTACTGAATAGAGAATGAGAATTGAATTATCTTTCAAATGAGCTACCACGCGACCCCCTATTCTCATGTAAAAAAATCATCGATTACGTAATCACGCCAAATAGATGACATCACTAGAATGATATATATTCCAAAAAATATAATTTAAAAATAAAAATCTACTTGTCTCGGGATTTTTCTCCAAAGTGGCCTATTCTCAAAGAAATGAATTTATTTCATAATTTTAAACCTTCCTATTGTAAGTTTATGGCCATTTATAAATTGTAATTTAAATGTTTTAATATTTTTTTAAAAAGTGGTCTGTTTCTGAAATAATGCATTTATCCGTTTATTCCTTACTTTTGCATCCAACTGTATATTGTTAAAAGTTATTACTCACAGCTAAAAAATATAAATCTACCTATATTAGTTATTTATAAAAATTTATAAATTCTCCGAAAATAAAAATGTTTTATGAGCATGAATCACACTCGTTTCATTGGTAGGCGAACTTCAAGATTTGTTTAGCCGTGTCTTATTTTCATGAAACGTGTTTTACGTTTCATGTTTCATGTTTTACGCCTCATGTTTCGTTGGTGTGCGGCTTGCCTAAGTGTTAAAAGTACGAGTGCCTTAAGGCAGTGGAGCCCAAGCGGGGATTTTTGCAGTTACTCGAGGGCGTCAGAGATTATTACATGGAGAGAAAACATCTGAAAATGTACCTCTACCATATAATAGTTCTTAATGCAGGGGAGTTCGTTAGGGGGGGCGAAAAAAAAATCTATCCTTAGAAAAACTCGAAATCGTCAGATTAAGATAAGGTAAATTAAGTACATGCAAATCAGTGTATATTTCAAGTGTATATTTGAGCGGGGCGTAAGGAAATGGGTGAGTCCCAAAGTTTCACAAAGAATATTTCCCGAAATGAATGACAGATCGAAAAACTAAAAAATACGTGCTCAATATTTTTCAAAAGTCTATCGAATGATACCAAACACGACTTCCCACGTAGAGGGGTGGGGGGAAAATTTAAAATTTTATATATGAATCCCGCTATATTTCGCGAACTCAACATCAGCTCGAAAAACTGAAAAATACACTTATTCAATATATTTGAAAAATCTATCGAATTGCACCAAACATGACCACACATGGAGGTGGTGGAGGGTTACATTAAAATCTTGAATGGGAGCTCCCATTTTTTTTTATTGCAGATTTGGATTCCTTGCGTAAAAATAAGTAACTTTTATTCGAGTCATTTTTTTCGAATTATGGATAGATGGCGCCATAATTTAAAAAAACGATTGTCGGAAATTGAAAATTAAATTAAAAATGGAAAGTCCCCACTAAAATGGAAAACTTTACTTAATTTTTTTTAGGTTTTAGGGCCTACTCTTTACAACCCAATAGGTCCCCATAACGCTTGAGTGACTGCACATGTAGCATACTTTGCTCCCCTACCATTAAAAATGTACTTTTAACACATATATCATACAATATTTTTAACTATTTTGAAGGAAAGTAAGCCACAATTAAATTGAAAAATTAATTTTACTAACGTTTCGACGCCCAAAATGGATGTCGCTGTCAAAATACAAAATACTACTAAATTAAACAAACATGTTGTTGCTTAGTAAATATTTTTGTTTAATTTAGTAGTATTTTGTATTTTGACAACGACATCCAATTTGGGCATCGAAACGTTAATAAAATTATTTTTTCAATTTGATTGTGGCTTATTCCCCATCAAAATACTTAATTATAAAAATTCCACAAGGAATTCAGAACAACATACAATATTTTTTCTACAAACGTGTTAAAAATACAATAATACAGTTTAAATTAAATCTTAAAAAACCTTTCAAAAGCCTTTAATTCATTGAAAGGAAATAATTTTAAATTGCATCGTGTATTACGGACCTTAGCAACCATTGTTGACTTAATTGTTTACGGAAATTTTGAAGCATCTGTCAGACGTATGTTAGTGTTTTAAAACGCGGTTGTAGATTTTTTGTTAAACTGCAAGAAAATTCATTTTTTAAATTGCGCAAATTGTACTATTAATATTAATTTTATTAAATGGAATATAAATATATTGACGTTTGCTTTAAAAATTTGGCATTTCACTTTTAACTGCAGTGCCTTAAAAAGTTTAAAGCACCCAGTGCTTTAAAGTGACATTTTTAAGGCTCCTATGGAGTGCTAAAAGTTGCATTTTTAACACGTGTGTAGAAAAAATATTTTGTGCAAGAATTAGTTATTAAAATACTCTGATCTCCATGAGTTAATAATAAAATCTGGCCATATTATGCAAAATAAAACTAATGATTTGGCAATCACTTTAATTGCTAATCACACAAATATAAATATTAATTGCGCTTCCATAATTTATTATGTCAATACCAATAGATTAGTATGGTTACGTATTATTTTTAATATTTTTTGGCGTATAATTATACAAGTGACGTCATAGACCCGAAAATGATAACGAAATCGATGATTTTTTTAAATGAGAATAAGGGTCGTGTGCTAGTTCATTTTAAAGGTTATTTAATTCTGTATTTAGTAATACAAACATTAACATAATTATTTATACAGAGTATGAATAAAAATTATTTGCATTAAATTAATTTACACAACAAGAAAAATGTATATAATTTAATTAATTCGAATTACATTTTACTACTGTCAAAAAAACAAAAAAAAAAGTTTATTTTATAAATAATCATTGCTTTTTGCTTAGATTCAATGTTAAAAGCTGCAACCCACCTGCCTCTTGGTAAAATCAATATGTATTTTTGATAAAAACATTTTTTTTTGTTTTCTGACAGCAGTAAAATGTACTTTGAATTAAACAAATAATTACATAAATTATTCTTTTTTTAAAGAAAACAATGTTGTGGACATCCTGTATAAATAATAAGGTTAATATTTATATTATTAAATAGAGAATTTCATAACGGTTCAAATGAGCTAGCATACGACGTCTATGGGGATGACCCCACGACCACCAAATGGATGATATCACTAGTATGTTCGACAAAATAATATGCCAAAAAATTATATTTAAAAAAATCAACCTGTTTCGGGATTTCTTCTTTAAAGTCGCTGGCTTACGACATAACAAATTCCTTTCATTTACACCATACTGTATATTAAACAATAATCGTGAAAACTTTTTCGCACGCGTCCAGTACATTATAATATACATGGTGGCCGAAAGAAAAAAGTCATCCTCGATATTTGGCACTAGTTATTAGATTTTAAGGAAATGATGAAACAGGTCAATTTTTATTTTTATATTGCAATTCTCGCATATATTTTATACTAGTGACGTCATCCATCTGAGCGTGAAGACGTAATCGGTGATTTATTAAATAGGAATAGGGGTCGTGTGGTAGCTTATTTAAAAGGGTGTTCAATTCTCTATTCAGTAATGTAAACATTAATATCATTATTTATACATAGTGACCACAGAATAATTTTTGAATTTAATTAATTGACTCAAAAAGAATAATATATGTAATTTATTTAGCTCAAAATGCAATGTACTGTTATCAGAAAATAGAAAAAAATGTTTATTTTACAAGTAAACATTTTTTTTTGCTTAAATTATATCTCAAACTTCCTCCCACGTACCTCTTGGCAGTCTGAATATTTCATTTATGCGAAAAGCAATGTTTATTTGCCAAGAAAACATTGTTTTTCTGTTTTCTGATAGAAATATGGTGTATTTTAAATTAATTAAATTTCATATATTTTGCGTCAAATAATTTATTTCAAAAATTATTTTTTGGCCACCCTGTATATATAATGATATTATAGTTTATATTACTGAATATAAAATTGAACTTTTTTAAATCAGCTATCACACGACCTCTATTCCAATTTAAAAAATCATCGACTACGTCATCACGCCCAGATGGATGACGTCACTAGTATGAAATATATATCAAAAATTTGTAATTTAAAAATAAAAATCGACATTTTTCGGCATTTCTTTAAAATCTAATAACTATTGTCAAAAATCGAGTTGGACTGTTCACTTTGGCCCACCCTGTATAATAATCTTTTGACTATTTTAAAATAGTTTTATTATAATAATATTTTAAAATATTTTTCGCATTTAAAATAGTTGAATATTTTAAAATATTTTCCTAAATTTATTCGTTGCATTATCTTACCAAAAACCAATCGTATTGTATATACTCGTACTATCTAGCACTCGTATTTTTGTTATTTATGGATATTGTTCTGTCTAAAACTGGAAATGGAATGGAACAGGAAGCAAAATTAGAAAAGATTATGCAGTCGAGATTTAAGTCAAGATAGTATAACGTAGTATCTTACCTTAAATCGCAGTTTTACGTCCATATAAACGAAAGCAACGAGTAATAATGATATAAATAATATAAAATTAGCCCGATATAAAAATGAAAAGTTAGCCTTGTTATTTTTCTAGTAAAATCTACTGCATTGTCTTTACAAAGAGATGCGTATTGTATCCGAACGTCTGCAGTCCCTCAGATGAGTACCGACCTTACAAGTATAAACATTATTGTCATTAATTAAATTTTTAATAAAAAAAATTATCTTAATAATCCAAGTAATGAAGCTTAAAATAGGAAAAAACCTCGCAATTTTTACAGAATGGATCGATTTGCTTGAAAATTTGAGAATAAGTAGTAGTCCAGAAAGCCACTGCGCATCCGCTAGGAAAAATATTCTGATTCGGATTTTTTGTACAATCTTACTCAAAAAGGACTCCTTTTAACAAATTTGCATGTTGCCAGGACCAAAAGGTGGTCAAAAATTTTTTAAACGTTTTTTTTTTGTTTTTTTCCTAAAACTATTTTTTTTGCATGGAAAAAAGTTTTTTTAGGCTTTTTGGATCATTCCAAACAGAAAATATCTTTAGTGACTTTTCTCTAAAAATGATAGTTTTTGACATATAAGCGATTAAAAATTGAAAAATTGCAAAATTGGCCATTTTTAACCCTCAAAAACTATGTGAAAAACTGAAAATTTGAATGTTGCCAAGGTAGTTAGATATTCTTTAAACATCGATTGATGAAATCCCGAAGAGTTTTTTGCAATACAATATTCAAAACTCCTTTGTTTTTTAATTGCTTTTCAAGCGTGCGTGACACTATTTTCCACCGACAGTATGGTGCAAATGAAAGGAATAAATTCGTTATTTCGTAAACCGGAGACTTTAAGAAAAAATCCCGAAACAGATCGATTTTTATTTTTAAGTTATGATATTGTGGCATATATGGTATACTAGTGACGTCATCCGTCTGGGCGTGATGACGTAATCGATGATTTTTTTAAGTGAGAATAGGTGTCGTGTGGTAGCTCATTTGAAAGGTTCTTCAATTCTCTATTTAGTAATGTAAACATTTACATAATTATTTATACAGGGTGTCCTTCTACTTCTTTTTTTGTCAAATAGTTTAATTTAATAAAAATTTTTTGGACACCCTGTATAAATAATTATGTTAATGTTTATATTACTGAATAGAGAATTGAAAAACCTTTCAAATGAGCTAGCACACGACCCCTAGTCCAGATGGATGACGTCACTAGTATACCATATATGCCACAATATCATACCTTAAAAATAAAAATCGACCTGTTTCGGGATTTTTCCTTAAAGTCGCCGGTTTACCAAATAACGAATTTATTCCTTTCATTTGCACCATACTGTCGGTGGAAAATAGTGTCGCGCACGCTTGATTAGCAATTAAAAAACAAAGGAGTTTTGAATATTGTATTGCAAAAATGTCTTCGGGAGTTCATCAATCGATGTTTGAAGAATATCGATCTACCTTGGCAACATTCAAATTTTCAGTTTTTCACCTAGTTTTTGAGGGTTAAAAATGGCCGATTTCGCAATTTTTCATATTTAATCGCATATAATATTATGTCAAAAACTATCATTTTTAGAGAAAGGTCACAACAGATCTTTTCTGTTTAGAATGATCCAAGAAACCTAAAAAACTTTTTTCCATGAAAAAAAATAATTCTACGAAAAAAACAAAAAAAAAACGTTTAAAAATTTTTTGACCAACTTTTGGTCATAGCAACATGCAAATTTGTTTAAACTAGTCATTTTGAGTAAGATTGTGCAAAAAATCCGAATCATAATATTTTTCCTAGCGGATGCGCAGTGGCTTTCTGGACTATAGTGAACAGTCCAAGGATCAAAATCTATATCATGTCAATAGTTTTCGATTTATTCGCTATCGAAAGTATTAGTTTTATATCGAAAAAATCAATGTTTTTAACTAATAACTCTAAGTTTTAAGTTTTCTGCTAATAACTCTAAAAGTTTTCGTTTTATCAAAACAACTTTACTACCAATATAAAAAAATTAACAAAACTATTTTTTGAAATTTTCTTTAAGGCCAATAATAATCGAGTTATACTGTATTAAATGTTGGCTCTTCTTCGTCAAATGTTAAATATTTTAGATTCAAAGTCAAAAGACGGGAAAACTACGCATTTTTCGAGGATAACTTGTTCAAAATAATTTAAAGTACTTAAAAATAGCTATCTCTAGAAATAAAAAAACCTAGCTCAAAAATTAAGTGACATAATGAAAAGAATGTCAGTCCCTATTTTTTTCAGCGAAAAAGTAATCGAAAGTAACCCCCTAAGCACCACCCTAATTAAAATTAGTCATTGATCTTATTTGGTCTTTTTTATTTAGGTATTATTAATAGGTTCTGGAAGTTTGACCGGCTTAGAATGCTTAGTTTTTAAAAAAATGGAGTTATTTAAAATGAATAGCGAATTTTTGTAGTTTGGAAAAAAATGGCTTTTTCTTCAGAATAGCAAGATTAGCATTAGAAATACGAATAAATGTTTAAATATAAAATTGTAGCTCATTTAATTCCCAAGGACGTGGTTTGCAAAAAATTTTTCTACAGCAAAAATTGAATGAGCTATTGACAATTAAAACTTGTCATAACATGCAAAAACCACCTTTACCAACCTTTTCAAAGTCACCTCTTTGCGACTGAGGATTTTGAAAAGATCTAATACTAATATACTTATAGGTCTTGTAAAAACCTACAAAGTTTTTTTACCAAACTTTCTAAGATAAAAAAATAAAAAAGTTACGGTTAAAAAACTAATATATTTTTTTGAAAAAAAAAAAAGGAGAAATCCAATTGGAAACATAATAATGTAAAAAAACCAAAACAGAAGTAAAAACTTCGAGATGTATTCTGGTATAAAATCGTTTATTTAAAACTATAAAATGTCAGGGATTGCAGAACGTTTTCTTTCTAAACAGAACATCTTCAGTGCCTAGAATGAAGTATTTCCACGTTAGTTTAAAGCAAAAGGTTAAAACTGTGACTGTTAAAATGAAAAATGTGGGAATACTTATATCCTGCCGAGTATTTTGAAACTAGCACACTGTAAATAGTGTTAACATCATCGTATATGGTGTACATAATGTATTATATTAAAATGTTATGACTACAAGTCGATGTTGATAGATAAAGTGGAACACATGCTAAAAGGGTGCCATGGTTCCCTGCTCGAAGATGCTAGGTACTTGCCAATTCAATGGGCACAGACCAACTGAGAAATTAGGAAGTGGATATACAATTTGACAAGGGTGACATGACATGACAAGATAAAGCCAATTTTTGGTTAAAGTTTCATTTGATTTTGGATTTTTTAATAAAATGCAAAGGTTTGTCTGCAAAAATAATTTAAATTATTTGAATAATAAATTCTACTGTAAAGTTTAAATTAGCAACTCTCTATTCCAGAATAACTTACAGATTCATTAAATTTAATGCAGATATGTTTCATGGTTTAAGTTGTGACGTCATCGGATGTGAAATGACGGGATGAAAGTTGAGTTTTGTTGAAACAAGGAAATACACTACATAATAAAAGATAATTAGACTTGCGTGGAAAAACAAAGCTAAACAAACCGAAAAAACCAGAATTTGAGAGTATTTTTATGCGATGAACTGTTGGTTGCCTAACAAGGCAAGCAGGCAACAGGTTGAAGGTAGACGGTAGAATATTGCGAGAAAACAGTATATGTACTCTTTTCTCGCAATATTCTACCGTTTCTACCAACAGTTCATCACATAAAAATACTCTTAAATTCTGGTTTTTTCGGTTTGTTTAGCTTTGTTTTTCCACGCAAGTCTAATTATCTTTTATTATGTAGTGTATTTCCTTGTTTCAAAAAAACTCAACTTTCATCTCGTCATTTCACATCCGATGACGTCACAACTTATACCATGAAATATATCTGCATTAAATTTAATGAATCTATAAGCTATTCTGGAATAGAGAGTTGCTAATTTAAACTTTACAGTAGAATTTATTATTCAAATAATTTAAATTATTTTTGCAGACAAACCTTTGCATTTTATTAAAAAATCCAAAATCAAATGAAACTTTAACCAAAAATTGGCTTTATCTTGTCATGTCATGTCACCCTTGTCAAATTGTATATCCACTTCCTAATTTCTCAGTTGGTCTGTGCACATTGAATTGGCAAGTACCTAGCATCTTCGAGCAGGGAACCATGGCACCCTTTTAGCATGTGTTCCACTTTATCTATCAACATCGACTTGTAGTCATAACATTTTAATATATTATATTATGTAAACCATATACGATGATGTTAACACTATTTACAGTGTGCTAGTTTCAAAATACTCGGCAGGATGTAAGTAATCCCACATTTTTCATTTTAACAGTCACAGTTTTAACCTTTTGCTTTAAACTAACGTGGAAATACTTCATTCTAGGCACTGAAGATGTTCTGTTTAGAACGAAAACGTTCTACAATCCATGACATTTTATAGTTTTAAATAAACGATTTTATACCAGAATACATCTCGAAGTTTTTACTTCTGTATTGGTTTTTTAAACTATGGTATACAGCCAACTATTGGGATTTTCCCATTGATTTTTTATAATAATGTAAGTTAGCGGTGTTTATTTATAAGCTTATTTATTTATGTATTATTAAGAGATTCTAGGAGTTTGACTGGCTTAGAATGATTAGATTAAAAAAAAACTGAAGTTAAAAGCGAATAACGAATTTTTGTAGTTTGGTAAAAAAGGCCATTTTCTTCAGAATAGAAAGATTAGCATCAGAGATACGAAAAAATGTTTAAATATAAAATTGTAGGTTATTTAGTTCCCAAGAACATGATTTGAAAAAATTTTTCCTGCGGCAAAAATTGAGTGAATCGTAAATGAGTAAGTATATCGAAAAACAATGATTTTTTCTATACAGAACTAACACTTTCGATAGCGAATACTTTTTCCGTCAATATATAATAAAAAATTTCCACCCCCAAGATGGGGTGGCAACCACCCCATGGTAAAAGCGCCTTTCGGCATCATATAGGTTTTGATCCTTGGACTATCCACTACGTATTCTCAAATTTTAAAATAAATCGATCCATTCTGTAAAAATTGCGAGGTGAAAAGCTTCGGTTCCTGGCCTATAACCAGCTCGGATTCGAACTCACTTTAAGTCTAAAGGTAGACTCTCGTTTCACTGAGCCCCAGAGGGGTACATAAATAGTTAAATTATTTTTTTAAATAGTTTAGACATTTCTGTTGACACTGCAGGCTAGCTTAGGACTAGCGTACAAACTAAAATCGTTTAAGATTATAAGATCAGCTTATAACCTAAAGCTAGTAAAACTTGACAGGAAAAGTCGCTGAGGCTGATACGTCTGATGTCTTTTGTACTTATAACAAAAAACTGCTTGATAGGTATATTCGGGATGATATTATTTTGGTTTAAAATCCGATATATGAGTGACCGTATGCGGACAGAATAGAGTTTCCTATAGGAACGCTCAGTATTACGTACTACAGCAGAGTACGTTTTGAAGAACGTAGAGAAAATTTATTTAAAAAGAATAAACCTAACAACCTGCTCATGGTTAGGGTGCATGCTAAGAAGGCTTGTGATATACGCAACGTTACTGGGAGATACTATGAATAAAATGAGTATGAGTAAATGAGTTAAATCAGGTAATATATTATAAAATGCTAGCTTCAGTAACTACAGACATCACGTCCTGGACTATGCGGATGATATGGTTCCCTTAATGGAAAAGCAAAGATAGAATGCAACAGGTTCTGGTAGATACAAGAAAAATTATTTTGTTTATATAATTTATTAACGCAAATAAATTATAATATGAGGGATTTAAATCCTTACTAGAACTAGTGGGAGAACTGACCACAGAAATTTGAGCAGAATTAAATAAAGATGTGTCCTTTCTTTTGTTCTCAGGCAACTGAGCACAAGTGGAGTAAATTTTTATGAATTGACAGAAAAGGTATATTCTGATTTAGTCAGTCAGCTACCGCCCATTGTTTTCTAGAGAGAAAAAAAATACACATTTTATCTAGTAAAGTATATCCTGGTCATTAAAATGAGGTAAGTATTATGAATATTTATTCGCCGCATTTTGAGACGTATCTGACCTACGTTGCTCTGTTAAACCTTCATATAATACCTGTATAATTATTACAAATTCTGTATGTATAATTACACATTAATATTTCATGTCTTTTACTTATACATACAATTTATTGATGACAATAAATCGAACTGAATTTTTGACTGCAACGAAACATTTTTATTCAAAAAATATTGGTCTATTTTTAAGGAGTAACCCACTAAATTATTAATTGTGGATCTTTTAATATAGAACTTCCTTTAAATACATGAATTATTTACCATTGAAGATTTGATGATATCCAACTAATTTTCGTAAAACAATTATTCCTTTAAAACGATAATAAACTAATTTAAGTATTTAACAGCTTCGATATTTTCCACCTATTTTTTTTTTCCTTTGGAGTTGTATGACTACGGGCCTCTACCAGCCTTCTTAAATGAGTTCCTCTACTTTGCGTTAAATATCTCTTTTCTTTGCCGTTATCACAACGTCATCGGCATATGCTACAATTTGACCTCCTCTATTTCTCAGTGTTCCTTTGTTCATTTTTCTGGTAATATATTCTATTGCCATGTTGAATAGTGTTGTGGATATACTATCACCCTGCCTCACTCCTTTGTTTGTTTCGAACTCTTCTGTTTCCCCTATTTGCGTTTTCATACTCGCTCTGGTATGTCTCATCTTCATTTTTATAAGTTTTCTTAATTTAAGCGGTACCTGTAGCGTTTTTAATATTTCCAATAGTTGGTTTCATTTGATGGAACCAAAAGCTTGTCGGAAATCTACGAAAAGTATCTCTAAGTTTATGTTAGATGAGCTCGCTTTCTCCATTAATTGTTTTAGTATGTATATCGCATCTATTTTGGATTTTCCTTTCCTGGGGCCACATTGATATTGAACTATCTTATTATCCGTTGCTTCCTGTAATCTTCTTTGTATTATGGTTATGGTTGACAATACATTATATACGGTACCCCGTCAAAATAGCCCCGTCAAAAAAGCTCCGACAAAATAGCTCCGACAAAATAGCCTGCAGACAAAATAGCCGCGGAATAATAGCCCGTCGACAAAATAGCCCCGTCAAAATAGCCCCGACCAAATAGCTCCGACAAAAAAGCTCCCTTCAGAATTCATCATGAAATAATATCTTAAAAATACATTTTTTCGGAAATGGTAATTATCCTCTATTCACATCTTAACTAAATCTTAACCACATTAAATAAAAATAGTCTTTTCAGAGAACTCGAGTCCTGTCTTCTCTTCCTCTTGGAAGTTTGAACATTTAATTTAAGCGAAAATCAATGTTTATTTGTGATATAAACATTTTTTCTGTTTTCGGGCAACAGTAAAATGCATTTTAAATTAAATAAATTACATACATTCTTCTTTTTTTGTCAAATAATTTAAATTAAAAAAAGTTTTTTGACACCTTATATAAATAATTATGTAATTGTTTATATTACTAAATAGAGAATTAAATAACCATTCAAATGAGCTAGCACAAGACCCCTATTCTCATTAAAAAAAATCATCGATTACGTCATCACGCCCAGATGGATGACGTCACTAGTATGACATATATAACAGAATATCGTAATTTAAAAATAAAAATCGATCTATTTCAGGATTTTTCCTTAACGTCGCGGGTTTAAGAAATAACGAATTTATTCCTTCCATTTGCACCATACTGTACGTCTGAATGGCCGATATGAATGAGTCAGATGAAATTAAATTTTTAGAAGAATTTTTTTACTGAGCAAGAACATTTCTGTTTAATTGATTAATATATTATATTTTGACAACGACGTCCGAAGTGAAAATTGAAACGTTAATAAAATAATTTTTTTTAAGTCAATTGTGGCTTATTTCTTAATTAGAATAGTAATTTAAAATAAATGGTACTCCGTTACAAGGTAAAACTTTTTATTGGAGGTGTTTTCTAAGAGGCTGTTTTAGCCGGGGCTATTTTAGCCGGGGCTGTTTTGACCGGGGCTATTTTGTGTGTGATCTATTTTGTCGGGGCTATTTTGTTTGCGGGCTATTTTGTCGAGGCTATTTTGTGTCCGGGCTATTTTGGCGGGGCTATTTTGGCGGGGCTGTTTTGACCGGGCTATTTTGACGGGTCACGCTTATATACTGTACTCAGTAATGGTATTCCCCTCTAATTTTGACATTCTTACTGGTTTACCTTTTTATGTATAGTCATGATTTGGCCTGTTTGATATTCTTTTGGCATTTTTTCTTCTTTCCAGATGTTTACTATCAGTTTGTGTATTTCTCTTTACAACGGTTCCCCTCTTAGTTTTATGAATTCGCTGTTTATGTTATCTTTCCCGGGTGCTCTTCCGTTTTTGTTATTTTTAATTATTTCGATTACTTCTTCGAGTGTCGGCTCATTCGTTCCATTATTTTACCACTCTTCCTCCATTTCTGTAATCTCTTCTGTTGGATTTTCTGCCAGTAACTCCTTGAAGTGTTCCATCCAGACTTCCATATATGGTTGATCTTGTATTACTATTTGCCCTTGTTTATTTTAAACTCCACTTACTTTTGGTTTGAAACCTCTATTCTGTTCTCTAATTTTTGTGTAGAATTTCTTGGTGTTCTGAGTCTTACTTTCTGCCTCAATTTCCTCTAACTGACTTTCCATGAATTTTTTCTTATGTTGTCTTATTATTTTGTTGCTTTCCTTTCTTTTTTGCTAGTACATGTCTCTGTGGGTCCGTATCCACTGATTTCGTGCTTTTACTTCTTCTTCAACTGCTTCTTTACATTCTGTATTGAACCAGTCCTTCTTTCTTGTAATTTTCTTCGTTCCTAATGTGGTCTAAGCTGTGTGGTTAATTTCTTTTTTAAGTACCCCATATTTCTCCGACATCCTCTCTTTCCTTATTCAGTACGGCAATTCCTTTACCTATTTCATCTTCATACTTTTGTATCTCTTTTACTTCCTTCAATTTTTCGATATTCCACCCCTTATTCCTCTCTTTCTGCCTTCTCATTACTTTTATCTTTTGTCTCAGCTTTGCTACCACCAGGAAATGGTCTGAATCTCCGCATGCACCTCTGTAGCACCTTCTCACATCCATTATACTTGATTGTCTTCTTTTCGATATTAATATGTGGTCTATTTGTGACTCTGTTTTTTTGGTCAGGAGAAACCCATATGACTTTATGTTTTCTTGAATGCTTGAAAATTGTACTGCTGATAGACATATTATTTCCTGTCGCCATGTTGCATATTTTGTTTACCAAACAATATTTCTTGACATAATGAAGAAAAAATTACCTTAAGAAGACTCACAGTGATATGAAAAACTTCTAGTGTCAAATAGTATATATTTAAAAAATATTTTTATTAATCATTGTCCAACTGGAATAATGAGACATTATAAATGAGATAAAAACTAAAAAGATGGAATCCTCGGGGCACATTATAAGAGTAAAAAGTACGAACTTTTAAGAAATATCATTCAGGGCAAAATTAAGGGTAAAAGAAGTGTGGGCATCTCCGTGAATGGTTCGGGTGTAGTTCAATTGAACTTTTTAGGCTCGCTTCTAACAAAGTCGCAGTGTGGCCATCATGATTTCAGATCTCCGCTAGGAGTGGCACGTGAAAGAGAAAAACTGGAATAAAATTTTAGATAAATAAGTAATCTCCTTTTAGCTCGATATGCCTAACAAGTAAGGTACCATAGCGGCGATGACTTTCTCGTTCAACTTAAATGTCTGCCAGGTGAGTGACTTTTTCAAGTTTGGAAACAAATAGAAGTCACTCGGGACTAAATCTAAAGACTATGGTGGATGGGGCACCAATTAGGAGCCCAATTCAACCAATTTGGCCATAGTGACGGCGGAGGTGTAAGCCGGTGAGTTTTCATGGTGGAGAGCACCTTTTTCTTCGCCAAATGAGGTCTTTGCTGCAAATCAGCATCGAATCGGCCTAATAATTCAGTATAGTAGAGCCCTATTACCGTTTTACGCTTCTCTAGGTAGTCGATGCAGATCACACATAGTAAATCCCAGAAATGGTGGCGATCACCTTTCAGGTCACTGTTTCGATCTTTCCTTGGTCTCTGTTGTATACTCCTTCTGACTTATTTTGAATACACTTATATAGCATCAAACACTACTCTAAAGTGGTCTTATTGTTGCGCTTGTTATTTGGAGTGAGCAAACTCAGCACTCATCCTGCTGAGAGCTTTCTCATGCCCAAATTTTTGTATAGATTATGAGCCACGTGGTCTATTGAGATGTCTAGTATCTCACTCAGCTCCAGTCGGCTCTCCACCAATATGAGATCCTGGATCGATTTTTCTTACGTTATCTTCCACGTTAACCATTTTAATGTCGCCTAGGGGTGACTCATCATAAGTCGACCGCTTTGAACTCCTTAAACCCATTTTTGACAGATACCATCGAAGGATAAGAGTCGCCATACATAGCATCCAAGCGCACTTTGATTGATTGACTTAAAAAAAAAGAATCGAATCACCGACCGATATTGCTTATTTTCAGTTATTCTAAAATCCACGTTAACGCATTAGAATAGGCCGTCGTTAACTCGTGGTCAAAACAAAATTTCGAGTCGGATCCGGCTGAAATTTTGTTAGCCATCTAAAAGAATGCATTACAACATGAGACTAAATTTCTTTTATTATAGTGCGCCATCTGGCGGTGAGGCTCAGTACTTATCGTTGGTACATAATACATACATAAAATTTAAAATTGAAGCCACGTGAGATCAATTCTAATAATAAATCTTAAAAATTTAACTTTATGAGAACATACTGAACCCTACTCGAAAGGAGGAGCCAATGGTCTTAGTTGTCGAGGCATTTAAGTTAAACAAAAAAAAAACAAGATAACAATTTTTCTCTTTTACATTTAGTAGGTATTTCAAAATTATCAGTAGTAATTGCACAAGAGCTCTGAAATTGTTGAATTTTTCCCGAGTGACACTTTGACAGTTTTAATTTCACGAGCCGAAGGCGAGTGAAATTATGTCAAAGTGTCACGAGTGCAAAAATTCTATATTAATTTCAGAGGTCGAGTGCAATTTGTTGCGATTATTTCATGAATAGAACTGTTTAAAACCAAAATTTTATTGTAATTTATTTATGTAAGTACCATTAAACACACAGTTTTTATAAATATTTGACGATTGAAAGTCATCACTTTTATAATTTTTAAAACATTAATTGTCATTAATGTCACTGAATATATTTTTTCGTAGCAACGAAGGGCATCTGACGTAATATACTTAACGACGGGAGATTATCAAAAATTATCGATTTAATTCAGATTTCTGTAGCTTTCTATTGGTCAGAATCTCCTATGAATGAAATAATCATCTTGAATTATTTTCATTTTGCTAAAAATAGACGTTGATCGAACTTTTTGCACCTGAGTGTATATTTTGATCTAAAAAATTTTATATTAGTGTTTATTTTGTTAGATAGGGTGATTATCATAAATCTAGTTTTCTTTTTTAAATGGTATAAAAACTTATAAAATGATGTTTATCTCTTGGCAAACGATCACATCAGTTTCCGACGAAAAGTTCGCCATTTAACAAAACCAACTCCGTTCGACATAATGCATAAGAGCGTTTCAATTCACTTCACTCCACTCCTTTTTAATAAAAATAGACCAGTATATCTTGTAGAAAGCATCGTAATGTAGAATGAGAAGCTTTTGTACAGAAGTTACTATAGAAAAACTAGCTTCCATAGTTTTCAAGAGACAATCTAAACAAAACAAAAGAATTAAAAATAGTTGAAACTAGTTTCTGCCATACAAAATAAACATAAAATAATTTAAAAATATTTGTCATTTATGTCAAAATGTGATTTTAAAATGGAGTCTATTACTAGTCCTGTCGCCAGGGGGGGTACAACGGCCTCGTTAATTCAGATGGACTTACTCAAGTTTTTTTTTATGTATTTTGACCCGAAGAACACGAATTTTTTGGGTAACAGTTGATCCGGATGTCGATAAGATTGTTATAGACCAAGAACTTGAGGAATCAAATAACAGCGATTTTTGGCAAAACAAAACAATATTTTGTATTTTTTGGGCCATTTTAAGTAAAAAATATTTCTACAAGTTTTTTCGTAGGATGCACAGTTTTCGAGATAAACGCGGTTGAACTTTAAAAAAATCGAAAAATTGCAATTTTTGAACCCGAATAACTTTTGATTAAAAAATAAAATAGCAAGTCTGCTTACCGCATTTGAAAGTTTAAGTCAAATTATATCGGTTTTGATTATTTGCATTGGTAAAAATTTATTTTTTTATTGTTTAACAAAGCTATAAACACGTAGGGTTTACCGTGCTTTTACATGCGTTTTAACGCATGTAACATAGAAATAGTCTTGATTGCACTAGTACCTATTCTACCTACTCGTTCGATTTTAAATGAGAAATCATAGAAACATCACTCACGCACTAGTTGTTTGTAGCTTTGTTTAACAATAACACAATAAATTTTTAGCAATGCAAATAATCAAAACCGACATAATTTGACTTGAACTTTCAAAGGCGCTAAGCAGAATTGCTATTTTATTTTTTAATCAAAAGTTATTCGGGTTTAAAAATTGCAGTTTTTCGATTTTTTTAAAGTTCAACCGCGTTTATCTCGAAAACTGTGCATCCTACTAAAAAACTTGTAGAAATATTTTTTGCTTAAAATGACCCAAAAAATACAAAATATTGTTTTGTTTTGCCAAAAATCGCTGTTATTTGATTCCTCAAGTTCTTGGTCTATAACAATCTTATCGACATCCGGATCAACTGTTACCCAAAAAATTCGTGTTCTACGGGTCAAAATACATAAAAAAAACTTGGGTAAGTCCATCTGAATTAACGAGGCCGTTGTACCCCCCCTGGCGACAGGACTATACGTACATAGATCGGTTCAGTTTGTTAACTGGAACCATTTTTGATAGTAGTAAAATATCCACAAAAATACGCCAACAACATTATGTAATACCGAAGTTATTGGTATAAATAATGACACACTTATATTATCAGCGAATGATATTAAAATAACTACCATCACCTAACGGCGAATCCAGGGTGCTTCCCTGGACTTCAGATCAACACCAGAAAAACAAAAATAATGATCATAGACAGGGAAAAGAATAATCCACCGCACATACACCGTGGCGAAATTCGAAGTAGTAGACGTTATATGTATATACTTGGACTGCTAATTGATAAGCAACAATAACTGGGATAATGAGAGAGTGCACAAATAGTCCAGAGAAATAAGATTTTTCTCGTGACACATCCCCCTCCAGGCCGAAACCAAATTTTTTGAGTAGTATGGACATCTATATTATTAACCTATATGTTTCCTGCAGCCGATTTTGATGATATACATAGTTATAAACAAATGAATATCAAAAAACGCTAAATTTTCGCTTTTTTCGTCCATTACCAAAAAGTTAAGCACTTTAAACAAATTTGAGTGTAGGAAACTCATAAATCGTATAAAAAACTTCAATATGGCGTTAGCTGAATATGTCCATCCTTATTGGTTGCTTAGAAAATTGCAAAATAAATCATAAATTTTGAGTTTTTAAAAATATTCATAACTT
This sequence comes from Diabrotica virgifera virgifera, assembly GCF_917563875.1. Classification (NCBI taxonomy): domain Eukaryota; kingdom Metazoa; phylum Arthropoda; class Insecta; order Coleoptera; family Chrysomelidae; genus Diabrotica; species Diabrotica virgifera. Next base: position 202,324,574 of record NC_065444.1, on the reverse strand, counting down.
ATGTAAAAATTAACTTAGAACCTTCTTATTAAAAAGAAGGCGGATACTTCTTGTACTTAAATTATATTTTAAATTTCAAAGCAATTAATCAAATAGTTTAAAAGTTATTTAATTTGTTTATCACAAATTCATTTTTTTTGCAACACTACAAGTCAGAAAATTATGAGGCTACAACCATACTTCGGACAGTTTATGAAAGAAGAACATTTATACTATTACCATTATTAAAAATATATGACAAAAAATAATTTTAAACAGTATAAAATTATTTTGAAAAAACATGTCGATTTTTTGCTTACTTATAAACAATTAGAATAACTTTTTAACCGTTACCTGTAGAAAAATTATTTTTTCATATTTAGAAAGACTGAATTTTAATCCCCATTTAGAAAGAAAAACAACTGTCCTAGGACAATTAGGGACAACGTTAGCCCCCCCATTTATTTAATTCACATGTTTTTGCAAAATAATTTTGCAATATTTATAATTATTTTTTGTCATTTCTTTTAATTAAATTAATACTGTAAATTTCCTTCTTCCATAAACTATCCAAAGTATTACTGTAGCTTCATCAATTTCTGACTTACAGTGTTGCAAAAAAAAATAAATTTGGGATAAACAAATCAAATAACTTTTAAACTATTTGGCCAATTTTTTCTAAATTTAGGGTATAAATTAAGCACCATAAGTCTCAGCTTTCCGTGTAATAAGAAGGTTCTAAGTTAATTTTTACATAAGTTATAAATATTTATAAAAACTCAAAATTTATGGTTTATTTTGCAATTTTCTAAGCAACCAATAAGGATAGACATATTAAGCAAACGCCATATTGAAGTTTTTTATACCTTTTATGAGTTTCTTACTCTAAAATTTGTTTAAAATGACTATTTTCTTAGTAATAGACGAAAAAAGCGAAAATTTACCGTTTTTTGATCTTCATTTGTTTATAACTATGTATATCAATAAAATCGGCTGCAGGAAATATATAGGTTATTATTATAGATGTCCATATTACTCAAAAAATTTGGTTTCGGCCTGGAGGGGGTTGTGTCACCAACAGGCTATTTTTTTTTCCTTATTTCTCTGAACTAAAATATCAAAACGCTATACAAATAGCAGTAATACAGACAGATAAATATAACAGAAACTCAGCCAGAAGATGAAATAATAGAAAATAAATTGAGAAGAACAAAAAATGTTTCGATGTTACAAAATCCCTACCACAACAACTGTGAAAGGGGTAAACAGACAAGAACAGAGCCAAAAAAACTAATGAAAAGGAAAAAAGAAGTAATATCAGGAACAAAATGATCAGAGATATAGAAAAAAAAGGAAGAAAAAACAAGCAAGACAATTCTTTAAAGGAGTTTCAGAGATCCAGTCTGGATACCAGACAAGAACAAGAAGCTTATTACTGATGACAAGAAAATCCTAAGAACTTGAAAGGAATGCTTATTAGGGTGGAGCGCAAATTTATTTTTTCGAATTTCATTTTCGCGCGGTGCGGAATTGATGCGTCTTTCATTTTCGAATGAAAAACTTAGATAACATTTTTTCGTATTTTCAGTCTGAAAACTGCCCCACGGTGATTGAAATTTTGTAAGAAAAAATTCAAAAAAAATTCGATAGAATCAACTAGAGTCAACGATAATATTTATTCATTTATTTAAGTTATTAGGACTATGATACGAATAAAAAAAAGAAAAATAGTCAATATAAAGTAAAAAGAAAATATGCTTACAAATTGAAGAATAATATAAAAACTAAATGTGAACGATAGTCTTTCTTAGTATCAAATTTAGGCGTCAAAAGGCATGATTTGAGCTTATTCTTAATGAATCCGTCTCTCCTCCATGACCCACAGAGGGCAGTACTTGCTTCTGTAACTAATTTGACACACCTTTGAGATATCCTTTCGGTACTTAAATTCTTCGTAAATGGAGGTTATGTCTTGTTTTTCCAATCTATCATATCAATGTAATCATCAGCATCCATATTTAAAGTAGGTACGTCTTCGAAATTAAGAAAATTCTCATTTTTGATTTCTTGAAAAAAGTGTGTTTATGGCTCTGTATTTCGTACAAACTCTATATAAACCGTCAACTGTTTTATTTTGTATGATACCCAAAATATTTCGAGCATCTCCTTTGGCTATATCAAAGCTGGAGATAGTATTGTTACCGTTTTTCCGATCGAAATTTGAGGAATTTTTTTTCACTTAATTGTTTCATAGTGTTAGCCTGGGCATGAATACCTTCAGTCGCCTTTTCTTTATTTATTTTCTGTCACCAAGTGTGCTGTTAGCGCACACAATATGTCCCACCTGATTACAAATTATGCACGTATGTGCGTCAGAGCTCTCTTTTTGGCAAATACAACAAACCAAATCTGAAGAATTATCTGAATTGTTTGACAATTTTCTTCCTCTCCTAGTTAGACGTTAAGCTGTCTCTAAGGGAAATTAGTACAAAAGATTCTAAATTTGGATTTTTTAAAATGCTACTGCAATAAGAAGTGTTCTTCAAGTGTAAAAGGTCTAACGTATTGTGCAACTCTAAATGCCATAATGCCTCAACATGTGAGAATAAACACTAATTTTTTATTTTAATTACGACAATTAGGGGAGTGCAATTATAACGAAAATATGCATTGTTTCGGAAAAATTCAAACAAACTTATATTTTTCTAAAACGTTTTTTGTTAGTTTATGTACATGTTAAAGTAAAAAGTTCTACTCGCAGATCTGGCCGCTAATTGTTTATTAATTGTTTAAACAATAACAATTGTTTTGTATAAATTATTTTAAAAATATCGTTAAATTCATTATATTACTTTGATCAAATATGTTTCTATTTTGTTTTTGATTATGCTGAATCCGAATATGGCATTGCAATTTGAAAATTCTTATACAGAAGCTTTTATACAGAATGTCTGCGTAGCTAGGAACCACATGGAAAACTTTTTTATTAGCAATTTTACGAAAAAAATTTATTTTTCATAAAATGCTCTGGACAGTCAAAAATCTAAAACTCAACCATCAGATATCAAATTTTATCAATTTTATGCGAGTTATGTCAAAAATATGAATTTCGTTAAAGAGTAAAGTACCTTTTTATTCCAGAATATCTAAAAATGCTATTATGAAAAGTTGTTTGAAATTAAAAACTATGTTTAACTATACAATTACATCATTCTAATCGAAAAAACAATTTTTTCTCAAATTACGGATATTCATCATCATTTTATTACAATTATGATAACTATTTTATTATCACTTTTACGAAAAAAAAGTTATTCTTCATAAAATGCTCTCCCTGGTCTAAAATCTAAGATACAACCATCAGATATCAATTTTTTTTACGAGGTATGTAAAAAATATGATTTTCTCTTAAGAGTTAAGTGCCTTTATTATTCACAATATTTTAATTAGAAGGATGCAATTGAACACTAAAACAAATTTTTTAATTCCAAACAACTTTTCTTAACAACAATTTTCGATATTGTGAAATGTAACGGTATTTTACTCTTGAGTGAAATTCATATTTTTTGACATACCTCGTATAAAATTAATTAAATTTGATATTTGATGATTGCACCTTAGATTATATACGATGCAGAGTGTTTTATAAAGGATAACTTTTTTCGTAAAACTGATAATAAAAAACATTTAATTTCGTAGTTCATTTGTTTAATAAAAATGAAGCACTTACTTCTCGAGTAGAACTTTTTGATATGTTGTTTATGAAATATTTCTTAATAAAATTACAAAAAGTTCTATCTTGTTTGATTTTTTCCGAAGTGAAAATCTATATGCACTCCCCTAAAAATTAAAAAATGACGTTATATTAAACCGAATCTAACAAATTACGACATTATAATAGCTAATCGTGGTTTGACTAGTCAATCCCCGATTTCATAAAATTAAATTTCGACCTTTGCCTGACCAACTTAGTCTCTGCTAAGTTTGACTAGCCAAAGGCCGAAACTGTAATTTATTTCGGGCTTTGACTAAGACCGTCAGTCAGACCTAAGGATTGCCTAGTCAAACCTAGGAGTGCCTGAAATCCGGGCTTTGACTATAATATAGCATAAGTACAAAATTAGACTAGAAAAATGTTTCTACAATAATTTATGTATTTATATTGTTTTTCATAAAATCAAACGTTTTTGGCATAAGAGCGCCGCAATGTATCTTTCAATAGACGTTTTGAAGAAAAAAAAACTGATTTTCACATCACCTGCGAATCTTATATTGTTCAAGATTTTTCCGTTTATTGATATATCCTGTTTTTCCTCTAATATTGCTTCCTTAAAAATAGCTTCACTGTACATATTGAATAACAATGGAGACAACACGCAACCCTGTCTAACACCTCTTTTGATTTATATACCTAACCTTTGCTTTTTGATTCTAGTACATATTGACAATAACAATATTTTTTTAAATTCTACGAGCTTTTAATATCGTACTCTATGAAAATAGTACGGCATCAAAAACTATAGATCATCTGACTGGAAAGGATCAATACCGACGGTAATAATATAACCTTTTAGAAAAATATACGAAAAACACGTGGTGGTGTAGATGAATAATACTTTCTGACGCAGGCGCGGATCCAAGGGGGGTCAATGGGGTCAATTGCCCCCTCCTTGAGACTTCGCCTGGTGTCGCCCTTTTTTAAGAAAGAGATAATTACGATTGAAAATAAATAGTGAGTTTTGTTGTCGGTTGATAACTGAATAAAGGAATGAAACATAAAACAGAATTCCTTCTCCAAAGTACGTGTTCTTGGTCTTACTGTATGGTATCGAGTCTTAAACTGTGAATAAAATCGATCTACTTACCTATATCGCCTTGAGGCTTTAGAAATGTGGTTCTATAGAAGAATTTTAAAAGTATCTTGGGTGAAGAAGATTCGAAACTCCACAATACTAGAACATCTCAGCAAGATTACTGAGATTATAAAAGGCATCAAGAAGAGAAAAGTGGAGTATTTTGGACATGTAATGAGAATTTTCAAATATAGGTTGCTACAAAATATTATGCAAGTGAAAATAGAAGGCAAACGCAGTCCAGGACGAAAAAGCACTTCGTGGTTGATTTAGGGTGGCAGTGAATAAAATTAAGATAGCTATGATAGTAACCAACGTTCTGAAAGAACATGGTACATGAAGAACAATAAAGTAACAGCCCATACCGAAAAAGAATCCTGCGTATGCGAGTGACGAGAAAATTTTCATTTCATTGCCGTTGCTGGATCCGCCGTTGTTCTGACGCTGGTACGCGAATAAGTACGGCTGGTTTTACAGAAAAAATTATCAATACATAAATTCTATAAAAAATTTTCTAGTTTAATATTGTACATAAATGTTTTATTTTGTAAAATTCGCCGGAAAGCAGATATTCTCAAAAAACTGTTATTATATTTTCTCAATGTGGCTAAAAGCAAATATATATATTTTATATTATATATAAAGACGGCGTAGATACGAGGTAGCAAAATTGAAATTCAAAAAGATCATACCGAAATTCATAAAATAACCAGTTTACAAAACTCCTGGAAAACTTTCCAGGTAACCCCCTTTTTTTCGACCAAATAATGACTGAACTAATTATTGTAATGTTGTACTGTTTGATTTTAATTAATGCATTTTTATATTGTTGCTATTGCTTTTATTTTAACGAGTATCATTCTGAGACTTAAAATTCTTACTCTGTATTCTGAAATTATTTTTATATAATGCGGGATATTAAACACGAGAAGACATTATATTCTGTATTCTAATAGTAGATTATACCACGAGTCAATAATGATGGCTATTATTCCCGAGGAATATTTACGAACCGAGCCGCGTTAGCGGCGAGGGAGTAACATTCCGAGGGAATGAGAGCCATTATTGCGAGTAGTATACTCTACTTTATCTACGACAAATTAATTAATTTAAGATTTTTAATGAACAACTTTATTTGTTAAAAACATTAAAATTAGTAATAGTACAATTAATAAACTGAATTGGTTGAGAATCATCATTAACTTTAGTAGAGTTTTTAATACAAATTTGGATCTCGATTGCTGTAGAACAAGAAGATGGTACATTACTGTTTATCTCTTTAGCGATAGTATCTGCTGTAGTTGACTTGTTTCTCATAGACTGATCAATGTATCCTTCAGCTACCTGTGTTGACTTCCAGCCCCCATGACGCTTTAATCCAGTTAAATCGCCTCCTCCATCAATATACATAGATTTAATCATTGAATAGAATGACCATAATGAAGACGGTTTATATTTTGCACTTAATTCAGCGAAATAGGTCAGCAGAACATTTTCGGAAAATGATTTCGCGTTGTTTCGAACACGCCATTCGTTGAAGGTTGCGTACGTTTTATTATAAATGGATTTCGATGTTTCAGGTATTAAGGTAGATGCTGTTGCTGTAGCTAGTTCTACAATTTCTGGTGGTGTACAAATAAAAGATTCTTCATTTTCGTCCATCTCAACACAAACTGTCAAATATACTATTCGTTTGACAGTGACACTTTTTGAGGTTGATTATTTTGTTTCCGTGGTGAATTTTGTGATTGTTGTGCCAGAGGGATTAATAGCTATTAATCCCGCATTATTAATCCCTAAGGGATTATTATATGGCATTATATTGCAAACACCACAAGTATAATACATATATTATGTATCAGTCGTAGATAAAAGGTTTTTCACGTTCACGGTGTTAATTATTTTTCTTGTGGACATCCAGTGCAAAAATCTGAAAAAAAAATTGGAGAAAGAAAAGAAGATAGCTCTACGCAACAACCGCTAAATTAAATACCTATAATGTACACCTTTCAGAAATAAAAAGTTATATTGTTCTTGTGAAAAACCCAAACAAGGAAAATTAAAAAATACTATATAAAAAGTCCTATGGAACCGTAAAAGATCTACAGTTTAAAGAGAACAAGAAGACGTGTCAGTATCATCAAATTCATAAAAAAACAGTAACGATTTTATTAAAGTTTAGTGTCGACATTTCAATTAATATAATGTTCATAGTTGTCTCAAAATATACTGCGCCGCTACAGAATCCCCATTGATGTAAAAATTACAAATTCAGAAAAAATATTAATCAAGCAACGACAAAGAGTAGGAATCACAAAATAAAACTCCGCATATGCTCCCCTTTTTAATTTAAAAATATAAAACCTGTGTGCCAATTATGAACTTTTTTAATTTATATTTATGGCGGATCCATAAATTAATTTTATTTTACAAAAAACAAAATACTATTCTTTGTTTCTCTTATAATTAATTTATAATCTTCATTTAGAGATTTAAAAATATGTAAAAAACAATAGAAAATGATTAGCTACTTTAAGTAGCAATTGTACAATAATACGGAATTTAGTGAATTTTGTTCTAATAATACATATTTATTTCTAAAATCTAAAAATATTAGAATGATGCTACCACAGCCTTCTATTAACTAACTTATACCGCATTTATACTCAGTCCTGTTGGACAGGGAATTGGGCAGGGGAGTGGGCAGCGTGAATGTGTAAATAGCTCACTCGCGCTGCCGCTACTAATGCTACTGCCAATGCACGGCGCTCCCTCAAAAGTCGGTTTTTGAGATGGAAGTCAAAGGACTGGCAGCGCGAGCTCGAGTAAGCATTCACATTCAACTACTCTCTCACTTGCAACCGGCAAAGCGGCAAGGGAGTAAGGGAGCAAGACGATGCTGTCGTCACATTCCATTTTTGAGAGTCGTTCGGTAAATGAGTTGGGAGGACATTGGTGAGGAACTGATGTGAACACCTCACTCGCGTCGATATCGTATTTCGGGCAATATTTCCGGCAACGGCAGCAGCAGTGGCAAAGGCTGAGTATAAATCCGGCATTAGAGGTCCAACGAGAGGACACAGCAAAAACCAAGAGGATACTGAGAACATCAGAAATGATAACGTTGAGGTCAATAACTGGGAAAACACTGAGAGACAGAATACCGAACGACAGAATAAGAGATCTCTCTAACATACAAGATATAGTACGGTGGGGAAGACGAGAGGAAAATCAGCATATGACGAGAATGGACAGCGAGAGAATAGCCCGTATAGTAAGGGATTCGAAGCCAACAGGCAAGAGACCAACAGGAAGGCCCTCTAAAAGGTGGCGAGATAACTGGCAGTCAACATCACAGCTACGAAAACAAGCTCAAAATCGGTTAAAGACATGCCAAGAGGCCTAATATAAGAAGAAGAAGAAGAAGAAGTGGTCTAACTCCCTATGATCTTGTTAAGATAGAATTGAAGCTGACTAAAAAAATATGGGCGCAAGAATTTGAAAATGAATCTTGACGAAATATGAGAAAATTTATTGTGGGATAATTAAATATGTAACGTGCAGTATCAAATAAGTATCCTTTAATACTATATTAATTAATATGTAAAATAAATGTTATATTTAATAATAAAATTTTTATAGGGTGACTATTTTATATACTAAATTAGTTTTTCACAGTAGTTTGAAAGGAATTTATTATGGTAGGGGAGCAAAGTATGCTAAATTTGCAATCACTCGAGCGTTATGGGGACTTATTGGGTTGTGATTATTAGGTCCTAAAACCAAAAAAAGTTAAGTAAAATTTTCCATTTTAGTGGGGACTTTCCATTTTTTAATTTAATTTTCCATTTCCAAAAATCGGTTTTTCCGATTATAGCGCCATCTATCCATAATTCGAAAAAATAACTCGAATAAATTTGCTTATTTTTACATTAGTAATCCAAATCTGCAATAAGAATTTGGGGACCCCATTTAACATTTTCAAGTAACCCCCACCACACCTCCGTGGGGGGTCGTGTTTGGTACCATTCGATAGATTTTTAAATAAAATTTTGAAAGTATTTTGCAGTTTTTCGATCTGATGTTCATTTTGCGAAATATCGCGGGCTGTGTATTTAAAATTTTAAATTTCCCCCCACCCTTCTCCGTGGGGGTTATGTTTAGTATCATTCGATAGATTTTTGAAAAATATTGAAGACGTATTTTTTAGTTTCTCGATCTGACGTTCATTTCGCGAAATATTCGTTTTTTTTTGTGAACTCTTTGACTCGTCCATTTCCTTACACCCGGCTCAAATCGTCAGATTTTTTAAATATACACTCTTTTGCATGTACTTAACTTACCTTATCGTAATCTGACAATTTCGAGTATTTTAAAAAATCCACAAGGAAAAATTTTCCTGTAGTTGGTTGTATACCATGTAATACAAAAACAGTAAAATCCTTTATAAAAGGTACATATTTAAAATCCCTAAAAAGGGCTACATCACAATCACATAACTAGTTTTCGATTGGTTTACCAATCATCATCAGTGCTTACGTGAAATTTACATGCTAACCACCAAGATATAATTTTATAAAAATATGTGGGTCAAAGCCCTGTACAAGTAATTCGTCAAGGAAACATCGGTTAATAATGCTAACTTAAGCATGGCTGTTTAAATTATTTTACTAATATGTCCCAGGTAACATCTGAGCTGTGGTTTGACTTGTTTACATGGTGAAAGTATTTGTCACTTGCTGCCATACTTTCGCCATGTGAACAAGTCAAACCACAGCTCAGATGTTACCTAGGGCATATTAGTAAAATACTTTAAACATCCATGCTTAAATTAGCATTTTCAACCGATGTTTCCTTGACGGATTACTTGTACAGGGAAAATTAGTTTGACCCACGTATTTTTATAAAATTATATCTTGGTGGCTAGCGTGTAAATTTCACGTAAGCACTGATGATGATTGGCAAACCAATCGAAAACAAGTTATGTGATTGTGATGTAGCCCTTTTAAGGGATTTTAATTATATACCTTTTATAAAGGATTTTTCATTTTTTTTTTTTATTTTAAAAAAGTTAGTAAAAATATATTAAATTTATTATTACAAAAGAAATGTCTACTTTTATAACTGACTCACCTTTAACTGGAGTAAATTGACTCTTCCATCTAATTTGCGTGTTGACGATTTAAATATCCTCACTGGAAATATTTACTATTTCATCCGTAATTAAATTTTTCGCAAAATTGACAAAAATGTCGGTTATATTATTAAGAAAAATAATTTAAAGCTTTATCATGTTTTATGTTACTTATGTTAGTTAGCTTTTATTTTACTTATGTTAGTAATGAATACCATTATATCAAAAAAGAAAGCCCCATGGTTTCGAGAGGAAGTAAAGATAAAATGTGAAGAAACGAAGAAATGCTTTTTACAATACAGAACACAACAAACTCGACAGGCATAAAATCACTATAAACGAATTAGAAACGAAACGAACACTTTAGTCAGATAAAAAAAAAGGGAACACTGGGAGAGCTTCTCAAAATAGATGGAACACGACTTTTACGGAACAAAAAAGGAAATACGGAGAATGATCAAAGGATAAAGAAAAGAGATGAACGAACTAATTAAACCGATACACATTCAGAAGGAAAATTATGTAGACTATTTTCGATCTCTGTTTGCTAAAGGTGACGACAACGAACCATCAACACCTGAAGTGACAACAAACGAAGAAATAAATATAGAAGAAGTAAAGGTAACGGAAACATTAAGGAAACTAAAATAAAGAAAATCACCAGGAGAGGACAGAATATCGAATGATCTCCTGTCCTAAAGTACTGAGCGCAAGATCTGACCAAACAAATATTAAAACTAATCCAAAAAATAATAGAACAAAACAGAATGGCGCAAGAGTGGAGATCAATCATCCTAATATCTCTCTTCAAAAATGGAGAAAAATCGGGCCCGGAGATAAACAGCGGAATTAATTTATTAAATACAACACAAGAATTAACGACCAAAGTGATAACAAACAAACTGAATAAATAATTATAATATTAGCAGAAGAACAACAAGGTTTTAGGTGAAAAAGATCATGCATCGGCGCTATATTTATAATGAGGCAGGTTCAAGAAAAATCGTTAGAATACAACAAACCGGCATACTTATGTTTCGTGGATCTTAAGAAGATATTTGACAGGGTCAAATTAAAGAACGTTATCCATTTATTGTACGCAAGAGAGGTACTTCTAGGAATAATTAAACCGATCGAAATTATCTACCAGAACAACACAATAAAAGTAAAAGTAGATGAAGAATTAACTGAGTCAATTGGATCTGGCAATGGGATAAGACAGGGAGACTTCCTAAGTCCTCTATTGTTCAACCTGATCATGGATGAAATAATAAAAAAGTAAGAAAAAAAGCATATCAAGTGGGAGAAAAACAACTTAAAATAATCTGCTATGCAGACGATGCAATGCTAATCTCTCAAAGTGGAGTTAATTTATAACATAGCTGCACCAATTTAATATGACCGCTATAAAATTTTACGTGTTAATCTCCCCAAAAAAGATTAGTAAATTAGAGCTGGATGGTCAGATAATACAACAAGTCATGGAGTTTAAATATCTAGGCATCACACTATCACTTATTTTGTATTTGCTGTCTTTTTATATAAATAACAAAAGTTTGTTATAGAAAAAGATAGCAAATACAAAATAAGTGATTGATGTAATCGTTCATGGGAATTAGTCAAGCCATGACCAAAAGACAGCAAATACAAAATAAGTGATTGATGTAATCGTTCATGGGTATTCTCTTCTATAAATAACAAACGTTTGTTATAGAAAAAGATAGCAAATACAAAATAAGTGATTGATGAAATCGTTCATGGGTATTCTTTCATTTTTCCGACTGTAGCTACGGAAAGCTCGAAACAGAAGTGGAAGATCACGTGAATAAAGCAAACAGAGTCGCAGGTTGCCTGAATGAAACAATATGGAGAAATAAAAGTATCAGAAAAGAAGTGAAAGGCAGAATTTACAAAACTGTCATCAGATCAATAATGACATACGCGGCAGAAACACGACCTGATACAGAAAGGACAAAAAGACTGTTATGATACAGATAAGAATAACTATGATTTTTTCATAAAAAGACACTATACCTATCCAATGTACTTTACAGAATTGACATTAGACTATTTAAGCGGCCTCAGGAATATTTTAAATTTATAAACAATTTTTTGGCCTATAAACAAATAGAATATCTCGGGAAATATTAAACTAAATTAAATTGTAAAAACGGCATTCGAAAAACAGCGACAGTGAGCTTCTTTTAAAAGAAAAAATGTTTAATTATGATGAGCAGCTCCTGAGATACAACCGGTCAAATTTGACCGGAATTTACGGCAAAGATATAAACAATAGGATCATAATTTTCAAACCATCACCTTTTTATTTTTTTCCTCTTTCTCCACACCAATTTTCATATCCTTAAAATACTCATAACATATATTATTATAATAAAAGCTATCGATAATACGTGTGAAAATTGCCAAAAATAGCAAAATTCCAATCAAAAATTAGGTTGGAGAAAATGTAACCCTCAAAGTTCAAAATCGGTATACGTTAAAAAAATGCATTTTCTCGGCTTCCCATGGAGCAATTTCCTTCATTTTTTTTTGGTTCCCAAGTAGCTCGAGTAGAGCCATCGAACTAACGCAACATAAAATGTCAGACTTGCTTTTGTTTTGATATAATTAATTAATTTATTTATTATAACACAAAATTTTAATTTGTTTAAATAAAAATTGTTTAAATAATTATACAGCTTTCAAATGAGAATATTTATGTTTTTAACTTTAAAAGGTACATTTGTAGTAAGTTTATGTAAAAAAACCTACAACTGGAAAAAATATGTAGTTTTCTGTTCTTACAAATAAATTAATATATTATAACAAAACAAAAGCAAGTCTGACATTTAATAATGCGTTAGTTCGATGGCCCTACTCGAGTTACTTGGGAACAAAAAAAGAATGAAGGAAATTGCTCCATGGGAAGCCGATAAAATGCATTTTTTAACGTATACCGATTTTGAACTTTGAGGGTTACAGTTTCAACCTAATTTTTGATTGGAATTTTGCTATTTTGAAAATTTTCACACGTACTATCGATAGTTTTTATTATAATAATATATGTTATAAGCATTTTAAGGATATGAAAATTGGTGTGGAGAAAGAGGACAAAAATAAAAAGGTTATGGTTTGAAAATTATGATCCTATTGTTTATATCTTTGCCGTAAATTCTGGTGGTCAACTTTGACCGGTTGTATCTCAGGAACTACTCATCATAATTAAACGTTTTTTCTTTTAAAAGAAGCTCCCTGCCGCTGTCTTTCGAATACCGTGTTTACAATTTAATTTAGTTTAATATTTCCCGAGATATTCTATTTGTTTATAAGCCAAAAAATTGTTTATAATTTTAAAATATTCCTGAGGCCGCTTAAATAGTCCAATTTCAATTCTGTAAAGTACGTTAGATAGGTATAGTGTTTTTTATGAAAAAATCATAGTTATTCTTATGCATCATAATTATTGTCGTTATTATAGCGACCGTAAATTTTTAAATAACAATTGAATTGTTGCTAAACTGTTCATTCAATTTCCATCGGCTTCTGGAATTATAATCTATACAAAAAGGGCTTTTATATTACCAAGTTATTTAGTTATTGATTAACAATTACTTATCTAAAATTTTAGTTGAAAATTAAAAATTTTGTTAGAAAAACCCGCTTTTTACGGGGAAAGTTTTCGTCGAAGTGAATCAGGAAAAACACGTCTCTATGCAGAATTTAATTGTGGTGAATTTTTATTTGGGTGTTTTTGGTGTAAAGTTAAAATCTTTGGAGTTATAGAGCAAAAATTGAAAAAACACGATTTTCGGGCGCCATTTTGTTTATAAAAAAAGTAGCACACTATCTGCGGACTTTGCATACCTATATTATTAATACATACAATAATAAGATACGATTCCAGCAATAAAATTGCTGGTAAATAACTTTTCCTTGTATTTTGCTAATTAGCCCTTAGTAGTATGTGATATCCACGTTGCACCGCTCATTTTAAAAATTAATTACTCACTGATTTGACAACCGATTTTGAAAAACTTTATATCGCTGAATAGGTGAATGACCTTTCTTTCAATTTGAAAAAAAATATACTGGGTGTTCCATTAAAAAAAAAGTCAACAACGTTTTTTTCAAAAATCCGCCATTTTTCTTTTCGTATTTGAAAGCGATATAAAAATTCAGTCAATTCAAACAAAACTTTTACTAAAATAAAACATTTCAGCGAAAACAGCATATTTCTATCTCAAGCCGTTTAGAAGTTATAGGCAGTTAAAATGGGGGAAAATATAAGTGGACACCCGGTACAATAAATTTTGCAAATATGATATAAAAAGATAAATTTAGTATTATAAATAGGTATATAGGTAGAAAAGTATAAAACTATAAACTAAATTAATTTTGTGTCCCAATCTTGTATTTCTTCTTCAAACTCCTCATCTGAGCTTAAATATTCATTCTCTTATTTTTCGTCAGACTCCCCTCGAGACTCAGATTCCACTTCTACATGATCTGTAAATAGTTGTAATATGTATTTAGAATTAATTAAAAATTAATTAGTGATTAATTAGTTGAGTTGCTACATATTCTCCGTCCTGAAGAAAGACTTGCCGTTGTTGAGATGTGGAGTTATCGAATAATGTTAAATATATCATGGACACACGTAACAAACACGGAAACATTAAGAAAGATGAAAAAGGTAAAAGAAATACTCAACAATATGAAGGAAAGAAACATGAGCTACTTTGGTCATATACTAAGAAATAAAAAACGTGATATGATTGATTATACATATAAGGAAAAGTATTAAGCATTGGTTATACAGGGTGTCCCAAAAGTAGTGGAACGGTCGAATATTTCGCGAACTAAACATCGGATCGAAAAAATGAAAAATACTTGTTCAATCATTTTCAAAAATCTATCCAATGACACCAAACATCAACCCCCACTACACCCCCTGGAGATGGGGTGGAGGGTAACTTTAAAATATCAAATGGAAACCCCTAGTTTTTCTTGCAGATTTGGATTCGTTACGTAAAAGTAAGCAACTTTTATTCAAGACATTTTTTCGAACTGTGGATAGATGGCACTATAATTGAGAAAAACCATTTATCCTGATACCATAGGTAAATTATAGAAACGGTCTAATATCTCGAGAAATACACTTCCAAATGAGAAACCAAAAAAAAGGTTTTTAATACTTTTCGAAAATCTATCGAATAACACTAAACATGACCCTCCAACCCACCCCCTGGAGGTGGGGTGGGGTGTAACTTTAAAATCTTAAATAGCAACCCCCACTTTTTATTACAGATTCGGATTTGTCATGAAAAATTAAGCAACATTTATTCGAAACATTTTTTAGAATTGTTGATAGATGGCGCTTTAATTGGAAAAATACGATTTATTAGCGCCATCTATCAGCAATTTTAAAAAATGTTTCGAATAAATGTTGCTTAATTTTTCATGACGAATTCGAATCTGCTATAAAAAGTGGGGGCTATTTAAGATTTTAAATTTACCCCCCACCCCGTCTCCAGGGGGTGGGTTGGAGGGCCATTTTTGGTGTTTGTCGATAGGTTTTCGAAAAATATTAAAAACGTGTTTTTTGGTTTCTCATTTGGAAGTGTATTTCTCGAGATATTAGACCGTTTCTATAATTTACCTATGGTATCAGGATAAATCGTTTTTCCCAATTATAGCGCCATCTATCCACAATTCTAAAAAATGTTTCGAATAAATGTTGCTTAATTTTACGTAACGAATCCAAATCTGCAAGAAAAACTAGGGGTTTCCATTTGAGATTTTAAAGTTACCCTCCACCCCACCTCCAGGGGGTGTAGTGGGGGTTGGTGTTTGGTGTCATTGGATAGATTTTTGAAAACAATTGAATACGTATTTTTCAGTTTTTCGATCCGATGTTTAGTTCGCGAAATATTCGACCGTTCCACTACTTTTGGGACACCCTATATAAGTAGGAATACGTAGCAACTCAATCAATTAAGCACTAATTAATTTTTCATTAATTCTAAATACATATTACAACTATTTACATATCAGGTAGAAGAATCTGATTCTCTAAGGGAGTCTGACGAAGAAGAAGAGAATGTATATTTATTTTAGCTCATTTTTCTTTCCTTCATAATGTTGAGTATTTCTTTTGCTTTTTTCCTCTTTCTTAATGTTTCCCTGTTTGTTAAGTATTGTGTCCATGATATTTTTTACATTATTCGATAACACCACATCTCAACAATGGCAAGTATTTCTTCAGATGCGCCCGTGATTGTCCAGGCTTCGACTTCGTATAAAAACACAGAGAATACGTAGCAACTCAATTAATTAATCACTGAATTATTTTTAATTAATTCTAAATACATATTACAACTATTTACAGATCATGGAGAAGAGGAATCTGAGTCTCGATGGGAGTCTGACGAAGAAGAAGAGAATAAATATTTAAGCTCAGATGAGTAGTTTGAAGAAGAAGTACAAGATTCGGACACAGAATTAATTTAGTTTATAGTTTTATACTTGTCTACCTATATATTTATAATAATAAATTTGTTTTTTTTTTCTATCATATTTGCAAAATCATCTATTGTATAGTACGTATTATCTTCCTTTAATTAAGAAAAATTACTTAAAAAACTGTAATATATATAATAATTACTCTAACTTTTCGAGGCACAACAACATGGATATCACCAGGTCACGTGATTTCCTCGAGCGAACGGACTCGCTCAGCTACAGGAGAGGACGCAAACAGCTATCGGTATACGCTCTTTCTCACACTGCTGCTTACCTATAGCGTTTTTCATTTATATGCACGCGTAATTTGTTTGATCACATGGCAAATGGAAAATTTCACCAAAAAAAACCTGTCTTTTTTAGAATATTTTTTTTTATTAAAAAATACCCTGTCAAAATATCAATTGCACCTCCCTGTCCGGAAGGAATGTACATAGCTATGCATGTATAGTTGTATATTTTATACTCGTTATTAGTATGTACAGATTCAGATGAAATCTTCTGAAGTTCAGATGCACCGCCTGAAAATAATCCTGGGGCGCCCATGCAAGTATCTTGCAGAGTTAAAATCACCCTCAAATCGCCTGGCCTGTTTATTTTCTTTATATTTGAATATTTAAATTTACTTTCAAGTCATATCAATGATATTTTTTGTAATAACAATTTTTACCCTTTTTTTAAATTTGGGGGGATTTTTGGGAAATATAACCGCTACCCTCCAGCCAGACCGGCATTTTTGTATTAGGCTATCATAGAAGAGTCACCTGAAAAATTTTCAGGATGCCTAAAATACCTACTCAAACATGTCTCACAGCTCTTTTACTATAATTTCAAGATAAAAACAAAATTATATTATTATATTATATTGAAAAATTCATTAATTAAATCAATGATATAGGAAAACATTTAACTGATTCAGACTATTCCGTCGTCAAAGTTTGACCTGAAACTTGGGAATACGTTTAACTTTTATGTCTAACCGAAAAATTACCTAAGGCAATAACACGCACGAAAAACGTTGAGCTATTTTCCTGGCCTGTATCCTTGAAACCCTCTCGAAAAATATTTGAGGCCGGGACAACATTTGATTCTTATGTCATCGTCATTCTTATCCTTCCATTTATCCCTGTTCGAGATCGTTGTGCCAGCAGTGTGTATTTCACTTCCACTTAACCTCTAATTTCCGCTCCTTTATTAGAGAGGATGATTAACCAGTTCCTTCCATATTCTTCATCTCATTATCTAGAATTGTTTTGGGAGATTTAAGTTTTAAGATTTATTATATACAGTGATAATGTTTGAGTTGGAATAAATTCATTTTCTCGAGAATGGCTACTATGCATATAAATCCCGAAACAGATAGATTTTTATTATTATATTAAAATTTTTTGGCATATATACCATACTAATGACGTCATCCATCTGGGCGTGATGACGTAGTCGATGATTTTTTTAAATGCGAATAGGGGTCGTGTGATAGCTCATTCAAAAGCAATTCTCTATTCACTAGTATAAACATTAACATAATTATTTATAAAGGGTGCCCACAAAAATTTTTTGAATTAAATTAATTGAGACAAAAAGAAGAATGTACGTCATTTATTTAATGCAAAATACATTTTACTGCCGTCAGAAAACAGAAAAAATGTTATTAAAAAAATAAATATTGCTTTTCGCTTAAATTAAATGTTCATAGTGCTAAGAGGCAGGTGGGTAGCAGCTTTAATCTTGAATTTAAGCAAAAAATCAATATTTATTGATCAAATAAATATTTTTTTCCTGTTTTCTGACAAATTTAAAATGTATTTCGAATTAACTAAATGGTATACATTCTTCTTTTTGTCTCAATAATTTAATTAAAAAAAAATTTGCACCCTGTATAAATAATTATGTTAATAAAAATGTATACAATTTTTTTCAGTTGCAATGCGAAGGCAAAACAATCTTACTTTTCAATTAGAATACGGAGCGCAGTCCAGTCCTCTTAATCGCGATTTTCGGCTCTTATCGGAGCCTCATCGGAAAGAACGTAGGCACAGTTCTCCATACCCTAATTGACCAGCGCCGAGAGTTTTTCCCACCCATTGCAACCGAAGTAAAGGTATTAGGTGACTAGCGTCATCTGACAATTGAAAGATGAAGTAGTTTTCAATCCTAATAGCAAAATTAATAAAATTGAAAATAGTAAAAATATTATTAAAAGATTCTTAAATTGAAAACTTATTGGTACATTTCCCTGGTGACACTTCCAAGGCGTCTACAATTTGCAAGCCAAATGGATGCTGCAGTGAAGACAAAGGGAAGGAATTCTACACTATGCAATTCACATTCCCCGTCTGCAGCTTGGAAAAGTTCTAACGGAAAATGCACCTGGTTACTCTACGGAGTAATACGACTATAAAATAAAAAATAAAAATGTATACCATTTTTATTCAGTTGCAATGCGAAGGCAAAACAATCTTACTTTTCAATTAGAATACGGAGCGCAGTCCAGTCCTCTGAATCGCGACTTTCGGCTCTTATTGGAGCCTCATCGGAAAGAACGTAGGCACTGTTCTCCATACCCTAATTGACCAGCGCTGAGAGTTTTTCCCACCCATTGCAACCGAAGTAAAGGTATTAGGTGACTAGCGTCATCTGGCAATTGAAAGATGAAGTAGTTGAATGAAGGTATGGAGCCCATAATTCTTCACACAGCCGACGAATCAACTTACGAAGACTGATTCAAGCATTCATTGCTCCTAAGTCAAGAGTATCATAAATCATGTGAATAGGCCATCGTCTTGAAGTAACTTTGGTATTATAAAGACGCGCCATTTGGTTCTCTACACCAACCCCATATTGGGTTTAAGCACCATAGATTGCAACATGCACTGATTGATGTAACGAGCTTAACAAAATCACATTTTTGTCACTCTTTCATTAGTATTCAGTAATAGTCTAGTAAAATAAAATTACACTACATGTAAATCAAAATCTAAATTCGTACAGGTTGAAACAAATTTTATATCAAAGTTTAGGTGGGTACAAAAGATATTTTCAAGAAAGTATCCAAATCATGTAAGGGGATCATTGTTTAAATAATTAAAAAGGGGTCATTTTTGAAAAAAAATTTCTTTTTTAACTGCTGAGGTCATTCAATTACTAATGAAGGTATATAGGATTGTTTTCTGCAAAGTTAAAGGGTAAATCTTTCACATAAGGCTTACTAAATTAAATTTGACCCCCATTTATTTTAAATAATTATACATTAAACTTTAAACACAAATTTGCAAAAAATTATTTTTAGCGTTTTAAGTAAGCACTATAAAATATCTTATTTTACAGGAGAAGTTGCGCTATATTATCAGTATTAATCAAAAAAAATTGTCCAAAAATATTTAATATTTTTTGGGATATTGAATTTGTTTATTAAATGTTACTCTATTTTCAATTGCAAAAACGCGGTTGTTGCCAAAGAAATATTCACCTTTATTAAATCTTATTGTTTTTATTTTTATGTATATTTTCGATAAATGTATTGATAAATTCAAATTTAAATTAAACTTCCCCCTAAAATGGCATTTGAAAATTATTCAAATTTGTTTATTATTATTTTTTTAATAACGTCGCGGGGATTAACTATTTTGAAATGCCATTTCGATAATTGGGTTCCTGGGAATTTTTCACTAATTAACAAATTTTTTTGTCTTTTTCTCCTCTTCATTTTTTTTTCTTGGAGTTATATTACTACGGGCCCTTTTAGGGTTAAGTTTCATTAAGAATGTCGAATCTCTAAGTTGCAGATTCTAGACCTAAAAATATTAAGATTGGTCTAAATTCACTTATATAAAATGTGGCTACTTATTGAGTTACAGGGTGTTTTATTTAAAAATTTAAAAATTATTTTTACCAAGTACTTTCAAACTATTTGACGTATCCTTATCATACTTGTCAAAAAGTGTGGGTACTATACAGTCTACTAAATTGTGATAAATAAAAGTTTCTAGCTACTACCAGAGGCGTACAACAGGGGATGGTTAATGGTTGACCCTTCCAAAATTCTACGCCACTGAGGGAATTACTATTTTAGCGAAATTTTTAGATTCTCCAATACTTTCTATATAAATGATATACTGTTTACTGGTAACGATTAAGTCATTAGTTTTCGAGATATTGGACGTTAAAAATGAAACGGCATAGTTATTTTGATTCATTCATTCATTCATTTTAAACTTCCAATATCTCTCAAACTTATGACTTTATCGATACCACTAAAGTTATTTACATACAAAGTATTGGAGAATCAAAAAATTTCGCTAAAATAGTAATTCACTCAGTGGCGTAGAATTTGGGAAGGTTCAATCATTCAATATCCCCTGTCGTACGCCTCTGGTACTAGCTAGAAACGTTTATTAATCACAATTTAGTAGGGTGTATAAAAGCCACACTTTCTGCCAAGTATGATAAGGATACGTCAGATAGTTTTAAAGTATTTGGTAACAATAATTTTTAAATTTTTAAATAAAACACCCTGTAACTCAGTAAGTAGCCACATTTTATTTAATAGATTTTAGTTAAATCCTAATATTTTTAGGTCTAGAATCTACAACTCAGAGATTCGACTTTCTTAATAAAATTTAACCCTAAAAGGGCCCGTAGTAATATAACTCCAAGAAAAAAAAGAAGAAGAAAAAGAGACAAAAAAATTTTGTTAATTGGTAAAAAATTCCAGGAACCCAATTATCGAAACGGCATTTCAAAATACTTAATCCCCGCAACGGTATTAATAAAACAAATTATAAACAAATTTGAATAATTTTCAAATGCCATTTTAGGGGGAGTTTAATGAAAATTTGAATTTATCAATACATTTATCGAAAATATACATAAAAATAAAAAAATGAGATGTTAAGCAGGTGAATATTTCTTTGGCAACAATCGCGTTTTTGCAATTGAAAATATATTAACATTTAATAAACAAATTCAATATCTCAAAAAATATTAAACATTTTTCGACCAATTTTTTTTGCTTAATACTGGTAACATAGCGCAACTTACTATGTAAAATAAGATATTTTATAGTGATTATTTAAAACGCTAAAAATAATTTTTTTAAAATTTATTTTTAAAGATTTATATACAATTATTTAAATAAATAGGGGGTCAAATTTAATTTAGTAAGTCTTATGTGAAAGATTTACCCTTCAATTTTGCAGAAAAAAATCCCATAGACCTTTATTAATAAGTGAATTACCTCAGCAGTTAAAAAAGTATTTTTTTTTTGCAAAAATGACCACTTTTTAATTATTTAAACAATGATCCCCTTGTATAATTTGGATACTTTCTTGAAAATATCTTTTGTACCCACCTAAACTTTGACATAAAATTTGTTTTAACCTGTACGAATTTTAGTCCAAGTAATGAAGCTTAAAATAGGACAAAACCTCGCAATTTTTACAGAACGGATCGATTTGCTTGAAAATTTAAAAATAAGTAGTGTATAGTCCAAGGATTAAAATCTATATGATTCCAATAGGCGCTTTTACCATGGGGGTGGTTACCACCCCATCTCGGGGGTGGAAATTTTTCATTATATTTTGACCAGAAAAGTTGGTAGAAACATTCGTTTTAAGCAAAAAACGTTTTATACATTTTTTTAATCAAATTAATAGTTTTTGATTTATTCGCTATCGAAAGTGTTAGTTTTATATCGAAAAAATCAATGTTTTTAATCAGTTTTCTGGTAATAACTCAAAAAGTTTTCGTTTTATCAAAACAACTTTACTTAACAAAAATGTACCTTTTGAAAAAATAAACAAAACCGTCTTTTTTAATTTTCTTTAAACCAATAGTAATTGAGCTATACTTTATTATCTGTTAGCTCTTCTTCGTCAAATGCTAAATATTCTAGTTTCAAAGTCAAAAGACGGGAAAACTATGCATTTTTCGAGGATAGCTTGTTTAAACTAAATTAAAGTATTTAAAAATATCTATCTCTAGAAATAAAAAACAAGTCACTAGCTCAAAAATTAAGTGACTTATAATGAAAAGAATGTCAGTCCGTATTTTTTCAGCAAAAAGTGATGAGAAAGAACCCCTTAATCACCACCCTAATTAAAATTAGTCAATAACCTGATTTGATCTTCTTTATTTATGTATTACTGATAGGTTTTAGAAGTTTGATCGGCTTAGAATGATTAGTTTAAAAAAAATGGAGTTAACAGCGAATAACGAGTTTTTGTAGTTTGGTAAAAAATGCCTTTTTTCTTCAGAATAGAAAGGTTAGCATCAGAGATACGAAAAAATATTTAAATATAAAATTGTAGCTTATTTAACTCCTAACAACTTGGTTTGCAAAAATTTTTTCTACGACAAAAATTAAGTGAGCTATTGACAATTAAAAATTGTAATAACATGCAAAAACCACCTTTACCAACCCTTTCAAAGTCACCTCTTTTTGTGACTGAGGATTTTAAAAGGATTTAATTTTAGTAGCCTTATAGATCTTGTAACAACCAACAAAATTCTTTTTTACCAAATTTTCTAAGATAAAAAATGAAAAAGGTATGGCTAAAAAATCAATATATTTTTTTGAAATAAAAGGAGAAATCTAATTGGAAGCGTAATAATTTAAGTTAGTGGTGTTAGTAGTCATTGCCCTTATTCATTCTGCTTTATTTATGTATTATTAATATATTCTAGAAGTTTGACTAGCTTAGAATGATTAGTTTTTAAAAAACTAAAGTTTAAAGCGAATATCGAATTTTGTAATTTGGTAAAAAGTGCCATTCTCTTCAGAATATAAAGATTAGCAACAGAGATACGAAAAAATGTTTAAATATGAAATTGTAGGTTATTTAATTCTCAAGAACATAGTTTGAAAAAATTTATCCTACGGCATAAATTGAGTGAATCGTAAATGAGTATACTATCGAAAAACATTGATTTTTGAAGTTATACTTCTTTACCGGTGATAGAGGGTGAATTTTTATATGTTAAAACCTATCAGCCCGGCGCATGCGCATTATAACTTTGTTCTGATTGGATGTTCAATTGATATGTTAAAAATTATTCCAAATGGCGGCTGTGGCACAGCTGTACACTAGGTTCGCTTTCAAGATGCAGTAGAAATAGAAATAAACAAACCAAGACACGTTAAATGCCACTAGGAGCACAACCGGATCACAATTTACAATGTATATACATTGTACATTCCATATCATGATTTCCAAAGTTTATACATTTTAAATTATGATTCGGAAGTGCTCCTAGTAGCATTTAACGTGTCTTGGTTTGTTTATTTTCTACTGCATCTTGAAAGCGAACCTATTGTAGTTTGATTATTTATGGTTGTTGCGTTTTGAAATTTGCGTGAAAAGAAACAAAGTTAGTTAGTAGTTATACTGCCTTTTTAAATAGTTTTCATATACCTATATTTTTGGACTTTTGGACTATTTTGGATAAGGAAAACTCATTCTAATTTGGTAAGTAGTTTTTATTATAATCATATTGTAATTAAACATTTGGATTAGGTTGGAATACATACATTTATTTTCTCAAGAATGGGGATTTTAGAGAGAAATCCCAAATTAGGTCCGATTTTTATTTTTAAATTATGATATTTTGGCGTAGATTTATTTATCTAGTAGGTATGTAATGCTTTGATTTACATACTTAAGGCTATGGGTACATAATTCGCAAATATTTTACGTGTATCCCTACTTTTTCTGTCTTTACACGGCAAATTACGTGTATTAAAATTCACACTGGTATGGATATGGAAAAATTACTAGAATGTCATTCTACTTGAAAATGTCATCATTAATTTAAAGAGATGGGTTTTGAATGTTCTTGGATAACTGTTATTTTTATAATTGCAAATTATTAATTCAGTTAATAAATGTGATAATTTTTTCACTATCTATGTATTCAGTGATTGTAATAATTTATTTGTACAACAAAGACTAATACTCAATCGAGAAAACAGGAAAAGTGTTAAAGTGATTTTTTAATAATATATTGTTATGGAACGCTTACAATTTTGAACATCTTTAACAACAAAATACTTGGATCACAGAATATATTATCCTGATGTATTCTCTGCTTGGATCTTCCACAAATAATACACAATAAATAACTTTTTATTAAGTTCACGTCTTAAATCAATTATTTATCAAATACACTATATATCAATAATATTTAATCAATAACTCAACATATTCCCGATGCAATGTCAAATATTTAAAATTGTCACTGATTGTCAGTGTCTGACTGACAATATATTCTGACAATATTATATTCGGCTGAGTGCGTTGTAAGACAAAGATAGATTTGGAAAATATTACCACGGCATTGTGTTCATTTTTTTCGAATCCTGAAAAAACCAATAAATATTTTTGAAAAATTTGAACGCAGAATGAAAGAGTAAGTTATTACCGAGGGCCGAAAGTCCCTTCGAATAAATAAAAAGTTTATTTTGGATGATATATTTGAACTTAAAAATCACACTAAATTTTCTCTTAGTTTTTCACCCCTGTAACTTATTAAAACAAACATTATAGAAGTTCTCAGGGACTTTCGGCCCTTGCTAATAACGTAGTCTTTCATTCTGCGTTTAAATTTTTCAAAAATACTTATTAGTTTTCTCAGGATTCGAAAAAAATGAATCCCCATTTGAATAGCATTGCAGCCGAAAATACGTACCGATCCTCTTAATTTGATTACCAACAAAAGTTCTACCAATTTTCATCAAATATATTGTTTTCTTACTGTTTTGTTATTTAATATTTTCTTTCACAAGATTTAAACTACCTACATAATTTAATTACATATATATTTAAAACAACTGTCAAACATGAGAAATAATGTGGGATTGGACGAGTGAGTCTAGGCTTCGATTACGAATCAAAGCGTCCTGAAGTTCACGGGTTAGATTCCCGAAGTTTTTATTTTTTTATTTTTTTTTTCCATTTTATGATTGTAAGTATATTTGTTATATAATTTTTTTTTTCAGAGAATGCGTATTTAAAATTTTTGCCAACAATTATTATCGTTCAGAAATAATTTTTTCTTTGTGGCATTTTTCAATGTGTTTGTGTGCGTTTTATTCTTTAATTTTTTAAAATTTTTGGTATTGTCTTAAAAATCACATAATATGTAGTAGAAGTATAACTTCTTACGTGCGTACAAAAGTACACACACATTCTTTTTTTAGATATAAAACTAACACTTTCGATAGCGAGTAAGTCGAAAACTGTTAATTTTATCAAAAAAATGTATAGAACGTTTTTTACTTAGAATGAATGTTTTTATCAACTTTTGTAGTGAAAATATAATAAAAAATTTCCACCCCCGAGTTGGGGTGGCAACCACCCCCATGGTAAAAGCGCCTTTCGGCATCATATAGATTTTGATCCTTGGACTATCCACTACTTATTCTCAAATTTTCAAACAAATCGATCCATTCTGTAAGAATTGCGAGGTGAAAAGCTTCGGTTCCTGGACTATTTACATTTTGACTTTTTTTTATTTTATTAGGCTATAAGTCTTATTATTTCGTCGCTCTCGAATATACGGGCAACATACAATTCTCTATTTTCAAACTTTTTCTTTCTGTTGCGATTCAAATTACCTCCAAGACTAGTAAATTCTTTTTGCAATATTTTGGCCAATTTCAACAAAGAGAAGTAGTTATCTGTTGTAACATTTTTACCCTTGATATTCCATTATGCGCAAAACAACGTGTTCACCAACAATTGTATCTTTATTGCGTAGATGATCAGTACCAGTGTAAGGCTAACCATTTACAATAAACAAGCAACAAACATAATATATAAATATAATTTTACCCATCCGAAAAAAATTGAAAGAAAGACTCGTCGAATTTCCGACAAAACGATAATAACTTACACAGGGCCAATTTGGCCTCTTCAGACTTCTTTGGTAGATTTGTTAGAAAACCCATTTAATAAATTTAGTAAGCAATATTTTTTTTGTGTTATAAGTTAAAGTTTGTTTTGTTTTGTTTTATAAGTTTTTTGTGTTAAAAGTCATAAAATATGAAATTATTATTGCCTCGAATAAAAAAAAACCCAATATCTTCAAATTGCAACAGGGGCCAAACTGGCCCCTTCGACTTTCTAGAGTTAAACAATTATTATATTTTTTTATCTCACTTGAAGAAGATAATAGGTTATTTTCATATAGCTGTACAAGTGCATGTCAATATTTAGAAATGATTTTTTGGTCTTATTCTCTTAATAATGTCTCAAATTTTCACCTTTTATAACAAGTGTATCCATTTTTAAATGATTACTCACAAATACTTGATGCAGAATGAAGTAGAGACTTTAATACTGAGAAATAAATCCGAAAATAAACTATGAGTTACACAACGAGCCATGGGACGTACAGTGCTAGACATGATCCTTCGAGACCAAATAATAAACCTACAAATCAGGCAGAGATCAGGAGTTCAAGAAGGCATCGAACGAATGATGACGCTTAACTGAAACTGGGCAAGGAACTTAGCTAGAACATTAAATTGACGGTGAACAAGACGAATCATGTAATGGAGGTCCAGAAACTGTAAAAAAAGCCAAGGACGACCACTAACTAGATGGTCCGACGACGTAAAAAGGGTAGCTATAGAACACTGGAAAGAATTGACGGAGGCCTATGTCCAGCAGTGGACAGGATTGACCGATTGATGATTATTATCATGTTTAATTGGTATAAAATCACTATCAGAATCAACAGCGCTAAAATCACAGAATCAATCAGATTCAACATTGCTAAAACCACCGTCATATTTTTCTGTCTATTTTATTAAAGTCTCCTCGAAATTTCTATCGCCAAATTTTTCTTCTTTGAGGACCCAGCCATATTTTTATGTGAATATTTATTTTACCGTTAAGAAATTAAAGAGTTTTTTTACATCTTGCAATCGCATTATATAATTCATTTCTTTGCCTTCTTACAGACGTAATGTCTGGGACACGTCGCAAAAAATATTTTATAACTCAATCAAACTAAACGACTACAATAGTCACAGACACCGGCCATTTGTTATGAGTCATTATTTTTATTGGAACGAAGCTGCACTTAGTTTAATTATGCCCGATTCGGAAAAATATGAAGTCTTCAAAAACCGAATACGTTTGAGGACCTTCACGTATGTCATTGCGGGCTAGGAACGAATATACTACCACCAGTTAAAAGTTTTTATAAGATTTTACGGTTTATTTTTAAGCGAAAGTTTTACAGTTCTGAGAAATAAGGAAAAAATATCCTGTTGGTGACACAACACCCTCCAGGCCGAAACCAAATTTTTTGAGTAATATGGACATCTATAATAATAACCTATATTTATATTTCCTGCCGCCGATTTTGATGATATACCTAGATAGTTATAAACAAATGAAAATCAAAAAACGGTAAATGTTCGCTTTTTCGTCTATTGCCAAAAATTTAAGCATTTTAAACAAATTTGAGAGTAAGAAACTCATAAATCGTATAAAAAAACTTCAATATGGCGTTCGCTGAATATATCTGTCTTATTGGTTGCTTAGAAAATTGCAAAATAAATCATAAATTTTGAGTTTTTACAAATATTCATTACTTATGTAAAAATTAACTTAGAACCTTCTTATTAAACAGAATGCTGAGACTTCTGTTGCTTAAATCATACCCTAAATTCAAATCCCCTAATCATACTCTCAAAGCAATCGGTCAAATAGTTAAAAAGTTATTTAATTTGTTTATTCCAAATTAATTTTTTTGCAACACTATAAGTCAGAAAATAATGAAGTTATAGTAATACTTTGGATATTTTATAAATGAAGAAAATTTACACTATTAATTTAATTAAAAAAAAAACATGACAAAAATAATTCTAAATATTGCAAAATTATTTTATGTGAATTAAAAAAGGGAGGGCTAATTTCGTCCCTAATTGTCCTAGGACAATTGTTTTTATTTTCTAAATGTGTAGACAAGGCGAAAGCGGCGGGTTCGTTGGGAAAAATATTACCATGAGATTTTTTTGCATAATTACATTCGTGAGACATCCCAGAATAAGGTTCAAGAAGTCGCCCACGTAAAATGGGGCCAAATTTTTTTAACAATTTTTTTTAATCAGATTGCAAAAATCAGTGTTTTTGGCCCGGACAATTCTTTTGTAGGTTTTTTGGACCATTCTGGATAAAAAAGGTCTCTTATAATTTTTCTCGTTTTCTCGTAAAAAAAAACGAAAAATGGCAATTTTCAAGGCTTAATAACTCGGTTAAAAGTTATTATTATGAAAGTCAGAAAGTGACTAAACCAAAGTCAGAAAGTGACTAAACCAAAGTTTAATGCCCCCCCTACAAGATCCCGAAGAAATTTTTGTCAATATTTTATTACTAAGCTGTTATTTTTAAGTAATAATATTGAGCGCCAGGCACGTGGTAGCCGGCGGTAAATGCTGAGTGCGAGAGAGATGCTACTCCGGCAGTCCAATTGTACATCTTACTTGCACTCAAATTTACGGCCGCCTACCACGTACATGGCGCTCAATATTATTACTTAAGAATAACAGCTTGGTAATA
The DNA here is from genome assembly GCF_917563875.1 of Diabrotica virgifera virgifera. Taxonomy (NCBI): domain Eukaryota; kingdom Metazoa; phylum Arthropoda; class Insecta; order Coleoptera; family Chrysomelidae; genus Diabrotica; species Diabrotica virgifera. The sequence goes on along the minus strand of NC_065444.1, from coordinate 202,295,517 downwards.
AAATAATGACAAAAATGTCTTCGGGATCTTGTAGGGGGGGGGGGCATTAAACTTTGATTTAGTCACTTTCTGACTTTCATAATAATAACTTTAAACCGAGTTATTAATCCTTGAAAATCGCCATTTTTCGTTTTTTCAATTTTAAATTGCTTATAACTCGAAAACGATCAAGAAAAATTATAAGAGACCTTTTTTATCCAGAATGGTGCACAAAACCTACAGAAAAATTGTCCGTACCAAAAATATTGATTTTTGAAATTTGAATAAAAAAAATTGATAAAAAAAAATTGGCCCACTTTTCACGTGGGCGACTTCTTGAACCATATTCTGGGATGTCTCGCGAATGTAATTATGCAAAAAAATGGGAATATTTTTCCCAACGAACCCGCTGTTTTCGCCTTGTCTAATAAATATTGTGAATAAATAATTTTTCTACGGGTAAGAGTTAAAAAGTTATTCTAATTGTGTATAAGTAAGCAAAAAATTGACATGTTTTTGCAAAATAATTTTACACTGTTTAAAATTACTTTTGTCATTTTTTTAAATTACATAAGTTAATAGTATAAATGTTCTTCTTTTATAAACTCTCCGAAGTATTACTGTAACCTCATGACTTTCTGGCTTATAGTGTTGCAAAAAATGAATTTGGGATAAACAAATTAAATAACTTTTAAACTATTTGACCAATTGCTTTGAAACTTAAAATATAATTTAAGCACAAGAAGTCTCAGCATTCCGTGTAATAAGAATAGATAGATAGATTTATTTAACTACTTTACAAAAAAAAATTGTTTGTATCAAGTCAAAATTACAAAGTCAAAATAAGGAATATAAAAATTACAAGGTATATAAAATCACAAGGTATATAAAACAGAAATATAAAACACAACTTATAAATATGTATCACAAACAAGAATATAGATTAACAAAAAATATTTTGTGTCACGGTAAGCATTTCAGTAGATGTTCTGCAATGAGTCATATATTCTTCCGAGCAATAAAAGCAATGTTTCAACAGATACCTTTTTATTACTTTTTTGAAACTGTTACAGCTTAGCTGTTTAATATCTTTTGGTAAAATATTGTAGTACAGTGGAACCTCGATAACTCGGATTAATCGGGACCGCGGCCGATCCGGGTTATCAAAAATCCGGGTTAGCCGGAGAGCATGGTAAAAATTAATAAAATACGGTATACTTATAGATAAAGTCCCTTATAAGCAAAATAATATGAAATATATATGCACAGTTACCTATGAATGGTTGTATAGAGTTTAGTATAGACAATATAGAGTATTATTAATTTCTAGGTAAAAAAACTCAGTCAGTTTGGTTGTGTCAATAGTTTCGTCTGGTCTGCTTATGTAATTTAAGAACAGTGACTCTTTCATTGTTTAAAAGACCATTGTTTAAAAAACAATTTTTTAAAAGACAGTTGAAAATAAATAAAGGAATAACAGGTGCCTGTTGTTTGCGATAATGAATGTCGCTCTGCCGCCGCCGTGTGCATGAGTCATTTTTACTATCATATAGTTCAAATTACACAGATACCCATTATCTCTCAAATATTATATTATGATTGAAGGGAAGTTTTATCAATGAAATTCGATATTTTTAAGACATTCCAGAAGCGGTTGCAGATAAAATGTTTTAACATAATACATACATTTTTATTGTTGAAATGTTTGTCCGATGAAAATCGGTCCGGGTTAGCCGGACTTACGGGTTATCGGGGGCCGACTTATCGAGGTTCCACTGTAGTTATAATTAAGACAATTTTTATCTGAAAGACGCAATCTAGAGCGATTTGTTCGTAAATAGTGAGAGTATCGCGTATTGTGAACGTGAACATCAGACTGCTTTGTTAAATGGGACCTTTTTCTGTGAATTTCAGTCAGAACTTGATATATCAACAGAGTAGGTAGCGGCATAATTTTTAATTTGATGAAGAGAGGTCGGCAATGTTCCAGATAACTAACCCCTGCTAAAATCCGGATAGCTTTCTTTTGCATCCTGAAAATTTGAAGAGCATTTGTTGAATTGCCCCATAAGATTAATCCATAGCTTAGGTGTGAGTGAAATAAAGAAAAATATGTCACCTTCAATGTCTCAAAGTTGACAACCCTTGCTAGTTGACGAATAAGAAACAATGAACTAGACAGCTTCGCCTTTACTTGTGAAATATGAGCCGACCAGTTCAATCGATTGTCTATGGTTATTCCTAATAGTTTAGCAGTGTCTTTGTCATCTGGATCGCCATGTAAACCACTTGCAGATATAATCAAGTCCTGCGTTTTTTCAGTATTGAGTTTTAGTTTGTTCGCAGCAAACCATGTGCTAGATTTATCAGAGACTTCCTCGTAAGCCATTTTTAAATCCTCATTTTTATTACCTGATATTATGTATGTCGTATCATCCGCAAATTGTACTGATTTGTACGGAGATATGAAATGAGGCAAATCGTTGACATATATAATGAATAAAAGAGGTCCCAAGACCGAACCTTGTGGGACTCCATGTTTTACGGGTCGAAAATCGGAGAGATAACCTTTAGACACTACAGCCTGGTGTCTACCACATAGGTACGAAGAGATAAGCTTAAGAGGGATACCTCTGATTCCATAATAGTTTAATTTGTGGAGCAAAATGTCATGTGAAACGCAGTCAAAAGCCTTCGACAAATCGCAGAGAGAAATTGCTATGCGATTGCCACGTTCAAGCCCCTCAATCACCTCGCTCACAATATTATATACCGCGTTTGTAGTAGAACGAGCACTTCTGAATCCATATTGCGCGTTGCTAAAATAACTTTTAGACTCAAAATAAGAATATAATTGTTGTTTGATCACCTTTTCAATCACTTTCCCGAATGTAGAAACAATGCTTATGGGTCTGTAATTGTCAGCTTTCGAGGAATCACCTTTTTTATAGATAGGTAGTACCTTTGAGTACTTTAGTGCTTCTGGAAATACTCCAGTTGATAAAATTAAGTTAATAAGATGAGTGAAAGGTGTTAAAACTATTTGGTAAGTTTCTTTTAAAATTTTGCTATTTATTTCGTGAACGTCCTTACAATTGGAATTATTAAGAGATTTAATTATTTGAGAGATCTCATCTTCCACAACGGGTCGGAAACAAAAGGACTTACTCGGGGAAGGATAGTTTCTGTAACTGAAGAGGATATCGTTATTAATAGTGGGAAGGGATGTAATTATATTCTCTGCGATTGTAATAAAAAATTGATTTATTTCGTCTGGAGATAGATCTGGTTGTACCGAACTGGATCTTGTATTGCCTCTTTCGAAGTTTAATATTTTCCAGCAGTCTCTAGGTTTATTATTGGAGTTAGTAATAAAACCAGAGTAAGCCGACTTTTTAGCATTTTGTAACTGCCGATTATATTCATATTTTTGTTGTTTATATAGTTTGAAAATATCGGGATCCTTAGTGACATCTGCAATGTGTTTAATGAGAGAAAGATTAGATCTGTAAGACCTTAATTCGTCATTAAACCATTGCACGGGTGTTATTTTAGCAGTTTGTCGTACTTTTTTTAATGGAAAAAACTTTAATATTAAGTTGTTATAAGTTTCAGTTAAAAAGAACATCAAGACATCGGGATCGTTATTGGTGTCATAGAAAAAGTCCATCTTTGTACTAGCTAGTGCATATTTAAGCTTCTGCAAACCAGAAGAAGTAATAGACCGTTGAAGTGATTGATTAGTGTCAACAACTTTAAGATCAGAATCAATAGATATAAATTGTGCTCGATGGTCAGAGAAACAAGGTTCAAATACGCCCACCCTGTAGATATTTTCAGAAAAGTTAGTCATAATGTTATCGATGCAACTACTGGATTGAGATGTGATTCTAGTATAATCGTTTATCGTTATTTCTAGACCAAAAGACATTAACAGATTTTGAATATCATAAGAAGATTCAGATTTAATTTTAAAATTTATATTAAAATCCCCAAGTATAATCAGTTTGTCTGCTTTGTTAAGTAAGAATGCTAGTTCAAGTAGTGTAGCTAGTAAGTTGCTAAGTGTAATAAGAAGATTCTGACTTACTTTTTACGTTATGAACATTTATAAAATCTCAAAATTTATTACTTATTTTGCAATTTTCTAAGAAACAAATAAGGATAGACATATTCAGCGAACGCCATATTGAAGTTTTTATATGATTTATGAGGTTCTTATTCTCAAATTTATTTAGAATGCTTCACTTTTTAGTAATAGACAAAAAAAAAGCGAAAATTTACTGTTTTTTGATCTTTATTTGTTTATAACTATGTATATCATAAAATCGGCTGCAGCAAACATATTATAGGTTATTAATACAGAAGTTCATACTACTCAAAAAATTTAGTTTCGGCCTGGAGGGGGATGTGTCACGAGAAAATTCTTATTTCTCTGGACGAAATTAAAATAATATTAAAAATAAAACTTTAGTGGGACCAAACTTCTGGTAACACCTTTGTAGGTTCTAAAAGTTGCAAACCAACGAATGCTGGAGCAAAGAAGGCTGAGGGAAATCTAAAAATTGCATCTCACATCTCGCCTGTCCAGCGCGATAAAATTCCAACGAAAAATGATTCCGCATACTCCAGCTAGGAGTAAAAATATTAGAGATAAATAATAATTTCGTTGTAAAGCGACACAACGATATTCGTTTTAAAGTGTTATTCTTTGCTCCGGCATTCGTTGGTTTGCAAATTTTAGAAACCACGTCCCAATAAAGTTTTATTTTTAATATTATTTTAATTTTATTAAAGTAAAACTTTCGCTTGTTTTTAGCAGATGTGGCCACAACACCCGTATCACGTTGTAAATCGATACTAGCAGCTAGCGATACTAGATTTCTTTCAGTGTGTCAGAGATATTCATATATGCACTCTCTGATGAGAGCCTAACAAGATTCGAAACCGGTTAGCGTGCGTATGGCTTTCTCTGAACGAACTGAAATATAAGACGGCTCTTGTATCGCTTTACAACAAAATGATTATTTATTTGAATGAAGTAAAGAAACACAGACTTACTCACAATGATATAATTAACTTCGACGATCGGTTTCGATCTCTACAATATACAGATCATCTTCAGATCAGCGTTACAAGTGATTAAATGCTACAATTAAAGAAAGCCAGAGTTAGAACATTGTCTAGTTGTATCAAAATGCTAACAGAAAGCCAAAATTTTGAAAGGTATGTAAATGTTGACATTTCAGAACAACAAACAAATACATACGTATGCACACATATGAGCAAACAGGTACTCATAAGCACGCACACGCACACAGATGAAAGCGGTTTATGACTATTTGTTAAATTACATTGAATTTTAAAAACATTTTTAATTTTGATCTTCTTACATGCCGTTACAAGGGATAATTTGTAAGTTCATCAGTAACATGTTTAAACCTCCAGATTATGCTCGTACTTACAAATCATCCATTGTAACGGCATGTAAGTAGATCAAATTTAATTTTTTTTTAATTTAATTTAATTTAACAAATAGTCATAAACCGCATACATCTGTGTGAGTGTGCCTGCTTATGAGTACCTGTTTGCTCATATGTGTGCATACGTATGTATTTGTTGGTTGTTCTGAAATGTCAACATTTACATACCTTTCAAAATTTTGGCCTTCTATTAGCATTTTGATACAACCAGACAATGGATGCTTTTTATATGGTTCATCGTCAAAATCTAATTTATCAAAAATAGGTCATATTCAGTATAAGGTAATACGTATAATATGTATTAGTGCGTTTAAGTCAATGCCATGTGCTGCAATTCTAGCGGAAGCTCAGGAACCTCCTCTAAACCTTAGAAGAGAATTATTGTCTAATAAGTTTCTATTAAAGACCAGGACTTTCGACTCACATAAATTATTAAGTAAAAATAACAGTCTCACTGAATATAACTTAACAAATTCTTATTGGAGAATTAAAACTTCTCCCCCTCTTACAGATGCTTAACTAGAAACTAACAACTTTAGCATTAACACTAAACAAATATTACCCACATATAACCTTTCTATTGAGGAAATCGCAAGCTTTCCAGAGATCATAAAACCTACATACAGAAACTTATACCATGCCAAAACAATAAAATTGTAAAATTAACTTTATCTGAATTTTCTAATTATAAATACATCTATACAGTTCAAAGACATG